>NC_054067.1:16470908-17720908 GCF_017639655.2 Falco naumanni
TCTTTTTCAAAGTCATCTACTGCCCTTAAATTCTACTCTGGCTTCAGCAGGCACAGAAATCTCAGTGGCTTGAGAGTGTGAAGTAATAAATCCAGATGAGGTTTTAGAAATGGCAAATCTCTTTCAGTTGCAAGCTCTGGCACAGACCGGCACTGGTGATGTCAACGAAAAGCTGCCCGCACAGGGACGTAAATGCCCATTCACGCAGATCAGCCAATCCTTCTGCACCTGCTGAGGGAGTGAAACAGTGAGCAGGGTGTATGTAGAAAGGTCAGGAGCAGGCATCTGCCCTCCATTTCGGAGCTAAAAAAGCCAGCAATGTGCTGGGGACATACACGGCCACCAGAAGCAGCAGCAGGAGGTTTGTTGGGAGGTCATGTTTTGTGTCTGAAAGGAAGAGGCCGTACCACTGCCCTAGCCACGCAGAGCTTTCTGGCACAGCCTTTTGTGGGACAAACCGTAAGTGATGCTGGCACCCACCATGCATTCACAGAGAGTCAAGAGGAGAACCAGAAAATTAAATAAGAGAAATTGGTATCCATAAAAAAAAGTAAATTCACACGTTACAAGTTCGGCTAGTTGGCTGTGCTCACAGAGACCTTTACCTCCCTAGGCACCCTCCAAAAAAGATGTGGTTGCCCTTTTGCCAGCTGGCAAATGAAGATGCTCAACATGCTGGGATCCAGACAACAGCCAGGAGGGGTGCTCCCTTCCCCACGGGGTTCAGGGTGATTGTGGAGCTCAGATCCCAGTGACGGGTCTTATGAACCATGTCTCTGGTGGCTCCGCAGGCAGCCTCGCACCTGCAGGCACGTGTGGGCACTGGGCTCTGTGGCGCAGCAGCCCCTGGCAGCCTGCGCTGCCCTCCCAGGGACAGTGGCATGGGCTGGGGCAGAGCCCATGTGGGACTCCATGGAGGGGGGTGGCTGCAGGCACAGAGGCACTTATTGCCATGGGGGAGCTTCATCCTCTGCGTTATGGATGCTGACCTCCTTAAAGTGCAGCCGGCTCTGCCCAACGAGGCATCAAACGAGTAAATACGTGAGAAGTATAAGGCAGATAGACGGTGATGAGCCACATCACATGAAAGGAACAAAACGGGTGAATTATAAAGAAAACCTTCTTTGAAACACAATCCTCCAAGCCAGCTGATCAATTTAATTAGAAGTTTTAGCATAAGGGATGTCCTGGGTTGTGCTCCATAAGTGCTGAGGCAGTTAGATGGCCAAATGAAATGGGTAGTTGAGATTTTGTCCCTAGCTAACTAGTTAAGATTAGTCACCAGCAAAACAGTTTTAGGATGCATGGGCAGAAGTGGTTATATTTCAGACGCTATTTCAGACGCTTTGAGTTTTATGTGGAGGTTTATGCCCTCCCAGCCTGGCAGCAAAGGGAGAAGCTCAGTGGGGCAATAATACACGTGTGGGGCAGCGCTGGCCACCCTCTGCGGCAGGTGGAGAGGCAGGCACTCCCTGAGGAGCAGCATCTCAGGCAGCACTGGGTCTGTACGGCCTAAAAGTAGCCTTGTCCTACAGCCAAACAAAACCCCTGCATCTCGCTTCTCTTCCATGCCTATTTAACAAACCCACAGGTATGATTTCCTTCTGCTCCTGCAGGTTTATCTGGTGGACAGCCAGGGCGTGGGCTTCTGCGGCGCATCCATCATCAACGAGAAATGGGTACTGACGGCGGCGCACTGCCTGCAGCCAGGCGACGACGTCACCGCTGTGGCAGGTGAGACCCTCGGGCAGCGCGGGTGAGGGATGCGGGCAGGGCTAGCACTGGCCAGGCACAGGGCACTGCACAGAGCCCTGGAACCCATGCCACCATGATGGGCAGCAACGTGGCATGAGTTGCTTTGAGGCACCGAGGCCCCAGTTGCAGATGGCAGCATTTCAGCAGCCTGGTCCCCTGCAGGTACCACCACCTCTGGTGGGAGCGGTGAGCTGGGTCTGTCCTTGCTCCCAAAACCACGGAGCTGCCGGACCACGTTGCAGACAGAGCTCAACCTGACCACAGGCAAGCACACCTGAGCCAGAGAAGACCCCAGGCTGCTTAAAAAATCTGTTGAGTTCAGCTGAGATGCTGCTTCATGAGCTCGTGTGATGGATTTTTATCTCTGCTGGCCATGCAGGATTTCTGCTCTTCTTGGGGGTCACACTAAGTTTTCACACAACTCTCGGAGAATGAATTTGTGTGGCTGGCGCAAGAGGGGCACCAGCAACCTGACTAGCTCCTTGCAAGGAGAAGATGACTAGTTTTGCTTCTAACTTCTTTAGAAGTAAAAAGAATTTATGGACTGAAGTAGACAAATGCGGCTGGCATGCAGGAAAGCATGCTTTTACAGTAGGGTCTCTGGGGACTAAGGCAGGGGCAGTGTGGCCAGACTGCACAGCAAGTGTTACTGCTACTTTACAGTACAAATGTTAACTCTGCTTGAAAAACGGGGTTTCCCCCCTGACTCTTGGAACCCAGCTGTTCCAGACTGCCCACTAGGCAGCCTGCTGATAACAGCATGGCACCTTGGCAAGCATCGTGGTGCCACATTTCACAGCTGTGGCAGAATCAGCTTCTCCAAGTTATTTGTTCCCCTTGTATGAGTATCGAGTGTAGGAGGGTTACACCGGTAGCTACAGGAGGGGAACACTGACATGGTTAGTAATTGCCACAAGCAGCGCCGAGAGGAGGCATGGAAGAATCATGCTTTCTGTTTAAATGCTATGAAATGTATTAGTGGCAAAAATGACATTCTACCTGAACCTCCAAGCGCTGAGTTCATGTCTACAGAAACAAGCTCATCAGGAGGGCTCCAGCTGCGTCTTCATCTTCCATGTTTCTGCAGCTGAGCTCCTGGGTGTGCCTGGCCAGACCCTGGGGACCCAGTGCCATGGAGCTGGGCACCACCTGCCCTGTGCTGGCAGGACAACGCTCACAGCTTGCACACAGCATTTTTTGCTATCTACTTTCAGGTGGTTTTGCTGGAAAGCCCAGCACAAAGCCCAGCCTTGCACCTGCTAACATGAGAAAGTACATGCCCAGCGCAAAAAGAATCTCCCTCCAGAAAACCACATTCCCACCTGGCAGAGGTTTTGCATTTGCTGCACCTGCATGCAAACTGTCCCTCCTTTCAGGCTCTCTCCTGCTTTTCACCCACCCTCTCCATTTAGGATGCGTTACCAGCCAAGTCCCCTTGCACTACCTTCCCACTGCTCTGCAGCACTGCTGGGCTTCCAGGGCAGGATTTTGGACAGGCAGCAAGTCAAGAAAGCAAACCACATTTTTTCAGGGCTTCAGGGACTATTGAATTTGTGCCTGTGCTATGTACAACATCCAAGTCCTTTACGTCCATTCACGCTCAATGTTCAGCTTTGTACGTAGAACCCTGGGAGGCCCAGAAACTGATAGCAGGGGGTGGAAGAAGCATTCCCCTTCCCTGTCCTTCTTCGCCTCTCCACTTCAACCCCTGAAGCATATTTTCAGATCCCCAGCAATAGTAAGCAGCCGTAGCATAAGAAAAACCTTCTGAAAGTCTCCCCCACATCTGTCTCGCACTTACACTGGAGAAGCACAGCCTGCGAGGCAGCTGACGTTCACACTCCGCTGCAAAGAAACCCTCACAGAGCACATCAGCCACCAAAGCTGCCTCCGCCAGGCACCAGCATTAACGTGAACACAGAAAGCTGCCTCACCTCTCTCGCTGGGCTCCGTGCTGCTCCTCGCAGGCAGACGCAGCAGACACAGGACACTGCCAGGGCCAGGAACACTGCAGATATTGTTTAGAGGAGATCGTATATTCTGGAGATTACAGCAAAGCATGTAGAAATACCGCAGCAGGGGTTAAACGCGCCCTGTGTCTCTTGGGCTGCAAGAAAGCAAGGGGGAAAAGTCATCCTGCTCTTGAGCCTTCAGCACAACCAGTTCACAGGCAGGAGAGGGAATTCGGCTACAGGCAGAGCCAGGCGCTGCCCATTTGCCAACCCAAGAGCAGAGAACATTTTCCCTTCCCTCTACCTGTTACACAAGCCGGAGGGGAGGTAATAGGCTGCCAGCAACTCAATCACAGGAGCCTGAGGCTGCCAGCAGCACCCTGCATCATGAGCAGCTGAGCCTCCCGCGTGCGACAGGCACCCAGGGGCACCTGGGAGCACTGGGGGGGGGGGGGGGGGCCATTTGTAGCCCTCTGCACTGCATTCTGCATTCTGCCCCATGGTTGTGTGCTTTTATAATAGAGAAGTTGGGTTTCTTTCCACCAATAAAGGACTTATTTTAAACAAAGATTTTCAGTTTGAGAGGCTTTCCCTCCTTTGATGCAAGGGCAACATCCCCTTACATCTCTTTGAGGGTGCTCAGTCCCAAAACAGCCACGCTGTTCCTAAGCTTGGCTAAACCATCTGGACCTTTGGCACTTGACTGGCCGGTGTGTGCCTGGTGTCACACTTTGGGGTTCAGGTTCTGCCAGCTGCAGGGACCCAGCAGATGCTGCTGTGGGGGAACCTCTGACACCCCTTGACAAGGAGCAAGCAGCCTTGCCAGCACCAGGCTCAGAGCAGCCTGCAGGCTGGGGCACACAGTGCTCATCCCTTTGCAACCACCTGGTGCTGCTGGTATCGCATTGGGGTGGCATCCTCAGGGCACGGCCGCTGGTCTGGCCACAGAGGGGTCCAGCCGAAGCCACATGTGTCTCCACAGGTGAATACAACACCAACGAGGAAGACAACACGGAGCAGCGGCGTAAAGTGGTGAAAATCCTTCCCCACCCCACGTACAACGCCACCATCAACAAGCACCACAACGACATTGCCCTCCTGGAGCTGGACCAGCCACTCAGCTTCAACAGCTATGTCACCCCCATCTGCCTCGGCAGCCGGGAGTTCACCAACACCCTGCTGAAGCACGGGATGGGGACGGTGAGCGGCTGGGGCAGCACGCTCTTCCGTGGCCGGCCGGCCACCATCCTCCAGATCCTCAAGGTGCCCTTTGTTGACCGGCCAACCTGCCTCAAGAGCACCTCCACCACCATCCTGCAGAACATGTTCTGTGCAGGCTTCCCAGCCGGGGGCAGTGACACCTGCGGGGGTGACAGTGGAGGTCCCTACACCACCGAGATTGAGGGCACCTGGTTTCTCACGGGGATCACCAGCTGGGGCGAGGAATGTGCCAAGCCAGGTAAATACGGCATCTACACCAGGGTCTCCAAGTACCTGAAGTGGATAAAGGAAATCACGAGGCTTACCTAACCCACGGGAGGTTACGCCACGCTGGGGTTCGGACTGATTCATTGAAGAGAGACCACAGAAATCTATGTGGTTTTTCTCAGAAATCATTGCAATTTAATAAACATTTCTAAACGAACCGATTTCTGCTCTTGGGAGGCAAAAGTTGAGAGAATACCATGGAAATGTGGTAATAAGGAAATAAAAAGCCCTTTTAATTACCCGTGACTACATTCCTGAACACACCAGCACTGCCGAGATGGTGTGAGTCCCCAAATCCCAAAGGCAGGGGCTGCTGCGGATTAGCTGGGGCATGGTTCACACGTGGCCCGGGCCAGCGTGCCACCAGCATTGCCCACGGCTGCTGCACAGCACCACAGGCGAGGGGAGCCCAGCAGGCGCTGGGTGCCTTGGGCACCGGCATCCAGCTGCGGCCTCTGCAGCAGAAGCGCAGGAGGGAGGTGAGCGCGCGGAGCATCGCACCCCCAGTGCTCTCATCCAGGCGTCTTCACGTGAGCCGGGCTGGGATGGATCATGGGCAGCAGGAAATGCTCCTCTGCTTAAGGATGGCACAAAATTGGCTGTATAAATGACCTAAAATCCGTATAAAACTCACCAAAAGGTAGTAGCAGGCTTTACACTAATGATTTCTGCTGATCCCTGTTGGGATTATAAAGAGAACTGCTTAGGGCTCATTACCTGCCCTGGTCTCTGTATTAACCGTGTTATATTAGAGGCTGCAGCCACAGACGTGGCTGGTGGTGATGGAGGCAGCGCATCGCCCTTCCCGGACGACCTTGTGGGCTGTCCCCGGACTACAGACGGCATGGGACACCCCAGTCCGAGCAGGTGGCACAAATTTTGTTGGGGGTGCCTGCCCCGTGCCCAGGGTGGGCACTGGCACCGAAGCACAGGGACAGGGGGGTGGCATCTTGGGGATCTTGGGCATCTTGGGGCAGAGGTCCTCTGTCGGGCTGATTCAAGTGGGCTTAATTTAGTTCCCAATTTCAAAGGAAGGGAATAATCCCAAAGGACAGGAGGTTTACCTCTGATCAGTGCTGGTTCGCCTCGTATCTCCTTCCACAGAACACTCCAGGGGTGCATGGGGAAACAGCGTGTCCTTTGGGAACCACGCCGTGGTGCCCGGCACAGGCAGCTTGGGCACAGGCTGCAGGCACCACGCACAGGACCACGGCACACCCCCAGAGGCAGAACCCCGCTGACAGGGGTTCTCCTCCTCCCGCCTGGTGGGATATGCCCCCAAGACCACCTCTCCCCCCACGCCACCTGCACAAGGGCTGTTGTTCCCAGCACAGACCCCGTGCACCCACCCATGAGTACGGCCCCATGGCCCCCAGCCCAGAGGCGCCTCCGGCCGCATGCTGGGATGCAGGGGAGGCTGGTGATGGAGACACCCCCAGCCAGGGCAGGGTTTCAATAGCTGCTATTTCAGACATCGGTATGAGTGCTACGGTGCCTCTCCCAATTTCATTGCCGCTGTGATTAGCAAGAAGCTAACTGGATCATCTGCCGCTGCTTATTTTAAAATCAAAATGCATGTAAGAAGGTTATATTTGTTCTAAAGAAATAAAATAAAACCAACACCGTGAGAATTCTATTTTTCTCTAGTTACAGCAGAGGTGTCTTTGGACAGAATTGCGTATTCTCATATGAATTTATTTAACAAGTTTTTAATCTTTAAATATAGATTTAACACATTTTTTTTACAGGTACATATACAATATAATTCATTTAAACTTGCAGTCAGAGAAAATTCTCTACCGTAATTTATACATATACATTAAGAGCCTAGTTCAACAGCATACTTAAGGTAACATACCATGTCGTGTGCAAAGTTTCAAATGTTAAAAATCTCAGACTGTACATTCAGATTTGCAGAACTTATCAACCTCATAAATTAATAAAAGCTTAGATTTAAAACTATGGAAGACAAAAAAGATTAAAACCATTTAATATGCAATGTGTGCTATGTTTGAGACAAATATTTACAGTTGTACCTCAAAACGTGTACTGTTACCACAATAATTGTTACCACTATAAACAGCCCCAACAGTAACTTAAGACACTCCTATTCTTCCACCTGGCAAATGCACTGTGGCCAATTTTGAATTAGACTGAAATAATCTTCAGTGACTTAAAACCCCCCTGCTGTGATTGCTGGTGGCTGAAGATTACTGGGATCCTTCTAGGTCTTGCAGTGTTGCTCAGTTCAGACGCAGCTGGTCACGTTTTTGGGGGTGTACGGAGGGGGGTTACCCACAATACCGGCCACCTGAACTGGAGAAGCACCCATCACTGCGTGCCAGCATGCTGGGGAACCCCCCAGGCAACCACAGCCACCAAGCAGGTTCGACAACCCCTCCATACAAAAATGGCCACCAAAAAAACACCCCCCAAACCCCGGTATGTTTTAACTGAACAACTTGGGACTGTGTCTAAGAATCCACGGTTCACAAATCGAAGTCAGATCATCAAGGTCCCCCTTTAGTCCACAGTATAAAACGTTTCATTTTGACGGGACAGAGCAAATTCATTACCGCATGCATAACACTAGTAACCCTGCTCTCAACACAGTCAGATGCTCTTTGCACACATCTTAAAAGTCAAACCACCTGTACCTATGTTCTACAAAAGCAAAACTAGACAAAGAAACACAAAATTAAATTATGAGTGTTCAGTGTTCTTTTTTCTTTCTCAAAAATTCAATAGATACATTATTGTTAAAGATGCTGAAAAGTACAGTCTTATCACAAGAACATCCTTAGTGCAAACATGGACATTTAACTTTGATTTATGGCACATGTTCCAAAAGTACATACATTTAATGTAAACTTCAACACTTGCTAGATACAGGTTTCAGCCTCGGGACGCTTTGGGACCCTAAGTGATGAGCGACAACCCTGAGTTGTCAGTTTGACCTGATCCAAACCTCACTGAAATCAACGGGACTGACCGCCACGGGCTGCAGTCAGACCCTAAGTGCAAAAAGAGGATCTTTAACGTTATTGCATCTCCACATGTGAGTCAGCCAGGTAATGCTCTTACAGAACATTACATTCACATAGCTGAAGTAGGTATTTAAGACAAATCCATCCATAAAATCAATTAAGCAGGACATACAGCTTCTTGTGGTTTTTTGTTTGATTTTTTTTTTTTGGTTGGATTGTGGTTTTGGTTTGGTTTTTTTTGGTTTACCAAAACTCAACTCTTTTATTTGCAACTTCAACAGTTGTCAGCTAATAAGTAGGTAAAGCCTTCAACCTGGAGAGGAAATTTCAAGCATCTAAACAAAGTGTCAGGAAACTGTAGTGTACTTCTCTGATGAAACGTGATGGATGTCATGGAAAAACAGCAGGTGAAATTAATAAAATACTGTACTTTCCATAGGAGAAACAAAAGAAAGAGCAGAGAATGGCTTCCTTTATGACTATGAGAAGCTGCTTAGGACCCCAGTCCCGTTCAGCGCAGATGAAGCTGTGGAGGTCTGTGAATGTGATGAATAGTACAGGACAACTCCAACTATTGTGCTATTTCTCTGTAACACTTAGTTGAAAGCTTCCAAAGAGCATCGAAAATAGGATGCTACTAGTTCACCCTTAATTCAAGGGGAACTAAACTTTCTCGTGTTACACAGGCCAGCATCTATAAAGTAATGAAGAATGATGTTAATATTAAAGCATCTTATACCAAGAAATACATTGTTCCCTGTAATCATGTAACATTTGTATAACATAAAAAAGTAAGTGCGCTCCTGCAGTTCTCCCTATAAGTTGAACTCCCACTAGCTCCAGTGAGAGCCTTGCCTAAGGCAGGACCACAGGGTTTGACTCATTTCCATCACCTACCACTTGATTATCACAGCGTGGCCAGCGGATACCTTCTCTAGACTCCTTATTTTGTCAGGTTCAAAATGGTTTTCTACAGCACTACAAAATAGCTGTTCCGTGAAGCTGGCTGGCATCACAGGTTGTGCAGAGAGACCCTGCTTTACGTTTCAAAGGCCAAAAAGAGATCAGCGTTACCTTTAATGGACCCTGCGTAAATACAAAAGCCTGTGGCTGCAATCATTAAAGTGCATAAGTAATAGTGCAAACAGCTGTGCTGCATCTGCAAAACTACAAGTGGCATTTTAAACAGAATTTAAGACAAAACTTGCACATGTCAGCTAACATGCTTATGCCAGCCTGCAAGAGCTCAAGAGTTCAGTTCAGCCACATATGTTACTCTCATCGGGCAGGTTCAAACCGCGTGGCCTGGGGAGCCAGGTAAGGGGTTGCCTCACGCTCAGCACAGTCGAGAGGACGATCCCCACCGCCCTGGCCAGCAGGAGCAGAGGGCATGCAAGCTCGGTCCTTCAGGCACTACCAGCAGGGGAAACCTTTACTCAGGTTTATTGCATGAAGAGCACGCATAGGGGATCCCCTTAAGGCTTAGAAGAGATAATTTGGCAAGTGGGGTGTTAAAACAAACTAGGAGAGGGTCTGGGTGTAGAACAGGAGCCTGCATCCTCCTTAAACCAAGCCGGTATGCGTGCCTGCCCTGGCACAGAGCATCCTTCCATGCCTGCTCTGAACGCTCTTTGCCTTTGGGCTCCAGGCAAATTCTGCCGTACAACTGTTCTGCTGTTTAAGAGAATTCGGAAGTTGTAGCAACGTTTCTTAAATATATATATTTATATAAAGGCATTTATTTATCATCGCTTCCGTTTTTCATTTTAATCCCTCTTTTTATTCAGGCTACTCGCTCTAAAAGCGGTCAGTCTCATGCAGCCTTCACACAGCGAGTGAGAAATGGACACTCGCCCTTCTCTCTGCCCAGCCTGTAAAGGTCAGGTGAAAAACGCTGTGGCCCCATTTTGCTCTGATGTGAAAACTCGGGAGCCAACATCATGTTTCCTTTTGCCTGCATCTGTTTACCACTGCTGAGAGAAAAGCAGAGCAGGGACAGAGCTCACCCTCGGCGAGAGGGGTGGCTGCTGGACACCAACACTGTCACCGAAGCGAAAACGAGTCACGCAGCAGCTCTGGGGGATGGCAAGGGCCTCATTTCTGCTCTCCCCGCTCTCCCTTTGCCATGCAGTGGGTGCTGCAGCGCAGCCAAGAAGCAAGATGCCTTTTCCTTCACTGACACAGATGCTGTCAGTGCTGTAAATCATGATCTTTGGCACATTAGCAACCAGGGGACTTGCAGAAATGTTTTGTCTCCTGCCCCACCGTGGAAAAAAGAGTTGGGATTGTAATGCTGCAGCCCTCACCTTCCCCGAATGTGTGTCTTGCACAAGGGAAATGAAGACATAATTTTGCATCTCCTTGCTAATTCATATAAAAGTCAAGTCAGTTGACCAGGCAATACCTGGCTGCTTTAGCAAGGCAGCTTAAACTAGCAACACACAGGTAAACCTCAGCAGTAGCTTTTTCCTGAATATTGCTTTTTTCTGAGCAGAGCCCTCCCCTATTTGAGATATGCACATTATCACCTGTGACACAAAACTATGCCTACAGCACACATAAAAGCATCCACCATGGATTTGCGCAGGAGACAAAATAAATCTATTCAGAAAAAAGCAGCAAGGACTAAACTCAGAAATTATAGCTAGAGGCATACCAGAAGGAAAACTGGTTTTCAAAGTGACCTCCAAAAGCCAGCTGTCTTCCTCCCCAAAAGCCTCCTGGCTTGTACCCAGGCCAAGATTTACAAAAAGTTTAATAAGGTTTCCCACACGCACACATTTGCAAAAGAAGAGCTGGACCAAAATACTTGCTCTATCAACAGTTACATGGCATCACCAATAGTAACCACTCATCTCTAAGGAAAATCACCTATGCAACCATGCGAGGAAAGGATGCAAAACCATCTGTGGTTTCGTTTGGGTGCTGCGAGTTCAGCTTTGCAGGCAGGCTGTGCCTGGGCAGGCGGGGTGCTGGAGGATGGTGGATTTGCAAAGCCAGCAATGGTAGGAAAGGGGGGCACGGACCACACACGCATCTGATGACTTAAACTGGGCAGCAGAAAGTTCCCTGTAACTTCATTATGAGTTGTACTGGCTCAACACTGGAATAATTAGCAGGAGGGGAGAGGAACAGCTTGTAAGCGTGCAGGCATCAGCCACCCTGTGATGGGAGGTTCTTGTTAGGGCCACGTATAAATCTAATAAAAAAAAAGACGTTAAGGTAAGGGAACCATTTAACCTATTCAGCTAAAGGCTTTGCTGAAAAAAACCCCAAATCCCAGATCCGTATGACTTCTGGTTATGAAATTCAGTGACAGGAAATACGTTTTTATTTATTGCGGGGACCTGGAGCTGAGCAGTACCAGAAGCGCTACCCCCGCGAGGGGCAGGACTGCCTCCCCCATCCGAGGGGCTGACTCCACCATGCTCCACGCTCCTGGCGACCCCACAACATGTTAATCAAGTTTACCCTGCTTACATGCAAAGCAGCATTTCAGCACAAGCAGCTCATCACATGTGAGGGTTACGGTGCTCCCTCCTGCCCCTACTTTGCTCTGCAAGCTTGGCCGCCTAATTCTCCCTCTGCTATACTGGAGCAAGAGCTCCATCTTCTGAAGAAGCAGAAAAGAGCCCAGCCCAGCCCAGCCCTGAGCAGTCTGGTACAGTCACCTGCGGTACAAAATGACCGGTCCACAGAGGAAAGGGAATTGCTAAACGTAAAGGTACTGTTTGAAAATCAGGTTTCAGAGTGAAAGTACATTATAGCTATAAGGACACACCACTGAAAAGCTCTAGGAATAGCTCTAGAAGATAGCAAAAAAACATCCCACATCATCCTACAATATTGCCTGGAGTGCACGTACAATTGGAATCATGCCCAGTGACTGCATAACATGAACAGCAACAGCAGGAGAGAACAAAGTTAATCGTAACAGGAGAACAGAGCCTCAGGGCCACCACTAGACCCTGGCAGCAGAACGGCAAAGCACCTGGGCAGCGGCATGAGGCTCACCAGAGGAGCTCTCTGTGGTTTTGCCTTGTGAAATTCCCTTTAGTTTGTGCTCAGCGACTTTGCAAACCAGATGGTTTTGCATCTGGAGATGCGAGTCTGTTAGCTTTGGGGGATATGACCACTTGCAAAGCAAACCAGTGTTCAAAGTTTGCCGGCACTGTATTTTCAAGACGCATTTGTGGCTGGAGAAACCTCCTGCACAGGCTGCGGTGGAGGACCCGGCGACATGCACTAACCAGACTTGCTGAGAAGACAACACATGGTGCTCCAGGGTAGGAGCGTGCCAAGGGC
This sequence comes from Falco naumanni, assembly GCF_017639655.2. Lineage (NCBI taxonomy): Eukaryota > Metazoa > Chordata > Aves > Falconiformes > Falconidae > Falco > Falco naumanni. The sequence goes on from NC_054067.1 coordinate 16,483,396, forward strand.
AGTCCTCTCGGCTGCACTGCTAGCTCACTGCCAGCTGCCCCTTCGGTAAAGCCACAAAACCTCCAACCTATGAAATTCGCCTGCCCTGCAACAAACGGGATAAAAAAGTATCTTCCTGCATAGGAAGGATTTCACTGAAATACACTGGAAATCCATCAGGAGCTGACTGTTACTATAAGCCTTTCAGAAGGCTTCCTTCATGGTCACCAAAACAATAGATTTTGACAAAAAAAGGAAGTATTTATAAAGAAATCTACTTGCCAAATTTGTTTCATATGGTTATAACTAGTGTATTATTATTTTTTTTCGGATGGACTACATCTATGTGGGTTTCCTGAGCTGCTCCCATTGCAAACCCTGATCTCCCATTCCCAGTGACATGGTGATGAGGCAAACACATGGAGTGGTGGATGCTGCATACATGGCAAGGGCGACAGGCTGCCCTTAAGGCATTTTCTTGTGTTGTCTGTTACGCTTCCCTATCTATTTCTATGTACATTTATGGCTAGAAGACGAGAAATATGTTTTCTGAGACTAGAAGCCTCCTGCCAAAACCTGGTAACCTGTTTATTATAAACTTGGTTCTAACAACGGATAAACTAGGAGGCAGCAATGAGGGCAAGAGGTTGCAGAAATGAAGTATTGCCTTAGAGTGCTGGGGGTCAGGCCACGACGCCTTTTGCAGCAGGAGGAATTTCTGCCTAGGTACCTCCTGTTCACACGGGGTTTGAGCTATAGCAGCGAGGAGGCAACGCAGTCCCGGGAATCCCTCTGTCAGACTCAGACTCTTCTCCCCGATCTTCTACCCAGTGCTCTTGCAAAGAAATCTACGTTTTTAAATGCTTGGGTTTAACTTACTAGTGCCTAAAGTCACAGAAATGTCTTAACGTGTTGACAAACAAAAAAAGCTTAATTTACTACTTTTGCGGGTTTTTGGAGTAGCTGCTTGCTTTTTTTTTTTTTTTTCCTGCAGAGGCATATGCAGCCAGATTTAGTACATCAAGTGTAAAGCAAATGGCTTAAAAGACCTGATTGGAGTTATGAAATATTTCTGCTAGGCGTGCTATATGATACCTGCGACTTTGGCATTCCGAAATCTGCAGTCACCAACTACTATCTGCAGACTGTGGACAGGAATCCAGCCTTCTTTTCTTCTGTTTAGGTTTTTCACCAACCTTGGAATGACAACGGCATTAGTGAAAGAAACAAACCAACCCAGCAGCAGTTCCATACGGGCAAACTCTACACAACTGTCAGTGCAACCAACAATTTGTTCAAACCAGGGAAGCATTTGAACTGGAGCAGGGCATGCATTGAAAATATTCTTCCCACCTAAATTTAGGTACCTAATTAAAAACCTACATCAGGAGCGCAGCTACCTTGGGCACCCCTCTAGGCAGTGGAGAGGAACAGAATGCTCCAGAGCATGAGTTATCCCACCTGAGACTTCCAGAGATGCCAGTTTTCCTCCATTGACTACCGATGGAGCCAAGGGCAACAACTTGCCTCACTTCTTTGCTATTAAGCTAGACTGGTAAGGTGAATTTAGTCAGGGTACTGTAAGTAAATTCAAGCCAAGACTTAGGCAGCTGGAAATACTCATGCTCATAAACAACATCCCTCTGTCTCACCCATGCAGTGAAGTTTGTGCTAACACAAAAGTCTGGTGTGCAAAATCTTTGCCTGGCACTGGCTGAAATCACTGTAAGAGGTGGTAAGCATTCAGCAAAACTGAGATGTTTTACACCTTGCTTTTGCTAACAACAAACCAGATTTTGAAAAAGGCAGTTGGACTAGATGATCATTGTAGGTCCCTTCTTCCAACTGAAATATTCTGTTCTATTCTATTCCAATTGCCCTGGAAGTGCAAGGGCTGTAGATGCTGGCCAGGAATCCTCCACGGGGCATTTGTGTCTGTGCATTTATGGGCTAGCGCCTGCACAAATCTGATCCAGGTTCCTTGTAACACCACCCTTCCCACATCCCGAACAAGGCATTAGCACGCTACACTCTCTCCTACTGAGACTCTGGGCTGGCTGATGAGAGCTACTCAGAAATCAGCCTGGAAAGGAAAGGCAGCCAGAAATCTCAGCAAATTGCTGCAAAAATCAGAAAAGAGCGTGCTGCTCTCCGAGGCAAGGGAACTAACGGTCCAGAAGGCAGAGGGCTGGGTATGGTGACTTCCCAGGCAACACTCCCAGCCAGGAGAGAGTCGGCTGCGAAGTGTTATCTCGGAGCCACAGTTTTAAACACAACAGAAAGATGGTTTACAGCCATTAACCATTAACACTCAGACAGCTGTCTGAGGGAGGGAAATGTCTTACAGTTACTCAACAGTGCTATTAATAAGCCCAGAGGAACTGAGCCAGCAGCTGAGCTGAGGTGGGCAAGGAGCTCTCGCTTGAAGCGCCACCTGAAGCAGGCAGAGCATGGCAAGCAGGGTGGTGAAGATGCTGGCAAAGCACGGCTCACCCGGGCACCCATGGCAAGGCACGTCCTGCCATGTTGTCCCAGGCCAAGCCAGCACGTATGGCCTCTAGTCATAGCAAGGGAATGAATTCTCCAGCTTTCTGGAATAGTCTAAAACTTAACTGGCAGCTGCAATGAGTGTATCACCAGGCAAGCGAGGTCGCACAGGACTGCCTTGCAGGCTCGTAGAGAGAAGGCAAAGAAATCCTAAAATACCTACCACTGTCCCTCACCATCTTCATGCAAAAGCTGAATTTCATCCCCGTTTTTCACCAGCAGGTCCTCTGATCCTCTCCTCTTGCAGTCTGCAAGGGCTTTGTATCTTCCTGGAGACTGTGGTAGTAAGAAAAAAATTATCTTATTCAGCTGCACTTCATATCATGCAGCTGCTACGTCTGACTGCCGCAGGGAACATGACGGAGCCCTATCAGCTACCCTAATTCAAATTATTTCAAGAAACTGTGGCTGAGACATATCCTCATTTCCCAAAGTGAGATATGGAAAATTTGAGAGACATAGACAAGATACATCCGTTATCCAGTGAAGCAAAACAAAGCAAGATGACCAAAACCAGCAACACCCAAAGCTTTGGGACTAACCAGCTGGTTCCCGTCCTCCTCTTCAGTGTCCGAGCAGTTGGAGAGGTACTGGTTACCCGACCACTCCTCCAGCCCCTCGCAGATTTCCAGGGACTGTGACATTCCCGGCCAGCCTGCAAGACAGCGTGCAGCTCAGGCTGGGGGTACCCCAGCACCCGCAGAGCATGCCCCGAGGGAAGGGGAAGGGTCCATACTTCTGTGGGGCTTGTTCTGGGGGGACGGGAGCCCACTGTCCAGCATCACCGGGCTGGTGCGCTCTGAGTCATTCTCTTCTGAGCTTACGGAGGCTCTCTGCTGCTTTCTGATTGATTGAAAAGAAAAAAAAAGAAAAAAAAAACAGACAGACATCAGTCTTAGTTTTACTTTATGAATGAACACAACTTCACAAGGTTTTGTAAAAGAGGGTGAGAAATAATAGTGGTACTTCCTAACGTATGTTTCTATAAAGGTTAAGGACTTCAGTGCCTAGTTTTAGTTTTTGGGGAGGGGAAATACAGTGGCTATGGTCTGTCTCCTGAATTTGAGCACAGTCTTTGATCTTTGTCTCCATGTGCAGAGGATGAGCAGCTCAGGCTGCGCTGCCAGGCGAGTTCTCCAGGGTGCCCCTCACAGACCCTGTCCCCAGACCACCGCCACCGAAGGATGAACGGCACCACATCCCTCCTGACCCCGATGCCAGAGGTCTCAGACAGAAACGGGGAGGGGGGAACAGCACAGAGCCAGGATACAGACAGAGGACAGTGGGTGCCCAGTGATGGGGGGGTACTGGAGGGAGCCCCCGATCCGGCTCCTGGGACTCACCCATCACTCAGCTGGGAGGAGAGCGGGAGCTGGTCTGTGCATGAGCCAGGCTGCTGCTTCTCCACTGTGGGGAGGTCAAACACCATATTAAAATCCATTTTTTTATTAGTAACCATCACACTTGAAGCATCATTTTTAAAAATTAGACCTTTTGTACAGCTCTAATGATTTCCATCTAGAGAAAAACAGACTCGGACTCTTGCAAAGCACAGACTTAGTTATGATTAAGATGGTATATGTTAGCACAAATCCAATAGTCAGCATGCCACTGAAGACTATAATATGCTTAAAACTAGGCATCTGCTACGTATCTTGTTGAATTAAGCCTATGATAACAAATGTGAAATAATCCCCAAGGTAAGGAAAAAAAAAAAAAAAAAAAAAGTACTTCTGTAATTCATTTTCACGTAAGCATCTGGCCTTTACTGCTGTAAGTTATGTTCTTTCCCTGTAAGACCTTGCTCCAGTATTTTGCTACTAGGCTTCTAAAAATCAATTCTCTGGTGAGAATTAGTGGATTTGAAGATTAGCAATGTGAAAATAGGAAAGGTTCTGCTGCAGAGTGAATGCCACAGAGAAATTGGTCAAATGTACCTTTTATAAGCTCCTGCTGCTTGAACAAAATTTTTCTTATTTCATTCAACCATGCCATCTTCAGATCGACCGTTTGGGCCTACAAGTAGAGAAAATTGTCCAAATTTTGCATTGAGAAACATCCCTTATAATGTATGAATGAAATTTCATACTTCTCTACGCTGAAATTATCCAAAATCCCCTTTTATCCAGAGCCACCACTAAATTTTAAACATACATGATCTTCTAAAATTGACGATCCTCACTACGCCCAGGCAAAACACTGGAAATTCTGGAGCCATCTCTTACGACACAAGAAGTGCAGGCAAAAGGACACGTGTGCGTGCATCTCATCCCTTTTACAAAATACCTGAAGGGCCAAGTCTGCCTTTTGCATATATGTATACTTGGCTACATACATCTGCTTTAGGAATTTAAGTCAGCTACTCTGTTGCAACATGGAGAAAAAAAAGCTAGGCAGAAGACTAATTAAAAAAAGCATCAATTGACAGTATTTTCACAACAGGGTTGTGAACACCCCATTAGGCAAACAGTTCATCATCATCAATTTCTATTCAAAACGCTACAAAGCAGCGGGGGGGGGCGGGGGACCAGGAAGAACTGAAGAACTCGGGTCAGTTGGGCATTTTGTAGATGAATCCAAAGACTCCCGGGAGCAGCCCCACGGGGGCTAAGCCGTTGCTCTGGTAGCAGTTCTGACATCTCGCTGCACAGCAGCACGTGCCCGTGTCCGTTGAAGCGCGAGGCTCGTTTCCCACCTCAATTCACATAAGCTATTAAGCACAGTAAAATCTTTTTTCCCAACTATCGGTCTATTTGAGATATTTATCTGGAATAAAAAGGGTCTATTTCCAAGGGGCAATTCAGTCTTCACTTTAAGATGACTTTTACAGTTCTAGACTGGACACCAAGAAGCAGCCACTGGGACAGCTCTGTGAACACTGATGTGGGCAAACAGGAGGACAAAACGCAAGGTAAATGTCTAATAATCCTATAAAGACCAACGGGAGACATCGCCTCAACACTGTTATGAGTATGTGCAAATATCAGCATTTTTGAAGATACAAACCTGCACGACATAGACCTCTTCTCGCCCACTATACCAGATTTCAAATTTCCGATGATCTCCTTTCACATTCTCAGTTATTCCAACTGCATTCATCTGCAAATCCAAAAGAACCAGAAAGTAAAACATATTACAAATTTCTCCCTTTTCCCTATGTAACCAGACTTTCTGCAGCATGTTAAATAAACCTATTTTCACCCAGTTTAACACAATTCATCAACATTAATTTCAGTAGCAATGACTTATCCCCCCTGACCTTCTGCCAGCTTGCTGTATTTACAAAAGCTTTCTGAAACCAATCAACGGACCTTAGGGGACTCTTCATTTGGGCATCAGTGGAACTAACTGAAAAGTCATCTCATACCTCTTTCACCATGAAATTTCTCAGATGAGGCATACGAAGCTTTATAAATGCATGGTACGTTATTTTTCTACATACCTTATTTCTGCTGTACTATTCTTTATTTACTCACTTAATTCGGTGTTTCATTCTTTCAGCGATCTTTAAAACCCTTTTGTGAAGCCCTTCGCTCCTTTAGAAATTTCAGTTCAACATCTTCTGGTCCCTAACCACCCCTGTAGTTGAGACGCCATCCCAAGGTTTCCAAAAGGCTGAACTTCTGGATACAGAGCCTGAGTTGCCGTCAGCCTGGCTTTCACGAAGCACGCAGACTTAAGGCTGGATGTGGCTGAACGCGGCTCTACCTGTTGTCACAGACCACTTTTGATCATTTGGATGGAAATGTCAAAAGCCCAAATAACTCAGGACCTGCACAACGTGACCCACCTGAACGAGTAGCTCAAACTATGGTTAGAGACCGAGACGTTCCTCAGCAACAGGAGACCTCTGACCCACCTGCTGAACACGCCACGAAGCTTAAACGTGCTTTAATACCTGACCTCGCATAAACCATCTCCTCACTCAAAGCAGAATTTGTTAGCAATTTATTGCTGATTAACAGATGGTCAAAAATAGCTAAAGTATCCCACTCACGTGTTTTGAAATGGATCTAATAATAATGGTATCATCCATCAGAAATTATTCACGCAGACTGGATTAGATAAACCCAATATAACTGCAAATAAAGCCTTAGAAAGAAGATCTGTTTAACACTGCTGCTCCTCTTCGTTAGTACGTGCGTCCTCAGAGCTTTCGGTCTGAAAGACTATGACGATGTACAGATCGGGTCATCTGGGCAAACCTTCTGTTCCCAGTTACTTTTCCAAACGGTGGCACCCATTTTCAACGACTATGAACAACCTCAGGAAATAGGAAGCACGTTGCTCATTAGCTTTTCTCCTTTCTTCACTGGCACAAACAGCAGAGCTCTTCTGAACTGACAAAGCGCTTGCCTCCAGATGCAGAAAGGCCACTGCCGAGCAGCCGTCAGCACTTTCCAGTCTCTCTTTGCTCGCATCCCTCTCTCCACCTGGTCCTCTACAGTCACATTTGACAAAAGACTGGAGATCTGCACTGAACAGGACTGAGCTTGCAAGAAGGTGATCAAAGCCAGTGACCATTTGCACATGCACAGTTTCACACACGTCCATTGGTATTTAAAAAAGCACAGGTTAAAATGTGCAGCATAGTCCTGAACATTTGGAAAAACTTTATCCTGTGCAGCATAGTGCCACGATGCCTTAGAAAGCTGGATCAGGCTCCATTCTGATTTTGTGAGAACATAAAAAAACTAAAAAAAACCCAAAACCCCCAAACTAAAAAAAAAATAAAAATTAAAGATGTCTAAAGGACAGCCTAGAGAGCACATCATCCAGCCGCTGCAATTTCCAGTTCTGGGCATCTTGTTTAGCATGACAGTTTATTATACAGGGGCTCCTACAAAACTGCCCAGGCATCAAGATATTAGTTATTTTAGATGATCCACTATGAGGATGTGAAGAAAGGTGCCAGGAATAGAGATCTTTAAGGTCTGTTCATTCATGTTAGTGGATTTAGAAATTCTATGTCCTTCCCCTGACCAGGATTTACTGTCCTCCGCTGTCACTGCAATGCAGACCAAGGTGGGTTTGCACAAAGCTCTGGGATGGCGTTTGTCTGCACTGCCTTCCACAGCAGCGTGAGGCAGACTGATTCACTCGGCATCGCAGGGAGTTACGAGCCTGCACCCTCCAAGTTACTGAATCTCAGCTGAGGACGCATTTGCCACTAGATGTTCTACACAGCGTGTAAAATATGATCCCGAGGGGCTCTTGTTTGTTTTACAGACGTCCAGTTACACAGCTTCTACCCAACAGCTTGCTTGAATTCTGCATCCCCAGAAAACATTATGGCAAAGAAAAATGATTTCCTCATACTATCATGAATCAAACAAATGTCAAGCTCCAGAAACATGATTTTGCCCTCAGCACAGCAATTCTGAAGATGGATGTGTGCGGATGTAATCCTGCAGCATCCATGGATTTTCTAACCTCAACCTCCCAGTGCGGCAACAAAAACAACTGGAAAATGAGCCTGCACAAGGCAAAGAAAAACCCTGGCCACACTGCCTGGGCTCCTGAGCGCAGGATTTTCTCCTCCGAGCAGGCTTTCCCCACGCCACCCTCTTCAGTTGTTTCAAAAGCACGTATGGTGAAACAAGTACTACAGGGAAAACAAGCTCTCCAGAAAGAAAATGATGCTGCTCAGGGAAAACATTTAAAGTGCCTAGACATATGGCCTGGGATTTGCTTTTAATACACAATTTGTAACACACACTGGAGCTGAACAGGCTTATCTACTATTACACAGCTTTCTGACTACTTGTGGCTTCTCCCTCCCCAGACCCTGCTGAGATCAGGGACCTGCAGCATCTGGACCTGAAGGCTCTGCCCCCAAGTGCCCACTTTTTTCCATTCTAAGATATACTCACATCGAGGTTTTACTTATCAAGAAACACAAGGCAGAGTACTGAGACAAAATGCGATGTTAGAAGTGCTCATCACACGCAGTACGGCAGAAGGTCTCCTTTAGGAGAGCACTTTTGGATTTTTATTGATAATAGTTAGCATTTATGGGCTTGGGACAGTTGTTTATGTCCCTCATATTTTGCCATAGGCTACTCTCTTCATCTGATAATTGTACTTTTAGCTGCTGTTAAAGCGTGCCAAAGGAGAAGGGCAATGAGAGAGGAAGAGGAATTATCTCTGCATCCTCCAGGCTGGGAAATGGGGCTCAGCAGCAGCCAGGCAGACCCCAGCCCAAGGGAACTCCCTGAGGACCATGGGTTGAGGAGCCTCTTGCTCTCCCAGGTCAGCTGGGGAAGATGCGAAGGGACACCCCAGCTTCATGCCCTCACCCCCACTCCTGGAAAGTGGACTAGTGGAGGGGGGAAGGCACATTCCCATCCCTGGGACTCGCCTGTAGCTCCATTTCCCTGGCAGGTGCCACCCTATATGTGACTCCGAGTCCATAGGCTCTCCCAGCTGCTGCTCCAGCTGTGGCGGTCCTCACAGCTTATTGCAACCAACCACCTTTCACTGGCATGGCACTTCCATAGGGAGCATCACAGCCCTTAACGGCAGCAAACAAGCCACTGAGTCAGGGCAAAAACACTCTCTGGGTCTGCAGAGTTACTGGTTTACAATGTACATGGCAATGGCCCCAACTAAAAAGTCCTTACTTTCAAAAAATGCTTAAAACTGTAGGATGAGGTTTTGTCATATCCGTCTCCGTGCTCCTCTCGTTTCTTGCAGAAGACCAAGGCTTTCTCGTACAGGAACAGATGCCTCTGCATTGGCTTGAACCTGGCAAGATCCTTCATTTTTGTCGGACCTTTTCGGTGTCCTGTCCAAACACTGAAAGATCCTTGCATCAATACCTTCCCCAGTTCGCTCAGGTCACCCTGGTGAGAATACGACAAACAAAAAGAAAGAAAGAAAAAGATGTCAATTAAAATGTAAGAAGACTGCCCAAACAATGACAGGCGCCGAAGCCAGCTCTGTTCCAAGGCACAGCACTCTAAGAATAGGTCTTCCTGGAAGGATCAGATGATCCTTTGGGAGTGACGGCATGGTGCCAGGAGGGAAGCAGAGGTCTCTGGCGCAGGCCTGCAGCTAGTCTGTGTGAAGGGGTACAAGTCAGTAGCTGGAAGAACTAGGAAGATAGGAAAACTCGCCAGCTCCTATGGAAGACCAGGTCAAGGGCTCCGTCTACTTCAGTGGGAGAGAGAGCAGATGAGATCTGAGCCTGAACGGAGGTCTTGGAGGATGGACTTCTCAAGGACTGGGACCAGCAGCTTAGGAAGCCAGCCTCTCACCCTTCTACAAAGCCCTAGGAAAGACAACCACTTCCTTGGGCAAGGATCAAACCCAGACTCAACAGAGTATTTGGTTAAATGTTGAATGAGAAATGCTATGAAGACACCCCGGGCGCATCCTGAGGTCAGCCAGCAGAGAACTAAGGTGTATGCTGGAAAAATACTCTCAAAAACCACAAGGTGGCAAGTGTGGGCACTATGCAACTTCTGATATGTCCTTTGCATGCAGATATTTTCCAAAATCCTGAAAACAGATGGAACACTATCACCTGTAAGAGCTTCCTGATCCCATTAACTTTGCAGCTGCCCTAGTGTAGTTTGTAGCTCATACGTTCTGGGACACTATCCATTCCCAATGCCCCACCTGGCCTGGCGCAAGGTCTCTCATTACCCAAAACTACTCACATCATATCCTGTTATTGAAATCTGATGCATAGAGTCATTGACTGACTTTAGCAAATCCAACATCGCAACCAGAGCTTCCTGAAGTTCCTGAACTCCATCACAGCTCGTGCTGTACTTTAGCAGCTCCTGAAAATAGAAATGGAAGAGCATGTGTTTGCACTTGAACAAAGCAGATCTTTCCATCTCGCCCAGAGTTTCCAATACCCAAAAGCAACCTACACCTCCCGAGTTTCTTTTTTCATATGCCACTGGAAAAAAACACTGACTCTAAACCAGACAGTATGAGGTGGAGAACAGATCACTGAAGCATGGCCCATTTTTTTCTGGGTTTCCTTAAGAACATTGTCAGGTTATAGAGCAGCATCACGCTCATCTAAGTTCTGTGTGGTGTGTTTCCTGCTGGGTAAGAAATAAGGAACTAAGGCTCAGGTTTCCCATTAGCTGCCAATACACCATATTTGCCTTCAGATGAGGTGGGCAGCAGATGATTGCCTTCAGCCTGGCAGACAGAAGGAACAGAATTTACAAAATCTAGAGCCTTCAAATCAATAAATGGAAGGCAGATTAGGGAATTATACCATTGTTATAAAATTACTTTCATTTCAGATCTCCTGTGCCCACCTACACACTTCACGTGTACTCATCTCTCACTCCAGAGACTAGGAGGTAGGGTACAGAAGCCACCACCCCAGTGTTATTCCACTTTACAGAGTGGCAGTAACAGCACTGCCCTGCCTCAGACAGGGGACACACAAATAAATGCATTCAAGATTACAGGCACTATAACAGCCTGAGGAGAAGAAGAGGTGCATCAACATATTTCATTTATCGTACTGGTCATGACCATCACGATCATCTCTCGTTCAGTTTTCTTAGAAGTGCTTCTGTCATTTTGCATCTCTGAACAGATTCAAACAGTCTTTCTCCCCTCAAAAAACGGCTCATTAAAAGCCCCTGATCCTTTTTCAGGTACGCAAATCATCTTCACCGAAAGACGCTATGGAGGGCCAAGATAAGCAATATGTAATCTAAAGCTCTGTGCCGATTTACAGGTAGCCCTTAATTGAAAAATAAAACAAACTGGAAAAACAAATCCATCTCCTGATGTCCTTTCAAAGCAGAATATGAAATACCTTCAGAAGTAACTGGTATTTTGTCAGGCGCTGCACTGGCTTGAGCAAATAGGAATCCAGCCCGAGTTTGTGCTCTAATTTTCTTTGGCATTCCTGGAACAAAGAATTCAGATTAAATAAGTTCTGCACCAACTATAGGTCGTTATTCCAACAGCATGACTAGTATGGTTTAATGACTTCAAAGGTTTCATGTAAAAACATCATATGGCGCCTATAACTAAAGAAATTTCAAAAAAACACATAAAATAATATCATGAATTTTTTCATGATGCTGAAACTCCTTGTGTACAAGAAACTCCAGCTGCTATTCTTGTGAAGCTTCCATGCGATGGTGAACAGAATATGCTGCAAAATTGTGGGGTACTGAGGAAGGTGTTTAGGACAAGTGAGTGTCCCAGGACGACGCCAGCCTTGGCAGGAACAAAGAGCTCACCTGGAAGAAGGTGCTTTCAGAGCACTGCCTCCACAGGGACTCCGACCGGGGCTTGTTCTGGCAGTATTTCTCATACATCTGGAAATCCTCTCGCTGCAAGGGAAGCCGAAAGGCAAGTCACATGCGTGCAGCCAAATCAGGTGAACACCCAAATTATAAATTTGCTTTTATCTCTGTTGCCAGCTTTAATATCTAAAAGTCACAGAGTGTGGGTAAAAAAAGCACTGCTGGGAATCACAGCAGCCTGCAGTGTAGTCACGACTGCTGCTCTCCCCCATCTGCTGCTGGCCACGCACCTACGCTCCTGCCTGGCTGTTGGTGTTGCGTGTCAGAAGCGTCTTACTCAACTGACATAACTGAGATGTTGCACAGTGCGACAAATCAGAAGAAACATTGGCCTTCAAGTCTGCTTTATGTGTGAAAATGAGTCACCCACCCTGTCTAGGAAACAAAATCCCACTCTCTCGGGTGCTCCCAGGCAGCTTTCCAAACTGTGCAGGAAAATTCTGCAAGAGATGGGAGAAGAGACAAAACGCAGTGGCACACAAGGTATGGTTTGGGTATTTAATCATTATAGGAAATCAATCTGATAAAAAGGGGAACAGAGCCAGCATCGTACTTGTTGTGGAAGTCGTATATCTCGGGCATGTTTCCGAAGAGGACGTCCTTCCTGTTCCTCAGCACGGGAGGCATGAGGATGAGCATGGCAGGGTTATCCATCTCAGCTCTGTAGCCCTGCAGGATGCAAAAGGGGCTCATCACTCAGTTGGTAAGGCCTTGGCTTGGCATCTCCTCGAAGGCAGATGAAAAGGGGACATGAACAGATTTTCAACACAATCTGCTTTGCTTCAAAGCGCAACATCCCCTTTAACTCCTTATCTGCATCTCTAAACCCCTGTCCTTCAGTCCCTGGGGCATGTGGGGTTGTGGTCCAGCAGGGGATGGCTTGGGATGGCCCCTGTAGGGCTGGCCGGCGCCACAAGATGCTCCCTATTCACCAAAGGCAAACAGCAGCCACTTGCTCCTCACTATAGCCTGACTGCACGAGAGGTCCCTGAGGAATATTTGTCCGGGTTGACCACATCTGCTGCTGTGACTGTGGGACACAGGAGTGACAATGTGTTTGTACGGGGTACGCAGTTACACACAACCTCACGGGACCCAGCGCAGCGAGGTGACTTGTTACAAAGCAGAGACAGCTTGAGGTCAAATACCAAAATCAACGGGCTTTCTGCTCTTGCACAACGCCTGCTGAGCACCGGGGTCTCGCTCTCCTCCATACTTCAGGATTTCTGTCCTCTGTGGCTCCACCTGCCTCTTGAAATCACAGCCTCCCAAACCAGGGAGGAGCTGGAAGGGACAGCACTGCACTACAAACTGTGTGGTGGAACTAAGAAATAACGCACAGCTCCCCTCAGTAACATCACATCACCGCACCAAGGCAAAAACATTCACCGGGTATGGTGAATACCCTAACTGCAGAAGGCACGGGCAGAGCTCAGGACCGCCGCTGCAAAGAGGACATCAAGGTGGCCGCTACCCACAGCTCAAGCTGACCATGTTAGTCACCAAGATGGCACAGCACTGAGGCCCTTCTAACCTGAGTAGCAAAACTCTTTGCAAAAATGTCTGCAGTATGCACAGCATGTCTTCTCTGGCTTGCCAGATTAATCTCTCACACTCATTATGGTAGGAATCAGTATTCCTCATACGAAGCAGGCATTTTGCACTTGAGTAAAGATGCAGTAGAAGATAAGTACCTGTAAAATTAGTCATTTGTATTTAACCACTGCAAGCAGGCTTCCCTCTTCAAAGGAAATACTATTTTCAGAAAATCTGAGTCTATCTGTCCGTTTTTCTCTATCTAGACTTGATATGCATGGTAATAAATCTGTGTACCTGCCAACTGCTTTATCATACAGAGTATGGTTTAACAACAAAAAACAATCAGTGCAGGGCAATTACATGTAACTACCTGCAGTCCAACAGATTTATATCCTGCTTGCTCCTGGGTGAGAGAAATGCAAGGGGGGAGAGCTATTTAACAGCCAACTTGTTTTGGCCATCAGCAAGAGTTATTTTGGAATAAAGCAGAAATGTCTAAAATGGCAGTATGAGAAATTATTACCTGGTTTCTAAAGAAACGTGCTTTACACAATCACAAATTTCACAGCATTGAAACAGAATCCTCCCAAGGATAAAACACAAGCTTCTTTCTTTTGTTTCCAAAAGGTAAAAGAAATCGAGGAACAGTTAAAAATAACAGCTTTTTGTACACTTCTCCAGGCACTGATAAAACTAATTACCAGTGCTTTTGCGTACAAACAGAAGGCTTCTCCCTCATTCTAGATGAAAAGCTCATCCTGACACCAACTGTTCCTGCAGATGCCCCCAACAAAGGAAAACTGGGGAGATGACTTGAGCATTTACGACTAGCTTGGGATCTGACAGTCTGGTGGAAACCTGCCCCATCACATTTTTGCTCAGTTTGACAGAGCAGCAGGTGCCCTTTTGTACAGGTTGCTGGGGAACAGCAATGAACAACCTGAAAAAGTCACTCACCGTCAAAACAGTGAAGAGTTCCTCTACGTACACTCTCTCAGTTTCTATAAGCTCATTGATGACATGGCTAAAATAAAGAAAAAAATAGAAGTACATTATTTTTATGCCTGTAAAAACCCCACAGGCAACCAGTGCAGTTCAACAAGCCCAAAACACAGTGCGACCTCATTAACAGCCCACATAGGGACAATAAAACGGGTAAAAGCACAAGAGATGAAACCCAGGTCAGGTTGGAGGAACACATGCGCTGGGCAAGGACTGGCTAGAAATAAACTCACTTATTTTGAGTGATGTAAACAGGGTGAAAACTTACCCTTTTAGTATATCTAAGTTGTCATCACTGTCTGAAATAAAATACTGCAAGGAATTCCGTTTTTCCTGATAGTCATGCATTACTTCAATCTGGAAAAGAAATGGGAGGCACTGGGAAGAAGAGCTGCAGGGAGGTTACTGCAGAGGCAGGACAAGCCCAGCCCCTGATACCGGCACAGGAACTCTGTGGGGAAGGATAAATTACGTTTCCTTTTAAGAAATCTTCTGTGACACAAAATTTTGAAAGGGAATAGTGTATAATAGGTAGCCAAATATTCCCAGAAATTACTCTGCTACATAAAATCTGAAAATACTGGTAACGTAACTCATTAATGCAGAGACCAGAGAACAGTTTCCACTGAGGAAATATCTGCAGACGGGCATTTTCTTAATAGACATCACTGTTATGCAAAGAACAAGCTCAGGGGATAACACGCAGGAAATCGATATCTGTGACTCAGGAAAACAATCCAAGATAGATCTCAGGTGCTGGACTAATCCAACTAAGTCATATGGATATGAAAGGTTTGTTGTTTCAGGTTTTTTTAAAGGAGGGGAAAAGAAACCACCAAAACATCTTCAAATCAAAAGCGCAAATACAATCGATATTTAGAAAGGTTTCTGTTTTTCAGTCTATAAAACTCATTCTGATTTCATGACTAATTTTTACCTTGCGAGAACTTGGAGTTTTTCTTGACGTTTTCTTCCCAGGAAGAGAGAGATCAAATGAAAATTTCAAACTGGAATTAAAATCCACACCTTGGGTAGAAAAAAACCCATAATTACATTATGCACATCTGTAGTGAAGGACAGGGTTCAGACAGAAATAATAAGTCACGAAGAAAAATGGGGTATGTCTTAAGAATAAATAATTAGTTATCTAATACCACAAACAAACTGACAAAATAAAGGCTCTCTCAAACAACAGTACTAATAGCAAGTAGCACAAGTCACATGGACAGTCGCGAAGGCCATAAAGTAAAAAGTAATCAGAAAAAAAAAAATGTCCATTAAGTGAATACTGTAATCAAAACCTAACAGTCTGTGAAGCCTGTGCAAATGACAGAAAACAATAGAATCAAATAACCTACCAAAAGGAGTATCACCTACTGGGATACTGTTTTAAAGTCCTTTTATGAACGTAGGGCAAGACGCTCAGCTGGTATAATTTGTTTCTCCACCTTGGAAGAATTTATTGATATTGTCAGTAAATAATTACAAGTTGTAATACTGTGGAACACAGAAGTAAACTGGAAGCTTAAAAATAAAACATCAATCTCCCTATTGAGTTGTACGGCATCTCTCAAATACGTCCTAGTCCTGAATAGCCAACAAGGCGATTCCTCAGCAAAACACGCCTTCTCCCCCAACATGAATGGCAATCATGAATTTCTCAAGAATCTCACTGGCCTCAGTGACAGCTCCACGTGCCAGACTGCAGCCACAGCAGCTACACCGAATTCTTAGATGGACCAAAAATTAACACATTCTGATATGTAATATCCACCTTATTCACAAATAGAAGAAAGAGGCTGGCGATGTTTAAAAAAATAATTTAAAAATAACCTGGACTAATAAGCTATCTTTCCATTGGGTCAAAAAAGGTATCACAGCACACATGAATGCAAGAGCAGCTGCGCCTAGGTTTGAGGTTTGAGCAGTGCTGACACCAAAGAGCCACCTTTGTGAAGCAGAAGATGTAGCGAGAAAAATGGATGCAGAGAGCCGGCAGCCCACCTTCACCTGGGGCTGCTGCCAGAGAGCTGCTACCGCTACCAGCGGCGGGGGCCCACGCCTCCACCTGCACATGCACCAAGCAATCAAGGAGAGCGCTCTGGATGCTGCAGAGCACATCAAAGGCACATGTGGGGTGCACCCCGTCACGGACAGGAGGACCCAGAAGAAGGGAGGACTCGCCAGTGGTCCCCTGGGGAGCACACGGACCGGAGTTCAGCGGGGGGTGGTCACCAGCTGCGGTTCTGCTGCAAGGGTGGCTTTGCTCCAGCACGCGGGCTCGCGCCGCGCCGCTGCTGTGCATCTCGCTACGCTTTACAGCCCAAGACAGGACAGGTTTACTCTTTTTTTTTCTCCCCAAAAAGTGGTTTCAAAATTAGAACCGCATTTATCAGACGGGCTTCAAACCCAGGGCAAAGATGAAAGAGGAAGCGTCTGTCCTCAGACAGAAGAGGAAGGGGGAGGAAAACAAAAGAAAGAAAGAGAGGACAAAAGTAACGTGCTCAGGGGTGGCTTGGTTTCGATCCACACCATAAAACCCACCCGTCTCAAAGCACTCCCAGCGGAGCCCAGCATGCGTCTTTGACACTGCACGTCACGCCAGCAGGCCTGCAGCATTTTGATGTTTTGTATCAAACACAGGCCTTATTAAAAAGCTCTCTTGGCGTGATCTATCCAAAGAGGAGCCTTTTGTCTTTCCCTGCTTGCTGGCTCCGCTCATTTCAACACACTTGATCATCTCTTTCAAAGGAGAGGATTAATGAAGGATACCTGCGCTTGGCAGGCGACCGAGTGCCTTTGCTGGAAAAACGTGCACCCCACAAAGGCATGAAATAAGTCCAGCAATTGATGATGGTCTCACGACATCCCACGGAGGTGGCCACCCATTCACCCCTACTCTTCCAGTCAATAAATCCTCCTTAACACTTTCCTGTTTCTAGGAAGCTGGAAAAGTTACATTAGGCAAAATGGGCAATGCTCTACTTTGCAGATTCAGAGTTTTTCTCCTGATCGAGGAAAGGGGTTCACAGAGCAGTGTGGTGTAGTGAAGGTGGCAGCAGCCTGGGAAGAGGAAATCTGGGATTTACTGGCTGCACTGGCCTGCATCTTGAGTAGCTTAATTCCCCTCACTGCATCTAGCTCCATTCCCCTCCCTCCACTAGCCTATTTACACTGCTGCTGCTGTATGACACCTGCTGCAATTCACCATTACCAATATTTATCAATTCATGATAAAGATTTTGTGCTAAAACACAGATGTTTAATTGCTTTATGCAGTCAGATCACTGAATTTAATATTCCCACACAACTTAGCACGTCCCTGGTTTAAAATACAAGGATGTTACCTTGGAATACTTTTTAAGTCTGATACATACAGGACTGCCAAGGATGGAAGTTTTAATGTTATCATTTAAAGCTAATATTGAGCCACATCCCATTACCAAAATCAGGGCAGAACATTCAGTGACCTCAGTTCAACCAGAATTTGTACCTTTATGGACATTAATCATTGTCCAGCAGGATTTAAGGAAGACATCCTCAAGGAATCAAAGGGAGTTAAGCATCCACCTCATTTCTGTTCATAAGATCCGAGCCCCTCATTTCTCCAAGCTCCTTTGCAAACATCAGTCTGACTTGATGCCAGCTCCAGCTCAAGACAGTCGCAGACAATAGGTATGCTAATAAATTTAAAAACATTGCCCTTTTTCCCTGTAGCACTAATGTACCAGGTTTCAGCCCAGTAGGATGCTAGTAAAGCAGAACTGGAAGCATGTGCTTTTTACGGCTCTCTTTTTTCATTGAGTAGGAAGTGAAAATAAATACCAAGCAACCAGCCCCATTCTTCACACAGGTTTGAGAAGCTAGACACAAAAATTGGAAAGGTAATAAATCATCTCATATACATTTTGCATTATACAACAACTCTGTACCAGCCAGCAAGCTTTAGCTGGTTTCTCAAAGCTGTCCTTAGTCTTACTCATCCTGCCTCAAAGGAAAATTATCATCTGAAAATAGCATAAACTTAAAAGATTTTACCATGTTTAGGAGAGAACAACGGCGATTTTGATCTCGGTGGATTTTCTGGCCGAGGGGCTACTAACTGGACGGGTCGCACGTGTTTATCCAACAGCTTCTTGAAGCAAGACTGCCGATTCTCAAACATGCTTCGAACGTTTTCAAGCTTGACCTGCACTGACTGTATCTGGCACTGTAGAGAGTGAAAAGGACTCCTGTGATCAAATAACCACCATAATTTTCCACTTTGACCCAAACCAGAGGACTACAAGGGTGATGACACTGCAACACAGTCCGACCCTGCCCTTCACCTGTGCAGCAAGGAACTGGAAGGGCTGCTTACCTTCAGGTCAGATGTTAAGACTGACTCAAAATCATAGCGTAGGGCTTGGGGATCATAGTTTAAGTAGGCTGAAGAGCTTTCAAGAAATCTTTCTATGTCCTGGAGAGCTTTCTGAGCGCCTTCTTTAGACTGGCACTTATCCATCTGCTGGTTGGCGAGCAGGTAGGCACCTTCGTCACAGCACTGCAGAGCCTGGTAACAGCACAGGGCAAACACAGGGAGCAAGACTGTCAGCAGCACCCCTATGAAATCAAGGTTCCCACGAGGAATATCTTTTACTGGATCTGTATTTTCAACTTGGAGCTAATTAGTACTCCTAAAGACCTCAGCAGCTATTGCATTTTGATTAGAAAGCAGAAAGGCCACATTTTTTCTGGAGGGCGACTGCAGTCCTCAACATACCCAGCCAAGTTGTGCTCCCACTTGTACCTGGCTAAAACCAACGGTAAAACTGACACCGAAGCACTATTCAGTGCATAGTTGAACCAAATGATAAGCAGATCTTTATTTATCCAATTTAGAAAGCTGAAGGGGGCAGTACAGAGTTTACAGTGAGACACGCAGGTTTCTTGAAGTAAATGCCTGCCTCTGAGCAGACCTGAATCACAAGGAATGACCACAGTAATTGCATTCCTGTTCGGAAAAAAATAAGGATTTTAAATTGCAGTTGAAAGGTCAGCATTTAACACGCACAGGTAACAGGTGAACGCCAGGCTGGGGTTTGGCTGGCACTCACACGCTGTGGTGTGCACAGGCGTAAGAAGATGCTGCAGCCAAGAACAACAGAGGACCTCCAGTGCTGCGAGCGGAAAGCGGGGTGGTGGAGAGCAGGACCACGGCGTGCGGCAGCACAGCCCATGGGCTACACCACCACACCGGCCAGGAACGTGGGAGGCCTGGGAGAGGACACTGCCCTGCAGCTGAGGGACCATGTGCCCCACAGATTAGTGCAACATCGCAGACACAGAGAGAAAGAACAAGCTCCCAAGCCCCCCCAAAAAGTGAAATGGAACAGGGTCAAACTTCGCTGCTTCTCTTAATGGCCTCAAGCATGTTACAGCAGTGTGCCTTCTGGCCTAATTAGCGTGAATTTCCCTAAATGAATATCTGACTCTGATTAAGATATCAAAGAGCATTGGAGCCACATGACTCCACTTCCATGCTAGCACACAGCAGCTGTGCCTATCTACCAATCTGTCACCATATTTTACGGTCAGCTATGTTCATTCTTAATAAATTGCTAAGGAAAAAGGGCTGGCGTTTATCTGCAAGCGTTACCTCTTTTGCACGGGTATGAAAACCTCAAAACTCAATTAAAATGTGGATGCAACATGAAAGCATGACCAACAGCAGCAGCTGAACTTGGGCATTCTGAACTGCCCTCTGGAGACGCCCACCTCTTTCTGCTGACTATTCACAGCACCAGTAGAGAACGCTTTGCTAACTTAACCAGCTAACCAAGGGGTGAAGCACTCCTCCAGCCGCTGGTGAACACTTCCCTACCATGACCTGCTGAAGCAAAGCTGCACATTTCACACACTTCCAGCTAAGATGTGGAGAGGCTAACCCCATGGGGAAGCTAAGGGTCTACTTCTCAGGTCACTGCATCTCTGAACTGTACCTGCTGAAGGCGGGTATGAAGATCCAAGGTCTTCTGCAGTCGCAACTGCTTCCTTTTGATCTCGTCAGACAAGACATCAGAATGGTGCCGCAGCTCGTTGCATTGCTGGCAGATTAAGTTGAGTGCATAGTGATGGTTTGCTGCTAGCTGGTGTCCGTGTAGTATCACCACCTGAGCCTTCCCTATCAGATCCTTCAGTGAAAGGAAGAGAACGGATTGCACACTTACTGAAATAACGCCCAAATATCTACATGTGACAACATGCATTTTCACGTCTTACCAGATTTCAGGTACACATGGCGATGACTGCCATTAGGAGCAGGCAGATGGGTGGCTTACGCAGGATAAAATAGCACCCATCGTCTGGGGAAAAAAACCCTTTTGCTATCCAAAAAGAGGATGAAGTAAACTGTATTTCACCAAACTAGCAACGCTGTGAATGGCTGTTGGCAATGTGCTGCTGCCGTCTCCAGGAACTAGACTGGAAAAACAAACGCAGCTGATACCCGATTTAGGCACACTACGCTCCTAAGCATGAAAGGGAACTTGGGCAGTGAAGGTTTTTGGCGAAAAAAAACCAGGCCCTTTGCAACAAAGCTTGATGCAAAGACCAAGCTATCTCATCTGCACGTCTTGGCCAGTGTAACATCTTCTCCAGGGCTGGTTTTCTGCTGGGACTGCTTCCCTGTTGCACCCTCTCTGCCTGGCCTTGCATTCCTCCTCCCTCCCTCCCCAAACATTTCTTCCAAAGGGCCAAAAAGCCTCAGGCCTTTCCCCTAGGACTCCAATTTTCAAAGAACCCTCTGAGGGTTGTGTCCAGATCCCTCAGGACTTCTCCACTGACCCTGGCCCGCTTGCCAAGCGCACCCTTTTACAGAAGTCCCATCTTCAGTCGGGCTCCTGTGAATCCCCTCTCTTCACTCTTCTTTCCCCTACATCTCTTCGTCTTCATGCATATGTTATGTTCAATTCACAGGCACATCAAGATAACAACTTTTTTGCCTCTCCATGTGCCTCGCAACAAGTCTGCCTATTAACACTGCTAAAGCACTTAACATATAAATAATTCTTCTATCTCATTAAATCCCACGCCTCCCCTATGTTCAGACATTTATCTGTTCTGGATTTTCACGGTGGCTCAGCGATTTATTTTAACTATGATAATTAAAAACCCTGTTCCTGGCTTTCGGAGTGATCACAGCGTTGCTGTGCAGAGGAGAGACATGAAATCAATCCTTTCATGGAGCCACTTACCAACGAATTAATCCAGAACCAGGTAATTTCAGAAAACGCTTCCTACCACAAATAGAGAATGTACCTCTTGTGTTTCACTTGTGCTTCTTTCCGCGAAAGAGTATCTCACCTGAGCCATACCATCGAAATGACCCAGGTCCTTGAGCCTCTGTTTTACTTGGGGGACACTGTCGCCAGTGTCGGGCAGCTCCGCTTGCTGACCCATTAAAAATTCAATGGCATTCTTGACCTAGACACAAAGAAGAAGACTGCTGCAAAAGGATACAAAGCACAGGCAGAAAATCATTCTCAGACCAGAATTAATCACACTTCAGCTAATCCAATAATAAAACTAGTGTCCAAGGACTAATATCTACGTTCAGAGATGCTTCCAACAGCAAAACCTATGCAACTGCACGGCAGCAACACCTAAATCAGCTCGGAGTGAGGAAGCAGAGTGGTCTCCCCCAGCTAGCTAGCCCTGCCAGAGTCAAGAACAGCAGCATAAATCAAATGCTTTCATAATAAAATCCACTAAAAACTTCTCTCCTCTCCCCTCCTTTCCATCCCCAACTCTTCCTTCTGCCAACAGAAGTGCATCTGATCATACCTCTTGAAAACTTTGCTCAAACTTCCACAGTTGTAAATATTGCTCCATTTTTAACTGATGTTTCTCCCAGAAGCCATCAAAAGCAGTCTCCATCTCATGCAGCTGGCCAAGTAACCTTGAGCAGAGAAAAAGGACAGGATTGGAACAGTTTGCATCCAGAGGACAAGCAGAGATGGACAAGCCCTACAGTTCACCTCTTCAGGTCTTCTGCACTCAAGCTCTCAGGAGAAGTCAATGGAGTCAATGTATGACTTGTGAAGATTTCAGAGAGAATTTTAATGAAATAATCACTAGAGATGACAGTGCCTGCATGACGCAGTTGTTGCTACCTCCATTTGTCTGAATAATACCTGGGAGCCTGGCATGGGAGCACCCTGCATCTGCTCCACAGCCTCATCGAAGCAGCGGGGGGGGGGAAAAAATCACAGCAGGTCAAAGTCGTTTGACAGAAGTCACCCAGCAATGTGATGGCTCTGGAGCAAAATTCCAGTATCTTTGTCTCTGTTTGATAGGTGGCCTAAACAGCACATCTACGCTTAAATAACTTGAGTGTTTTCACTCAAAAATCAGGCAAATTAGGAACATGGTGCACTCACCGGTGGACAGTCTCCCAGTCCCCAGGCCTCTCGCGGTGCTGGTCCTGACTGCATTCCCCAGGCTCTTCAAAACTGCTCAGAAGCAAGTTTCCCTCTTTCGTGACTGCTGTAATATCTTCCTGCGTAATGCAAAACATTTCTGATTCAGGATGCTTTTTCTGAGGTAAGGATAAGTCATTTCATGTTTCTCCCATTTCGTTTCCCTGTGCAAAACAAAGCACCAGCATCCCTCGGACCAAAGGGCTCCCAGCAGATGTTTTAGCCCCTTTCCACGGGGCTCACCCCTGGAGCTGGAGAAGGCTGAGCTACGGACTCCTGCCAGGCTGGGTGGAAACGGGCACACAGGAAAACGTCAGGCCATAAAATGATTCAAGGGCAGGAAGACAGCACCACCACAGGCCTCCTGGTGAGCAGGTGGGTTTGTATTAGGCATCTATCCACAAGCTCATGTCTTCAAGCAAGCATTCCTGCAGCTTGACGGCTGTGCTTCTCCATCAAGGTCATCACAGGAGGTTGTAGGAAGAGCATCCCATAGCGGGACAAAGCTGGGACTGAGACCACGCAGCAGCACTTACTACAGCCTCTACACAGAGAGGCAAGTCAGCACTTTAGCGTTATCTCCACTTAGGGAAAATTTAAACCCTTGGTGTGTTCATTAGCATCTGCTGAGGTGCTTTGTGCTGTGCTGGGCTCAGCCCCGAAGCAGACAGGTGCATTTGGTCAATTCTTTTCAGGAAAAAAAGAGACCAAACACAGAGGTGAGAAGGAAGGAGAAAACAGATGTGGCTGATTAACCGATTTGGAAGAAGCTCTGAAGGAGAGACCTATGCATGGCTCCATGAGAGAGCCAACCCCTGGAGTCGTTAAGACCCCATCCTAGGAGGTGGCCAGACTCCTACTGCAAGAGAAACAAAAGCAAAACCGCTTTAGGGAGAAGATTCAGAAAGCACAGACTTGCTTAAGCATCTGCCTGCCCCAGACAGCTCACAGCAACCTAAACATAACAGCATCTTCAGGGCAGGAGCCCGGGAGTCGAAGGGTACGGCCACAGGAGCTTCACCTCCTCCATATGCAGTGTATGCTGCAGGTTTGCATCCCTATCACTAAAACATCATGGAAGATGACCACAAGGCAAAACCCCCATCTCCTTTTGATACTACCACATCCAGGAGACTTAAAAGGGAAGAGGAATCACGCAGCACGCTTTAGACCAGAGGTGGCTGGTACTTCATCCTCTTACATCTCACCCTCCAGAGCCCAGCGTTCCCCTCGTGATTCAAAGCTTTTCATTATACATACAGCAAAGTAGCGTGGCTGTCAAACAGGTGTTAACTTGATTTCTTCCCCATTCAGTATATCAAAAAGGTTAATTTCTTAGTTACTCTGTTTAATTAATTTCTGTCCTTTTTTTCATTGTG
Source organism: Falco naumanni (assembly GCF_017639655.2). Taxonomy (NCBI): domain Eukaryota; kingdom Metazoa; phylum Chordata; class Aves; order Falconiformes; family Falconidae; genus Falco; species Falco naumanni. Next base: position 16,507,597 of record NC_054067.1, read on the forward strand.
TTTGCAACCAGCTTCTGTTCAGTATCACAGCTACATAAATTATTCTGATCAATTCATTATTTGAATTCAGGAATCAGCTGTACCAATCTTGGGGTTGTCATGAGAGAGACAAGCATCCCATGTCTCGCTGTCACCACAATCTGTGCACAGTTTCTCATCGGCTTTCATCTTTTATGGTCTTAGAAGGAACAAAAGATAAAGGCAATGGACTTCATTTCAGTCAAAAGCCAACGAGTGCTTTTGATATTTGAAATTAATAGATGAGGTACTGAAAGCAACAGATGCCTAGCACTGAGGCTGCTGTGCTTTATATGCAAATGAAAACACAACATGTTTTATTTCTCCACAGAGGAAAGTGTGTATTACAGGCTGGTTTATATTCAGGACTACGTTGTATAGCTGCTATTTTCCCCCTACACTCTGGCCACAGTCCTAAGTATGAGGTTTAAGTCAGTAAGTCATATTGTAGTGTATGTAGCTGCTGCTTTATACTAGAGCTCTCTTCACTTTCAAAGAAGAAAAAGACTATTGGCAGTATCTATAATGATGCTTTCTATACATAAGCACGCACATTTATGCCTACACATAGCACACTTTGGATGTCATTTTGCATATTTCTTACAGGCAGCCTTCTGGGAACTCACTGTCACGTGAACGGCAAATGGTAATAAATGATAGTTACGCTTCTTGGACTTATGTAAGCGAATCCGGTCAATAAAGCAAAGGAGCTCATTCTTCAGCCACACAGCACGGCTGTTAACACAGGAATTGTTCCTGAAGTGAGGGTTTGGGGACAGGCTTGTGCTGTCCCCAGAAAGATGCAGGAGCAGCAAAGACAACAGCCGGCTGCACTGACTCTTCTAATAATAGGAATGCCTATAATATATTCCTATTCCTATAATAATAATTCCTACCATAACATTAATCATAATCACAATCAGCTGAAAAAAATCTTAAAATCTTAAAGAAAAAAAAGTTGTTTAAGGTGAAACATGCAGCCTCACATGAAGACAGGGATCACATTGTAAGTCCTCTGTACCATGCGCTCACACAAATCCTGCACCTTGGATGCTCTCCAGCACAGTTCCCTTAAGTTCCCCTGGAGAAGCTGCATCAGGCGGAGGGACCTGGGGACAAACCATCCCTGCAGACCTGCCGATGATCTTTGCAGGCAGCTCCCCCCAGCCGTGGGGGGTGCAGCAGCAGCGTGCTTCCCCCCCCCCCATCCTGACCTAACAACGGGCTGCATTCGGCTCACAGCTGAGTTGAGAGTTGGACTGGCTGTCCCGCGGAACAGGTAACAGATGCGGTCTAACAAGCAAACCGAGCGATGCCCGGGGTGAGGCAGGGGCCTCGCAGCCTGGTGTTGCTTTGGTGAAGGCCAGGACGACCCCCACACATCTGTAACCACAAACCCGTACCCATGCCAAGCCCTCCCCGCTCCACACTGAAGCACAGAGCCCAAGCGACACCTTGTTAAGGGCCAGTCGGCCACAGTAATTGACTTAGTCCCGCCACACCATGAGCATAAAATCTGGCATTTTAAAATATTTTTTTTCAGAGGACGGGTCAATGTGCCTCTCTCCTCCCTAAGCGGGGACACCTCCGTGGCAAGATTTGTGCCTCTGGATACATCAGACGTTACCCAGAACAATATTACTAACAAAAGCGCTGTACTCTTGACTTGAGCTCAATTTTTGCAGTAAGTATATTTATCAACAGCAATTCCAAACTTGTTATACCTGTCGCCTTAATGAATAATCTATTTTTTTTTTTTAATTTTGCAAATCTGTTTCAGTGAAAGTCCTTAGCTGGGCTCTGACAGCCAAACGCTGACGCTGATGGGTGGCTGTCCATACAGTCCCTTAGATTTAAAAGTGCTGACCAGGTTCGAGACTAGGACTGGATCTAGCCACGCCGGGACTCCTCTCTGAGAAGGAGTTCAGACAGCAAGTGGATCCTCTCTGAACCTCGTGACTCAACGGGAGGGCTCCCTCCCACCACTCATCAGACCCAACGTGACAGGCTGAAGGGACTCCCGCTGCAGACACAAACGCAGGGATGACAAAGCCACCCACCCACCCACCCTCCAGCCAGCGAGACGGGCAAAGCCCACGGGGGGAACACACTGTGGACACCAACGTCTGCAGCCAGCAAGGAGGCGGCAGCGGAGACAGTTTGCTGGATGCTGGCAGGGTAATTTGCTGGAGCGGATGGCAAACATTAGGGTATAACACAGATATAGCCGTGCTGTGTTTTTTGTCTGACAACATGCACAGGAGGGAAGGAGGAGCGGGCACCAAACAAACAGGCAGTCAAACCCCAGAAATCCCATCTTGCTGTGTAAACAGGGGTTGGAAACAGGCCGTGGAGCTGCTGCTGAAACATACCTTGAGCTGGTAGTACTTTTCCGTGCGCAGGGCCAGGATGCGCTCAATTGAATACATGTCGTCCGGTAGCTCGGTCTCTGCCAGCTCCATGCCAAAGGACTGTAGCATCTGTGCAATTTCCTTCACGGTTAGTGCAAAACTCTCTATCGCCTGGTGGGAGATGATAATTGCAATCAGCTTGGGACCCAGGACATTCCTACAGCTCATTAAGAGCGCACAAAGAGCCGAGGCTGAGACCTGCAGGGGAGCCCAACCGCTTGCTCTGAGAGAAGCGGGTGGGATGCGCGCTGCCGACGGAGCCGATGTGCGCTGCGGTGCGTTAGCTGGTGGCCACCCACACGTGGCGAGGTGGCTTTTCGTGTGGACTGAATCCACAACAGGACCATACGGGGCAGAGCCACCTCACACTTTGTTTTCTGCTGCCTGTTCTTGTGCACTCCGAGACTTTTCCTACCACATATTGGAGGCTTACAGCAGAAGCCACCATAGGATCCATCTCACATATTCCTGTAATTCCTCTTCTATTATTCTTCTCCTCTGGTTAACTCACACTGGGAACCACCTCCAGGCAGTAGGGCTTTGGAGATGTATTTGGCTTCTTGGCGAGGGATGTTTCCAGCTTTGCCAGCCTGAATGGCAGGTTTCAAGGCAGCCTGGCACCAGGCCACCTCATCCGCATCTTCACCAAGACAACAAGGAAGGGAACTAAGCAGCATGCCAGAGACAAACTGGAGACAGTGGGATGGAGATGAGTACTGTGGTACCTCCCCAGCACATCCCAGCCAGCCAGCAGGAGCTCTGGACACCAGGCAGCTCTCACACCAGGGGATGAGGTGGGGCTCTCCCACCCCACTCACAGCTCCACCTCTGCTTTTGAGAACAGGGTAAGAAATCCAAATTTAACTGATTATATTTATATTTTCTTCAAAGAACGTGTATTTTCCATGGCAATTTCAGGAAACTTTTATGAGCACACTACAAGGGAATTTTGAGAGAGGTTTTTCATATGGACACTTAGCTACCGTATGCAGCTACGGTCTAGAAACTATCCTTTTCTTAGATTCACATTTTCTGTCATTTTTATCTCCAAGTGTGAGAGCTATGCCATTACCACTTTAACATGTCATGCAAAAGAACAAAACTAAGAGCCAAAAATTTAAACAGTTCATTAATTTGGGAGTGCATCAGTGTAAACTGTCACAAAGTTAATGGCACCAGCAATAGCTTGAGTTACTCCAGCTGCAACGTGTTGTGCTTTGACTTTATACTGAGCACCACATCTGCGGGTGTGGATGATGTTGCAGGACAAGGGGCACTAGGATGTCAGGTACATTTTTCAATAGTGCTTTGATTTGTTGGGAAGGTAACTGAAAATCCAGCCTGCCATTAATCTGGGAGACAAAGTCCCAGTGAAAACTAAGAGTGTACAGGAAGCATAGAAACACACAGCAAGGCACAAGGTCAGGGAGTGAAATTCCTGATTCCTGGCAATACTAAAGGAAAATTCTTGCAAAAGGAAAAAAAAAAATATTCTAAAGTCTCTGCATTTGGTCAGTATGCAGAAGGCACTCTGATTGCCATGGTTCCCAAACAAATTTGTACTTCACACATGAAGTAACCATTATGAAAAAAAAAAAAAAAAGAGTCTAACTTGTATCTACCATTAAAAGAATTTTACAAAAGACTTAAGACGACAGATCTTTTGGGAGCAATTTCAAAAGGAGCCTGAGGGAGTTAATCATCCAGTTCCCTTATAACCCATCAAGTGCCTAATGCCACTTGACTCCTTTGCAAATCTGATCACAGAAACGTGGTTGGCTTCAGGGGTAACTTCCAGCTACCCATTGCTCACTGCCTTACGTAAACCTTCCTCAATCGATCCCAAACACCCAAGAGCCCAGTGCTCAGCCCCGGTACGTACAGTCCTGAAGATGACCCACTCGCTGTGGCAGTACTCCAGGGTGCCTCCAAACTCCGGGGTTAATTGTTGTTCATCAATGTATGTCAGCAGGTCGCTAACCGAGCTCAGCATAACAACCTGCGAACAAGGCAGCACCGTTAGTCGGTTGATCATTGCTTCTACCCAAGGCAGACGTGGATCAAGCCTACAAATCCTTCTGGATCTAAAAACTGGGTTTTCTCTAAATAATTTTCTACAGCATGGCCTTCTTCTTATGCTTATGGCTTAACAGGGCGTTTATTTGATGTATTTGACCATTTCTGTAAGCCAGCCCTGATCTCCCAGATGCTTTCTTCCTTAAATGCAAAGCACACTGAGATGCTGCAGTATCTGACTGCAGAACAGAGCTGGAAGCAAAAGTAATGCAGGTTTTTGCAAGGGATGACCAGTAATCTGGAAAAAATATAAACATTTTAATAAGTTATGAAGCCTTGGCCAATTCCACATAAATACATACTCATGAGGTTTTGTGTGTCTTGATTTGCCCTTGGGATAAGTAATGAGTTTTCAAAATTCTGCAAAAGGTAATCATTTTAGAGTGAAAAATGTGAAGTTTGTGGAAAATCATATTATTTCCTAAAGGAAAACATTGGCTTGTTTTGTCTACTTGTAATTGCATCAACCTTAGATTCCATAAATGTACTTTTCTTCTCTTAATTATTCTCATTCTGTACCATAATCAAGGTGACTTTAGAAATCTTAGAAACTTTGACTTGAGAATATAAAACCATTTCAGCTGATATTTTAGAAACAAATACCAACATGATGCTGGTAAGGAGTTTACACTCAGATGAAAATGTCAATTACGGGTGGAATTCATAGCAAAAGCTTCACTAGATATGTCTTTTGACTTTTCAGACATTAGAAAAATTCCTGAGCATGGTTTCATCCTTCACAGAACCATGCAGCCTACATGGGGATGAGGAAAGGCCACGAAGCCCATCACCCACTGCCATGCAGATGCTCTGTGGGGAGCAAAATGTGCACAAGGGGCCCAAAAAATGATACGGGAGAGATGTGGTGGGGAGAGATTTCGTGGAAATGGGGCATTTCTGGCAGAGACACTCCCGTAACTCTTCACATAGGTGCCACAGTGTGGGACGCTGCCACCCCTCACACCCCTCAGCCTCCGGTCACACGCAGGCACGACTCTGCATGCTCGTACCGGTAACTTGAGCAGAAAATCCTCCTGACTGAACCGAAATCCAATGTCAGTGAAGGTGCGCTGGAAAAACCCCGTGGGACGAAGAACCATCACTAAGTGCAGGTTCCCTGGGAAAGACGCCTGCAAGGAAACAGAGACAACGTTTAAGATGGGGACATGGCAAGTCCAACCAAATGCCTTGAAAAGAGGGGAAGTCATTTAGATCTTAGCATTTTTTTTTTTATTGCCCCGATAGCCTTTTCTTATTTTCAAAGCAGGATGGAGATGCTGTAAGTGGTTTAGCGATACGGGACGTAGCTGCAGGAGGATTGACCAGTCCCGCTTCCCTTTGGAGCAGACAGGAGTTTAGCCATGCACCTTGGAAGGCCACCTATTATAAACTTTAATATTCTGTCTTGTGTTCAGCATTATAAATCGCAGAGCGAAATTACCGTTTACCAGGGAACAGAGGGCTGGAACATCGAGAGGAATGACAGACATATTGAGGAAGCAAAATTTATTGCCAAACTCACTAATCACCCCATAACTGCACCGAGCATGCTCTTCTTGTCCGTGGTAATTACCAGGCACCATTTAATTTGTGGTAAGAATTTGAAATTTCCTGTCTATGCTGCTGGAGCCTTTTTTCAAGCATATGGTTGGCAGGTGCATTTAAATAGATCTGTGAAAAGGGTGCTTGAGAATGAAAAAGAATTTTTAAGAAAGCAGGAGTCATATCATTAAATTATGGATAAGTGCATGATGCAAAGCACTGAGTTAATTAAACATATGATTTACTCCGAGATCCTGCCAGGCCAGGTTATGTTTCTCCATATATTCCTCCTTATATTATAATCCTTCATGAAACACAGTAGTAGTATCTATACCAAGGGTGAGAGTAATGAACGTGTTTAGGTATTTTGCACTGCAGGGCACTTAATCTATGCCTTCGAAACAAAGATTGCTCCCATAAACCTGCATCAAAAAAGCCACGATTTACAGTTGAGATCCGACATCCACGAACTGCATTGCAACTCATTTGCTGTGCGCTTATTTATTATTTTTTTTTGTGTAGGAAAGGTCAGGTTGTGGCTTCCGTTGCCCACAGTCCCACTTAAAAATGGACAGTGAGTTTTATGATCGAATAAGCCATGTAAATTCAATATATTGATCCACTGTTATTTTTAGTAGGAGCAGATTAAAAAAAAATTAACGTGAATAAAGTGCCAAACTCATACCCTTTGGAAGTCAACAAGAATGGTGCCAGGGACAAGGATTTGGTGTTAGGAACAAGAGCAAACCATTAAATAATGGAGACGCCTGTGCTGGCTGCAGTCCCTGGGCGCTGCACCGCCGCCGCACAGCACCCGGTGAGCACCCAGCGCCCCCGGAGCGGCTGCCAGCCCCCGGCACACAGCGATGGCTACAGCCGCGGGAGACCCCAGGAACCAACACCCAAGCCCATCAAACTTGCAGATGGGCCAAAGATCTGAACCTGGCCATGGAGTCACCAGACCTTCGCAGCTCTAAACAGGTCTTGACCAAGAAAGCATGGGCGAGAGGCTGGAGGAGATCCAGATTCAGCTCCCTGCTTCCATGCCTGTTTAATTAGTTCTACAAGGAAGATCTGCTCTCCTGCAAGACAACCCCAGGCAGGCCCTCCAACGCCCAGCTACTAGACACAGCTCTAAAGAGGAAATCTGTCTTGGAGACCCTGCGCAGATCAGGATTCTTAACGTGACTTTCTCATATTACTAGAAAGAAAACCATCCACAGGCTACTGGATATCTCCAAGGAGTTGGAGTGGTTCCTCGCTTTGAGGAGAATCTCTGCCTGGGATGCAGAAAACCTTCGCTGAGGAAAGCACCACCAGAACTGGCACAGGTTTGTAGACGTCTTGAATGAACTGAAAATTTATGGCATCAATATTTCACTGGAAAGTCTCTGGCAAGCTCAACACTCATCCTCCAGCGTGTCCCTGAGAAGCTGGCTGCCTCTTCCACCACACCGGCTCTCCGCTGGACCCAGCAAACGCTGCTATTGCTCTGTCCAGGCCTGTTGGCTGACCTGGCTAGTCCTTGACACTCTTCATGCTCCAGCACGTCCCATGGCACTAGGACGTCCCAGGAAGAGACAAGGCAGCCTGCGTTCACGGCAATGTCCTGCCTGCCCCTGCAGAGCTGAGTCCATCATCTGTCACTCCCTCACGCTCTCCTTTATGTCCATGTTTGCCTCATTCTACATCCTGGTCATTTCCCAAGGGACATTTCTGTGCAGACAGGACAACAACAGCATCCCCCAACAAAGTTTCAAAGATATCACCGAAGAGCCACCACGAGCTGCAAATCTCAAAGGACAGGATGCTTTTGCTCCGGACAGGCCCTGCATCCCTGGCATTAATGGCTCACGTTGACTCGAACCAAAGCCTTACGAGGCCAGTGGTCTTACAAGGCTTTAAAGGAGCTCAGAAGATGCAATTTTAGGTCCTTCTGCATGCTTATGAGTCCATTGGACATGAATCCAATATCCAATGGTGAAGTCCCACAGACTCTGGGGAAAGTCACTGTTTCCAGCTCAGAAGCACAACAGTATGTTCAGGCTGCTGAACTTTAGGCTCCTACCTCGACCTCCTCTGAAAAATGCATCAGGAATATCTTTGAGAAGATGCATCCTCCCTCGGTCCTACCTCATCATCCCCCTCCATCCCCTGTCCCTTTAATCCTGTTCGGCACTTCCAGCAGAGATGAGCTTGCTTTGCCCCCTCCTACTCCTTCCAGTCCTTTTGACGTGCACTCTTCGTGCGCAGAGCAGGCTCCCTGGAGGAGAGGCCTGGGTCTCCAAACCACCCCACCCCATGGGATCCTGCAGGCTTGGACCATCTTGTTCTATGAGCCCTTGGCAGGAAACCCATAGCTCTAGCAAGATGGACCAGCAATCAGGAGGCAAGCGGAGCCGCCTGCCCAAACTCCATGCAACAGCAATAAGGTGTGCGACACCTCTCTGAGGGCAAAGGTGCCTTTGACCACCTTGGGTTTTGTGGACGCAGGGTACCAACATGTTCCACACAACATACAAGAAGAGACCATAAGCTGGCGTTCACGTCCTTCTGCCACAGCCACCACAGGGGCAAACTCTTCTTTGATACAACTTTATGCCCCCCACACAGACAACTGTACCCCTTTTGCTCCTTGACACGTTTCACCTCAGAAGTAGCTGGGTTTCCAGGACAGGTTTCCATTCAGTTTAGAAAGCATTTGAGGATTTTTCAGCTGATCTTAGACACATAGGATCAAGGTCAGCACTTATAAGCAGCTACAGAACAAGAACTACAGCTTTGCAAATGATACCTAATGCATTTCAAGCATGGAAAAAACCAAACAAGCCCAAAAGTAAGTTTGCAGAAAGACAGCCACCAACCAAACCATGTCCCGTGCCCTTTTACAGACTTAAGAGAAAAGATGAAATGTTATATATATATATATATATATATATAAAAACAAAGACAGACCAGTAATTCCTCAGAAATAGCATCCCTGAAGGAACTGTATCTTTCGTAGTCACTGTTAGAATTCCAATTTTTCTAAGGGCTGAAGGGTAGATAAGTTACCTGCAAACTGAACTCTAATGATACTGAAGGTACTGCTGGGAAAAAAACCTTCCTCGCAATATATTCAAGAAAGCAAGGACAACAGGGCCCTCAATCTTGCCTTATGTTTTATCTTATTATTTATAACGCTACAAAGAGCCTCGTGTGTTTGACAGACTCGGGTTTATGTAACAGAAGACCTGAAAGAACCCTTCGCTATTCCCCTGCAGCACACCAGGGAAGGCAGGAAGCTATGGGCGCAATTCCACTAAATCAGGCAGTTGGCAACATTTCCCTACGAGAAACTACCTCGCCGGCCAAAGCCCATGCTCAGAGCATCCTTCCCCTTCAGAGGACATGAAGGCACCTGCCCTAAGGCCTCGGTTCAGCAACTTGTTTAACCGCACGCTCAGCTGTAACTGCGTACAGAGCCCCCACATAACCAGCACAGACAACCCGGGCTAATAAAGCACAAGGAAGGGCACGCGTGGAGAGCATCCCCGTCATTACCTCCTTAGTGAGCATCTCACCCCGAGACATTTAATGTCGGTTTTTTCCTAATTTTAGGAATTCCGTTTTCAGGGAGCGTTCTTCCCTGCTGCTCGCTGGGGCATTCGTGAGGCTGGATATCAATAAGCATAATGGAAACGCAGGATCTGCCCTAAGTTTGTTGGTGAGCCCGAGGCCAGCGGTCCCCGTGGAGTTACCGCCTCCCTGCCGTCCCCCGCAGGGAGAGCCGGGGACCCCCACTCGGCATCCCTGCCCCAGACCCCGCCCGCACCGCCGCGGCGCCGCGACCCTTCCCCGGCGGCTGCACCGCTCCCGGCCCCCGGCAGCGCGCCCGGCCCCGCACCGCGCCCGCCACCCCCGCGCCCCGCCGCCCCCCCCGCCCGCGGCCGCCGCAGCGCGCCGGGCCCGGCCTTACCGCAGCGCCGCCGGCCCGCCGCCCGCCCCGCCGCGGGCTCGCCTCCGCCATCGCCCGCCCCCCGCTCCCCGCTCCCCGCTCCGGCGGGCGGCACGGCGCGCAGCCCCGGCGGCCGGCTCCCGGCGGGCAGCCCCGCTCGCCGCCCCGGCGCCGGGCCGCTGTTTAAGGTGGAACGCCCCGCTCAGCCCGCAGCCGGGCCGGCGCCTTCCCGCGGGGAGCGGATCTCCCGCGCCCCCCCCGCCGCCAGCTCGAGGGTGCGGGGCGGCGCCGTGCGGGGCCGGGGCGGGGGCGGCGGGCGGGGAGGATGCTCCTGCCAAAACCGAGCCCGGGCCCCGGCTGCAGGGCCCGGCCCGCCCAGGGCAGCGCTGCCCGGCTCAGCCCCGCTCGGCCCTGCCGGCGGAGGCCGCGCAAAGGGTTAAACGAAAACCCGTGCGGCCCGGTACCGAACTGCTCCGGATCAGACGCACAACCGCAGAGCTGCGATGGCATCTACATGGGCCGAAAAAAATAGGACGCTCTGTTTTTCACATTCAGCTTTATTTGCGCTTCCTTATGCCAGAATTACACACAGATAGAAGAAAAAAGATATTTTTTTTTTTAATTGCAGCACGGGCATATGATTGGGAAGGAAATCAAGGTTTAACCTTTAGTGTCAGCTGCGCAAAGGCAAGTCCTGTCAAACGCCTCCTGAACACAGCAGCCCTCCAGGGCCAGACCCTTTCTGAAGGCAATGCCCGAGCCTCCAGCTGCAATGGACACAGGTCTCCTGCTGCTCACCCCTCTGCGCACAGAGCACCCCCACCGCATCTGCACACACAGCCCTGGCACCGCAGGCAAAGCCACTTCTCTACAGGGACGCGCAGCGCATACAGGGACACAAACATAATACATGCTCAAAGGTCACACAATAATTGCATTTTTCTTATTAAACACAAAATGAGTGACACTTCAGTAGAAGCTACAAATTAGGGCGGGATTTTTTCACCGCTGCCACTTCCAAACTACGCAAAGCAACTACATCATCCTTAAAGGATGCTCTTCGTACTAGCACCTGTTCAAACAGTGGCGGCAGAATGGAATTTTGATGAACACTTTAAAGAACTACTTCTTAAATGCTGCTTCACCTCTAATGGTATGGTAACCATACTTGGAAATTCAGGTTATCACATTTCAGAAAGTCAGAACCCAAAATATCGACAGCAGTATCTGGTGCACACTGCAAAAAGGTAACCCTCTCTTCCCAGGGCACCTGTCAGCAAAACACCATCAAAGTCAGACATTCTTAACACCAAGTTCAGCTGTACTAGTATTAACTACTTAAAACAGTGTTAAGATCTAACTTTATCAAATCTAACCAGAATCAGGTGAGAGCTTTCCTTCTCAGTACATACCTCATCAAGTTTACTTCATCCTCTATCAGACGGATCAGTGTCCTTAACCGTTCAGTAATTGTAAGCAGAAACAAAGGCAATAATAATACACCCAGAATATCTTCATTGACTTACCCACATGGCATGGTCTGGTTTGGAAAGCGTTTACCAATTAGCTCCTACCTATCCATGCATCTATAAACATGACTTTTCTGCACCTGCATGCACTACCATAATACCATGCTCTCCTAAGACACGATGCATTGCTGAGTTGCAGAAAGATTACTTTTGAGGTATGTTCAGATGGGTTATGTGCTAATGGTGCGTAGCACATAAACATGTATAACAGATTTAAAATACATGAAGGCATACATACACATTTAAAATAGATTTTCCACCCATGCCCACATACAAACGCTTGTGAAGTTTGCTTTAAGAACCTAGCACTTTCAGTCACTGACAATTAGGTAAAATACAGTCTCACTAATAACAAGTGTCTAGAAAGAACATGAAGCCAAATTTCCACCCATCAAAAGCATAGAACATGGCACAAAACACATCTGAACCACTATGAAAAAGCACAGAAAACAAGCAAATGAATGAGCTAATACTCAAAGAGTTCATTTACGCACTCAAATGGGGCATGGAGCTATGCCTGAATTAATTATAGGGCCATAAAACAAAATACTACCTAGAGAGAAAGCACTAGCATCACTGCTCCTGGTTCCCAGCGCTTTCTGAAAGTGGTACATAATGGGCACGATGACTTATTACATTAGAAGAAATGAACATTAAAGAGGACTTACTGCTATTTTTTGGAGAGTCAGTTTGACCGACGCCCATGTGTCCAATCTTCTATCCAGGATTAGGATAAATTTGGTGTCGGACTCATGTCGACTACGAAATAAGAAAATACCAATAACCAGACAACCTTTTGAGGGAATGTGACTCCGCTCCCCCCCCCAAAAAAAAACAAACCCAAGAACATGGAATGCAAACCACATTTTGACATTTCCACAATTGCTGAAATGCCCTATGAAAAAAATTCCCTGAGCAGACTCCAGCAAGAAATTTGGGAAGCCCACCTTCAGTAAGCTGAGGGTGAAGCATCACCTTTGAACTGCATGGGAGATGGAGACAACAGGTTGCCCTTGAAACCCTCACTGGTCTTCAGAAGGACTTTGTGGAGGTCAGAGGCAGCTGTGCTCCTGCTGAGCAGCTCGGGGGTGGCCAGCAACCAAGCGATGACTTGTTTTGGTGCAAGGCAAGCGAGGTGACACTGAGCCAGGGAAGGGTTATGCCAGCTTGGCAGGGGGAGAGGGGGAGCTGGTGCTGAAATAGGCTGTCGGGGCTTCCCCAGCACCTCCCGGGCCTGCTGGAAAGGAAGCAATTGCTAGGAGGCACTTTCCAACACACTCGGGTTTGCTTGGCAAGCACAGGCTTCCTGACATCCCTTTTGACACCCAGACCCTTCAAGTTCCTTTGAAATCCCCAGTCTCACCCGGCGAGCCAGCAGTACCAGGGATGCCCAGTCTGGCAGGTGACCTAACGTGCAGATGAGCTCCTGTCCGTAATTCACACACCGCCTGCCCAGGCTAGCTGGGCAGAGCTCCGCCAGGCACAAGGCGTGACAGCACACACTCCAGGGCAGTCTGCATTACAAACTGGAATCACGTTTGCACATAAGTAAGGGTACGCCAGCTTGGAACCAAGTCCTCTGATGTGAGTGTATTTACAGGATACTCAGGTCATATTTACAGTATTTATTTTGCAGATGCTGAAACAGGATAGCCGTGTCCCACACCACCCTACCCAGGCGTCTCAGTGCCGTGGAGAGGCTCCCAGTACACATGCTGGCTCTTGAGAGCTGGGTCAGGTATCTGCGCTGGGCATGGCCCCATGCAAGCAGCGTCTTCGGTAATTCTTGTGTTTGGCAAGCAAAACCACATGGTGGATTACTCAGAACTATTACATGGCAGACAATACTTGGCAACTTCGCTACAGAAAAAAAAAAAAAAAAAAAAGACACCCAAAGCCAGTGCAGGAGCTTTCATACAATGCACATCTTGCTGCTTTGGTCTGTTATAACCACACTTTTGACCAATACGTTTAAAAGCAATTATCAGCTAGCCTGAGGAAAAAAAAAACCAAACCAACCACTAAAATTCCTTTTGGCTCATAAAAGCAATTGACTGAAGATAGGTAGAGGTGCCCAACTCCCAAACTATCCTACAAATACATCTTATGGATCTCCAGTGCCACACCCAAAGAGCAAAGGTTCCATGCAAAGGTATACATGGCCATTGAGGTGCAGCAGAAAAGAGCAGAGCAAACAAATGTCCTGTCGCGCCCAGGGGTCGAACACAGAACTTCTGCAGGTAATAAAGCCTGAGGTTACACATTATGAGCCGGATCAGGCATGGCTTTTCTGCCAAAACCTTTTCTAGCTAAAATAGTTTTAGCAACATGAGATGGTTCTGCAGGTTACTGCCAGCTCTGCTCAGCCCCACCAAGAGTTAAATGACCCAGGCAGTGGGAGCGTGGGGCAAAAGGATTCTTTTCTTCAAGGTAAAAATAAAACCCTTTGGTTTTTCAGCACACCCCAAAACTCTAAAAGGTAGGTCTCTGCCCTTTGAGAAACAATTCCCCAACTGCCCATGGTATTTCCCCAACAGGCTGCAACTGGGGAAAAGAAAAACAATAAAAAAATTAATAGCATTTACACAGCACTGCTCTCATCATAATAAAACCTGAAGAAAAAAACCCAGAATCCAAGTAATTTAGAAAAGGCAGCCAGACTGTAGTGCATTGTCAGTTAATAGAAGTACGCCAAAGTATGCCATTTACTCAGGACAAGGTTATATTCAGACAGTAGCCTCCAAGCATGCTAATTTACTTTTATCAGCTCCCTTACAGACACAAAGAAGAAAGTTCCCAGCTGTCCAAAAGCCTTGAAACCTACTGTGGGAAATTTTTAACTTATTCTGGGGCTAGTGGAGCAAGTCTGTGCCTATTTGCAACCCAGGCCTTGCAGGTTTATCAGATTTCCAGTCCTGCAACGTACCTTGCAGGCCGACAATAAAAATAAATCAATGCTTTCTCACCGAGGCTGCAAGGGGTGTTCATTTGCATCCAGCAGCAGAAAGATGAAGACAGTTAGCCAGATCGAGGATTCTTTCTCTCTGGGTGCTTGTTGTCACTTTGGTGGGTTTTTTTCTTAACCTTAATTTTGTACGTGTTGCAGAACGCACCAGACTAAAAATAAAGACTTGGGATGTTTTGCAGGAGGACCTGAAATCAGATCCCAGAGTCTGAAGTTGTGAGATTTATCACAGGAGTGAGACACTCCTTGTGGGATCAGGGCATGCCGTCAGGACCCGCTGCCTGATACTTAAATTCAGAGATACTTCTAGTCCACAGCACCCTTCGCTGCGTTACTACTGCGTGTTATCAGCCATGGCTCTAAACTTGGTACTTCATGTCCCCATCTAAGTGAAACATGGCAGAGCTTGTCTGAATACCGAAAAGCTGGAGGGTTAAAGAAGACTACACCAGACTGGACTGTTTCAGTCAGGAGGGACCTACAACAATCACTTGGTCCAACTGCTGGACCAGTTCAGGGCTGACCAAATGTTAAAGCATGTCGGTAAGGGCACGGTCCGAATGCCTCTTAAACACCGGTGGGCTTGGGGCATCAACCACCTCTCTAGGAAGCCTGATCCAGTGACTGACCACCCCCTCGGTGAAAAAACACTTCCTCATGTCCAGTGCAAACCTCCTCTGGAGCAGCTTTGAACTGTTCCCACTTGTCCTATCGCTGGATCCCAGCGAGAGGAGCTCAACACCTCCCCCTCCACGTCCCCTCCCCAGGAAGCTGTGGCGAGCACTGCGGTTGGGGTCAGCCTCCTTTCCTCCAAACCAGCCCAGCGCGAAGCCCTTGGCTGCTCTTCCCAGGACATCCCTTCCAGCCCTTTCACCAGCTTAGCTGTCCCCCTCTGGACACACTCAAGGACCCTCACACCCTTCTTACAGTGGTGGGGCCCAGAGCTGCACACAGCGCTCAAGGTGAGGCTGCACCAATGCTGGGCACAGCAGGAATTTTTCATTTTTCAAAGATAGCATTATTTTTCTTTTACTTTAATTGGGACAGTTTTTTTCTAATAACAATCTTACATGGACCATAACTGACTTCAATTGTTCGGTTTGTTTTGTTTTTTTTTTCTTAAAGCTTCTACTGAAGTTCTGACTTGCATGGAAGAAATTAATTATTCTAAGGTACACAAAAGATCAGTATTTGCTGCAAAGTCTACACTGTCTTTAATGCAAGCCTGGCTCAAGTGCTGCTTTATCACTCTTACAGCCTCCTTTCTGCAAGTCACCAGGATCTGTCACACTTACCTGTGCCCTCCTTCAAGCACACCATCACACAGGGCTGTTGCAGGCAGCCCACCATGCACATTTTCAGTTGGATATGCAGACTGTGGAAGGTGGAGACCTGCTCCTTATTTTCCTGTACAGCTCTTCCACAGGCACTTCCCACAGCTGCCTCCTGCCTGCAGCATGGTTCCCAGGAATCCTAAAGTAAAATGAACTTGCCTACAAGACTCACCTTCCTCCTGGGTCTGTTATTAACGCACTCACACTGCAAAGCCAAGAGTAGCTTACAGCATCCATCTCCTTTATCTAACAATTATTTCCAGGAGAAAAATGCTTCATGAAATTCAGCTTCCCAAAATCCTACAAACCTGACGCCCCATGAGGTTTCCTCAGACCAGCGTCAGTAGGACAGCACGCAGTCCTTGCTACCGACTGCGTAGGAAAGGCACTGCATGCGGGGTCTGACCTGCCCGTACCCATCCACAGGTACGTGGGAGGGAAGTGTCGGTGCATCCACAGCTAACTCTGACACGCAGGTCAAACTCTGACCTCTTTCAGGGACTTTCTGGCTGATCCTGAGCTCTGATCCTGTGATGTGATGCCACTGAGGGACATGTACCCAGGGGTACCAGAGCTGACACACGTCTTCCGCCCTCACCTATATGATGCTTTTCCTTGCTCCCCAACACCACAGCCTTTTCCACTCCAAAATGTTAAAAAGCACATGTTTTTAAGATGGTCAGGTGTTGAGGCAGGCTGTTACGGTGGCAGGAGGAGCCAAGAAGCATGATTAAAGTGGTTTTACTAAAAACATGCTGAACACGTTTGAATCACCAGCAAGCTCGCAGCTCTCATTAGCTTCTTGATTGAGTTTGACCTATTACAGGGACAGCAAGACTGCTCATCACGCTAATGCTAGGGTGTTCACAGCCATATGAAATAAGAAGCCCTGGAGAAACTGGGCAGAGCTGGGAAGTGCAGATGCACAGAAGAGGCTGCCTGCACAGCGTGGAGGAGAAACCCCTGCGGCCAGCACACACCATGGCGCGCTCCTGTCCACGCTGGGACAGTGCTCTGCGGGCCAGGAGCCCACACACCTTCAGAGTCCATCCAAAAAGAGGACAGTGGAATGAAAGGCTCTTTTTTTTTTTTTTCCTGCAGAGGTGGCTAAACACACGGTATTTCTTCCCAGGCAGCTGTCGATGGAAAGCTCCCATGTAGCTGCTGTCAACCTGCTCTCCCTGCAGGAAGAAATTTGCCAAAATGGGCATTATTCAAGGAAATTAAGCATTCCAGGTAACTGAGTCACCAGGCTCAGCAGCAAGAAATAGGAGGGCCATTAATCTAAGCATACAGCCCTGTATGTGGCACGGGCAGGCTGTCAGCTGCTTAACCCCGAGCCAGAGGTGGGTAATGGGAGCTGCAGCACGCTGCTGAGCCATCGCGGGTAATGGGGACCCCAAACGGTTTGTGCCTGTAATTAGTCTCTTCCTCCTGTTACATTTCTCTCTCTCCACAGTAATGACGCTCTATTTGTACGTGTCACAATATTATTCTGCAGTGGCATGGCATATTTCAGTGGTGACGCATGTCAAAGCTTCAGGAAAGCTTGCTGTTAATTAAAAACTTAATAAACTAAATTTATGATACATGCAGGTTGACAAGTCATAGGGGTGATGTCCACTTTTTACTCTGCAGTTAGTGGCACATAAACACCACGCCTGGACACCGTAAGGGCTTGCATCATTCATCTTCTCCCTCCTACTTGGTCTGAGGGCTGAAGATGCCCCTCACCTCCATGTGTGGCACCGTCCTGAAGATCCCCTGCTTGACCCAGGCAGGACCAACACCTCTGCCCATCACAGGCAAGAGCTAGAGGGGAGCCACATACCTCGGGACTGATGTTAGGTATGTTAAGACTTTAGATACGATCTCCTCGGGCACCTCGTTGAAGCGAGCGTTATCGGGAAGGGTGATAATCCAAGCCTTGTCTTTCCCTCGGCCACCTGGAACAAAGACAAGGATGCTTCCCTGGGCGTGCTTTCGAGGAGAGCCAGCACCAAGTCCAGGTCCACCAGTCAGGTCAGAAAACATGCTGCCATCACCACAGAGGCTTTTTTACATTACCAGAGAGCAAAATCAGGCCAAATCCTGCCTCTGATTTCAAGTCCAACACACACGCATAGGTGGTAGAAACAAACATTGGGTACCAGATATTGCCTTTTATTTACTGAGCATACTTTACATGGGACAGCAAATGAAGTCAGAAATACAAGGATAAATCATCACACTGGTCTGGAGCCTACAGAAATACATTTCAAAGCAAAACGCTTGTTAATGTGTTGAGCATTTGAAGGTAAGAATATTTTACAGTATGGCTTGAGACAGAAACCTAATATGCTCTTTCAAACTGCCTCAATGTTTTATTAACAACATTTCTAGTGGCACTGGAGACTACCTGATGGATAATATCCCGTGCGGAGTATCATTTAGCCAAATAGCATGGAAGTTCATCTGGAGTATTTAATTACCACATGGACAGACCCTGGAGAAGTTCACTGTACTCACCAGAAAGAAAAGCAAACTCTTTCATCAGGTCATCACTGATGTCCTTTGCACAGATGGGTATTGCGGTTTCTGGAAAAAAGCAAAAGCAGCCGTCAAAAAGGAAGGAAAAATCCACAGCAAACACGTTTATCAATGTTTTAACCCATAGGTGGGACTTGAACCAAACGCAGCTTCCCTAAATCATACATGAAATTTCCAAACAAAAGATATATGGATCTTCTAGAAACCAATGGTTTTAATGAGTCTGAACAGGGCAAACGCCCTAAGTCAGCAGCAAGTTATTCTAGCAAACGTACTAGGGGATGCCTGGGAGTTTGAGTGCTCTCCCTTCAACAGGGTGTATCCAATGTTAATTTTTATATTTTGGAGTTACTGATGTCACCCCCCTATTCTACAAACTCCCCCAGTGCTTCCCAGCCTTGGCAACATAATGGTCTGAGGTTTCTGCTGAGAACAGCAGCGTCCAAGGCTGCCACGCTGAGAACAAGGCTGGGTTTTCAGACTGTAACAGTCTTTAATTTTGAGCAAATAAGCTTCTGAAATCATGTTTTCATCAGGCGTGGGGACATACGCATTGGAAAGGTTGTTCTTGCATTCGGTTATTGGATTTCTTTTTAATTAAATAATGGAATAGGCTGTCTTAATACCATATGTAGCATGCTGACCATTTCAGTGGCAATGAAGCACATCGGAACAATATACATAATTTTACCTTTCCCCGGGAGAAGGAAACAAAAAACAGATTGACACAGGAGGAGCTTATAGCTGGCAGACATATTTCTGGATTATCTATAAATGAAATGATAGCTAAATATTAAGCATCCTTGTTCCTGCAAATAAATGCTTTAGAGCACATCCATACAGATTAAAGTCCTTGTGCTTCCTGATAATCAAATTTTAAACACTGATTATTTTACAGAGTTGGTCCTAGGGAGTAATCTTTTAGCTGTTTTAAATCACACAGGCTGCATACTTCAGCACACTCCAGCGTCATCAATATTTATTCTATTTCCCCTTTTTCCAAAAGCTTTCTGGTGACTCCTACTTTACCTAGGGATTTTGCAGGCTGTGCAGCCCCGAGGTGTGGAGCTGGGGGTGCCCTGCCTCCTACAGCCCCCGCCGGCTCCCTGCTTTTCTGTGTACCCGCTGCTGCTTTCCCCTCTTGTAGATAAAAATGTTATTTTTGTTTGTTAAGGGTCGAGCTCAGCCCCACTGGCATCTACAGAAACATTCTTGATTTTAACAGGCCCCAGAATTGGTCTTGGTAAGAAAGAAGTTTGTCTTGCAATGGTATTTCAAATATTTCTCTCTCATTCAACTGCTTCACCTCACTTGAGGACAAGCAGTGGCCACAGATTTCTTTTCTATTAGTTGATTATTATTTTTTCCCCAGGTCAACCGTTTCATACTGATAAAATCCACATTTAAGAACTCCACGAGCTCCCACACATGAAGTAGACGACATTAAACGTGCGGGTCTTTGAAAATACAAAAGCTCACGGCTGTGCATGGGTATTTCCCACAGAACGGTGTGGGACCGTTCAACAGCTCACCTGCATTTGCAGCGGGGTGAAACGCGTCCCCAAAGCCAGCACACCTTGCCCACCCCGGCTGTCCCCAGGGATGCAGCCTCGCACAAGCTGGGCAGAGTTCTGCCCTGTGCCACAAGAGCCACGCGTGACTCCAGTGCCCAGCAGTAAAAGCAAACACGGCTGCAGGTTTACAGTAAACGCAGCTTTTGTTTCTGGTTCTGCAGTGATACGGGAGGGACATGCTGGTTTATTGACAGCTGTCCAGGAAACAGGCTGGGGAAAGGGGGTTAACTTCTACATGGTTAAAAAAAAAACCAAAAACACACACACCATATTTTAAAATCACTTAATTAAAAAACTTCGCAAGGCATATTCTTCCTGAGAACACCCTCACAAACCGCAGCCTTAAACTAAGCTGGAGACAACTATGGTGGGGGAAAAAGTAGCATTTTCCCACCGATATTTTCAATCTTTGCTTTCTAGAAAAGAAATATAATCTCAAAAATGCATGCTTAACCTCTGAGCATGGCATTTATTCTCTCACATCTCCATTACCTGCAATTTCCCAATTATCATTATGGAAACTGCAAAAACCAGCTGCTGTTTCACTCCTCCCTGTGCTGGGGGGCTGCAGCAGGACCCCTGTGCCGTGCCCTCTGCAAACATGGGCACAGGCGACCCCCATCCCACACAGCCTGCCAGCCAAGCACGTACCACCAGGCCACGCCGGCAAGCGGACCGGGCATTTGAGGGTTTGAGGTGCAAAGCACCACAGGACAGGGGGTCCCACCATGCTTGGGAGTCATGGTTTCCAGCAAGGACCATGCCCCCCAACTTTTTATTCTACTGAAAATTTCATCCTTGACTTTGGCACAGAGGTGGAGACCCAGATTCCTACAGCACCCTTACCACTTTTTGCTTCTCGCTTCCCAAGGGATGACATTTTTGGAAGAGGGTACTCAGCACCTCCAGAAAATCAGGCCCTTCACAGCAGTCCCTAGTTGAGCACCCAAAATAACTCATTCAAGGAAAAACTAGGCAGGCGTACTTTACTTCAGGCAAGGAAGGCTCAGGGAGCAATTCCCTTACAAACCCTCCCCATCTCCTGTGGGGCAGGAGAATCCAAGAAGTGACGGAGGAGCAGGATGGATGCCCTTTGGTAAGGTCAAGGCACAACAACAGGCTGATTGTGGTCCCACTACAGCCACTCCTTGGCCAGCTCACCCCTGGCACCGGCTCTGCACTGGCCATCGAACTCCAGCTCCTGGGCAAATGTTAGGGAAAATCAAGCACTGGCATCAAACTCGCAAGCGTGTGGCTGCGCCGGAGGCACATCGGTTGGATGTTGCTATAAATCTTGTACAGAAGCGCGACCTTTTGTCCTCAAATATTAATCTGTGGAAAAAAAGAGCAGTAAAAGGCAGTGCGGCACCAAAGATATCCGCCTCTCAAACAAGGCTTCAGTTGATGTTCACCAGCAAACTGGGGTTTTCTTATTTGAAGGACACTTGGGACAGTACGGAAAAGACCCTGGGGTCTTTAAAGAGCCAGGCTGCACCTCACTTGGCACAGGGCAGTGGAAGCTGAAGGTTTCAAGCAAGTCCACTCTCTTCTCTTAAAAAGAGGCTTTGTGATCATCAGCTGCCACAGAATAGAGCTGTGCTGTACAAAACCAAGCCTGGACCCTCCGCGTTGCAGCATTCCAGAGCACTTCACAGACTCCGCTGCTATCCCCACGCTGTTGGTATGACCTCAGGCTTTAGGGTCTTACTGAAAACAAGCAGCATCTGGAAGATGAATTGTCATAAGTGTAGTTATATTTTTTTATATAGGTTCTAAACTGGGTATTTATAAAACGCTGCTGCAGTTACTGCATTCAGAGCCTCCTCTATGGAGGAGATCGTTGCCATGACACAGGTTTGGAGGATGCATGAAGCCAAGCAGGCAAAAGACAAAGGGGAAATACAGAGCACTCTACCCTGCTGAGAAAAAGTAATGTGGCCCAGCAGGGAACCCTGCTGAATCTGTCCTGTCCCCATCATTTGGTTTACACAGTCCAGAACCGTTGCTCCCCACAGGACCGTATCTCCAGGCAGTTGTGCAGACAGCAGTTGTGAGAATGATGCTTATTGTCAGCGATCTTCCCTTCCGAGGAGACTTGAGCACGGGGGGGACTTGCACATACAGCAGAGGTCTGCAGTGACATTCAGAGAGGGGACAGCTACAGCTTGAGTCCAAATTCCTCTCAATTAAACTCCAAAGTGCTTTACTTTTTGGTAACTATTGTTCTCTTTTCCAAATTTTGCAGGCACACATCTGCAGGCAGCAGCTGCGTAACGCATCTGCCAAGCTGATGTAGTAGCACCTTACACTTCACAACACTGACTAAATATTGTTTGCAGCTATAAATCCATCTGGAAGATGCTTTTGTTATGAATGAAGAACAGCGGCTTTTCATGTGAAGGTTGCTGCCGTAGTCTAGGAAACAAAACTGAAGTAAATCAAATGAAAAGGGTAAAGGAGCACGCTGAGCTTCTCCGTGATCTGCTTGTTCTCAACTGCTTGTCCATTTGGACATCTACACCCAACAAAGCAGCATTTATTTGGTGTCAAGGGAGCCTACAAATCACCACATTTGTAGCCTATTTGCACTTCCCTCTGTGACTTTCTGAGCTAACTGGGATCATCAGCCAGTGTCTGCCTCAAGTTGTCCCGCTGCAAGAAAGCTCACCTGCCTCCAGAAGTTTCTTTGAGGCTGGCAATGCCCATAAAACTAGCTACGTAACCCAAGAGCATTTGGGTTGCTTGGTGCTCGGAGAGTTTCAGTGAGCAGGGTTTCTTCCAGCTCCCCCAGGCACCCCTGTCTGAGGCCAGCATCCGTGCGAGCCTGCTGGGACAGCCCATGGAGCATCAGCAAGGCTGGGCGTGGGGACTAGAGCATCCCTGCCCCACACACTCTCCGCAGAGGTGGGAACAGAAATCCCTTAGAGCACAGTGCCCCAACCACGAACCCTATGCAACGCAGAGAGCAGCCCTTTCAGCTTCTTCTGCTGAAGTTGTTCCACTTTGCAAAATGAAATATTCACTGGGGCAAAGAACAGAAACACAGCCCTGTACCTGAGGAGAAAGACCAGTGCACTGCCCGGCAATCTGTCCCTCGAACTCAGCCCGGATTGCTATACCTACTCAGAACACTCAAACGGAGTGACCCCACAGCCCACCGCTCCAGGAACTCACTGTGGGTAAGGGGAACAGTTTCACTTGAAATTTAATTATCTGAAAAAGCCAAAGAGCTCCTCCAGGAGAAGTGACAGAAATCCATCCTACGGCAGCAGTCGGGGCCCCAGCTCGCTGCAGGGAGCCCAAGTCTCCGTCATCCCAGTGCGCGTCTGTGCTGGTTTTGGCTGGGGTAGAGTTAATTTTCTTCACGGTAGTTAATACAAGGCTTGGGTTTGGATTTTGCTGGAACCAGTGTTGATAATGCAGAGATGTTTTAGCCACTGCTGAGCAGCGCTTACACAGAGCCAAGGGCTGCTCTGCTCCTCACCCCACCCCACCAGTGAGCAGGGGGGCACAGGGAGCTGGGAGGGGACACAGCCGGGACAGCTGACCCCACCTGACCCAAGGGATGTCCCACACCATGTGACACATGCTCAGCATACAAAGCCGGGGGAAGGAGGAAAGGGGGGGCGTTCAGAGTGATGGCGTTTGTCTTCCCAAGTCACTGTTACTCGTGATGGAGCCCTGCTCTCCTGGGGATGGCTGAACTCCTGCCTGCCCATGGGATGTGGTGAATGAATCCCTTGCTTTGCTTTGCTTGCACGCACAGCTTTTGCTTTACCTATTAAACTGTCTTTGTGTCAACCCACGAGTTTTCTCACTTTTACTCTTCCAATTCTCTCCCCATCCCTCCACGGGGGGAGTGAGCGGATGGCTGCGTGGGGCTGAGCAGCCGGCTGGGGTTGAACCACAGCAGCATCCCAGCCAGCGAGCAGCTGAGCCTCACCCTGCCTTCTCACTGAGCAATTCCAAAACACTTTGGATTCTACCCAATACACAACCAGAAACATTGCCATTCTCCTTATCAGCACACCATGTCCAGAAAGCAAGGCAGAGGGAGTTATTAGAGAAAAACTGATACTATTTCATACCATCTGCAGGCTGCCCTGCCGGGAACAGCACGCTTGCAGATCTGCACCGAGCCTGTCCAACAGCACGGTGCTGAGCGAGAAGGTGCCTGTCCCTGGCTGCAGAGAAGGAGCGGGGCAGAGCACGGTGACACAGGGGCAGCTGCCATTACTGCCCGCGCCCCACTGCAGCGCTACCTTCCCGGGGATCCTGCCCCACCTGCCCAGTCTCCAAGCGGTGGCTTCCCCGAGGAGCTTACAGCTGGAGCAGGATCCTAATTCCCACATCACCAGATCTACCCTCCCATCTCTCCCTCCTGCTCCCTGCCTGCCCAGGAACAGGATCCGAAGCTGTGTACAGGCAAAGCAGGTGTTTACACAGCATTTGTGGGAAGCGGAGCCAGGAGGGGCTGGCGGCCGGCCAGGCAGCACGAAGCTAATGGAGACACCATGCTGAACCGCACGTTCATCAGAGAACACGTAGCAGAGAATAGGACATTGTGCTCCTCAGCCAGACCTGCTGTGTTCACCAAAAGCTTATTTACAGGACCTGGTCTGAGCAGAACACTGACGGCCAAGGTCCTGACGCTGCTTCCCAGCTTTGGGACCAAACTCTTTGCTAGCCAGGAGCAAATCGTGTCTCCTGTTCCTTCAGTTCCTCATTTGCAAATAGGAACAGGCACGAGTGCCAGCAGGACATGGCACTAGCAAAGGGCCACAAGCACGCCTAATGGTAAGAGCCGAAAAGAAACCTGTAGCCCCCATCCATCAGGCCAATGTAGGTGTCCACATCCCTACAGGTTGTGCAAGAGCTGGCCTCAAGGCGCAGGTGTTAGAAACCCCGATGAACTAACCGTCGGATGGTGTTGGTCTAACCTGGACAGCTGGGCAACAAAAAGTCTCCACAACCCACAGGACTGGTTTCCAGATGCACCAAAGAACCAAAGATCTCACGATCAGCCATGAAGCCCACCAGCCAGGACTTGGTGGCTTCCTCCCTGGGGACCTGGGTCCAAAGGATTTTTCCCTACAAGTGAGTATGCGGCATGCTGGCTCTCAGGTCCCACACCAAGGGCTTCCAAAGATTCACAGGGCAGAAAAGCAGAGTCTGCTAATAAGAGACATTTCCACTTGGTTCCACCAAAGTCATCCAGAGCTGCAGAGCACATGGGGCTTAACAGCCTTATGTTGCAATTGCAGCTTAATAGCTGAGGGAACAGCCTGGCCACAGATTTAGAGCTGTGGGGAAACTCTCCCCATGTGAGGAACACCCCACAGTAAAGCACACCCTGCATCAAACAAATTTCCTTCTCTCCACACCCAAGAAGTTCAGCTGCAAAGTGCAAAGAGTGCTGTGGTCCTCTTCTGCATTTGCAAGTGATCTAAGGTATGTTGCAGAAGCTATACGTAAAATCATTAGTCATTTCTAACAGCAGCTCTGAGCTGCATTCACCCTTGTATGCACCAAACCCATGTTCAGCTGCTCAGTCATCCTGCCCTGACACAGCAGTCACCAGGCGTACCTGCTGCAAAGATGAGGCACCGTTGCTGTCCAGGGGAGCCACACACAGCAAATTCACCTTTAACTATCTCCGCGTAAAAACAGTTTCTGGTGCTGCAATAAAACCTGGCACGTGCAATAGTTTGTAATTCCAGGTGGCACAGCTGTTCCCCATGCCAAGCAAGTGAAACAGAAGACCCATTAAAATATTTATGGCAGAAAGGTTCAATACCCTTGGCTGCTGCAAGCCCCTTTGTGCCCCCCTGCCCGCAGGGTCAGCATGCACCTCACTGCAGCTGGGGGCTGCACGGAGCATCTGCATCCCCCCAAGCCCTGGGCTCAGCCTACAGGCACCTGCTCTGTAACCACTGCCAGCTGAAACCAGGGTTTTCATTTGAAGGGAAAGATTAGTGATTAGATTAGGTTTATTAATGTCTATTTTTCCGGAAGATGTGATGTATTGATCCTGAGGAAGATGATGGGGTTCCTTGCCCAGTTTTGCCCATAGCCTGATGGCAAACCTCCCCCTGCCCCATGTGAATCTCTTGGTAAATCCTCGACTTGGCAAAGGCACTTGCAAACTCCACTCCTAAAGGTGGCTGAGCTGCCATCTCAATCATTTCCTGGGAAGAGCATCAGCACAACACAGGGAACAAGGGATGGCAGAGCCATGGGAGGAGCTGCACCCCAGGGATGTGGTGGGAGCTGTGGGGACAGGCTGTCTTGAGGAGGAGCTGGTGGTTCAGGTGCTGGCAGCCAGGCATGGGTGGCCTTCAGAGAGCTCGTTATGGAGGCAGGTCAGCAGCAAAACACCTCCTTCAGAACCAGATGGGACAGACACACAGCAGCAGCCGCCACGCCACCATTTCAAAGGGACCTGGCCCCTGCAAAGCCTTGCCCTGGGCAGGACAGCCACCAGGACCGGCTCCAGCTCCCCAGTACATGGCCACATGACCACGAACGTAGACCCCTCTTCCCAACCTGCCGCAGGAACTGTCTGCATGTGAGCACACCTCAGCGAAAAACATAATTTAAACTTCACCGGGAGCATCGTCTCGTGTCACAGACAGGACACCGAGGCAGCCACATCAGGCAGAAACACATCAAAACCACCCAGGGATTCACAAAGGTCATGGAAAGCCCCAGGAGGGTTAGTCCATCACTAGGCGTGATGGGTTGGTCACCGCAACAGGTTCAAAGACTCCTTACATTATCCTTCATCAGACTGGGGAGGATATTTTAAGGAAAGGCTCACTCTGTTTGCAAGCTCTTCCTTTTACTTCTCCCCAAGCACCTGCTCCGGCACAGCGTAGGAGGCAGGATACGGCACCAGATGGTCCTCGCTTCTGACCTAGCGGCTGTGCTTCCCTGTGGATGCCTTCCGGGGCTTCTCTGCAGCCCATGCTTCAGCGCAGGCGCATCCCCATCGCCCCAACCTGGGAGTGTGCTCAGCTAAGAAACCATACAGCAAAAAAATAAGCGAAGCGTCTGAAAAACTAGAAAGACCTTTTCAAAAGGTTTAAATTAATATACACTGAGGATAAGAGCAAAAACACAAAAGAAAATGCTGTGAAAGAAAAGAAAAAATAGAGAAGAAACGGGGGGAAATGTTAATTCAGCACAGTCCAGGCTTGTGGAACACCATCCAGGCAGCATGGCTGTCCCAGAGAGGAATGCCCTCACGGGACCAGCTGAATCATCACCTTACAATAGGAGCTGACTGGCATGGCCAAAGGGGGACAGGATGGCACTGCGTCCAGGCGTGCGCAGAGCAACCCTGGATCACGCCCCACGGCCAAGCCTGCAAGCCCCAGGGCAGGAGCCTCTCCCTCCCGGGCATCCCTCCAGCAGCTGCCAGCAGGGAAATGCCTCTGCAAAAGAGTGGCAGTGCCCGGGGCACCAGCACAGCACAGCTGCGGTCACTCACTGACACACAAAACCCACAAAACTTCATTCCTGCTGACCACGGGCCATCGCTGGCAGCAGCACAAGGTGCAGCCAGCTAAGAACCCACATTCATGGGAACATCATCCTCCAGTACAATTTTGGGAAGCCGGAGTGAGCCAAAGGGTCCCCAGGAGCCGGGGCTGAGCCGTGCTGCCAGCGAGGAGGATACTCAGGGGAGGTTAAAAGGTCCAGGGTGTCCCTGTGTGCTGGGGACCATGGAATTTTGTGTGGAGGAATCTCTTCCAATTTAGATTTAACAGCTGACAAACTGTGGAAGCTTTGCTCAGAAAAGGCAAAGCAACAGTAAACTAAATGGGAACAAGGCTTACATCTCCTGTATTGCTCTGGCTAATCCGCTAATGTGAGGGAACAAAATCCGGGATGCTCTGATGTTTTCTGGTCCAATCAGAAAAACTATCTTCTCTTATCACTCCAAACTAAGTAAAAATTGTGAAAGATAAAAGCCAGTTCGACTATACATGAATTTACATCAATTGCAAGAA
Organism: Falco naumanni; assembly: GCF_017639655.2. Classification (NCBI taxonomy): domain Eukaryota; kingdom Metazoa; phylum Chordata; class Aves; order Falconiformes; family Falconidae; genus Falco; species Falco naumanni. The sequence continues at coordinate 16,535,527 of NC_054067.1, forward strand.
ACGTAATAAAAGTTTCTCAACACCCACACTGGTGGATTAAAACGCAGTGTGGGAGTTGAGAAAAATCCAGTTTCTTGCATTTCTAATACTTAGGAGCTTCAAACTACTTTTAATTTTCTCCCATTCCCAATTTCAGTCACTCCTCCCCTACGAGAGACTCAGGAAAGCATCCGCAGGTGTCTGCACATCAGCACCGGAGCATGTTTGCCAGCTGCTGGGGGAAGGTGTGTTCAGCATCTGCCACCAGTACACACCTTCCCAGCCAACATCATCAGCCTTCAAACCAGAGCCCGTTCAGCACAAAAGGCTTTCAAAGCCAAATAAAAACATACACACATCAATAACTTTCTCATCCTCATTCAATACCATGCAAGCGTGGTTTTTTCCAAGCTGAATTCCGGCTTTGCGCACAAAGTCACTCCTGGGAGATGGAACAGCATTAAACCCTTGGGCCCATTACCTTCCTAGGAACCTGGAATTAAGTTCCTTGAAGTCACTGGAACAATTTATTTGCTTTCATAGCCCATACAGCCAGGAAACTAAATGATACAGCCAGGTTCCCACAACGGCATCACCTGGAAACTGCTGCAAAGTGAAGGAAACTTAGAACGCTTTTTCCTGAATTAAATGGAAATACTCCGTTCTGGCGCTCCCCTGTTGAGCAAAAGCACGTCTCCAAATCCAGCTCACCGTCTTCCTGCGGGAGAAGGTCAGTGGCACAGAAAGCAGGGGGCGGGGGGGCCAGGGCACGCTGACACTCACTGCCTGTCTCGCACTGGGCAGCCCCTGGACAGACACCCACGGAGCAGCAGACGGACAACTGCACCGTGCAGCCGCTTCCCGGGAACAGCTCTGCCCCGGCAACTCCTGGCTCAGCCCCCATCTAAAACCAAGTCCAGCATCCCCTGGGAGGAAAAGGGATTTGGAAGACAAGGCAGCTCCACCCAGCCCCTTCCACACCAGCTCCTCACACTCCTGTTCCTCTGCCCCCAGTCCTGCAATGGCCTTCTGATTTACTGCATTAGGGAAGCTGGCAGAAGGGAGAGCTTGCTTCTTGCTTCAGCAGCGGAGCAAGTTGAGGAGCTCAGGACCCGAGCTGTGCTCATCACATGTACCGAAATGACCACCGTCACCGTGACATGCATCAGTCAGCATGAAGTTACCCATCTGCAGGACAAGGCTGAGGGCACTCGCCTGGTCTGCATCTCTGGGATTTCCTCGCAAGCCCTACCTGCTAAAACCGGCTTTAACAAAAGGCTCCTACCACAAACGGACCAGCAGCGATACCCGAGATCTGAGCTCCCCGTCTCCAGGCACACGGGGGGAGCTCTGTGTCTCTGAGCATCCTCCGGCGTGGTGGCATAGACGGTGCTTTGGAAGACTCCTTTCCCCTGCCCTATCTTACACTTCAGTTGCTTCCCTCCCACACGGCCCTGCTGTCACTTCACTTTTGTCCTGGTAAATGAATGATAAACCATTAAACTGCAGTTGTAGCATATGTGATGCAGGGAGAGGAAGCACATCCCACGTACTACTGACTGCTCCCAGACTACTACTCCTCCGTGGTCCACCCAAAGGGGCCTGGACCGACAGCAGCACAGAGCTTTCAGAGGCTGCTGGCCCCATACCCCTGCAGCTCTCTGAGGGAGCCCAAGCCATTTTAGAGATGAGGATGGCTGCAAGAGGCTCGGGATCATATGGGCTTATATCCCACTGTAAGGCAGATCCGGGGGAAGCATCAACTTCTACTAGAAACAACTAAAAAAGTTTCCTGTACTGACGCATGAAGGGAAATGATTAAAACACGGTCCCAGATCAGGCTGAATGTTCAGAAATCAGCAAAAAGGAAAAAAACTGCTGATTTATTTTTAATCTCATGATTTGGGGAACTTTACTCAACTTCGTATCTTTTTCAATATTTGATTTTAAGAACGCATATAGATGCCAAATCACAAGTCCAGATCCTGCAGCTATAACCACACAAGTGTGCCTTTGTAGAGATATTTGATTTCATACGAGCATTATATAAAGGTCATCTGCCAAGAGCTGGTTAGACGACAGGGCTCATGCTCACGAGAAACCCGCAGCCTGCTTTCACCCGGTTTCCATTACATCGCTCGTAGAAAACGTTCTCCATCTGCATCGCCATCCCTGTCTCACCCAGCTCCTGTGCAAGCAGCGTGGGTGTTTCGTTGCCAACACCAGCACAAGGAGGATCAGACTTTTTTTTGATCACACCCGTTCAAGCAGCATCCTTTGATAACTGACCGCAGCCACCCCCACCTACACTTTCCTACCCCAGTCGCAGGGTGCAGGCAAACGACCGTGTCAGCACGGGTCCGGCGGGCAGGACAGCCCACAGCAGAGTGGAAGGCACTGTCTGGGCATCATCCCAGGAGAGCACGGACACAAGGTGCTCCTGAGAAGCAGGTGAGACATTGGTAGTCTTCACCTGTGACTTTGCCCCAATAAATCCCTCCTGCACCCCAGACTGCTTTGCCAAGAGGTCAAGGAAACTGGAATTAAAGACTAGCAGCTTTTTTTTGGGTCACTGTGTCTTTTTTGTGCCTCGCATAGCTCCAGGTGCTCTGCCAGCTGTGAGAAAATAAGGAACGAAGAGAGTGCCTGCACCTCCTGACAAGGTACGTACGCATCCTCTGGCAAGGCTGGAGCCACCCAAGGTGCAGCTACCCTTCCTGGATTATGAAAGACCCTGCTGCTAAAAAAACTGTTCTCCCCACCAGAAATCAAAATAACAAAAAAGTCAGGGCTCGGCAGGGCTTCTGAGCGGATCACTGTCCATCAAAGGGACATCGCCGGGGCAGCCCGAGGGTAAGGGAGCAGACACCGCCCGCTTCTCACACGAGGGGTCTGCGGCCACAGAACCACAGCAACACCCCCACCCCCCGTGCGCTCCGGCCCGGCCCGGAGCGGTGCTCCGAGACCCAGGAGCAGGGGGGCAGCGGGGTGTCCAGCAGAGGCACACGCGTTACGCGCGTCGGCTGCTCCTCCGCTCCACGAACCGGGAACGGGCACGTCCCGGGCACCGGGGGGAGACGCGACTTCCCCGGGAAGGCTTCCTTAGCTTGGGCCGGGGGAAGCCGGGGCGAGGCCGGGCACCGGCCAGCACCTCTGCCCGCCCGCCGCCGCCGCCCCCCTCCTCCCCAGCGCACCGGGGGCAGCGCGCCCGGGCCCGACCCCCGCCAGCAGCACACGGGGCGCCGCCGCCCCCGCCCGAGCCACCGGCCCCGCCGAGCCGGCACCTGCGGGCTCCCCGCGCCCCGGGACACCCGCACCCCGGCACTCACCGGCGGCGGCGGCCTCCAGCAGCGCGGCGGCGCGGAGCAGGCGGTAGTAGCGCTCCATGTCCCCCGCCGAGGTGCCGCCCGGCGGGGGCCCGCCCGGGGCCGGGGCCGGGGCCGGGGCCGGGGCCAGGGCCATGCCCCGCGGCAGCGCTCCGCCGCCGGCAGCGCTCCGCCGCCGCCGCCGCCCCGGGCCCGCGCGGCCGCCGAGGCGGGGCCGGGGGAAGCGGGAGGCCGCCCCCGCCCGCCCCCCGCGCCGCCCCGCCGCCCGCCCGCCACTCCCCGGCCCCGCCGCCGTGCCGCCGGTGGCGCTCCCCCCCCTTTCCCCCCCTTTCTTCCCTTTTCTCCTTTATTTTTTCCAATCCCCCCCCCCACCCCAGTGCCCCCCCAGCCCACTGCAGGAGCCCGAACCGCTCCCTGCCTCCAGCACTTCTCAAGGGAAAACCCCACAAACCAAGTGTTTTCACTCTGCCAGCAGCACTTTGGCAACTTCCCTGGACAATACGTGAGAACTACGTTAAGCCATACCACAGCCACAGCTGGCCGGGGCAACAAGCACCGCACTGGCCTGACCCACCGGCCTCAGTTTCCCCCATGCTGAGGTTCAGACGGTGCCAGCTCATTCTCGACAGGAGCCTCAGCTGCCCGCGGAGGCAGCACAAAGAGGTGGATGTTCCTGTTTTTCCAAAACAACCTTTTAATTATGCTCCTTGCTATAATAGCAGCCTTTTCCCAACACTTCAGCAGTCAGGGCTATTAATTTAGGACCCGAGGTCTGACAGTGGTAGTATGAAAAACACTGTCTTTTGGTAGACTGTGTCCCTTCTTCCACTGATAAAAGAATTTTTCCAGGAAAACCCACCCGCTCAGTCAGTGCTCCTTGTTTGTAACACAGCAGATCCTCACTAACTCAACAGCCTGACCAATTTTCTGACTGGTCATAAAGCACATCTTGTGCGACAGGGAGAGCTCATGTGCAGTTACTCATCAAAAAATCCAGCTCGGGTGCACAGCAGTAAAATGTGGTTATAAAATAGCCGTACGCAAGGCTACAAGCATGGAAGAAGGACAACCACACCACATTCCTTCTGTATTCTTATCGCAGGAATGCTATTTTCCCTAAACTGCAACAGCTCATGCAGAAATGAGGCCCATCCGAGCACAGAAAGGCTTTTTTTGTTCTATCCCCGTGCAGGGGATGCCCTGCTGTAGCCGGGACTCCCCACCACTGCTGATACACCCTCACCTTTGGCACCGGCTGGGGGAAAAATAAAGGCAGCCAGCAGAAGGTACAGCGTTATCCCTAAGGTTGGGCAATCAATCCATTTCTTGCTCTCTGAGGAGAAGACCTAACGGTTCAGACTGGGTCTGGATCTGGAGCAGGTCGCTGCAGCCAGCACACCCTACCCGAGCCCCGGGCGGCTGAGGCTGGACCACGGCGGCGGATGCTGGCAAGAAACCTGCACATCCCAAAGCTGCACCTCCTCCAGCCAGCTCAGCCGGTGCAAGACAACATCAGCCGGCTCTCAGCACGGAAAAGCCGTGTTTGCTCAAACTGAAGGATAACTGGTCACGGCTTTTCCTTACCATTATTCCCTTACAAGTCTGTATGGCCACAGAGATGCCTCTTTTGGAAACCTGGCTGCTTACAGTCCCTCCTTTCGGGCATTTCAGGGTAAATGCCCAGCTATTCCAGCAATGCATTCAGCAGGGGCACCATCCAGCTTCTCATATTTTACACTGGCAGACACTACTTGGCATATCCGTCTCCTCCAGAGACGAGTGTTACTCTCTGCCTGCCCGAGAAACAAATAAGCTGAGCTAAAAGGAACAAGGAGATGGATAAAAAGCAAACGACAGCCAGAAACACAGGTATTTCTTTTCCAGGGATATCCCACCCAGGCCCCATAACAATGTTCACGCTCTGAGCGTGGCACATAGACATCTGTGTGCCAGGGGAAAGAGCCCTTTCACAGAGCTGGGGAAAATCTGGCTGGCACCCACAGCACCTCTGTTTGCAGTTTTATTTCATGTGCGTGCAATTCCTTATCCTTAAATCTTAGGGAGAAGGTATAGGGAGAATTCCTACTAATTTCGTTAATTCCAGATCAGAGGTTGGAAAAAAAACCCACCACCTCAAACAGAATTCAAACCCCTCTTTTTTTTTTTTTTCTTTTTTTTTTTCTTTTCTTCTTTTTATTCCTTTCCCCCCTCAGATTAAGGCTAGGTTTTGTTGGGACTGGTGCCATTATCTGTATTTGAGAAGTCACCCTCCAATGACATCTGTTTAGTCCAGCAGGAATGCTCGATTTTAGGCAGCCACGGACACCTGAGGCCTCAGAGTGATGCGATCACCTTTTGAGACTCATCTGAATAATCATGTCAGCTATTTCTCCCCAGTATATATTTTTATTATAATTTGGAGAAGACATAGGTTTCACTTCGGCAGCTTCCAAAGGTGGCTGCATCCCCACTCCACCGTGGGACTGTGCAGACAGCAAGGGCCAGCGGTGAGTCCAGCTGTGGCTGCTCCAGCCCCACCGCATCGCTGGAGATATGCTCGGTGAGAGGCTTCAGAAAGTGTCCAGAAAAATGCCCATCTGTTACCATCAGCTCAGTCCATCCCATCTCCTAGTCTCTCCTTCAGAAACACTCTTCTGCTAGCTGCCAGGGAGAAGCTTCTGGTTAAATAGGACCATTTGACTTGTCATCCTCAATTCAGCCCCCGGTCCCAGCCCTCACACACAGTCCTGCAGGTGCCAGATCATTTCTCCAGGATTCAGCCCTGCTCTCATCACTTCGGGGCTTGACCACTGCAATGTTTTTCCCTGGCTTGCCAACATCCTATTTTTCTGCTACACCACCTGGAAGGCTGCTGCAAGCACTTTTGCCCCACTATCACATTAGCCCCATCAGCTCTTACAGGCAGTTCCTCCACTGATCCTCTCCTCAGCCACACGTCTGCTCCGTGCGCCCTGCTCAGCCCTGAGCCCCAGCTGCGGTGGGCAGCAGCCGCCTGGTCTTCCATACACGGGAAAAACGGGACAGAAGGGCTTTTATTTTTGTTAGGGTGGTGCTGAGAACTGGAAAAACAAAGCTGGCTGAACGTAGTTTGGAGTCAAACTGATGCTGAAGGGAATTGCTCACCTCTGGAATAAGCAGAGTGACATCAAAGTAACTGTGCAGAAGAGTAATTCAGCTCTGGCTGGTTTTCATAAACAGGGATTTTAGGAGGATTTCACGTGCACAAGGCGGCACCAGCCCCGACCCAGGGGGTTGTCCAGCGTGGGCTCGTTCCCAGCTGGCCCAGGAGGAGCAGAGCCTCCTCGCCCGGCAGAAATCCCAGCCCCACTGAAGCCAGTTAAGCCTGCACCGATTTCATCAGGACCAGGGTTTTATGTCACCTGCTATGTCAACTTGAAAAAGAGAAAGGACTCCACGCTGCTCTCCCACTCTCACTTTTTCCCTGCTTCAGTCAGACCTGCCTTGGTTGTTGTTAGCGCCCGGCTTTGGAAGGGAACGCAGAGGTGCACACACACCCTCTCTGCAGGCCACGGTGCGTTTTCCAGCCGAGCAGGTTATCCCCAGACGTGGAGATCTAAGAAGCAAAACCCGATCCCAGCTGCCAGGACTCCGCGGCTACATCCCCTCCCGCAGCGGCTGCGGGGGAGCAGGGTGGGACGGGGACACCGCAGCCCCTCCAATGTGCCTAGAGCCCTCACATGCCAACAGCCTGACCTTTAAAAAACTGCTGTCCTTGTTAAAAAGCACCTTATAAAATGACATGGTTTCACCCTTCTAACATGAAGGGCCATGTGGGCACTTTGGTGCTAATTCGGTGCTCTCAGAAATACCGGGTGACCCACGGCCGACTCCCATCACTTACATTGACTTCTTCTGTCCCGTCAGCCTGGGTAGCCAGCTCAGAGTAAAACCCTTTCCAGCTCTTCAGATGATTTTCACTATCACTCACTCAGGCTATTAAGATTCTCAACGCGTGTATCTGGTTTCCAATAGTACAAGCCGCTTCTTAAAGGTTATAGTTTGTTTTAAATAGCACAGCCATCTGTCCTCCGGTGGCTGATGGGAGCTGAAGAGATCGAAGCAGCCAAAACAGAATTTTTCAAAGTGTCAGTTTTTCATTACAAACACTTCAGTCTGAATCAGATCCATGCCCTAAAAATAAAAAAAAATTAAGTCTATTTTTCTGGTGTATTATACAAACACTGTGACTCTTGCTTTAAGTTTCATTGCATTGCTGGAATTTCATCAATGCAATATCTGGCCTGAACTTCACCAGCACCGAGCACTTTACAAACCACAGAATAATCCTCATTTGTGTACCTCTAGACTTTGAATTAAAAAAAAAATACTCATTTATTACAGCTAGCCACAACACACAGAACCAATGCACAGCATCAGGAAAAACTCTTCAGGAACATATGGATGTCGGGTATGCGGACCTGCGGTTTTTTATAGCCAGTTCCGAAAAGTCAGCTAAAGCTCTGAGGTCAGCTCTTCTATGAAGTTAAATCAATTTATTCACTTAATTCACAGGACTCACTTCCTTAACGTGACATTATTTTTGAGGAAAATGGGTTTAGAACACGTAGGCCAGCTACATGCAGGAGCCGTTACCAGCAGAATTGCTAATACCTTGCTGGAAAACTAAAAATACATGAGGGGCAACCAGTACTTCCTTAGGCAAATGCTGCTCCATGTCAGTAAGGCCAGCACGCCCTTGCTGGCATCATCTACTCCCCAGCAAAAATGCCAATGGACAGAGAACCAAGTGCAGCCTTGGAAAAGCCCACGTTATAATCTGTTTCCTCAGAGCATCCAAGGAGACGAAACAGACAATATCTATTAATCAGAACAACATACCAAAGTTTATTGATTACTTCAAACAAAAGTTTCTGTAATGAAAAAAGAGCAAGTTGCATTCATAAAAGGTAACATTCACATTCAATTTCCTTTATATAAAGCAACAGAAATGTATAAAATTGCATTTAAGTGAAAAAAATGTAAGGTTGCAGTCCTTTTTTTTTTTTTTTTTTTTTTGCAAGAAGCTGAAAATGTATCTTGTCATTGCCTGTATATAATTTACACTTTCTAAATACTATATGTTTTTTTAAAAAAATCCATAGCTGGGAAATTGGATAAATGGTGCAGTATTAGGTAAGTTTTTCAACTGTGTGTATACAAATCCAATTTTAAGCTTTTATGCAATTCCAAGTCATTTGTAATATTCTCATAATGATTAGGATTAGTTTTTCAGAAGTAGCTATGACTACACCAAGTTCCTCTGTTACCACATACCAGTTTTAGAGGGAATCTTAATCACTTTTCTTATCTTTCAGTGTCACTAGCCAGTGATTAAACTTCAACAAATTATTATGAAAAAAACCCAGCCTTTTTTCCTTCAAGTTTTTCCACCGAGAAGCCTGTACTGACCTTTTAGCTCACTAACGAGCACTGTAACAGTGCAGTGTAGACTACGGTACATGGACAACCCGAGCATCACTGTCGGATTACTGCCACTGCAGCAGCCTCTAGGCTTACACCTTACGGTTACTAACACCGCTTTTTCCTCCTTTTTCTTCCCTTTTCCATCCCCAAAAGGGATCTCCCGTTTCCTGTGATTTCACAAGTCATCCACAGCAACAGGAATTTCACTTCTGCCATTGCTGAACAATGAGGATCAGCACCACCGCTGCAGGTGCAGGGCAGCTTGCTGTCCTGGCATCCCCAGCACTACACCAGCGTACTAGCTGAAGAGCCAAGCCCCCCAAAAAACCCCTGCACCTTCCCCAAAGAGCTCCTATTCAAGACATTTCACGTTAATTCCAACCCATCGATGGGTCAGCACACATGCCTTGGGTTTGAACATACAGGTATTGCAATGGCTTGCTCCATCCCGAGACAGGACACTTGGAAACGGGAAGAGAAAGACTCCGGTTCTCAGAAGGCTCCACCTTAAAACAGGCTGCAGAAATTAGCCTGTTTAAGTGGCTTTATTCAGACAGTTCACACACGCATGGCAAGCTTTGCCCTGTTCCCACTAACATCACTGGCAAAACCTCCAGCGGAATTTCACGGGAACAGACTTTGACCCTAGGGGTAGAGTACAACACAAAACAAACGGAGAAGCAAGGTGTCAGGCTTGGGACCATTCAGGCTTGGAATGGTTTTGAATCACAGGAATTAGGCATTTCAGCGCCCACATTTTAAAGGTTATGTAAACACAAGTCAGCAACTGTATATTTAAGGAGAAAGGTTAGATTTGGCATATAGAGTGTGTATCGTCGCTGTATTCATTGTATACTTCATCTGTAGGCACCACATTTTAGCAAGAAAAGTTGAGAACGGGACAAGGTCTGCAAGTTGAATTCTAGGTCCGTGAAATGAGCTAGGAAAAGGGGGGGAAAAAAAAAAAATGAAAAAGCTTTGCCCATGGGACACATGCTGGAAGTGCAGCTCCTTACTTGCATGCAGCAAGGAGTCGAGCCGCGGTTGCTAACATGGTGCTGACAAACACCATTTGCGTTGAGGCCAGTGCAGCGTGTATAATACAGTGGTCCTGTCCATACGTCCGCTCCCATGCTGGGTGATCGAAGAGCAGCCACCGGCCATCGGGACTGTGCACACCCCTTTCCCGCTCGGCTAAGGCCCATTGCAAAGTCCTTACAATGCACGCCAGCATCTGCCTGCAGCTGATCCGCATCCTGCATCCACCAAAGACGGACCTCAGGGATGGCAGCCAGAGCGCAAGACTCAATTCTTCCAAAAATTAATAGTCCACGGTTCAGCAAAATTTGATGAAGGGAATGTTCCATCTAGTCCCGAATTGTTGTTTCTTTGCACGTGAGTGACACAAAGCCTGAGTGAGCGGCAGCCAAACCCAGCCGCAGCGTGGAGCTTGTTACTTCTGAAATGAGACCCGAACGCTTCTCACAGCGGTTCCTCTTCGCTGTCCTGCAGGGTGCTGGGGCCAGGGGAATCCAGCACAAGGGGGCACCTTCACACCAGCCGGAGGTGGCACACAGGGTGCTCCATCACTGCTTACGACTTCACGCAACAAAAAAGCTGCTTTTTCCACATATGAAGCATCAGAGAAAAAAAAAATATCAAAAGTCAGGCATCTCACCTCTGCTGCGCACAACCTAAAGAGAAAAGTTCCCACGACCATGGTACAGGTAGATTTCAAAAGAACATGCCAATTTAAAAACCAAATAAAGTGTAACGTGAAATCAGGTTCATGTTATTCCTTTTATTTTTAAACTGGCTTCTTTTTTTCTTAGTGCAAATAACTCAAGATGCAGTTTTATATGCCTGCAGGTTTACAGGCACAGGTCCCTGGGATCATCCAAGGACTGCACAGTCACTCAGGCCTTTAAAGTGTTGAAGCAACTGCACAGCGCAGTAACGTAAGCACAACCACAGGGAGCCTGGGCAAAGCGGCGGAAAGTCTGGCACAGCCCAGCTTTTGAGATTCCTTCCTTCCCCCCCGAAAGCTTTCTTCCATCACAAGCAGCCACAATACAAGGGAAAAAACGACCTTTTCTTCACCCTCCATCAGGAATAAACCATCAGCAAACTGGTGGCGGGAGGATGTTCAGGTGCTTCCCAGCACTGCGGGTCTCTGCACGGGCACCACCGCTGCAGACGGACCACAGACCGCTTCCAGCTGTACCCAGAGGAGGGACACGCAACCGAATGCTTCATACTGTCAGCGAAGACTTCTCCCAAATTTTCAAGTATTTCTGCAGCGTGCACCTGGCGACCCATCGCTGGGAGGGGGCAGCCCCAGCACCAGGCAAGATGCTCGCAGGGCTGCATCCAGCTTCTGCGTCTTTTCGGGGAGCCGGAGGGGGCTGTTACTGGGTTTAAAGTCTGTGCTACTTCTTTGGTCAGGCACAGCAAGAGACTTCAGCAGCTCTCTGCTGCTCTTGGACAGATCTGCAGGGGGCAGAGGAAGCCCCTGTGTGAAACGGGGCTGGCATTGCTCTCCTGCACTTCAATTCATGCTGTCTGGGATAAACTCCTAAAGATGCTTTTGCAGCCTCCCATGACATCGAATTTGGCATATTTTTTTTTTTCCTGGGGTGTGGGGAAGCCACAAGACCAAAGACAAACGGGTACCGTGGGTTTGGTGCCCTGGCTACTGCTTTATCAGCATGGCTGCTCACTGTACTTGGTAATACTAAAGAGAATGTTAGGTTAAACCCACAGTTTTTTTCCTAGAGCATGACAATATGCAGTGTTTCTATGGAGCACTTTAAAGTATCCTGAGAGGATATTTTTCTGACAAATTAGTAACAGCATCTTCAGTCTTCACATAACCATTCTCTATACGTTTGTATGAGACTAGCATAGGCAGATCAAAGGGGCCAGTCTGCAAAAATCAGAAGGAGAACACACACGTATTGCAATTATTACATTCCCAAATTCATAACCTTTTCCTGTGTTATTTTTAGAAAAAAATACTTAAAATTTTATAGGAGAAGAATCATCATTAGCCCATGATAAAAGTGCCAAACGTCATTCACAACCACGTAACAGCACGGTAAATCAATTTGCGCAATCTGCAAAATACTGCATGAAGTCTAAAAATAGCATCTGCCTGGCTGGCCCCATCATCTTCCATTCTGCCCCAGTCCAGCCACCTCCCGCACCAGTATATGGTAGCGGAGAGCACCACCTAACGTCTGTGGGGAAGGAACGGCTGCTCAGGGTTTACACCAGATGCACTGGAGGTCTGGCGGGCCTGGCTGTTGGACCTGCCGCTTTCTTTACAGGCAGGTGTGGGTACAAAGGTAGGAGAGGTCTGCGGAAAATTTGCGGGTTTAAGCTTGCAGCGGACACCACACAGCTACGTGACATCTCACCAAAAAGCAAAACCGTGAATTCAGTTAGGCACTTTTACTTTTTTATTCTGCTATCGGCTTACTACGATGTTTAAAATCAAGTAAACTTGTACTAGGATGCTCTCTGTGTGCGTATATACATACGGACACTGAGACATACCTGCCGTACCATATGTTGACATACGTAAACAAGTACATGTGTTTAGTTTCAACCTATGCAGATGAATTAAACTGTACTTGTTTCTACCTGACAGAACTGCATGCACCCTAGAAAAAGGGATTTTGGTACAAATCAGATGCAATACTGGAATCATTTTAATAGCTGAAATTTGAATACTTTGCTGTAAATACATCAGCATTAGGTTTTACAACTGCTGTTAGCACGAGTCGCCGACTGCATTCTCAGATTATGATTTCTGTTAATATTAAAGTATCAGTTCTATTGAAAGATTTGTTTAAATACTGCAAAACATTTCTGTTTGAGAAGATCCATACACACACAGGATTCCGAGGAGGTTGGATAGCACAACATCTCCAAATTAAAATGCATCCCAAGCATTGCATCTCCATTCCACAAGGACAGGTGCCCCACACCGATAGTCAAGAGGATTACAAGAACCATAATTTAATTGATTTGAGGGGGGGTTACATTTGGTTAATTTTTAACACCATCCCAACTCTTTCGGACAGGGTACCTGTTACAACACATTAGACTCATCTGAGAACGTTCTTAAAAGAAGTGGTCTGACAGAAGGTCTGGCCGACAATGAATCAGGTGCCTTCCTGCTGCTCTGCAACAGCGAGGCAAAGAGACTTATAGCACACGCGACGTTCGCCCCTGCCTAACGGTTGAACAACATAAGACATACACACACCTTTTTACAGCTAAGTCATGTCATAAAAAGGATGGAGTAATACACGGTCCCTAAACACCATGGTGATTAATACTGGCTGGGTTTTGCAGTGCAGGAGGCACAGTAGGTATTCAGAAACTAGCCCTGCTTCCCGAAATGGTTAACTTCGGGCTTGGAGGTTTACGCTACAGGTGTTTCTGAGGGAGGAGGAAACCATCCTCGACTTCCCCGTAACTGGTGTTTTGTGGTGGAATCGCCATTCCTGGAGGTGCTTAAGAAACGCACAGATGTGGGGCTTAGGGATATGGTTTAGTGGTGGGCTTGGCGGTGCTGGGGTAACGGTTGGGCTCGATCTTAAAGGTCTTTGCCAACCTAAATGATTCTATGATTCCAATACTGGAGATCTGCAGTGAAACCAAGTGCTAGGGACACGTATTCCAGGCACTTTGCTGTGGGGTAGCCCCACCACCCCCACAGCCAGCAAGTCCCACACCATCCCTCACCACGGGGGTTGAGTGCAGTGGCTTATTCATTTGTACAAAGAACAACATAGCACTAAGATGTGGGACGGACTGGGCAAGATGGGCACTTGGGGAGCTCCTTCTGGATCAAACAAGCCTGAGCTGTTTGACACGGCATCCAGAGGACAATCTGCATCGAGTCCGCCCTGTCCCACACTTCGGAGAAGCCTGTACCTAGCCCACTGACACACAAAGCTGCAGCGAGGACAGCGTAACCAGCATCGGTCACACCCACCTCGCGTGGGCATCCCCAGCACGACCAGCTCACCCACCTGAGGTGCATCTAGAGACCAAAGGGGAAGAAGCAGGCGAAATATTTAAGCAAAAGACTTAAATAAAAGCAAAAAGCTGAGGGGCAAGCAAGGTTTTGCTGGGTGAGCAATTCTAAACTTGGGGTTTCAGGCATTAGAAGGAAGAAAAAAGCAGCAGAGCAAGCAACACATAGTGACTCAGAAAGGGAATCACCTTATTCACTCCAAGAAAAGCTGTGATTGCTGGAAGTTTGAGAAAGCATGAAGATAGTGGATGTTCCTGAGGAAGGAAGGCGCTTCGTTACCTAGTTCACAACAGCACAAAAGACAGAAAATTGCAGTACAAGAAAGAGAAAGGCAGAAACCAAGGAAAACACAAATGCGCCTTGCAGTAAAAAAAATTAAAAAATAAAAAAATGCATTTCCACACAGAAAATTTAATCAAGACTGAGCAGAGGCAATGCGAAGTGTTATATAGAGAATTCGGGGTGAAACCTGGTCCCATTGAGGTCAAGGGCAAACACCCACTGACCTGGCCTCAGTCCATCCTCCCCTTCCAGAGGGGAGCCTCAGCTGCCAAGCCGGGGGTTCAGGCGCCTACATACCACCCTAACCTTGTTTTTCATTTCATGCTCCCCTTGGGAAACTGATGATTGGGGGTTATTTTTCCAATATTAAGGTCAGAGTTCTCAAAAAAGGTCTTGATTTGAAATCATCTACCTGGTCTTAGATGCCTTTGCAAATTAGGTGACTGACTTTGGTGTCTGACTGCCGACGCAGACATCCAGACCTCTTACTCAAAATGTACATTTAAATATGGCTCAGCCTGTATTTAGTTTGGTATGCACATACAAAGCGCCTTTTCTAGTTGACACTTACTTTGCTTTGCTAAATGATTTCACAAGAGCCTTTTTTTAATGCACATAAAGTGCTCTTGGAAGAAAGTATTGCATGGGGGAATGGATCTTCTGGCCAACAGCTGAAGGCAAGAATGGGTCATCTCTCAGGTGAGCTGAGCCGGAGCTCAGAAACCCCCAGGGCACCATCCTCAAACTGTCCTACGCCCACAGCTCAGAGCGGCTTGCTCCCAGCCTATTCAACAGGGGCATCAAGCTAGAAACTACGAAATCATATTTAACTGGAAGAAATTACGTGGCGCTTCAAAGAATTCAACTATACTTCTTTTACCATCTCTATTGTTTTCAACTTTAACCGTTTGGTGGGATTTTTTTGTCTTGCAGATACATGTTTTACTTCACTGATACTGGGGTCAAGCTTGTACGTCAAATGTTATGGGAGAGGAAAATTTCTACTACTTCATTGAAGATATATATTTTTTTTTTAATTAAGACAATCACCAATTTTAAATAAGAACCAAAGACAACAAGTTTTCCCAGACAAGGGGAGGGCACTGAAACCTCGCAGGATAGAAGAGCTTCGAGGAGAGAAGCTCGTTTTGAACCTCAGCATTTGGGATGTCATCCCGTGGTGTGCTGGGACACGGCCGGACCGGCTGGGCATTGCTGGTACACGGTGCTGGCCCGGGGCACGGCTGGCAGGGCAGAAGCCACCTCTGTGCTGGCCAAACCCTGCAGCCGTGCTGCCGGGCAGAGCGATGGCTAGCTCGGGCCACCTGCTGGGGAGCCACCCTGGCCAAAGGCACGGCACCAGCACCTGCTGGGTGCTGGCAGTGCTGCCCGTGTCCCTAGAGCTGTGCCTGACCACTGCCTAAGGACACATAAACCTGACGGCAAGAGGGCAGGGCTGGCTGGCAACACGAGGCAGGGCTCACCGACATCGCGGGGGCAGAGAGGGGCTGCGGCGGGCGGCACGGCTGGGGTGAGCAGGGGCTGCCCGGGGGGACAGTGCTGCGGGGATGCTGGGTGCCTCTGGGCGAGCAGAGAGCAAGGGGCAGGGGTCTCAGCACAGCGTGCGTCGTGACCTGGCAGTGCTGGCGTTCACCACTCGCAGGAGTGACAAAAACTTGTAGGAGACTGTTTGCACTTCTAAAACGAGCCCCCCTCCTCAGCCGTGGAGGAAAGCTGCTAAGGAACCCAACTGCTCTCCAGGAGAGCTGGACACCGAGGCGAACACCACAGTGTGAGACCCAGGTACTATGGGGGGGGTGTGGGAAAACGTGACAAGACCTGACCCTCTTCCCTGTGCACCTGAGGACATGCCTAAGGGGAACATCATGGGTGCGTTGTTTGATGTAAAAAGGTTTTTTCAGGACACAGTATGCTGGGTTTGACGATCAGTGCAGGTTGGAAAAGGGATAAGGTGCTTTTATAAGAGATGGCAGGTTTCCATCCACTGAAGGCAACTTAGGAAAGGCACGGGCTGAGTCTCTCCTGGCTACAGATCTAGGCGGTATTTTCAGATGAGCTGCTTGGTATTTCTGGCATGTGAAAGAGCACGACAAGACTCTAGAAAGCCTTCCTTGGAGATGCAAGTGGTATATGGTACTCTTACAGGTTCATCTGGTGCTTAAGAATAAGAGAGGTCTTCCTAAAAATACCGTGCGATACATCATCTTGTTCCTTACCTGATGATTTTTCTCTTTTATATTTTTTAAAACTATCAGAAGAATTTCTGGGAAAAGGCTGATAAAGATCAGGAGAATTATTGCCAGCCACGTGGAAACTGAAGTCAGCATATGGGCAAATACAAAATACATTCTTTGCTGCTTCAAGAAAGGCCTGAAAAAGAAAGGACACAAAGAAATTCTTGTTAACACAAATTTCTCGAGAAGGTCAGAATCACAGGTAGATTCAGATCAAACTATTAGCAGTAACGCCTCCTTTTCAGAAGGAGATGGATACAGTCTGCACAGAAACACATCCATTCTTTCAACTGCCCATCCTTCTCCCAACGCATCTGCTGCCTCCAGCTGTGCTTGCTCTGGAGGACTGTACTTTCACTGTACACAATGTGTTTTGCACCTTCAGCATCCCTTTCGTTTCGGGTTGGGAAGGGGGGGTTTGAATTTTGCTGCTATGACTGAAAGATGAACTATTCACCTTATCAAAAATCAAATCATTTTATTTCAACGCTGGACTTTGCTCCAGCTTCCGATTTGCTTTTGATGGTGGAAATCTTGGTCCCAGTGGATTATTTGCCTCTTCCTCCCTCAATGATGGAGGGGAACAGACAGATGCAGCTGAAAAATGACTCATAAATAACGGATGACAAGGATCCCAAGGCAGTTGTTGCTTAGCATTAGCTCAAAAATATTGGGCAAGTTAAACACACCAGCAGAAAACTCACACATTTCAACACAGACCTGGCTACATCACAGATCTGAATCTGCTGGTCGGGAACGATGAAGAGTTAAAGCCCACGACCACCAATTAAAATATTTAAATCAGTTCCACATCTTTATTAGGTCAAGGATCAAGCCAATAACCCTCGGCCCTAGCCCATGGGAAAGCAAAGGTGCAAAATGGGAGATGCTGCCTGCCGTAAATGTCGACATGAATGTCTACTCCAGCATGGGAAAAACTAGTATTTGTAATGTACTATCACTTGCCTGCTCTTGCAAGACATCAAGCCTAAAATCCTGGTCACGTTCAAATCAATGAGAATTTCTTCTCCTCCTCAGATCCAGGATTTCAGCAGCAGGATCTGCACTTTCTCCTGCTTATTTCTCCCTCTTAAGCTGCCCCAGAGTGCTGGGTACCCTTGCTCTGAACCTGCTTCATCTGTTCCTTCCTTCTGTATCACTGAGATTCTTTCCACCATCAATTTTTCCGTTCTTTCCCATCCACATGCACAAACAGATCCTGAGATATTTGCCCCAGCAGCTCCCAGTGAATACGAGGGCCTCAGCACCAGAAACGACCCCACGGGCAGAAAAGCAAACCACCTCTTGCCAAAGCCGAGCACCTGGATGGCGACCAGGGCACGATCTGCTTTCAGGCTACCCCTTCGGCAGGCTGACAGACTTCCTCGAACACGTCTCATCATGCAACAGCCCTCTTCCAGCACCAGCTTTTATGGGCATTGGATGGAAATACCATGCCTTCCCTCCCTGGCAGAGAAAGGAGCATGGCTGCACACACCCGCAAATCTCTGGGTAGCCCAAACAAGGGGATGCTGCAGCCACGACCCCAGCAAAGCCAGTGCTGGGCGTTCCCCTAAGGAAGCACCA
Source organism: Falco naumanni (assembly GCF_017639655.2). Lineage (NCBI taxonomy): Eukaryota > Metazoa > Chordata > Aves > Falconiformes > Falconidae > Falco > Falco naumanni. The sequence continues at coordinate 16,553,472 of NC_054067.1, forward strand.
TGGAAAGAAGAAAAAGACACTTACCAAATGACTCCTCCCCAAAAGAATGAGAAAAACACATAGAAGGCAAGGGAGCCCCAAATCACAAAGTGGTTCATCCATGTCCAGAATCGGGTATCTAATGCCAGCTGCGTGAACAAAAAAGAAATTATAAAAAAAATAAAGGCAGAACATACATTAGATGCAGGGTGTATTTGATTGTATTTATACAAAATTTCAGACTGGTTTCACATTAAGGTTGAAGGTTCTCCAAACAGCTACCTCTCTGTGTATGTGTACCAGATTCAATAGCTACAGACTGACACAATATCAACAGGGAAACAGCAAGTTCCTAATTGTAACTGACACTTTTTAATAGATTGAATTTGATGCAACCTCAGATGCTACAGGAAGAAAATGTCTAAGGGTTACAGGGACTGTAATTGCCTCCTGCCACCACCTGCTGTCCTGAACCAAACACAAAAGGCCTTTTGTAAGGTCCTACACAAACTGTTCTAGAAAGCTCTGTGAAACAAAGCAGATGTGCTATTATTATTTGACAGATGTGCTTTTGGGGTCCCTCCAGTGCTTAACCATGCCTGAAACAAGGTGGACAAACCCAGGTTCTCCATTGCTCCTCTCCTCTTGCTGCAGCTGAATGCCAAGGAGTGAAAGTGTGGGGAAAAAAACAACCATAACCAACTAGAGTTCTCAAAAGAGCGCAAAAAATAGGAATTTAACCAAACCATAAATACTTCTAGACCAGCACAGCCCAAGAATACAGACCACAGGCTACAAGAACGACAGTGGTCGACAAGCAAGTTTTGCCTCTGTGGAAGAACAGAAGATTTAAGTGTGGTGGGAAACAGAGTCATAGAAACTTCATCTTCGAACACATTTACTGCATGATTTTACAGCACATATCGCAGTCATTTTCCAATGCATGTGTAAGTGACTGAAAAAAGGAAGGAAGATCCTAACCTTCAGAGTGACGGTGAACACCAGCACGGTGAAAACAATCGTCCCAAAGGTCCAATTCCCAAAAACCTGAAAAATAGGTTACATTGCCACAAATGCCTCAGTCCATCTCCTTGGAGAGGCACAGAAACGACAATGAGGACAGGGGTGCAAGCAGGGCGTGGAAGGGAAGGACGGGATGGAGCGACTGCTACAGGGGATTGATGCTCAGAGAGGCGCCGGGCACCCCGCAAGACTCGCCGCCCGCTACGCTACCCTGTGCCATGCAGTGCCACACAGACGGGTGACCCAGAGTTGGGACGGTGACAGGTACAACCTCCTACTAACAGCAATGTCGATCGAGGATACAAGTCATTGGACCACCTGTATTTCATGATTTCTTGGTAATTTACTCAGTTTCTGCTTTCTTGCAACACCTCTGCTCATCATCTCGTTTTAGTCCCATTTGCAGAATGCACCAATGGGTATTTTTCCATCTGGTTTGGTTTGCAGATACTAGTGACTATGCACAACAAAGAAAAGCAGATACTGTATATAAGTCCAAATGATGGCAATGAATGGGAGGGATGCTTACCAAAGGCTGTCAAGATCTGAATGCATACATTAAAACAGAAAGTGAAATGTAAAAGTTTTCAAAAAATGCAAAAAAATTAAAGTCAATAAGAGCGAAAAAGGAGTCAATCAAACACACATGGATATTATGAACAATTGCTGGTAGCAGTTCTTACAGGCATAAGTGTTTACAAAACAGGACATAACCACAGATCTTATTTTAGTGCCACATAGACTTGACCTCCGAAGGCATTTGCAGAATGTATCAGTGCTTCGTGTTTTATTCAAATACATCCAGAACGGCTATAAATACAAAAAAGCACTGAATCTACAATACAGGGGCTTGACTGCATCTATCTGGGGCCATAAATGTTGGCATTGATGCAACGTTTGCATACACATACATAAGTTTCATCAGCTTTTTTCCAAGTGTTAGCCACTAAAAAAAGCTAAGGTATTTTCAAGGTTCACAAGTGATGGTGTAATGAAGTTTTCCATCAGCTGAGATCTGATAACACACTGCACACGCCCGTGCAGAAGGGGTCCTGAGACAGCCCAGTCCACCACGCGCTGCACTAATGCTTTGCTCTGTACTCAAGTTAACCAGCAAAATGAAAAAAGGAAAAGTAAAAAACGGGGAAAAAAAATTAATCTTGACACCCCACCCCACCTGCCCCCTTTCTATGTAAGATCACCTGGAGTAGCACCCACACCTTGCCCACGTGGCGATGCAAGCACTTGTCCCAACACAAGGCACGAGAGAGCGGGCAGCAGGGGAAGATCAGCCTGCTCGTTCCGACAGCGGTGCGAACTTACGCCGGCCAAGAAACAGCAGCAAAACCCCAGCACCAGCGTCCCCCCCCTTGCAAAGGGAGGCAGAAATCACACCCTGGAGCAGGCACAGCACACAAGCAGCCCTGCATCTGTCTGTGCTAAGCAGCAGCATCTTATAAAGGTGCTATTTCAGTTGCTTGTAACCAGCCAAACGTGTGCTGAATTTCAGGTGGCACACTGGAGGGAAGGATGGACACCGCTCCCACCCTGGGCCAATGCCTGAGACCATGCAGAAGAGTGGAAGAGCACTGTGCAAAGCTCATTGGGTTGTAATAAAGCTGTGTGTAAGACTAGTTATTTTACCCAGTGAGTATAACCAGCCCTGCCCTGTCTCCATGGCGATTTTGAAAAATGTTTTATTTCAAGCGTTTGCTGCAGAATCACACCATAAGCAAGGCTACACCATCGGACAAGACTTGAGACACATTGCACAGATTAAGCGTGCAGATATTTCCTGCAGGCATATAAAAGAGGCAACGCACAGAAGAAACACTCATTAATATTTTTTTTGGTGGTGTTACCTTTCCATTATCTTCCAACGATGAATTTTGAAAAAGAAAATAAACCCCAAAGAAAAACACAAGTCCTTCAAAGGCGCCCAGAAAGGTCCAGTACAGGAATGGCCTCCACTGCAGCATTGCATTATCTGAAACCTTCCTGCCAAGAGACGGAGTAACAAAAACATCACTGTCATGATTAGGACGTGCTACAAAGCCCCCTGCACCAGGTGATCAGCGGGCTCTGGAGCAAGCCCTCGCTGTAGGAGACAAGGAGGTGAAAGACAAATATCTGCCAGCGTACAGGACACACACAACATATGCCATATGCAGCTGCCAGTCACGAGAAATTGTAAGAGGTTCAGCACATTCATGTCTTTTGTCCTTCTCCTCTAGGTAACTTGGATTAGAATCCAAGGCAGCCCAAGGCGAAGAGCTGTAACGCTGTCCTGAGCCTCTCCCGCAGCCCCTGCACCGCCCACGGTATCTGACATTGCCCGCTGAATTTTAAAAGTGGGGCAATGCTAAAGAGCTGTACCAGATGCAGCGAATCCGTGGTGTGTTTCCCTCTTTTTGCTGAATGCACAAACTCTGTCTTTGAGAAAAGCTCTGCGAGTCCCATTCCTGGAAGCCGTGGGGGTTTTTGCACAGGCTGAAAATAACCTCCTGAATTGTATGGTGGGTGTTTTTAACATGGGGGTTGTAGCAGGAGGCTCTTGGCTGAATATAGGATGAGATCTGGCACGGAGGCAGCAGAGCTCTGCAGGGACCACACACAAAGCCTGGGGGGTGCAGGGCAGCCATCAGGGCAGGAGGGAGTTAAAGTTTCCTGCATCGTTAACTTTTCAGATTACATTTTTTTGAAATTTGAAACTCAAGGGGGGATAAAAGCATGTTTTTGGCAAAACAAAAAACACTCATTCTTTTCTCATTTTTCTTCCTAACTGTTAAAGCAATACATCCATTTTCAGCAAGATGCACCTTGCAAACCAGTGTGATGCTGTGCTCCTGTAAGGGCAGTTTCTAAAACAAAACCCTATTGAATCCTATGCACGATGATGCAGCAACGATGCTCTAACACACCGCAATTTGGGTATGAGTAGGGAGCACAGAGAAACCAGACTGTAAGTGGGTTTTATAGCAAGGAGAGAAAATACAACCAATTTCCTCACCGCGAGCTCTGTTTTGCATTCATATTTATGTCCTGCAGCGCTCATCGTAAACAGGCTTTTTACAGCGCCTCAGACTAGAGATCTGCACTGCAGCAACTCAGCACTCCGTAAAGCAGAGGCACAGCAGTCACTCTGCTCTCAGCAGCACATGCAGTCATGAATATTCAAGCTAAAGCTATCTGCCTGCACATTTAATCTGTTTTCCCTCAATGGACAGACCCCAGAGATCAGACAGCCCACCAAGCACAATGCACAGGGGCCGGCTGTTATTGGTCTATGTTGCACAATATTACATTACCAATTTATTTAAAAATGCACATGGCGGCATTTTGCCATACCAATGGAGGAGCACAGAGGTCTAATCAATCGTAGATCTGAGTGCTTACTTCAGAAGCACCCAAGCCCCTTCCTAGCCTTGCAGCTCTTGCTGCACCTGCTGATTTTTCTATACCTAAAGCAACTTTCACATGGTATCTTTAGGCACCTGCTAATTCCCTTTGCTGTCCCTGCAAAGGCATCGCTCTTGGCTCGAGCGCAGCTGTACCACACACAGCTCCTCCACAGCTCAGGAGCATCACATGGTGGTGACACGACTTGTACGGGGCACTGGCTAAAGCAGCCCCAACCTGGGCTCTCTCCGCAGGGGTGAACTCTGTGCTGAGCTTACGGCCAGGCAAGGGAATTAGCAACAGCGACACGTGAACAGGGGCTTCCCCCAAAAAGCATCTTCCTTGTCCTTGCTGAAGGGCTGCACCCAAGCGCGTGTGTATGGGCAGGGGTGGGAGGAAGATGGGAAGAGTCTCGGTTTCCATAGGAGGTTGCAGCCTCTCCACATTGCAACCAAGGAAGGAGAGAAAGCAACCAGAAAATCAGAGAGAGACAGTCTCCTCTTAAACTGTCCTTTCCCTGGGCAACACGGCAGAAAATTCCAAGTGTACGGATCAAAGAGCAGAGTTCCCTGGTAACTGGCTCTGGCATGGGGATTTGGCCTGTGGAGGGGAAGCCTAGGGGAGGACATCCATCTAGACAAGGTAAGAAACTACCTGCCTGAGCTGGGCTTCAGAAACATTAATCTTTCTGAAAGTAAATGGATCTTTCTTCCTCCTGAAAGCTAGATCTCCCCTCCATCCATTACACCCTCTATCCTGTGCTTGGCTCATGCTGCCCGGCTCAGAGCTAAAACGAATGAATGGTCTTGGCTACACCTGCAGCTTGATTTTTCCTACAGATGAAGAATTCCACCTACAGTTTATTTTTCTATAGTGACACAGCAGTGCAATTTGCTAGGCCAGATACTGTTAGGAATCATAAATACGTAGAAACAGGCAGTACATGGGACGTTGCTCAGCTCTAACACAGAAGCAGTGGGGACAGAAACAGCCTTTTCTGCAGTTCATGGCGACCCCACCACCCACAGGGGACAGGGACACCTGCCTACACTCCTGCACCAACCAAAAAACCCCGTGGTGAACCAAGTTGTGTGGAGGCTGACCCAGTCCAGTGCCACTTACATATACAGCTGAGGATCTGAGGTCAGTGTGTCGATGTTGATATGCTGCTCCAGGAGGCTGTAAGCCAGGATAGGTAGTGATGTGAAGCAGATGTTGTACATGGTAAGATAAGCAGCATCGTACAGTGGCTTTAAAAAAGGAAGAAAGAGTAAAGTGAGACAGAAATTCCACTTTAAAAGCCTCCCCACAAAGAAAGTAAAAGTTTCCAGCCCTTGCCTCCGTACATACCCTACAGGCTCATCCCTTTGTCACAGCCACATAAGACAGTGTCATTTGACAGGGGTCACGCTCCGTGTGATGCCGGGGAGGCCAAGGCACCTACAGGCTGCTTGGCCAGGACCCCACTCCCACCACTGGGAAGTTTTGTGACTTGGCTGGTCTCATCTCCAGCTCATTCTCCAGAAAAATGTGATTAAACAGCTCTTATCACAGCTTTTCTGTAGCTGCTTTTGTGCTGCTGCTGCTTCTATTAATACACTTGATGTCTCCTGTGACTCTTCAAAGACTACACTGTTTAGAGGAACTATAGCTTCTTCTTTTTAAAAAAGAAAAAGAAAGCACCAGTGGTTCTGCCAAGACGAGGGAGAATTATCTCCTATCCTTTACTCCCCTCACCGTTATTTTTGAGCCCAAATAGACACAAAAGTCCCTAAGCTGACACAAAAGCCAAAGCTCTGGTCTCCAAGCACGTGAACCCACTCACCACATGGATCTGTCCCTCTGACGCTTGCCCGGACTAAGCAAGGCTCTGAAGACACTCATCGCGTGTCTTTTTTTAAAGGCTGCATAAAAGAATGAAATGTTCTTTCTTTTGAGAGACACCTTTAATGCAGGGAAATGCAGCAGAGGAGGAAAGATCAGGAAGTCTTTGAAAAATTTTTCTCTTAAGGCAGGCAGAAGTAGCAAAATCTGGTCAGACAAACCAGATAACCCCCCCTCATTACTCCAGGAACATGTCCGTCTGTTTATGGGTGGTGGATACGAAAGGAATGAAAGCAGATTTCTTGCTTTCCAGTTATGGGTCTCAGAAATATGCTCCAGATATGGTGCTGATCAATGAGGTCGGCTCCTACCATCCTCTAAAGCAAGGTGGGGAAGAGGCAGGAAGGCAAAAGCCAAGTTTCTGCTAGGAAGCCTCATTGTGCCACTTGCTTTTTATCTTGGCTTTACAGGCACGTTACTGGAAGTTACCTGCTGTGAGAATCCACAGAAGAACTGGTATAAAAACTGCGGTAAAATGAAGCAAAGGTTCTAGGGAAACAAAACACAAACGGTTAGCAGGGAAGAGCTTGACGACTTGGTCTAAAGCCAAATAACTTTTCCTGTTATCAGGCATTGGTGTCTGACATTACAGCATCAGACAAGTTAGGGTAGGCGTTTTCTACCCAACACAAAACTAATACAGCGTGTAGCTGGTATCTGCGGAAGGCACTGGAAGAAGCCATGTTCACATTCCCCTGTAAGCGCTGTTTTCAAGTGACAGGCACAGGGCAGACACAGCCTGTTCTAGGGAAGGAAAACAGAGCTACAGAATAGCCTACACATTTTTCCCTGGTTTTTTTCTATTGTCAAACAAATCCGTAGTATAAACAAAGAAATAAGCTGCACACGCATCCTTACCTTATAGAAGAAATACTGTACAAGGTGTGCTATTCTCACGTAATACAAATGCCCGTGTGCTAGTAGCAATTTTCTTAAATGTTTAAACTTTGGCACAGCATAGTCACTGTTTCTGGAAGCCTGCCGTCCTTCTTTGCCTTTTATACCTGGAGACAGAAGCGTGGCGAGGGGTTAATCCCTATGGGACTGGAATCTAGACTGATGCTACCCACTAGGCTTGTTCACATCCCTCAGCATCCCAAGGCACGACAAAAGGACATATTTCCTTCTCAAGTGCCCCAGGAGAGCAAAACATTAACGTGCTGCAAGACTCGGTGTGGTTTTGGCTCCACACCACTCAGACCTGCCTCTGGAGTTTTTAAGCTATATTTAGGTTGCTGTCTGAGTTCCTGTGTAAGAGTGTGGTGAGAAGTATCTAAGCAGACCTGATAAGCGATAAGGAACTGGCTTCCCCACGAGCTTGCCCGCACCTCACACAGCCCTGTTATTTCACTGCGGACGCTCAGCCCCCCCGAGACATCCCCGCAGGGCTGAGCTCCAGAAAGACAGTTTTGTTCCCTCAAAATTTTGTTCCCTCAAAAGCCACAGCCAAACGAGCTGCACCACAACCCCGTGCGTTAGAGGGCACTGCGGCATCTCCAACAGCCCCAGGTAAAGAGGCTGCCCTTTCTCTTCCATTGACCCTTCTTCAGCTGCATTGCAAAAATCTCCAGTAATTCCCAGATGTCTGACACCAATCTGCAGAAAGCAGGATAGTTTCCAGCCTGATGTCAGTCACACAGGACTGACACGACATAACTGAGCATCAGCCCCTGGGAAACATGCGCAGGTCGCCAGTGTTGAGTTACTAGCAGCTGTAGCCCAGTCAGCCCTAAATAAATTCTGATCCTTTCATTGCGCTGCCTTTGCAACAACTGCTGGTAATCACCCATCAATTTGCTACTTTTGCCTTTTCTTTTTTTTTTTTTCTGACCAGTGAGTAAACTTTACCACTTTGAATTTGGCCACAGAGTTCTGGAACACAATCTGCAGTTTATCACCGGTAAAGAGAGCGGTACTATCAAAGGTGGGCAGGGCATGATGATCCCAAGCGTTTACCTGGAGTTACCCTGGCTCCATAGGAAGCAACAGCAGGCTTCCTGCATTTTTCAGCAGGATCAGTTCATCCATGTACAATCAGAAATACTGACTGCACCTCGACAGTGAAACCCAGCAACAGCAGACAGGTCTTAGGTGTCAGACGGATGTTATCAGGGTTCTCACCTATTCCCACATGTGCTTCCAAAATCATACTGACATCATTTGCACCATCCCCTATGGAAAGGGTTATCGGGCTCCCTTTTGTGTTCTTCACCATTCGCACAATCTAAAAGATTTAAAAAAAGGAGAGCAACAGAAACCACAAATTCAGTTAAAAAGCCTCCAGAGACCTCCCACTGCCCCACTTGCAAGAGACCCCCCAGGACAAGCAGCCAGGCTTCTACGGCAGCAAAACAACCCCCGGAGAGTTCAGATTAATAAAATTCCTCCTTCCTTCCTTCGCACTCACCGAGCAGAAGCCAAGATCCAGCTGCACAGGGCTGAAGAACAATATTTAAAAACAAATCCCAGGCAGCAGCATCCCACCCTTCCCTTCTGCCAGACCCTGCTCTCCCAGAGGGGGGACGTCCCATGTGTTTCAGGGGGAAACCCTCCCGTGGAAGAGGGGCAGAAACACGCCGCTTATCAGGCTCGGATACCACCAGCAGGCATGAGGAAGTCACAGACTCCACTTGACAAATTTGGAAAGGGAAAAAAGAACAAGCAGGGGGTTTTGTTTATTTCTAATTGGCTTGGGTTTGTGGCTTCCTGCAAGCATATTAAACAAAGGTTTTACATTCAGATTTCAAAGACTGGTGTGTTTCATGTGTTTCCACCACACTGTGAAGCTCAGATGAGACTTACACACAGCCTGGAGTAGTCCTAGCTGATTAAGAAGATCAAGTGAAGTCCCAGCCAAAGGATTAAAAAGAATCACATCACCTAATGACATACTTCAGTCAGTTAAAAGTAGAGTAAATACCTGTGCTTTCTGCAAAGGAGCCATCCGGCAGCAGAGGACTGCAGTACACTTCAAGCAGATTTGTAGAAATATGTTTTTGTAATTGCTAGAACTGGAGTCCTGAGAAGGGTTGAGTATCAGCGACAGCGTCGAGCCATCTATAATCAGGCCATATTCTTGAGTCAACGTCCAGCTTCTGGGACACAAAGAACACGTTTGAAATAAAATCAGATTTTAAGTCAACGTAGCTGCTGGTATCATCTTAGGGAAAAAGAAATTACTTTTGTATTAATCTTCTTCCCATCCCTTTCGGGGGGTATAGCAACCTTGGATTTAATCTGCACCCTTTGCCAAGGGAACTGTGTAATTAACTTCAAAACCCACAAATACCAGGGATGATGAGCAAAGCAAAGGTGCCAGCCACGGTGTCTGCCAGTAGCCAGCCCCCCAGGGCCACCGCGTGGTCCCGTTTTCTCTACAGACTTCGCATCTGAATCCAGAACATGCACGGGCTGTGCCCTCTCGCTCACTTACCTCTTCAGGCCTCCCCGGTTCCTGGGAATCTCCTGAATCAGCTTTTTATGGTACTCCATCAGCAGCTCATGGAGCCGATCCTCCTTTCTTTCACTCTCACCCACCGTTTTCGCCGTCAGCTCCAGCAGCTCGGTGCTGGTCTGGAAGAGCCTGCAGGCATAGCAGGTGGATTTGGCAGTTTCCATCTTGTCTCCCGTCAGCACCCAAACCTTCATGCCAGCTGCGTGCAGAGCTTCAATCGTCTCTGCCGACTGCTCCTGCAGCCTGCAAGCAGAAGCAAAACATCACTGCTCAGGTTGGCCCGTGCTTAACCCATATAACCCTTATTTTGCAGGTAGGAAACACCAGCTTAGTAGAAGTGAATTGATTTGCCCCGTGCTGGAGAGACCACTGCCACCGGAATAAGGATTAGAAGTCATCAATCCCAAATTTTTATTTGCAGCTAAAAAAAACAAACAAACAAATCACCGCTTTACACTGTGAGACCTAAAAGTCAAGAGTTTAATTTACAGGTGCAGTTACTGTAACTGAATTTGTTTTGCTGTACAAATTAACACTGCGTGCCTAATTCGCTCTCTAGAAGCATGAGTAATTCTGTAGTTTCATTAATATATCCTAATTCCTGCTACATCAGCCAATTTTAGCAACTAGGGTACTGTGTAACGGGTTCTGCCACAGAGTAATTAATTACTCTGGACACTTGCAGCACCTGCTTGGCTGCTCAGTTCCACCACAGCAAGTCAGGGCCAAGATGCAACGTCAGAGAGAAACCGTAGGTACCACAGCATCAGTGGTGGTGGTGGTCACCCCTTTACCTGTCTTCTACAGCAGTAGCCCCTATCAAGTGCATGTCTGCTTCAGTGTCTTCAAAAACTTTTGCCATCTTTTCCTCCCTGTCCTGCAGAGCCATCTTTGCTTCATTAAGTTGCCTGTCAATTTTGTCATACTCCTTCTGAGTCAGTTCTTTGAATGCCACGCAGAGTGTTCGGTAGCCATCCTGGTAGGGAGAGGGAGAGAAAATAAAGTGGACAAGTGCCCTAAAACCAGATTTTCTACAGCTCCTCACTTTAGGGCTAGTGCTTTTCTCCACCATCAGTGCTTTCTGTTGGTACTGACCCTGATGGCAATGACAATTTGTTGGCTCAAGTCAAAAGACTGATTTCTCTGTGTTTACACAGTAACTTCTTCCCATCAGAGCAACTGTGGTTACACCTATTACGTGCACGTAATATGGCGGAGAGATACTAAGGGAAGGACCGGAGCCAAGAGCACGCATCCAACAGGGAGAGCAGGGGCTGGGTGTCCTCGTGACCAGGACCAAGCACTACTCCCACCACAGTAAACTGCCTGCTATTATTATTTCTATTTTTAACTTGCTTAGGAGATGCTTGGACACAACTGTGATGGAGACCATATAAGTATATCAAAAGTCAAATAAAGGTGGAAGCCAAAGAAACAGAAAAGGAAAGAAGCCTGGCTTCAAAACAATGTCAAGTGACAGATTTTCAGTACTTCCCTCCAAAGCAAGGTCACATCCCTATTTTTGGAATAAGGCTTTCCTGACCCCAGGAGCCAGCCAAATTCCATCTACAGGCTCACCATAGCATTGCGCTCCACATGGACTTTTGTTTGTTGGATTTCTTCTTGCTGCACCCTTGGAAAAATAGAGGAGTCTGCTCCTTTACAGAAGAGAAGCAACTTTCCTAAAAGCAAATTACAGTTTATAGCATTCACAAATTGTAGAAAGACTGACCAGCTTCAACAGCAAGCAAATGATGCAGAGGAAGGGACTACTAGAAGCCCGGCTGCGTACCAAAAGTGGTCTTACACTAACCTGCACAAAGCCTTGTTTGACCTCAAGACGGGACGTTGGGCATCCCCACCAGCCCCCGAGCGAGCTTGCTGCAACAGGCTGGACAGAGCCTGTTTAGAAGCCTCGGCAACCTTTTCAGGGTGGGTAAAGTCAGCAACCCATACCTTACAGGACTGACATTTGAGAAGGATGGTGACCTCTGAATTTTTGACTGCTATTCCCATGAAAACCCATCCTACTCAGGGGAAAGTCTCACAACTCCCCCCTCCCTGTACCTGTACCTCCAGGCTGGAGGAAGGCAAGCAGGGAGCTCTCCACAGGTCACTGTCCCCATCCCTGTCCCCTACTCTTATCTGGTGCTGTTCCCTGACAAATGCTATGGAGAAAATTAACTCTATCCCAACCAGACCCAGTACAGAATTTAATCAGACCAGCTTAGAAGAGCCAACAGCTTTGCCTCTCTGGGTTACAGGAATAAAGAGGATGTGTTTCGTACTTGTGCACACATGTATGGGAACCCAGAAATGCATTTTAACTATACCTGTGGTGGTTCTCACAATGACGCTCATACGGCGACGGACAGGATCAAAGTTCAACACGTGAAGAAGCTGGTACCTTATGGGGAAAAAACCAAAGGAGCTTAGACTCAGTGAAAGACAAATACTGAAGACTGAAAATCACTAACAACGACCTGCAGAAATCAATACACCCTACAAGTGGCAGCACCCACTGGGCAATGTACTTTCTACAGTTACTGCACAAGAAGAGAGAGTAAAAACACCGGCTGCAGTGCTGCTTTGAGCATGGGGCTGGGGGTGTGGGTGCCCACCAGCGCACTGAGCCCCCAGGCTGGGCAGCAGCTCAGCAGGCAGCTGGGACCGTGTGCCGCAGGCAGTGACATTGCCTCTGGCATTTAAATGAAGTTTCACCATAAGGGGAGTAAGAAGTGAAACCTGCTTGTGGAGGCAAGTTCTCGGGGAGCGCTGGGATTAGGTCAGTGATTCTCAGATGTCAGAGCTGTGAGCGCAGGGTGAGACCTAATTATTTTCAGCTCAGGAGGGGGAAAAAAAGTTACAGGGAAGGGAGCCATATCATGCGGTTTAGGCTTGCAGCATCCTGCTGCGAGGCCCAGCCACCGTCTGCAAGGTCAGCAATCGCCCCATGAATCCCAGGAGCCATCTGCACAGCCAGGCACAGATGAAGGATCCATACAAGGGACTGCGGGCACTTAAAGGGAGCTGAATTTAGATGTCACTGAAATTGCCAGCAGATTTTTGCAAGCCAGCCTTTCAGCCTGCACCTTGCTGACAGCCCTCTGCAGAACAGCCTTGACCTTGCCAGGTGGGCCACGTTGACCAGACCCAACTAAGCCGGGTGGGAGCCAGCACAGCAGTAGCAGCCCCGCTCCTCAGCGGCCCCGGCGGCACTTACATTTCAGTTTCATTCTTTTGGTTTCGTATTTTCATGAAATCGTTTTCAAGTCCTAGAAAAGTGAAACCATACCTGTCAATAAACAAAAGGACAGAACAACATTGAAAACACCCATTGGCACGCATTATACACTAACAATGTTCTCTTTTCACCTCCTGTACTGCAGAGAAGAGCAAAGAAGTTAGCAAGCCTGAGCTAAAAAAGCTGGGCTGGACGTTTGCTTGCTCCACGCAGAGCCTGCTGTGGTGTCCTGGCACTGCTCCCATGACCTGGAGGTCTGGGCACTGCAGCACACAAACACCAAGAGCCTCTGGATGTGGTCCCCTGGGTCTCCTGCAGATTTACATTGCCACGAGCAAGTATATACAGCTGCAACAGCCGCTGCCTAAAACCTAGGGGCTGGCAATAGCACAGAATGGTTGGAGTTGGACGAGATCTTAAAGATCATCTAGTCCCAAACCCTCTGGTGTGGGCAGGGACACCTTCCACTAGCCCAGGTTGCTCAAAGCCCCATCCAACCTGGCCTTGAGCATCTTTGCCAGGGTTCAAACGTGCATTTGATAAAAGTAACCCATCCCATTATTTTACTGCTACATGCCAAGGAAGCAACTGGGCTGCAATATGCACGTGGTAACTGGCCTCCATTTCTCGGCGATAAAAGCACGGGGCCATGGGGGCTCCAGCAAAGGAGCCTCGGCCCAGCCAGGCACCGCAGCAGCTCGGGGCTGCTCTCAGCGGTGAAGGCAAACCACAACCTCCAAAGAAGTTGCGCAGGGAAGGCCCTTTGCAGAGCATCCCTTTTACAGAGAGCTCATTTAAACCCACAGACACACATGACATCACAGGGCTACAGGTCAGGCCCAGGGTTAGTGTCACAACGTGACACTGCAGAGGGAGCTGCAGTCTTGACCGGGGAAAAGGGGTCTATCGCCTTCAGACAACCCTCACCTCCTTCCCACCAGAGAGAGGGAATTAAAAAACCCAACGATCTTTGTAGTCTTACTTTTCTGCGCCTTTCACCAAAGCAATTTCATCTGGGGAAGAGGAGATATAGGAGTATTTGCGTTCTGGATGTCCTATCAGCCCGTCCATCTGGTCTGCTTCCTTGATCTGAACAGTGTGGCACAGGCAGAGGGCTCGCAGGAACAGCTCCTCACGGCTCTGGGCAGGAGGGAGGGAGGGCTCATTGCCAGCTCAATGCCATGCACCGAGCCCACCTCGCAGCGCTTGGTTGTGATTTTTGTGGATGCATCTTAAAACAAAAAAATGAACACCCCCTCCCCGCCTTCTGCTGTACATACCCAGCCAGGAGCTGACCACAAAACCCTAAGTCATCAACATGCAGATTTCTCACCTTTTCTGCTTTGCCATAATATTTTAGGGGTCCATCAGTCTGAGAGAAGCCATCCATCTCCGAAATGCAGTCTTTGTAGTTATGCCCATCTATGCAGCACTCTATGAACTCCATGCTGTTTTCTGTCAGGGTCCCAGTTTTGTCTGTGAAGACGTACTCCACCTAGAAGCAAACAGGCAGGCTGCCTCGCTGCACCCCAGCCCCATGTGCCTGGGAAGGAGCCCCCCAGAAACAACGAGGCTGGGGTGGTTCAGTGCATCTGTGCCAATGCTGACGAGTACCTTGCTGCTATCCTAAACTGGCGCCCCAAAGATGCGAATGCCCCACAGGAGTTACACCACTACGTCGTTCTACTACTTTGCTCCTCAGAGTAGCTCCTTTGTTTTCAGCCCATTGCACAGGTGGCAGGAGGCAGCTCCTGAGGACTTAAAAATCTGTTTCCAGGCTCTGTGTGTTCCCCTCACCCTCTTTATTGGGTCCTTTGCTATAGCTCCTAGCACTCATATAGCTGCTGCTGCAGGTTTGCTGCCTCCTTTGGGGGATTTTCATCTTGGTGCTGTATTTGAATTAGGTAATTGCTACTCCAAGTATTTATATATTTATGTTAAAGCAAAATAAAAAGCAGGAGGCACTACACCTCTCTCCTGGTGCAGATAAGAAAGGGAAGCCTGAGCTGTCTAATTGCCCCAGCAAAGCCAGCAGCAGCGTGGCTGCACGTGCATTGCGTGCCCAGAGAGATGGCTGGGCAGACATATTCATTAATCCTCGAAGAGACAGGATTTTTAATTTTCAATTGAAGCAGTGAAAGTAAACCACCCTGACATGCAGAGAGCTGTGCCTGATATTCCCCAATATGGAAACAATTGGCGTGACCCAATTCCTGCTCTTTCATGCACTATTTATAACCTTATCCGTTTCGCAGAGCGAGTAGAATCACATTAAATGGAAAGTGCCACCAAACCGGCTGAAGCTCTGCCCTGAGGGGACCGCAAGGGACTGCCACAACAAGGGTTCCTATCAGGGAGGATGTTTTTGTTCACATTTTCATCCAAGCAGATTCAAACAGAGCGTGTTCTGACCTGCCCAAGCTCTTCGTTCAGGTCCGAGGTGTTCACCAATGCTCCCTCCTTTATTTCTTCGTCATACATCTCCTTGTCCCAAGAGATGAAGAAGGAGCCCAAGAACTTCTGCATCTCTACTGTAACATACATGGAGACTGGGATGATGAAATTGAAGAGGACCATGAACGACAAGAAGTCTGTGAACATCCGCAAGACCTGCCATAGAAAGAGGAGAAGATGATGCAGTCTGTGCCCATCAGGTGTAACTCAGGAGCAGTTTACAGCAACACCTCTGGGGTTTTAGGCAGCTTTTCTTCCAAGGTTAAATAGAAAAAAAAAAAATCTGAAAATGAATACAGCTAAGATACAGGGCCAAATTCCACCTTCCTTTCATGCAGATAAATCTCACTGTCTTCTGCAGATCAACAAGGGTATAATACAAGGGTACATCTCACCACTTCACAGTGACCAAAATTATGTTTTATTCAAGTATATTCCTCTTAAGCATATACTGCTACATTCTGCTCATTCTGATCTCGGGTAACTAGAAACAAGGAGCAAGTGGCTTGAGACCTGTCAAGCTATAGCGACACTCCCGTAAGTCCTACTCAATGATCCATCAAATAACTGATTTCTACACACTCACATTCACTCTTTCAGGCTTGACTGCCCATGTCTTGACAAGTTTAAGAAGCTGGTTGACATGGCCTCAGTTTAAGTTTACCTACTCATAGCTGAAAGATAGCTCGAGTTCAGATAAGGATCCACATTAAATCAGCTGCTGCATTTCTAAAATATATAGTATTTATTTACACTTCGTCCCGCTCCACGCAAGCGTCGCCTTGCACAAGCAACGAGAGGCAGGAAAGAAAGACAAACAGCACTCGAGACAAAGAAACGACAGCACTTCCAGTGAGCAAACAGGGCTCTCAGGGCTAGCAGCAGACACTATAGATTAAATAAAACCCTCAGAATAACAAAGCCGGAGGCACTGAAATACAAATCCACTCACCTTGAATGTGTCTCTCTCTTTTTTAGTCTTTTCATTGTACCAAGGCTCATCATTAAATGGATTACTCTGCCAGACGTATTTCAGAGTTGTGCACACAGTAGCCTTGCTCAATAGGATGCACAAGTACACTATCAGGAAAGCATTGATAGATCTGAAAGACAGGTTTCTCTTTAAAATTCTTGCAGCTATTATTATATAGAAAATGACACAAATAAGCAGGAACAAGACTTCCTTACTTTAAGAAGGGAATTACAGAACAAGTGCTTTTGACACTGTAGATATTCAGGGTCAGTTCATATATTTTAACAATTCTTAACTTCGTTTTTAAATAAAAAAAAGCTACTAAATGATACAGCTTCTTGAAAGATATGCTTAATCAAATACACAGATTTTCTATGCAGAGAGCATCTGAAACAAAAGGCAGCAGATTAGGGGATTATTTCTGTACATGTCATCCATAAAAAAAAAAAAAACAACAGCTTTTACCATTTTTTTGCTGACTATAAATACTCACTTTTCTACAGCAGACCGTTTCTGAGATTTCCCTTGGTAGTTCAAAGCCATTTTCGTTTCCATTCCAGTATAGACTGCAACTCCTACAGGGTATTAAAGCAGGGCTCATAAGGGACTCGCAGCCCCGGAGGGACCCAGCTCGCACTTAGCCATGAGGGGCATTGGTGGTTACATGAAACTCGAATCCCAGCTGAAGAAAAAGGCATTACCCAAGGACTGTTCAACTACAGAAACCTCCGAGGCTGCTAAGTAAATGTAATTGCACATATCCCAGAGCACTGAGCAGGAGCCTACGGATCACATACAGTCAGAAAAAACATCAGTCTTCTGTAACAGCCGTCACCCTCGATCACTAGTGTCTGGGACAGTGATCCTAGCGCATGCTTTCAGCAAAGGATTTGGGAACAGCTGCCTGCTCTTTGTATCTCAGGTAAAAGGAAAAGCTTGTTCAGGTGTATTAACACGCCCTGCACTCGGCCACACCGCAGGTATCACCAGTATCTCCTAATGTCACCCTGTCAACTTTGCAATCAGCTTGCTTACCAAATCTAACTGTGGAGCCCAGGCAGGCAAGCTGTAAGGAAGTATTTTCCCTCAACAGGTTGAGTGATGAACACCTACATTTGTCATTATTTATCAAAACTATTTAAATAAATAAAATAATAACAACAATAATTGTTCACCATAAATCTTCTTGGTATTTTTGAGAGTAGCACCTTTCAGCAACAGGTTTTCAGGACCCAAAGACCTAAACATAAAAGAAATTATTGTATCACTTAAAGAAAATTCAATCTGCTTTATAATTTAGACCCAGAGATAGATTATAAAGCTAAACAGATGTTCTTTAGATCTGATTACTTGATTTGTATGTTAAATTGGGCATTGCTTAAATTTAGTTTTCTATTTATATACTTTTATATCTATTCCATTTTACACAGACTACCCTTGGTGCTCAAAGTTTCAAATTTAATGGGGGATTACCAGTAAGACTCTTGAGGAATAAGTACAAAATGTTCAGATCTAATATGTTCCAGCGCTTACATAAAGAACTGATTTTAAAAGCACTGAAAACCTGTCCATTCCAGCACAGTCGATTAACGCCACCAAAGCCGATGGCTTATTTTGCTCCTGGCTGTATTTTTTGTTTCTCTTCAAAACCCCACTCATGACTCTGTTGCTTCTAGAGTCCAGGTAGAACCAGCACAGCATGAAACACAGCCAGCACCACTCTGGTGACAGCCATCCGGTTTTGATGACTTATAAATGTTATTTATTTTTTTTTCTCCTGAAACACTAATTGATGTTTAAGTTTCTAGTTTCCTTCACAGAATGACAGAATGGTCAGGGTTGGAAGGGACCTCTGAAGATCACCTAGTCCAGCCCCTGCTAACGCAGGGTCACCTGGGGCAGGCTGCACAGAGTCACGTCCAGGCGGGTGTGAATGTCCCCAGAGAAGGAGCCTGCACAGCCTCTCTGGGCAGCCTGTCCCGGGGCTCTGCCACCCTCAAGGTAAAGAAGTTCTTCCTCATCTTCAGAAGGAACTTCTTGTGCTGCAGTTTGTGCCCTTTGCCCCTTGTCCTGTCGCTGGGCACCACTGACAGGAGCCTGGCCCCGTCCTCCTGGCACTGGCCCTGAAGATACTTGCAGACACGATGGGATCCCCCCTCAGCCGCCTCCTCTCCAGGCTGGACAAACCCAGCTCTCCCAGCCCTCCCACACCAGGGAGATGCTCCAGTCCCCCCATCATCTTCATAGCCCCACGCTGGACCCTCCCCAGCAGCTCCCTGTCTCTTTTGAACTGGGGAGCCCAGCACTGGACCCAGCACCCCAGATGTGCCTCACCAGGGCAGAGCAGAGGGCAGGGTCACCTCCCTCGACCTGCTGGCCACGCTCCTCCCGATGCACCCAGGGTCCCACTGGCCGCCTTGGCCACCTGGTCACACTGCCAGCCCATGGGCAACTTGCTGCCCACCAGAGCTCCCAGGCCCCTCTCCGCAGAGGTGCCCCCCAGCAGCGCAGCCCCAACTCCATTGGGTCCCTCCCTGCCCAACCCTCCAGCCTGCCCAGGTCTCGCTGAATGGCAGCGCAGCCTCTGGGGTATCAGCCGCTCCCAGCTCTGTACCATCAGCAAACCTGCCCGGGGTGCTCTCTGTCCCTCATCCAGGTCACTGATAAATACCAGTACTTTGCAATTGCTTTGTAAATTTGTTTCCCATCAGCAGGGGAGGACATTACTGGCAGTTCCCGTATTGCTTCCCCAAGAGGGGCACTAACATATCACCGGACAGCAGAAGGGAGTAAGTGGAGATGTTAACTATGAGCCTCCCTCAACAATGAAATATTTGGAATGGTTAAAGAAAAAGACATTTCCTAATGATGGCAGCACAAGTTCAGGTTCCTGAAATTCAATGCAGATACCCAACCTCCCTCTCCGAGGAGGGTCAGCAAGATTGCTGCACGACCAACCTGGCTACGGGCTCCTGGTTACTTCTGTAGATGATAATTCTTCCAACAAATCTGCAATAGAGGTATGAGAAACTTGCATTACAAACACATTATAAAGAGCTACTACTACAAGCATACTAAAAAAAGTCATTGGCAGGAGATGGAAGCAAACATGTAAGCAAGTGCATTTGAGAGTTTAATGCTTCAGAAAGGTGGCTGTGCTCAGGACAGGGAGAAGCCACACACACCCCCAAAGCCAAGGGTGTCCCCCAGGTGGCACCTACCAGCAGGGCAGCAGCAGCACCTGACTGTGCCCGCGGACTCCAGCACATCCCCATTACAGCATGCAACACCCCAACGAACCTCCTTCAAGGGATGCTAACAACCTGGAAATCATTTGGCCCGATGCATTTTAGCTGGGAGGTAGAGTGCCCTAAGAACAGGCACATGGACTGTTGCTACAGCTGAGCTGACAAAAAATAGCTCATTACACCATGACGAGTGTTACACCGGGGAGGTTTTGCTGCAAAGAAACCGAGCCCTGAAGAAATGTGGTGTCAACTTTGCCATCCTCATATTCAAGAAGCCCGGCAGCTTCTTGCTGCCTGGAGAAACCTTTTGGGCTCTGACGAAAAGAGAAAGCCCTTCGCTTTGCTGAACTGTAACTGATTAGATCCCCTAACTGATGGTGCTCGGGTGTCTGCAGGGAGATTACACCGGGCAGGGGCAGTGGCACGGGCAGCAGACTCACTTGTAGAGGTCAGGCTGTGGCTGTTCGCACTCGATTGTGGCTGTGAGGGAGTCAATGGCTTCATCCGTACAGAGCACAGTGGTATCCCGCACTGCATAGTGAGTCTGGACAGAGAAGCACAGGCAGAATCACCACGAGCCCGCAGCACCACCACCCATCCCCAAGTTTTTTACCCCATTACTTTAAACACCACTGTGCAAAGGCTTGTCAGCACCAGCAGCTCACCCAAGCCCTCGCCCTGCTCCCACACAGCAGCTGAAGCATCTCTCAGCGAAAGACTGAAGTCAATAAGCTTAAGAGAAACCAGAGCAGGAAGGAGCTGCTGTATGTTTGTTCAGTAAGGTGTGCACCAAAAGCAGAGCATCTTTGGCTTCTCTGCAGGGACTTGCTGCCACCCCGGCTGGGGCGGGGTGGGGGGGTGCTGCAGGTGCCTCCAGGGCAAAGGGGCTCCCGGGGACCACCTGCCTGCCCGCTCCTGAAGGTAATTAGACACCAGCTCCAGTGCCCAGGGATCAGTCAGAGTGCTGGCAGACTCCAAACTATTTTTAGCAGCTGCTGCTGCAAAGGTTCATCTCTCACAATTAACTGGAAACCATGAAGGATCTGCTCGCTGCCTTCCAGGCTCTATTTATAGGAGCTGCTCAGAGCTCCAAGTCACGGCAGGCTGCTCAGCAAGCTGCCTCAATCCATCTTCATAAACAAATTCATTAAAAAGCTTCCTCCACTCCTTACATTTGCATTCCCCTCCTTGCAGATCCCGGGAGGAACTGTTACGTTACACATGCTGCAGTCACGACATTATAAATACCCACCTTCATGTCATTTTGGTAGCCTGCCTGGCTTTTTGTATTGAAAGCAGACACACACACACATACACACCTCTGGTATAAATCACAGCTTTTGTGAAACAACTCAAAACTTCCTGCAGTGCCCAGTACCAAACCCAACCCTTGTGCGGGGTTTTGCATCCACTGCTCCTGTCACCATGGACACTGTGCAATTACTGAGTGACCCTTCAAAGCTGCCTCCTAATCAGTTCCACGATCTTTACATCCTCAGTCCTTTAGCACACTTAGAAAACACATGTTCTTTTAGATACCTATGACCGAAGATGCGTACTTCAAAGACAGAGCCCTGACAAAATCGCCTTCGTGGTTCTGCTCACTTTCACTTAACCAGGCATCTTTCCCATACCTTGACCTGACATGCCCCAAATACCAGAAGTGCAGATGAGGTTCTGTGGGTACCTGAATGTGCTCCCCTCGCCCTCCTTTTGCAGCAAACCCTGGTTCCTAATGTCAGACCTATATCCCCAATCACCACTTGCTTTTCTACTCCTTCTCCCCCTTTCAAACTCATCTTCATCTCATCAAGAAACAGGAGACGGCTCCCAGTCACTTACAGGAACCCAGAAAACAAAAAAAAAACCCCACCACAGTGCTCAATATAGAAATTCAGCATTGCACTTAGACTCAAAAGTTAGTAAGAGCCAAGACTCTGCAAAAGTTATGTGAACTCATGCATATAATACACCTGACACAAAGAAGCAATTGCCTTTTTAACATGGTTATCTATTTTTAGCCTCAAGCCACTTCAAAGCTCCACTCCTCCTCACTAGTGGAACCTATACAGTGTACCAGCACTGCATCAGCTCCTACACAAGATTTCCAGTACCGATTAACAGCCACCCATAAAAAGACGAGCCACAGAGCCCATACAATACAGACCAGACTGCCAATGGCATCCCACTGACTGCAGAGTGTGCTGGAATGAATCATGTCATCTGAAAGGACCTTCCAGTCTTACTATTGCAGTTGCTACTATTTGTATAAATATTTACCAAACACAAGTGCAAACAAATGTTTATGTCTTCTGATGCATATAAGTTTTCCTGTTGTTGTTGCTGCTTCTTTCCCTAGTTTGGGGGGGGGGGGGGGGGGGGGTGTGTGGTGTGTGAATGAAGAAAGAAAATAAACTGGAGATTCATCTTGAGCAAGACTAGTATTAAATTTCACTGCTTGATTCAGGGAAAAGGTGAAAAAAAACCAAAAACCAGAAGCAATGTTTTTCTCATGCAAGTGAAAAAATCCCCAAATGAATCTAGACATACTGCCTCAAAAAGTCCCCAGTCTCACTGGAAAAACTCAGTTTAGTAACAGACACGTCAGCAGGTACTGGAAAGGGAGCCAAAGCAGCTGCAGGCACTGTTTTACTAATGCACCAGACCTCGCAATGTGCAGCTGGAGCAGGAAAGCACTACCACTTTCCCACAATGGGCAATAAAACAGCAAAGCCGTATCAATAAACATCGATACAATGTGGGGCAGCGCCAGTAGAAATGGCTGTTGGGAGACAAAATGGAAACAAACAATCCCCAGAGGGCTTCCATGCCCCCTGCACCCATGCACTGGGAGCAGACAGAGGGAAGAGCTGTTAAATACAGCCACGGGGATGGGCTCTGCAGGAGCATCCTCCAGTTAAGCACATCCCACCCCGTTCAAGCACTGGCTTTAGCGGTAGCTCCAGGCATCCAAGTACCCCTGAGCACTGCCCCATCCATCCCCGTCACCTTGAAATTGGACTCGCCATCGAGACTCGCTGTAGTGACGTAACAGGTCCCATCAGTGCTGCTGGAGGCCAAAAATATCAAGTCACAGGGGAAGGTCTCATCCGCTTTCACTTCTACTATGTCTCCAACCTGGAAGAAAGGAAACATCTACATGAAAAGCCCTCTCAGTTGTTATAAGATAGTCACAGATTTAGCTTCTCTCAAAGCCTAGCAGATAGCGCCTTGGCTAAAAGGGAAAGCAGGCTTCAGGAGGTGCACAGGTCCCTGAGCATCACTCCACAGCCCAAAGGGTTGATCCAGCCCAGCACCAACTCCCAGTGCCCACATGGCATGGTTAGTATTTATTCTCTGCTAAATCTCGATGGAGCAAGAGACTGTACTTGTCTGAAGTGCAGTGTGATAAATTAACGTCAAAACTAAGCGTACTTTCCTGGTGTCCTTGGGAGATTTGGAAATAGAAGAGGACTGCCTGTCCTGGAGAACTGCAAAATGCTGACAGATCTGTCAGTTGTCAGCCCTGGTATGGCTTTTGCAAGACAGCTTTTCAAAAGCAGTAAAAAAAAAGAAAGCAGCAGCATCACTCCTTAACCAGGAACGACTCTCAGAGCATCTCATCTGAAAGCGAGCTCACTGGGGCAGCTCTAACGGCAGTACATCCCTCCTCCCCTGCCCTTGTCTCCTTACCACATACCCTCGTGTTCCCATCGGCTTCAGCGATAACCACACGCAAGTTCTCTGTTAACAGTTACCTTGATTTTCTCACTCTCCTTCTGCACTTGCTTTGCGTTTTCGACAATGAAGACATTGCTTTTGTTCACTTCGTTGTCAGCTCTGTGCCTCAGCCAGTCCTCATATCCCTGAGCACACAAATACAGGCAACACAAACTCGTAACGCAGTAAATTACCAAAAGAGAAAGAGTAGGGACAGAGATAGGGACAGGTTTAAAAAAATGAATAAATTAAGCAGTCCTTAGAACTCCTTCATGCCTGACAAAACATCAACCAGAGTAGCTCAGGATGAATCAATTTATTTAAAAAACTTCATATGCATATTTGACAGATTCATAACCGATTAAAATAACACACAAAAATAATCTATATGCAGCGCATGCAACAAGCAGCTGAACTACTGTAACATGTTTCTATTATTCTCAGCGTTGGCAAGAAGTGGCTGATAATATGACTAATACCCTTAGCACCCCGCAACTCTTTCCTATGGTAACGCAGGATGAGACTCTTCCTCTTCAGTCTTTAGTGAAAGAATAAAACATTCAGATTTGAAGCAGATGGCTTTTACTCTAGCACTCCCTTTCTGGCCCCTGAAGAAGAAACTTCTTTTATTATTCAATCCTTCTGTAGAGGAAATTTTAAATGGCACATGTGCGTACGAGGGGAGGAAGGGCTTTTAACACCGCAAGAAGATGAGAACTGCATATTTTCAGGGCTAGCTGAGTGGTTGAACAGAACCTGTCCTTTCCATTTACCAACACCAGAGCAGAGTGTGAGCTATATTTGGAGCACATCTCTGCGAAGACTCAGACAGCATTTCTAAAAAGAGAAGAAAAATTCAAGTAAAGCCAGAACTACAGTAGTAACCTTTACTGACCCTCGTGGCTTGCTCACAACGGTACATATAGAGATGCTTTACATTGTCAAAAAAAGAGAGAGCAATAAATAACCACACTCAACATGCAGCCTCTCTTGAAAAGCACCAGTACACGTCTCACCTTCTGAGAGGGGTTCACCAAACCTACCAGCCCATTTTGGTGACTTTTGAGTATATTCAGATACACGCTCGTCATTTTCTCTACTGCATGTCTTAAAGAGCATCTTCCTCCCCCCACGCTGACACCTGTACCTGTTTGATAGCTGTGACAGTGATGACAAAGAAGAGCGGGAGGCCGCTTGTCACCGGGCTGGTTGGGGTGTCCACTATCACCTGCAGAGAGAAAAAATGCACTGCTGACAACTGGCTTCCAGGCAGCAGAAGAATCAAAAACTCTGGTAACGGGGACAAAAGGGTGCTCATCCCACCGGGGGTAAGGCACAGGCCAGCAGGGGAGGAAGGGGCACACGACAATGACCAGCACAGGCATCCCCCGGAGTGCTCTCCTCCATCATGAGGGGACTACGCCACCTCCTCCCGAGTACCATGGGATGTCCTCAGGTGGGAAAATCCCTATCAGAAGTAGCTCACAGCCTAAGTCTGACCTTGCTCTAGCGGGAAACAAAAGCCTGGATGAATGGGCTGCTGGGGACAGGCTGTATAAACGCAACTACTCACGGCGCGGGTGCCAGCAAGCCTGCTCCCACACGGGGTGTGCTGGAGAGGACCGAGGCAGGGGAGGGGAGTGGGGCAGAGGCAGCAGCACAGAATCACAGAACAGTTGGTGTTGGAAGGGACCCCTGGAGATCACCTAGTCCAGCCCCTGCTAAAGCAGGGTCACCTGGGGCAGGCTGCACAGAGTCACGTCCAGGTGGGTTTTGAATGTCCCCAGAGAAGGAGCCTGCACAGCCTCTCTGGGCAGCCTCTCCCGGGGATGTCTCCCTCACGGTAAAGAAGTTCTTCCTCGTCTTGAGATGGAGTTTGCTTCGTGCATTTCTGAAGCACAGGAAAATCCACCCTCGTCTCCCACTAAGCCACAGGAGGGGTGCTTCTCCTCCTTGGCATGAAGACTGGGCACATCTGAACCCTAAAACGTGGCCGGTTATAAGAGGGAGACCAGTACCAGTCGCCCTGAGCCACTGACACTCCGAGGTTAAAGGTAACAGGCATCGGCCCAAATTACCTATAAAATATATTGCATAACGGAACAGGAATATTTAAATAGAACAGAAATCCATACTTTGTCTTTAAACTCTCAGATCTGGAGCTCAGAGCACGACTCAAGCACAGCGACCGACTGAGGGCCTCAGGGGGGCGGCTGGATCCTTCCCAAGCTCGGTGCGGTGCTCCAGCCAGCACCGCGGCAAAGACCAAGCCCCTTCCATCGTTCATCAACTGTGCCACGGCTTGGCCCGAGGGGCAAGAACGGCAGGACAGGTTCATAACCGGGACGGAGTAACGTAAGAGAAGGACAAGCTACAGCCCTGCCCCACCTTCCGAACCACGGCACACACCACCGGCAGCTTTTCCTGCTGTGCCCAGAGCAGGAGAGGCAGATGGTGAAGCTTGTGACAAAAGGGACAGGGAAGCTCTGCAGAAAGGCTTTGTGTCCCCACAAAGGGACTCTGTTTCCCTCCGCTTGTTTGCGCTTCCCTGGCACGCTCACCAGCAGCATCTGTATATTTATTGTTTCAGGCTGCCCGTAAAATGCTGCATTAAGGACAGGACTGCTCTTACCGGCTGGAAGCTACGTGGAAATTTTTAACTCTGAAATGCTCTACACTGAAATATTACCCTGCAGTACCGGACCCAGAGAGAGAAGAGCCAGAAGGTATCCAAGTGGAAGAGATATGCCGCAAGCAGCAGCCAGGTAAGTGGTGTACGAGTTAAGATAAACGCAACAAATATTTCCAGGGACACGAAGCCCCGGCTCAATCAAATGGGTGTAAAATGTTTACAAGCAGAAAGCCTGGCAGAAATCAGACCTTGGAGGAACAACCTTGAGTGATGGTGGTGCCAAGCGTCACAAGGACATGCAGCACGTGGGACGGCCATGCACTGGGGTGGCATCATTGCACTTTAGGCTGGTCAGCCAACAGTTCTCTTGCAAAAACCTGACAGATCCTGGGAATACAAGAGGAACTTTGGCTTTTAGCTGAGAAGGGCAAGGGAGAGGACCTCCTGCTGCCCAGCAGCAGTTTTCTGCAGTGGGCAAGATGTAGTTGTATTGAGTTTGTTTAAACAAATCATACGATTTCTGTCCACACAAATGCTGTATTATAGATGTATGAATGCAAATATTAGATGAAGTCCCCGGGATAACTCATTTATGTATTTGGAGAAGGCACTCCCCGCACATCCCACGGCTGGATACTGCTCTTCCCATTCATGGCTGGTGGAAAGCTGAAGGACACACGAGCAACGAGCCAGAACATCAAAGGCAGACTCCTTTGAAGCTATTTTTGAGCTGGTTTAGGACTTAAACAGTTTAATTTGGATCCACTTAAAGAGTGACAAAATCCTCCTGTTACTTAATGGCTTCTTTCTAACTCATTGTTTAGGAGACTGAAGACCACAGTACAGAAGTCACCTCCATCAATCAAAAGGGACATTTTTCATTCCTGGAACCTCCTAAATTAACTTACATCCATCAGCTTGGCCTGTCTACAAACACACTTGGACTATGTTTACCCTGGGCCAGCCCTTTCCATCAGGAGTTTACTCAGTTTCCTTTGAGTGTTGCAATAGACGACCCAAAGAAACAGCTATTTGTATCCTGTTAGTGTTCTAATATGTGTGCTACATTTAATGCAGGTATTTTCTCTCTCCAAAACAAGAGCGGAATTTGGAGGAACAGACATTTTGATAAAGGGTTTCAGCAGCAAGTAGAGCAGGGGCACCAGGCCATTCCCCAAGCGCCGGGATACTTCACTCCTCATGCAGCACATAGGGCAATTCCATTAATTTGAAGTAATGTAAAGATAAGCACCAACATTTAAGCTATAGATGCCACTTATCAAGGTATAACCCTTGGTATTTTAAATGAATGGAGTAGCCCTGAATGCTTTTTTAAGGCAAGTGACATCTCCAGAACAACAAGTGCCCGGGGGCAGTTGGTTACTCTATACGGCAGCAAGTATATTAGTGCTGTCAGGTCGGGTTTTGTTCAGTTGGGTTTGTTCTTCCTCTAATATAAAGAGAGCACGAGTGTTGCTCCCTTATTTCAGAGGTGCTAACAGAATAAAACCAAGGAGAAACAGCCAGTCTGTTCCCTCACCTGCATACACCTGTGCCTAAAATGTGTAAAGTAGCTAAACTGCAATGGGTTTTTTTAAGTATAATCAAGAATATCCCATGTTCTTCATAGCCAGGGGGTCAATAGATAAAAATGTAATACCGCATCACTAAGTGGCCAGCTACACAAAAAGGACATCCCGACTCCAGGGCATCACTTCAGTTCAAGGCAAATTACAAATTCAGTCTGACAAAATGGAGCAACGCCAGCGAAATCAAGAGATGGAGGCGAGCCAGCTGATGCCGGGGTAAATTGGCCTTTCATGTAACACTGCCAGGAGGAGCCATCAACTGCCGTTATCTTGGGATCCCCCATTTCTGCAGCAGCCACCAAAATGACTACAAATCGTAACTTTTACTGTAAGGATAAAACATTTCAGGCGCTCGTCTTTTAAACACGCAGCCTAAAAAGAGTGATACCCCAGACCTGAACCACCTAAACCCCGGAGAAGTCATCTAACAGCAGGCTGTTTGCCGTAGCTGCACAGCAACATTTAATGTGCGGGGGCAGAGTTTTGATGCCTATTTTCAGCCCTAGGGCAGGCTGTCTGCCGAGCCCCAGGCTGAGGATTTATAAGGCGAATAAATGCACTGCAGCGATTCTCCCAAACTCCCTTCGCCCCAATGCATTTTGACAGCCTGCTTTTCTTGGTTGACAGAATAGAAAATGAGTATTCAGATCTGCTCCTTAACCAAAGCCACAAAGCAGAGCAGAAAAAGTTTGCCCACGTATAAAATTTGCTATTTTGTCTGTGCAGAGCAGCTTCCTGAAGCTTCATGTTCCCAAAGCCTACGTGGTGCATCCTCTGAATATTCCTCAGTCCGGCCTCTCTTATCCTGCTTGCCTTGAAACTCGCTAAAACTAAGATATACAGATATCATATAACTC
The DNA here is from genome assembly GCF_017639655.2 of Falco naumanni. NCBI lineage: Eukaryota > Metazoa > Chordata > Aves > Falconiformes > Falconidae > Falco > Falco naumanni. The sequence goes on from NC_054067.1 coordinate 16,581,928, forward strand.
GGGAAAATACAGCTATGTAACAGCAGAAGTAAAGGTGACAAAAAACTAGATCTCAATACTGTAGCACCAAACATATTTTCACCAGTTGACTGATGTTAATGGTTAAAGAGTTAAAATGCTTTTTTAATTGTTTCAGCAGTCAATCACATGCCACAGGCCCAAATATTTTAATTGTTCTTATGCCCTGGGTGGTGTACCAGAATTATAACACAGCTTCCAACAACAAACCACTTATAAGCAGCAACAGAACCAGTTCTGAACCTCAGTTCTTGTTCAAGCTGTGTCTACCATCAGTACGTAAATAAAACCCACCCTCCGCATCAAAGCTCTTACCTGCACGAGGAAGATGATGAGGAAGTAGAAGTTGGCAATTCTTCTAAACTGCTCAAAAAGGTTCTTCGGGAGGAAGTTCCAGAGGGTGTACTGCGGGGAGAGAGGGAGGCTCACCGACAGACCGAGGCACCACGCTGACTGGGGACTAGAGCTACAACATGGGAAGCACGTGCACCAAATAAGAAAGGCATTTTCCCTCTAACCCGGCAAGGAGCACCACAGCGAGCTGCCTGAGCAGCCCTGGCGTGCTCCCAGCAGAGATCCAGGTCCCTGCTTTAAAACCAGGAGCACAGTGCAGCTGGACGCCGAGATGCCACTGAGCTCCTGCTTCACCTCCGAGCTCCGTCTCTCTCCACTCGTTCATTGAACACTTGCGAGTGTCTCACAGCTACATGGGAGGGTTTGTTTCTTTGCTTTAAAATCGGCGACTATTTCTCTTTGGTCAAGATAACCCATCTACATGGCTGAAGACAGTAAAAGGGTAAAATAAGATAAAAACAACAGGCTCTGTTTCAGCAGACAACTTCTAGACAGGCATTTGCAGAGATGTGATTTCATGAAAACATAATGCACAGTGCAGCGATTTATATTTTTTTCCAAACAAATTACAATAACCAGCTCTTCCGTAAAAAAAAAGCCATGTTCCCAATACAAGTTTGTTATTAGGTTGTGCTTCATTACTATTTTAAAAAGGCTGCCAAATCATTTACTTTGGAAAACATGTAGAATTCAAGAACAACATGGAAAATAAAGGGTCTAATATCTGATCTTTCAGTCTGCCTTGAATAAAAAAAGAATAATAAAGCAGCCAAGTCCAATCTCCACTTAATTACAAAAACAGACTAGTCAGGTAAGAAGACTCCCTGTCTAGCAAATATAAATGGGAAAAGAGAGCAAGGACACAATATTCGAAAATAAATCAGGGTAGATTTAAAATTAGTGCTAAAACAAACCATTTGTCGGAGAGGGAAAGGAACAGAAACGAGGAAGGTGTCCTCTCTGAAGGACCCTCTTGCATGCCAGGGAAACGTCAATGGGAATGCCACACAAATCAAGCACAGCTAGACTTAAAACTTTCCCCCAATATAAAGTCAGACAGCACAGGCATATAAAATCAAGTAAGACCCAAGCTGTATAAAAAAAAAAAAAGAGGGGAAAAACCCCCTTACAGCTCAAGTAAAGTAAGACCAAAGCCTAACTATGCTGAGCATCATGAATCCTAACCAATGTGTTATGTATCCAGCTGTGCTGACAATATGGGATGCCACTTGTTTGATATTTTACTGGAATCTGCTTCAATTCTTTTGGAACAACTTCATAAATGTCACGGAAAAAAGCTAAGCAGAAGGCAGATGGGTGTCATGCAGTTTTCCACCATAAACAAAAGCTGCATTAATACCGTATGAATGTTTCCCCTTTCATCCAAAGGGATAAACAAAGCATGGTTATTTTTGTCCTATCTCAAGAGAGAAAAATCCCATGGAACAAGAACAAAACAAAAAAAAAAAAATAAAAATAGGGGAATAGTATTTTTCTGTCCATTTATAAAATAATCCCCACTCCCTTTTGCAAATCCGAGTTGCTGTTGCCTCACGCCATATTACGCTTAACCTGTCCTTTCTTCCCAAAGGGAATGCCAGAAAACAAAGCAAACCGAATCCAAAAAATTACAAACACCCCCCCTCAACAATGACACATCCATTTGCTTTGTTAGCATCCAGCCTAGAAGAAGGGAACGTGTACGCACCCCCACTGGACTGATAGGAAGAAAGAGAGCCTAACAGTGAGACTGGAGCTGGGGTGTGAGGTATGGACCTCCGCATGCAAAGGAACCTTTACATCCATCCTTGAGGAATTCAGAGGTTCTCACTTTCAAAAACAACCATCAAATAAAGCCAGGGTGAATGTACGAGCAGGGAATACATGTGCACGATGCACCTGGACAAGCGGAGCAAGCTCACCTTGGAGGAGACAATCCTGTTGTCGCAGAACTTCTGTGCCACGTATGCATCTGTTTCCGAAACTGGACGGTGCCCCACCACCACGGTGCGTGTACCGACCCGCTTCTCTTCCCCAGCACACTGTTGGGGCAACCAGGAAAGGGAAAAAATAGCTTTTAGCTCAAAAGAAGTCAAATATTTATATTAATAGCTTCCAGGTTCTGAAAGCGCAGTGCTGTTCATTGGAAATAAAGCAGCTGGAACTTCAAAAATCCACTTCTTTGCCCCAGCAAAAGCACAGAGAACGAAGAGGCACATGTAAGGTCATTTAGCAAACCCAAAGCAGTGCCGAGCCTGCAACCTGGGGTCCTCAGTGCTGCTCAGCCACTGGCCCACCAGGACCACAGCCCATCCCACGCTCCACCAGGACAGGTCACCGCTCACGTCCCCCACACTCCTGCCCTAAGCAGGATGGCTGCTGCCCACACCTGCAGCCTGCGCCCATCTGCCAGGCAATTTTTCCTTCTTGAAGAATACACCTTTATCAAACGCTTCAGTTCATTAGCAATATAATTGATCTTCCACACATCTCTTCCTAGTCCCAACCTGGAGAATCCTTCCGTCTTGGGTTTGTACAGTGGCTCCAGGCTCTACCCAGGACACCACAGAGGATGATGGAATCTGCACCCTCCCTTACACTTGCTCTCCTGTCAAACCCTCAAGTCCACCTGACACATCTCACGATCACACTGGTGCCTGCAGACTTGGGATTTAGCTTTTAAAAAAAGCATACTTTTGCTATTTTAAAGTCTCCAATAAAACCAGAAACAATGAAGCAGAGAGTTGCACATCGCAAACTCCTCAAAAAGACATGCAGGGTGTTGGGGATGCCACCTTGTCCTGTTGGGGTTGTATTTTAAAGCAGAATGAGACGTCACAAGTGAATGCTAACCTGGTGTAACGGGGGCTCAGCGACTGCCCCGCTGCTCCGCAGCGGCCCGGGGAAGGACGAGGGGAACTGCAGCAGAACCAACTCAGACAGGGGAAGCAGAGCAGCTCCACGGGAGGAGAGCATCCCTTACACAAAGTCATGAGAGATGCTTGTGACTGGCAACACGGGGCTCTAGCAGAGACCCCCATCCCCACAGGCTGCCCAGGGGAGGTCCTGGTGCCCGGCAAATTAAAGACAGATCCTTCCAATCCAACAGACAGCTTTTAAATAGTGCCTAGTAAAAAAGGTAGTCAAATACACTAAGAGTAACAGTGCTCTTAAACATAACTCGTAAATATGACATTTCCAACTTTCTGTCACTTTGTTTGAAAATATCTGTGAACTGGTGACAAGGCAGTGGCAACACAGGTCCCCATAGCCCTGGGGAAGCCTCTTGGGTGGACGGGACAACACCACAGCCTCTGTTCCCACCAGCTTCCAGCTCCAGGCTGCTCCACACGCACGAGATTCTCAGTGGATGAGAAAAGTTTATTTTTAAAAGAAATGCAAATGTGCAATAGTTTAAAAATCAGCTTTTCAACCTGTCCAGGTTCCACCTTGCAGGTAACAAAGTGTGCCTGCCGCAGCTGCTGGTGGCCAAGCCCGGAGACTGGGATGGCACTGGGAAGCGTTTTGCAAGGTCAAACTTAAAATTATAAAGTGAATTTGAAATGCCCACTAAGAGTGGATGGGGGGGGGGGGGGGGGGCGGGAAGTGGTCTTAGGCTAGGCTAAGGTTTTTTTAGAGTTAAAGTTCTGGATTTTGAAACATGAGCAGAGAAGACATTCGTCACTGTTCACCATTCAAGGGCATTAGCCCGCAACAGGGCTGCTGAAACACCGGCCGATACTGCTCCTACTCCACTCAGTCTCATTAAACCTCAACCTTACAGCTTACTTGCCTTCAATTCCCACCAGGGCAAGTGACGGTGCAAAAATGCCCAACTGCTATCCTGTGTCTGCTGCCCAGCGTGGGCTCAGCCCGCCGCCAGCGGACACTCCTGGCGTGCCCAGGACCCAGCTCAGCACCCTGGCTGTCCGAAGGGCCGGCTGCAGGCAGCCCATCAAGCTGCAAGCAAAACCCAGCTAGAGAAGAGGTGCTCTGAAAACAACCACACTGTGACAGCAAGGCCCGCGACTAACTACTGCTTGGGGAAAGTGTGAAAACAACACATGCACACCCCCAAAACAACATTAAAACATAAAAATCTGAGCCAGCCCTATTCATGTACCTGGACCAGCAGCAACTGTATGGATGTTGCACCAGGTGTGGGATCTACCTGAAGAAAGCAGAAGCTCTTCCTTCCCCCGTTCCTCACCCGTATCCGCAGCATCTTTAATTAAAGAAGTGCTTTCACACCATGCCTAAACCCAGTTTGGTGTGCTGACCACTCTCACTACAGCCATCCTCAAACCTCCAGCGGCTGGCGTAGAGCAGAAGCAAGTTTCTCACACCACTGCAGGTGTCCCTGCACCCCCGGCCGCAGAGCCAGCAGCACCCACCTGCCCCCCGGCACTGTGCACACCCCCACGGGGCACGGCTGGCTCCCCAAGCTGAATGCCACCACCCCAGCGCCCTCCCAGCCTCACCGCCACCGCCTGCAGCGGCGATCAGCACATCTCAGCTGGAAACCAGACGCAGGAAAGGCTCCCCGCTGTAATCTGCCGCGCTACAGGGGTGGCAGCCGCATGTCTCACCAGCCTGCACCCCAGAAGCGAGAGGCAGAGCCATCATCCACACCAGCGCCGGGGAGCAGAGGCAGACTGTCCCCAAGGCTGAAGCCCCCACCGTGTCCCCAGGCAGGGGCTGGAGCCAGGCGTGCCTGGTGAGCATCCGTCCAGCACCGGGAGGAAAGCAGAGCTTCCCCCCCACGCTGCCGGCAGGGCGGTGGGAAGGGGACAGGGTGAGGGTTTGCCGAACACACGCGTCGGGCATGGAAGCAACAAAAGCTCTGGTTAAAACATTCCTGGAAAAATATACGCAAGTCTTTACTCTGCAAGACCATCTGTAGTTAGCCATGGGAAACCTGGAGGAGGTGAAGCCCCAGAGCAGAAGACAACCCAAGTCCCAGGTGTGGGGTGCTAGCTGACCAAGCCCCACTGAGTTGTCCCCACCAAGCCCTAGGTGGGCTGTCACCCCTCAGCTCCTCCTCAGTTCTTTCTGTGAAGCATCCCCTACGAAGGTGACAGCAACCCCGCAGCAGGGCCCTCCACAGGGGCAGCAGAGGGAGAAGTCCTCGCTCTCTGGTCTAACTGGACTCCCGCCACTCCCAGCATTTCATTTCCCATTCCCTTGACCACCCCATGCTGTCACACCATCATGCAGCTACACAAGCAGCTGGAAGGCTTCATACCACATCTCTCTCTTTTTTCACCTCCCAGACAGCAAGCGCACACTACGACGATGCCCACAGTGAGAGGCATTGGCTCAGCTCGGCAATTAAAAGCTCTTATTTTGACACGCTCACCTTCCACGGCTCGCTGGGCTGCTAATAGATTGCCAAGTCTTAATAACGGCTCTCAACGGAGACTTAAGAGGAGATTTAGGGAGTAACTGCCAGGCTTTTGGGAAAATTATAAAATATGCAGATTAGCAGAGAGAGGATTTAGATGACTTTTCCCAGCCGCCTTTCATCAAAAATTTTAATTCTGATGGAAAAGAAAAAAAGAAAGAAAATACTACTTGGAAACAATTCAAACAGCTGCCTCGCTGCCTGGTGGGGTTTTGTAAAGCCCATGGTCCACAGCGCAGGCGTCAGCTGGTGTAAGCAAAAGCCAGAGTTCTTGCTGCTGTTTAGAGCCAAGCCCGACAAAAGGATTATTTAAGAACATAAACAATTGCATTGCCCCCATATGCACTGTATCACCTCCCTCTGCCTGAGGCGCGATGCTCGCAGGAGCGCTGGGAGAACCAGAGCTATCGGTAGGGATCAGCGGTGTCAGGCTGGCCTTGGGACCGCACCGTGGGAAGCTGCGCTGCCTCCCCCCACCAAACCATGAGGATCTGGGGATGCTGGCAGGCCACCCCAGTCCCCTCTCTGCCATCCCCTGCCCCAGCAACCCAGAAGAGCTCCCAGAAGCTGGCAGACACGGCACCCTGGGGCACACCGCACACCCCAGGAATCGAGAGGAGGGAGAGAAGGAGGTATTTTTGAGAAGAGCCACTATCCTGTTTGCATTATTTGAACACCAGCACCAGAAATGCAGGTCTCTCCTGCAGCATTCCAAGCTTCACTCAGGGCTCCTGTTCCTCTCCTCCAGCACCTAACCAAGCCCATCAGCGAGTTTAATCTTTCAGCAAAGCATCCAAACCAGATTGCTCCTGAAGGAGCTCAGCTGGAAGACAACAGCCAGACAAACACAAATCATAGGAGATAAAGATGAGGCTAGCGAAGCTGTTCTGCCAGGAGCATCTTTCTGAGCTGGCAGCTCACTATCTATCCCCGCTTCCCACCTCGGGCAGGACCAGGTGCCCAGGCTGCAGTAATAAATAACCACACTGTCGCCACCGATGCGGACACAGACGCTCTGCTGCACGCACGGCGGGGCACGGTGCTGCTGCAGTACAGCCTTCCTCGTACCACAGTGAAATTCAGATATAGAACACATTCCTGTTAAATATTTTGATGCAACCCAACCTTCCCATACTTTCAGCTTTGTATAAAGCCCACTTATTGCCAGACAGAGCAGTTCTGAAAAGAAGGCATTAGGAATAATGGCTATTTTCTTATGCTGTCCAAATTCAAAAAGACCATCTACACATATCAATATGCCCACGGAAGGTCACCTGAGGCTTGGCATTTTGCTATAAACTCTTCTTTGAGGAGTTAGGAACAGGCATGATGTGAAGGCATCAGACCAGGGCTAAACATACCCATGGATGCAACTAACGACCCAACTTAATTGATGACTTGAAGCTGCTGAAGCATTACACAGAGATGGTGGAATTATGTTCGCAGCCCACAGCGCTCCCCAGATCCTTCACCCTGGTTTGGGTGAGCCTCCCTTTGTGCCTCTTTCCCCTTCCCATCTGTGCCCTTCTCCCACAGGGATGCCCTGGCCCAGCACAACAGCCACGCCACCCCGTCCCCTGGAGAGCATCGTCTCCACCCACCCTCCCAAATATCTGGCTGTCCATCACAGCACCATGTACAGGACCTGGCCGGCACTTGATAAAAGTTGCAAACCTGGGTAAAAATTAGCAAGCCTGGGTAAAAATTAATGGAGTTAGGAGTTCAACAGGAGAGGTGAACCTGTATTCTGCAGCCGCTGTTGACAAGGAGCCACTCTAAGTGGGCTATTTCTAGGGCAGCTGCAAAACAGTGTTTAATTATATCACCCATATGGAAAACAAATGTCTGCGCTACCTGCTGGCCCCATTTCCAGAAAAAAAAAATAGTGGAAGAAAAAAAAAAAAAAAAAAAAAGCCCACCATTTTATTTACTAGTTTCAGAAAGCACCTAAACCAAAACTAACTAATCAAAAAAAACTCCTTTCATGTTTGCTGAAGATATCATCAAGCCACAAAGTAAACACAAATAAGTCTTAGAAAAAAGATCTAATAAAAAACCACAGGCATTTAAAAAAGAAAGAAGTCATCTGCTAAAACCGGAGATAATTATACAGTACAAGTACAAGGCTCAAACATTTGAATGAAATCACAGCTTATATTAAAAATATGCAGAAGAAAGATTAAATCACGTTACTTGGCTTAGATCTCATGAATAGTTTAAACTCTGATCACTTCCATATTGTTCCATTTATCATAAAAGCAGTAGAGAAGACGACCTGATTTACAAAAAAAGCCTGCAAAAATAACACCACCTCCCAAAACAGCCTGTTCTACCTCCCATTGCACTTAGCCCCAGAATAACCAAGAAAAACACATCCACAGTTTTTAAAAGCCTCCGTAAATTTACCATAACCTCCCCAAATTGCCCAGCAGCCTCAGAAAGCTGCTCGGTACACCAGCCTCATTGCCCAACCGATATACTTTTAATTAAAGTTTTTCCTGCCAATTTTTCTATTACTCTTTATCCTTAGTCGTTTCTATGCAAGCACAGGTGATGCTTTGAGAAAAGCCTTAATAATTTAGCAGCTTGGCTATGCTTACCCTCACCGACCACATTTTTCGGCGGCTCTCCTGATTTACACACAGAATCGCATCGATCGGGATCAACCCCTCCGTTCTCCCATGCGCCTGTGGGAACGGGTCAATAACATGCACAGTCCTCAGGAAAAAAAACAACATTGCATTTAAAATACTGAAAGGCCACAGGTCCAAAAGGAAGGGCTATGAGCACCGCTCCAAACTCACTTCCCACCGGAGAGGACTTCTGCTGCTCATCCCTAAGCAGAAGAGGGAAGGCCAGTACCTCAAGAAAGCAAAAGGTTGAAATTTAAACCATTATCCCTTCTCCTCTGTTGAGACTGAAGATCCTACTGATAATTCAACCAGACAGAAGACAGCACCATGAAGGAGTGCCCTGGGGGGCAAGCTGGCTCTAGCCGAAGTGAGGTAGACATGCGAGCCCCCAGACCAAGCAGAATAACAAGCAAAAGAGGAGCCATGGGAAAAGGATCAATACTTTTTTAAAAAAAGAAAACCCATGGTCAACACTTGATAGGGCTCAACACCCAGACCTCACCCCTGGTCCCTGCTGGGGATGACAAAGCACTGGATGATGTGCTCCAGCAAAGCATCATTGACACCAGCCTTAACTCAAGTCAAAGTACGTCCAGCAACATGAAAGGGCCCTGGCCAAAACCCATCCTCATGTCCCCTCTGTCCCCAAAATGTGCTGTCTCACCATATGGGCTTGCAGGAAGGTCACCTTCACCAAGGACAGCAGGCTGGAGAACAGCAGAGCCCGGGCTGAGTTTCCTGGAAAGGCTGAATTTGCCAACAAAGCCACCGATAAAAGCAGAGAGACCCGGCAGGGTGGGGAGAACAGGGGAAAAGGCTACTTGAGACTTAAGGGTGGAGAGAGGAAATACAACAGGTTTTTTTCCCCAGATAATAAATTTACAGGAGAGCCCAGCCCTCTCCCGGACTCGGGGAGCACCGTGCACAGGGGTGACAGCCCAGCTTCTTTTGCTATGGGCTTTGGTTTTGTCGCTTGTGTTTTTCCATCTGGAGACAGCCTACCCCAAACCATGCAGCACTGCATCTTCCCAGCAAACACGCCACACCACCCGTAACCACAGCTTCAGCTCCGCAGTGCTCTGCAGAGAGTCAGGTTCACGTACGACGCCGAAAGCCAACGCCAGAGCAAAGCCAGCAGACATCAATTGGGACTGCATTACTTCAGCGCTGCTGTTTTGTGGAAAATCTGTTGCTCCTGTTCAAACATAAACACCAACTTTTGGAAGTTTTCAGGATCTCAACTCTACTTCCCTGCCCTGCTGGCAGCCAGGACTATGAAACCGTCACTCAATTTGAAATACAGGCAGCATATTTTTATTTTTGGCAGTCCAAAAGAAAAGTTTGACCAGCATGCTGCTAGCATATAAAATTCAAGCTCACAGGAATACTTCAGACTAGAGAACAGAAAAAAGGACTCTGCGTAAGAGCCAAATGTTTTGCAGAGGTCACAAAGCAAATACAATGAGGTCTTCCTGCCTTCAAACCTCTTACTCCCTCCTTCCCCCGGCTCAAGCTGTGCACATATGTCCACTCATCGGCAGCTATTTTAGCAGGGCAGCAAGCAGTGATTTGCCCTGGCAAAAATTAAACGCAAACTGGAAAAAACCTCGTAAGTTTGCAATTGTCAGTGCTTGCATCAGCCAGCAGAGCTATAATTTTTGGTTTTCCCGTTGCTTTCTGGTCCTCTGAAAGCCTGAGCTCTTCAGTTATAGAAACAAAACAAAAAAACCCTAAATACTATGTTATGCATCCCAGCTCGGCCAGACATCACTCTGACCTCTTCCACCTACAGACACTTTGCCCCCTTTTAAGTTTTCCTAGCATTTCAGAGCCAGGCTGCCAACTGCCAGGCAAGAAGCCCGTTTCCCAGAGCAGCTCCTTCCCTTTCCCCTGGGAAAAGAGCCTGCCCGGCTGCCCACCCGCCAGGACAGAGGCTGCAGACCCCCCTGCCAGGGCGTACATCACGGCAGCAACCCAGAAGCAAGGGCTGGTACCCAGGCCTGCCCAGCCCGCATCCCCCCAGGGCAAGCTTCTCCCCGGGCAGGCTCTCACACTCCCACAGAAGAGCCAGCAGGAGGGATGAGGGGGCAGGTCCAGGCTGCACAGGGTGACCAAGCCCCGCACTCACATCACAGGGCGCCCTCACCTCCTGCAATGGGTACCCAAGGTCCCAGCCCCCCCCTACTGCTTGCTCACACTGGTTCAAATTAATTTTTTTTTAGTCCAAAAAAGCAAAAGCTGTGTAAAAGTAACAAAAAAAAAAAGTAACTAACAAAATGTAACCAACAGATTTATCCTTGGGGCTGCAGGCAAAGTTAACACTAGGATCCTGGATCAGTGCAATCCACCCTGTCAGGAGAGAAATCCTCAACATGTGGCCTAGAACTGTTTATCTTCAGGAAATCCTTTTGGCTCATGTTCCTGCCGGGCTGGGTGAAGTAGCTGCAGAGCAGCTCCAGCAAAGCACACGCTGCTCAGGGCTGACCCAGCACCTGCGCTGAGCAACGCCGGTGTCCAGGGGCTGCAGCAGGAGGGAAATCCGCTTATCCACAGGGACACGGAGCAGAGGTCTGAGCTAGCCCTGGGATGCTGGAGCTGGTGCTAGAGGGGTTTTGGTGCAGTCCATGCCGGCATGGTCAGCTGCAGAAGTGAGCCCATCCCACGTGGGAGAACAGGGCAGCACCCCAGGAGACGACGCATGGTGTCCCCATCCCACCAGCCACTTTCTCTAGATGGGCACTGAGATAAGGGCTTTCCTGCTCTCAGTTACCAAGCCAAGCTCCTTTACCCAAGGTTTCCTCTTTCTGCATGTCTGATCATCCCACCCTGCACTTACCGGAATGGTCAAGTGGAAAGTCCCACTTCCATCCATTCAACTGCACTGGAAGAAGCCGCCCCACAGAAATTATGTACTCCACACATTAATCTGGCTGATACAAGGATGACAGCCTTCTGGGTATCGCAGCTAATTTTACTGCGCTGCCTCCCTCAGGAAACATTTATAAGGAACAGTGAGCTGCAAGGAATTTAAAAAAAAAAAAAAAAAAAAAAAGAATAAAAAACCTTCCACAACTCAGAGTGAACAAAACTGGCATGCAACCACCACCCTGTGAGCCACAAAAAAAAAAAAAAAAAAAAAAAAGAATTTTGCATTTTAAGCTTGGCTTTGCAGTGCCTGTAAGAGCAGGGCTGCTGTGCTGCTGAGCGGGTGCCCCCAGTGCTGCCTGAACCCCCCCAGCCCCGAGGCAGTGCTCAGGACCTCACATCACCCCTGGTCCCTACAGCCCTACAGGCAGCAGCTGCTTGACTTTGTGCAAATGCTGGGGAGGAATTACAAGAAATCATAATAAAAGATGGCAGGGCTGCTCACAAAGTGGAATTTTTTTCCCCTACATTTAATCTCCCGGCAGTGACATCTTTGATTATTTTTTTTTCTCCTCTTAAGCCAATTGAGACTCAGGTGGCCGAGCACAGCAGCGCTGCCGTCTAGCAGTACTTAATTTTTATTACTGCTGAAAAGATCGTGGATTGCAATACCAAAGAAACACTTCAAATTGTCTAGTCTTGCCTGTTGCACATCTTGTTCAGCCTTTCCAGATCCTTTACTGTACAAAAAAAATAGGTTCCCTTCATTTTGCAAATTAGTGCATTCGTTGCAAACAAATTACATCTACCAAGTGAGCGCTGCTTCTGTTACCCACTTTAATAGTCTTATAAAATCTTATTAAGGTGCACAGCACACTTTAAGAGAGGCCAGACAAAGACTGCTTGCTGAACCTTTGAAAATACACAGCACCCAAGCCCTCAGCACACCGCCCTGCAAAAGCGAGGCTGGGGCCAGACCACGGGCCCTTCCACCTATAGATCCTGCAGAATTCCGGTGAAATCACACAGCAAAAAGCCCGCAGAGAAGCACTGCACATCTAAGGCCACAAAGGAGGTCAACAGGAATCTTGTTTGAGTCGTGAACAAAAATAACGAGCCCGATTTGCTCTCAAACTACCTGGCTATGACAGCCTCACAGGTGCCTAGACCTCCCTACTGCTGCAGGAGGAAAACAAAAAGCCCTTTACAAACAGCCAGATCAAAAATAAGTGCATTAAGCTTTCATTAAGGAGAGCAGGACAAATGTTTCTGAACTACAAACGCTATCAATTATGGCTGGATGTCAAGAGCAGGCATGCTTTTAGACTAAATTGGCTTCGGTTGGAATTACATCTCAAACAAAATGACTAAAGTTTTGGGAAATAAAAAATGACTGGAGTCAGCAAGATGCAACAGGTGTCTGCAAGAGACATGAACATCCTGCAAATGCGCAGGAGAGACTGCAGAAGGAACTACAAGGGGTTTTTACAGAGCACTTGTTCTGAGCAGCATCCACGGCAGCAAGCATCCCTATGAGAGCATGAAAAATGATGGACGGGAAGAAAAGCACAACCCAGGACTGCTTCACTTCCACCAGTGAGCCCTTCACCAGGGCATCAACCGGTTCCTCTCCCCAGCCAGCCCCAATGCCCCACCTGGGGGCAAGCAGCTTGATCAAAGTGGCACCTCGTGCCAACTGCTGGCCGGCAGCTCCCTGGATTTTGGCTAAACCTGGGAAAGAGCTCATAAAAATATATTATTTTTTTTAATGCATCTATATATATTGCATACATGCATATTTAATGCATATATATTGCACACATTTATATTTAATACTTCTATAAAAATATGTAGTGAAGTCACTGCAGCCTCTGGTTTTTCCTGACCCAACAGCCACTCTGCTGCCAGGCAGGAGCTGGGCAAGGGCAGGGGCCGGAGGAGACCTTTTAAAACAGGGAAGTTTCATCATTTCCCCAGGCTGCAAGTTGGTAAACTAAAGCTTTAAAACCATCTGCCACTTACTGCCCATCCCCTGCGGCACACAGGCAGTACCGGCATCGCTCTCCTACCACGAAAGGGTGACGGCAACCCACATAGCAGCTCCATGCACCACTCTTGGAGACAAGCTCACTGCAAAAAGCAAAATACTAACTGCCTAAGTCACATGTCAACCAATTCAGGCAAACCCCGGGTGAAACTTGGAGGTCAGGTGTTGGATAATTCCAAGCAATTCATTAAACTGCAGCGCAATGATTACACCGAAAGCAGCCAGGGTTACCTTGTGGTGGCAGAGCCAGCCTGTGGAAAGGGTGCAGGGGGTCACAGGACAGCAAAACTACAAGAAGAAAATTATTATCTAATAATTAGGAAAAAATAATAGAAATGGCTTACAATCACCAGCAACATGAGCAGCAGTGTCCTTATTATCCATTTCCAATGAGCAGGACGTGCTTTCTGACTGGCATGGTGTCCCTAAAGGCAAGGCACTGTCCGAGCACAGCATGCCTCACCGATGTGTCCTTCACACAGCGCTCGCTGCCAGCTCCCCGCAAATTAGGGAAAGCTGAAAATCTCCAGGAAAACAAGGGTAAACACTAAAAAAAAAAAAAAAAAACAAAAACCACCACCGAACCTCAATATTGCTTGGTAACTAAAATAGGGGGGGAAAAAAACTACCTGTCTACTTGCAAGAGGTGAGGGAGCCAAGGCAGGAGATGAGTATCAGGGCTCTGCTGGCTCCCCTGCAGCAGCGTGCAGCATCTACAGATGGTCTGGACGCAGGTCTGCTGGCTGGGAGAGCACAGGAGGTGAAGTCCATGACACCTTGTGTATAGCGCTGGTAAATGGCACTGGTAAAACCTGCTTGGCAAAAACCAGCCCGTCCCTCCCAACAAAAGACCTCAGCAAGCCCAGAAATATTTCTGAGATGAGCAACAAGAAGCAGACTGCAGCCTAACCCCACCGGTAAGGTACTTCCTGAGATCACCTCGGGATAGCCTGTCACCACACAGGACCAGAGCTGCTGCCCAGTCCCCCTGGCACAGCTCGGCGGGGGACCTGGGGGACACTTTTGGGCAGAAGGCCACGGAAGCCTGGGCCAAGCCAGGGGAGCTGCGCAGTAAAACCTCCGTGTTGCCCTCCAGCCTCTGCACCCGCCTCCTACACACAACTAAATGCAGGAAACTCCCTTGAAAAATCCCCCAGCTAACGTTTTCAGGGAAAGGCAAGCAGGTTAATAGTGCACTCGGTCACCCCATGTCCATGTTTCTTGGGGAACTCACCCTTCCCAGACACCCCAGCCATGCCGAGCAGCTCAGTGGCTCCCTTCCCCTGCCGTGGCGATGCCAGCTTCTCCTGTGGGCACACCTCGGCCACATGTATCACAGGGGACATCCCCTCACTTGGCCACCCCTGCATTTTCTCAGCAAGGACAGTAAGTTAAAGTCCCCCACAGAGCCCCATGCCCTGAGGAATCAGCAGCCAAAGGCTGTTTTTCTGTTGCATATCTCTGCAGGTAAGAGATGTAAGCTTGGGTACAGCGGGAAGAAGATGCCCACAGGGACCCAACCTGCATTGCTAAATCACGGTCACTGGCAGAACAACTGATCTTGGTGTGAAGGCTTCTTCTGCCATACAGACTTCATTAACACACTTGACCAGCGTTGCTTTTAACTAACATCAAGAAAAACCCAACCAAAAACCCCACCTCTTCACCAGAGAGCACATCAGCGGTTACAGTCAGAAAGCAACAGTTTTAATTGGAAAGGAAGTGCCTAAACCAAAGGCAACAGGATGAAATTAAAGGCAAGTCTGAAAAGCTTGCTATTAATAGATGGTCTGTTTGCTTTTACAATTTTTATTGTTACAAAGCAAATTGCCGTGCCTTCAGCTGCAACTCAAGTCAGCTTAGCTCTGAAGCTTCCCCACACAGCCCAGACAATCGTTATTATTCTTAGCAAAATACCAACTGAAGACAAAAACCGTTTCGAGTGAAGAATAAAATCCAGCCTCGAGACACGTGTTATCTTCCACAGAAAAGTTTCTGCAAACCGCAGGTTTAACCGGCGGCACCATTTATCATGAATGTTTGACCAGTGCTTTCCACTCCCTCCTTGGCAATTTCAAACCTCTCCAAACTTTAACTGCACATGTGAACGTTTCCATGCAGCTGCTTCTCCAAGGCTGGTTTGTTTGATTTCTATTTCTTTTTAACCAAACGGTTGAGCTATTTCTGGGAATAAGGCTGTTATTTCTGGGAATAAGACTACTGTTCGGAGAGTGCTTTGCAACGTTAAAGAGAAACAGTTACAGCAACTTCAGAAACTCCTGTGTGGCCATTTTCCAGGGTAAGGGCATCCATGAGGGATTGCAGCCCCAGGGAAGAGCCTTTGCAGCTCCAGGTTCCCAGTTTGAGCTTCTGTTGTCTGCTCTGTGGTCAAGCACAGGCTTCCCTGTGGCTGCTCTAGGGGAACTGGCCCTGAGCACGCGAAATGCTGTTATCATGTTAAACACACATTACAAAATAAATTCTAGCAACATTCATGAAAAATTCAAGTGACTTCATTAAAAAATCCACACTCTTTTGAAGTGTGGGATTTCTCCAAGCAGAGCTGCCATCCAGTGTCACAGTGACACCCCAGCCCGAACCTTTGCTGCTTGTAGGTTTTTGTCACATTAATGAAAGTAAAGCGCTTCTTGCAGTCAGATACAAGGTATTTGACACGCAGCCTCACTCTCAAGGTGTTAACATGGCTGGGTTGGGGTAAAAGCAAAAAAAGCAATCCTCAAGGCTTCCAACTCCTACCTATGCTCTTCTTTCTTATTAGAACAGAAGCTGCAATCACACACTGTAATGTTTGGTTCACACTCTCTAAGGAAAAAAAAAAAAAAGCAAGCGTGAAAGAAAATCGCAGATGTGCTCCATGTCCCGAAATAGACTTTATTACACATTTACTGCAAAAACTACAGGCGGGAGTGTAAATCTGTATCCTCCACCCCAGACTCTGAGATCTCCCGCAGGACGCACTCCAGCATCCCCACGAGTGGGGCAGGGTCCGGGTGGGCAGCAGCCAGCAGTGGCCAGCCCCGCACTGCCTGGTGTGCCCCAGGGGCTCTCCCCACCCACCCCTGCCCCTTCTCACCTACTCCCCACTGCCAATGGGGAATGTATTTCCCTTCTAAAAAGTGACTTTGGGCCATTTCTCATTTTCTGCCATTTGAATAGGTCTCAGTGGGGGTATTTTCCCCGCAGTGCCAGGCAGAACCTGCCCTACAGGGCTCAGCATCCCCGCCTGTCCCACTCCTTCCCAGGCTTGAACCATCTCTCCAGCTGCCAGCACATGCCCCTTGAGCCCACACATGCCTTCTCCGAGGCCGCCCTCCTGCCTCTGCTCCTCCCCAAAGGGGCCAGGCAGGGCTTCAGGGACGCGAGGGGACAAACCACCACACACTGATCTTGCTGATGGCTCTGCCTGTGGTGGGGCATGCCACCCAGACCCCCATCCCTGGCAGCACCAGCCTCTCCCCCCAGGGTGTGGGGGTGCTGGGGCATGCTTGGGACGAGACAACCTTCAAAAAATCCAAAGGGGCTTTGCAAAACTGCAGCAAAGCCCAAACGGAGCCCCAAACCCTACATGAGGCACCACTCCTGTGCTCATGAGCCCCCACCTGCAGGGACAGGATTATTCCCCCCAATGTTTTGGGAACAGCAAGGATTTGGAAAGGAAATTTGTGACACTTGCAAGCACTTTAATGAGAGAAACCATTCCCTAGTGTTGGCAGAACACCAGTGGCATGGCAGGCGCAGCCAGGGGATGCAAAGCAAGTGGCGAAGCAGTGCCCAGAGAGCCCGGCTGGGGCAGCCCCCACAGAGGTGACAAGCCACAGGTGACATTAAAGCTCGGCCTCAAGTGCCTGTCACCTGCAAGCCTGCCTCGTGGCAGTTTGCATACAATTTTTTTTTAATTAGATAAAACGAGCCCCAGATGGAAAAACTCCACATGAAAGCGGCACCAAGCACACAAACGGAGAGTAACGGTCCATTAAAGGCAGCTCCCTGGTTTTAGGGCAGCACAAAGCAAGCCCTAAGTGGGCACACCCGAGGCATTCCAGCAGGGACACCAAGGGACAGGTCCTGGCCCAGGGGAGCTGACAAGTCCCCGGGAAAGGCAGATAGTGGAGGGCACAGGACCCCACACAGTCCCATCACCAACCTGGGGGTACCCCCACTGCTGGCAGCCACGTAGCAGAGATGGATGGAGACCCCAGGAGAAGACCAGCAAGGGAGCAGCATCACCAGACCACAACAGGGCAAAGGCACCAACTCACAACAGGTCCAGCCCAGGGACTAGCACCACATGCCCGTCTGAGGCATCTTCCCCGCAACCTCAAGCAAACATTCTTGAAAGTCAGGAGCTCACAACCAGCCCAACATTAGCTAAACACCAGAGATTTATCAGGGCACGGGCTACAAAGAGGATCAAGCCCTAAGGTATTTAATTAAAAGGGAATAACACGACTAAGGTCCTGTTGTCAGACACTGCACAAACACACACAACAAAAAATTTTGCTCCTAATTACAGACTGATTGTTATTTTCTTATTTATCCTGGGGTTTAAACATCAGAAAAATACTAAACACTAGAGGGAAGAGCCATGCTAACTGCAGAGGCAAGAGACCCAGGTGGGAACACCGTGATGGGCAAGCATCGGCCCATGGGCTCAGCCAGCACCAGGCACCCTGCAGGGAGGGAGAGCATTCCCCTGGCTCAGAGCTCCTCCGCTATGAGCAGGGTGGCAGCTCCCAGGGCTTGCTTCCAGACCAGCCTCAAGTAAAAGCAAACAGGGAGAAAAAACTGAAAACAGGGGCATCAGTAACTTTTCTTTCTGCATTTCGTATTTAGTTCTTAAACCAGACCGAACGGCACTGGCCCCGGCCCCGCAGCACTGGCAGAGCGGTGGTGCATAGCCATGGCCCGGAGGTACAGCTGCCTGCATGCTTCAGAAGAACCAGGAAAAGTAATTAAGGAAATAAGCTGCATTGTCTGTGATGCACGACACAGGGACCAGCACTTCCCATGTATCTGCCAAGCGAGTTTGGAAGTGGGCAGTACTCATCCCAATCCTGTGAAGAGCCCTGCACAAGGAGACAGACCCACACCCTGCCCTGGTCACCAACGCACTTCCCCACTCCACTCCGGCATCCTCCCCACAATAGCCGTACAAGTAGCATGAGACTAAAAATAAGACTCCAATGCCAGATTCCGTTTCCAAAACGGAATTAAAGTTATATTTCAAGTTGACAGTATCTCCTTAAAGTGGATTAACCATGGCAATTCAATCCTGCCTCCCTGCAGTGATCCTGGCCCCACTTTCCTTTCAGCAGGGATGACTTCAGCGGTGTAAAGTGAAGTTCAGAATCCAATTTGTTCCTGCAGAGAACATCAGTCTGTGCCCCAGGGTAGCAAATCAGACCCCACATACACCACTCTGCCCTTCTTGCTCTTTTTACCATCGCGTTTTGTACCCTATGCAAGATCAAAAGGTTTATGGGAGGGAGAAATGGAGCCACATAACAGTCATGTTGATAAGCAAAGGCACACGCGTCATGCCTATGCTGTGAAATACATCTGAAAACAGGATTTTTAGTATCTGTTGGTATTTATGAGCCTCTGGCAAAGACCACACAGTGGAGAGGTGACAACATTTGTCTGAGTAGCCCTGTGGGATCTTAAGTGTCAGATAACCTGCAGCATTTAATAACTGCAGTGAATTTTCTGCAATGCCACTGCCACACGATGAGCATCACTTGAAGCCCTGTGCTACCTATACAGGACCAAGGGCAAGACCACAGCTTGGGGGTACCTCCAGGGAGATTGCAGTGGGCTGTGCCCTCCTCCCACAGAGCAGGAGAGGGGACCAACCCAAACCTCCTGGGAGATCCAACAGGGCTGGGGACAGGGCAGAGCCACCGCAGAATGTTGGGTGGCAGGAGCTGCTATCTGCCCAGGGCTGGGGGTATGTGTGCACTGAGCCAGTCTGATAACAAACAGCTTGTTGCTGCTCAAACAGCCCTTACAAAGCCAACAGATAGAAAAAACGCTAAAAACCCTCAACAACAAAGCCGCTGCCCTGCTCCCTGAGCAGTCGCTCCTGTAACCTTCCAAACATGTGCTGCAATAGGTTAGCCCTGAACAAAGCTGTTAGAAATACCTGGGTTCGGTGTTCAGGGTTGTTTCATTCCCACTCCGGTGGATATCACGCCCCAGCAGTGGTGCGCATCCCCTCCCCATGCCAAGGGACTGCGAGAGGTGGCACAGAGCTGATGCGGGACCACCAGGCCGGTGTGGGGTCATGCTTCACGCATCAGGAAGATGCTAGAGCCGGAGCCCAGCCAGGACCTCCATGGCTGGCAGCTCACAGAAGGCACCCGCCTAAAAACTCCTTTAGCTAATCGCTGCGGAGATGCTTCACATCCCAAACCAACTCAGAAAAAAGCCTCCTGCAAGGGTGGGGTAGGAAGCAGAAACACAAAGCAGGGTTAAATTGAAAGTCATCAAAGTCAGAAACCAGGCGCTGAGATTAGAACTGATAGGTTTGTCCCTGAGGCTGCAAAACAATAGTTGCAGGAGGTGTGTTCTCTACAGGGCTAACCCAAAGCCTGCAACAGAAACACAACCTACAAACAGGAAAATTCACCATTTCCACACATGCCCATCCCGCCAGAATTGCTGCAGAGCTACTTCCAGACTTAACAAGGAGATTAGAGTCCCTGGTGCTGAGAGCATGGAAATATGTCACAAACCTCACTCAAAACCAAAAAGTGTAGACGAAAACACACCTGCCGGCAGCTGCGGCCTGTGGCGGCCGCCGGCAGCGCCCATCACGCTGGCGGGCAGCCGGGTGCCAGGCGGTGCAGCGCCCCGGGAAGCAGCTCCGGCCGCACACCGTGCTCCTCCCGCACACCGCGCTCCGGCCGCACGCCTGCCGCCTCAACTCCCGCAACTTTGCTAACTACGCACTGCGCAATAAATGACACTGCTAAATAAGCAGAAGCTCCTGAAATGATGTCAAAGCACTGGTTTTACCGCACTCGCTGTGGGAAGAGGAAAAGATGAATAATTACAGAGTTCAGGCCAAGCAATGAGGTCACGGTGAAATCTATGAGGAGCTTATGTGGCCCCGGGAGGGTCAGTAACGGACCCGGGGGCACGGGGCGGGTGGGAAGGGCGGGCAGCACCCTGCCCCTCGGCCGGCCTGGGACCACGGGTGCATGCTTCCAGGGGCCGGGGCGGCCCCCAGGGTTCGAGGGGTTTGGGGGAGGAAAAAAAACAAAAACCAAAACAATGTTTGGAAGGTTTGGGCTCTCACAGCGAAAGCAACTTCTAGCCAAGAGCCCCAGGGCCCGACCCCAACGGTATCGTAAGGGAGCGAGCAGCCGCTGCGCCGCCCGAGCCCCGCCGCCGCCAGCCCCCGGGGTGCGCCCCGGCCCCCCGCGGGCCGCACCCCCCCCTCCCCCGGGAAAAAGCAAATCCAAGAAAAGCTGAGAAATCACACCGGCGCGCTGCCCCCCCGCCCCGGCCCCGCACTCACCAGGCGGCTGAGGCTGCGGCGGAGCATCGCGGCGGCGCCCGGCCCCGCCGCCCTCACCGCCGCATCGCCCGGCACGGCACGGCTCGGCTCGGTCCCTAGGCCGCCCGCGGGCCGCGCCGCCGGCCGCGCACCATGCCCGCCGCCCTGCCCCGCCGCCCGGCCCGGCTCGGCTCAGCCCGGCCGCGCTCGGCTGGCGGCACTTCCCCCGCGCCCCCGCTTTTGTCCCGCCGCCGCCGGCGGGAGGCGGCGCCGCCGCCCCGCAGCAGCCTGGGAGCTGTAGTGCCGGGCGGGGCCGCCGCGCCGCCCGCCGCCGCCCGGGGGCGAAGCCTGCGGGGCCGGGGCCGAGGGCTTGGGGGAGGCCTCACCGCGGCCACCCGCGGGGCCCGGAGCCCTGGGGTCAGAGCCCTTCTGCCCGGCTCCCCGCCGGGGCGGCCAGGGCTGGGCACCGGGCGCGGTGCTGCCCTTAACGCAGGTCCCCTCTCCCCGCTGGCGCAGGCCTCGGAAAATCCTCAGGGACAACAGCCCCGTCCCTGCCGCCATCCTCAAGCAGAGACCACAGACGCACCCGGGAGCACTGTCCCCGAGTAGTGGCTGGCCACAGACAGTGTCTGGTGTGCCTCCGTGGTTTTCCCACTGAAAACTTACTGGGGGGCCGGTGCCCATCCCCCGGGGGGCCAGTGCCCCTCCGGCACCACCCGGGCGGCCAAGTCAACCCAGCCTGGGCCAGAGCCGCCCAGCTTTCCCAGTGCCTCCAGCCTCCCAGCAGCACACTGGCCCTGGCTGCATCCCCTTCCCTCTGGCCTGGGACAATACAGGAGTGGAAACACCACTCACCCGAAACAGCTTCCTCCAGGGAGCACCTCCCAGTCTGGAGGGCGCAGCTCATGAGAATATTTGGTTCCACCAAAATGGAGAAAGAAGAGATGTAACCTAACAAAATTGACATTTTTCTCTTACGTTTTTGACATTGTTATTACCTGGTAATAAACCAGCCTTTTCTGGAGCAACATCCCCTGCAAGAGCACAGGGCGGGGAGCTTGCTGGGTGCTGTCCCCTGACAGCAGCCCCCTGCCCCCCGGAGCAGCTGGGCTGTCCCACCCCAGCGCCTGGCACCCGTCGTAATTCCGGCAGCCTGTGTTGCTCCTATTTTAAAGCAGGCTTCTCCCTGGAAACTGAGTAAAAAAAAAAAACCTTGTTGCACCACGGCTGGGCCTAGAGAGCAGCTGTGGGCTTCCAGAGACCTGGAAAACACAGAGATTTTTTTTTACTTGTCATTTTAAAAGCAAGAATAGTACTGTATTGATTTTACTGATGCTAAACCCGTTCACGTTTGCTCTACTTAAGCACCAAGTGTCTGGAAGTTTTACACAGTATGATATATCCAAGCTCACACAGAAAGCCTGCCCCGGGCAGCAGCAAAACAGCAGTTAGGTGTGAGACAGGCAGGATCTCGCTGGATTTTCCTTAATCCCACTTATCCCAGGGCAGCAGTACGTGGGGCAGCGAAGGCTCCCGCATCCCCGCTGAGCCAGGCAGTGCTCCCGAGGGGACAGCCAGCACTGAATCCCAAGTGCAACCTTTCCACTATTCCCTGTGCAGCTGTGCTGTTACTTACCTTTCCACGCAGAAGCCTAACCACATCAGAGGAAACCAGGAAACAATGCAAGGCAGTTTTAAACACATTTTAAAATAATGAATGCAAATTGTTAAACATTTAATATAATGCCTGACCAGTTTAGCTCTAGACTTCCCTCCCCCCCAAAACAATGACCGAGAGCTAAACTTGGATCAACACTGTACTGCAGCTTTTGCACTGCTTTTTTGATACTTTTCTGATGTTTTTCTAGCCTGTTTGTGTCGGCTAGAAGAGGGGGGAGTTGTGCTCAGACATTTTTGCTGTTGTAGGACTCTACGGTGGATGCTGCACAGACCAGCGATGCCTAGTGAACCACCAGCCTTTGAGGCCAGGCACGTAAGTGTTTCCAAAGGCCAAGGCAGCCTGGCTTACCCTACCCATAGGAAAAAAAAAAAAAACTATATTCTACCCTTCAGTATACTCCCACAGCTGCAGTCACTCCTCATCTTTCACTTGCATTAGCTGGTAAGAAGAGAAGTTGGTCTTATCAGCAGACGAGAGGATCCATGCAGCTACACTGGTCTGTATGATTCCCACGCCGTGCAAGTTGCAGCCCCTATCCAGCTTACTTTGAAATGCTGCTGTCTCTGTTTTAAAAAGGTTTGCTGGAGTTAGAGCTAAAACGCAAAAGTTGGACTGTGACATGGAATTAAGCACGAGATAGGCAATTATCTTTAATGTACTGCCCACAGTGGCTGTGGATAAGGTACTGGGGAGAGACCCTCTTCCAGGGAGTTCCCAGATGCAGCAAGTCCAAGCAAGCTGGCACAGCTGGGAAGATGGTGCAGACGAGCGTTTGGTCTCCCACACTGGGCTTAGAGCAGAACTGTAGAGCAAAGCCTCCTGCCACGGATCAGAATGCTGAAATCCACCTGCATCCCTACTTACCCTGCACAGCCAAAGCCATGATTTCACTGGAGAAATCGAGGCAGCTGTCATCCCCCCTTTTGCTGCTGACACAGTGGCCTCAGGGCAGCGAAACCCCTACCTCAGCAGAAACCATCCCCACAGAGAGGAAGCAAAACAACCCTGACTGGGCTTTTTCACACCCTGAAACAGCCCACACCATTCAACGGCTGATTCAGTAACAACTGTGTCAGCTCACAGGTCTTTTACAAGGGAATCTGGTTTTAATGCACCTTTTAATGCCACAAACAGCCAGTCCCCATGCGGGTAACGCACATGGCAAGGGCAGGACCAAAGGGGCCTCCTGCACAGAGCCGACAGGGGCTCCATCCTGCATCCCGGCATGCCCAGCCCACAGCCAGGGGATTGCAAAGGGCAGGTCCCAGGGAGAACTGTGCACAATACATCTCAGGTGGGACCCATCACCACTCCAGCTAGCATTTAAAACTGGTGATCCAGTACATCTGCCAAGCTCTCAGCAGGCTGCCAACCAGGGTGTGAGCAGAGTGACCCAAAGGATTGCTGTGAACCACTCGAAGCTTGGGAGAGTCCATTAAATCCTTTCACAGAAGAGTTTTCACGTCCTGTAACCTTCGCTTTTCATGCTCACAGCGACGGAGACGTTTGGACCCCAGTCCCTGGCAGGCAGCTTGGCAGGAGGTGGGAACCAGCCTCCCTAGTGACCTTGGGACACAAGCTAGCCCTCACTGCCTTTTTTTTTTAAAAAAAAAAAAAAACAAAACACTTATTTTCGCACTGGTCTTTGCTGCTTCTGCCATCGTGTGGACAGTCAGAGGATGAGAGCTGTTGGTAGAAGGTGCAATCGGCTTTGTCAAGCCTTAAAACAGTTTGATGGATTTTTATAATATCCAGTGGAGTATGAAGTCAGCGGAGATGTAAGATTTCTCTTCAAGGTCTACCCCACCTCCTGACGAGTATTACAGGTTCATTTTTAATGTTGTCATGGCTTGAAGTAAATCTTGTTAATCCAACAGTTTAGACGGCTTATTTTTTTGTAAGGGTGTGACCTCCCTGCTGTCTTGCTGCTTGTGGAGCTCGTCCTCACATTGGGCAAGACGACTGGGGAAAGGGCACCCACTGCTGACAACCACCCCAGCCACCCGCTTTCAAAATACTTTTTTTTTTTTTTTTTTTTTTCCCCTGAGAACCATCCCAGGGCCGTCTCCATCTGGGGAAGCATGAGCTCATGCTCAGGGGTGCCGCAGTCATGGTGCTCTGCAGACTGGCAGGGCTCTGTGCTTGCCTGTGGGTGCACCGACATGTGCCAGGAGCTCTTCCCTGGGACGATGCCCAGGAGGAGCTGACAACATCATTTTTTACCCCCTCCCCTTCTCCTGAATGGGGCAGATCCTTCACCGATTTGGTGACAAATTTTGTTTCATAAGAAAGGAAAGCATTTTTGCCAGCAGATCCCAAGGCAGAATTGCTGCCTGCTCACACCAGAGATTTTCAAATCCACCCTGCAATGGCCTTTGTCTGCCCTGCCAGCTCAGGGCTGACCAACACGCACAGGACCAGGAGCTCGCCTTCTGACAGTGGCCAAAGCCACCCAAACACTGTACCTGCTGGAGTCCCACATACAGCCTTTAGCTGCTGACATCTCTGGCTATTTCTCATTGCCCCTCACCAGGGCAGGGTGCAGGCTTCACCCTCCGCTCATGCCCATCCACCTGCAAAAAACAGGTCTTGGCTGGGATGGCCAACAAGCACTCAGCATGCTGGTGTGCTGGCGAGGGTGTTACAAGGAGGGATTGTGTCATACTTGCAAAACACCCATGAAGGAAGGAAGCCAGTAACTCTGCAGAGGGCTTTGCACGGAGGCACGGCTCAGTGCTCCCCTCAGCACCTGCACATCCCAGCACCCGGCCAGCTCAGCGGGGCCAGACCAGCATCAGTGGAGAGCATCGCCAGTACCAGTTTCAAAGTCCTGCCTTGCAGCCTGTGCCAAAAACATCTGCTTCGGACTTATGACTTCCTCTGGGAAGTCACAACCTGCAGCAGAGACCTCCCAAGGAGTGCTTCTGGGCTTTCCCCAGCGTTCCTGGAAAAAGGAAGGAAGAGGCAAATTCAGAGCCTGCACTGAGCACTACAGAATTGACTCAGCAGCAGCACCCACGCTGTGGTGTCCAACGAGCAAGGGGATTTGCATATCATTTTCTCCACCCCCAAGCCCATTTTAAATCAATTCATTACTCCACCAGCAGCTTTCATTGCTGGAACAGGACACAGAGCTCAGATGCTGGTAGCTGCAAGCTGTTGTACCTATGCCACATATGTACCTGTTGCAACCTATGAACACAAGCCTAGCAAAAAACCCAAAACAAAACACAGAAGACCTACAATATCACCCCCCAAATCTCTTCCTACAGCTGCACTATACATGGAAGATGAGTTGTAAAGTCTAATGCAGAGCACAGCTTGTGTATCAATAAAAAGATTTATGTGACCAGGTCAGGTATTTGGGCTAGAGTCTTGCTAAACCCAGCTGCACTGACATATAAATGCAGTTTAACAAGGTGAAAGTTCTCTCACAGACAAGGCCTGAGCTCTGATTGCTCCAGAAGACTTTAAAATTAAAAGTTTTGGTTAATAAAATGGCTCTTGATCCCATATCCAGTGATACTGTGTAGCAAAAGCCCTTCTAATTAATACACTGATAGTCTTTCTCAAGAGGCACTTCCCCCTTATAGTCTGAAATCACCTATTCAAATATGCAGTGACTAAGAGTGATAATTTATGAAAGAAAAAGACAACCAATTTTAGTCAACCGAATTTCCCTTTTTAAAAACAGGCTTTTTACAAGAGGGGGAAAAAGCCAACAAATATATTTGGTACATGATATGACAAATTTATATACCTCAGACTCGAGCACATCCCCTTGTAGCCGGAGACAAATACTTCCATTAAATAAATTGGATTATATCCTTTCTCTTCTTGCCAGCAATAATGTCTTCAACAAGCCTCATTTAACCTAGAAAGGGAAAGTTTCATATTTTCTTAATTTCCAGTCCTCGTTATCTTCTCTTTCCCTGCAAAGTCTTAATAGCCTCTTTCATAACAATCAACAGAAGCTTAGGGAGTTACTCTCACCTAATTAAGCCCTGTTTTTTCTAGCAGTTCTGCAGAATACATGACAGCGACCACTCCAGCTCTCATTTTCAATGTAATACAACAGATGATCTACAACTGATAACAAAAACGCAAAAGCAACCCTGTGTATGGTTATTCATTATTCAATGCACGCGGCTTCTGAGAGCTGGAGGGGGGGGGAAAGCTGTCCAATACCACATGCCAGCATTTTTCAACTCAGTCTTTTGAATGATCTCATGGAAATCAGCTGTGCCCTAGTGAGCTTACCCAGAAAAAAATAAAAGTATTTCCCAACACTTCTTTTTTCTGACTCTGGTAAGAAACTGCCACCAGAACATGCTGGCACCCAGTTCACCTGAGTCAGAGGGTAGGGACTGCAAGCATGAGAAAGTGTACATAACTATCAACTTCTTGAGCTAAAAAAAAAAAAAAAAAAAAAAAAATCCACCCCAGGCTTTTATCAACACAAACACCCATTTCAAGGTTTAAAATCCACTAGCCTTGCTGATATTTATTTAAAGTGTATACATACTTAACCAGTTTCAGCAAGCAGGTAACCTGAGAAAGAGGCACGCCTCAGCGCCACCCCATCAGCAGTTTGGATTCCTCCAGCCCTATCCCAAGGGATAGCAAAGCCAGAGAGCAAAGGCTGCTCGCCTCCCCACTGGCCACTGCTGCTGTGGGCCAAGAAATGTTTCTAACTTTGATCTGGAACAGAGAGGGGAGAGCTGCATGGGAAAGACCTTCTCCAGCCCAAGTCCCAGGCTCTCTCCCCGGGAAAGCTCTGGGCTTGCCCTGGCTGTATATATGCCCTGCAAACCGTGATGGGATTTACAGGGAGGCTGATGGGGAATGAGGAGCACCTACAGGCACCCCTCAGGATGTGGCCTGTGGCATTTGCCTTGCAAAACACCCAACAGCAAGCATCGCTCTGCTTGCACTTAGTTACCCTTACAGCCCTAAATCAATGTTCAAATCCCAGTGTCTGGGATGCTCTCTTAAAAACTGCTGCCTGGCTCCTTTTCTGTAATTTGGGGTTAGTGAAGGAGCAGACAAAGAACCATCATGTTTTTCACACAATCACAAATCTCTGTCTCTTCTTAAAGTTGTTTTTTCCCTGTCAGACCTGGCTGCTGCTGGGTCATGCCACCCCACGGCTCCCCAGAACCAGCTCACCTTGCCCATCCTGCCCCTTGGAGTGTGAGGCTTCCTCACTGCAGGTGCCAGGAAGGCTGACTCCCGAAGGATCTCTGCATCCCAAAGCTGGAAATGATGGTGAGACCCACAATGGTTCACACTCCTCTGGAAAGGCTCACATAGGGGGGAAAAAATACACAATTGAGGTTTTGTGAATAAAACACAATAGTGGATGTATAGCAGGAGAAACACCTGTGCATCTTAGCAGCTTGCCATGTGGGGATATCCTGCCCTGTCCACATCTGTGGGACAAGGTAAGGGCTCTCAGAGGAGATTTCAGGGTCAACATCACCTTCCCCATCCTCTCCTAGGGATAGAAAGGAGAAAGGAGGAGCTAAAAAAAAAGTGTAATTATTAGCTAAGCCCAGCCAGTGGGCAGAAAGCAAAGCACAAAGAAGTGGGGGAAAGCACAGCAGGGCCATGGGTGCAGCTGGAGGGGTCAGCAGCCTTGCCACATCGTCCCATCTACCAGGCTCTCCTCCAGGTCTTCCTGCTGCCTGGAAAGCTTGATGATGAGCCAGAGAGGGCTCAGCAGTGTTTTTAGCACTGACCAAGAAATGCTCTTCACATCCCTCTTCTTGAAAAGAGCAGTAGTCTCTCCCCTACCCCCTGAATTTCAGCCCACACAGTTACATTTTGATAGTGATAACAGGCATCAGGAAAAAATCTGACTGTGCAAAGCAACGTCAGTATGAGGAGATGGGACCAGCTGTGCCACAGTGTAGGTGTATGCCCACAGGCACTCGCTGAAACATTTCTTCATCTCTTCCTGGCACCATACAAACCATCACCAACTTTTGCAAAGCTCTGACAAGCACACCCTCCCTCCCTCCATCCTTCAAGCTTAGAAGGACACATGCCATGGAGAGAACTGCTGGTGGCCACACTGGCAGCTGCAGGTTCCCTGAACAAGCACCATCACAGGGAAGTGGGCTGCAGACAAGCAAAACTCACACATGCTTCTGCATCATCAGTTTGCAAGAAATGCAGTCGCAGCCCAGGCTGAGGCACCACGAAAACACTCATGGAAGCAGGAACCAGGTTTTGCCTAACCTGGCCGTCCCGAGACAGCTCCTCTGGAAACCTGAGAAGAAGGATGTGCTTAAATTCAAAGCCTGGCTGTATCTGCCAGTTGGCTCCAGCCCTTGCTGCAGGAAATTATACTGATACCATTGACTTTCTGCGTCAACGGACAGAAGACATCTCCCCAGGGCAGCTGTTGTTGCATCACTTTGTGCTTCTTGGTGCGTTTGGAGCTCCAGCGTTTTCCAAAAAACTCAATTTGTGGGAGGGTGCCACTCACCACCATCTCACTTTTGAGGACATCTCCTCAAGGCAAGCACCACGGCTGGGCATCTGCCAGCAGTTCAGAGATGCCAGGACCAGCCTGGGCAGAGCTGCACCTCGCCCCGCTGACAGCAGGCAGTGCCACCAAGGGCCATACCTCCCAGAGACCTCCTTCCCTTGCTGGTTATCCAGCTATTGGGCTGTAGACAAACAGCAGGAGGAGAACGATGGAAAAAGGACCTTTGCCCACCCTGCCCACCCCCGGTGTGCACCCCCTGCTACTGCCACTACTTTTCACATGTGGCAGGAGCAGCCCAGCCCATCACCCCATGGCACAGAGTAGCCATTAATTAATATATTTTGGTTTGTCTTTGATCCCATAGATCTCAAGATCCCATTTCTGAGATGCTTCTAGCTTTGAGATAGACCATTTTTAACACTGAGTAGTTGCTGCTCACCTTCTAAAGAAGATAAAAGTCGTATTCCTGGTTGGTGCAGACCGGGATTATATATTGGTTGTTGTAGGAATTAGCTGCTTTACAGTCATGAAAACACTAGGATCAGGGGACTTGATTTCGAAATATATTTGAATTGCCTGTAGCACTGCTCTCTGGAGATCACTGTATTAGG
This sequence comes from Falco naumanni, assembly GCF_017639655.2. NCBI lineage: Eukaryota > Metazoa > Chordata > Aves > Falconiformes > Falconidae > Falco > Falco naumanni. Next base: position 16,611,559 of record NC_054067.1, read on the forward strand.
GGAAAGTGCATTAGATCAACCAAACCAGTTTCTTGCAGCTTGCTCCCAGGGAAAGTTTCATTCAGCTGCCCAGCAGCACCAGCCAGGCCAGTTCTGCCTTTGGACTTGTCTCGCCGGCTGTCTTCTCCGGCTGTGGGTGTCACACGGGACACGCTGTGTCCCTGCAGGACATGCTGGTGCCCATGCCGAGGAGCCGCATGGCCCAGCCGCAGGGAGCACCAGAGGGAGCTGGCTGTTGGCCATGCCAGACGCCCCCAGACCCACTCAGTTCCCACTCCCCATGCGATTTCAGAGCCGTGGCAATTGAGGCTTAGCCCCAGCACAGCCATGGACTGGGATGCTAGCTGTTTGGGAGGGCTTGGCCTCCCCCAAGACCCGGTGGGCATGCGAAAAGCAGCCATTAGAGGGGATAAACTTTTGATGTTTCTCTCCTCATGGTCCTGCGGACATCTGTGACCTGGTGGCAGGAGCCTGGCTGGCAGCCTGGCCACCACAGGGGCACACATGGCCCCGACCCACCCCAGGAGAAGGGGCTCCACTGCAGGCATGGGTCCTCCCGCACTGCCCACAGCATCTGCACTGCAGGCATCTCCACCAGAGGCAAGGGTTTACGAAAAGTGCTGCATTTACAGACCAGTATTGATTTGTGCTCTTGTCATTTACAATTTATTTACGATTAATTCCTAATCACTGACATTTGAATGTGGCAGAGTTAGAACTTCACAGCAGACTGGCAAAGCAGAGTAGCCAGAGTTTCTCTGCTTTTCCTTTTTCAGCCCTGCCAAGGAAACGCCTTCAATGTTTTTTCTTCCCCTGGATTACAAAGGCATCGCCTGTTAATCAGTAATCATGGGAGCAGAGACGACTCATGCTTTGTTGCTGAGCTCAGTTCACGTCCTAACGCTGTTGCAGCTGTGAAAGGAAAATTGCTGCACTCCTGATTTCATGTGAAGTGTTTCCAGGGCTGACGGGTGGCTTCCCTACACGTGCACCCAGCTGGAGCCGGGCAGCATGAGCCCTTCGGCACAGCCCAGCCCCCACAACAGCATGGCTCTGTGGTGGTGTGGGCCACAGGCAGGTTGTGTTGGGATGTGGGTGCTGCTCCTTCTCCCATCTCAGAGCTGAGCTGAGCACAGGTCAGGGACTGCCCGGGGCTGCAGGGGACCAGGCTGTCAGTGACACAAGAGGATTCTGCATCACCTGCAGGGCACTGCTGTCCCTCCTGGAAGGATGGCAGGCTCAGGAGGAACAATCCTGGGGAAGGAACGTCCAGCAGCCTCTACCACCAGCTGCCGTTGAGCTAAGCCTTCACCAAGGGCTGCAAGGATGCCTAGACAACACAGGCATCACCCTCCTCCACCACGTGAGAGGGCCCCCGACAGCCCTGCTAGATATGCTGGCAGCTGGGTAAAGCTCTTCTGCAGACCATCCATGACTACCCTCCCACCTTCACCAGCAGGAAGGGAGACTTGTCCAGGCAGCAGCCAGGGATTGACCTGCAAAGACAGCTTTGTCTGGGCATAGGTCAATTCAAGAGACAGGCTTTTCCCCTGGGATATTTGCTCTGATCTTCCTCTCTTCCGCAGACGTGGTCAGGTTCAGACTGAGTCTTCCACAGAATATTAACACGGGGTCGGCAAGTGGCCGACTGTTCCCTTTTCAGATGGGTTTGCAGCCCGGCTGCCACAGAGGCGTCTTACAAAGGGACTTTTGGCTTGCTCCAGTGGATCCCCGGTTTTCAAGCCATGCAGAGGACAATGATGCTGTTTATGCCTCAGGACCCGTGGCTGAGGATTGCCAACCCTGGCCAAGCACACCAGAAGCTCTGCACGCACATGGGTCCCACTGCCACTGCAGTCTGGGCTCCCCTGGAACCACACATCCCCTGGGATGTACCTTCCCTGCTCAGGGGGCAATGGCAGATGACTGCTTCCTCTGCTCCTGCCTCATCTTCAGAGCCAGCATCGCCCGGCGGTACAAGTCTGGGAGGAAGGGAAGCGGTCAGGTATTAACACAGGGGCCAGCTCCAGGGCTCACCTGGCAGCCTGCACTAAGTGAGGGCTGCAAGGACACCCCAGCCTCCAGCACAGTGCGCTCACATGACCACCCTGCATCCCACCTGAAGGCAGAGGCAGCAGCATCTGCCTCCCCAACAGCCCCCACCTCGCCCTGCAGCGGCACTTGCTTGTGCCCGTGTCCCCACACCAAGCACCCCACGGCCAAGGGCTCCTGCACAGCTCACACCCGGCTGCCAGCAGGCCAGACCTGCCAATGCTTTTCAGCAAAATCTGTCCTGGGAAATACCAACCAAAGGTGCTTGAGACCTCCTCACGCTGCTGCTCTGCGGCAGGTTCCTGCGACTTGATTTTATTCTTGATTTTCTTCTTCTTTTTCTTTTTCGTGCCCTGCACTGGATGGAGAAATGCAAAATTTCAGGCACCACATCTAGGCAAGGATGCTTTTGTCACCAAACCAGCTGAGAGGCCTGCTGCTGGCGGATCCGCAGTCCTCCATCACCTCTGCGCATCAGCCCCTGTGGCGATGCTCAGAGGTGTCTCTCCTCTTCCCCAGTCGGACGCCTGCGGTCCCGCTCCGCACCCAGCCGGTCTGCAAGCAAAGCTAGTGGAGGTGGCGGGGACCACCGGTCCAGCTCGCTGCCAGGTCCCAAACCCACCCTGTAAGGTGGCTCTGGGGGTCCTGATGTGTGGTGTGCTGGCCACCCCCTCTCACCTGGGTGGGGGGCAGCCATCCTGGTGGCTGTGGGCTCCTCCTGCACAACACTGTTGTGGGGCAGCAGCCCTCTGGCAGCACTTGCTTGGCTGTCGCCCCCTCCTCTGGGTCCCTCCGGCTCCTCATCTGGGCTTGGCTGCCCCAAGCCCTTCTTCTTCACCTTCACCTTCCTCTTCCTCCTGCCGGCGCCCTTGGTGCTCTCCTCCTGGGCAGGGTGAGGGGGGTGAGGGGAAGGTGCCGGACCCCCGCTCCCAAACCGCCCCATCCCGGGGGCGCTCACTCACCGGGGGCGGGAGGCGGCGGCCGGGCCGCAGCGGCCGGTCCTCGCCCGTCTTCCCCGCGCCGCCTCGGGCATCCTCCGCGGGGGGCGGCGGGTCCCTGCCGGGGCGAGAGCGCGGCGGGGGGTCGGGGCGAGCGCGGCAGGACGGGGACGGGGAGGGGGACGGGGACAGGCCCCCAGGGAGACCCGCACCCACCTGCGGGCGGGCGGGCGGCCGCGGGCGGCCCTGGGGGCCGGGGCCGGGCGGCGTGGCGGCGGCGGGGGCGGCGGGGGCGGCGCGGAGCAGCCAGCGCAGCCCCTGCAGGGTGGCGCGGCCCGGGCCGGCGGGGGGGCCGCGCTTGGCGGCGCAGGGCTCCTGCGGGAGGGGGCAGCGTCAGCCCCGGCGGCGAGCGGAGGGCAGCGGGGCGGGGGCGGGGGGCAGCCCCGCACTCACGATGCGGCAGGGCGAGCGGTTCTCGTTGACCAGCCGCTCCAGGGACAGGCGCTCGATCAGCTCGCAGGGCAGCAGCGCGGCCGCCGCGTCCTGCTTGTTGGCCAGCCTGGGGCACGGCGGAGCGGAGGGCGGCCGTCACCCCGGCCTCTGGGCGCCTCGCCGCACCACGGCGGCGGAGGCTGGATGCTTTCTCCCACCTTGGCTGGGATCAGAGGAAGCATTGCCCCGAACCCCCTCCCCAGCCTCTCCTCAGGGATGCTCCCAGCTCCCGAGCACCGCTTGGGTCCCCTTGTCCCAGCACCCCTGGGCACCACGTCCCCACAGCAGCATGGCCACGCACCCCACAGTAACGGGATCCCACTGCCCCTCACCCCAAACCCTACAGGTCACATCCCGGGGACTTGGCCTTACAGTAAGAGGGGCTTCCCGGAGACATCGGGATGGCTCAGGACGCGGCTCAGGACCTTGCGGGCCTCCTCTATCCGAGCCAGGTCACTGGAGTCCAGGACGAAGAGGAGCCCGTGTGCTGTGCTGTAGTGGCTGCGCCAGGCGCTGCGGGAGCGCTGGCCCCCGGGCAGATCCACCAGTGTCACCTCGAACCTGTCCACCCGCAGGCAGGTCTGGCCGGGCTGCGCCGCGGGCAGCACTTCACCGGCCAGTGCTGCGTGCGGGGAGAGAGCAGAGCTGGCACACGGAGCCCGGGAGCATCCCTGCGGCATGTGCCCCGCCACCTCCAGCCACAGCCCTGCTCCCACTGCCAGGGCCGCCCGCACACTTCTCCCAGCACAGCAGCTGTATTCCAAGGGTCTCGATCCATCAAGGCTCGGGCACTTGGTTGCAAAGGACCGTAAAGCTGCTGCTTCCAGCCAAGGCTGGCTGCAGGGCCATGCTGCTCCTCACCTCTCTCTAAGTCCATGACGACAGAGGTTTTCCCCGCATTGTCCAGACCCAAGACAAGTAGGGTCACCTTCCTGGGGAGTGACAACAGCAGATGAGCATCCCAGAGGAAGGCTGTGCTCCCTGGGGAGTGGTGACCGCTGCTGGCCCCAGGGCCCCTGGGCAAGGGACCCTGCCTGTGGCAGCTGTATTTCAGCCAGGAGAGGGGCAGGATGGTGACACAGGCTCTGGCTGAGCTGAGGGTGAGGGCAGGGACAGTCACTGCTTTCTGGGGAGGGCAAGCATGGGCACCAGGAGCCACCCTGGCTCTGGTGCCTTCAAGCCACACTGCAGAGCCTTCAACGTGCTTCCTATGGCAAGGATCTCTTTTCACATCTTAAAGGATTAAGCAATGATATGCACAGGGCAATATGATTGTTCCTTACATGCAGTTAATGATTACTCTTGGGTCCTTCCTTGTCAGTGAGCTGTGGGTATACACAGCTAGGGAGAGGCAGCAAGGACATTTTATGAGCTTCTATCTGGACTCAGGAGGTTATTCCTGTTGCTAAACAGTACTATTTGGTCTCCAGTGATGCGCTCCACCTGAGCCATGTGCAGAACTCTTTCCCTGTGGTTGACAAGCCACAGTAGTAATTGCAGTGTTGTTTTCTTCCTCAAAAATGCAGACCACACGTGGGTGGCATGGCTCCACCTCCAGCGGTACAGCAAAGTGTCCTCGCTGGTGGGAGAGGATCATAAACCCCCTCGCTGCCCATAGTGCCTGCCCGGGCTGGTGCAGGGCCATCCCCAGGGACTTAACCCAGCTCTCCTGACACATGCAAACACGGCAAGTGTTTCAGTTCATCCTCCCCAGCTTTTTTGGGGAACCACTGACTTTGCACAGGGGGAGCATTCCCCACATGGGCACCCCTGCCCACCGTGCTGCCCTGCCTGCCCAGCTGCTGCCTGCTGGGGGGACAGCAAGGACACGCATGTGCATTACTCTGCAGTTTGGGGACGGTTCCTGCGATGGGCACCACTCTTGCAGTGTTACTGCAATGGGGCCCTCGCTGATAAACGCACAGGTAAATGTTGTGCCTCCCAGGGAGCCCTGAGGAGCCGGCAGAGGGACCTACCTGATGGGTTCTTGTATGGCCTGCAGCCACGACCAGCAGTGAGAGAAGAGGTGGAACATGCTCGGCAGCCCGGTGCGGAGGGATGGCCTCTCTTCGACACCTACGAAGCAAACACCCCGACGTGTCCCCGTGCTTTGTCCCCCTACCTGTGCTTTCTCCCCATGGTGGGGAGCATCTCACCACAGTGTGCCCCTTCCCATGGCCCAGCACTGCTACCTCCAGCCTGGTACGCGCAAACCAAGCCTGGGAATAAATCCCAGCCCCCTGGACAATATTCCACGGGCACAGACCCCACAGCCAGACCCTGCCCTGGCAGCCCCTTCTTGCATCTCAGAAGTGCCAGTCAGCCTCTCACCCACTTGTCCCCACTGTGTGGCCCCTGCTTACATCCCTTTTGCATAGCAGCTGCTTAAATCTAATCTGGATTTAAATTACTTACTCCTCACAGTCTCCCTAATCCTGGTGGGTCGGCCCAGGCCGGTGGCCGCTGGGACTTGGAGTGCCGCGGGGCTGCCCACCACACTGGGCGGCATGGCACTGCGCTGCCTTACCCGCATGGCGCTAGGCAGCCTCGCACCTCCAGCACTGGTTTAAATGGCTTGTGGTGGGGACATTGCCTGACAGTCCACATGGGGTTTCCAGCTGAATTAGTGTCTCCTCTAACGAACATGTCCCTGGCTCCTTGCTGCCTAATCCCTGCATGGATGTTCCTCTGCAGCCCCTGGAAGGAGCAGCCTCTGCATGGAGCAGCCCCTGCACGGCTCCACTGCCTGCCCAGGGTCCCCTCTGTGCTGGCCTGGGGGACATCACTGCTCCCTGCTTGTATTTCACGCCCTAAGGAGGCACCCCCTGAGCAGCAGCAGGTGATGTGCTGCTTGGAATAGAGATACCAACCAGCCCGAGCAGGCGCCTGGCTGGGAGCAGGGAGGTGGTGGGGACCCTCGGACAACGGGGCAGGCAGTGAAGCCAAAAAAGACCCAACTCCTTGATCTGCAAACACAAAGCTCTTATCTTGCTCCTCAGGTTTCCTGCTGCTCTCCCCAGCCAGGGCAGCCCTCCCTGGCACGTTGCCGCTGTTGTGTGCAGAGGGGAGGCCTCATGGGGGTGTCTGAGCTGTGGGAGCTTTGGCGGGGGCGGGGTGGCGTGGGGTGCAGAGGGAAGAGGACATGAGACACTCCAAAAGCCACACTGGGGAGCAAACAGGGATCCCACTGGCTCACCTCAGTCCATGCTACACCAGCCAACACCAGCAGCACTACATTGACCAGCTAAGCCTCAGCCATAAGCCAAGGATGCTGAGACGCTGCCAGGTGTCCCCCAGCTCTGGGGTGGCCTCAGGGGTGTAAGCCCAGGCTGGGCATGGCCCCCTGCCCCAGCCCTGCATGCTGCCAGGAAGCTCAGTTCCCACCCCTGGGCGAGGGAGCCACCCCAGAGCCGCACCGTGGGCAGGGAGCCGCGCGGGGTTAATGATTGATGAAGTATCCGTACTGGTGTCACGGCTATGTGCAACAATATTTGGGGTGACTGTTCATGCCCATGCTGCTGATGGCGGGGCAGTGGCTGCACCTCAGCTGCCTTAGCCTGGCCGAGGGATGGAGCCCTGTCCCCAGCCTGATGGCCTTTCCCCGTTGCCCCCGTGCTGGCAGTATGCTGGGACCAGCGACAGCACCAGGTTTGCAGGCAGCATGGGGCTGGGAAGCCTTTTGCAGAATGAGCCATACCAGGGTTGAAATGACTTGCTGGAAGTGCCAGCACCTGCCCCTGTGCCTAGGGGTGGCACTGCCAGCGGACGCAAGGCTGGGACAGGGAGATGCACGACCACCGGTGCTATAAATAGGGAAGCACCGTGTGGCAGGCAGCCCTGGAGGCATTGGCACGGCCTCCCCTGGCACTGATGGATTTCCAGAGGTCTCTGAGCACTTGAGGCTCTGCTGCTTTTAACACAAGTGTCCAAAATCCCTGGCCAAACTGGCGCTGGGGACTGGGAAACCCGCCAGAAGCCTGAGGCAGCTCCATGTCACCCCTCCCGATGCACACACACACGGCTCAATGGCTGGGAAAACCGCAAAATCCACCCCAGATCATGGGAAACACACACTCTGGAGAGGCGGTGTGAGGGCCAAGCCCCAACTGACAGGCATTTTGCTGGGCCTGGGCTCGGAGTGCAGAGCAGGTGAGTGGCCCCTCACCTGTGCAGCCAGCCGGGGTGCAGCTGGAGCCCCTCTGCCAGCGCTGTGGGTACCACCCCAGGTAGTGCCAGTGGGGACCCGCAGCCGCCGTCCGGGTTTCCTTGGTGACTGTTGCCAGGTGAGAAACTCTAAGGCAGAATTTATTATCTTGGTGGATAACCAGAGATGTTCCTCACCGGAGCTGTTACCGGACCGTGCCCCGGCACCGTGCAGGGCTGGACCCTCTGGTGCCGCCGGTGCCAGTGGGAGTCCCTGAGAGAGGGCTGAGCCCAGGGCACCAGGGCTGCTCAGCCCCTGGCATCGCTTCTTGGAAGGCAGCACGTGTTTTGGGGCTATTTCTGCCCACCGGAGTGTCGCAGGCGAGGGAAGAAGGCGAAACCACAGGGACCGTGGAGAAGTGCAGATGGATGCAGGCTGGCGGGCTGCCCTGCCTTGGCTGCCCTAGACCCCGTGAGTATGCGCCTGAGCCAGCATCAGGCACACTGGGAACCCTGCCTTGGACCCCCCAGGGTGAAGAGCAGAGTTGGGGGGGCAGCAGTGGCAGGGCTGGGGCGCTGGCACATGGGGAGTGACAGCTTGCAAGGGAAAGCAGTGGGCAATGCAGAGCTATAGGGGCTGCCTATAGCATTTACCGAGAGCCTTGACCTGGGATGGCACCAAAACCGAAGTGATGACAAGGAACAAAAAATCCAGGTGGAAATATTTGCAAGCTCTTCTGCTTTGCTTGGGACTGTGTCGACTCTGCCCAGAAAGGCATCCATGGCGGGGGAAGACATGCACGGGCTTTGGGGAGGGACTCATCTTTCTATTTAATGCATCGGCTGGCAGCAGCACACCAAGGCAGTAGATGTGCAAATAGCTGCATCGTCCCTTTAAATCTCAGCACGGCTCTGGCAGCTAACGATAACCCGGGATCATGCGAGCTCCTAAATCCCAAGAGCTAATTACAGGCGAACACCCTGCGGTCAGGCTGGAAATGCAAGATAATTACAGCCTGTGCCACAGCGACCTGTTGGTGATGAATTGGGGCACCACGGATGTTTGCTGGTAGGCTGGTGTGGCAGCAGGGGGTGAGGCCAGTTTGTACCACGACACTTTGTGCCAGCACGGAGGCCGTGGTGCAAACCAGCCGCATTCCCCTCCACCAGGCCAGCGACCATTTTGCAAAGCTATTTTAGGCAAGGGAGGTTGTTTTTCTGGAGAACTCTTCGCTCCCCTGCCGTCGGTACCACCACCCTGCGGTGGATGCAGAAGCAGCGGAGGAAGTGTGCAGAGAGCTGGTTGCTTTTCACCCAATTTCTGGCCCGGTGCTTTCCAGCCAGAGCACACAGGAATTCCCAGGAGGGGCTTGGATTTGAGTGCAAGCTCGCTGGGGTTTGCTCCGCTGCCTGCTGCGTGGGGAAGCTGCCAGCTTGCTCCTGCAGCGTGCACGCAGCTCGGTGATGCCCCTGTGATGGCTACGAGCCTTACCTGGGCTCCTACAGTGGTTTTGCCGAGAGCATTACAGTACTCTTGCTGCTTTCCCGCAGCAAAGCATGGGGGAAAGGAGACTGTAAACCATGCCAGGGCGCCTGGGCATGCGCAGTCGCAGCGTGGCTGGGTTAGCAGCTGCCAGGGCTGTATACTGTTACAGCAGGTGGGACTGGGGGAATCAGTTAATTAAAAGTAATTTTAACCCTTCCTGCCTGGTTTAGTGTTACAGCATCACCCGCTGCCTGAGCTGGGACTGTAGCCAGAGAGGCATGACTTCAAAATGTGTAATTATCGCAAAGACCTATAAATGCACCTGAGGAAGGTAACTCTGTTTTCTTGTTAATGAGTTTAGGCCGTGAGGCAGCAGCAGCGGGGGCCGTGCTGGAGGAGCACAGCCATGCCTGCTCAGCAGGCAGCACCCCGGCTCTGGTAGCACCGAGCTTGCTGGCAGTCTCAGCACGGCCTCCAGCCGGCAGTGAAATTTAGAGGGATGAGGTCCTCAGGACAGACATGAGTTTTTCTCCCAGCAGGATAAGAGAATGAAGCTGGACGAGGAACTGGAGCGGTAAGAGCAGTCGCATGATGAAGCAAATGGAAAAAATATTTCCCCAAGCAAAAACTATTCCACAGACTGCTGGGGCAGGAAAAAATACAGCTGAGTTACTGAGAAAACAATGTTAAGTCCAAACAGTTCAGGCTGTGAAAACCAGTCATTTGCAAAGCTATTTCCAAACTAAGTAAAAAGTTCCCGGCTCACAGAAGCCTGGGAACCCCCCAGCACTGCCTGCCAGGCTGAGGAACTTTTTGTGATTTCCACTTCATCCAGCACACGGGGTATTTTGGGGATCGACACATCCCCACCATCGCTCCATGTGGCACCAGCTGAATAAATATTTAATCCCCAGCACAGTGCGTGCTCCTGAGGAGGTTTCAGCTCTGAAAGGGCAGTGGGGGGGCAGCATGGCTGTCCCTGCACCCCAGCAGCTGCCATCACCTCTGTGTGCAGGGCTATATTTGGGAAGCCGGCGGTGTGTGCTTGGCTGTCCCAGCAAGTGCACTGGGAGCGATGTCTGCTCCGGGTCCTAGTGTGGTGGCAGTGCCCCGGCGAGAGGAAAGGAGAGCTTGCAGGAGCCTGCCAGCAGCTCTCCCAAGCTGGGCTCTTTAAGGGCTCTGGCAAGCAGCTCCCTGCCATTTCTAAACAAACAGCTTTTCTCTTTTCCTTTTACAGGAGCTGAGCCACCAGGCAGGCATGTGTAAAGCAGACATGGCTATTTTCAGAGTGAGAGCCGGTGAGGGAGCCGGTTCCCACCCCACGTACAGCCCAGGCTCTCACACACAAATGCCCTCATGCATCTGCAGGCGTGCAAGAGGCTGGAAAAACTGCCCAGCAAACCCTGAGTTTCACACAGCAGGCAGCCACCGCTGCCACAGCCCTGTGTTCAAAGTACATGGTGTGAACACAGGGATGAAACACCTAATGAAAGCTGGGATTAAGAAAATAATGAAGTTAGAATGCTCTCCAGGACAGGGCAGGCATTTGTGGGAGCCAGGGAACTGACATCTGTACGCGGTGGCAGGACTCAGGCTGGTGCCTTGGGCATCCCTGGGTGGGGGGAGACTCCTGGAAGCTGGTGCCTGCAGCAAGGCACAGGGCAGGGACCTGGGCAGCACTGTGCCACCCTGGGGCGGGGAGAAAAGGTGCTTTCTCTTTCCCTTTGCCTTTCTTTCCTATTCCAGCTCCTGACAGTGAGGTCTGCAAAACATATGAGCTGCTAGGTGCTGCTGTAACAGAACTATGTAACATCGATGCAACTCGTCTAAACCCCACCACTTTCCTAAGTGGTCCTAGGAATGCCAGCACTGTCCCCCTCTGTTTAGCACCTCCGGTTATATCTGGATGGGCACTTCCATGGTGCTTTGCCATCATATTGGAGGTGACTTCACCCCACCCAGCCTAGAGGTTGCTCTGCTCCCAGCAGCACTGACAGAGAGGGCTGACCAGCACCTGCCCGCTCTGCTGGCCCAGGATCTGGCCACTGCACACGGGAATGCCTGAGTAGGATGTCCCCAGTGCCTGGGCAGCCCCTCCTGGCTCACGGCAGCTCTGGATCAGCTGGCAGCGCTGTGACGGCAGTGTCACAGGGTGTCTGGCAGCCCAAGCCTTGCTGGGTTTGCAGGCAGCGGCGCAGGCGTCGAGCCGGCAGGTACAGGGAGTGGCGGAGGCAGCGGGGGCAGGATCGCTCGCTGATGCTATCTGTGACACGGATTGCTTTTATGGTCTGCTGTTTACAGCTCTGAGCTGTAGACTGGTGGGGTTTAGGCTTGAGGGGTGACTCACAGCACGAACCAGAAAACAGCCCACTGCCCCTCCATGCTTGGGTCAGAAAATGGGGTAATAACTGATGTGGGAAACACTGTGAAGCTTCATCCCTCCATTCCCCTGACAGCTGCCAGCACTCTGGGATGCAGGACTGGAATTCTTGACTGCTTAAACAATTGCTCTTAAGTATTTCATCACGAAGCAGAGGAAGATGAAATTAAAAATACGATGAGTCGAAGCCCAGGCATTGCTCAGCCAAGGGCTTGGTGACCTGCCAGACTCCTGAGGGATGCTTTTAATTTGGATAAGTGGAAGTTGCATAAATAGTATAAATTGCACGTTGCTCTTGCTGCTAATACAGAGGTGTGGGCGCAGTTGGCAGTGCCGAACGATGCGCTGTTGCTGGCTGAGCACCCAGCCAGGCACAGCTGTTGCCTGCGCTCAGCTCCCACCCTGAGCGTCCACAGGAGCCACTCGGCTGGTCGTCAGGCTCCTTCGCTTGGACACTGCTCCCTTCGCCCTCTGCCCTGCTGGGTTTTTTTTGGAGCGGCTGTTTTCCAAAACCAGCTTGAAAATATGTAACTATCATACCAGAGCTGAGTGGTCACATGTAGGTCTCCTGTCCCTGCCGGTCAGGCCAGTCCCTATGAGCTCATGGCGTTTGCGGTTTCCCAAAGCAGCTGTTCAGTGTTGGAAGGAAAAGCGCTGAGCAGCTGCAGGGACTGGGATTGCTTCTGTGCAGGAGCTGCTGTCAGGAGAGACGTGGCCTCCAAGGTCTCAGGCGGTTTTATTCCCAGCTCTGCTGCTGATAAGCCAAATAGCCCTGGTAACTCTTCCAGCCGGTAAAATGGGGGAAACTCATGTGTGGGCTTTGGGAGGTTTCATGCTTTTGGCTTGCACGGGGCTGGGCAAGCGATGGACACAGCATCCCTGCCGTTAGCGTGGGCACCTCCTTGTGAGTTGGCCTGGCTGCCGAGGGGTGAACACTGAGCGCCTTTGAAAAGTTACCTAAGACTTCCCTGTCTGCCTAAACCAGGGAAAACTGGATGACCTCAGACACTCCTTGCCTTGTCCCATCCCTCCCAGCCAGCCAGCGTGTGCCCAGGCTGGACTGAGTAACTGGCAGGCAGCATGCGCTCGGGCAGGACAGCGTGTGCATCGCTGCGCTGCAGCTGCATGGGCTCACACCACCGCTCACAGGTGGGGCTGGTGGTGGGGTCCACCATGCCTGCCGGGCAGAGCGGGGACCCCCACGGCCATCGGTGTGGGGAGCAGCCCAGCCAGCCCTGTGTTCCCGCTGCTGCGATGGTGGCCGAGGTGTGGAGCTCAGCTGGCCTCTCCGGGCCCAGACCATGGGTGGGACAGACAGGAGGGGATGTGGGGCTGAGCAGCGGGTTCAGCGGTGGGATGTTTGGCTCTGTCAGCGAGTCCATATACCCCACCACCTTGAAGGTGGGGCCTTGAAGGCAATGGGAAAAGCACCTTGTTGCTCAGCTGTAGGCCGAGGTGGTCTGCACTACCTCCCACCTGGAGGCAAAAGCATTCAGGATGCAGGAACCACATCTGCCCCACAACATCCCACCCAGATCTCGAGGCCAGCCCAGCATACACACACCAGACACCCGCCAGACCTGAAGGGGTGCCTGTGCCAGAGCTTGGCTTTCGAAATACCAAATGCCCCCTGCTCGGCAGCACCCTTCCTCCCACTTGCTGCCCCGCAGAGAGCGGGGCCACGGGCTGGTGGGTGCCCTGGGCCAGCCCCACGCACCCATCCCTGGGGCTGGAGCTGGGCCCCCTGGCACTGGGGTGGTAGCGGGGACAGGCAGCTCTGGCAGATGGCCAGTGAAAGCCACAGGGCTGGCTGCGGGCAGGGCTGGCACCCTCACTGGCACCCCTTCCTGCCCCACAGTGGGACCCCGCTCCCCCTGGGGCTGCTTGGCAGCTCTTCCCTAGGGGGACCCCCCGATGTTGCTGCACCTTGGTGGGCTGGTAGCTGTCAGGACACGGGACTTGGCAGGGGGGTCCTAGGGGGGACCGCCGAGGCTTGGGGGACACCCAAAGTGTTCCATGGGGGCTGGCATGGCTACGGCTGGGGAAGGGGGGGTCCCACGGTGGGTGCTGCAGGGGGGTCCTGAGCTGGCCGGAGGTCCTGAGGCGTGGATGCTGGCACTCTGGGGGTGTCCTGGGGTGGGGGCTCCCGGCAGAAACAGGGCTGGAAGATCCCAAGCAAAGATGGGGGCACCGGGGCAGGGGGCTCCGCGCCTGGCGGGGGTCTGGGTGCAGCCGCGCGGGGCGGCCCCGGGCAGGGGGGGTGGCGGGCACGGCGGGGGGGCCTGGCCGGGGCCCCGGGACGGAGGGGTCGGGGCCCGGCGGGGTATCCCGCCCCCCTGTGCCCGTCGGGGCGGGCCCGGAGCGCCGCCGGGGTGCCCGCCCCCCCCGCCGGGGCTCGGCACGGCTGGGCACGGCTCGGCGGGGCCGGGCCGGCGCTGCCCGTCGGGGCGCCGTGCGGCGGGGGAGCCCCGCTCCGCCCCGCGCCGCCCGCCCCGCCCCGCAGCCGGCTCTTCTCTCCGCTGCAGCCGGGATGGAGCCGCGGCGGGGCTGAGCGGCCGGGCCGGGCCGCGCCGGGCCGGGCCGGGGCCGGGATGGACGGCCCGAGCGGGGGCTGCCCGCTGGCCGCCCCCGCCGCCCCGTCGCGGGCGAAGCTGCCGCTCGGCATCGTCTTCTCGACGGCGCTCTTCTGCGGGGAGGGGGCGGCGGCCGCCGTCCTCTGCCTCTCCTACGACCACTCCGACGACCGCTTCTGGCTGGCGCTCACCATCTTCTTCGTGCTCTGCCCCTCCGTCCTGGTGCAGCTCACGCTCATCTTCGTGCACCGCGACCTCAGCCGCGACCGCCCCCTCGTCCTGCTCATGCACCTGCTCCAGCTCGGGCCCCTCATCAGGTGAGCGCGGCAGGGACGCGGCGACCCGATAGGGGACGCAGGGACCCCTGGCAGGGACACAGGGACCCCCGGCAGGGACATGGCAACCCCTGGCATGGCATGGTAGGGGACGCGGAGACCCCCGGCAGGGACACGGGGACCCCCAGCAGTACACGCGGACCCCCGGCATGGTGCGATAGGGGACACTGGGGACCCCTGGAAGGGACGTGGGGACCCCTGGCACATGGTGCGGGCCCCAGGTGAGAGCGGTGGCCGTGGTCCGGGCAGGGCGCCCCGGGCACTGGCTGTCAGCAGAAATCTGCCCCTGTATCACTCCGGCGTGCCCAGAGCTGCTCCTGACGGCTCCCTGTCCCCCTCCTCCCCTGGGACACCACTGCTACCAGGTGACCACGGGGGTCTTGTGCTCAGCTGCCCCTCTCCAGCCATGCCAGGGTCATGCCGGGGTGCTGCCTGCTCGCCTGCCTGCTGGATCCCGGCTCCGGGCAGGGCTGGGCGCTGCCAGCCTGTTGCACTCAGCTGCTGGGCAGGATCTGTGCGCGGGCACTGCCTGCAGCCGGCGTTTCCCTCGGCCTGTGGGGTTTGCCAGGGTCACGCTTAGGCTGGGGGCACAGATGCAAATCCTGGCAGGGGTGCTTGAGGGTGAATAGAAACAAGGGTCCTGTCCCCCAGCAAAGGTCCCCAGTCCTGGGGCGGGGAGTGGGCTTATGGGACACGGAGGAGAGGAGATGAGTGCAGGAGCAGGAGTGGCATGGGAGCCGGGAGGCCACCGGACCATGGGGGGGGGGGGGGGAGGGCAAAGGAGTGGGTGTTGCACAAGGCAGAGAGGTGCTGATCGCTCACTCCTTGGGAATGCTGCAGTGCTCCCCGGGCTGCTGTCACCCGGGCCGCCATGCTCAGGGAGAACGCACAGGGGGTGCAGTGGGCAGCGTGGCAGAGCCGTCATCTCCATGGGGCTCCTTCCGCCAGGGCACGCCGGCAGCCACGCTTTGGGGCACGCCATACCTGCAGAGCTGCAAAAACACCGCGGCCTGCACCATGCTTCCTCCATCACCGGAAACAAGCAGGGTGCCAGAGGCATCCTCGTCACCACGTTTCGTCTCCAGAGGTGGCCGGGGAGTCTCACCTCAGGGCCACCAGCTGTGGAAGGGCTGCAGGTCCACGTCAGCCTGTACTGGCCCGCGGTGGTGTTGCAGCTCACACTGCACCGGCTGTGGCTGTCTGAGGTGGTTACGATGGTGTTTGGCCACTTGCAAAAGCCAGGCAGAGCTGCTCACG
The DNA here is from genome assembly GCF_017639655.2 of Falco naumanni. NCBI lineage: Eukaryota > Metazoa > Chordata > Aves > Falconiformes > Falconidae > Falco > Falco naumanni. The sequence goes on from NC_054067.1 coordinate 16,627,215, forward strand.
AGCGGCTGCTTCGGTTGGCTCCTTGGGCAGGAGACGGAGCCCAGCCTGCTACGGTCTGGCAGGGCACCGAGAGCCAGCTGGGACTGCCCTTGAAGCCAGGCATTTTGATGAAACTGTTTTCCCGTTAAGAGTTTGCAACGAGCCATGAGTGCTGGCCTGATCTAGCAAGAGGATTTATCCAAAACCCTCATTCCATTTGGGTCTGAAACACAGCAGTTACTGCTGTCCTAATGAGCACTCATAAATAATTGTGTCTGTTGGTCCCAGAGCCAGCCCGTCCCCGGAGCGGGAGCCAAGCCTGTCAGATGGGTCCTCCTCTGCTGATGGCCTCTGGCCCTCACACACCCGCTTCACGGCTGTGTGCGGAGGGGCTGGGGGTCACGCTGCCTGCTGGCCGTGCAGTGGGGAGCAGCGTGGGAGAAACCCACCTCCCCTGCCCGCACGTGAGGGTGCCAGGAACTGCGGAAGCGCTGTCTTATCTGCCCATGTCACACTCTGCTTCACCCTGCGCTCCTCTTCCTGCCGTCCCCACCAAGAAGGAAATGTAGAAGCCTTCTGCTCAAGAAGAGATCAAAGACAGTATCAGAAAGTTTCCCTTGCCTCTGCTTAGAGGAAGAGATAGGTTTGGTGCTGGTGGGGAAAACAGAGCCCAAGGGAGATTAACCCCTTCCTGTAGCTCTGCTGCAACCTATTCTGTACCCTGGATGCTGCACCCCTTGCAGCGGGTGTTGCACCCCTTGTCCCCCGGCCCCACACGCTTCACCCTGTGTGCTGGAGCAGAGGAGTGGCCACCAGGCATCGCCATGGTCCTGCTGTGACCCTGCCCTCATCCTGACATCCTGGGATCCTGCCCTCATCCTGACATCCCAGGGCCAGGGACTGCCGGCAGCGCTGCTGAACGGTTGCCTGAATCAGTTGGGCTGAACTCTGCAGGAGCAGGGTCCGGCCAGCACCGAGCGAGCAGGGCTGGAAGGGCCGGGAGCGGGGCTGGAGGGCAGCGGGGATGCTGGCGGGGTGACAGCGGTCCCGTCTCCGCAGGTGCATGGAGGCCCTGGTGGTGTACTGCCGGTCGGGGAAGGAGGAGGAACCCTACGTGACCATCACCCGTAAGCGGCGGCTGCGGAAAGGCTACGAGGTGGAGATGGAGCAGGAGGTGGGCCACTCGGTGCGCCGGCTGGCCACACACCGCAACGCCTTCAAGCGCATGGCGGTCATCCAGGCTTTCCTGGGCTCCACCCCGCAGCTTACCCTCCAGCTCTACATCAGCGTCTTGGAGAAGTATGTCCCTGTCACCCGAGGTAAGGGTGCCTGGCACAGGGCTCCCCAGGGCTGTGCAGGTGGGACCCTACTGGGGCACGGCGGCAGCTCCTTAACTGTGTGTGCCGGTGTGGCAGCGGAACAAAGCTCTGGGGGGCATTGCTGGGGGCATGGCTGGTGAAGGACTGGACTCCCGCAAACATGGAACACAAGCTGTGGAATTTGGGCGCTTGTCCATCCCCTGGTTTGCTTTTCTGATGCTCAGCTCCCTGCTTTGCAGCTTGCAGTGAAGCTGGGGAGAATGGGAAGAGCTGGCTGTGACCAGGCTCTGCTCCCAGCCCTGGTCCTTGCAGGTGTCTGCCCACTGAGCCGTGCCATCCACCCTGTGCCCTGTCCCATAAAGATGTCATGTCCCTGCCGCAGGTGGTCCAGTCTGCATTAGTTACTGGTTTTTTTCTGGCTAGCTCCAGGCTCTGGCTTCCCCACGGTCCCTCTGTCAGATCTATTTCTGTGCCTTTCCCAACAGCCAAAGCTCCCACTCCCAGGCTCCCTTGCCTGCCCCCAGGATGTTTATGTGCTTGGGGGCTGGATGTGCCAGAGCAAACTTTTAACTCCTGCTGCAGCACGTTACCGAGCCAGGCACGCAGGAGTGCTCTTGCACCGTTCCAATTGCAGCACTGTGTGAAGGAGCTGCCCTCACCGACCCGCTCTCCCGGCCACGCTGGGAGCCCAGACCTTGCCCTCTGTGCCCATGGCAGGCGCACGGGAAGGGGAACATGGGAGATGCCCCACAGAAACCCTCTCCGTGGCCGCAGCCCCCTGTGAGGATGTTTTGGGGAGATGGAGCAGCAGAGGGAGGATGAGCCTCAGCGCTCCTCCAGCAGCAGATGCGGGAAGTGAATCCTGCTTGATGCATTTTGGATGATTCCATCGCAGCTCGAGTGTCTCAGCTCAGCTCTGCAGCTCGCAGCCACCACCACTGGCATGGCATGACTGGGAGCAGCCGCAAGCTTCCCTTTTTCTCTTGGGGTTTTCCTGGCTGTGCTGGATATGAGCATGAGTTCCCTAGAAATGACCTTGGATTTGAAGCTCCTGGATGAGGCAGGCTCTTGATATGGTCCTGGGGTGAATGGTCAGCTACAGAGGTGCAGCTCTTGGCCCTGGTGAGGGCAGAGGGATGCTCACAGCAGACTGTGCCCCACTCACCCTTGAGCAGTATTTCTTGCACAGGGCAGGGGGGTGGTGCCTAGTTCAAGCACAGGAATGTCCCCAGTTTGGCAAAGGCTTCTGGTTTATTGGTGTGGGGAGAAAATCTGGGAGCAGGGCCTCCTGCTGCCTGCAGCTCCCCCCACAGCCACCTCAAAATGGGGTCTGTTGTCACCAGCCACAAGCTGTCCCAGCAGCACTCGCACTGAGCCTCCTGCTGCACGCACCAGTGCTTGGCACCCTCCACTTCACACCCAGGATTGGTGCCTCGTGCTTTGCACCCAGGGCAGCAGAGCGGCTGGACACACAGCCCAGTCCCCGATGCTGCCTGACTCCCCTCGCCCTCTCTTTCTGCAGCCATCCTCATGGGCATCTGCCTGGTGTCGGTCACCTACGGAGCGCTTGTCTGCAACATCCTGGCCATCCAGGTCAAGTATGATGACTACAAGGTCCAGCTGCGGCCACTGGCCTTCCTTTGCATTGTGGTGTGGCGCAGCCTGGAGATCTCCACCCGCGTGGCCGTTCTCGTGCTCTTCAGCACCGTCTTCAAGCACTGGATCATCCCCATCGCCCTGGCCAACCTGCTGGTGGTCTTCTTCTTGCCCTGGGTGCAGTTCTGGCGAAGCGGCACCCGCCTGCCTGACAACATCGAGAAGAACTTCAGCCGTGTGGGCACGGTGGTCGTGCTTTGCGCCTTCACCCTCCTCTACGCCAGCATCAACATGTTCTGCTGGTCGGCCGTGCAGCTCAAGCTGGCCGACCGGGACCTCATTGACAAGTCGCAGAACTGGGGCCGCCTGGCCACGTACTACGTGGTCCGGCTGGCAGAGAACACAGCACTCGTCGTCCTCTGGTACTTCTTCAAGACAGATGTCTATGAGAACATCTGCACACCACTGCTGGTGGTGCAGCTGCTCCTCGGCTACTGCCTGGGCATCTACTTCATGCTCCTTTTCTTCCAGTACCTCCACCCCTGCCGCCAGCTATTCCGGCACAATGTTGCCGACTTTCTGCACTGTGTCTGCTGCCGCCGGCAGCTGCCGGGGACCCCTCTGCGCCTCCAGGCACCCTGTGAGCCCGGCGTGAGGCACAGCATCGTCTGAGGCTTGGTCAGTGCCCGGCTTCTCCAGCTGGCTATGGACAGGGGACAGACAGCCCTGGGCTGCGCTGGCAGCCAGAGGGGACCTGTGGCATAAGCCACGCCAGAGGCAAGCACTGCCTGGCCCTGCAGTGGCAGTGGGTCCCAGTGTGGCCCTGCAGTGGCAGGGGGACAGGAGCATGCCTGCCTGCCTGGGACTATGCACGTGGACACGACGGGCTTACGGGGTGCGGAAACTGCCTGCTGCTGCAAGCCAGCTGCCATGCGATGCACATCCCCTGCGGTGCCCCGACACCCCCAGCCTGCCCGCTGTGGTACATACAGGGACCTTGGGGCCACGGGTGCCAGTGGGACTGTTTTAAGCAGTAAAAAAAACTTTGCTGTGGCTGTGAATCCAGGTGCTGGTGGGTGGCTGGTGACTCACGTGGAGGGTGGGGACTGTCCTGCCGGGGCTGGCATCTGCACACACCCGTTGCCCACGTAGCCCTCGTCCTCATGGGCACCAAGCTGGGGCTGCCCCAGTGGCAAATGGGGATGGTGGGGATTCCCCGTGATGGAGCTGATGAGGTACGGGAGCATGGTGGAAGGGGGGCCAGCCTTATCCTGTGCCTCCGTCAGCGCGGCCATGGCTGCAGGCCAGGAGCAACCCAGCATACCAGCAAGGAGCAATCCTGCCCAACCTGTTCCTCCAGGCTGGGGGCCCCGGTGCTGGCTGCTGTTCTCAGCAGGAGCGCCAGGCACGGCAGAGCTTGGGCCCCTGCAGCAGAGGGGAGGCAGGAGACAAGGACAGCTGGCGTGCTGGCAAGGATGCTGATGGGACCCAGGCGTCCTGCCCCCAAACCAGGAGTGTGACCCTCCCCCCAGCACCCATCTGTGGGGTCAGCTTAGTTTGAAGGGTGCTTGGTGTCGGGCTGAGGGCGCCCAGCACCCTCGGGGGGCCCGTGGTGGTGCCGCACCACTGGTGCTCAGTCTCAATTCACCTGCTTTGGAGTGGGTCCCTGGGCCGGATCCTGACCCCAGCATGGTGCCTTGCTCCCAGGATGCTTCTCCTCCTTTGGTGGTTTTCTTGTAAAACAGAAGCAGCAAAGGCTGGCGTGGGCGGCCAGGCAAGGGCACAATTGCTGAGCTGGGAGCAGGACAGACTCTCCGCTACTTCCTCCCACCAGGAGATTCCTACCTGAAAAAAAGCCCGGTTTTGTCCCCAGATACTGCAAAGAACCGGGCAGAGCAGCCTGATGCCCTGCAGTGCCCAGCCGGGGGGCCACGGGGGCCACCTCAGTGGGAGGCCTTGCCCAGCCTGCACGAAGGGCTGGTTTTCGGGTGGCCGGTAGGGTCAGCCCTGCCTTCCTGGAAGGTGGCCTTTGGAACTACTCAGCATTTCCTCAAAGGCTTCTCAGGGGAAAGTCCCTGCGGTGCTGTTCCCGCCACCGGGGCTGCCGCCTCCATAAAACGGCGGGCAGGCGGCGGCCGCCGGGACATCGCACCATGGGCAACTGGCTGGTCAACCACTGGTTCTCGGCTGCTGTCCTCGTGAGTGTGTGGGGCTGGGGGCTCATCTGCCAGGGCGGGGGGCTAGGGCGATGGGGGGGGGTTATGGGGGGCACAGTCTGGGTATGGCACCGGGGGCCTTGCTGGGAGAACGGGGGCTGATGGGCTGTCCTGAGGGTGGGCTGTGGGGAGGGACAAGCATCCCCTCTGCTCAGGCAGCCTGCAGAGCCCCGGTGGCCAGGGGAGGGAGGGGGTTCAGAAAACATGTGTTGAGGAAAACAGGACTCAAAGGAAAGGGGGGGTCCCACTGCAGAACTTAAAAATGACGCTGCTTTGCCCAGCTGCTTTGCCTGGGCACTTCCCGTGTGAGAGCAGGAGGGTCCCATGAGAGCCCACACTGGGGTGAGGAGCCTGGACCATGGGGATGATCTGCTGATGATTGCCCGGCCAGCACCGTGCCAGCTGCTCGGTGCTGCATGAGGAGCTGCAAACGCGTGGGAAAATGGGGGTATTCAGAAAGTGGGGTTATTTTCACTTTTAAATGACTTTTTAAAAAAAAAATCCAAAACAAATGCAAGGCAGAGTTGGTTTGGGAGCTCTTAAAAAAATCAGTGGCTGAGAGACCAGTGTGGGCTGCAGCAGGGTTAGGCAGGGGACAGCAGCGTGGCAGGGCTGGGTGAGCCAGCGCCCTGCGAAACTTCCCCCTCCCAGAGCCTTCACACAGCCCCGCTCAGCCCCGACCATCCTCTGGGTCTGCCCTCCCGCCGTGCAGGCGCTGCCTGCTCCTGGCCTTTCCTCCTTCCTTGTGTGTGGGTGATGCACAGGGCCGTGGGGGACAAGAGAGTTATTTTGCAAGACTCTCACACTTTTCCCCAGCCTTGGACCCGTGTCCTGGCCCATTGTGTGCTGCCGCAGGTCATAAGGAAGCAGCAGGGGATGTGCTGTCCTGACACCCTCTGGCTGTAACCACAACCAAGTGCTGTGGGGTGAAAGGGGTCCCGGGCTGGGGTCCCTCATGGGGCCATGGATTTCCCCTGCAGGCAGCCTGGCTGGGCATCAACATCTTCCTCTTCACATACTACTTTCTGTTCTTTGACCGGGACGAGCGGTATTTCTACACCAGGGCCATCCTCGGGGTAAGATGTTTCCCTGCAGCACCCTGCCTGCCTGGGCACGCATGCCCCTTGGGGCCCTCCTGCGGTGGGGTGGGGGCTGTAGCACCCCATGCCCCTTCCTTGCCCTGTCCTCTTCCAGCCCTGCATCACTCTGTCCCACTTCCCAGCCCTGCAGTGCTCCATGCTGTTCCCTATCTTGGTCCCTGTCTTGTTCCAGCCCAGCAACACCCCCTCCCAGTTCCCAGCCCAGTCCAGCATCACTCCCTCCTAACCCCCAGCCGAGAATCGCTCCCTCCCGGTCCCCAGCCCAGCATCACTCACTCCCAGCTTGGGTCCACCCTGTCCCAGTCCCAGCACAGCACCATGCTGGGCAGAGCTGTGGGGGCCAGCATGGGGGCAGGCGGACGTACCCCACCTGCAGTGCGGGACAGCAGCACTCACCCCCGGTCCTCTCCCCAGTCCGCTTTGGCATGGGCACGAGCATCAGCCAAGTGCCTCAACTTCAACAGCATGCTGATCCTGCTGCCCGTCTGCCGCAACCTCCTCTCCTTCCTCCGCGGGACCTGCTCGGTGAGTGCCCCGCCGCAGCATGGCCAGCGTGGCTGTCCCCATCCCTGTCCCCATCCCTGTCCTGATGCCACCGCCTCTCCCTGCAGTGCTGCAGGCGAACTCTGCGGAAACAGCTGGACCACAACCTCACCTTCCACAAGCTGGTGGCGTACACGCTGGCCCTGCTCACAGGTATTGCCCCGTGCTGGGCTGGGGCATGGTGGGGACTGGGAGGTGGCCATGAAGGTGACTGCCTGTCCCCTATCCAGCCGTGCACACCATCGCCCACCTCTTCAACCTGGAGCGCTACAACCACAGCCAGCAAGCCACCGATGGCAGCCTCCCCGCTGTCCTCTCCAAGATGCACCTGCAGGGCAGCAAGTGGCTGAACCCCATCCACTCCAACCAGACGGTGAGGGCAGCCTTGGTGTCCAGCCCCCTGCCACCGCCTGTCCCCTGCCTCCCTAACCTCTCCTGCTGCCCCCGCAGACTGTTGAGTATGTGGCCTTCACCACCATCCCGGGACTGACAGGTGTCATCATCACGCTGGCGCTCATCCTCATGGTCACGTCCTCCACTGAGTTTATCCGCAGGAACTATTTTGAGGTCTTCTGGTACACACACCATCTCTTCCTCATCTACTTTGCTGGCCTTGTCATCCATGGCATTGCGTAAGGCTCCTCACTGCTCCCTGAAGGCAGGACAGCAAGGGGCAGCGGCCGCGTACGCCCGGTGGGGCAGCGGTGCAGCCCTGGAGAGGGTCCAGCGGGGCCGTGGGCTCCTCATTCCCAGGGCCGGCTAGCCCAGCTGGCCCCACACAGTGTGGCTCAGCCCCGTCCAGGGGGCAGGACCCAGCCTCCAGGCTCATCCCTCACTCCCCTGCAGCGGGCTGGTGCGCGGGCAGACAGAGGAGAGCATGGAGGAGGTGCACCCCCATCGGTGTGCCCGCTGCCTCACGTACAAGGCCGAGAACTGCAGCCACAGCTGCTGGAAAGACCCCGAGTTTGGCAGCATCCCCACCGAGGTAAGGCAGCAGCGGGACGGCTGCGCGGGGAGAAGCCCTTCCTCTGCCCTTGGCATGCTCTGGCCTTGGCCCTCCCCAACCCTTTGTTCTCCTCCATCCCCACAGTCCTGGAAGTGGGTTCTGGCCCCCATTGTCCTCTACATATTCGAGCGGATCCTCCGTGTCTGGCGTGCACGGCAGAAGGTGGTTGTCACCAAGGTGGGTGGTGCAGGAGCCTGTGCCTGCTGCCAGCTGCTTCCCGCACTGCCACTGGTGCTGCAGCTCCCTGCCGGGCTGGCAGGCAGGGGCCACTGCCAAAGCCCCTTGCCCAGGGACAGGAGCCAGGTGGGGTGCTGAGCCCCATCCCTGCCCCACAGGTGGTCATGCACCCTGCCCGTGTGCTGGAGCTGCAGATGCAGAAGAAGGGCTTTCGCATGGAAGTGGGGCAGTACGTCTTCATCAACTGCCCTGCCATCTCCATGCTGGAGTGGCACCCCTTCACCCTCACCTCGGCACCCGAGGAGGACTTCTTCTCTGTCCATATCCGGGTGGCTGGGGACTGGACAGAGCGTCTCGTCGACACCTTCCAGCAGCAGAAGTCAGAGATGCCCAGGTAGGCTGGGGAGCACCAAAACTGACCATCCCAGGGGGCTGGGGAGGCTGTACCTCTTACCCAGGCCCTCTCTCGGCCAGGATCGAGGTGGATGGCCCCTTCGGCACAGCCAGTGAAGACGTGTTCCAGTACGAGGTGGCCATGCTGGTGGGAGCAGGCATTGGCGTCACACCCTTTGCCTCCATCCTGAAGTCCATCTGGTACAAGTTCCAGCAGGCTGACCAGACCCTCAAGACCAAGAAGGTACGGGGTGTCCCACGGGACCAGCCGTGGGTTTCTCCACGCTGGGCTTCCCAGTTCTCGATGTTGCATCCTTCCACGCCTCCTGCTCTGCTCCAGCTTGGGCAACCCCTCTACCCCTGCATCCCAGATATATTTCTACTGGCTCTGCCGGGACACGGGAGCCTTTGCCTGGTTCAATGACCTGCTTGCCTCACTGGAGCAGAAGATGGCAGAGTCGGGCAAGGCAGACTTCCTCACCTACCGTCTCTTCCTCACCGGCTGGGACACCAGCATTGTGAGTCAACCATGGGCAGGCATGACTGCGAGGGGGGACACGGGGTGGCCAGCTCAGGCAGGAGAGGCAGGGCGAGCATGTCAACAGCTTGCAGGCAGAAGGTCCAGGAGTGGCGTTTGGTGGGCATCAGCGAGGGATGCTCCTCTGTGGTGAGGGACTGGAGGTGGGCTCATGGATGGTGGCCAGGATCCTCACCGTCCGTGCTCTGCCCAGGCCAACAACGTGGCGCTCCGCTTTGACACTGCTACAGACACGGTGACGGGCCTCAGGCATAAAACCATCTTTGGGCGGCCCATGTGGAACAGCGAGTTCGCGGCAGTGGCTGCAGCCCACCCCAGGTGAGAGCTGGGCAGGGGGTTCAGGGTGCCGGAGCTGGGAGGCACCCTCTCCTCCCTGGTGTGCAGTGCTGGCTTTGGGAGGGGAGCATTTATCCCCTGCAGGTTGCAGGGACCCCAAAAAGCTCTTAAATCACTTTTCCCTGAGCCGCCTGCCCAGTGCTGATGCCCCTGTGCTATGTACAGGTCGGTGGTCGGCGTGTTCCTCTGCGGGCCAGGGGCCTTGGCAAAGAGCCTGCAGAAGTCTTGCCACCAACACTCCAGCCTGGATCCCAGGAAGGTCAAATTCTACTTCAACAAGGAGAACTTTTAAGTGGCAGCCAGGCTGGGACCCCAGCAGGCAGGGGACCCTGCCAGTCTCACCTCCATGCTGGAGCATGGCCCGGGGCAAGCATCTGCTGAAGAGCGCGTACACCGAAGCTGTGCAAAACACGGCAAGGCGCTCCTTCCCCCTGCAGAGCTCCACGTTCAAAGATGCTGCTGCCTTGACCTGGTCTACAAGGGGTCCTCGTGGAGGGAGCGGGCTTGCAGCACCACACGGCCCTCTGTCTGTCTTGAAACCGGAGACACATGCTGCCATGATGCTGCTGGTGCAGCAGGAGCACCCAGCGGGCTGGGCACAAGCATGGGACAAGGATGGGGACGGGACACGGGCAAGCCGAGCAGGCACTGGGAGCCAGATGTGCCCCTCCAGGTTTAAACTGTCCTTTGCATAAAAGGGTAACTTAAACTTGCTTTCCCTTATAATAAAAGCCTCCGTGCAGCTACGAAGGAAGCCCACTCTTTGCCCCCTTGTAGGGCTGCAGTAACAAAGCTGGTTCATAGCAAACCTGCTGGGGTGCAGGGTAAGGCACTTCCCCTCCACAGGGGCTGGCTGCCACCCCGGAGCCAGCCTGCACCACCCATCGGGCACACACCAGCGCAGTCTGGCTTCAAATGCAGCTCGTGTAAAGGCAACAAATTCTCCTCAAGTATATGCAGAGAAGAGGGGAAAACCACCTTCCCCACCCAGGCTGGCATGGTAAGTGATACAGCAGTGTGATACGGAGCCCTTCCTGCGCTAGTGGGGACAGAAAGCTGAGCTCCCCATTCTGCCCTTCCCTTACACCCCCTGTGAACATCACAGCACCTAAGAAATCCCATCAGTAGTTCTTGCCCTGCTGCTAGGGAGAAGGGAGGAAGGCAAGTGGTCTGGAATTAGGCTAGCCTGGAGCCGGGCCAGACTGCTCCCACAGCCCAGCAGTCCCACTCTGGCCTCCATGAAAGACAACAAGGCAGCCAGAGACACAGCTTTACTCAAACCCTCCTCCCACTTTATTTCAAACATCATAAAATATACACACAGAAAAAAAGATGAACGGAAGGGAAAAATGTTAGGGTGTGAGGAGAAACCTCTCCCAAAACACAGCATCAGCGCAGACAGCAACGGGAAGTAGCTGCCGTAGAGCGTTGCCTCTGTCCAGGCAGACAGCATCTCCACCACGTGCCTGCCAGGGCTGCAAGGAGGAAGGGGAGGACAGTGAGCCCCGGCACACGGAGGAAAAACAGGACAGAGCCCCATCCTGAGCAGCTCTCCGATTTACTGAAGGGGACAGGCACAGGCTGAGGCCCGGCTAAGGACGTCACCTGTCAGGGTGCCCCTGTAGACTTCTGGATTTGCTCCTTTAGAATAAGGATGCTCTGCCGCTGCTCCGGCGGCAGCATGGCGATCTGGTCTGCTGTCAGCTGCAGAACCTGCATGATCAGGGCTGCCTGTGGGGAGAGGGGGGAATGAGAGCCATGCCTGCCAGAGCAGCCACAGGTTACTGGAGCCAGGAAGGGGCTGTCCCTGCCACAGTCAGGTGCATAGGAAGTGCTGCTCCTGCTCTCATCTGCTGCTTTTCATCCACTTACCTTCTCGTGATCCTGGGGAGTAACCTGGCTCTGTCCAGGGCTAAAGCCTCCAGGCTGACCAGCTCCTTGGACCCCTGCCCCAGGAATGCCTCCTCCCTGCAAGCCTGCCCCTGCCATGTTAGGAACCTGTAGGCGCAAGAGAGAGGGTAAGGACCAAGGGGTCTCTGGGCTCAGCCATGCAGATACAGGAACACAAAGCATGATCAGATGAATGCCCTCACAGACAGCCTGACAATGCCCAAGCATGACGAGATACAGGCTACCGTGCATTTTATGTGCTCTCCTGTCCCTCCAACTCAACCTACACCAGGAAGAGGTGGAGAGAGGCCTGATCCTTGTCCTGTCCCCAGCAGACAGGCAGTGCCTGGGGAGATGGGACAGATGCCCTGACCCCCCAGAAAGCCACTGACCTAGGCTTTGTGCTTCCTGGAGGTGCTGCTCTGCAGGATGCCCTCCCCTCGCTAGCTGCTGCAGGACACGTTCACGCTCCCCACCCATCCCTAACCTACAGGACATCGTCGGCGCCCACCAGCTGAGCAGAGGTGTTGTGTGTACCTGGCGGGGCCCCTGCGGGCCACTGGCTCCCATGTTAAGTGGCCCAGGACCCTGTATCCCACCAGGCATGGGGCCACGTGGGTTGGGACCTGGCCCTCGAGGCTCCAGGCCCCGTGGCTCCATGACCCTGGCCTCCATGGCCCTGGCTTCCAGCACTCGCGGCTCCAGGACCCGTGGCTCCAGGCCTCGTGCCTCCAGGGCTCGCGCTTCCATCACCCGGGGTTCCAACCCTCGTGGCTCCAATCCTCGTGGCTCCAGCCCTCGGGGATCTCTTCCGACTGCAGAGGAAAGACACGGCAAGCTGTTGAAAGGAGCAGTGCCACAGGGAGCATGGGAGCGAGCCTGCTGCCTCCTTTGTCTGGGGGCGAGCAAATGCCCGAAAGGTGCAGGGCTGGGGGCAGAGGGGACATGCCTGGAGGAAGTCCCTTGCCCTGTGGAACTGTCGTTCCTTGCCCTGGAGTCAGTCGTTTCACTGCCCAAACTCCCTTCCTACGTCTCGTGTCAGGGCAGTGGGCTCCACTCTGACTTCTTGTCTGTACGCTTTAAGCCACCCATTATTTCATGCCCCCTCTCTCACCTCGAGCATCCATCAAGGGCCCCCGTGGCTCTCCCATCAGTGGTCGGGGTTCTCCCATGGGTCCCCCCCTCATCTCATGGGGGGGGCCACGGCTGTCATGACCAGGCATATGGTGCATAGGGGCTCCCTGGTGGGGCGGCCCAAGGTAACCTCTGACGCAGAGAGACGAGGAGAGCAAAGCAGGAGGAGAAGAAAAAGCGAGAGAGTGTGAATCAGACGCTGGCTTGGCACGGTCTGGGCAGAGCGCTGGGATTGCCCCCGAAGCCGGCCACAGGGGAGGAGGGCGAGGCTGGCACAGGGACAGGTGCTGTCGGCCCCATGCCACAGGGCTGCTGCCATCACCCTGGGGATGCCCCGTCCACGCAGAAACGGGCCAGCCCCCACGGTCGGCAGAACAGAGGCCTCTGACCAGGCAGCAGTGACTCCCGAAAGGCTGGGAGTCACTCCCCTGTCCTCAGTGAGAGGTCACCCTTGCGCAGGGGACAGTGCCAAGGGCTCCTCTCCTTCCCTCTCCCCTCACCTGGGCTCCACTTCTCCAGTGACTGAGAGCAGGGTCCCTCCGCGAGGGTCATTCGGGGCATCTCCCAAAAGGCCTCGGGGCGGCGGGCCACTAGCAGGTAGAGATCCACGCTGCATAGGGGCCCTCGGGTCTGGCATGGGCACTGCCAGGGAGACACACAAGAGCTCGTGAGGATCTGCATGACCAGTGCTGTGCTGAGACTGTCCCCCAGCGCTCTTGGGGCTGGGGTGTGGGGCAGCCTTGCCGCTCACCAGCGCGCAGGCAGGTGAGCCATGCTGACCGCCGGGGCGCAGCCCCTACACAAGGCCAGAGTGCACCAAAACCCCTTCCCTAGCTGCCGATTTAATCGCTCTCTTTCCCTCTGGCTCTATCTCAGGCTCCTTATGGCACCAGGTGGTCAAACCAAGCGTGGGTGCCCCCATGGCAATCCCTACAAGCATGGGCATCAACACCCCGCTGACGTGGGGCCAGGAGCAAAGCAAGACATGGAAGGCTCCTGGTAACGAGGTGTCAAAGGGGGCTGGATCCTAGGCAAAGGCCCTCTCCAAGCAGGCTCTCCTTTTCCACTGGTGGCTCTCTGTGCATGGCTCTAGCTTGTTCTCTCCTCCAGCACTGGAGGAAATCCTGCCTCCTCCTCCTCTTTACCCTGCCAGGCTACAGAGTGATATGCCAGTCCCTGGCCCCGAGCGCAGCGGGGTGAAAGCTACTCTGCACACTCCACAACGAGCTCCACGGGAGGAGGCAGCTGGCGGGTGCCGGGATACCTTGAACGCGTTCGATAGACGCAGGCCTGGCAGGTCCCACGGGCGAGAGCTGCAGGTTCCCTGGGCAAGCAGCAGGAAAAGAGGGAGAAGAGCAGACACGTAAATAGTGTATGCACACATGCACTCAGCTTTGGGGACAATGCTGCCTGCAGGATCACCTCCACTCCCTGAAGTCCCCCGGAAGACCTAGGGAGAAGATGCTGGATGCTGCAGGTCTGGCTTTATCAACCTCTTCCATTAACGCCACCTCTGCCACCACAGGCGTGACAGACAGCTTGGCACGGCCCTTCCCTCACTCACTACGTGAATGTGCAGGGCGGGAGGACGTCCTGCTGAGAGAACTGGCATTCTGTGGGGCCGTGCTGTGCCCCGCAACACGCAGCCAGCCAGCTTCTGCCTCTGCCCGCAGCTTCCCGCGGCACTCCCCAGAGCCAGCTGTCTGCTCTCCAAAACCTTCTGGGTGCCAAGAACTACAAGGCTGCTGTCAGGAAGACGGTGCCCACCCCAAAGAAAATGGAAGTCAGCTGCCCCTAAGTACCTAAGACAAGAGGATCTCAGAACAAGTTTGTCACATCCCTGAAACAAGGCCTACGATACGAGCGAAGGCAATAGGGGTGGCTGCCTGTGTGCCTTATTACTGGAAGAACAGGAACGCCTTGGTTGTGGCTTGACACAGTGGCCACGCAACATGTGAACCGTAAAGAATACGGCTCTGGGGCTGGGCCGTACAGACCGTGCCTGCGGAGGGAAAGCCAAGCCATCACTCACCAGGAAATTCCCTGCCAAGCCTCGCACTCACTGTCGCAAGCAAAAGCGAAGGCCCGGCTCCCTCTGCCGGGCACGGCGCGGGGAGTGCTGGCACATGCGGGCAGACGCAATGGCAGCACAAGCTGCTTCGCAGCACCCAGACAGCAAAGGAACAGGACAGGGACCAGAGAAGAGCAAGCTCGGCCTGCCCACACAAGCAAAGGGACAGACACAGGCTCACAGAGAGATGGGAATCACAGGCACGTCCTGCTCAGTGGGGCTCTGCAGGGACTGGCAGCTCTCCCGGCTTCCAGGGCACGTCTGCACAACGTGGCACAGAACAAACTGGGAGCAAACTGGTGCAAGGGCTGGGGCCCTGGAAGCAGGAGAGCTGCTACCACAGCCTTGCGCCTAAGCAAACAAACCTGGGTGCAGCTCAGCGCTGTGGGAGCTGCCCCGGAACCAGGGACAGCAAGGCTGCAGGTAACTGGCAGGGGCTCTTGGCACAGCACTGCTCAGCACCCGTGGCCCAGGCCCCCACCAGAGCAATGCTCACATGACGCACAGCACTCATTCACGTCTGTTTTACCTTGTCCACGCTCCAAGGGGACTGGCCCTCCACCCGGCATCCCAACCTGCGGCTGCAGCCCACCTGAGAGGGACAGGCAGAGATCAGATCCCTCCTTGGCCATCCCCGCACCACTAAAAGACTCCTTTGGCCCCAACTACCTCCCCTGCGCCCAGCTCCTCAGGGAGCATCCAGTGGTTTATTTTCTTGGTGTTGGCCCCCCACAGAGACAAGCCAACTTTCTGGACCACTGCTGGCAGTAGCCACAACCATGATGTATGGTATGGGCTACATGTGCTCTCACAGGGCCAAGCCCTCCAGTTAGGGGGAAGGTAGAGGGGCGCTGTCTGCAGGACCCGTGCGCCCCAGGCCCCGCTCAGCCAAAACCCATGCACTCACCTCCTGGAGCCATGGGGCCAGGGCCTGGGCCCTGCACAGGGGCTGCCATCTGTCCTGGGGCCGGCACTCCTCCCTGCATGGGCGGCTGCATCAGAGGCGGAGCGCCATTTACGTGCATCCCACCCTACCCAGGAGAGAAAACTGAGTCAGGGAAGCCCCTTCACCCAGGCATGCACATCCAAGCTGGGAGACCTGGATCTGGCAATGCCCATCTCTCCCACACACAGCACATGCATTGTGTAGACTCTTACTATGGGCTGTGGCTGGGACGAGGGTGTATTTTGTGGGTTCAGCTGGGCGTTAGGCCCTGGCCCAGGCCCAGGTCCTGGTCCCGGCCCTGGCACTGGCTGTTGGTTGCCTGGGATGAGAGGAGGAACACTGGTCTGGCGATGCAGGATTTTCTAGGGGCAGAAAAAGGAGAAGAGAGTTATCTTCCACCCCTCCTCCACAATAGGCTGCCACCAATATCCTACTGACCACAAACAAGGCAGCAAGGGACAAACCAGTGCAATCTCCGGGTCGACAATCCTCATGACCACCTGAGCCTGTAGCAGGGCATAAGCCAGCTGGGGGTTCTGGAGCAGCATGTTCCTGGCTTCCTGGGGGCTGTTCTGGACACACAACTGAGAAGACACACGCAGATCAGAGCTCTGGCAAGGTGCGACAGGGGCTGCAAGGGCATGGGCAGCAGTGGTAGAAGCTGTGCTCATGCGGAGAGTGCAGCTCTCTGCTTCACTCACCTTCATCTGCTTCATCAGCTCAAACATCTGCTCAGGTGGCAGGCTGGCTACTGCCCGGCTGATGGACTCGGGGGCATCTTCAGGATTGACTGGGTCACCATAGGGTGACTCTATGATGGGTGCACCTGTGCCCAAGCCTGCAACAAAGTTTGCAACCTTGTACAGCAACACAAACTGGCTGTTTTTAATGGGCTCATCAGAATGGAAGCACCATGCCCTTATGGGGAAAAGGAGGCAGTGAAAACAGGAAGATCATCTGGGACAGAAAACATAGAGCTGAGCCCACACATCTGTCTGCAAAGCTACTTGCTACATAGCTTAGAGCGGGTCAGCTCTGTGAGATCTCCATCTTGCTAGCCTTACAGAAAAGGCATGCTTTGTAACGCTGAGAAGGGCAGGCCCAGCCTGGCATCAGTGCGCTCTACATCACAAAATTTAGACTCACTCTTCAGCTCCTCCTTGTTCTTCTCACTGGCCGCGTTGTCGACACGCAGGGCCCTCCCGCTGAACTCTCGCCCATTCAAGTTCCGCATGGCACTGAGGGCCGTCTCCTGGTCTTGGTACTCACAGAAGCCATAGCCCTTCGGCTTTCCCGTCTCCCTGTCATACACCAGCCTGCACAGCGAGGAGAGAACCACCACCGCTGAGGGCAGCACAGGCATCGAGCAGCATGCAGTGCCCACATATCCCCATCGCTCAGAGCGGGGCTATTGGGGTACACCACACAGGAGCACTGCGGAGCAGAACGAAGGCACCGGAGTCAGGTCAAAGTGCACAACAGTGGGCCCTAAGCCAAAGCCAAAAGGCCTCCTAGACCCAGGTGTTCCCAAAGTTCTGGCGTCCAGGAAGGCCACCAGCACAAGCACCATCATGCTTCCCATAACGCCACAAAGACAGCTCCTGAGGGCACAGGGCTGGACTGGCTTCTCCTGCTGCTCCCAAGCCCTTGACTGAGAGCTCACTGAAGCCTGATACCAAGCCAGGAAAACACCCCTGCAGAGCCCCGAGGAGGGGAGTGCTCTGCGTACAGCCTGGCCGGGACTGCAGGACCCACCTGCCCCGGCTCCGGGCCGCAGCAGGGCAGCAGCCCCCAGCATGGCGCGACGCGGCCGCTTTCGGGCTGCCCTGCTGGGCTGCTGCGTCCGCAGCTCCCGGCGGGCCCCAGCGCCTGCGCCCCCCGCACAGCCGCCGCCTGAGGCAGCCCCTGCCCGCCCCGCGGGGCTCGGGGGAACCGGGGCGGGCAGCCCTCCTCACCTAAAGCTGACCACGGGCCCAACCTCTGAGAAAATGTCCTTCAGCTGCTCCTCTGTAGCTTCATACGGGATGTTCCCCACTGTAGAAGAGAGACGGTGGCCGCCGGTCAGCACGGAGGCCGAGGGCTCCGCGGATACTGGCCCCGCACGGCGCAGGGGGCTCGGCCGCCCGGCCCGCCCCCCTGCCCGGCCCCGGCCCCGCGGCACCCACCGAAGACGGAGCGCAAGGAACGGTCCACGGCGGGATCCCGCACCGACAACCCCGCCATCCCGCCGCCCAGGCCTGGCCGCCGCTTCCGGTCCCTCGCCCCAAGCAGTCCCCCCCGCTTCCGCTTCCGCCCACGCCCGCAACAAGCACGGCGGCGCGGCACGGCAAGCGCTCCGGAGGGAAACGTGGGGCTGTGCTGCTGCCGCTTCCGCGCCGCGCTCGGTAGGAGCGGGGAGCGGGCCGGGCCACCTGGCCGGGGGGGGGGCGGGGTCCTTGGGGAGCCCTTCTCCGGGCAGTCCGCCATGAGGGGCTGGCTCTCGGAGCAGCGCCGTGGCCTCGAGGGTGCAGTCCCGGGCACCGGCCCAGAGGCACAGCCCCCCGGGTATCCCGCAGCCGGGCACCCCACTCCCCGGCCACCCCATTCCCTGGGACACCCCACCCCCCACGTATCCCACTACTGGGGTACCCACTCCCCCTATACCTCGAGCACCCCATCCTCTGGGGTACCTCATTGCTGGACATCCCTTTCCATGGACCACCCCAGTCCACCCCATCCCAGGGACCTCACCCCCTAGGACACCCCATCCCAAGGACACCGGCCCTAGGGCACGCAGTCCCCCAGGGCGCCCCATCCCCGGGCACCCCATGGCAGTGCCAGGGCAGCCAGCCGCCTGCCCCCGCGTGCAGCCGGGGCTCCGATGCCCCCAGCATGGCAGTGCCAGGGACTCCTCTGGCCGCAGCTCCCTCCTGTCCCTTGCAAACCTGACACCCAGTGCTCGTGTCTCTGCCAGCCGGTGATGTCCCTCTGTCCTGGGGCTCGGCAGGATGGAGGCCAGGGACACCCCCATCCCTGTCCCTGCACTGGCCACGGAGCCGCGGTTTGCCCAGTGCCTCAGGTGAGCCTGAAAGAGGGAATGGGAGCCCTGCGGCTGCTCTGGCAGGGCTGGCGGGGAGGAGAGCTCAGAGGCCAGCCCCGCACCCAGCGGGGGTCTCTTCCCTGCGATGGGGTGGGCAGCAGGGCTGGGGAGGGTCTGACCATGCCTTAGCCTCGCAGGAAGCAGTTGGAAGAGGAGCAGCTCCTGGACAGGCGCTACCAGCTGCAGAAGATGCCAGGGGGCTGTGTGGCCCTGCCTGTGCTGGAGGAGAAGCTCTCCCAGCTGTGGCTGCCCCAGGAGATGCCCTGTGAACTGGTCTGGATCCAGGTTGGGAGAGAGCCCTCGCCCTGAGCCCTGCTGTGGGGTGGTGGGGTCTCAGCCCCATGTGCTGCATCCTTCCCTGCAGAACCCCGTCCCCTCCAGGGCAGCCCGCCGGCAGAC
This sequence comes from Falco naumanni, assembly GCF_017639655.2. Lineage (NCBI taxonomy): Eukaryota > Metazoa > Chordata > Aves > Falconiformes > Falconidae > Falco > Falco naumanni. The sequence goes on from NC_054067.1 coordinate 16,645,937, forward strand.
ACCAGCCCAGAAGCTGCGGGATGAGCTGCGGCGACTGCTGGGTGAGAGCTGGTCAGAGGAGCTGGAGCGCGATGTGCCCCACGCCTGGCAGCGACACAAGGACCTGGTCCTGCTGAGTGAGGACAGCTTCAAGGCTGCGGTGTGGGAGAAGCTGGGTAAGGGGCAGCAGGGCCTGCCTGCCCTGATCCTGCCTGAAGAGCTGCCCTGGCCTTTCTTAAAGCTCCCAGGATGGGTGTGTTGCAGGTCCAGTGCTCTGGGAGACGGTCGCCTCGGCTTTGGGTGCCCAGCGGCTGGCCAGGCGAGGACGGGTATTGCCAGATGGGATGCGGTCCCCCCGCGTCACCCTGCTGCTGGGCCAGGATGGCTGGGTGGAGCATGTGGACAACGGGATCAGGTAGGCAGGAGCTGCCTTGCAGGGTGCGGCTGGTACAGGGAAGGGGCTGCCCTCACTGGGTCAGCGGTGTCTCCCAGGTACACCTTTGACGTGACCAAGTGCATGTTCTCACCGGGAAACATCACGGAGAAGCTGCGGGTGGCCTCACTGCCCTGCTCCGGGGAGGTCCTGGTGGATCTCTATGCAGGTAACAGGGACGGTGGAGGGGTTTGGCAGGGCAGACTTGTGGGGGCAGGCAGGCAGAGAGCAGTGATGCAGGTACTGATGGCATCCAGGTGGATGTGAAACGTCATTTCCAGCCTGGACTGGAAAAACATGCAGACTTAGAGCTCCTACCCCATCTGTGAGCCCTCAGCACTGCTGTCTCTCCTTGTGTCCATGTTGTCTTTGGACACTTAGTATGACCTTGTGCTCAGGCTCTGCAGAACGCTGCTCTGTACCTAGTGCTGCTCATGGGAATCGTTTGGAGCCAGGGGAAATATTTGCCCTCAATGTTATTTCTGAAAAGCTCCCATAGATGTTCTGAGCCTGTGTTTTCATGACAGGCTGGCACTAACTGAAGTGTCCTGTGCTGTGAAAGTAACTGGGGAGATTGAACCAGGCATTTGCATGTTGAGAGAACAGCCGTTTTGTGCTTAGGGAGGTTAAAGCGTGAGGAAAGGATGTGGCACTCACAAAACTGCTCTGGATTAATTAAAATAAATGGTACTCTGGGCACTTCTGCACAGAGTGGAAGCAGGGCAGGGCAGGTCTTAAGCTAACGGCCAAAGACTGAAGGTAAAATAAGTTCCTCTTTAAACATTTTTCAAGCCAGATTTTGCTTTTGCAGAGGAGGGGGGGATGATTTTCCATTTTCCCAGCATTTGGGTTTGTTCCAGCCCAGAGCAAAGCAGATTCAGAGAGCTGGGATGGCAGTCTGCATCCTGGCCTGCTTCTGGGGAGGAGCAGGGACCCCTGGCAGTGCCTGAACCCTGCCCTCGGCCACTGCCACCTCCTGCTTCCAGGCATCGGCTATTTCACGCTGCCATACCTGGTTCACGCAGCGGCTGCCTTTGCCCACGCCTGCGAGTGGAACAGCCATGCTGTGGAGGCCCTTCGGAGGAACCTGGTGCTGAACGGTGTGCAGGACCGCTGCTGTGTCCACCACGGGGACAATCGGCAGGTGAACGATGCTGCCTGACTTCAGACCCCCCATCCCCATGTGGCATCCCCCTCACCTCCCCTCTTCTTCCAGCTGGAGCTGCGGGATGTAGCAGACCGGGTGAACCTGGGCCTGATTCCCAGCTCGGAGGAAGGCTGGCCAGTGGCCTGCCGCGTCCTGAAGAAGCGCACGGGTGGGATTCTCCACATCCACCACAACGTGGAGACGCTCCCCACAACGGCTCCACTGCAGACCCCAGTCCTGCTGGCTGAGCAGGCATCTCCGGAGGGAAAAGACTGTAATGGAGAGGCATGGCACCCAATGGAGGACAGGGAGAAGGAGACACAGGGGGCCAGGATCAGGCCTGAGTGGCAGAGGTGGGCTGAAGCAACGGCAGCACGGATCGGGGGGCTGCTGGCAGAGCTGCATGGGCAGCCATGGCACACCAGCATCCTGCACATCGAGGCGGTCAAGTCCTACGCGCCCCACGTGCATCACCTTGTGCTGGACCTCGAGTGCCGGCCGACGCTGCCCACCTAGCTGGGCACAGCCCCCAGTGTGGCCCTGGCTCCCACAAAACAGTGGCATTGGATGTGCTCCCACAGGAGACCCCTCCAGGAACCGTATCCCAGCTGAGGATGGAGCAGACTGTGGCTGAGAGTGCCCTGGATCCTGCCTTGGCTGTGCCTGTCGCCACCCAGGTCTTGGATGTGTGGTGGCACTTTCAGCCCCATTTTCCCGCAGGACGGGGCCACAGGGCTGAGGAGACCCCGGGTTCCTGCCAGGCTTCATTTCAGCGAGTCAGGAACAGGCTTGATGCTTGTATTTACCAGTGCGCTTTTTTATTGTACTGGAAACAGGCCTGTTCATTTCGGTTTCTTCTCACCTTTATGCAAAAATAAAGGTGTTTCTTACCTCTCCTGTTGGTGTCCAGTTAAAATGTGAGCACTGGTGCAAGCGTGTGGGGGCCTGGCCTGGGGGGACCGGGTCCCAGGGCGGTGTGTGGAGGGGCTCAGGGATCAAAGCTTCTGCTGGCATCCCCTGCTCTGGGTTCTGCCTGCGAGCCCCCTTGCCTGAGCATGGTGTGGGTACCCCTGTTGCAGAGAAACCCCTGCCCCAGGAGGGAGCTCCCGCTGGCCTTGGATGTCCTGGGGGGCCACGAGGTTTGGGTTTTCCTCTGTGTAGGTGTCCCGTCTCCTCCAGCTCCCCCCGTCCTGTGGCAGGGAACCCCGTGGCACAGCCAAAAGCGTGGGCAGAGCTGTGGCCTCACGCTTGTTTTGAGGTGGTCCCTGCTGTCCTGAGTGGCCAGAAACCATGTCCCCACGCATGCGAGCCCTGCGCCCCGTCCTGCCACGTGTCGTCATGGCTTCCCTGTTGCCTGTGCTGCTGCGGGCAGAGCACGGGGAGCCCCTCCGGGCCCGTATCTCTGCCACGAAGGACAAGGGCAGAGGCTGGAGCCTTGCAGCGGAGACGTGCTCAGCTGCGGCAGCGCTGGGAGGGCACCACGGCCTCGCTCCTCGGGTCCCTGCCCCTCGCCCGCCGCCGTGCTGGGCGCCCCAGGGACCCCGGGAGGACCCCCCAGCAGTTCGGGTGGCTGTAGACTTCGTGCCAACGGGTGTGTGTGTGTGCTCTTTGGGAGGAGCCGCATTCCCAGATAGGGCTGCGGGCGGCAGCCGGGGCACAGCGCCCAGCCCCAAGCACCAAGCCGGGCGCTGCCCAGCCGCGCCGGGGACAGAGCCGCGGGGCCGGGGGTTCCGGGCACGGCCGGGGCCGCTTAGCGGGGCGGGTCCCGGGTCCTGGGTCCTGGGTCCTGGGTCCCGCCTCCCGCCCGGGCCGCCCCGTCGGTGCCGCAGGTGCGGCGCCTTTAAGGAGGCGGCCCCGCCTCCCCGCTACTGCCGGGAGGCGCCGCCGGAGCCGTGGCAGGTACCGGGGTAGGTGCCGGGGCAGGTACCGGGGTAGGTACTGGGGGTCCCCTTGTGGCGGGTGGGCGCGGGCAGGGGTACGGGCCGCGGTGTCCCGGGGGCCGCCGGGGCCGCCCAGACGCGGGGCTGCCGGCGTGCTCCTGCCCCGGGGGCCGCGCTGCGAGCGTGGTGCCGGCGGCCCCGGACATCCCCTTCGGCCCGCGGCGGAGGGGAGCCGGGGGTCCGGCCCGTCGGGGCGCGGGGGCCGGTGCGGCTGGGCAGGCAGGTCCCTCCCGCCGGGCTCCGCGGCGACCGCTCCCAGCCGCCACCCGTCCCCCAGCTCGCCGGTGCCGCTGCCCCGGGCGGGGAGCGGGGAGCGGGGAGCGAGCGGCGCCGCAGACCCCGCGCGGGGGCTCCGGGAGCGCGGCTCTGTCCCGCTCCGTCGGGGCTGGGACTGCCGCGGCCGCCCGGGGTCGGGGTCGGGGTCCGGATCCTGCTCCCGCCACCCGGCTGCTCCGCGGGGGGACGAGCCGCGTCCCCCGGCCCGGGGCGCGTCTGCGGGCGCAGCGGCCGGCGGCAGCTCCTTCCCCCCGCGGGGACGCTGGGCGCCAGCGCCGGTCCCACGGCGCCGGCTGAGGTCACCGGGCGGCGGGGCTGGCAGGCAGCCCGGCCCGGGGCAGGGCCGCGGGGGCGCTCGGGGCACCGGGTGCCGGGGGAGCCGTGGGGCTGCGCTCAGCGCCTGGCTCGCTCCCAGCACGGACGCGCCCGGCTACTTGTGGCCAGGGCGAACGATGCCGGGCGGAGCGATGTCGGAGGCCGTGGATCTGTCCTTCCTCTCGGACGCGGAGAGGGATCTGATCCTGCAGGTCCTGCAGCGCGACGAGGAGCTCCGCAAAGCAGAGGAGCGGAGGATCAGGTGGGGACGTGGCGGGGGGCGGGCAGGGCGCTGGTTTCCCCGCTTTGCCCTACAAGCGGCTGGAGGGGCCAGGGTGCAGGTGATGGGGTGGGGGCGGCTCAGCCCCAGCCCCAGCCTGGGGGTCCCGCTGCAGCTCTGACGGTGCTGGGGTGTGAGCAGGCGCCTGAAGAACGAGCTGCTGGAGATCCGGCGCAAGGGGGCCAAGCGGGGCAGCCAGCGCTACAGCGAGCGGACATGTGCCCGCTGCCAGCAGAGCCTGGGCCGCGTCAGCCCCAAGGCCAACACCTGCCGGGGCTGCAACCACTTGGTGTGCCAGGACTGCCGTTCCTACAGCCTCAACAGCTCCTGGCGCTGCAAAGTCTGCACCAAGGAGGCGTGAGTACCCCAGGGGCAAGTGACAGGGACCTTTGGCACACTCCTCCTCTCCCCTTCTTCTTCCCGGTTGCCCTGGCTCGCTATCCCATGGCCAAGCTTTGCTAGCCTAGCTGATGTCCAGTGCAGGGCAGTTGTCTCTGCTGACACTTCCCGCGGCAGGCACCCATGGTTGGGTGATGGAGAGCTGGGTCATGCCCCACTCTTGGGTCTCCTTTGTGCTGACTCCACTCCTTTTCCCCCCTCACTTGACTCTGGCATCCCCCCCATGCCCTTTGCTCAGCCTGTGTTTCAACCGCACCAGGTTTCCTCCCTCTCAGCCTCCCCGTCCTACAAAACCCTTCCTGCTCCTGTGTTTGCTGCGCACGTAGCTGGGCCAGTGCATCGGCTGTGCCCAGCCAGCTGCCAAACGTGCCCCCCGTGCCTGTGCTGTCCCTGGCTGGTGGCAGCACTGAGGATGGCATTGGGGCACAGGGAGCAGCCCCCACTGCTCCTGACTGCCCCTGCTGCCTCCCTGCTCTGCAGCGAGCTGAAGAAGACGACGGGTGACTGGTTCTATGACCAGAGGGTCAACCGCTTCGCCAACCGGCTGGGCAGTGACATGGTGCGGCTGTCCCTGCGGCACAGGTCGGCAGGTAGGAGTGCTGCAGCGGTGCCTTCTCCCGCAGCCCAGCCTTCTGGGATGCTCCAGCTTTCCGAGGTGTGCCTCAGCATGGAGTTGGCTGGGAGCAGCTCCTGCCTCAGGCGCTGGGCTTGGAGCAGTGGTTCTCCTGATGCCTCTCTCTTTCCAGCCAGCAAAAGAGAGACCGTGGGACAAACCCTTCTCCAGAAAGCCCAGCTCAATGAGACCAAAAGCTCCCCCGCAGCCCAGCAGCAAAGCCCCCCGGCACCCCAGAAGGGGCCCAGGTGAGGATCCCTGCCATCTCCCTTGTTCTGGGTGCCAGCCCTCATCTGCTGTAGGGGCGGGACAGATGCTGTCACCCTGCTTAGATCATTGGTGGCGCAGAAGCTCTTTCTCAGCTCAACCTCCTTGCCAAACAGGACATACCTGTGGTTTTATTTGTCTGCAGTTTGTTCCCGGATGCTTCAGACCCTCGGGATGGCAAAAGCGACACAGAATCCATGGAAAACATGAGCCTGGATGGCTACAGACCTAGTCCTGGTGGTGGGGGCAGGTGAGGGGCTCCCTGTGTGGGTTTTCCTTGGCAAGACTGGCCTGGCAAAGGATGAGGACCTTCATCTGAAGTGTTTTTTTTCTCAGTCTAGTGAGGGGGAGCTGGCTCCTCTGGCTGGGCTGAACCTGTCCTTGGGCAGGCAGCTCCTCTGCTTCCCAGGCTGAGGTGTTCTAGGTAGCTTGTGGGGAGATAGCGCTTCCCGGCCGGCGCTTGCTCTTCCAGCCATGCTTTTGGCCTGCGACAGATGTTTCTGTATCCTCTGCAGGAGTAACTCCTTGGAGAGGGCTGCCCCTCTCAGAGATGGAAAACAGGCGGCTGCACCAGCAGGACCTGCTGCCTCCAGCCTGACCCTCCCTCTCCGCTCCAAAAACGCGTTCTCCGACAGACGGGTGCGTGCCGCTGCCCCAGCAGGCTCAGCCCTGTCCTGGGGCGCAGGGCCAGGACCCTGTGGGGTGCCCAGCCTTGCCCTGCTCTGAAGGGATCTCCCCTCCCCAGGGTGCTGCCGTGGGGAGCTGCAGCAGTGCCTTGGTGGACGAGCACGAAACGATATTCAAGAAGAATCCCCGGCGGGTGGTGAGGCCTGCGGGTGAGAGCTGCGTGGTTGTGGGGGGGTTGGATGCTGACGTGGCGGGGGGTGGGTGGCCGCTTCTCCCCGGGCTGCGGTGGGCTTTTGGTGTGGATGGGAGAGCTGGGGCAGCCCCTTGCTTGAGGGAGCAGCAGGTCTCTGTTAGTCCTGCACAGTGCTGCTGCCTCCTGCCTCACCATCTCTCCTGCAGACTACACCAAGTCGGTGATCGACCTGCGCCCAGAAGATTTTGTGGGGGAAGGCAGCTCTTTGGGGGACCGGAGCAAGTCGGTCCCTGGCCTCAACACAGAGCTGGTGAGACCCTCAGCGTGCCGCAGAGCTGGCTGCCTGGCCAGCCGTGCCATGCCACTCCCCATGAAGGTGGCTTGTCTCTCCTTGCAGGAGGAGGAAGAGGAGGATATTGATAATCTGGTGGAGATCCATCGCCAGAGGGTGGCCCGGGGCAGCATGCGCAGTGGCACCTCCTTGGTGAGTCCCTGCAACGTGGTTGTGCTGCAGGCAGAAATGATGGAGAAGGGCAACGCAGACAGGTTGGGTGGGAGGAAGGCAGGGTGGGCAGCTCCATGGGCAAGAGCTTGGGGTGTGGGGGCTTGCTCCCCTTGAAGGGAATCAAAACACAGAGACCCAGCTCTCTTCCAGGGAGCCTGTGTGTAGGTGGAAGGCACTCAGCAGCCATCCCCAGCCACGGAGGGGTGAGAGGGGCAGTGCCGAGGAGGCATGGGGAGTAGCCTTGCTGAGGATGAAGAGGAACCATCAAGTGATGTTGCCTCAGCTCAGCCCTGCCGTGTCTTCCAGAGCACACTGGGGAGCATGGTCAGCATTTACAGCGAGGCTGGTGACTTCGGCAACGTCGCGGTCACCGGGGGAATCTCCTTTTCCCTGAGCTACGAGCAGAAGACACAGACCTTGTTCATTCATGTGAAGGAGTGTCGTCAGCTGGCCTACGGGGACGAGGGCAAGAAGCGCTCCAACCCGTGAGAGCTGGGCGGGGGTGGTGGCTGGTGGTGCTCAGCTGGGTTGTGGGTGCCCACCAGAGATGAGAGCTGTAAGCAGGGGGGTCTTGGCAAGGCAGGAGGTCTGGGGTTGCCCTGGGGGGCTCTGGGGGTGGGCTCTGGGGAGACCTTGGTGAAGTGCTGCCGCTTCTCCCTTCAGGTACGTGAAGACCTACCTCCTGCCTGACAAATCCCGGCAAGGGAAACGCAAGACGACCATCAAACGCAACACCATCAACCCCCTGTACAATGAGCTGCTGAAGGTGAGCGGGGATGGGCTGGAGGGGCAGCTGGGATGGGCACTCTGTGCTGTGGGGCCGGGCAGACAGCCGGCCCTGGGAATGCTGCTGGAACAAACCAGGGGAGGGATGGGTTCCAAACGCCGAGGTGGGGGCTCTGTAGAGGACTTGTCCAGACACTGCACCCTGAAAGCTGGAAAAAAACCACTCCTGGGCTGGGTTGCTGCTCTGATGTGGCTGCAGTGTCAAGCCCTGGGTGCTGTGGTGGCGTGGAGGCTCAACTGCAGAGGTGCATGTGTGTCACAGGCCATGTTCCTTGCTCCCGTGGCATCTCCCAGAGCTGGGCCCTTCTGCTCACCCTGGACATAGCTTTCATGGAGGAGGCTCCTGGGCCATTGCAGGCAGGCTGCAGTGGTGGGAGGGAGGGCGGCATGGCTGCAGAGGAAGAGCTAAGGCAGTTCTGGGTCCCTGGCAGAAGCACTTGGTGCTGCCCTTCACGGTTCCCTCTGCAGCCACCATGGGGTGGTGGGACCGGGTGGCTCTGTCCCTGAGCCTGGCAGCGCATCGCTGAGGCCAGGCGCTCTCTGGCAGGAGGGAAGTGGGAACTGCGGTTTGGTTTCCAGGCACCCACAGCCCTGGGTTTGCCAAGGTCTCACACTCTGACCACCTGAGGCTCAGCGGGCTGGCAGAGCTTCACTTGTGGTGGGAGTGGGGTGGCTGGATGCTCTGAGTCTGGTCCTGGCTCTGAGGACCACTCAGAGCACAGGCTCCTGCACCACTGCCCCAGGACTCTGAGGTTTCAAGCAGGCTTGCAAAGGAAGATGAACGGTCTCCTGCATGCACCCATTGCTCCTCCAAGCTGTCCTCTCTCCTGCTCAAGACCTGTGGCTGATGGTGTCTGTTAAGCCTGTCCCCTGCCCGCCGCTGCCAGCTCACCAGGGGTTTTCCTGTTTCTCTTCCTAGTATGAGATTAACAAGTCCCTCCTGCTTGCGAGGACACTGCAGTTCTCAGTCTGGCACCACGATCGCTTTGGCCGCAACACGTTCCTGGGGGAGGTGGAAGTCCCACTGGACACCTGGAACTTCGAGAACCACCTGGAGGAGTTTCTGCCCCTGCATGGCAAGGTGCTGGCCCTGCTACCCCAGCCCTGCTGCCCGCAGCCACCTTTGCCTGGCCCTGTCCGGAGGGGGTGGCCCTTGGTGGGCAGAGGGGTGCACACACCTTGTCCGAGAACTGCCAAAAGGCTTGTGCCAAACCGAATCTTTGGAGAAATGAAGACCTCAGAAGCAGACAGCAGTAGTGTCATAGTAAACAAGGGCAGATCTTCTGCCTCAAGCGCAGCTTCCCTCTTCCTCCTTGCTAAGTCCCCTATGTGATACTGCGGAACTTGTCTCTGCCCCATCAGGTATTTTCATTCTGCTTGCTTGACTGCTCTGAGTGCCGCTCTTCATGGCGCTCTGCTCCAGCTGGGAGGAATTGGAGCCAACTTCAGGGAAGCAAATGGGGGAAATTGGCTGGGACATCCTGCTGCAGGCTGGAAAGCCAGGCAGCAAGGATCTTTCTGCTGCTGCCCTTAGGTCTGGTTCTCTAGGCTAACTCGTACTGTGGGCTCAGCCCTTGGTGTTGCTGGGACTCACACAGCTTGTGGAAACCCCTAAACAGGGTTTTGTGAGGGAGGTGGCTGAGCCAAAGTAGGATCCCAAAGGAGCTGGTCTGAGTCTGACCTGGTGATGCTGGGGAGGGTCTGTAGGCATTTGCCAGCTAAACCACCTCTAGAAGAAGCCAAGCCCTTTGGCCCAGCGTGGGGAGGTCTGCATGCAGACCAGGCCATCACCGTGTCTGCTTTGACCTCTAAAGTCTTGCCTCTCTGCAGATCGGGGCAGATGCTGCTGGTCTCCACCAGTACAAGGGGGAGCTGGTTGTCTCCATGAAGTACATCCCATCTTCCAAACACCCTGGGGCCGGCAAAGGCAGGAAGGGTGAGTGCTGGAGCTCCAGGATCTCTGTAGCCTGTGGGATCTGCTCGTGGCAAGGCAAGGTGGGTCTTGATGGGTTTCTTGGGTGATGCCACTGCAGCCTTCTCCGCACTGCCTGCAGGGCTGCTCTGGGTCGGGGCAGACCTGGCTGTCCTCAGGCTGGTCCACTGGTCCTGGGGCTGGACCATCAGGCTCTGCACCAAGCAATTGCCTGTCCTGGCCTCAGCAGGCAGGGCCAGCGAGGGAGGAGGCAAGAGGAGAACCTAGCTGGGGGATCTGTACCTGCCTCTGTGATGAAGGTGTTCAGCAGGACCTTTCCAGAAGTTTGTGATGGTGTAAATTAAAGTTGATTAATTTTTTTGTGTTGGATTTTCCCCAGGCAAAACAGGGGAAGGTGGTGAGCTCCAGGTCTGGATCAAAGAAGCCAAGAACCTCACAGCTGCCAAATCTGGGGGGACCTCAGACAGCTTTGTCAAGGGGTGAGTGTGGGTCCTGGGTAGGGGGGCAACGAAGGCACTGTCCTCCTTGGCTGCATCCCAGGGCACTTGCCAGAGCTGCCGGAGGGACCTGGGGAGGGAAGGGTCTCTCCACTAGCTGCCCCGTGCTGCCTGCGTTAGTGCCCTGAAAGTCACCATCTGCCCAGAGACAAGGTACTCCTGGCAGCAGGTGCTCTCCTAGGCTTTGGCTGGTTGAGAGGCTGCAGCCGGGAGGCTGTGTGCAGGGCGGACTCCAGCTGCCATCAAATCATCTTCCCAGAGGTCGCCAAGCCACCGGGCAGCATGGCTGGGGGCAAGCAGGCTCCGGTCCTTGCCCTCTCCCCTCCTCAGGCTGCTGCAGTCTGCTGAGCAGCTTTTCGGGAGGCAGGGCAGGGACCCAGCCCCTTGCCGACTGTTGTCCTCCTGCCCAAGCCATATCGGAGAAGGTGGGCTCCAAGCCAGGTCCTGGGGTGCTGAGCTGCCCCAGACCCTGAGGCAGAAGGCAGCTGCAGGCAGCTAACCCAAGGGGCTGCTTCCCCCAGCTACCTCCTGCCACACAAAAACAAAGCCTCCAAGAGGAAGACGCCTGTGGTGAAGAAGACCCTGAACCCTCATTACAACCACACCTTTGTCTACAACGGCATCAACCCCGAGGACCTGCAGCACATCTGCCTGGAGCTGACGGTCTGGGACAGGGAGCCACTGTCCAGCAATGACTTTCTCGGGGGTGTCCGTCTGGGGGTGGGCAATGGTGAGGAGCCCTGGGGTCCCATCAAACCCTGGGGACAAGCAGCCTTGCTTGGGGCTGCCTTGCTGCAGGCAGGAGGCTGCTCCAGCCGTGACTTCTGCCCACTTGTAACCTTTCCCCCAGGCATGAGCAACGGGCAGGCTGTGGACTGGATGGACTCCACGGGTGAAGAGCTGAATCTGTGGCAGAAGATGTGCCAGTACCCAGGCTCGTGGGCAGAGGGGACGCTCCAGCTCCGCTCCACCATGGCCAAGCTGAGGCCATAGGCTGTGGCCCTGGGACTTGGCTGGGGGCTGGCACTGCTGCTTCTGGGCCACCCTCGCTGCACGGCCTGGCAGGGCTGCCCTGTGTGGGCTGGCTTTTTGTTGGGTGGTTGTGGGTTTTTTCCTTTAATAAACATGACCCTCTCTAAACAGGCTTGGGCAGAAAGTCTTCTTGGCTTAGCTTCGTTTAAAGGGTTTTCCTTTTGTCGTAGGCTTTGCACCAAATTTCAGGCTGAACTGGAGTCCTTGTGGACCCTCCCTTCTTCCCGCCTCCAGGCAAAATACTTTGAAATGTAGTTGGGTTTTCTTTCCATTCTTCTTACTCACACCCCTTCTCTTTCACAGTCTGCTCCCTCCTTGTCTTCCCCACCCTCCTCCCGCAGGATACTGCCAGGACCAGGGCAGCCGTGCACAGCCTGGCCCTGGCTGTGGGCCCAGGATGGAGCTGTGTGGGGTCACCCTGGGGGTAGTGGTCCCCAGGAAGCATCCTTTTCCTGGGACCCTCTGCCACACACCTTCTGCCAGCACCGACTTTTAATACAAATTTATTTATTTCAAGTTAATACTCTACGGCTAAAACGGTTCCCAGGAAGGGTGCCCCATGGCTGGTGGAGGGCGAAGCAAGGGGCAGTGGGGGGGGGGGGGATGGCGAGCCCGTGGTGGGGGCTGCATGCTGGCTTTGCTGAGCGTGGGGCCGTTTGCTTTTTAATGAAGGCTTTCTGGCAGGAGTGCCTGCCTGTCAGGGCTGACCCCAGCGGGGGAGGGAGCGGGTGCAGGTTGTGCCTGGGGGTGAAGCTACCCCAGGGGAGGGTGAAGCTGTTGCACTGTTTCGCTGCCCGTCCTGCCTGACCTCCCACTCTCTGCTCTGGCAGCTCAGCGCCTGGCAGCCCATCTCCCCTCTGCCCTGGGGTCTGAGTCTGGTGGGTCCCACCATGGTCCTGGCTGGGCTGAGCCATCCCACCCTGCAGCCGGCTGCTGGGCACTAGGGATGCTGCCAGCGCATGGTCCCTGGCCCTGCTGGCCTCTGTGCCGAGCAGCCGAAGAGGGGCTCCCCTTCCCCGGGAGGCCCTTGGCACCCTGGTCCTCCTCTACGGTGGGTGACTAGAAAAGCAAAAAGGAAAGGTGTCCGTCCCTTGAGGCCAGCGGAGCGGGGGTGTCTCCCTGGCACTGTCTCACTCGCAGGGGTCCCCGCTCTGTGCCCGCCGTGCTGCCTCCCGCTCGCTCAGCAGGTACGTGTCAATGAAGACGAAGAGCTCATCAGGGCTGATGGGGGAGATGTAGCGCTCGCGGTCGGCGCCCGCCTTGTCCAGCAGCACCGCATTGAAGTGGGAGCGGGTGAGGTGCAGGAACTGCCTGGGGGTGCAGGGGGGAGCCGACGGTCAGGGTTGGGGGGCTTGTCATGGAGGGCTGAGCCTGCCCACCCCATGAAACAGTGCTCAGGTCCTCCTCAGGTGACTCCCATCCGTTCCTTGGGGCTGTGAGCTCTGGGACCATCTGGTGATGCTGTATTCAGGCTTGCTGGGGGTGTCCTCACATTGCACCAGCCCCTCTGGTGCAGCAGAAAAGGTCTGTCCACCAACCCAGCTGCAACCTCATGCTTTGCCATCCCCAGAGATGTCCCCACGCTCAGTTCCCCTGCACAGGCACCTGGCTCTGCAGGACAGCCCCCTCTCCCCCCTACCTGAGCTCCTCAATGATGCCAAGGGACAGCTGGTGCTCCCGGATGCGTCCCACCTCGTGCGGGGGCTGCCCCACCAGCTCCACGGTGGTGACATGACGCAGGTCCAGCCCACAGGCAGCTTGCTGTGGAGGTCAAGGCGGGTGAGAGGGTGCTGGAAGTGGAGAGGGGAAGGTGTGGGTGGCAGGAGGGTCTCCTCACCTGCAGCATGGAGATCTGCATCTTGTAGTAGCGGTTAGAAGGGTCAGGGGCTGAGATGACGAGGAGGCGGCGTTTCTCATGGAACTGATCCAGTAGGCTGGCAGCTGAGTTCACGTCCGTGTTGATCTGCATGGCTGGGGTGAGAGGCGTGCGTGTGGGGAAGTGCCATTTTGCGCCCCCCGTCACCTCTTCCCCACCCCTTTGCCTGGCCAGGCAGCATCCTCCCCAAGCGCAGGGCATTGCTGCAGGCAGGTCCCCCCCCGCCCTGCCCCACTTACGCGCACAAAGGGGCTGGGAGCCAGTCCACTGCTGGGTGGACTGGCAGACGCGCAGGGAGGTGCCCTGGCGCTCGTAGCCCCCCTCGCACAGGTACTCGCAGGTGGCTCCGTAGTTGTTGCCGTCAGAGGTGCAGGAGAGGTAACCGTTCTGCGGAGGCTTCAGGACAGGGCAGCGCCTCACTGGGAAGAGGGAGGCTGAGTAAGGGCTGGGGGACATGGGGCACGGCCCCAGCCGTGGGGTGCGGAGCCCAGAGCTGGGGGGAGGCAGCCAGCAGCCCCCGGGGAGCCTGCTTCACCTTGGACACGGATGCTGAACTTGCAGCTGGCTCGGTTGTACGCCTGGTCATGGGCAGTGTAGCGGATCACGTGCTCTCCTTCGGGGAATTCAGAGCCGGGCTCCGGGCCCCGCAGCATCACCCTGCACCCAGCAGAAGGATTTCTCTGTCAGGACCCCGGGAGGGAGCACCCAGCATGGCCCCCAGCCCTCACTGGTGGTGCCCTTAGCACCTCCGCCCTCACCTCTTAATGATGCCATCAGCAGAGTCCTTCACACGGGGGGGGTCCCAGTAGACAGTGGCGGTCAGCTTGCCCGGCTCGGCTATCCGCTCCCGGGAATCTGGGCAGCGGATCTTGGGAGGCTCCATATCTGCCCACAGGGAGGAGAGGGAGTTGGGGACCCTGAGGGCACTGGGGCTGGGCTGCGAGAGCCAGGCACTGGCCCCAGTGTTTAACCCCAGGGTTAAACCCCAGGATCCCCCAGGGATGCTGCGCACATCCCAGGCACCCCAGAGCCAGCAAGCCCTGCTGTAAAGCCAGCACGGAGTGTCCTGACCCTGAACCAACGTGCCTGCACCAGTGCGTGCTTCGGGACAAACAGCACCTCAGGGAGCAATGGGCACAGCGGTCCCAGGGTCAGGAGGTGCAGAAGCCAGCGCCTGGCAATGCCCAGGTCGGACGTGGGGTGATACCTGTAGGCACTCCAGGGATGTGGGGTGGCCTGCCCTTGTGCGCCCCAGCAGCATGGGGCTGAGAGGACGGTAGGGTGAGAATTTACCTACACAGATTGGCTCGCTCCCGCTCCAGCGCCCGTCCTCCATGCAGATGCGGCTTCGGTCACCCTCCAGCTGGTAGCCGGGCAGGCAGGTGTAGTCGCAGCGGGAATCCATCTGCACGCCGGCTGAGCACACGTAGGAGCCCCGCAGCACTGCCGGCAGCACGTGGCACCGGATTTCTGGGATGGAGAGCACAAAGAGGGGAGGGAACCAGCCGGCCTGACTGCTAGTGGGCAGAGCACCCAGGACCGGCTGCCATGGGTGTCTGTGGGGATGCTGGCAAGCCGACGGCTTGGGCACACTCACGTCGGCAGTACGCCATCCCAGACCAGTGGCGGCTGGGCAGGCACTGGACGGCGCTGGGCCCCACCAGGCGGTACCCGCGGGCACAACTCAGCTCACAGCGTGTCCCCAGGCTGCTGCGGTAGGAGCCCCCCCGGGGAGAGTAGCAGGTGGCCTCTCCGCGGTGGATGTTGAGTGTGGCACACCACTGGGGCACTGGGGGAGAGGAGGGAGGTGAGGGGGGCACCCAACCCTGCCGTGCCTCAGTTTCCCCATGAGGTTTGGGTGCCATTACCTCGGCGATAGTCCAGGGCAGGTTCAGGAGGGGCTTCTTCTGCGTACACTTCATTGGTGTGACTCTCGGCTGCGTAGTAGCCAGACCCTAGGGAGGAGGAAGGAGACAAGGGGGCTGCGTGATGGCTCACGGATGCAGCGGCACCCAGGTGATGATGCCTCCCTGGGCAGCTGCACTGTCCTACTCCAAAACATCCTGCAGCACCCAGCAAGAGATCCCATCCCCAGACATCCCCTGCCCTGCTGCCCTTGGGGCTGCCATCAAGGGTTAAGCCGGGCAGACAGTGAGCCCAGTCCCCAGCGACATGGTTGGTGTGCGTTGGCACCAGCCCGCAGACTAAACAGTGGCAGGAGCAGCCGTGGTTATGGCAGGAAGCGGGTGCTGGCACACAGTGGGCTGGCACCGACCCCCGGCTTCGCGCTGCCGGGAAGTCCTTCCACCCACTCCTGTGGCACTGTCCCTGCCACCGGGCATCCCAAGGGAAGGAAGAAAGCTGCCTTCTCCTGCCCATCCCAGCAGAGCCCCTGGCCCAGGCAAGGCAGGAGAGGCACGCTGCCCTGCTGGGGGGCTGGTGGGGATGCAGCCTCTCGCTTGTGTGCCAGAGAAGGATGCTGCTGCTGGGGGACGGCGCTGGAGGGGCTTGGCTGGAGCTGCTGGCCCCATGCCACCCATGCTGTGCAGAGGGTCCATGGCCAGGGGGAAGGACAGCCTTGTGCCATCCTTGCAGGCCACTCTCTGGCCCACACCGCGTCCCCATGGGCAAGGGACCAGCAGGCGAGGAGGGAGCCATGCAGGGGGAGAGGGCTGGCATCCTTCCCCGTGGCCCCTCGGCGCCTCGGCCGCGGCATTCCCCAGCACTGAGCTCACGTTTCCGCCGCGTTTCCGCAGGCCCCCGCCAGCGCTGCCCCCTCCTCGCTGCCAGCCCACCCCACCGCACTCCCCGCTCCCACATGGCGGGGATGCTCAGCCTGGGAAGGGACCCCAGGCAAAGCCACAGTCCCACTGCAGCTGCACCCATCTCCCCTTCCCCTTGCTCCGGGTTTTGGGAAGGGGATATCCGCCAAGGCCAATCCGAGGAGCAGCCCTGCCGTCACAGGGAGGAAACTCCATTACAAATCTTTCCAGCATGAACTTTACTACAGAGCGACTCCCCATTGCTTCCCACAAGCTTCATTAAGTCGCCCACACATTTCCACAAGCCTTTTATCCCAACGTCCTTCCCACGCTGCCACGGCTGCCCCAGGGAGTGGAGGGTCCCAGGGTGAGCACAGGGCTGGCATCTGTGGGGGTGGCAGTGGGGTTGTGTCGGTGAGCAGGGCTGCTTCCCGAGGGGGCTGCTGAGCCCCCCCCAGCTCTGGGGATGAAGTACACTGTGCTCCCGCAGGCAGATGTGCCATTTAATTTTGATGTTCCCTTTTTGTGCAGGCACAGACTTTTGCTTCTCACCTGGGGCCAGCACGCAGCCCTGGCTGCCCTGGGCAGGAACATCCTCAGCCAGCCGTGCTGGCAGCGTGGCAAAGGGATGAGGATGGGAGCAGGGAAGGCCCTCCCCAAACAGGGCAAGAGCTTTTGATCCTTGGGCTGGCTGCAGTGGGGTTTGGGACTGCACACTCAGTCCAGGCAAACATCTGCTGCCGATGGCCCCCATGGGAGCAGGGAGTCAGCAGGAAGGCTGCGTTCCTGCAGGCAGGGGCGTGATAGAGAGGCTGGTTTTCTGCTCCTCTCCAGATGCCTCCCAGCACCCCATCCACTCCTCCTTGTCCCCCACAGCATTCCCCTGCAGGCACCCCCTACCCTGTAGGCATCAATGCTCTCGCTGGCATCGCTGTACCAGGGCACCCCTCCCTCCTTCCCTGCCCGTCACCCCTTGATGGGAGCAGGACCCCGCAGGCTGCTGTCCCTGGGGGAGCCCTGCTGCGCCCGCATGCGCCAGCACTCACCTTCGTGCCACGTGGATGACACCAGCCTGGTGAGGACAACCAGCAAGATGGGGGCCGCCTCCTGTGCCATGCTGGGGGGCTGGGGACTGGCCAGCTCACCTGCCGTGCCCGAGCCAGGGGCAGCCGCGGGGATGGCGAGGGGCTGGGAGCGGGATGATGCCCCCCTCCGTCGCCTTGTCACAGCACAGACGCCAGACCCTCCTGCCTGGCCGTGCTGCCTGCGCTCAGCAAACCTACTTCTCCCCTCTGCTGCTCGTCCCAAACATTCAAAAGCCGTGAGTCAGGCCCAAAATGATGAGATTGTCAAAAATAATAAATCCCAGGATCGCCCGTTTTCCAGTGTACCTCCTGCTTCTCCGAGGCTTTAAAAGGCTGTCAGAGTTTTTTCTTTGCAAGCAGAAGAGCCAGGAGCCTGTGTTGACAGAGGAGAGAGCCAAGCCCAGCCTGTCCCAGCCCTGGCGGGCTCTGGGAACAGGGGGTCGGGGGGAGGCGAGGACAGAACGGCGGGAGCTGAGACCCCTTTTCCAGCTCTTGCCAGGAGGGAGGGAGAGACAGACCTCGCTGCAGACGGCGGGCTGGGAAGCGGGTCCTGAGGCAAGCGCTTCCAGCTAGGGGCTGCTGCCTCCCAGCTGAAGCGCAGCCCCCGCCGGGCAGGGCTCATGGAGCACGTTCGGTGGGACCCGCTGCCCCACGAGGTGGGGGGCGGGCGCCAGAGCCCCCCGGGGTTTAGGCGCTGGAGCACTGGACCGCGTGGGTGAGGGGAGGCGAGGGACGAGCCTGGCATGCACAGGTAGGAGAGCTGGCGTGGGGTGATGGGGGGGGACGTGCTGCCTGAATGCACTAATTATGTGGCGGCCAAACGGTGAGCGCGCTAATTAATAACACAGCTGTCCCGAGCAGGAGAGGGCTGCCAGGAGGCGGCTGTGCAGGGCTGCAGGGCGCGGGGATGCCCGTCGCTTGCCGGCATGGTGGCCGTGCCATGTGCTGGGGGCCAGGATGGCCGGTCCCTGCTCTGCGGGGGGACACCCGGCCAGGCGGCGGGGGCTGCACCGGCAGCCGCTGGGGCAGGAGAGCGGGGACGGGCGGCCCGGCGTGGCCGCGGGCCGGCAGGGGGCGCCCCGCTGGGGAGGAGCGGCCCGCCTTCGGGCGCGCTCGGCCATTTCCGTGAGCGCTCGGCAGCCTCCGCCGCCTCTCGGGCGCCGCCGGCGGGGCGGGGCGGGGCGGGGCGGCGCGGCGCGGCGGGGCCCGGCCGGCAGGAGAGGGCCCGCGTCGGCCATGGCGTCCCCGTCGCGGCGGCTGCAGACGAAGCCGGTGATCACCTGCCTCAAGAGCGTCCTGCTCACCTACACCTTCGTCTTCTGGGTGAGCGCCGAGCCGCGGCCGCCCCGGCCCTTCCTGTCCCCGCGATATATCGCCGCCGCGCTGCCCTGTCACGACAGTCGCGAGCCACAGCAGCTTTCCCTTCTCCCCAGGTGTCGGGCATCGTGCTGCTGGCCGTGGGCGTGTGGGGCAGGGTGAGCCTGGCCGTCTACTTCTCCTTGCTGGACGAGAAGGCCACCAATGTCCCCTTCGTCCTGGTGGGCGCTGGCACTGTCGTTGTCCTCCTGGGCACCTTTGGCTGCTTCGCCACCTGCCGCGGCAGCACCTGGATGCTCAAGCTGGTGGGTGGTCCCGGACAGGGCAGGATGGGGTTCCATGCACTCCTGACCCATCCCGACCTGTCCTGACCCATCCTGGCACGTCCCATCCTTCCCCATGCCTCCCTATGCAGTCCCCATCCCGACCCATCCTACCCCATCCCATCCATCCCACCCCATCCCACCCCATCCCATCCATCCCACCCCAATCTGTCCTTCCCCATCTCATCCCATCCTGCCCCATCCCATCCACACTGTCCCATCCCGCCCTTTCTGCCTGCAGTACGCCATGCTCCTGTCCCTCATCTTCCTCATCGTCCTGGTGGCTGCCGTCGTGGGGTTCGTCTTCAGGCACGAGGTGAGCTGGGCACCCACTGCTGCTTCCCCATGCTGCGGGGCGAGTTTGAGGCAGGCTTTAATGCAAGAGCAGTTGCAGGTGTCACTGGCGGGGCAGAGGTGCTGCTGGGAGCAGCGTTTAGTTTAGCCAACATAGGGTTAAAACAGCCCAAAGAGCAGCCTGGTCCCTAGAAGGCCCCATAAGATCCCCATAAGGGCCAGGCTGGGTCGGGATCCACCTGACACGGCATGCTGCCCCTCCGTCAGAACAGGCAGAGTAGCCCTGGACTTTTAATTTTGGACTTTGATCTATCTTCTGCAATAATTTCTGTAATTAAAGCTCCTCTGAGGGTTCCTGTGCCACGGAGCAGCCTGCTTAGGGGGGAGCTGGCACCACACGGGTCCTTGTTATTACATGCAGCATCCCTGCCGCCACGGCGCATCCCAGCCTGCCCTTTAATTGCCTGGGTTTAATTGCCTGGGTGGCCGGGGTGATGTCTGCTGGCTGCGGCCAGTCATTCCTGCCGACACTGAGAGGTGACTAATGTGGGGCCGCGGGTCCTGAAGCGCGGGAGGGGACAGCACGGCCACAGAGACCTCTCTCTTGCAGATTAAGACAAACTTCGAGAGTAACCTCAACCTGGCCCTGAGGGACTACAACATGACCGCGGATCGACACAGTGAGGCCGTCGACACCATCCAGAGGACCGTGAGTGCCCCAGGCTGGCGTCTGGCTGGCGGTGGGTGGGTCTGCTCGCCTTGCCCAGGGGCATCCCCTGGGACCCCCACAGCATCGGCATCCCTGGCGCGGTGCTGGGGGTCCTTTCACACCACGGGCTTTTGAGTTTGGGAGGAGACCCTGGGTGAGATGGGGGCAGTTGCTGGAAAGGCAGGGGAGCCATGGGAGTCATGGTGGGTCCAGGGGGTCAGTACCCTGGTGTGACTGTGCTCCCCAAATGTGCTTCCCCCTCCAGCTGCGCTGCTGCGGGGTGCAGAACTACTCGGACTGGGAAAGGACTGAGTACTTCACCCAGAAGGGTATCCCACGGAGCTGCTGCAAGAGCCAGGATGACTGCTCGGAGGAGGATCTGAAAGACCCAAGTAAAGCCAAGCTGAAAGTGTTTGTGGATGTGAGTTCAGCTTAGAAAAATCTCCCTGCCAGTCCTGGAGGTGGAGAGGGCAGATCTGGGTGGGTGGAGAAGGGCTTGCCCTTCACTGGAGGCTTGAAAGGAGAACTGCTCTCTTTGTGCAGGTGTCCTGTGGCCCAGGGACTCCCCTGGGATGGAGGCAGGGGAAAGGTATGGAGGAACGAGCCCTCCCTCCTGCCTGAGGGCCCCTCCACTCCTTCTTTGGAGGTCCCCAAACGTTTGCACTAGGAGCTGTGTGTTTTGGAGAACAGGTGAATAAGGAGGTTATTTCCCAGTAAAGTTCATTTCGTCAGTGCTGGTGTCTTCCGACTGTGCAAAGTCCTGACCCGGCAGTGAGCGCGGTGACCTCATCTGGCAGGGAGGGCCTGGTGATGCAAGGGCCATTCCTCTGATGAGTCACCTTGCTCAACCCAATGCTACCACTGGGAACAGCCCAAGGACAGCACTCCCCTTGATAACGGCTGGGCTGGGAGGCTGGCTGCTGCGGTGCTGATAGGGAAATAACTTCGCCAAGGTCAGGCAAGAGGCTGACAGCCAGAAGCCTTTGGCAGCCTGTGGGAGCATCTTCCCCTGGAGCTGCTGGTGCTCTGGGGAGGTTTGCACTCCTGGGGGGTGAAAAGCACTGGACCCATGTGCTCTCTTTCCCTCCTCTGCAGGGTTGTTTTTTCCTGGTAACGTCAACGATGGAGTCAAAAATGAGCATTGTGGCTGGAATCTCCTTTGGCATTGCATGCTTCCAGGTAAATCTCCTTTGCCTGGTACAGGAGGAGTGCAGAGCAAAGTTAGTGTGCCTCCGGAGGTTATTTAATTTCCGTGCAAAGCCTGGTGTGTGCACAAAAGTCACGTCCTGTTTCAGCCAGGGAGGAGTAGCTATTTTGCAGATTCCGCTTGGGTTTAATCTCACCACTGTGCAGTCTCCAGTCTTTTAAACCCAGGACTGAAGCACCAGCTCTGTTTCTGTGAGCCCAGCTTATCTGAGAATAGCCCCTGTATGAAACAACTGACTTCAAGAAAAACCAAACCGAGCCTGTGCTGTGCTGGGCAAACTCCCTGCATTTGCTGTTGGCAGGGATCAAATCTGCGCCCTTCCTTTTCCTACCCGCTGACCTCCCTTTTTATCTGAGAGGTGTTTTGGCATCAATTCTGCATGGCTGAGTCCCTGTGAGCACCGGTGGGGCATCACCTGTGCTGGCAGCTTACACCCCACACACTGCCTTGCCCTGCAATTGTGTCCTCTCCCTCCTGCTCCCCACCATCTCCTTTACTTTATCCTGTAGGATGCTTCCTGCAGGAGCCGCAGCGGTGTCACGCTCGCCAGCCCCGCTCCGGCAGGCCTTATCCCCGCAGGAAGCGGGAGGCCCCTGCCCCCGGCTCCGCCGCGCAGGGCGCTGGGCATGCTGACGCTGCCGTGGGGCTTCCCGAAGTGCCGAGGGTTTTCCGGTGCTCCACAGTGGGAGCTGCAGGATGCACAGCCGGCCCTTCTTTAGCTGGTTTGTGGAAGCTTGCTGGGCAATCGGCACTGAGCAGCTGCGGAGTGGGCTCGGCTGGCCTTGACTTTGGAGGGGCTTGAGTTCCCCCTGCCCTTGGCCCGGCGCGCAGAGGCTGTGGCATGAGCTTTGAGGTGCTGCCGCCTGGGACCATTGGGTGACCATGCCAGCATGGGGAGAAGGAACCCCGCCAAGATATTTCTCCCGTAATGAGTGTGTCGTCGTGCGTTTCCCGTAATGGATGGACCGAGCTGGGGGAGAGGCGGGAGCCAGCAGCCCCTGCCTGCAGCTTGTGCTACCAAGTGCTTCCGATTGCAGCTGGGAGAGCCCAGGAGCTGCAGTTGCTCTGCTCTGCCCAGCCACTCACCCCACTTTCTTCTTCAGCTGGGCTGTGCTCACTGTGGCGTCACCAAGATGTGACTGACACACAAAGTGTGAGCTGCACACTCCCAGCTGTGAAATTATCTCGGCTGATGCCAGGCTTGGGAATTGTAACTGGCTCCTGGCTTTTATGGCTCTTTCAGCAAGCCTTGCTGTGTTGTGTGGCCGGCAGGGAGCCATCATGCAAATGTGCCTCTAACTTTGCTTGTGGAGGTCAAACTCCTGCAGGATCTGGCCCTAAATGTCTGCGTAGGGGGGCTGGGAGGCCACGTTGTGATGACGGTAGCGTGTCCTTCAGATGCTGATGCGAAACCATTCGTTCCATGGTCCTTGCAACAGGGAGAGGTGGCTGCTTGAGAGGTGTTCTTTTGTGTGTGTAATTGGCTGTGACACTCCAGATAATCTGTGTAATCTCCAAAATTACCATAAAGCTGTAGATGCTTCATGAAGCAAAATGTAACAGGATGGGACACAGCACCTCCCGTGAGGAGCTTGTTTGGCTGATGCGTGTCAGGATCCTCTGCTTTGGCCTCTCTGTTATTCTGAAGCAGGGCACAGCAGCCCATGTTGTGGTTTATAAATCCTACTGCACATCCTTGGATTTTATAAAACTGATGCTCTGGAGCAATTTGTCAGGCTTTCCCCCTAAAACGTTGCATCATGTTTTTGGCTACCTCTGATGTATGTGTTTTTATTCTCTTCAGTTGGTTGGCATCATTCTTGCCTGCTGCCTGTCCCAGTACATCACGAACAATCAGTACGAGATGGTGTAGCCGTGTAGCTGGCCCCCAGCGCGCTGTGGCTGTGGCTGGGTATGTCCGTCCAGTGATGTAAGCTCGGTGGGCTGCCTCTGCATCCCTGCCTGCTGCCTGGTAGCCCCTGGGGACCTTCAGCGTGGCAGTGGGTACCACGTGTGGGGGCGTGTGGGGACAGAGGGCACCTGCAAGACTGTCTGCTATGTCATTTTAAGCTGTGTATAAATCCAGCCTCGTCTGCTAACGCTTTGTCTTGTGCGTTGCAGGGTATACTCTCCGTGGCCAAGGAGGATGCCACCACCTCCAGTTTTCCTCTGGCTGCCACTTCGTGAAATCTGGCTTTGAACTGACTGATCTTCTTTTCCACTAGCTTATAGAAACGAGTGCAGCAGCTGTCCTGGTGCGCTCAGGGACTTGTCCTAACACTACTCCGCTGTGCCACCACGTGGGATAATTAGTGTAGCTGCGGTGGTTACAGCAAGCGGGCTCCTCCGGGTGCCGCAGCCCCTGGCTCTTTCCTTGGCGGCGCACTCGAGTGCCGTGGCGAGCTGACCATGCAGGCAGCCTCGTGGGACTCCCAGTGCTCATCTTCGGTGCCTCCGTTGGGAAAGCAAGGCTTCCCCTCATCTCTGGCAGCCCCTCGGTGTCCCCTCGCTCTCCGGACGTGGTTGCTCTCGAGATGGGGCTGTTGCCCTGTTAAAACACATCCGTGCCTGCCTGAAGCCCTTGGCTCAGCAAGGTCTCAGTGTGTTGCCAAGCTCTCTCTCATCCCTGCCCTGGGTTTTATATACTTTTTTATAGTTGTACTTTTTTAAGTACAGGCTGTAGTGATTCTTTGTAAGCTGTAGCAAGGTTTGGTGATGTAGCTTCTGGTGCCTTTACCTTGGTAGGTGTCCTTGCACCAAGTCAGCTGTGACTTGATTGTCAGTATTATATGCTGCTTTAACTCGTTTTGTGTATTGAGTAGAACTCTCTTGTCCCAAAACACAATAAATATTAAGATATTTTACTCTATGAAACCACCTTAGCTTTTCTTTTCATCTCCTGGAAATAACTGCTTGAGTTGCTGCAAAGAGCAGCAACCCTCCCTGGGAGGCAATCCACTCGCCCCGGGCCAGCCAGTAACCTCTGGACCATCGCAGCTTGTGTTTTTCCGATGCTCACCAGTGCACTTGCACTTACAAATAACCTCTGTAATTGAATTTTCTTCATAACAGCGGTTGTGTAACAGTGCTGAAGCAGAAGGCCTGGAGCATCCCAGCCCAGGAGCCGGGTGGGTGAGTTCAGCCCTGTGCAAACGTGTGCATCCTTTGCCAGTTGGCCACTGGTGCGGAGCAAAGGGTAAGGCAGCGCTGCTGGACCTGCCTTCGTCCCCAGCCTCTTCCCAGGGCAAGAAACGTGGGTTTAAGCTGTTGTGTTTGTTTGGTACCGCTCATCTTTGGGCTGTTTTGTCAGCAAGGCGTTGCCTTACTGAGCCTGATGATGCAGTGGTGTGGTGAAGCTCCGTTCCGGTGAGCTTGGGATCTTCAGGTGTCAGGAACAAACCCAGAAGGGCTCTGGCTTGGAGCAGCCAGCCGGCTGCTGGGGCTCTCTGTCCTGCTCCGGGGAAGCAGGCAGGTGTAAAAGGAGCAGTTACGCTGCGCGTAGGAGTGGTGGCCCCTTGTCAGCATCAGCCCTCTGGCAAACACTGCTTCAGTGCTGGGTGAGCTGCTGCAGCCAAACTGCCCCACAGCGAGGAACCCACAGGGGAACAACCAAAATCCTTATGCCGCGCTGAACCCGGGTGAGTAAATCGGACTGTTGTCAGCTCCTGGCTGCCCAAAAGCCTCCTGGGTCAGGACGGTGCGGCAGAGTGCGGCAGAGCACAGAAGCTGGGTTGGAGAGATCAGCCGATGGCAATGGATGGATGGAGACAGGGCAGGAACGTGAGAGGAGCAGGGCCAGGCTTGGCTAAACCCATCCTCACCAGAAAGCCTGCACAGAGGGGAGTGACCCGGCGCTGGTCTGTGCGCCTGGCTCTGCATGCAGCTTCATTCCCAGGTGGGGAGGGGATGGCTCTGGCAGAAGGTGGGATGGGCAGCCTGGAGGTTTCCAAACTGCTGCAGGAAAACTAGCATTGATGGTGCTGACCTGGGGAGCACATAGGCTTGTCCAGTCTGCTGATCCCCACAGCCAGCAACAGGCACTGCGGGCATCAGTGCCCCCTCTCAGGGGCATAAATATCTCGGGGGACTTGTCGGAAACGCTTGGTGTCCCCCAGGCTGGCTGGTGTCCCTTGGGATGCTGTGTGGGGAGCTCTGCTGCACCATGCTTCCAGCATTTTAACCACATTGTCAGCACAGCCGTGAGCAGGGACAGAAGGAACTGCCCTTAAAAAGTGCTCATGTCCCTGCAGGAGCCACAGGGATGCAGGGAGCGCCTGACAGCCCCGGAGACACCACGGCTGGCACCCGTCACAGCGGCAGCAAGTGGAGCCTGACCTCTGCTCTCTCCTCTGTATGTACAGCTGGGTGGGCTTGTCTGTCCAGGCATTTGCCTGGAAAGCACCGGCTGTGGCAGTGCATGCTCCCTCAGTGACACTGAGAGGCTTTCCCTTGGTGACACCCGTGGGATGTCAAAGCTCCTCGGCAGCAGCTGGCTCCCTGGGGTGAAAGCTAGAGCCTGGGGTCTGCTGTGAGCACTGAGGCCGTGAGTGGTGGGGCTGCGCAGGGGGTGCGCGGGGATTTTGGCTGTTAGCTGTCAGCACTGCTGCAGGCAGTGTCCTGCTCAGGGTGGCTGCGGTATCAAGGACTTACTTTTTCCCTCCTGGGTTTTGCCCATTTGTTGGTCACAGGGCTGGGGACAGCTGATGGCACTTGAGGTCCTCTGCACCTCCTCTCCCTCTGGCTTTGGCTGCCCACTTCCCTGGGGGACTCCTTGTGCCTGCTCCTGCCTCTGCCTTGCCAGCACGCTGCTGTGCTGCACATTGCTCCTGAGGGGACTGGTGGCACCCCTGAGCTGTCACTAGTAACTACTGAACATATTGGAGCATGCTGGAACAGAGGGTCGGGACAACTACCAGCGCTGTCAGGGAGCAAATTAGGGACCTCCACACGTTCCCAGCGAGGCGAGCGCCAGCAGTCCTGGTACCTGAGTTATGGATGCTTGTGATGAGGCAGCCGAGCAATTAGATCACTTCTCAGACCCATTAAGCATCACAGACTGAGACTAAACAACTTTCCATTTTCTTTGCAATCGCTCATACAAGACGTTTATTGTTTGCCTCTTGCTGCTCAGCATGGCAACGATGCATTCGAGCACAGCCTCCCCCAACCCCGTGGGAGCAGCGCAGGGTGCTGGGGGAGGGGGACAGGCTGTGCACACATGGTGAGGGTGCCATCGTCTGCACACTTGCACACTCACCAGCAATCAAGCAGATAACCTGCGTGTCAGCTATGTCAGGACAATCTGGATGGGTGGCAGCGCGGCAGGTGGGCACGGGGAAGCACCCAAGCGCTAGGTGCTGCACGGTGGGTGCTACACCCTGCCCAGCATCCGCGCAATCCACCAGTTGCAGGGCATGATGATCCGGCAGATGACCCTCCCGCCCTGGTAGCAGTAGGGGTAGGGGTAGTAGCCCAGGAGGGGCTCGCAGACCCGCCGGCAGTAGCGGTTGGCACGGCGGCACTGGGCACAGCAGTAGCCTCGCTCGTCCCACAAGGGGTGGAACTCCAGCCCGTTCTCTGACTGCTGGGAAGAGACAGTGTCAGCGCAGCAAGAGGCTGCATGGCCAAGGCACCCCAGGAACACAGGGAGGATACCCCAGAAGCGTGGACAGGACACCCTGGGCACCCCAGAAGCATGGGCAGAGCACCCTAGGAACATGGACAGAGTACTCGAGAAGCATGGGCAGGACATCCCAAGGAGCACAGCCAGGGCACCCCAGGAACACAACGAGGACACCCCAGGAACACAATCAGGACACCCTGGGACTGTGGCCAGGACACCCAGAAGCATGACCAGAGTACTCTAGGAACGCGGGCAGGAAACCCCAGGAGTGAGACCAGGACATGTGGGACAATGGGCAGGGCACCCCGGGATGCGATTGCCCGCACTCACGTAGTCATTGACAGGCAGATCCTCCTCGGTCAGCTGCCGTGCCCGACGCTTGGGTCCTGGCTGCACATCCTTCTCTGCCTCGTGTTCGCTCTCCCCATCCAGCCAGCTCTGGTTGTCTAGAAGCAGCTCAGGGTCATCGTCTTCTGTCCCTTCAAGGTTGGCCAGCTCAGGAGCTACACGAAGAGCCCAAACATTGCTGTCAACAGCCAGGGAGTGGGGGGACACAGGCAGCAGCAGGCATTAATGTCTCTACCGAAATTTAGTGCCAATGTCCAGGAAAAGCCCAAAAGCCCACCAGCAGACCAGCTGTGCTCCATTGCCTCCTGCTCTTACCAGGCTTGGAAGTAGGGCTGTAGGAGATAATATGGTGGGAGGAAAGGGCAAAGACATGTCCTACCCCCACCCTGTGCTCAGGGGTGGTGTTGGCATCCCCTCCACGGGGCTGCAGGTGCAGGGAAGCACATCCTCATGGTGGGCTGTACTGCTGGGGGTGGGAAGGGATTTGTACAGCCCCAGCAAAGTGACATGATTTGGGGCAGATTAGACCCAGCTACACCACCCACAGCTTAGGTAAAACCTACGGTGATGTAAATTTCCTTTGCTAAAACTCAACTGCAGATGGGATCTAACAGCGGGGACTGAGGAAGCAAAAGGGGACAGCAGCCGAGGACAGCATCCTCTGTTGCCAGGACCATCAGTGGCCGTGGGCTGACTGGTACCCGTGGGGAGCGAGATGTGCCTCTGCGGCTGCAGAGCGGAGGGAGTTTTCTCAGTTGGTTTTTTAAAACTAGCTCATTCGGATAGAAGTGGGTTAGAGACAGCGGGTAATTACACTGGCAGATCTCAGAGGCCGCAACCTCTGTGAGGACTGTGTAGTGAGCAGCTGGAGGTGGCAACCCCGTTGTGTGATTTAGATGCAGATGTCTGCTCGTGCTCTGATGTTCATGCAGTGACTAGAATTTAGGCGTCCCAGTTTCCAGCAGCGCTGCTTTCTTTGCAGGTACAAAGGGGTGGGTTTTTGCCTTGTTATGAGGAAGGTGGCCACTCTGCAAAGTGCAGGGCAGTGGGGAGCCGACAGAGACAAGTGCTTTGCAGAGAGAAACTTCAGCCCCTGCTGTTACATCTGCCTTGCTCTCTCTTGGTTGTGGCCAACGTGTTCATGTCTGAGATGTACAAGGCTGTGGAAACGGGTTCCCACCACGTCGCAGTGGGGACGTGGCAGAGGGGGACATGGGTGGTGGCAGGGCTGCTTCTGGTGAGGGGTGTCACAAACACTTCAGGGAGGAGATGGCTCCTTGTACCTGCTATAGGCGTGGGGTGGATCCAGTAGATGGTCACGTTTCTGCAGATGTCAAAGATTTTGGAGCTCTTCAGAAACTCCTTGTTCTGAATGGGCTTTTCCCCAGGAACCCAGACCACAGACTGCTCAAAGTAGGTGGTCGTGATCTCTTCTCCCTGGAGGAAGAACAACGTTTTCACCCCGGTGTGGTGAGACACTCTTTCCCCACTGCCGGCTGCTTCTCCTCCCCTTGGCTTACCCAGAGGCCCCTCTCCCCTCCCAGAGAGCAGCTGGACTTCATCTGCCTTGGTTGGTGGTGCTCGCAGGGTGCACGTGCAATGCCCTGCTGGTCCTCAGGCTGGGACACCCACTGTGAGCCTTGTCTCTCCTGCCTGTTTTCAGCCACTGCCCCCTGCTCTCTCCTCTCTCCACTCATCATGCTTGAAGAGCCTTCTCCTGTGCAGTCCCCACCATCTGGAAGAACCTTCTGGAGCACCCCAGCTCATTTAAAACCCAAGATTAAAACATCTCCTCTCTGCTTTGCTCTTACTATTTAATTTCTCTCTCCTTCTGCTACCGATTTTGTGATCGAACACTTTTAATTTATTCCTCACAGGAATTCTTTGCGTGGCTGTATTCTGTAATTTATACCACATGTCTCTGCTGTTGCATTAGTCCATGGTGTGTTTTGGCAGGTGCTTAGGGAGGGCGATATATAAAGATTATTGGATGGGTCTGTGCCGAGCTATCTGCCAAGGCAACGTCATGTATGTTGGTGGTGGTGGCCCATAGAGCAAGCTGGCAAATGGCATTTTTCTCTCCAGAAGGTGTCTGGAGCTGTATTTCTCTTTTACAGAGTTTTTCCTTATGGTTTTGGGAAGTTTTAGGAAAGAGCCAACACAACCCGACCCAGTCTGAGGCTTTTTTGGAGCCTCTGGTGAAAGCTGGGGGGTTGGGGAGGTGCTGCATGAGGGACCTGGCACCGCGCGGGCTCTGGGAGGAGATGGCTAGAGCTTAAATCTACATTTATCTCACTGGGTTTTACATTTTAGCTCTCTACCCGGGGCAATGTTCTGCTAAAGCCTGGGAAGTCATATTCCTTTTACGAAGGTAGCCGAAAAAATATATTAGCTTCTTACAGCATAATCAAAGAATCGGTATCTGGGAATTTGGGTCATGAATCGGGGGAATGTTTCTGCCCACGCTTCGTTTCAAACGCATGTCCTGCTGGTGTTTTATCTGCAACAGCTTCCTTGGGGGGGGTTCAGTCTGCTAACACCCCCATCACGAAATGGAGGAGGGGGAAGGCTGTGCTGTGGTGGGGCTGTGCCACCGCTGGGGCCTGGGGATGGGGACGGGGACAGGGGACAACTGCTTTCAAGGGACTGAGCCATCACCCCGGGTTACGCTGTCAAGGAGGGGTTAAAATATGGAGTAAACCACTTTTTTTCCATGCAGCAGGCAAAGCGCTTGACTCCTTGCAGCAGGATGTGGTGGGCAAAAACTGGAGGGGTGTAAGAAGCCACCAGGCACATCCGTGGGAGACAGGTCTGGGGGGGACCGGGAGGTGCTGCAGCCTGGTGCTTCCCACCTCCCAGGGCTGTACGCCAAGCGCTTTCTCAAATCGCATTTCTTAAACACGGCTGCTCTTTTAAATTCATTACTTCTGCCTCATTCTGCTTGAGAACGCGAGGCTCAATTCTTGGAGAAAACAGTTTGATTGACTTTTTGGTGCCTGCTAATCCTGAGCTGCCTTGCGACCTTTTGACTACAACAGGATTATTGTTCTTGATCTCCGGTATTGTGCTGAGAGGTTTTTGTCTGTTGGCTGTCTAATCCTGTCTCTTTCCACTTGTTTTTAGAAGCAATCCTCTGAAATAAGATCATTTTATGAAGCGATCACAACTCATTATTTCTTTATTGCAGCATCTCTGGGAAGGCTGGAGCAGATGAGAGGGCGGTGGGGCTGACGGCCACACTCCCAGTGCCAGGGAGAGGAGTGGGCTTCCCGGGGGCAGAGGGGGGGTCCTGTTTGATTCACCTACCTCAAGCTCAGGGATCTTGGCCTCTGTCGTCTCAGGTAGGACTTTCGTCTGAGTTTTGATGAAACATTTTTGAAGTCCCACAAAGAAGATGCCAGTTATTCCCTACAGCATCAGAACAAACAGCAAAAAAGCAATCAGGGCAAAGCAGGAGGATAAATAACCCCATCATATGGAGGGTACAGCTGGAGGAGGCTTTTTCCTGTTGATGTTTTTGTGCAAACTCTGTTCAGCGGTGGTGCTAAGATGTACTAACAGGTTCTCCTAAGGGATATTGCATTTTATGGTTTGGGAGAATCGGGCTTTTTGCAAACATTTTAAGGCAGACAGTCATAAAATTTTACTTTGCTCTCCTTCTCCTTATAACTATCACGAGCTCTCGTTATCATAAATAAAAATATGCAGAGTAGCATCTGACCGTTATGGTTATATGAACATTGAGCCCCCAGTTCCTGCTAGGCTATTAGCTGAAAATTTTGCCATATGCCACTGCACAGGGTATTTCCCTACAAATTTTAATTAGATTTCAGAGAGAGTCTACCACATTGTCATGAGGTTTTAATGCTCTCCAGACAGACAAATGTACTGGGCTTGGATAGATTTATGATGATTGCATTCCTTTGCAAGGGTAAATCCAATAACTAGGTCTTGCTTTTGAGATGTATTTCACTGGAACTGAACCACGCCACTATTAAATACCGGTGGAAGCGTATGTAGATACACATCTCCTTTCCTTTGAGAGCATCCCCAGGGAGTCTGCGTCTGGGCATTGCTCTCCCTGACGCAGAAGCAAATCATCCTGGGGCTTGCTCCAGCGACCCCGTGGTGTCCTGAGGGATCCCGTCGGTCCTGCTGCAAGACCGCAGGCAGGGTCCTGGGGACAAATGCTGCTGCACTCACGTTTTTGAAGTCATGGATCTCCAGGATTTCCTCACTGCCGTTCCCGCTCCTGAAGGTCTCCGTCCTGGCCAGTGGGTCGATCTCCATCACAATCTTCTTCTTCTGGCCGTGGCTGAAGAATGTGTGTTCCATGTCATAAACCTGTGAGGGCCAAAACCGCATGGGGGTCGGCTCAGCCCCCGGCCGATTTCACACGCCAGCTGCTGGGTGAGCAGGCTGGTGCTGGGTGCCTGACCACTGATGCTGAGTGCTCTGCCACAGGGCTGGCTGCTTCCTTGCACCCCTGCTCTGAGCCAAGACAATCGTCCGGATAGTGCAAGGAGAGGCAGCTCCCAGGCACCAGGGCTGGGAAGAAGGGCAGGACGGGGCCAGGCTGCGGGAGGACAGGTATGTCAATCCTGGGAGAAGATGCTCATCCCATACTTGCGCCAGGAGCTTTGCCACAGCTCAGCCTTTGCTGGTGCTTTCTGTGGCATGAGTCACAAAGCCCAGGCCCAAGGGACCTCACTTTTACTTCTCCCTGGCTTGCTTGGTCTGTCATCGCATCCCTGACTTCCTTGCTCCATCACTGTGTCCCCAGCTTACTTTCTCCATCACTGCATCCCTGGCTCACTTACTCCATCACCGTGTCCCTGCCTTGCTCGCTCCGTTGTGTCATCCCTGGCTCACTTTCTCCATCTCTGCACCTTCTGTTTTTCCTGGAAAGGCAGAGGTAAGAGCCTCTGTCTCCCTGGAGGAGATCAGGGATTGCCTGTGAATCAAAGACCTCCTCGAGGGCTGCTGAAGAGCTTCAGGGCATAGCAGCCGGCTCCCCAGCGGCACTCATCCCTGCGGGGAGCTGGGGTGAGCATCGCCGTGGGGAGCAGCCCTCTCCTCCTCGCAGGTGCTTGCTGCACTCAGCCAGCCCAGCAGCCCTCCAGTCTCTGCAGATGCTTGACCCTGCAAGCACGAGCAGTGGCAGATGCTGTTTGAAGCACAAAAATGATCCTGCTGGTGCGGTGAGAGCCGCCGAGCCTTGGGGAGCCTTGTTTTCCAAATCCAATGGCGTTGTGCGGAAGCAAAGGGCTTGTGCAAAACCACTCAGGTCCACAGGGCGGAGGGAAGTGGTGGAGGCATGGGGATGGGAAAGCCTCGTTTGTCCCCTGGCATGGCTGCGGAGCCAAGGAGGGAACACCCTGGACCCCAGCAATGTCGTGGCAGGGGGCAGGGGCTCTGCCTGCAGTCCCAGCCTAAACTTCCTTTCACAGACCCCTGGTTCTTGCACATCCCTCCCCATTAGGGGCTTCAAACCCTCTCAGCAATGTTCTCAGCATCAGCATCTACCGTTTTGCAGCTGCTGGAGGAAGCCTGGGCACAGGACAGGCCATGCAGGTGGTAACTGCCGGGTACCTTTACCCTTGCTTAAAAGTCAGAAGAGTGATGTGTGCCTTGGCAGTCATGAGCATCTCCTCTTAGTCAACAGGAGCTTTTATAAAGATATATAGCTGTCAATGTATTTTATGGTATGGTAAAAATAGTCTGAAGCCTAAAACGTCTGGAAGGCCGCCGGTTTTGACTGGCAAAATGCACATGGTGCCATAAATCATTTCCAGGAAGGTAGGATCCCGGGTGGCACCTTACCTTCAAGTGCCTCTCCATTTACAAAGAATTACTTTTGCCAGTGCAGTGGCCAGCTAACCCATTTGGGCTTTGCTGGCTCCGTGCTGCTCAGAGAACTGTGAGATGTTTTATAGGGCTAAAAATGACACTTGCTCACAAATGGTTGAAATATGTCCCCCTGCGAGGCCACGATGAACCCCTCGTTAGCTGACTCATCGCCTTCGCTCCTCGGCTGTGCTGCCTGGCGCGGATGCTGCCATGCAGAGGGCAGCACCGTGTCCAAGGCCACCCCTCAGAGGAACAAATTGTCTTTTAAGATTTTTTTTTCCACTGTCCAATTGCATGAAAGGAGCTTGAAGGGGTTTTTTTTGCTCTTTAAAGAGTTTGATTGCCCTTGGTTTATATTTTTGAGCATTAGGAACTTCCAGGCTCCTGCATCCTGCTTTTTCTGGAGGACTCCGGGGCCAGCTGGAGAAGCTGCTGCCCCATGGCTGCAGAGGACGTGGTGGTGGTGGACACCGGGAACATCAGCAGGCAGCTCCACTGCAGGAACATCTCCGCTTTCCTGTGACCTCTTTGCCTGCCTGTCAGGCGTTGTGAAGGGCTTTCAGAAATTCTGATGGACTCCATCCTGCACCAGAGCCTGCCGGTGAGGATGCTGAGGGCCAGTGCTGTGGTTAACCTTTCCAAGGGTGCAGCAATGGCTCTGTGCTGTTGGCTTGGAGAAAACCTCCCCTCCAGGGGTTAACAGCCTCTTCCCCCCATAGCTGGCACGCACCCTGTTTTTCGAGGAACAGTAGAGACTTTATAATCGACTTGGCAGTAGCCTGGAGGCACATATGGCTTTTATTGCTTTTTCTTTTATTTTTTGGGGTATTTATTTCTCTTTGCTGATAAGCAGACAAAAGTATCCGGTGAGCGGGGTGCTTCCTCTGCCCGGCGGGAGGGCAGCCTGGCTGAGCTGGCATGGCTCCGGCATGGGGCAGGGAGGAGAGGGGAGACGCCACCGTGGGAAAGGGGCTGCCTTGGCTGCACATGGGAATTTTGGAGACGTTCTTGAGAGTCGGCAAAACCCGCTGGCGCCAGGGTGCAAAGCAGGACCTCCTGGGTGAGCATGGAAACTCAAAGGAGAGGAGGATGAGGAGCAGCGGCCAGGCTGTTGGCTTCAAGGTTAAGCAATTTGCTTGGGGTATGGGATAAAAAAAAGAGTTTTGGCAGAATTGCCAAGATGCTGGGCAGCAGTGGGCAGAGATGTATGGGAGATGTGCAGCCCCGTTGCCGCCCCGCCACACTCGGCGCTTACAGTAGCGTCTGTCTGGGGAACTGGGAATAAACGAGCCCAATCCAGTTAGCAGGAGCTCCTCCAAAAGCTAATCTGTCTCACCGTCCCCTCACATTGCAGACACATTAAAGTAAGAAATATAATCCATTGCAATCAATCACCACTGCGTCCTGGCTTTCTCTCCTCTTTATGTGGTGGCATAATGACTTTTCCACCAGTTTCTGGCAAGATAATTGAAATGAAATGGAAAATATTTTCTTACTTGTCATAAAATTTGCTGCCGGTGAAAGAAGAGTAACTTTAACTGTTTGTGGCGTAGCTCCCATCCCCTGTAATTGTCAGGGAAAGAATGCGGTGACAGAGAAAAAAACCCAGCTCCTACAAAGTAAAAGCTGGTTATGAATAATACAAAGATTTTTAAAAGTCCCATGAATGCTTGTAGTCTAAGAAAATGCATTTTGTAAAGTTGCCTGGGTTTCGGGGTGTAGTTAAAAGTTTCGATGAGTGGGGTGGGGGGAATGACAGCTCTGTCTGGGGGAGCGGCACTCTGAAAGGCTGGATCAGAGGGGTTTTACTTACTTTTCTGGGTGTTGGGTTCCAAAGATATTTGACACCAAGAAATATCAGAATAAGAGAAATGAGCAGCACACTGAAGAGCAGCCCGCAGATCTGGTATCTGGTACAGGTCTTCTTTCGCGTCTTGGAAGCTTCTGCCTAATTAATGACAAAACGTTGATAGCCAGAGGTCTGCTGACGATTCAAGGAGGGATGAGTACACATGCATATCAGACATTTATCATACTGACAAACTGCACGGTGGCAAAACAAGCCATGAACTTACGTCCAGAAAGCGGCAGTCCTCCGGGCTCTCCCGAGCCGTCCCTCCCATGGTCTCCTCTCTGTGCGAGGATGCGAGCCCGCTCCGAGGTGGAGTTACAGCAGCTCTGGGCTGCACATGCAGTGGAAGGCTGGGTCACTGCCGCCCCCGTGACGGCGGCTGCCAGCGTCCCCCCACAGCCCGCGGGCCCCGGGGGGTTCCGCAGCGCTTGCTCTTTGCAGGGTGCAAGCGATTCCCTCGCCTTTGGAGACGAGCCCGCACGAAGCTCTGCTGCGCGGTGCCCACCAGCACAGCCAGGGGCCCAGATTCTCATTTAATCTCTGCTCCTGCCCCCCACTTCTGCCCATGCAGTGATGGCTGGAGGTGCCCAGGCTGTGCAAGGGCTCCTGGCAGCGCTCTGGGGATGCGGGCAGTGCTGCTGGGCGCTGCTCACCTCTGCTCATGGGTGCAGCGGGGCTTCTGCAGCAGGGGCAGGCTGGGAGCCGCTGGCGGGGTGCCTGCAGGGCAGGGGGACACGGGCATGGCAGGGGCAGGTGTGCACGTGGGCGCGTGTGTGCATATATATGTATGTGCATGTGCGTGCATATGTGCATGTGCATACGCCTGGGCACGGGTGCGCATGTGTGTATGCGTGCATGCATGTGTGTGCATGTACATGCATGGGTGTGCATGCACGTATGCGTGTGCATGCACTCACTGCCAGCCCTCAGCAATGCGGTGTGAAGGCCAAGTTCTCCCATGGAGGAGTCCGGCATCC
This sequence comes from Falco naumanni, assembly GCF_017639655.2. Classification (NCBI taxonomy): domain Eukaryota; kingdom Metazoa; phylum Chordata; class Aves; order Falconiformes; family Falconidae; genus Falco; species Falco naumanni. Next base: position 16,681,382 of record NC_054067.1, read on the forward strand.
CGTGCCTGTTGTGTGCAGAGCCTTGCCCCAAAATTGGCCCAGCCAGGAATTTCCTGACTAATTTTTTTTACTGAGTTGAAAAATTTCCATTTGTTGAAATCATATCATTTCTTCATGGAAATGAACCCATCTTAAGAAAGGCTTTCAGAAATCCACTGTGAAGTTTCTAGTCTGAACAGGATGAGGCTCCCTGGTGTAGAGGAGCTGGCATGGACTGTTTTTCCAAGCTGTTTACTCTAATAAAAACCCAGAGTGCATCATGCACTAATTAAAATTGCACTGAAAAAAAGAAAATCCACATCGAGTTTTGCTCAGGGTGAGAAATGGAGAAAGAAATTGCTTTTAGCGGGTCTGGTGCTGGCTTCGTGAGTGTGTTGGGGCAGCGCTGCCTGCAATCTGGGGGTAAATCTGAGTGGGACAGAAGCGGAGCTGCTGAACAGCTTGGGGAAGGCGTTGGGCATGTGTGTGTGCAGGGGCTGTGTGTGCCCTGGTGTGTGCCAGCTCCCTCCAAAGGGGTTTGGGCTCCCCGGGGCAGCAGTCGCTCCTCACCCTGCAGCCCTGCAGCAGCTCTGGGACCAGATCCCTTCCCTTAACGCAGCCGCAGTCACTTGGGGATGTAAAACACACCAGAGGTTTTTAATATTTGAGAGGCTAATAACAGGAGGGAATCGTATTGATGGGTGAAAGACAGCAGGTTATTTGAAGGAGAAAAATCACTTTTTAATGGAAAGCAGTCGCAGGTAGCCTTTGAAAACACCTGAAAGGTTTTGGAAATCTAAATGCAGCAAATCTGTACAGACAGGAGGTTTGTCTTTCTTCACTTTTCACCAGAAAGTTTTGCTTCCAAAGCTTTTGTTATTCACTGGAAACTGAAATATCTGAAAACATTTTCTTTTCCTGTCAAAACTGCAGTTTCAAAGGAAAACTTTGGAGCAGCTCTACTGAAAGATGGTTATGATTACAGGAAAGAATTACAGCCGTGCCGTTAAGCAGACATAATTGATCAGCCTAGCAGCGATCTTCACAATATCCCCCACTCAAGGCACAGGAAACACTGCAAATACCACTCGTAAACCAAATTAGGCATTATCATTTTATTACTGTTTTAAGGTAAATGTCAAGCTTTTTAATGGCAATCACTGTAACTCTGGCAGGAGTCGGGCGTCTGAATTAGCTGGAAGAGGTGAGAACCTCCCAGGGCTGGGAGTTAATAAAACTCAATAAATATCACCGGTCCCTTCCAGGGCTTGGCAAGTGCTGGGGATGGAGCAGCTGGGCTGAGCGGTGGGGGGTGCAGGGGGTCCTGCCACTGGGCTGGAGACCTTGTTTTGCTGCAGCCTGCAAAAGTGGGCACTGGTGGCCCGGAGGGATGGGGAGCTATGGGAGAGAGCACACGCAATGCAGGCATACACATGCATGCACACACATGTCCACACATGCACGCACATGGAGCCCCATAGCCAGATCAGAGCCATGTGCCCAAGCCCCCACACAGGGCAGGGAGCAGGATGAGACCCCTCTACACTGCCGCTCTCCATAGAGACTGTTATAAATATCCAGCCTTGAACCAGAGAGTTTGATGGCAGCAAAACCCTGTGCAACCCAAATTGTCCTTCCCCTCCGCAGCTGTGGGCTGTGCAACAGCTGCTGGATCCCGACAGGGAGGCGGATGCTTGGGATGCAAACAGGGACAGAAACCGCAGGATGATGCTGGTCAGGAATGGTTTTTTTCCCTTCCATTCCCCAGTGTTCTGGCTCAGCATTCAGGGTTTCAGAGAAAGAAAAAAAAAATGGATTTTCCATGAAAAGACAACAATGTTTTTGAGAAAAAACCCTCAATCTCTTTAAGATGACAATCAGGTTCTCTGTATAAAAAGCAGTTCCGATGGAAATCTCCCATCAGTGCCAATGAGTAGGGAACAATCACTAATTTTCCTTGAAGCTAATGAGCACGAGTATATATGACAGGGGAGAATTTAATCTGATGTGAACTGAAGAAGAGAAGCAATACTGATATTAATGTGTGACTAATTGATACCCAGAAGAACATTTGAAATGATTAAAAGGCATTTGATTTTTATACAGGACAATAAGAGGCTCATTGGCTATGACTGGTGCATCCTTTCAGTTTTCTACTTCTTGCTCTAATTTGCCCAGAAAAATCTATCATATCTGCAGCATAGCTTGACGGCTGCATAAAACCTCTGTGCCTGGAAATGTTATACCAAGAAATTCCTCCTGGACAACATGAAGGTTTGTACACAGTGTGAAAGGGGGCAAGAAGCCCAGCAGAAATAAAATAGGTCCCTGAACCACTAAAAAGCAGCTCCCCAAAGCAGTGGGGCTCAGGCAGCAACATCCAGCCGAAAACCCATCGTGATTAATACGGTGCTCTTTGTTATAATGAAAAACCCATTAAGGTCAGTGGCAGCATCTCTGAGCAGCACTAAATTGGAACGATGGAGACAGTAAAGTTAAAAATGAGCCATAATATTAATGTGGATAGTGAATTAATTGGGCAATTCCATAGGTAGTAAGTAAATCATATCATTTACCGCTGGACACAGCGCCTCACAGCTCTCGCTGCAGGGTGGTGTGGTGGCAGTGGTGGCACCTGCTCCCGGATGGAGCTGAGGGCACAGCACAGAGCCACAGCACCCAGGGACACCACTGTGCCTGCCCCTGCCAGTCCTGGGCCCTTCTCCTTGGCTGCCACTGGGAGGTCTCTCAGTCAGCGTGATGCCTCTCACTTTGCTGTTTTAGGTGCTCCAGCCCCAAAATATGCCCAGAGTGCTGGCTTACAGCTTGTCTGGGGTGCTGCATCCACGGTCCAAGGTGTCTGTCCCCTGGTCCTGCCGCCGTGGTCCAAGGTATCCATCCCCTGGTTCTGAATCCACAGGCCAAGGTGTCCATCCGCTGGTCCTGCAGCTGTGCTCCAAGGTGTCCATCCCCTGGTCCTGCAGCTGTGCTCCAAGGTGTCTGTCCCCTGGTTCTGAATCCACAGTCCAAGGTGTCCATCCACTGGTCCTGCAGCCGTGGTCCAAGTGTCTGTCCCGCTTTGCTGTTGCACACAGAAAGCTTGGAGCAGGCTGCTGGCGGATTTACAGAACAGCTATTCCCCCGCTGTGCGTCTCTCAGGAAGGGCTGCCTCGCCTTTGGGAGATATGTGCAGTGCCATCACACAGCCCTCAGCCTTCTCCTGCTGCTTTTGTGTCTTGGGCTGGGACCTCCTGTGGGAGCAGAGGGCAGTGATTTATACCAGGGTGAAGCATTTACACGTATGTCGGTTGGGCTGCCGGCTCCCTCCCCACTTCCAACATCCTGGACAACAAATAGAGAAAGGGAAAAATCATATATAAAAGGAAATTGCTCATTAGGCAGTGCCTGATTATACAGAACAGTCTTTGCTTCAAACCATCCCATTTTCTGTAACATTTGCCAGATGAGAGGATGCATACCTCCTCTTATCAACTAGCCACATATGGCCTCAGCTGAAGGGAGGTTTCAGTAATTGGCCTATTCATCATTCATTGTTTATCTTAAGTTCACATTGTTGTAGGGAACTCCAGAGACATCCTTGATTTAAGTTAAGAAACTTAATCATTATGATAAAACTGCTCGGGGAGTTGGACTTCATGTTGGAGATGCACGTGGCCATGTGGCACGCCGGCAGCCTGTAGCCACAGCAGATTATTCAAAACTGACAAAGCTTTTGGAGAGAATAGAAGAAGATAAATTCATGGTGGCCGTTCCGATGAAGCTGCTCAGAAGGTTATTACTAGAGACACACACTTCTCCTTGCTCACAGCCCGTGAAAAATCCCACTCCTCCAGGCTCTGGGGGATGTCTACCTCATTGCTGCTGTTGCGACTCCCTCGTCAACAGAAGTTATTAACAGCGCCGGCGAATTTTATCCAAATGCTGGTTTCATCTTGATAAATAACAATTTCATGTCTCTGTTCTACTAGATGACTGCATGGTTTTATTTCAAACACTTAACTTCTTCAGAAATGCTTCCCTGTGCACAAAGCTGAGCTCATCTACAGAATATGTGCTGAGCAGTTTTTATTTTCACCAGGCTTTGAATATCTGTAATGCAAAGACCAAACCCATAATCCCGCACTATCATAAGTCACTTCTCCCAATAAAGAGCTGCTTCCTACTGGGAGTGCTAAAATGTAATTGAAAGCTACATGTGTATTGGTGTTACACCAAAAAGCATTTTATTAAAAATAGTTTAAGGGGTGTTCAGATCCGAAAAAATAGTCTACAGCTCCTCTTGGAGGTGCTAGAAAGGAAACCAAGAAGAGGATAACTTGGGGAGCGAGGGGTGAGTGCCTCCCCCTGCCTTGCAGTAACTGCCCCCCTGTTGGGGGGTTCCATACCCATGGCAGCAGACAGATGCTCAGGGTGATGCAGGCGCTCCGTGGGCAGCAGTTAATTGCCAGCCTGCTTAGTTAGAAGCCAGTAATTTTGTGATGACCGTGCCTGAGGTGCCGGGGGAAGGAGGTGGACAAGGCCAGCCTGGTTTCTCGAGGAAGTGCTGATGTCGTGCTGTGAGCGTGTGGATGCTTTGCAGGAGGGATGGATGCTCTGGGTTTCTCCAGCAGCAGTGATAAGCCCAGCGGTGGGGGAAAGGCACCAGGTTCCCCTCTGAGGGACAGCAGGGTCCGTATCTCACCTTGGTCGTGAACTCAGCAGCGGGAAACCCACAGGGAGAAGGACATTTTTGGCAAAAATGGCTGCGTCATACTGGGATTGCGTGAAGAGAATAAGCGGTGTATTACCACTGTTTAGTAAACCTAAAATATTTAATATTAACATATTGAACATTTCCTACTGCATCAGTTCAGTGTCACGTAGGCTCCTGTGTTCTTTTACACTGTCACCCAATATACGTATTAATGTTGTTTACTTACTAAAGCAAGTAAAGACAGAGTTGAGATTACTCCTGAATGCTACTAATCAAAAAGGAATCCATTAAATTGAAGAATTTGAACACAGTTAATTTTTCTTTGATTGTCATTAAATCTCCCATTGATGTCCTTTGCAATTAATTGAGCTGCGGTGCTGCAAGCATCATCTCTCATCCTCTGAGACCACATACTGCCGCAGCATCCCAGCAATGGGAGGATGGATGCCCTGGTCTCCCAAGTGTGCCGAGGTTTCTGGGGAGATCCTGAGGCTCAGGAGAGGGGGTTTGCCTGGTCCTTTCTCAGTGATGTCTCCACATAACCTGACCTGCTTCCCCTGCCTCTTGAGCTCAGCTGTTGCCTTTCTCAGCTCTCAGTCAAGCTGTTCACGGCTCCAGGGTCCTTTTGGAAGAAAAGCAGCTATTTTAAAAATCAATAAAATAAATAAAATGAATCAAAGTCAGCATGATTGCCCATCTCTGCCCCAAATAGAATGAAGCAGTGGAAGGCTCTGCAACTATGAATTTTGGGGTTCATCAGCTGATGCTGCTGTGGGCTGGTTCCCCTCCAGATGTTCACCAGCAGGTGGGTGGGCCCTAGGGGGGCTGGGTTGTGGGGTTACTTCAGCAGATATGCTTCCACCTAGGGCACCAGGTGTTCCCCACGAGCAAAGGTGGTTGGAGCCAATGCTGCTCAGCTGCTCCTGGTTGGGAGGGTATATAGGGACTGGGATGGCAGCAGAGAGAGTTTGGGCTGTACCGCTACTGACCCTCGGCTGCCTGAGGAGGGGCTGCGGGGCTCTGAGCATCTTCAGGAGTGCAGGGTGCTGAGGATCAGCAAGAGGGAATTGGGACAATTATAGATGAAAAAAGCAGGAGACAGAGCAGGGAAGAGGTTCCTGTGTGTGCAGGTGAGGTGGGAGCTGTGGGGTCACGGCAGTGCTGTGGGCATTACCCAGTCTTGTTGCTGTAGGGGAACAGTACCTGTGCCAGGCTGGGCTGTGTGCCCGCACTGCGCTGGTGGAAGGGGATCTCCTCCCCCCCTCCTCCTCCTCCTCCTCCTCCTCCTCTGCAGCTTCCTCTCCGCCTCAGCCATGTGTGATCGCAGATGGCCCGCAAAGGGGGTGCGGAGGGGAGACAATAAGCATATTGGTGATGATGTACCGTGGCATGCGCTGCTCGCCCGCCTGCGAGAGCGGGCTGGCTGCTGGGGGCCATGGGCACGGTGTTCCTGCCATGCTTCCTCCTGCCCGGTGCCGTGCGGGACCAGCCTTTGGAGGCAGCCATCTCCTGGGGCTGCTGCCTGACTGGTGGCAAGCCAGAGGGTTCCCAGCACTGCAGAGTGGTACTGGGAGCTGCTGTGGGTTGTCCTATGTCCCAGTAGCTGATGTCCCACTGCTACTGGGGGTCCTGCTGAAACACAGGTGACTTGGCTATTGCCCTTTCCAGAGGTGCCAGAGTCCTGGTGCGCTGACCCCTGGACGGGGCTCTCCTCATGACCATCCTGGGGTTTGTGGGAGAGCTGGCTCGTACCCTGTGTGGTGCTGGGTCACTGATGCTGTGGCTGGCCCCATTCTGTGCCCTACAAGCTTGCTGCTCCCTTCCCCTGCACCTGGGCTGGCTGCAGCTCAGCTCTTACTGACTTGGTGAGCCTTTGCCTTTGGGGTTGTGACCGCACACTTCAGCGGTGTGCCTGCCTTTGCCTTCCACCTGATGTACCCACCTGCAGCAGGCTGAGCCCAGCCCTGTGTGCCTTTGGAGCAGTCTGGCCATGCAGCAAGCATCTGCGTTGCCTCCTCTCAGAGGTGACACCTTGCACTCTCCTTCCCTCCTGTTGAGGCTCTTATCTTTTTTTCCTAACATCAAGGCTCGAAGCTCCATCTCGCTCTATTTCTCTCCTGTTGCTCTGCTCCCCCATTGCTATACCTGGCAAGTATTTTTTTTTCCCCTCCCACCCTGCCAAGGTGCTTCCCTTCTGCTGGATTTTTCTCTCCACTTTTGCTTTGTTCCTGCTCTCCTGCGTGGTTCCTCCCGCCTCCTCTTTGCTCTTTCCCTCTCTGAGCCACCTGCCACGATCTTCTCCCATCGCACCCCCAGCATCTCCCCCGCTCCCTGGCTGCCTGGGCATTGCAGCAGGAGGGGGCTGCAGCCCTTGGGATGGGGGATGCACCCCCTGCCCCATGCTGGGCTGCCTGGCCCAGGGGTCTGCATCCAGGTCTGTTCCCGGTGAGGTGTTGGCTGGCGTTGGAAATTCCTGGGAGAACCTGCTTAACTTTGCTGTCAGATGTGGTGATTGGTTTCTGCCTTTTTACATATTTTTTTTTGTCCTGTGAGAAACGGCTCACTAAAGAAAGCACATTTTTCTTGCTTACTGGGAGTTCCTGTTTGTCATTTTTATAAATCAGTGTTTATTGGCCTAATTATTGTAAATGCAGAGCCCAATAAAGGTGACTGTGATTGCAATATCTGATAATGAATTTTATAACAAACCTGCTGAGCCTGAAAGCTGCCAGCAGGAAAGATGTTATGTCAGGTTAATGACAGAGGAGAAATCCTCCCAACTAAGCCTTTTTCCAAGGCATGAAGGGTCTCTGGTGGAGGCGGCTGGGTGTCCTGCTGGGCTGGGGCACCTCAGGCTGGTGGGGTCTGGCCTTCCAATGCTGCACCCCAAAGCTTTTGGGGCTCCTTCACTGCCTCCCCAGCCTTGCCCTGACTGGGGTGGGGGGGATGCTTTGGGCATGAAGAATGGAGGGCTCTGAGGATTCTGGGCTCCTGCTGGGCTCAGGACCTGCTCTGGGTGTGCAGACACCAGGCAGCAGCACTTAGAGGTGCTGGTGCCTCTGCGCCTGCTTCCCCTCCATCTGACTTAATCCCACCATGCAAATGCTGAACGCAAGGTACAGGGAAAGCAGCTTAAATAGCACCTAAAGCTAGCTCAACTCCAACTGCTGTAAATAGATTAATTTAAAGAAAATCAATTGAGCTCTGCAGGGGTAGGTTTTCCAATAGAGATGCTGGCGCCTGCTCTAACCTCATGCCCTTATGTGTGCCCTGGGTGAGGGGCAGGATCCTCTCCCTGCATCCAGCCCAGCCTGCTGGGGGGTGGGGGGGCGAAGCAGCTCCCCTGCCCACACTCGGCATGTGTGGGGCTGCCCCTCTCCCCCCCACCTCGTCCTGCCCATGGTGTCTGCTGGGGTGGTGCAGGTGAAGAGTTATTTTTTGGGGAAAGTGATGCTGCTCCTGCGAGACCCTCCTGCAAGATGTCGGTGGGGGACAGGGGGGATTCAGAGGCTCCTCATGGGGCGTCCAGATAGTCCGGTGCAATGCTGTTGATGCATCTGATGCTTGAGTGAGGGTGAGGAACCTGGGGCTCATGCTGATGTACGGTGCCTGCCCTTGCCTCCACACACTGCCTATGGTGCCCCAGGCTCTTGCTTTGTCTTGGTCCTTCTTGATGTTTGTGATGCTCCTGGGCAGAGTCAGTGGCAGCTGCCCATGTGCCTGCTCCCTGGGCATGGCTCTTTCCCAAGGTTTGAGCCCGGGTCTGCAGTTGAAGCAACAAGTGTTGGGCTCTGGGTTTCGGTCAATGTGTGACAGCTGCCGGCTCTGCTGAGCCCGGTCTGTGCTGTTCTGCGTCCAGCTGATCGGAGGGCTGGCTCTGTCCTGCTGCAGGAACTGGTGTGACCATCGGACCCAGAGCGTGGCTTCATCCTGCTTCAAAACTGGGGCTCGGAGGGTTTGGTTTAATTCACCCACCAGCAGCAGGAATTGAGTGCAAAAGGCAAAGAAGAAAAACTAGAAGAGAACCTGTTTTCTTTTAAATAATGCAGAGAAACATGGGGGAGGAGGACGGCGTACAAATGTGATTTAGTCCTTTGCCCCTGTGTTATTTGCTGCTGGTTGCCAGTGTACCCCAGCTGTGTCTTGGGGGACTGAGGGAATTGCTTGCTCTCTGTAATGTGCGGATGCCTGTGCTGAGTCTTCCCTCCCAAACCGTCAGCAAGGGGCTAGAGAAGGTGTTTTTTTTTTTTTTTGTATCTTTAATATTTGGTTGGCAGCTGCTGTGTTTGATGCTACTCAGTGTGAGAGCAAATTGGATTAACTGAAACATATTTACCAGGATAAGCAGGGGAAAAAAACATGTGCAGGGGTTGTTTGCAGAAACTGGTGTCTGCGGAAGGTGGCTGAGCCCCTGAGAGGTTCCCAGACCCTGGCCTTGCTCTGAGGCTGGTGGGGAGAAGGGGACTGGGGGGAGCACAGACCCATCACCCAGTGCCCCCGCAGCCCTTCCCCCAGCAGGATCTCCCTAGTGGCAGTGTGACAGTGATTTATTAGTGTTAGCTGCCACACAGGCGAGAATGCTTGTCTTCAGCAGATAAGGCTTTCAGCAGTGTGGTCAATAAGAAGAGGACATGGATACCTTGGGAAAATTTGCAGAGAAATTTGGGAGGCATTTCTGTTTGGATAAATTAGAGTACCAAGCACTATCCTCATCACAGCATGAAAAAAGCGAGCTGTGGCTTGGTGCTCCTGCGCCAGCCATGACTGAGTAACTTGTCATCTCTGCACCTGGAAATGACCCTCCCTGGCCCAGGAGGGGACAAGGGCACAGGAGAGATGCAGACAGAAGTCCTTGTTGCTGGAGGCAAAGTCAGAGGCAGGAGGCCGGCGTCTGTGGTTTCCCCTGCCTGATGCTCAGCTGGTTGCCAAAAGCATTGCCAGGGCAATATCCTGCCCTGCTCCCTGCTCAGCCCACAGAGCACTATTATTTCATTAATCTCATGTCATCTCCTCCTTGGCTGATCCAGTTGCAATATTGCAGAAATAACTTTACACCGCTCCCCGAGGAGGAGCAGACTTCAGAGGCCATGAGAGCTCTTCCCTCTCCTCCCTGCTCGCAGTGGGCTGCGATCCCTAACGCTGCCAGAAGGTTTGCAAAGTCTTTGATTCCTTCTAACTCTTAAAGTCAGGGATGCATAAAAAGCAGCTCATGCAAAAAACCCAACCAGTTATTATTATCATCAAACCCTTCAAAATCCCAGGGCAACTTAGCAAGGTCTAGATGAAGTCACATCCCCATCCCAGACACCAAAATGTCACATCGCATCGGCCGACGCCGGCAGATGCTGTCAAGCAAGTGGTGTTGCAGATCATTCCCCATTCCCTTTGTGTACCCAGCTTCCTCGGATGCTCAGCTTGCTTCTCCCCCGAGTTACTACCCAGACCACATGCTGCTCCCGCTGCTTGTGCCATCCCAGAGTCGTGGTCCCTCTGGCTCTTGCTCGGGCGGGAGCGTTCGTGGGATGCTGGTTTGTGGAGCCTCATTAGCTGCAGATAAATGAGGAGTCAGGTGAATTCTTACTCCAATTCCTAAAATACTGTTTTTAATGCATAATATATGTCTGCGGGTAAATCTCTGTTTCTATTTAAATGTGGGGAAGAGTGTGCTGCTGAATTTTAAGTACATTATCACAGAAAACAATGACTGTGCTGAGTGAATGACATGTCTAATGAATATAGCCTGGCATCTCCACTTCCTCGTGCTGGTGCAGCCTCCATTAACTGCACAGGAGATTTTTTTTTTCCCCCAAGCACAGTAGTGACAAATTATACGATCAATATGGAGACTGATCTGTGGTCTAATCTTGCTTAGCCCCAGTAAGCCCAGGATTGATCCAGATCTAATCTTGCTTATCCTGGACAAACCCAGGAACAGATCCAGATCCTAAGGTAACGCATCCCATGCAAATCCAGGATCGCTCTACCGATTTGCTGGCATTGTCACTCTGGTTTTGCCTTGCTGCAGAGGGGTTTATCGGCATTATCTGCCCCCTGACATGTAACTGCAATCAAAGCAGTCATCTTGATTAATTGGTGGCGGCGAGTGCCTGGCATCTCTGGCTGCAGGGCTGCGATGGCTGCTCCACCTGCGGGGCGGTGGGGCTTCTGAGGTAGGAGTGGCACGGTAGAGGGAGGAGGTTAAGGTGCTGGGAATCAAGGCACCCTCCGTTCATGTTTCACCTGAGCTGTGAGAGCTTTTCTTTGCTGTCAGAGGTGGTCACAGAGCCATGGGTGCCTGCAGAAGGTGCAGTCTGTGTAGGTGAGGATCCTGCTCCCACCTAGAGTGTTCCTTGGTCTCCTCTCAGACCCTGGAGGTCTCCTGACCCTCCGCCCATGGCTTTAGGGAGCAGAAGGGCCATGACATCCAATTGTCCCCTTACTTGGTTGCGTGGCCCTGCAAAAAAGCTGGTCTTTGCAGCCCACCAGCCCTGCGTGTAGCCCACAATCAGTGGGCTCCAGCACACACAGGTCTGCTTGCTCCCGTGAGGCAAGGGGCTTCTGCTGCCTCCCGGTAACTCTGATAACCTCAGGAAGAAAAGGAAAAAAAAGAAAAAAGCAATTACCTTCTGGGGTGGAATTTCTCCAGCCTTTACTCAGCCCACTGGGGAATTTGTCAGGAACATGGACTGCAGTTTTATTCAGCTATTCCTGAGTTATACCAGCACAGGGAAAATGGCATGTCTCACAGCTTGATGTTTTTCTGATGTCTTTGCTCTCAGGTTTTGAAAAAAAAAACAGACCCCAAAAACCTTCATTCAAAACGTAAAACTTGCCCTTAGCTTAATTCAGTGGAGACTCAAGCAGCTGCTTCTGCATCTTAGAGAGAAGAGGCCTCATGCTATTAACATGTCTAAAGAAATAGGATGTAGAAATAGGAAGATCTCCTGTCTTTTAAGAGCTGTACTCTGTGCTGTTCCTGGCATGAGTGGTGCAAATGGGCTGCAAATAGGTTGCAGGTGCTAAACCACTGGGCTTAAAGGGGGCTTGTACTCCAGCATCTCAAGAGGAGGTGCTGGGAGGAGGTGGTGAGGGGCTCTCTCCCATCCTACAGCTTTCACAGCCATATGCAGGTGTATTGTCAGAGGCTGGGCTTCCATGCTGGGGGACCGAATCCTGGAGGCTTGGTGCCAAAGCTGAGCTGCAGCTGTGTCTGTAGCCTGGACCCATATTTTGTAGAGTGTTTTGAGCTGAAAAGTGCTTTAGTGGTGTAAACGTAACCTAGAAGGTTCTCAAATGCTCCAGAAATATTCTCTGGGAAAATGATGCCTTGCTCCCTCCTTTCTCTCAAATGAGAAATAATTCCAAATTCATCTAAATGTGTTTTTCTAATCAAAGGGGCCACTTTGTACTTCTGAATCCGAGGGGAGGGGATGGGAGCACGAGTAAAACAAAACTCCTTAGTGCTGCGTTTGCGAGATAGATCTCCCGTGGCTAAATCCATCTGTGTTTCTCCTTTGGCATGAGCAGAAGGATCTTCCCACTGCAGCTGGGCACTTCACAGGCTTAGCTGGTGCACAGGGAGGAGGAGGAGGGTGAAACGCTGGAGTAGCCCAGGTTTCTATGGCAGTGTGTGCAGCAGCCGCTCTCCTTATCTTTCCAACTTGATCGGGAGAAATTGCTTTTCTCAATTTTAATTTCAGCTGAGCTGAGCAGGATAAACAAAGGGAGGTGCAGGCAAAGCAGATGGTTTGTCACAGAGCACGGAGCAGGCAGGAAGACTGTGCAGCTTTTTATAGCATATAATGGCCTTTCCTTGCATCTAGCTATCCATCACCATATAATTCCCGAAATAAACTGGGCTTGTGCAGTATATGTGAAATACCCAAATGTTACAGCAGGTTTGGAATATTCAGACCGCAGAAGTTTCGGCAGTGGCTGGCAGCATCCACACAAAAGCTTTCTGCCGGTCAGTGTCGGCTCCTTGTTTGGAAAACCCCGTGGTGGCTGCTCGTCCCATAGCTGGGGCAGGGAAGCTCCACCGTGTCTGGGGTGAGACTTTCTTCTGCAGTTTGACAGATGTGGCAGTCACCAGTGCTCCTCCTTGGTGTAACCAGGATTAAACAAGGGGTTTGCGTCTTACCCCACAGTTCTCCCTTCTGAGTACACCAGCCGGGGTCACCTCAGGTGTCCTGGCCCAGGTCAGGCAGGTGGCTGGAGAAGCAGGGAAAGGAGCCATCTCATGGCCCTGCTCTGCGTTTCCTTGCCTGCGTGGTGATCTCGCATACATGGAGCTTTGTTATCCATGCAGGCATTGATGGCAGCGTGGAGAAGCTGTGCTGGGTGCCCACGATGACCTCCCGCCGTGTTGCCTGCCCTGGTATGGGTGCTCCTACCGCAGGGTGCATTTTGGTGACGGGCTGTCCTCTCGTGCCCTCCAGCTGCATTCCCCTCCACCCTTCTTCAGCTCCGGCAGCATGGTCCCACCGTGGCTGTGTGCTGGGAGGGTGGCCGGAGTGTGTGCCCCATGGTGCTGGCAGGGAGTTGCCTGCAGCCAAGTGGCTCTGACGCTGCTGCTGTGGCACCGTGTCCAGACCAGCTGGGGAGATGTGATCTTTCCTGGAGCTGGTGCTCTCAGAGCACGGCACAGATTGGTGGATATTTGTTTCAATAAGAACCATGCTGGTGTTTGCAAACCCTTTTAAATTGCTCTCAGCAAGCGCTTCTGCATCTGGAGCAAAGTCTGCTTGCAGAAAAGCCTGCAGAAAGAGGAGGTCTGGGGGGTGGCAGTAGGAGCCTGAATCCTTGCCAGGTTTCCATCCTGCAGAGTGTGTCGAGGCCAGAGCAGGGACATGCTGTGGCTGCTGCCTGCCTGCCTTTGAACATTAGGCAGGCAGACCCTGCTTCGAAACATCCCCATTAAAGCATCCCTGTGCAATTTCAAATAATGAGCAAATATGAAGAAAATCAAAGGATGTTTGAACTTCATTAATGAACAGAAAGAGAGCTAAAAGTTTCCAATAAACCGTTTGCTGCAAATTCACAGGATACTTAAACCAGCTCTGTCTGTTCCAGCTCAGGTTCTGCAGGTGCCCGAAGCCGTGCAAATCTCGGCACCTGAATGGTGGCAGCAGCCAGAGCCTGGCGGGCAGAGCCGCTGGCGGTGGCTGTCATTGCTGGAGATAGGTGACTTACTCAAAATCTGAGCGAGCGTGTTACGTTTCTGCATGTGGGCAGGGATGTCCCTTGGGAGGGCCGTGGGGGACAGCCCGCCTGTGCTGCTGGCCTCCGTACCAGTGAGGAAAGGGAAGGTACAGTCCTGGGCTTGTGTTAAAACAGAGTTCAAAGCAGGCTCCCGAGGGGAAACCGGCTTGTGTTAAAGAGGACGGTCTCCGTGGCATTTGTGTGTGTTGCAGGAGACCTGTTTAGTATTTATTTCCCTCTCTTTGCTGTTCACAGGAGGCTGGCTGACAGCGCCGCTGGCCGTGCAGGCTTCGCTACCAGGGTGCGGAGCAAGCCCACCCTGCCAGCCGCCCGGGCGAGCTGTGCGGGCAGCGCTGGGGCACCCAGCCCGCGGCAGCCGCTGCCTTGGTTTGTGAAGGCAGGCAGAATCTCAATGAGCTGTGCTTTCCTTCAGCATCTCCATCATGGGTGGCTGCTCAGGCCTTCCCCCACAGCCAGGCAGATGCAGGACGGTTGAGCCGGGCTTTGTGGTGCTGAGCCCCCCACCTGCACCTCTCCCAGCATCACACAGGATTAGGGTTGTCCTGTGTGGGGTGCGGAGGGGCTGCATCATGATGGTTCCCACTGGTGGCTTTCTCCATCAGGACCCTTGGCCGTCACCCAGTGCCAGCCCTGGCTCCACAGTGCCGTCAGCTGATTAGCTTGCTAATTAAAGTGAATGATGATGATAGGGCTGAGGTATATGTTAAATCTCTACCAGGAAGGATGTGTTTTTACATAGCACAACATGTAACTCTGCCACGTGGTCTAGGCTGTACTTGCTGCTTTTTCCTTTGAGCATGGTACCTGCCTTCACTTTAATGATTATTTATTCCCTGGCTGCAGGAGAGCTCGCTGCCCTGAATCAGAGCCTCAGCTCCGCTGCATGAGGGTCTTGGGCACCGGGTGGAGAACCAGGGAGGGGATATTTCAGGAGGACATGCACGTGGAGCTACTACGGGTGAAGCTTTCTCTAGGATCCTGGTGCATTCCCCATTGGTGCCCAAGCCTGGATCTCTGGTCCCAGCTCTGCATGACATACGTCCCTGGGCTGCTGCTGCCCACTGCATCTCGCTGCTTTTTAACAGAGCTGGGGTGGTGGCAATGGCATGTCTCATCGTTGCAAAAGCTGGCTGGCAGTCTCCTGCGGCACGCTTTGCTGCTCCTGAGCATGTAACATGTTGGAGCGGGTCTTGCTTAAAAGGCAGCTTCTCTGTCAGGTAGGATGCTGTCCCTCCCCAAGTGCCCCCCCTGGGTTTCAGGGGTCACTCGTGATTGAAGAAATACAGAATTTCCAAAAATACCCTCAAATAGAAGACCAGTCCCTCAGTCTTGTTTACATCACCTGTAAACAAGATGAATCCGGAGAACAGATGCACCTTCTACTGTTAATAGGTTAAAATTATAGATGATCACAAAATAGCAGTGTACAGAATAAATGCTTAGCTGATGTAAATTACTTTTTCCTCTACTTCCTTCCATTAGCCACTGACCATTTACCCCAGGCAGAGCTCTGTCCCCGGGAAACACCTGAGATGGATGTGGAGCTGCAGGCTGGGTAAGTGCTCGGTAAGACAGCACTCCTGATGGACTGAGATGAGATGTGTGAAAATCAGAGGGACTGTGAGATGGAGGATGCTACTTGTCATATTATCTCCAATTCTTAAAAGAAAAGAAAAAGAAAGAAAAAAATGAAGAAAACTGTCCTACCTTTTGTGGTCTTCTGTGCATCACCTGCTCCAGGGCAGGAGTTGGCCTGCAGACCAGTGAGGAAAGTTTGCAGCGTTGGCAACAACACTGTGTGATTCAGGAGTGATCCCTTAAACAAGATTATTATTCATTTTACCAGGCACAGCTATCCATTATGGTTAATAAAACACCGCATAAGTGTTTCTCAGCCTGATCCAAACAATAAATCTTGTGGCCCAGCTGGACTCAGTTTCATCCTTAGCCTCGCACCGGAGGATGTGTTGGCACCAGCAGACACCGCGACTTGCGTGGACAGCCAAGATCTGCCTCTTACTTGCCAAGGTGAAGAGCGATGTGAGCATGGTTGCCACCTCCCCGCTGCATCCTTCTCTGAAGAACAGGGTCTGCGTTGGCCGTAGCTGTGGTGGCACACTGGCCCAGGGTTCTGTGGGGAAGGCAGCTCTCTCACCCTGCACACCTGCTCCACGGTGGGTGGGTGGCCTCTTGAGGGACCACACTTCAGGCTTTTGCACTGCTGGAGCTGTGGCTGCTGTTTTGGCTGCCGAGAGGGTGATGTCTCATTGCCCTGGAGCAAGTGAAGTCTGCAGGCTGGTGAAGGAGAGGGGGACCAACCCAAGCTGCAGGAGGAAGGCTTTGTCCTGGCATTCCTGCTGAAAATGAGGTCCAGGAATTTGTTGTGGGGATGTACCTGATGCGAGGATAATGACAAGGCTGTCTGCATGTGCTTGTGCTGCTCAGCAGCCTGCACTGCAGGAGGATGGGAGCCAGCAATCCTGCCTGCACACTGGCCTTTGCATCCAGCATCATGCCTGTTCTGCAAGGTGCCGGGAATGGCTGGAGCAGTGTCGGGGTCCAGGCAGCGGCAGGAGCTGGTCCCTGCCAGGATGCAGTTACCCCACAAATAAGGAGCAAGCACTGCGTGGCTCGGGGTGACAACCTGCGCCAGCACTGCTGCTGCCAGCACCTGCTCTGCAGTGTGCTGGCGGCTGGCTGGGGGGCTCTGCTCCCGGCCATCCATCTGGCATCTTTTTGAGACACCACACTCATTTTTTTGCCATGCCAAAACAAATCCTAGCAGACTATTAATCACTGGCTTGGAACAGCATCCACCCTAGGTTCGGTTATGGTAAGCTATGCCAGCCCTTGTCTGACATCATGTAGTCATTTGAAGAAGCCATAATTACAGCAATTGTTAGGCATTTTTCTAGCCTTTTCTGCCTTCTCTTGTAGGTAATGTTATGTGACAAATCTCTCTCCCTGACATTCACATCTCTGAGTGCTCTGCTGAAGCGCCACCGGTCGCCCAGCTGTGTTGCGGTGCGGGAACATCAGGCTCGCCGCAGCCAGTGCAGGTGGAGTGCCATAAAGTGCGAATCTCAGTTTGCTGGGTGAAAAGGATTTGCGTGGCGATGCTGGGGAAGAGCTGTGGTTTTGACGGGTGTATTCTATGATTTCCCTACATCTGCAGTTGCAGAAGTGGCAGGGGGTGCCGGGGAGGAGAGAAGCGTGCCAGGACTGGTGCCTGGACTGCTAATTGCTGGGTGTAGGATAAAGGCAGGCAGTGTTTGAAACACCAAGCTGGGGGGTGCTGCTAAGTCAATACCAGCGAGGAACTGAAGCCAGGTTCCCTGATGCAGGCACCGTGGTGGGATGGAGCTGGACCCACGGCTGCTCCTCGGCTGGTGCTACACGTCTCCATTGGCTGCTCCAGAGCTGGGGCAAATCGCACCAGCTGAGGAACGCTGCCGAAGTCTCCCAGCTGGCATTCAGCGCTGTGGCAGGAGGCTGTATATCCTAGGAATGCTTCTCCTGCCTGCTGGCATGCTGGGCAGAAGCCCTGTGGCTCGAGTGTAAAAGCAAGTGAATGTTTGGGAGCTGTCAGCTCCCTGCCAGTGCCAGGTATCTAATTTCTGCTGGAAGAAGGAAGCCTTGGAGTCTCTCTCCCATCCCATGGGGTCAGCAGCAGACTAAGTAGCATGCAGGAATGAAGGGGGCAGAAAAGTGGAAAGAAAAATGTGAAATAAGTGATTTAGTTGTATTCGTGACTTTTGAAAGATGGAACGGATGCTGTGGGGGCGGCTGTGCAGAGTTCGCTAAGCTCTGTGCGTTAGCAGCGTAGCTGTTCAGACCAGAGATGCTGCACTGCTCTGCTTCTCTAAATCACTGTCCTTCCCCAGGTGTCTCTGTTCTCCCAACCTTTGCAGTCTGTTCGTCCATGCAATGACCTGGAGACTGAATTAAGATGTGCTGTTTGTAAGCAGGGTAGAAAGAGCAGAGATTCTCCCATTTACCTAGGATAACCTTCGCCGGCAGGCGGATCTCCTGCAGAGAGAAGTTTGGTTGCCTCTTAATTCATCCATGGCATTGCTGTCTTGTAAACCCTAAGGCCGTCTGTTCTTCACCTGTGTGGGTAACAGCACGCACGGTTTGTAAATCCAGGCAGGCATCCAACGCGCCATCCTGAAGGTCCACCACACGACTGTGCACCGAACTGCATTGCAGCGCTCGCCCAGCCCGGCTCCCGCACACACTGGTGGCACAGATTGCAATCTCCCTGTGCTTTGCTTTCTACCCTCCCTCTTCTCTCCTCACTTTCAACCTTTGCTTAAGTTGTTGTGTAGGCAATTGCATGGCATTTAGTGCATGGTGATGTGTGTTTGGGGCCTGTGCTGGAAATACAGATCATTATCTGGAGTGGATAATATTAAACACTTTTCTCTGTTGGCTATTTGATTGCAAGGTTACTCTGTTTGATGGTTTTATATGCTGGAATTGATTGCAGGGGAAATATTTAGCCAAGCATGGCTGAAAGGTGTGTCCCATGGGCTGCCAGGTGCAGGTGTGCTGCTGTGCCCGAGGAGCCAGGGTTGCATCTCGGAGGGTGACCAGCAGCCCTTTCCAGACCCTCAGGTCAGCTTTTCTTGTACGATACAGGATTAAATCAATCAAGCTGTGCAGTTTCTTGGTGTGATCCTGCAGCAGACAGCAGGTCAGCTGTCAGTCACCTGTGAGGATGCTGTTTGGTGCTCAGTGCTGGTGCAGGACCAGCTTGCTCAGCAGCATGCCTGGCTCTCGCTCCAGGTGCCCTCCCCACCCTGCTTGGTCCTGGTCCCTCAGCTGGCAGAGATGGCAATTCTGGCAGTATATTTCATAATGTGCCTTCTGGGAAGTGGCCTGAGAACCAGTGTGCTCATTTGCCCCAGGCCATCGAGTAGCCGCTGGCTAATGAACAGCAGCAGCAGCCAGTGGGGTGTGGGCCAGCGAGCTTTGGGGAAAGGCTGCATCGTCTATCATGGCCCCCTGCATCGAGCAGCATTTTTTGCTTCACGTCTTCACAGACCATACCGGGAAGAGAGTGGCTGATGGTGCTGGCTGCGTTGTGCCTTAATATTGCCCTGTGCGGGCTGCTGAGAGCCAGCCTCTGCCCAGCTCCTCGCTGTGCCCTGGTGCTGCTTTTGTTCACATGGGATGTGCCTGCCTGGCTCCTTAGGTACCCCCAGAAAGCACCATCCTATTACTTCTCCTCTGTCCCCGTTTTTTGCTGTCAGGCAGGCTGTGTAAATTGGGAGCAGCTCCAGCGGGCTTCCTCTGGACCAACACCAGTGTGGGAGTGGAGAATTAGCCCTTCACCTGCCACTTTTTTAATATAGGCTTTAAATCTGATTATAACTGCCTGTCTGGCTCTGCATTATGTGCTTCATGATTATTCAGCATTATGTAATCTTTGATAAAAGATGCTGCATCAGTAAAATGAATTAAACTATTGAGTGATAGGAGTTTATCGAATTCCTCACAGTGATGCTGTCCTCTCTTTGGCACTTTAACCTCTCCTGTGGAAAGAGCATGCCAGACACTGCCCTTGCTAACAGCTAGGAAACCCTGCTGACTTGGGTGGAATTGCGGGAGTACAAATAAAGTTAGATTTCAGCTTAGAAAGACAGTTTTTTATAGTCTAAAGACTCAATATTTCACAGCAGCGGTCCCTTATCTGCATTATGTGCAAAGTGCTAGCAGAGCTACATGCACAAATGTCTGCAAGTCCCATGGATGCTGGAGAAAGTTTGGCTCTTGGGGGGCTGATGGGCAGTGCTAGCCAGGCTGTCTTTACTCCAAAACCTCTTGAGAGTAGACATACACTGAATTCCCACATGATGGGTGGTGGCGGTGGTGAAGTGTGTTTAATTCGAAGCTGAATACTTTGTCTCATTTCCTGAACACCACCCGGCCAAACACAAAATATTGTATTTTCTCCTTTTTAGGTCTTCCTTTTTTCCATACACAGCAGTTATCTGATGGCTGAATGGGCTAGGGATTTTGCTCTGAGTTTTCCTATTTCTTCATTTCCTTTTTCTAGACTACAGGGTTTTTGGTTTTTTTTCTACTTTGCTGTGCTATTTGAAACATTGCTCAGGAAAAAAAAACAGTACAAACTTAAACTGTAACTCCCGACACCCAGACACCTTGAGAAGCTTTCAAGTTTTTCAGAACTGGATAAGCAAAGAAAGGAAAAAATAAACTTACATCATTTATTTTACTTCACCTAGTAGCGAAAGGGAAAGGTGCCGGAAAGGGGAAAAACAACACTTCAGAAATGTGAAATTAAAAGAACAGCTTTGAAAAATTAAAAAGATAAAGTTCCTCTTTGATGTTTAAAACAAACTTCAAAATTTCAAACTGTTTTATGCATGTTTTCTCCGGTTCTGCACCACACCAGGAGAAGTGGGGTGCTGGGGGAGCTGGGTCAGGGTGGGCTTCGGTCCCCACCTTGCTGCAGCAGAGGATGCGCGTGGTGGCGCAGGTACCAGCAGCTGGGGCAGGGTACCAGCGGGAAGCCCTCGCTATAGGGGGAGGTTGGCCGTGCCTCGAGCCCCTGAAGCCTTCTGGCCTCTGCAGCAGTGCGCCCCGAGGGAGGCAGGGAGGACAGGCAGGGTGCTGGCAGGAGCTGGCTGGGCAAGCGCTGAGGCTGTCACCCTGCCCTGCCTGCGGGCGATGGCTTTGCTGGTCTCATCCTGTGCATGTCCTTTCCCCTCACCCCCTGCAGGAGGAATAAAAAACCCAAGGCTTGACAGCCCGCTGACACCATATTTTTAAATATACATGTTTTAGATCCTGAGATTTACTTTTTGACAGGTACAAGAGAGACAGCTATAAATGCTGGGCTGGAAAGGAAAGTCATTCCCATTAGTGCTCAAACAAAGGGCTGCAAGATGCACCACTTGCTTTTAATTAAAAGTTTTCCTTATTTTACAGCATGGGCAGAACCGATATCTTCATTACACGCTGTCCATACCCATCCATGAGCTGGCTGAGCAACAGGCCGTGGTGCTGCCCTGTCACACTGTGTGTCACGCAAGCTGTGAGGGGTCGGGCTGGCCCTGCGCCCCCTCCCCTCAGCCTGATGCTGAGGAGCAGCAAGCCGACACCAAGGGGGACAGTGCAGCTGCCCAGTGGCAGGATGACCAGAGGTGGGTGCTGTGAAATGAGCTGCTGTCTTGCATGGAGAGTGCTTGCAAGGGGTTTGGCCAAGGGGGACATGGGGGACCACCATGCCACCAGCTCCCTCCCTGACAGCCAGGTCACCACGCACTGGTACTAGGGCCATCAGCAGGTGCTGATGTTGGGCTTTGGATAAACTAATTGTGTTGCAAGGAGTGAAGTGATGCTTTTAGATTTCAGAGCCAACGTGTGGCATCTTTATTAATGTGCCTACTTGAGTTCCCTGGGACGCGATGTTTTCTCCTCACCCTGGCCATCCATCTGAACTGATAATAGGACTATTAATCCATTTTGCTGACAGCACTCACAGACCTCCAGTGAGGCAGGAGATGGGGGGGGGGGGGGGGGGGGGGGAGGCTGCAATCGATGCCTGTTTTGCTCGGAAGGGGTCCCGTCACAGCCTCTGGCAAACTGAGCATTAGCTGAGGGTGAAAGGATGGAGCGTTAACCAAGGTTACGGGTGCTGTGCAGCCAGCCAGCTGTGGCCTGGCTTCTCCTTGGTCACCTGGAAAGCATCCTGCAGAAAGCCACTGAGATACAGGATGCTCTACAGAAGCCTGCAGGAGACCTGGTGGTCCAGGGCACGTCGCACTGTGCAGGGATACAGACACTGGGGACACCATAGACCTGCTCAGCAACCTTGTACCTGTCACTTAAACTGCGTCTATACCTATATGGAGGTAAAGTTTCTCTGATTTCAGGGCCTTTTCAGCCCTGCCTGGCTACAAGGTGCCTGGGACAGCGTCCATGATGTCAGTGATTTTCTTTACAGCAGCAGAAATACAGGTATGCAATAAATAAAAAATGCAGGTCTTTTATATATGTGACATATAAGCATTTCAGTAAGAGCTGGAAAATGAGATGCGTCCCTGCCCAGCTCTTGCTCCTTCCACACTTCCCCTGCCGGTAGCTGATCCCAGGTGCCTTTATATTCAGACTGATCCTGTCTAGTTTTAAATATCTCAAGCCACCGAACTTTCTCCCTCCAGGGAACCATGTTGCAGCCTCATAATTTTTGCTGTCAGCAGAGGGGATTTTTTCCCCTGTGACATTCAACCTAAATGCTCCATTTCTTCATTTCCTGTCATCCCTTCTGGTGATGCCCCTTGTACTCTATTAAATAATTCCTTCCCTCCCTATTTACACCAACCAGATCTGTAAGGCTCTTAGTTTGTCTCCCCACGGACAGCTCTTAGCCAAGCAATATATATATTTAAGCCTTTTAATCTTCCTTCAGAAATCAGTCTCTCTGTGCCTTTGATCATTTGCGTGGCTTCCCTCTGAACTGCTGCCAGCGTGTCTGTGCCGAGGGAGCCCAGCTCCGGCCACACCTGAGCATCCCAGGGCTTGGATGTGCACGGCAGCCCCCCATGTCCCCCTCGCTGTCCCCTGGCCCTTGTCCTGGCTCTGGTACGTGGCTCAGCTGCCGTGGCCCGTCCTGCTGTGGGCTGGTGGCCACGTCTCCCTGCCAGCCGCGCTGGCTTGCAGTTGTCTAAGGCACAGATCCTTGCGCTGCTTTCTGCCCATGTCTCTACTCTCACTAGGCCCTTTCTCTGTTAATTTTCTGTGCTTGCTGGAGCTCACAGCACCTCCCCATATAGCATCATCTGCCAAATTCATTAATGTGTAGTTTACTCCCTCTTTCCAGGTCATTAATGAGGGTATTAAACGAGAGTAGACCTAACCTAGATCCCTGCAGTACCCCATAAACACCTCCCCCTGTTTCTAATTACCCTTTGTTTATGATCCTTCAGCCAGGTTTTCAATCCACATGGCACAGTTCAAGGCATCAGAATTAATTTTTCCAAGGAAGCCTTGGCGGACGCGGGACCAAAGGGTTTGTCCACTCGCACTGTCCCCCCCCGCCACCTCCCCCCCCTGCTCCCCCGTGGGTCACACCGACCCACGCCGCTGCCCCCCGGGGGGGACACACAAAATTCCTGGGAATGGTTCTTCCCTCCGCCGGCTTCTGCTCCCGCTGCCCGGGGTCGCGGCAGCCAGGAGCGGGGGGACCCGGCGTTGCTCCCGTGTTCCCCAGAGAGGAGAGGGCATCCCCCTGGGTGTCCCCGGGCACGGTGTCCCCGGAGGGGGCGGTGTCCCTGGAGGGATGCTGTCCCGGGGAACGGTGTCCCCGCACGGGTGGTGTCGCGGGAGGACGGTGTCCCGGGAGGACGGTGTCGATGGAGGGGCGCTGTCCCGGAGGATGGTGTCTCGGGGAGGGGGTGGTGTGCCGGCCGCCCGCCGCCTGCCCGTCCTGCCGGCTGGGCGGCCCGTGGCCGCGCCGCAGCGCCCGGAGCCGCGCACCGTGGGGGCCCGCCCAGGGCAGGGCGGGTCCCGGCTCCGCCGTGCGCGGCCCGGGCCGGTCCCGCCGCTCCGCCTCCCCGCGGCGGCCGCTAGATGGCGCCCTTGTGCCTGGGAAGGCGCGGCAGGGCCCGACGGCGCGGCCGGGCCGGGGCCGGGGGACCGGAGCCGCCGCCGCGGGGGTGCCCGGGCTGTGCCCGCGGGGCGGCGGCTCCGACGAGACGGCGGCTCCCGCTGCCCAGCCCGCCCCGAGGGGGCCTGTGGCGCGGCAGCTCCGGCCGGGCACCCTGTCCCGCTGCCTTCCCCGCCGCGGCGCCGGCTCGCCGCTATCGACCGGCGGGCTCCCGGGGCGGTTTGCCGCAGGGACGCGCCTGCACCCAGCCCCTCTTTGAGCCGCGGGGCGGGGAGCGGCGTGGCTGGAGGTGCGCGGCCCAAAGGCCCCAGGCCGAGTGCCGGAGCGGAGGGCCCGGCCCCACCGGCCGGGGGCAGCACCGGCCCGTGCCCAGGCACCGTGACACCTGCCCGGGGCCCCCGGTAATTAGCCCCTGGGGACTTGCGGGCCACGCGCGGAGCCCTGAGGTAAGGCACCGGCACACGGACAGCGGGAGGTTTATTTCATTTCCAAGGAGGACGGCACCGCCGTGCTTTCCGCAACAACCAGCGGTGAGCGGCGAGCGCCGCCGGGCTGGGGCCGCCGGGGAGAGCCTGGCGGCCCCGGGTCCCACGCCGGCTCCCGGTGGACCCTGCCCGGCGGGGCGTGGGGCGGTGCAGCCGGAGCGGGGCGGGCTCCCTCCCGCACCCGAAGGACAGCGACTGAACGGGCCTGGGGGCGCTCGGCGCGGACCCGCTGGCCACTCCGGCCCGGCCCCCGCGGCGCCCACCCCGGTGCCCGCAGGGGCCCGCCACCGCCCTGTACGCGCCCGCGGCTCTGGAGAAGGAACCGCCGGCGGCCGCCGCCACGCAGCGGCTGCCGCGGCGCCCGAGAGCGCCGTTGCGCCCGCAGCTCCCGGGCACCGGGGCGGGCTCGGCGCCGCTGGGCACCCGGCGGCCGGCGCGGCGGAGCCACCCCGCGCGGCCCCGCTCCCCTGCCCGGCCGCGCCGCTCCGCCGGCCCCGCCCCGGCCCCGCCCCACCGGCCGGCGGCGCGGCTCGGCGCGGCCCCATTGGCGGCGGTACGGCGCGCCGGCCCCGCCCCCGGGCGCCCATTGGCCGTCGCTCACCGTCGCCCGCCCCCGCGCCGCCCGCCCCCGCGCCGCCCGCCGGCGCTCCGGACTGCGGGCAGTGGCGTGCGGCCGCCGCAGCGAGCGCCGGCGGGAGCGGGCTCGGCGCGGCGCGGTTCGGCCCCGCTCGGTTCGGCGCGGCACGGCGCGGCTCGGCTCGGCACCCCGCTCCCGCACGCCATGCCTGGCCCAGCCGCGGCGCCGCCGGCTCGGAGCGCCTGAGCGGGCGGTGTTGGCGTGGGCGCGGGGGACCGCGGCTCCGGTGCCCTCACCCGCCCGCCGCCGCCGCGGCCGGGGCAGCCCGGCGGGCGCTGTCCGCATGAGGGCTGCGGGCCCCTGAGGCGGGCGGCCGGCGGCCGTCGGGGCGCGGCGCGGCGGGGGCGGCGGCGGCGATGGGGGCTCTCCCGGCGCTGCTGGGGGCCGCCTTGCTGTGGGCCGGCGCCGGGGCCCTCGTCAACCTCAAGTACTCGGTGGAGGAGGAGCAGCGGGCCGGCACGGTGATCGCCAACGTCGCCAAGGACGCCCGGGACGCCGGTTTCGTGCTGGACCCCCGGCAGCCCACAGCCTTCAGGGTGGTTTCCAACTCGGCCCCCCACCTGGTGGACATCAGCCCCGGGTCAGGGCTGCTGGTGACGAAGCAGAAGATCGACCGGGACCTGCTGTGCCGGCAGAGCCCCAAGTGTGTCATCTCGCTGGAGGTGATGTCCAGCTCCATGGAGATCTGTGTGATCAAGCTGGAGATCAAGGACCTCAATGACAATGCGCCCAGCTTCCCCACTGACCAGATCGAGCTGGAGATCTCTGAGACGGCCAGCCCCGGCACCCGGGTGCCACTGGAGAGCGCCTACGACCCGGACTCGGGTAGCTTTGGTGTGCAGAGCTATGAGATCACCCCCAACGACCTCTTTGGGCTGGAGACCAAGACGCGGGGCGATGGGTCGCGCTTCGCTGAGCTGGTGGTGGAGAAGAGCCTGGACCGCGAGACCCAGTCCCACTACAGCTACGTGATCACGGCGCTGGACGGCGGTGACCCGCCCAACTTCGGCACGGTGGAGCTCAGCATCCGCGTCATCGACTCCAATGACAACAACCCACTCTTTGAGGAGCCGGCCTACACCGTCAGTGTGCCTGAAAACTCCCCGCCGGGTACGCCGGTCATCCGCCTCAACGCCTCTGACCCGGACGAGGGCACCAACGGCCAGGTCCTCTACTCTTTCCATAGCTACGTCTCGGATCGGGCCCGGGAGCTCTTCCAAATAGACCCACAGAGCGGCCTCATCACAGTGAGCGGTGCTATCGACTACGAGGAGGGTCACGTCTACGAGCTGGACGTGCAGGCCAAGGACCTGGGGCCTAACTCCATCCCTGCCCATTGCAAAGTTACCATCAGCGTCCAGGATGCCAACGACAACCCACCCCTCATCAACCTGCTCTCCGTCAACAGCGAGCTGGTGGAGGTGAGTGAGAACGCCCCGCCGGGGTACGTCATCGCCCTGGTGCGGGTCTCGGACCGCGACTCCGGGGCCAACGGGCGGGTGCAGTGCAAGCTCCTGGGCAACGTGCCTTTTCGGCTCCAGGAGTACGAGAGCTTCTCCACCATCCTGGTGGATGGGCGGCTGGACCGGGAGCAGAGGGATCAGTACAACCTCACCATCCAGGCCAAGGACAATGGCGTCCCCTCCCTGCAGGCCACCAAGTCCTTCACTGTCAAGATCACAGATGAGAATGACAACCATCCCCACTTCTCAAAGCCCTATTACCAGGTCATTGTGCAGGAGAACAACACTCCGGGGGCCTACCTCCTCTCAGTCTCGGCCAGGGACCCTGACCTGGGCCTCAATGGCAGCGTCTCCTACCAGATTGTGCCCTCCCAAGTCAGGGACATGCCTGTCTTCACCTATGTCTCCATCAACCCCAACTCTGGAGATATCTATGCTTTGAGGTCCTTCAATCATGAACAGACGAAGGCCTTTGAGTTCAAGGTCTTGGCAAAAGATGGGGGTAATCCCTCTCTGCAGAGCAATGCCACTGTTAGGGTGATTGTCCTGGACGTAAATGACAACACCCCCGTGATTACGGCCCCACCGTTGGTCAACGGGACCGCGGAGGTGTACATCCCCAGGAACGCAGGGGTTGGCTACTTGGTGACGGTGGTCAAGGCAGACGACTATGATGAGGGTGAAAATGGCAGACTTTCCTATGAAATGGTGGAAGGAGACAGAGGGTTTTTTGAGATAGACCAGATCAATGGAGAGATAAGGACCACCAGAGCCTTTGGGGAGAACGCAAAGACAGCCTACGAGCTGATCGTGGTGGCTCACGACCATGGAAAAACATCTCTCTCTGCTTCTGCCTTGATTTTGATATACCTGTCTCCAGCCCTGGATGCCCAGGAGTCCATAGGATCTGTTAACCTCTCTCTGATTTTCATTATTGCCCTGGGGTCTATCGCAGCCATTCTTTTTGTCACCATGATCTTCGTGGCAGTCAAGTGCAAAAGGGATAACAAGGAAATCAGGACCTACAACTGCAGGTAAAGACATCTTTGTTTCTGTGCGCCTGCCGGGTCTGCTTTGATTTTTGCTGTCACAATTACTTTTCCATTTGCTGCTGTATACTTTGGGGGGTGGGTGTGGGTGGGGGTAGATTTGCGTTAGGAACAAAAGTGAGCTTCCCGTCCCTCCAAGAAAATTTCCTGAGAGGCTTTAAAAAATTGTTCAGGGGAGGAGAGCAGGAATGCGTGCCGAGTAACGGATCGACTTAACTGTGTGGCTTGACAATCTGTTGCAGCATCCCTGATTTTACGTGCTCCGTCGCGGGAAAGGGGGAGAACAGTTTCACGGCGGCGTGGCTGGTTCCTGTGGGCAGCCCCCTGCCCCCAGCATGGCTCCCCGGGCTGGCGAAGGGGGAAAGCCCCCCAGCCACCACCGCAGCCCCACGGCAGGAGCGCGAGTGGCCGCGGTGGCCTCCGTCAGCCCTCGCTCGCCGCTCAAAAGAGCCATTGTGCGCCCGATGCGGCTCCTCACCACGGCTGCCGGTGGGGCTGGCTGGGTAAAATAGTGGCAAAAATCACCCGGTTCCCCTCGATGCGCTGCTCCAGCACCCAGCACCCAGCACCCAGCGCCTGGCACGGCCGGTTGGGCTGGGAGCGATGGGGCGAGGGGAGATTTTTGCAGCGCCGCGTTATTTTGCCCTGGCTGGATGCGTGCTTCTGGGTCCGAAATGCCGGAGGGGAGGTCAGCCCCATGCTCACAACCGCTGAAAGGCTGATAGGGGAAATCCAGTCCCCTGAATATGTAACAGCCCGGCGATTATTGTCTCTCTTTTACTATTCTCTGTGTTACACAAGTTAGGAGACAAATGCTAACCACACATGAATATCAATCAGATGCCATAAAAGAGCAGCTGCAATGCCTCATAAATGGTTTAATCCTGTTACTAGTGAAATAGCCATGACTTCTCCATTCCTTCGGCACCGAGTCGTTTCAGAGGGGAGGGATGGAAATTAATTTTGCTCTACCTTGGAAACGCACGCTCGCCCCCGGCGATTCTGCAGCGCAGGGGGATGTGCGGTCTTTAAAGTTTTATTTACGCAGAAATAATGCTGGAGGGTTTGGGTTTTATCCCCGGTTTTCACCGCATAAAGTGCATTTATAAGCCTTTTTGCTTGATGGGGGAAAAATCATCTGCAAATAAAGGTCGGTCTGTGCTGTATTATGGGATGTCTAGCTTCAAGTGAAAGCCCATACACCAGCTTTCTTGCCAGCTTGGCCCATTAAAGGAGAATAGGGCCTGAATAGATAAAAATCACGTTGTGGTGGTGCCCCTAACAGCTTCACACATATGTATAAGCCCCGGGTTTACTGTGATGGCTTAGGGATTAATGAAGTGCAGTTTGATTAAATAATTGGTCAATAGAGAAAGGACAGCAAAATGAATGCCTGCAGGAAATAATTGGGCTCTCGCATTGCCAAACTTAAACATTTAGGTAAACAAAACAATTAAAGCTTCATCAAGCATTGTTAGAGGAGTCAGCAGCATATAGATTGTTGGCACAACAGAAATCCCTGCCTTCCCCTGATTTATTTGCATGCTCAGGGGGATGCACAGGCGGTTATCAGTGTGCATCTGAGCAGAAGTCAGCTGCGGAGGTAGAGAAGCACCAGGTAGGCGCAGCAGCGGCTGTGACCGTGGGGCACCCTCTCCCCACACCGGGTGCGTGCCTTTGGGCTTGGCAGTGCCTTGTTTTAGAGTCTCTTGCAAGAGCTGCTGGACAGTCTTCATAAAATGTGTTAATTTATGAGGCATGTAAGGTTATATGGGAGCTGTTCGACTTGCTGGCATTTTCATGCTCAGGCAATTAGCTTTCTGGAACAAGAATATTTGTCCAATATTTGCCTTTCTAGATAAACTGTATTATTTGTTCATCCCATTATTTCTGTTGCAGCTATTGGGTTGTTTGTTTCTGGTGTGTCTTTTTTTTTTTTTTTTTTTTTTTTTTTTTAATGCTGTAATCATAACAAGAAAAGCAGCAAAGTCCTGACTTTCAAATGTGTATTTCTGACTGTGGGTAGCATTTGATGTGCTTCTCTGTGAAATACCGAGCTGCCCAGTGCAGTGCATGTACAAATTCATCTGTGAGGCATTCGCTAGGGCTGTGTTGCTCCCTATGGAAAGAGAAGCCACAGTCACTCTGAGCTGAGCATACCCAGTTAATGCAAGGTGCAATCATATTTGTCATTATTTGCTTGGGTGGTGTTTTACGGTAACTTTTTTCCTCTGGTGTATTGCAGAAGGCAAACAAGGCACTTAATCAGTTGATTCTTTTGGCAGGTGGGAAGCAAAGAGGGAAAGAAAGGCAGAGAAAAACAAGCTTGCAGTAAAAAAAAGAAAAAAAGGTCAAAAAGGATAATTTATTTTTGCAAAACACAGTTTTGTTGCGCTCTGATTTCTGGAAGGTGAAAGCGTTTCCCAGCAGAAGGGGGTGTGCGTGCTGGGGAGTGAGGGAGGAATAGGATGCGGCTGGAGAAAAGATTTTGAGTTATTAGGTATTATCAGGAGATAGTCAAAACACCAGCAATTTGGATAAAACATTAATAAACAAACAGCCTTTGGAGTGTGAGAGAGTAGAGCTTGCCAGCTAGGACTGCTTCTGGGTCTGCTTTATTTACTGCTATGGAAAATGAACTGGGAAAAAAATCCGCTATTCGTTTTGAATTTTCATTATAGGGACCAAATTAAATCACTTTTAAAATCCTTATTATGCATGGAAATGAATGCAGGTACCCTTTTCAGTTCATGGATTTTAACATCTCCATTTTTCTCTTCTGCAGGCTGGACTTTACTCCTAGTAACTAAATATCAGCAATTACAAACACTAGAAAAAACCAAAGGCATTCTTCCTTCCCATTATTTTTCATATTTGACCTGAAAGTGTTATGCATATGAAAATAAGCTAAAGTCTGTGTTGTGCCACCAGTCTCAAAACATGACGTAATGTGCATGACTAAGAAGCCTACATGGAGATGGGGGACAAGCCCTCTGGGTTTCAGCATGTGTATTTAGTGGGGCAGGGTTCGGGATGCTCTCAGCTATTCATTTTCATTCTGTCCCCCAGAATTGCAGAATACTCCTACGGGCATCAAAAGAAATCAAGCAAAAAGAAAAAAATCAGCAAGAATGATATCCGCCTGGTACCACGGGACGTGGAAGAGACAGATAAAATGAACGTTGTGAGCTGCTCCTCTCTTACTTCATCCCTCAACTACTTCGACTACCACCAGCAGACCCTGCCACTGGGCTGCCGCCGCTCTGAAAGCACCTTCCTCAACGTGGAGAGCCAGAACAACAGGAACGCCGGCTCCAACCACATTTACCATCACACCTTCACGGGGCAGAGCCCCCAGCAGCCCGACCTCATCATCAACGGGATGCCGCTGCCAGAGGTGAGTGCAGGCAGGCAGCCCGTGCCCCTGTGGCATCGGTGATGGGTTTGCACGTGGACCATGGGCTGTGGGTCTGTGGGTGTAAGCGCTGCTGAAACGACGTGTTGAGCAAACAGGCTGTGGTGGTTTCCGTGCGTTGGATGCCCTGGGTGAGGGAGTGGTGGAGGACGGG
The DNA here is from genome assembly GCF_017639655.2 of Falco naumanni. Classification (NCBI taxonomy): domain Eukaryota; kingdom Metazoa; phylum Chordata; class Aves; order Falconiformes; family Falconidae; genus Falco; species Falco naumanni. The sequence goes on from NC_054067.1 coordinate 16,712,137, forward strand.
CAGGGGGGAGTGGTGGGCACCCACCTTGCAGGTTTTGGGGCAGCCCTGATGTGGCCATGGGTGGATGTTTCACCCTCAGGGATGCCCCAGCGGGGGTGCTAGCATGGGTGTGCCTGGCCAGGCTGCCTCCATGCTGCTGGGAGGCTGGAGGTGGCTGCTTTGCAAGTGGATTTTGGGTATGATGATGCTCAGGGGACAAGGTGCTCATTAACAAACAAGAGTTTGTTAAAAGGTGGTTGAAAGTGGTGTTGGTGGCTGTTCCACTGGAGGCAGCGTGTTGTGCTGGGGTGTAGGCAGTGCAGGGTGCCCCAGCGCAACCACATGCACGCCTGGCCTGGGACTGTCCCCTCGCCGTGCAGGATGGGTGTGCAACTGGAGGAGGGATGCGTGGTACCTGCCAAAGGCAGGGAAAGGGTCTGCTCCGATCCACACCATTCTCATCAGGTTCTTCTAATTCATCAGCTTTCCTGTACATCACAGGCATCATTTAATGTTGCTTGTTTGTCTCTCTTTGAATTATTGTTTGGTATTAAGCAAAACAATCAAAGGTTTGTCATGTTTCCTGCTTTGAGCAGAATAACAAAGCTGAAAAAGCAGCTGAAATATTTATGGCTTGCTCTGTTTTGCGTTCAGTGTGCTGGTGTAAATGTAAGATGCTGCTGCTGAAGACAGTGGAGCTGCTTCAGATTTATCTGCTCTGTGGGGAGCCGAGCCTGGCCCTCTGCGAGAGTCTGCAGGGCCGCTGGAGAGGGCTGGTGCTGGCGGGTTTCATCCTGCAGTGTTTGTATTGGCAAAATACTCATTGAAGCCTGGTGTTCAACCTTTGCTAAGGCTACAGAACCACCTCCCGAGAGGTCATGTACTGGTGTCAGCCCAGTTTTGGAGTGCTCCCAGCCCAAATGCCGGTTGCTCAAAGCAGAGGTGCAGCTTTTAATGACCAGACGGTCAGGAGGGGGCTGTCGGGATCTCCGTGACAGATCGTGGGCATTTAGCCTCCTTCTGCTCAGCCTGCGTTTGGAGGCTCTCCTGCCCTCACACGTGCAGGCTCCATTAGGGTTTTGCCTGTTCAAGGTTACCTGCTGAGATGCTGTGAGGAGGCACCTCCTGCACCGGTGCCCCAGCACAGCCCTGCACGGTTGCCTGTGGCTGCGGCACCATGACTCTGCCTGCCTTTGGGAGGGTATGGCAGGAGCAACCCAGCGCTGGTCCAGAGCATTAAAGCTCAATTTTAACTTCTGGTGTTGGTATAAAAGCTGTAATAGAGTTTCTTAGCCATAGCAGAAAGGGAATGACCTGAATATAAGCGCTCGTATATTCTACTGCACGTGTCCAGCCATAGAGCTGCGCAGGCTCTTCTGCTCCCAGGTCCCCCAGTGGGTGGAGGCAGGGACTTTGCATCCAAGTCTGGGTAGGAGCAGTCTGGGCTAAGCCTGTCCCTGGTCAGGTAAGGCGGAAGAGCTGCTACCAAAGCTGTCTGCTCCTTGTGCTGTGCCTGGGCAGGCTGGGGGTGGGAAATGCCACCCTTCGTGCATGAGGGGATCTCCGTTGATGCTCAGATTTGCCTGTGCCCTTTGCTAGGTGTCAGCTGGGGCTCAGGGAGCCTAGCTGCCTGGGGGATGCATCCCAAGGATGTGGGTGACCGTTGCTGTTGGGATGTTGGGGGTTGCGGTCCCTGAGGAATTCCTGCCTTCCCAGAGCAGTGTGCTTTGCAGAGGGGTCTCAAGCGCATCTCTGGCTGGTGCCTTGCTACGGGCACCAAGCAGTGGAGCACCCTGTCAGCCTGTGATTCACTGCCACAGACAAAATTCAGTCATAAAATCCATCATGTTGGCGTTAGCCAGAAGTGCGTGCTGGCAGGGGAGGTCTGCCGTGCTGAGGAGGAGGGAAGGAGCATCGGGAACATCACAGCTCGGCTGATAAAGTTAATAGGCAGCTGCGGGCAGAAGGCAGTGCTTTCCATGTCCCTTCTCGTTAGCCTGGGCTCCGGCAGCGTGTGCTCTCCAAAGACCCCCACCGCCTTGCACACCCTCCTGTGAGGGAGCTGGGATGCTCGTTGCTTCTCCCTGTGGCTCCAGCACGCCCCATTTCCCCATCGCTTGTACAGGTGGGATGCACTGCAAAGAACCGGTACCTTGCCTGGAGCAATAAATTTGTCTCTTGTAATGAGTGCCATGGAGTGTCAGCTGAAAATGTGCCCTGCAGCAGCCCCGCGGGCATGCAGGAGGGCAGCTGCGCTTCTCCAGCCCTGCTGAGGGATCAGCAGCTCATGGGTGGGTGCTCCTGGGGAGAGCAGCATGTCCTGGTGGGAATCTGCTTGCTCCTAGGGAAAGCTTTTGGACAAAAGGGCAGGGCCAGGGCACAGGGAGGAGAAATCCCAACTGAAAGCTGCTTGGAAGTTTGGTTTAGGGTGGGAACTTCTATGTTTTTTGGCAGAGAGTCCCAGTGTTATGCTTCCAGCTGTTGCAAGGGAAGTTTATCTTGGTGGTGGTGTGGGTTCTGCTGGCTCCTAAAAATCCAGGTGACCCCAGAGGGTGAGGAGGTTCAGTGGTGACTAGAGTGACAACCCTGTCCTGGCACACAGGGTGACACGGAAACTCCATAGAAGATGCTTCCGTGGAGGAGCATCGCAGCCGTAGCCCATCGCTGCCTTAGCAGGTATTATGGTGTGATGATACACGTGTGAAGCGTGCTACTGGTACACCTCCAGGTGATGAGCATTTAATAAATGCAGTTCCTGCCCAGAGTTTCCAGAGCCAAACTGTTCCCTGCAGTGCATCCAGTGGGACTTTGTCTGGGCTGGTTTGAGTCGCCTCCAGTGACGAGGCTGCTGGCATTTCCCTGGGGAGCCTTTATGAGGTGTCAGCATCGGGGAGATATCGCTGCTGCTCCACCTAGGAGTGACTTTGCCTGATGAGAAGGCAGAGCGTCGTTTGATAAAAGATAAAATACAGAGGTAAATGTGTCGCTGGCGATGTCGCTTAGCATATGATGGTTGTGGCTGGGAGTAAGCGATTGCCTCTGCAGACACGCGCTGTCCTGGCGGCGGTCGGTTTGCAATGTAGCTGGTCTTTAACGTGAGGCTCATTTACTTTAACAGTCAGGAACCTTGAAATAGAAGTCCCCAAGGATGGGTTGTTTGTGGAGCTTCAGGAAATGTTTCCTCCCGTGCCGCAGCAGTGGTATGCACAGTGGCAGGTCTTGGGGCAGGCGGTGCCATGCCGTGCCGGTGGTAATTGGGTTTGTCAGTGCTCCCCACCTTTCCCTGCTGATCCACAAGGGATTAACAGCGGTGTCTGCAGGGGCTGCAACCCCACTCTGAGGATGCAAAAAAAAGTTTGAGATGACCCTTGAAAAGCTTTTCCCTTTGGGTGGGGGCTGGATTCAGCTGCCGGCTCTCCCTGTGCCAGGGCATGGCTGCCAAGAGAGCATCGGGAGGCAGTGAGGGACATCTCGGGGGGGTTCGGCCTCACTGGGGTTCGGTGGTCCCTTGGGTGCTGAGGTACCACTTGGGGACCCCTGCCCGCAGCCTTTTAGCATCCTTGTGGTGGTAGGCAATGATATGCAAGAAGCGTTTGCGAGCAGCTCTGGTGATTGTGGCTGACAGGGGGAAGCTTGGCCCCCATTAGTGTTTTGTTTTGCAGGAGGCAGAGTGGGACATGTCGGAGCTGCAAGGGCATTGCCGGTCAGAGGCTTTGCTGCTGCCGAGGGCTTATTTTTTTTTTTTTTCTTCCTGCTGAGCCGGAGGGGAAGTCAGCTTTGAAACCAAAAGGACTTGTTGTCAAGTTTTGCATGTATATTACTGGAAGTTGTACCAGGAGATTAAAAAATCAAAATTAATAGGAGCCATTAGGCAGCTTCCTCGATAAAAATGCACGTTGCATTGGGGTGGTGTGGAAACCGGTCTGAATGCCGAGCCTTTTAGGATTCTCAGGACACGACTTGCATGTAGAGCAGCCACCCTTGGGTAACACTTACATGCCTGGATTTTGACTTCGCGGTTTTAAAAGAAAACAAGGTGCATGTAATGGCTGCATCTGCGTTTCAGGGACAGTTTTACATCCAAAATCTGTGCCGCCTTGGGAAACAGTGCTGGTGCATCGAGCGCTGCCCTGGGACGGGGAGCATCCCCGGGGGCACGCCAGCTGGCTCTGCCCCTCCGTCTCAGCCGGGGCTGAGTGGTGGCTGGTCCCCGGCAGGACCCAGCATGGGAGAAGTGAGGAGGTGTGAAATGGGCGCGGGCAAGTCTTGTTTGAGAGGTTGGATGTCCAAAGGTAGAACTAGCATGGAGGTTCAGCTTGACTCTCTGGGGGTGCAGGATGGCTCCGTCACGGCAGTGGCAGGGAAGGGAAGCAGCAGTGCTGCCGTTTCACTGTGAGCAGGGTGTGGACCAGGCATGGGCTTGCTCTGGTGCTGCTTTGGGAGGTCCCACTGGAGAGGTCAAGGTGGAGCAGCCCTGATCCATCAGGACTCGAGTCCTCCAGGGACCTGCGTGCCCAGCAGGTCCCAGACCCAGCTCCGGCCCCGGCACCGAGGGGTTGCGGCTGTGGCGATCCGCTGCCTCCTGAGCTGATGGCCACCATCAGTAAGATGGGGAATTACTGGTTTTAGTGATAATCCTGGTCTAATCCCCCAACCTTGATACACTCCCGCGTAATCCTCACTCACACTGATTTTGTTTGGGCTCCTCGTGGCAGCAGGGATTATTTGAGCGAGCAACAGTTGCAGGATAAGGCCCTGTTGGTTTCAGATACGCTTTTTACTACCTGGAAAGCGTTCTCCTCACTGTAGGAAATGGTTTTCTAAGCACAATAGAGCAATTTTCGTTTCAGGCAGCACCGGCAGTTTTTGCTCTGGCTATCTGGCGGTGCTAACTAAAGCACATTTCAACAACACACAAAGATTTTTGTTTTGTAAGAAATGAAATCAGCGTGGCTGTTCCCCTTTCTCTGTCATTTCTCTACTTGTCAATTCTTTCTTCCCCTCCAGCTTATCCTCCTCTTCTCCGCTAGCCTTAAAAAGCCCCCAAAGTGTCTGTTGTAATCACATTTTGTGTGTTACAACCAGAATGAATGTACTCACTTTAATATGCTGGGTTTGAGGAAATCAGTTTCTGTCTGGTATAACAGACAATTTGTTATAAACCATGCCATTTAGAAGTGAAGGGCCTTGCTTTAGTGTGGTGCTGGGGAAACGTCATCGTACATAATTGGAAGGGATTTGGCTTGCTTCTGAGTAATGCTGTGTATAGAGCAGGGGGGGGGAAGAAGAAAACGGAGATAATTTCCAACCCGGAGAAAGTTTGTGGCGCTGAGGCATGCCAGGCTGTTGAAATAAGGCTTATTTTCAGCAGAGAAAATAATTAAAACATTATGAGCGTCGTCGTTTGACTAGTCGGAAGCTGACTTTGCAGCAAGCGTTGCCAGTCTTGTTTTCTCCTTGGGAGGTCACTGTAACTCAGCACTTTTTTGTGCCTGCGATGCGCACCGTGATGGGTAAGCACAGGTCATGGCTCTCATTAGTGCCTCTGCATTTCTGTGCCTGTGCATCCCTGCCTGGGAGCTAGCGGCAGCCTTGATTCTCCCAGAGCCTGCCGAAGAGGAGCGGTGCTTCCGACTTCAGGTAGGGGCTGGTTCCCCCCTCCCTGGGGAGGGCTCGGGGGTCCCTGCCAGGGCAGCCAGCGGGCACACTGCACCCCCCGGGGAGCCCGAGCCTGTGGGGGGGACCCCAACCTCCCCAGCTGCGCTCCCTGCTCGCTCCAAATACACCCCCGAAATCACGAGTCCCAGCAAATCCCTCAGCTTAACTACTCCCAAAGTGTTTTGTGTATCGCCGCACATCCCCTGACCTCCCCGAGCGTCAGAGGCCGACATTATGGAAATCAGCAGCTTTTGATTCCGTTCCGAGGTCAGCCTAACCAAATTATACGTCTCCTAATGTAATCGCTCCAAGCTCTCTGTATGGAAAAATTCATTTGAATACCTTGCAACAGAGATAAACACGCCGGCTCCCACTCACGTTTAACTACGTCCCTCACTGATGGCCGCGCTCGCTGCGCGGTGGCTTAGGCGAGCCTTTAGTCCAACAGCTTTGGCTTGTCACGGCATCGCTGAGGCTGGAAAAGGCGTTTAAGATTATCAAGTCCAACTGTAAACCTAGCACTGCCAAGTCCACCACTAATCCTTGTATGTTTTGTACGGGTGATACGGGGTTGTGACCCCATCCTGGCTCCTCTCTTGGGATTTTCCAAGGGTTTTCCAGCCCACAGTGGGGTCCTGGCTGGGTGGTACCAAGGGGCTTCGCTGCAGGAGCCTGGGGAGGAGTTAAGAAGCCGCTGCGTGGTGTGGTGGCAGGAGCCAAGCTGTGTTTAACAGTAAAACCCTTCTCCGCTGATAGCAACACCTAGAGTGCTCAACATGGATATGGTTATATCATTATATATTGCATTCTCTATATTATTTGTTATATATTATCTGTTATATGCTATACACTGTATGATATACATGATATATTTATAAGCATATAAAAAGTGTGTATAGAATTGTTACATATTGTACCTAATTATGCAAATAAGTATGTAATATGTCATATAACCATATATATATCTCATTTGATTTTATGCTTACTGGTTTGGGTTTTATGGTTCACTTTTACTGAAAATAGAGAGGCGCGTCTTGTTTTCCTCTCCATAAATTTGAATTTCTGATGCATATTTCTGATGCATAACTCTTACTTGTTGAGTCTATAAAAAAAGCTCCGGCACATATATTTACATGGCAGATAAGAATTTTCCCTTAAATTACGGAAGATTTATAGTAAGTTTTTTTTTAAATTACGACAAAAGGGTGGTCTTGCATGCTACTTATGGCCTTTCTTATATTAGTTTCCAAATGAACTCTTGTTGTATTGAGCGATTTGAACTCTGTGGTTTCTCCCCGTCGCTCGCTTTGCATAAAGCACATGCTGCATGCAAAGGCATCGTTGAGGCCAGGCGCACTAACAACCTCATGCGCATCTGCTCGAGCCATATTTTCCAGCTGCCATTTCCTGAAGTCCCTCCTGAGGACTTTGAGCCAGAGAAGCTCATCAGCCAGGTGCCCTCCCAGGTCCTTGGGCTCCTGCCCTCACTGAGGGCATCCTGCTGGGGTCTTTCCTAAATTCCCATCAGCCAGGAAGGGCAGAGCCCTGCCTGCCCTTCATCCCCTGCCTGCCTCCATCCACAGGCTCTGCCTGCAGGCTCACCAGCCGCGAGCCCTCCATCTCTCCTGGGAGACCTCTCCTGTGACCCCCTCTGATGGTGGGTCCTGCTCTCATGCGAGGGCTCGGATGGGGGGACCTCCAGCCCTGCCTGCTCCCCCTTCCCTGCCAGGCTGCCTGCGGGGCTGGGCACATGGCCTTGCTTCAATAAATGATTAGATATTGTTCCCAGCAGAGACTATGGTTGAGTTCCAATCATTTTCTGTTAATTAAAATACAGGATGGTCTTATTTGTAGCATAAATAGTTGTAATCTGTGTACTTATAAGTGTAATTATAATTTAAATTAGAGCATGCTCTGAATTGGTGATGAATGGGGTGCTCTGCAGGCAGCCCTACCCTCACAGGGCTGCAGTGTGTGTTGTCTCCTGGGGTCCCCTGTGGTCCCAGTTCCTGCTGTCCCCAGAGGAGCATCACCCAGGGCTCAGCAAAGTGGCACTGAGGCCGTGGATGGCTCCCCATTTCGCTGTTCCTTTTGGGGCAGAGCTTGCCTGTGGCACCTGTTGGAGGGTTTGCTGGAGAAAAGACCACAGCATCATTGCTTCAGTGTCTCCCTCAAGTTTCTGGTCTAAATTTGGAGTGAAGTAATGGCTTATGTCAGCTGAACAAGTGATTAGCACTTAGCCTTGAAGTGCCTCCCTGTTTAACACAGGATTACGGTGAGTTCTCGTTAGGCTGGTGAAGGCTTGCATGCGGCAAGTGCTAATGCTGCAGTGGACAGATGTGCATCGCAGATACTGCACTTTGTACACCCTCGGATGGAAACCCTCAGCACGCTGCGGGTAACCCCAGCCGCTCCTCCTCCTTACACCCGATACATCGTGTGGGGCTGTGGTAGATAGCGTAGGTCTGTATGTGGTGGGGCCGTGTAGACGAGGTCCTTGTCTTGATGCCCTGTTGGCCACTGGAGATCTGGACGTGAATCCTTCGTGGTTCTCACGGGGATCTGGAGCTTGTCAGATTATACCATCTTTTGTAATGGCAGGTGTATGCCACAGGGCAGGTTTTAAAATTCCCGTGTTGGTAGACTGCATTAACCCATCCTAAGTCAGGTATGTAAAATTCCATTAAGCGAAAACCCTCTGGCATTTTCTCACCCGTGCTCGAGCTCTGCAGGCTATGCTAATGCAGTGTGTTTGCTCATCTATTAGGAGGATGATGGCTTTAAAATAATAACATTTATCTTTGGCAGCGGACCTACTATAGTGCATGCTGAGTACAATTTTGTGAAAGGCTCTGCAGATGTTGCCTCATTCAATCTGGGTCAAAAAGAGTGCTTAGAATCATAAAGGTTAGAAAGAGATCAAATAATTCGGTGGTTTTATTGCTGAATAATGTACTTGGAAAATATCATTCACCATTATTAGACTAAGTGAGTACAGAAAACACAGGACTCAATAGTCATTTCTCAGTATTGGCTGATTTTACTGTTTTTATAATGTAGCTAAATTCCCTGTTATTGATTCTAGCATTGATTATCGATCTGGAAACCTAAGTGTATGCGCTGGTGGGAGCACACGGGAGTCAGGCAATTAGGGTATTAGGCTTCCGCGCCTCCCTGCAGCGCCTGGCAGCGGCCAGCACACCCGCGGGGCGGATTGATGCGACTTGTGGGAAGCTGTCAGGGTTTTGGGAGCTGCCTTCACAAACAGAGATGAAAAAACAGGAAAACACCCATTTTGTGTGTGTTCTTTTCCATGCCTGCGAGCTTATGTAAACTTGTTCCCGCAAACCCAGATGGGCTGGGACAGCGGCACCGGGATGGGGCTCGGTGCCTGCGCCTGCGTCTCCCATCACCTGCTCCCTCCTGGACTTTTCATATTCAGATTCACATCTGGATGCTCTGGCAGGGGCCCAGCTTCAGTGACATTTAGTGATCAAATCCACACGGCTGTTGGCTTAGAGACAGTATCCGAACCTGTCTGCCCAGTGAAACGCTTTTCCAGACATTTGCGAGCAGTTCTGCTTTCTTGTTCAGCCCCACTGTGGCTGTGTCCCCTCTCTGGGGGGAGGTACCGCGCTTGGGCTGAGATCCTTCCCTGTACATCGGTTTAATTGCAGGGGTTGGGTTAGCAAGAGACCAAAGCCGTGGTCCCATCCAGGCTCTGCATCCCGTGGTGAGCCCTTGGACCAGAGCCGGCGGCATCGCTGTGGGAGCCGTGGGCTCCCGCCGGGCTGGGGCTTGCTCAGCCGTGCGATGGATTCCTTTGTTCAGAAAAAAAGAGATGAATTTTGGAATATGTTCATCTCTTGTTCTCTGCACTTAGTTGTTGTCAGCATTAATATGCCATTAACACATGCTCATTAAGAGGAGAATGATTATACCCTGCAGAGTATGGGGGAAACCTTCATTAGACACTAACATATTGAACTGAGCTGCAAACTTCACTTGGGAAAACTGGGGAAGGTTCTGCTCAGCATCAGGTTTCCCTAATTTCCCCTCGTTGGTCTGATAACAGCACCTGGTCTTCTAGCACGCACGCTTTCAGCCAGGGCTGCGGGTGTTGCGCAAGCGAGCCTGGGCTCAGGCTCCAGTGCTGAAATCCTTCTCGGGACCTCAAATCCAGTTTCCCCCAGATTGAAGACGTCCTCTTCAGAGCTTATTTTGGCAGGCAAAGTGGCCGCGAGCCTGCGTCCCTGCTCCAAGGGCTATGCCGGCTCTTCAGGCTTAACGAGATGAAATATCCGCAGAGCTGGGAGATGCTCCGGGAACAGATTTGTTGAGAAAGGAGGTGTCATTTCTACATCCTCGCTTTTCACACTGTAATGACGTTTTAAGCGTTCATCTGGCCTTGCTGCCTCCAGTCTGAAGCCATAACCTGCCATGTGTGACAGGGCAATTGCTCGCCCCGGTAATGATTACAGCGGAGCCTGGTGTTGTTCCCTTGTTTGCTCGGCGCGTGGCAGCTCGAGGCATGTGCATGGTGCTCTCTTAAAGTCAATCAATAAGAATAATTGCAAGTTCAGGTGGGGGTGAGGGAGGAGAGTTCTGTAGCAGACAAATATTTGCAGATTAAGACCCTGTTTACATGCAGATGCCTCTTGTGATAGGTAACAAGGGACAGACAATAAGGACCATATGTGGTATTTAATCAGAATTTATTTTAAATGGGGTGATTTCATAGATTTCCATGGAGCTGGCAGCTGTCCTCTGTATTAAATGTGAGCGTGCTGCCTCCATCCCTGCCCTGCTGCCCTGCCTGCCCTGGGCTTTTGCAGGATTTTGCAGCATTGGCGCATTGCGGTCCCGTCCCCTCTTGCCTCTGTATAGGTGCAGCCAGAGGGAATCCCACGGATCAGTTTTCACCTACAAACCTCAGCAAAGGAAAAATGGCATTTGGCGGCCCAGGATTTCCTGCGGTGAAGGTGTATGAAAGCATAGCCCCCTCCACGGGGGGAGGCAGCCTTTCTTCTGGCGCCTGCAGCAGCCGCAGGAGCAGTGATGCTGGGCTGAGCAGTGCCTGCTGCCCGCAGGACAGCCAGCACCCACAGGGTCTGCTGGAGCTGCGAGTGGTTATGGGGAGACCCAAACCACAGGTTGGAGGGGTTCTTCCAGCAGAGATGGAGACTGAGAGGGCTGAAGCTGCTCAGCCCTGACTCGTGATGCTCCTGGTGACCTGACCCCACGTTTGTGGTTGATCCTGAAACCTACTAATGAGGAAGTATGTCAAAACCAGAGGGGTGACCCATGGTTATCTGTCATTGCCGGGGGTGGGGAATGAGGTGGCGAGGTGAGATACCACCATGCGACAGGGCAGGCTTGGAAGCTTTTTGGTGTCTCTACCACTGCCTTCGTTAGAAGTAGGGTACCACCTCCTGGCTTGTGGTGGCTGGGTGGACAGATGGACGAAAGGACACCCTGGCTGTTGAGGAGGCAGGTCGGTGGCTGTCCCAGCTTCACCCAGCTTCTCCTTGGTTATTTCTCTGACCTTAATGACTTCTCCCTCTCGGCCCGCCGTGCTGTCTGAAGGCAGAGCAGCCACAGGCTCCCATCTAATCGCCTCTTGCCACGTTGGAAACGTGGCTGCGTCTGTTTGCTGGATGCTGCGTGACTCATGTAATCACCATGCAAAATGCATCATTCATAAACTGTTTAGCGTGACCTTTTGTACAGTAGCACTAATTATTATTATCACAGAAGCCCAGTAAACTAGACTAGTAATTATCAGGGATTTATTTGAATGGACAGCTAAGCTATTCTTGGCAAGTTAGTCAAAGCAGTTGTCATGACAGCCACACAAATGTGTCTTATGAATTGGGTTAATTAGGGTAATTAATAACTGTTGTTTTGCCCTTTTTAACAAGGTATTGCCTAGACACTATCAAAAAATAGCAATTGTACCTAACAGAAATAGTCTTCTTCTAACAGCAACCTTCAAATCACAAAATCAAAGTAGTAAATAACTGTTGGGTTGTCATTTCAAAGAAACGTGTCATCCTCCTTCTTGCGCAAAAGCAGAAAGTAAAAGGCTCTGTTGTAATTCTTCTGCTGAGTTTCCCTGGTTGTGCAGTGTTATCTAGAGACTGGTCATCATCCTTATCAATATTATTATTATTTATTTTAATGGCACGCCGCTCTGAGCCGTTGTCAGAGCTCTTTGCCATGCCCGGCTCCGTGCGAGGGTGAGGGCAGCCCCAAGGTGCTGCCGTCGGTCGGAGCGGGCTCTGCAAGCGGCAGGACTTACAGCTGATTTTAAAGTTGTGACCATAAAGAATTTTTGTTTTGCTGGTGCATCGTCACCATCCTCATCAGGATGGCTGGTGCCGAGCTGCCAAGTCCTCGCTCAGCAGAGCATCTGCTTCTTTTGAAAGAAGGGTTTTGCTGAATAAATGGTTCCGGTTTTCTTGGGTTTGTTGCCGATATTGAGTAATGGTGGTAACTAAGGTTCCTAGGAACGAAGTAGCACCGAAGGGCCTCAAAAACGAAAAAAACCCTCTGCTGTACCCCCTCCAGGGAGCAGCTGGGGCACCCCTGGCCGCCTGGTAGAGGGTCTGCAGCCTGCGGTGGTGGCGGTCCCCATCCTGTGCCGGTGGGCTGGGTGCTTGCTGGCACAGAGCACCGTCTTCCCGAGGACTGCAAGATTTGGTGCTGATTATTAAGAACGGTCCAACATTACAGATGTGACTGAGGAATATTACGTAAGTTTTGTAGAAAAGTGACCTGAATAGATGAGTGAAGGCTCTGGCTGGTTCTCCAGCTGCACCGAGCCCTGTCTATTTATATCACCTCTGGGCTTCCGAAGTCCTCTTTTAACTAAAGCTTATTTGATAACACAAGTCTTTTAAAAAAGCAAGAATAAAAAAAAAAAAAAAAAAGGAAAGGGGGAAGAAAGCCCTAAAGAAAAACACCTCTGTGGAGAAGGTAGGGTTTTAATGAAGAAATATTTTATACCGTTCTCCTACAACCTTAGGGCTAATAGCCTGGAACTGGTACTTTGGCTCCTTAAAAAGCCCAACAAGACAAGCCAATTACGGCCTCTGAAACATTTTTATTTTTAGTTCGTTGTAATAGCAATTCATCCTCGGCTATGGTACATTAACTGGAAGGAACAAGAAGTAGTAAGGTTTTGGCATCTTTGTAATAACCAACAGGCTGTTTTTACCAGGCTGTTAATAGTGTGGGGTGGCTGTCGGGCTGGGGGGGGGGGCAGTGTGGGGAGGAGAGGGGCATCCAGCGACTGCGGGAGCAGAGATCCCCTAACCCGGCGGGTGCTTTATTATCATTTATTTCCCTACAGTTTATTCTGGGAGAAAACAGGCTCCTGTTGGGCTAAATTCCTCAGTTTCCTGGTGCCTCCGAGCTGGCAGCATGGCTCAGGGGGGAGGAAGGGCTCTTTGAACGGGTGCTGGCGTGTCCCCAAGGCTGCTGGAGCCAGTGTGACACCTTTTGGGGGACAGCAGGTTTTGGGGGGAGTGGAGCCGGGCTGAGCTGTGCCGTGCCCTTCGCATCCCACCTCCCCGCCGGGCTGTGTGCGTGGTGCCGTGGGTGGCGATGGCAGAGCCGGGAGGGCCAGTCCTGCTCAGGGTCCCAGTCACTCCCCTGGCTGCAGGGTAATTTTGTGGGCTGGAGAGCTGCATTTTCCTGCCCAAGTTGGGAAAAAAATTAAAATCGGGGAAAATGGTTTTGATAAATAATTTCATTGTGAGCAAAATCCCCTTGAGGCTTAGAGCGGGTGCTGGCCAAGGCTATCCTGATTGCAAGCCTTTCCGTGCAATTACAGATAAACAATGTAAATGACAGCATGATGAGCACACGGGGCACTGTTCGCCTCAGTTTTATTATCCAGCAGTGCTGGGGAATTTTTGCCGGAGCCAGGCAGGAGCTGCTGGTGTGGAGCTTGCACTCCAGAGCCGGGTGTGGGTGCACATGGCCATGTGCCGGGGGTGCACATGGGACCGGATCAGGCCTTGGTGAAGCTGTAGGATGAAAACACCTGTGGGGTGTGTAGGGGATACGGGAAGCGCTCGCTGCTTGCCCCAAAATCAGAAGAAACGAAGTCCCCATGCACCCATCCTGCCCTCCCTGGCTGCCCCCGGGGCTGCCGCCCGCCGCTGCACCAGTTTCGGTACCCCTGGCCAAACTTGTGTCTGCTAAGCCACTGAGCGGGGAAATGGTCTGGCTGCAGCTGCCAGCCCCCTCGCCCACCGCCCCAGGGAGCCTTGGGGGTGTCTCCGTCTCCTCTGGGATGCAGAAGCGGAGCAAGGTGCCCCTCGGCGGTGGGGCAGCAGCTGAGCCTGGCTCTGTTTTGGCACCCGGCACCGTTGTGCACCCCCACCTGCCCCGGGGCTTGTGTGCGTTCAGGGATGCAGCCGGCGTGGCAGCTGCCCGAGCATCCGGTCACTCCGATGTGCCGAGCTGGCAGCAGCACCTCACACCTTCGCTATTTTTAACTCAGCTGCAATGATTTTTGGTTTTTCTTTTTTTCCTTTCTTTTTTTTTTTTTTTTTTTTCAGTGACAAATCTGTGATTTCTCCTGTTCCCTACAAAATGCATCGGTCTGACCTGCCGCTCCAGAAGGTGAATGACAAGGAGTTTTATTTAGCCCTAGAGATGGGAACATTTAAAAAAAGGTTCCTCTGTTATATTTGTTTTCATTCCTAATGGCAGGAGGCAGGGAAAGGACAGTTCTGAAAGGTTTTTTAACAAATCTGTAAGTCATGCCCCATTACCCTGGGGCTGCTGATTAGATCCAGATTGTTTCTCGCACTACTTAGGGAGGGGTGTAGTCCACACTGGAAGCTGCATGCATGGATCCGTTACATATCTGAAAGTCCCAGGCACAGGTGATGGGAAAAAACCCTTTTATTAGGTTTATTAGTTATTATATCTCTGCAGGGAATTTTCCTGGGTGTATTGAGGCAGCACCACCGTGCAGAAGGCTGTGCCCCAGGGGGGCTGGCGACCTCGTCCCTGTGCCCTTGGGTGGGCACATGGGAGGGAGGCATTGCCCCTGCTGCTCCCAAATCCCTCCAGTCCCAGTCTCGGGGGCACTGGCCAGCTGCTGGGGCATCGCCAGCCTCCTGGCTGCTCCTGTGCAGGGAGGGTATCTGTATGCTCTCCCCTAGAAAGCATGCTCCCCTTTTGGGTCAGTATTTTGCTTTTCGATCAGTTTTGTGGGGATGGTGCCGAGCAGGTGCCTGCCCTGGTGGTGCTGCTGGAGGGACCTCTGTGTCACAGCCACCAAAGAGCTTTTGGGTTATAGGTGCCATTTGAATGTGAGGCAGGTTTTTTATTGTTGCATTTTTGCCCTTCATAACCATACTGTAGATTTCTGATATGTTGACAAATTCAACCGGGTGACACTATTTGTGGCTTTCAGGAGTGTAATTATGGCTTCATTGTGTGTTGCTTCTCTTGGGATTCAATCTGGGTTTCTAATCCTGTACCCTTTTTCAAAATCACATCACAGCAGCTCCCTTCCTCCTGCTTCTGATCCATTTTCAGATAAAAAATGACAAAGCCTGTATTTATTTGGGGAGGGGACAGGAGTTCAGTGCGGATTAGTGGGCATGCCAGCGCCGTAATACAGTCTGGTTTGATACTTCTGCTCATTCTGATGAACGGGGTGATGCTAAAGGATGAACTCTCCCAGTGATTTCTCTGCAATGCTTTTTATTTCATCAAGAGAAAATGGAGGCTGGACTCAGTTCCTTCGGTGTTTAATAATGTCCATCAGAACCAAATGCCCTTTATTTAAGCTACAGTAGTAATTAGAGGGTCGGTGGTGTTAAGCAGCCATGGAGTCCGGCTCTGAGGAATGTTCATTGTACCTCATTAAATTTGGAATTAGTGCTTAAAAGGTCAGAAATAAATATTCTGTTTATATTTCGGGGATAGTAAATCTAAATGGATGCTGTGTTTGCACATCCTCGTCTCTGCTCGTTCCTGCTGAACCAAGCGAGGCACTGCTCCATTTGGTTTAGGCAGCAATCAGTGTCTGCAAAAAAGCCCAACCCCAAACCCGACCCTGGTTTCATTGATCAAGGGCAGGAAAATGATCTGCTGTATTACATCTAATTATAAAACATCAATATCAGATGCTAAATGCACTTACTTTTTCAGAGACACTATATTGCTAGTTTACAGTTTGCAATCTCCTGTATTACAGGCTTTAGCAGGGAGCTGGGCTGTCGGGAGATGGCTGCAAAGGGAGATGCCAGAGGTCAGATCCTTTTAACCTTTCCAGCTCCTCCAGGTGACTGGCTCTTAAATGGTGCTCAATAAGAGCCGAATTGCTTCACTTTTACTTTCTGTCTTGCCTGGAGCTGTTGACACAGCAGAGGTGCATCCCTCAGCCCCTCTCCCCTGGCATGTGCTCTGGTGCCCATGGAGCAGGCTGGAGCTGCAGAAGGGGACCGGTGGTCAGCTGGGTCCTTTCCAAAGTCCCTGACCCCATGGGGGTCCCTGAGCCACAGCACGGCTTGGCTGTCGGAGGGGAGGGTGATGGGCTCCATGGGGTGACACAGGCATCGCTTGCCCCACCATGTCCTCAGCGTTTGCTGACTTTCCTGCATGGTGGAAGCGCCAGTAGCTGCTTGGGTAGAGTTTGCGTGGATGTTTACCCCAGAGCCTGGGGCTGGTGCTGCTCTCACATCTCTGATACCCACCATGCCAGGTCCTGCCAGTGCTGGAGAGTGAGGAGCTGGGAAATACGGGTCTGTTTTCTGCTACGTCTTCCCAGGCTGCAGCCGCAGTGCTCAGGACCCTCGCCCACTATTGCAGATGTTGCTGATGCCGGCAGCGCCTGAGTGGAGCTGGTGGTGAGCGCAGGGAAGGAGGCGTGGGTCAGGCACCACAGTGCACATCCAGGCTGGTCTGCAGCCACTGCTCCTGGGCTTTGACCGATGCTCTGAGGCAGCAGTGTCCTCATCAGTAGCCAGTAGTGCAGGGGCTAATTATGTGGCATCATACACGATGGGGGAAAACCTCTCCTGATGTCCCTTGAGATCTGGTCCCAGCCCCGAGCTGCATCTGATGAGTCTCCTGCTGGTGTGGGGAGAGAGACCAGCTGCGTTGCTGGGTGTGAGAGCATCACGACCAGCCCGGACTCTTCTTCTCAGGGCCGCGGGGCTAGGTTTTGGTGTTCAGTGGGGATTTGTACAGTGCCTGCTCCCATCAGGAAGGAGTCTCAGACTGCTTATTTGTTTCCCATGAGGTAAATAAGCAGCTTGCTAAATGATATTTCCCTCACTGCTGATGCATACTTCATTTGACCTGGTCTCTACTTTGAAATTTTCCCTGTCTCCCCCGTGCAGCTGTAGTGTTTTTATTTAATTTGCATGAATTCTATATCACCCGCAATATAGTTCAAACCATAAGAATTAAGTACTGGTGAGATCTCCTAACAGGCAGCAACAGTTTTATTGCAGATGCTGGAGCCTGTGATTGAGTGGCCCATGGAGGACAGGACTGAGGATACAGGAGGACCAGGAGAAGTGGTCTTACAAGCTCTGCCCTTCCCACCGGGGAGACCCAGTGGATTTTTGGGAATGATTTGCCATTTCTGTGGTCCCCAGTGATGCCTGCAGGACGGAGGAAAGGTCAGACCGGTGCTCCTGGTGAAGATGAGCAGCTTGATTCAGAGGATGAGGAGCCATTGCATGTTTCGAGAGCATTTTCTGAAACCCAAAAGGAGAGATGCACATTGCAGCCTTGGAGAAAGGTCCGCTTTGTTTTTTAATAATAAAGGGTGACATGCAAGCTTTATTAACAAGGCACGTAGGGGAAAAAAAAAAGGCTCAAGGGATAACCCTGAAAAAGTGGTGCTAAATGTGTCATTTTTATGAAGCTGATTTTGTGAAGGGTCCCTACATGCTTTGGCAGGAGGTTGCAGCAGGTTTACAATAATTTGTAGAAAGATAGAAATGTTTTCACCCTGAAGTGAGAAGAAGGGCAAAAAACCTCACACTGGGATGCTTTGGAGTTATCTTCCAAGGCGGAGGCTGGCGGAGGGATGGATACCTGTCACTTCGGGTCAGGAGAGATGGGTCCAGCTTCAAACAACCACAGACTTTGCCGGGGGCCTGATGTGTGGACCAAGGAGCCAAATCCTCCACCGAGAGTCTGGATCCAGACACAGCAGAGAAAGCTGGATTTTCACCTCCACAGACTTTGGTTTGAAAAAACCAACATTGGAAATAGCTGAAAAGAGGGAAGAGTGAGAAAAAGCCCAATCCTGGGCATCCATCCTGAGGCAGGCAGGCTGGCAGGGACATGGGTGCGCTGATCCAAGCCGCCTGGCACAGCGCGGGACATGTCCCCCCCGCCCTGGGGACCGACTCCAGCCAGAATCCTCTATTTTTCCATCAGTCCACAGCGGTGGTCGTGCCTGGAGTTGCTGCAGCCTGCTGACCTTTCTGCTGGCACTTGCATTAATTCCTCTTAAACCACCTTTGCATCCTCTGGGGTTTATTTCTGTTTCTAAGGCAGAGAGTGAGCAGTCGTTAGAGCAGTGCTCTGTTGCTGCCAGACCTTTTCCTAACAGGGAAGTCACCTCCCGATGTCCGGGTCAAGAAGAGTTGTCCTGATGTTTGTACATCTTTTTTTTTTTTTTTTTTTTTTTTTTAATTTAACGGAATTGGCAGTCCTCAACTAAAAGCAACCGCTGGGGGGGGGGAAGTTTAAAATTTCCCTGCTGATTGCTCGATTCTGAGTGTGTCTGTTGTTATATTTATATTTGTGTTGCTAAGGCAGCAGTTAAAAGCATTTTTCAAATTAGGCACTGGTAAGCTGCGTGCTGAGCCAGGCCTCTCTCTTTGATGGCATTGACACCAACACTCCTGCATCTGGAAAGCAAATCCCAAGCCTGGAGGACAGCAGGGTTTCTTTCCTCCGAGAGTTATGCTAGGTGTTATTCAGCGCTTCCCAGTGTCTTGAATTTATTGTGTATTTGTAGCACAGAGGCTGAGGGTCTGATCCTGACAAGTGCGAGCATCTTTTATTTGTGTTATGATGAGCAGGAGATCAGAACTGGCAGTGCTGTTTGGGAGGTCCTTGCCATACCCAGCTCTGGACATGGAAAGGGGAGGCTGGGCTGGAGGCTGGGCTTCCCTTTGATTTCTGGAGGAGCAAAGCTGATCAGTGAGAAAGCAGCGATCTGATCGCTTTTGCCAAAATAATGAAGAAGATGAGGGCTGGCCTCTTGATGATGCACTTTATGAAGAGCGCACTTTCATCGGTGCCAGCCAGCCTTACCTTTTCCCTCTTTTTTTGTACTTCAACTTTGTTCTTCGGGCCTCATTAAGAGAGGGAGCGGTTCCTTTCCCAATTAAAATGTTGACATGTTGGAGATACTCTCCTTCGCTGTTGTTTTGCCTCTGTTTGTGAGTAATTGCACTTTGCAGGATGAACTAGAATTAGATCACGTGAACTTCGATTGAATAATGCAACCATAAAGCAGCCCTTCTCCATGAAAAATCTCATTTCTTTTTTATTTTTCTGTTTTGATCCCCTAGCCTGCATCTAGATAACCTTGATGGATAATCCCATGGCTGAGGAGAGGTCTCGTAAACTGCTGGGCTGCCTGATGCATGGGCGGGAATGTGCCAGTACAGGCAGGGCAGGCAGCTCTCGCCAAGGGTGCAAACCCTCGTCCCAGGGAAGCAGATTTCCCATCCTTGTGGCCATGTCACTCCTTGTTTTGTCCGAAATCTGGAAGTAATTAGCATTAGTCGTGCTGCTTTTGGTGGCGTGGGGGATTCGAAGCTTGGGAACGGATGCTGTGACTGACCCCACGGGAACCCGCTTGCTTGCATTAGTGACGTGGAGCATCCTGAGCAGGGGGGACACGTGGACCAGGGAGTCTGCATGGGAAGGGTGTTACCTCAGTCCGTCAGATGTGATGGGAGTTTGCTTGTCAGTGAATGGTTTCAGTTCAGCCAGGATTTGGTCGTCTTTTTTGGTCAGAAATCAACAGCAAAGCTCCCAGTGATGTTGGTCAGAGGGGGATTTAGTGTCTGTATCTGGGCTGCAGCACATGTGATGGCAACACATGCGGTGTTTCCTCAGCCTGTGGTGGTGTTTTGGCAGCACTGGTTGAGCATTCCCTGCGGATAGTCCTGGGTATCCCTTGGCCCCTGAAGCCTGGGCCATGCAGCGACAGTGCTCTGAGCATTTTAAAGCTCTGTGTTGTACCTGCATATATTGCAATTTGCCCTCTGGGTCCTCTCAGACACCCATTCCTCTCCTGGTTTTCCCAGGGCTGAGATGAGCCCATAGGGATGAAGTGCACATCTTATCAGAGAGTAGTGGTGGGTACAGGGGGTCTCACACTGCTGCTTGGCGTGGCAGTGGGGCTGGGGGTGTGGGGACAGGGCCAGCTGAGGCTCCAGGCTTGCTGGAGCCATTGCCACCTGCACCAGTGCAGCGTGGTGGACAGGGCTCCCTGCTGGGCCGGAATTGCTCTAAAACTGGTTCCTGTCCTCCTGTCCTGCGCTCCATTGCTTGGCTGCCCTCAGAGCCCCTTTGCAGGGCTGGGATCTTCCGTGGGGCTGCTGGAGGGGGATGCTGTGGGGTGGCATCAATCCCCATGGCATGGCAGCACCAGGATTGATGGATAAACACAGGACCAGTGTTTTCTGCAGCGTTTAAAGTCTTGGGCGTCACAAAGTTTAAAAATACATGTGTCCATTTACTCCTGAGCTCTAACCATCAAAGTCGTCCAGCAGGACTGAGGATGCAGGAACTGCAGGGACCAGTAGTTTGTGCAGTAAATCTCCTGCGTGACTCTCCAGCAGTAATTACTATGTGAAAGTAATAACTGAGCTGTGCTGAGTGCTGGGCCAACTCCCCCGGCTCGCAGCTCCTTGCATGTTTCTCTCTGGGAGGTTCCTGTTTGGTAAATTAGACATTGTGCTGTATTTGAGAAAAGGTCACATTTAACCAACGCCGCCTTTGCTTTATTATCTTGGCAGAGCAGTGTAACCTCTGCTGGGGTACGATTGGATTTCACATTCGGCTCTGCTGCAGCAGCCCTGCTCCCTGCATCCTGCCGTTGTGATTACGTTAGCAGCAGACTCTGCTTTCCTTTATTTATTGGGACATTAAAGATGCATGCATTTATTTTTGCCATGTTCATAATTGCCATAAAAACAGGCCATAGTATCCCAAATTGGCACTTTGGGAAGGAGAGTGGCCACGGGGCCAGGGTGAGGAGGAACCAGGACAGGCTGCTGGGACAGGTGACTGTCCCTGCTTCTGTCCCAGGAGGAGGATGCTGCCAGCCCAGAGGAAGCGGGACAGAACAGGGTCGACCCCTAACGCTGCCAGGGGTGTCTGGCAGGGGCAAAGAATGTCCCCCAGCCCAGGAGTGATGCTGGTGGGAGCCCAGGTGGGATCCCTGCAGATCTGGGCAGACTTTGGGTAGAGGGACAGATGGACTGGGGTGCCTGACCTGCCTCCTCATGGGTCCCTGAAGCCCAGGGAGGATCCTGGCCCGGCCATGCAGATCCCACCGTGTCCCTGACATGGCTTCTGTTGTGACTCACCATGCATCTCCCACCTCATCCTACCTCGTAGCTCCCACACATCCCACCCTGCAACAGCCACTGCATCCCACCATTCAGCTCCCATCATGTCCCACCGTGCATCTCCCACCATACTGTACCACGCAGCACCCACCACATCCCACCCTGTGGCTCCAACTGTGGCCTCCAGAGCGCTAACACCTTGCTCTCTTCTCTACTTTTTGGTTGCTTTTGTCGGTTGCTTACCTGCTGTGAGCACCAGAAATCCGGGGCTGTGTAATCAGGTTAAAAGTTAGTGTGTCAAGTGTGGAGTAAGTTAGTGGGTTTTGCTTGCAAATGACAAACCCATTGGCTTTTCTCCCCTGCTTTTACTCCCCTCCAACTTTTAAGCATGTTGCCCATTGTTTGTTTTTTTATTAATAACAGAGCCCACTGTCTCTGCAAATGAAATGATGTAAAACAAAGAAAAGTGCCCGCATTAAATTCTCCAGCAGGGGATTACCTTGCTGGCATTTACATATCTATGCAATAAATATTTTAACGTGTTAATTATACACTAATAAGAAAAATACCTTTTGAACTTTCAGTCAAATTGACACACACAGAACCGAGTCCATCAGGGAATTAAAAGCAATTAGTTTTGTAACAGAGCGTAGTCACATTGTTTCTTCTCTGCAAATTGTTCTGTGGTCACCAGCCAGCCTTGGTTTTTTTTTGGTGAAAGCTGGTGGCGAGACCGACAGGGACTGGAATCTTCCACGCCTGGCTCCGTCCCGCTTGCTGGGGTCTGTCCCGTGCCGGGATGCTCCTTCCCTTATGTGGCGTTCAAACCTGGCCGTTCCCAGTCATGGGGAAATCAGACTTGTAACCATCTCCCTTTTCTTTTCCTCCTTCCAGACTGAAAACTACTCCTTTGATTCCAACTACGTGAACAGCAGAGCTCATTTAATAAAAAGGTACGTAGGCTTGCTTGAAAGCACTTGGGTTTGCCCAGCCAAATCCTGATTATTTAATGTTCTTCCTTACTGTGTTATATACGACTTGCTTTTTTTAATATGCAAAATGTTTCCAGAGTAATCATTTGATTTTAAAAACAGTATTTACTTCCTATTACGTCCCATTGCTCTTGGTTTGCAATAAAGGAAGGGTTTTTTTCTTTTCTTTTCCTCCTTCGCGCTGGGAAGTTGCAGTGAGTTAGGTGGAGTGCTGTTACCCTGACAACTTTCAAATTCATAGAGTTTATTCTATTTGAATGCACAGGAATAAAATGATAGATCTGGATGGTGAGATCTCCCTGCCATGTGAGGCGGGGGAAAAGAAAAAAAAAATTCTCGTTTGGGGGCAGATAATTGGGTTGGATATGCGCTCACTGTTTTAGGTTGAATGCCGAGGCAAAACAGCACTTTGCGAGGCTTTTTTCTTCCATGGGTAAAAAGGAAAATATCGGTTCAGTTGCAACCTGGCAATTACCCTTGGGGGAATTTAACTCTTTAGATAAATAGTGGTATCCTCAGAGCTTAGTGGTGGCAAAGAAATGTCTCCGGGAGGTTAACGCTGGGGTTATCTGGCTGAACCCCGCTGGGCTGTGCTAAACTAGAGGTGAGCATCCCCCTGTGGGGCAGGCTCGGCTCTGCCTCCCCGGCTATTGCCAAGGCACGGAAAGGCACTGACACAGCACAATCAATACCCGTCAGGAGGCCGCCGCGCAGGGCTGGAGGGCCGTCTCCCTGCTCAGGATGCGGGCGCAGGAGGTGGCCGGCAGCTCTTTGCCCACCTCCCCTCTCCTCCCCAGGGACCGGCCGAGGTGTGCGGCGAGCGAGCTGGGTTTGTGCCAGGGTGCTCTGCAGAAGCCATCATGGCAGCAGGGGTGTAACGGAGAGCAGGAGCCGGCCCTGAACTGCTGAGATCTGATCTGAGCAGTAAAAATATCCAATTATCTGCCTGGCTGAGATCCCATTTATTTACATCTTAAAAATACAAGGAGTAAGGGAGCTGTGAGCACATTGTTTAAGCAGCTTGGGTTCAGCTAGGGAAGGACAGGTGTATTTGCCTGCGTGGCTCGTGGTGTTTAATGATGCTAATGCGATTGTGAGAGAGGATGGCTTGCCTGCGTCATGCTGCCCCTCGCCGGAGAGTCTTCAGCCATACTGAAAAAAACCCAATCTATTAATCTTTCCTCGTTCACACCTAAGATAAAGGCAAGCAGCGCGCCTGCTGCAGCAGGGCTTACTCCGAGGCTGTATTGTTTGGGAAATGCTGCTGCTGCTGATTCCCTGAGACCTGCCCATCCTTTAGAGAAGTGTCAGCCGTGGAAACATGTCGTGTGGCTGCTGCATTACGGTCTGGTTCACTGCAGGGGAGATAAATGCATTGTAACACGGGTTGCCTGCGCATTATGAACAGCAGCTCCATGTAGGACAGTGTTTCCCCTCGCTTTCTACCTTTGTCTTGTACTTTTAGTACAACGGGTGCTGGGAACACTGTGCAGACATCTAAGAACAAAAAATATTTTCTGTAACATACTGTGGCATCATTTTCATCCTTTGCCTTTATGAAGATGTTGTAGCTCTTCTATCTTTGGTGAGTGAATCTCCTCAAATCCAGCACTTTAATTAATCTATTTGTACTTTTCCTGTGTTGTCTGCCTGCCCCTCTCGCTCATCTATGCACACACAAATGAATTGTAGATTTGTAGTGCTTTCTTAACTTAAAATTCTTTGATGTCACCTGGAATCAAAGTCAGTGGCTTCAACAGGGACATCTTTGTTTAAAAGGTAATGTTTGAAGGTTTACCAGTTTATATGTATTTCAGAGCTACCCCCTTGTGTGCTTTTGCAAAGCATCAGATGGTAGGTGGTCTGATTGGTTTCCGTGGAGACGCAAAAGGGTTTTTCAAAGTAATGAAAATCTCCAGCTCTTTGGGGCTTTGAAGCACAGGCCGCATCACCCACCAGTGGTGTTTCACACCAAATCAGCCAGCAAGAAATTTTGGAGCCGTGGGTGCAGGTGGATCCCCCCGATGGATGCAGATTTCTCATGCCAAGGCTGGGTGTGGAAGGAGGCGCAGGGTGGGTTGCCCAGGGACACTGATGGCTGTACCACCTGGGGAAGGCACATCTCAAGATGTCCCTGTGACTTGCTGCTGGGTGTCCTGGGGCATCACCCCTTGCAGGATGGTGGCGAGCAGCAGGAGGATCCCAAATGCAGCCAGAAATGAAACTCTTCCATCCCTCCAGCCTAGCGGCTGTGGGGTGATGAAGCTGCTTGGCCCTTGGGGGAAGTTGGGAGCAGCTCAGGTCTACCCGGCAGTGGCTGTGCTTGCAGGGGATGTCAAGGAGTTCAACTGTGTGTCGGATCTCCTTAAGGCTGTGAGAACTTGGATGCAGCATTGCCGGGTTATTTTTAAAAATAAGAATGGCATTGTCATCATGAAAATGAATTCCTGTTTCTAGGAAGACCTTAGTTTTCAAACTTTAAACAACCAGGATTTGGCCTATAACCTAAAAAATTAGGGTTTAGATCCTGTGTAACTTCAATATGTGGTAATACGACTTAAGGGAGCCGAGTTATAGAAACGGCTCATTCAGTGTATATATTTTAAATTTTGTTTTCCAATCCTGCTTCACTCTCAGCTTCCATACTACCCAGAGCAGCTGGCTGACACCATCCCCATGGGCAGAGGCAGCCTGCCAGGCGGGACAGGCTGGATGCTGTGTTGCAGGGTGCTGAGCAGGGGGTGTCCCCCCTACCTCCCTGCACCAGCTCTGTGTGTATGGGGAGCAGCTCCAGCCCTGCTGCTGGGTGCTGGGATGGCAGGGGACCTCCCTGTCCCTGCAGGGTGCGAGGCTGAGTGGTGGCAGCAGTGCCACCACCGCAGGTCTCCCTGTACGCCATGGGGCAGCGGGGGCCACCTTGTCCCACCCAATAAGTCATGACTGTGTCTCCCCCAGCAGCTCCACGTTCAAGGACTTGGAGGGGAACAGTCTGAAGGACAGCGGCCATGAGGAGAGTGACCAGACGGACAGCGAGCACGATGTGCAGCGGGGCCTCTACTGCGACACGGCCGTCAACGACGTGCTGAACACCAGCGTCCCCTCCATGGGGTCCCAGGGCCCTGAGCAAGGTGAGCCACTGCTATGTGCCCTGGGGGCTGCCCACCACCCGCCCAGCCCCCACACGCCCCGTCGGTGGCTCTGGTGCTGCCTCAGTGGGTGCAGAGCAGGGATGCGTAGCGCTTGCAGGGGATAATGCTGTACATCATCAGGGTGCTGGGTAGATATAAATTAATATTCACGCCGCGCCTGTCAGGTAAGTGAGCAGTTGGGATTATCTTCTGTTTCACAGGCAGAAAACCCAAGGCCATGAGCACCCGCCTGACAGTGAGCGAGTGGCGGAGTTGGGATTAGGGCAGGAATTACCGGTGCCGTGCCCAGGGCTGGTCCCTGCCGGCACTTGGTGCGCCTTTCCCTGCGCGCCCTGCTCGCCATCTCCGGAGCTCATGTGCGGGCGCCGTCTGGGCAACTTTTCCGAAAGGTCAGCAGAGCGTGTGGGCAATCAGCTGGGCATCCCACG
Source organism: Falco naumanni (assembly GCF_017639655.2). Lineage (NCBI taxonomy): Eukaryota > Metazoa > Chordata > Aves > Falconiformes > Falconidae > Falco > Falco naumanni. The sequence continues at coordinate 16,737,927 of NC_054067.1, forward strand.
AGGGATTAGCTTGGGCTGGTGGGTGAGGGTTTGCATCTCTTCCCCAGATAGGCGGTGGGCTTTCAGCTCTTACACATCGCCACGCGCAGGGATGAAGTCCTGCAGGAACCAGGCTGGTATTAGCTAGAGGAAAGAAGTCAGAGCAGTTCAGCTGAGCCCAAGCCGTGTCGTTTGTACTTGGGCATGAATGTAGCTTTTAATGTCTGACGGATGCAAACATCCTATGCAAACATCCTGTCTTTTTCAATTAAGAAGCCTGAATGCGGTTTGGTGCTCTGGCGCAGGGGAGCCTCGGGGCGCTTGGCTATATCTTGAGATAAGCTGTAGCTGAGGCTCAACTGGAAGCCCCACTGCTAAAAGACTTAAGGATATGAAAACAAAATGCTGTGATTATGAACTGGTCTTCAGCTGTTTAATTCAATTCATGGTAAACATCATTAAAAGCCTTTGTTTTGCTGTCATAAAAGAGTCAAATGGGGGAGAGAGAGTTCTTGCCATCTGCGCCACCGATTGTTGGGTTTTTTTTGCTGGAGAGGAGCTGATCGCTGTATTAATTCTCGATAGAGTCTGTTAAATGGCCGTAGTTAACCCTGTAAGACTCCACGAGGAGGGGAACGTGGAGGTCACCTACCCATTCCACGCTGCCAGCCACACTAATTGGAGAGGGATGGCATCCGCAGCGATAATGTATTTCCAGACAACCCTACTGTGGCCAAAGATGAAAAAAATTAAACATTTATATAACTGTACAGTGGCAGTTTAATTCTCTGCGGACCAGTGCCGTGTCAGAGAATGCAGGCTGATAGCTATCATTTATTATTCTTCTATTACAAAGAAATGCTTTTTCATTTCGATCAGGAGAGGGTTTCCTAAGATGCGTTTGCAGTAAGGGATGACTGTAGGAGCAAAAATGTTCATAATTGATTCCCATCCCGTTGAATGGTCTGAGCAACATCTGTTAATTTTTTGTCACATTTCTTCAGCAAAAAAACCAATCTCAACGGACTGCAGATAGGGTTTTACAGAGATTACATTTCTGATAAGTCTTCATGCTGGCTCTGTTGTGCACCAGATAATGCAAATAAGTTAAAGAGGATGAGTTGGAGGCAGAGCTTGTTGAAGGATTCAGATGGAAATAATATGGTCCAATCTGTTGTAACATGAACTCCTCATTGCACGTAAAAGACTCCCCCAAAATCAGGAGTATTGCCAGAAGGCGACTTCCAAAAGCAACCTGTATGTCTGCCTCCCAGTGCTGCGATGGCCAGGGGCTTGGTGCTTTTGGCTCTGGTTTGTTTCTGGGAGGAAGCTGGTATGCCAGCATTGCGTTGCCATGCAGCTGGACCCGTAGGCAGGTGTGCTGGGGGGCCAGCTCCCATCCTGCAGGACTCATGCTGTCTTGTGCGGAGGAGCAGTGGGGACTCACCTGCGAGGTTGTCAGGATGTTTGTGGAGCAATGAGAGGAGCAGCGCAGGCAGGGGGGTTAGCAGTTACTGTCATAGAAGCTGAAAAAAAGGTTAAAGAGAACATTTTCTGAGCTGATTTGTCAAGCAGGGACTGCAGAAAATAATCAGGAAAATCAAGATGCTGAGATGATGGTGATAACAGCAGTTCCTGCATGATTAAAGCGATGGTTTTAGCATGGTAATTTTTACCCGATTTTGGGTCAGAGTAGCAGGGCAGGGAAGAAACACAAGTTCAATGCCAAGGATGCGCAGGACCAGAGCGCGGCCCACTGCCCTGAGCACGTGGTCCGTGGCCAAACAGCAGCCTGGCGGCTCACGTCCCCATGCTTTGCCTTTGCTCGCTATCCCTGCCCAAACCACATCTGATATAATCCCAGAGAAATGGGGTGGGAGAGTCATCAGAGTTTGCTCATCAGTGCTAATTATCTCCTGCCTGGGGGCCCGGCGAGGTGCCCCCGTGGCCAGGCTCTGCTGGGCTTGGACCTCGCCTTGTAACACCATGAGTCCTTTGTGAGTGGCCAGCTATCAGACTTTGTCCAGGTAATTTGGGCATCTTTATCTGCTTGGTGGGTAATCCTGGGTCTGCTGAAGCAAGACGCTGGTTGGCAGAAATCCTTGCAGCTCAGGGGTAGAGGGCAACCCCTCTGTGGTGGCACTGGGACCTGTCTGGCCAGCCGTTGCCTACTCAGATGCTGGATTTTCTGCAGAAAGAGGTAGGCATGGGGTAGGCATGGATGGGTCCAAGCTCCTTCAGTGTTCTTCAGTGAGCCCAGCACCGGTGGTGAGTACGTGGCCATGGGAGCCCCAGGGACCTACTGCAGATGCTCAGGTAGCCTCCAGGCCCTCTACCCCTTCTCTGCCCTGGTGCTGCTTTTGGGTGGGAGTGACACTAGCTGCCAGTCCTGCTGGCAGGAGCACTTTCTTTTCCTTTGGAAATGACCTAGATTTCCAGAGAAATGGCAAACCATAGCATGGAGGGTGTCGAGCTTTAGTGGGTAGCAGCAGGTCATCAGAAATACTGCCTGGAGCTCAGCCACATCACTTATTTTGGGAGTAGGACTTCTGCCCAGTCCCTCTTTACCTCAGGATCTTAATTATTGATTATAAATTCATCAGTTGAAAAGATGGCTGTAATTGCTTTAATATGTACCCAATTTGGAGTTCATTATCGCCCAGAATTGTTTTCCTTCCCCTGCTAATTGATACCAAATGGGACGCTGAGGAAGGCGGGCACCGGCACCGCTCCACCTTTTGCGATTGCCTCGCTGCTTAATTATTTGTTTATTTGTGGATGTGTTAAGCACTGCTAGAAGTTTATATGCACTCCTTTCCTAATGGTGTCCTCAGCTGAACTTCCAAATGGATTTGTTGGAGAAAGGGAGGGTTTTGAGTGGCTGTTGTATCTCGGCGACGTTTTGGGTTGGCTGGAGAAGTCTGCTGGAGGATGGGGGTAAATCCTTGGGTCCCCCTTTGTATTTTGGCCCATTTCACCGCAATGTGGTGTGGAGTTTCTCCACATCCTGGTGTAACCTTGACCCAAAGCCCAGCACTGGAGGATGCCCTGATTTCCAGCAAGGAGGTGGTGCTGGGCAGGAGACCCACCGCTGACATCACCTTTGTGGACAGCAGTGGGTGGTGCTGGCAGCCGCCGGAGCTTTGCTGTCGGGTTGGCAGCTCCCGACACCTGTTCCTCCCAGCAACGTGGGGAAATCTCAGTGTGAAATGTTTTCCAACACTGCAGAGCGTGGTAGTGCTTTTCCTGGGAAATGGCAGCGCAGACCAGATGTTTCAGAGGGTAATTGAAAATTCCATTTTATCAGAAAGCATTTGCTGTCAAAAAGTTTTATCTTTACTTCAACAAAGAGGTTGATTAGATCCCTCAGGACCTGAATTAGCATCTTTGAGGTTAGATACTCTGTTTTGTGATTCAGGTAGTTACTCCTCCCTTGGTTTTGCGCATACTGGGACTTTATCTTTTAAATCCCTTTGCCCTCTTCCAAGCAACATTTGTGCAGGTCTGGCTTGTTTTCTTTGTGTGGATGCATACAGGCGTCTAGATCTGCTTAAATGTTTTCTATTACCTTTTTCACCTTGCCTTGAGCCAGAGCCATCCTTGTACTCTGTAAGTCATAGGAGCTCTTGCCAGCATAGAAATCAGAAAAGAACTTTTTCAAATATGTGTTTTTAACATTAGAAGCAACAGATTTCAAACTTCTCTTAATTCCCAGTGCTGGCCAGTGTTTTTTACCATCAGTCGTAGAAAGAAAATCATTGGCCCAATGAAGCAGCAATTTGCTGTTTAAGATAAAAATAGAATCCAAAAGAAAACGCAAAAATTATAAACACACACTAATCATAAAGAAGCCAATGTTAGAAACAGTCACCACAGCCATAAAATAGTGAAAAAGCTTTCAAATCAAAGTGAGAGGGTTTTTAAGCAATGTCAGTAATGTGTCTCTACAGAGAATTGCTTCTAAAAGCATCGCTTCCACTTTTCTGGTGCCAGATCAGCAGTAAAGGTTGGCGTGAAATGTCATCTGGAAAGACCTGATCCTGCATACATTTCCACATTTGAGTAACTTTGCTCACATAGGTGGTTTAATTGTGTCTGAGTCTCATAAACTCCAGCAAGACAAAGGGTTCTTTGAATAGAAATGGGCTATATTTAAATGCTTACATTAAGTCTTTTTTATACTATCACACAGTATAGGAACAGGCTTGGATGTAAAGGAGGGCCAGGCACGTGATACTCACCGGAACTTTTCTTGCTGGTTGCATCCCAAATTATTCAGATACGTTGTCATTTAGGGGATCAGGTTTTATTTAGAATATTCCAATTGGCTCTTATGCTCATTTCCATAGTATCTGGGTGCATTTCAGTCATGAATTGAGAACATGACTAATGGTATTAACTGGAGGCAAACACAGGTATTAGAAACTGTTGATTTTGTAAGCTGATTTCCAGCAGTCGTTCCACCTGCAACTCCCTTTTACTCTGCAGAAAAGCCTTTCTGAGAGCTGTATGTACGTGAAGACCTAAGTGACATATTGTAGGGCTTTGGAGGCTGGAAATACAGCTGCATTTCTCTGGAAGTTTCTACAAATTAATAAAAATACCTACTTTCTTGTATTCATGTATGCAGCACAAGACATAAAGTATAACATTCATATGTGAGTGACAGCACATCCCTTAAGATGGATAAATGCTGTAAGCTTTCTTTACAGGGCAATGTCAATTATTACAGCTCTTTTGATTTCTGTATTATTGCACGGATCTCTCAGTAAAGCAGCCTCGGCGAGCTCAGTGGTGCTCCTGCAGTGGCCAGCCTGGAGGGAGCAGTCAGCTTCTCGGAGTACTTTGAAACCCCAGAGAAGGATTTTTATGACGAGTGGCTAAGCCGGGCTTTGGGAAGAGGAGCTGATTGTCTTATGATTCCTTCACTTTTACATGATTACATATTGAGCATCTAAGCTTGTGGATGGCTGTGTGGTGGATACTGATGCTTTTGTACACACTCTCTCTCCATCCTCCCCATGCGCCTGCTGCTGCTATCGCTGCTCAGCGGGGCTCGCAGGGGGACATAATATCTTTTATTAGACCCGTGAATGTAACTGGGAAAAAAGATGCCAAGCATTCAGACTAACAAGTCTCTCTTCAGGATGACCCTTACTGCTGCCAGGCATGTGGTGCTGAGCTCCACCTTCAGTGGGTGGGATGTGGGCAGGCAGCACTGGGCAGCGGGTCGGGCTGCCCCACCGATGGGCTCAGCTTCCCTCACCCCCCCGTTGTGTGGCGGCAGGCGCTCGCTCCAGGAGGTTTAATCTGCACACAGATGTACTGGCTGGCATGGACAGACCCCTCGTGTTGCTTCTTCCTTAGGTTCAGAGCTCTGTAGCACTGAGCACAGCTTGGAGAAATCCTTGCGGGAAACTGATGGTGGGGCAGGGTTGACACTGAAGTCGTATCCACAGCAATAAATGAACGCCAATCCCTTTCTGCAACAGCAGAACTAAATAACAAACAGATGTGCGACCTCCTTTGTTTGCATAAGAAGCATTATCATGGATCCCACATTCCTGGCACTCTTCCTTCAGTTTTCAGGTTCCTTCCTTCAAAGATATTCTTGCAGTGCCTCCATCACTGAAGTTACTCAGTCCACAGTCACAGAAGTTACAACTTTTAGATCCTCAAGTCCTTTCCATCTAAGCACAGAAGACACTCACCAGATGTGAACATTTTGGCAATTTGGAGAGGAAAATTAAAACTTGGATCCGTGCCCTGTTGTGTAGGTTTGTAATGGATGAATGATCAACCCAGAAAGTTGAAGAGTTTCTAGCGTTTTATTGTACTTTTTAATGAGATTTTGTCGAATTTAGTTATTGCCTACCCATATTTTTGCTGGGTGACTGGAGAGCAATTTATAGGAGATATGAAGAAGTGATATTTCTGATTAGAGTTTCAGCTTCTATTTGTGCTTGGTTTTGTTAACTTCTTCTAAACTCCAGCTCAAGCAGAAGGTTTGCGGAGAAGATCTTCGTCAGGGTTCAGCTGAAGGATGGGGTGGTGCTAACCCCTGGCTCTCCCAGAGCATCCTTTTCCAAAACCACTACACAATACTTGGATTTTCAAATATTTCTAAGATAAACACACAGTTCAGTCAAGTTTGCAGCTTCCTTTTCCCTTATAAACAAGCCAAAAAAAGGCTCACGTGGACCTTTTTTTTTTACTTTGCCAGTAACCCCAAGGAAACCATTAACACTTTCTGTCTCACAGCAGTTAAGACGAGCAAAATGGTCAAGGTAATGGCCATCATATTTAACAGTAGGGAAGGTATATGAATAAAACCGAACCTTCTGCTAACGCAGCAAGCCAGCACTTCCCGATCTCCTCCTGTAATCAATCTACATCGTTAATGACTCTGAAAACAGACTGAACTGCTGGGGCTGGCACCGGGAAACTTGCATTACAAACTAACCATCTCTTATTAACCTTTCGGTGTTTCCTTCACAACACTAATTAGAGCCAAATAAAACTACTGTTTGTGAAACTCTTAAGTTAAAATACAATTTTCGGAGGAAATATGGTAAACTCCAAAGCTCCTGTTTGCTTGGCCTTTCTTTTTAATTATGATGGAGGATGGCTGTTACTTGTTTAACAGAGGCTTACATGATTAATGCTGCAATGTTACTGTAATTAAAACAGCAAAAAAAGATGTGATTGGAGCCTGTATAATTTACAGACATCTCGGCATTCTGGTGGCAGAGCAGCTCTAAGTGTTGCAAAGAGGAATCATAAAAATTTATTCTAATTAAAATTGCCAGATTGACTAAACAACAGGTGACTTATGTAACTTGAGCGACTTGCTCTCGGGGTGAGAAATCATCTGAAATCAGTGAATTATACAAAGCTGTCTATTATTCCACTAAATGTGAAAGTGTGTGCTTACCATGGCAACCTGCATCAATTTTGCAGCCGCTGGAAAATACAGGGCCCTTTATTAAAGGAATAATCACCGCAAACAGTGCGCTGACCCGCAGCTCTGCGGGCGCGGGGGGCACGGCACGGTGAGTTTCAGAGCATCCTTCTAGGCACGGGCAGTTGCCGTCGGGTTAAATCCGCTCCTGCTGTGTGGAAACACGCACAGGCAGCTCAGGGGTGATGCGGGAGCGGTGCTGGGCTGGCATCTCCAGAGGGGCTGGCACACGTTGGGTGCCTGTTTATTTCCCCTCAAAAAAGTGGTGCAGCTAACTTTATAAATCCAATAAGGATAAATCATTTGGAGCTCTCTTAATTATGCTTGTGTGCTGCAGAGAGCTGTAGGGCAGGGGACTGCATCTCCCCTGGGTGCAGGGCAAGGAGCCCACCCGTCTCTGAAATACAGTGTATATGGGTGAGTGTCTAAACTGCTCTGGTTCCAGCAGATAACTGCTGAAGGGAGACACACCACTGGGTTTGTATGTAGGTTGTTTTACTAAATGATCTATGTAATAATATATAAGTCAAAACTCTGTAATAATTGGTACCAAACAGCAAAGAGAACTTGCAGCTTTTATCTGTCTTAAGGGAAGCGCTGCCACTCAAAACTCGTGAGCACTATATTTTATTTCTCATACAGCATATATGAATGTAAGAGAGTAGATATTTCTAAATGGGCCACAGAATTATTAAGAATTTCGGCAGCCTTTCCTCGCGGTAGACACGCAGGTATGCAACGGAATAGGCTGGGAAGCGGGCGCACGGGGCTGTGCCAGGCTCTGGCTGGGTTTGTGTTGCCTTTGCTCGGTGATTTCCCTTTCTGTCCTGCATTAACCCCTGTGCCTGTTTGGCAAACAAGTTCTTTGCAGCCAAGTATACTATAGATACATGCTAGCCACAATGTGTATAATCACGGTAAGCGTAATGTGGCCCTATTTTTGCTGAGTGTCTCTAATAGTAATGATCAGCTTCCCTACTCTCAGCGTTCGCTCTGTTAGTGTTTTTATTTTTCAGCAGAAAGCCTTTCTTGTTCAATTTTCCTGATTGTATTTTCACCCTTTTTCAAGTGTGGAGAACAAGTTGCTTTGTAACCAGCTTTGTTAGCTACTCACATGTTGTGTGTCATTACTGATAGCTACAGCTGGCTGCGGGTGACAGCACATGGCAGCGGGTGACTGGCGGTCACCACTGTGTCCCTTCCCCTTTGGGCAGTGACAGTCACACTTGGGGCAGGGAAGTGGAGTTGGGTGGAGACAGGTTGGGGTCGGGCTCTGGGTGTAGGAAGGAGGAGGACATCTGGATATGTGGAATGAGTAGTTGTACTGAAAGCGGACCTTTATCCTGAAGAAATCCTGAGCTAACGTCAGTCCCTCTAAGGAAAGAAAAAAATCGGAAAAAAAAAAAAAAAAAAAAAGGTTAAAAAAACCCTCTCTGAATTGAAGCAATAGGAAATGAAAATTGCTGAGAGATACTGTCATGTGGGTAGCGGTGCTACCAACCTTGTGCTGCAGTAATTACCTCTATGCATGCGATTTGTGCTTGGCTACGACTGAGTTCCCACATCAGCCGGTGCCCAGGCTATATTCAATCAGTCCCAGCTGGAGAAAACTCTCTTGGATCATTTGGTGAGACTTCACCACAGATGCTACCTTGCGTCTGATGGAAGCACTCGTGAGCTGTGTACCACGAAGCCTCCCTGGCACGTGGGGGACATGTGGGGACAGGCGCGGGAGGTTGCCTGCGGCCAGGGGCTGGGGCTGCCTGCGAGGCGGGGGGGTGGGTGCTGAATCCCGTTGCTGGGCGCTCCTGGCCCATTCCAGGGAGAAGACTTTGCTCCGCTGGGTGCATGCCGGAGAGAGTAGGTTTTGTAGTTGTTCTTGCACTGTTTTATGTGGAAAATGAAAGAGTGATGAGCGTTGCTTGGAAATCTTTGTGAGAAGCCCGAGGATGGTGGGTGCCTGTATCTCTCGCAAACCAGGATAGGTCGGGCACTTGATTTCCTCTGAATCACTTTGGAAGTGTCGGCTTCATTAAAGAGACAAGGCAGGGGAGCAGCTGCTGCGAATGCAGCAGGCAGTGCTGCCTCGCCTGCTGGGGCACGTTCCCAGTCGGCTGGTTTAGTAGGTGAACTGCTCCTGGGGCAGGCGAGGAGCCTCAGGGTTCATCCTGCGAGAGGAACAGCTTTCTTAATGCAACTCACTGCGCTTCTGGACATGATGCAGCTCAGTGAGAAGTTATAAAGGGGCAGCTCCTGCTTAGGAAGAGGAATTTGTCTAGAAACCTGAAGTCAGAACCACGCATAGCAGTAATTCAGGAAAGCTCAGAGAGCCAGAAGTGTTTTTGGGAGCGGTAGGTGTGTTAGTGGAGGGTATAAATACCTGTGGGGAGGGTCTGGCACACTCGGGTGGGTCCCTGAGTGGGCCCTATGTATATACCGACCTTTCATTTGGGTTTCACTCTCTTGTTTACCAGCCGAGTTATTTGTGCCACTGACACTGTTGCTCACCAGCACATTTCAGCGGGAGCCGTGCCTTCCGGAGGCTCCGCTCTGCACGGCCTCGCTGTGTCTTCTGCAGCAGCCTCCTGAGAAGGCATCCCGGGGCACGCAGGGCTGCCGTCTGCCTCACAGCACTTGCCGATTGACTTCCATGTCCTGCATCTGTTCTGACAGGCAGTGCTTTTGCAGCCGCTCTCTGATTAGTTTTGGTCCCTCAGATGCATTGATTTACAGACCTTTCTCTGCAATACAGCTTTTCTCGATGACAGTCCATGAAGCACATGATAACTCAGCAGCCTAAATTATTCAGGCAAATTGAATGTGTTTGGCTTGTTCCAAACTTTTGTTTCCTTTCAGTGCTGTCAGGAGAACAGGTAGCCGTGATGCTCGAATCCGGCTCATTCAAGTGCCAGGGAGACACAAACAGCTCAAGTATAACCCATGTTTTACCTCGTTTGTCACTTACTTCCACCTTCAGCCATGCTTTTTCTGGGCACTTTTGTGCCTGGTAAAAATGTCTGTCTTGCATCTGGAGTTGCTGCGCTCCGCTATGCTGCTGGGCTCTGGGAAATCACTTCATCTTGTGGTGGAAAAGCCCTTGTAAAATCCCAAGGAAATTCTGTATCTGTTCCACCCTTTAGCCATGTGTCCTTTTGTGGAAGTATATTCACTCATGCAAATACTTTGATCCATTAATCATCATTGTAGGATCCAGGAACCTCAAATTAATGAAGACAAGTAATTAAAATGAACAATTCCACCTGCAATTCCCTAATCACCTGACCTCTGCTTTGTTAGTCTCCCTCCATTGTTACTGGGTAGGTATGTTCAATTAATTCACTATAGAAATCCATGCAAGCCCTTCACTGGGCAGACGTGCCTTGCAGGGACTGCCGAGCTATGCCAGACGGGTGGAGAGCAGATGTTTTGTCAGTGCAAAAAATGTCCCCTCGCTTTCTGGAGACTGTTCTGCAGCAGGAACTTCTGGGTCTAACTGAAGGCATTGGCTTTCACTCCCCAAATGTGTGTCTGGATATCTAAGACCTGACTCAGAGCCTGTTGAATCCAGCAGGACTCTTTCAACTGAGACCATTGGGCTTGAAATAGGACCCAAGAGAGATGGCATCCTTGGGGGACACGCTCTGAATTTTGCTTGAGACATCGGTCATCTAAGCTGGAGTTCAGAAGTGAGCTCAGGGAGAAGATATCTGCTGCTGAGCATCTGTCTTAATTCAGCAAACAAGGCAGAGCCACTGCTGGAAGATGGAGGTTTGCCTTGGAAAATTCTAGCTGCAAATGAGACACATGATTTTAGGAATTAGAATAATTACCCCCTGGAACAGGTTCCCAAGGGATGTGATATATTCTGTATCACTTAGAGTCTTTAATTCACATTTGCATCTTTTTCCTAAAAGCGTGCCTAGTCACTCAAAGTGAAGGGCTGTGCTTGAGAAGCACAGCGTGACAAAGCTGAGCATCCTGTGGTTTGCAAGGGAGCAGAGCAGGGAGTCACTGTGGTCCTGCGTGGATTAAGCTCTGCAGATCCCTGGAGGAGTGGATTTTGGCACGTCCTTGAGTAGAAGAGCTCACGACTGTCCCCTTGGCCGGTGCTGGCTGCTGTGCAGGAATGTGCAGGGCTGAGTAAGTAACCATGCTGGAGATGATTCAGGAGTGAACTCCCTCAGCCAAAATCTGCCTTCTCTTTCGGAAGACATGCAGTCCCTTCCTCGCTGAATCAGATGTCCCCTGGGGCTGAGCAATCCTGGCTGTATTAGTGTTTCCAGGACCTTCCCTCCCGCTGCTCCCTAAATGGTGAGAGTGTTTTTGAAGACCTCATTTCCCGGCCTTTCCCTTTTATCTCTCCAAACAGCAAGTAAACGAGCAGCCCTTTAGTTTTTAGTTACTGCTTCTGCACCCGGTGAGCTATCAGAGGCTGTTGACGATGACTTTTCTCTTTTCCATGCTCCTGCCTGCAGGATTTGGGGAGATAATTCATTTGGTCCTGGTGCTTTGTCAACTTTCAGCACTTGTAATTGCCTAATGATCAGTGCTGATGCTGTTGTTAAGCCTGTTAAAACTTTGTCCTGCTGAACAGCCAGGCTGTGGCTGTTTCATCGCGTTGTGCCTGCTGTGTTGAGTGGGGCCGTCTTTGATGCTCACTCCCCGGCCCCGGCTTTGGCTGCTGCTTCCCACCCACCTCAGCTGCTGCCGGTGCCCGCCGAGGGGGATGGATGCAGCAGGGTGCTACCCACGCTGGGGAACCGTGCCCGGGGTTACAGGGAGCTAAAGAATAACCCCACAGAGAAGCAGAGGCTTTTCAGGATGAATCTCCTCTCGCCTGCTCAGATGCCCTGCCAGCCCCGAGGAGCCTGGTGCTGGGCGGTGAAGGTGGTCCCCAGGCTTGGTGGAGTGGGTGAGAGGGGCTTTCTGGAGGAGGCTGCCATGGGTAGGGCACTGCTGTTCAGCAACCTGCGTGCCGTTTTTGCTCTTCCATCTCTTGGGTGCCTTTTCTACCTTCATTATGATTTTTTTAGAGCTCTAATTGGCCACATTCCGTGTGATCACCTTCTTTGCTATGCATCCGAGGTGCCCAACTGGCTGGTGCCATCTCTTGAAACCCCCGTCGCTCATCCTCGCCTTTTCCAAGGCTGTTTCTTACTTAATGGCACACACTGAACATTAGTGCATTACCATCCCTTTTCCAAGAACAGTCTCCATCCACTCTTCTCTCATCCCCCAGTGCCTCATCCAATTTAATTAATTATACTTAGTATATTACGCATCCTGTCAAAGTTTTTCCTTTCCGAGGTTTAATGGTTTTTTAATTCTAATGCATGCTGCATGTGTAAGTGTTTTAGAAATGAGGCGAGCGTGCAGTGGCAAAGAGGCAGCATTACATCTGTGTGCCGCAGACAGCGAGGGTGGATCCCTGTAGAGAGGCTCCAGCAGAATTACTGCAGGACCGCACTGCCTGCCTTCCCGTTGCATCCCCCTTCTTGTGCTCGGGCAGGGGGGATATTAGGCTGATTCCCACCACAGAGGGACACGTTTGGGTTAAGCCTACCTGCTTATGGTGCACCTCATGCTCCAGCCACAGAAGCACGTGCCGGGCTGGTGGCTCAGCCCCAGCACCAGCCGCTTCTTCTCGACTGCTGCAGCCCTGTGGTGAAATCCAGTGTAATGAGCTTGACTCTTCTCCTCGCACTAACTCTGTCTGAAAGCACCAAATTACATCAGTCATTTCAGCCTTGCTTTATCCCTTTGAAGAAAGGCTGCGTTAAGGATGCGGTGGGTACTAGACTAATCAGGTAACGCCAGCTGGGGCTGGTACCTATTGCTCTTTATTTCCCAGTGACAGTTAAAATGTTTGGTCAGAAAAGTCATTCAGGAGGAATGAGTTTGTGGGGTCTTATACCTACCAGCTTTGGGTATTTCCAGATAAAACCTGCTCAGACTAAGAGGGTTGTGGGTTGGTGTTTTTTTTTTTTTTTTCTTCTTGCCTGTCAGTGTTGCAGAGTGCTTAGGTTTTGAAAATCCAGCTGCGCTCTGTCTGTCTGTCACACCGTCACCACGAGTAACGATGCTGTGGTGCAATTTAGCTGACAGCCCTGTGAACCGGGGCCAGGAGCCAACACAATCCAGCCTGACCTCAGGGCAATGTTGCAGAAACGCGTCTCGGAGAAATCAGGAATCACGGGAGGCTGCGCAGGCAGAGGTGGGGCAGAAGCCCACCATGTGCCAGCAGCGCTGGAGCAGCCGCCTTGGGGGGCAGGAGCCTCCTGCCCCCTGCGCTGGAGCCACAGCAAGGGGGCACGTGGCAGGACCCCAGGGGTGCATGAAGACCCCCCCGCGTCGGACTCTGCATCAGCGCTCGAGTGCCCGTGGGTTGGTGTCAGTTTGGCCGGGAGGGCTGCGGCCGTGGAGCTGACTGCTTGCCTTGCAGTATTTACAGAGGCTGTGAAAATATGGTTATTTTCCTTCCTGTTGCTCAGCTCTCTCCCCATGGCTCTTCAGTTTACAGCCCAGACAAACTCGAGGGCTCATTCTCCATCTGGTCCCCACGGCTGCAGGGCTGGTGGGACGGGATGGGAAGGGATGGGGCAGGACGGGATGGGATGGGGCAGGACGGGATGGGATGGGGCAGGACGGGATGGGATGGGGCAGGACGGGATGGGATGGGATGGGATGCCACCTGCATCGCTGGCAATTGAGCTCGTCCATGACTTACAAGTAATGTAGTTTCCCTAAGCGTATAATGAGGGTTTAGATTTGACTTGACCTTATGCTAATTTTATATGCATATTTATACACTATGATCACACTCTTAATTAATGAAGGGAAACTTAATTGCCAAAATGACATTTCGGCTGAATTAAATGGGCTAGATTCCCCAGACTTTGGCAATGTCATGACGTCTTCTGGTGGCCGTGGGGCTAGTCTAACCTGTAGCTGGCATTCCCCTGTCAATGCCGTTATCCCTCGTCGACATGGAACTGGAGTCTTGTTCGAGCCCTCCGTGTACACCTGTGGCCGGGGCAGAGGAACAGGAGTGTCCTTGTGTCGTGGTGAGTCGTGGTGCCAGATCAGGCTGTAGGCGCTGCTGGGTGCTGGACAGTGTAGAGCAGACTTTGCAGACCTGCCCCCGTAGCTGTCCCGGTTCCCTGTGGGATTTTCTGATGCACCCACCACCCTAGACCAGCATCTCATTGTGGGACATCCCTGTGCTTCAGAGGAGAGTGTCCACCAGCATGGAAAACCCTGTGTTCATCAAAAAAAGAGTTAAAGTAGAGCACCAGGGAGGGGATAATGCCGGGCTCCAGGGTGGAGGAGCGAGAGGTCAATGTCGTGATGAGAGATGGCCAGCAACCAACACTTTTGGCTTAAAAAAAAAAAAAAAAAAAAAAAAAAAAAAGGGGAAAAATTCCCTAGCTATCTCTTGACAGTGGGGAACGCCCCATTGTGCTGGGAAGCCTTCCAGCTCTCTCCACTCTTCAGAGCTGCGCACTTTTAGAAAGTACAAAGAGCTCCTCATAATGTTTTGCCTTGTGGGTACATCTATGATTAATTCCGTGCAAGCATTACTGGTGCAATAACAATACTGGAGGTCCTAAAACTGAAAAAGGAAACACATTTGGCTCGTACTTCATACACAATCACTTACACTTAAGCTATTGATAGTTGATTGGGATCTGTAGACTGCTGGGCTAGTGCCACTGGGTTTCTGAGCGCATTCAATGGCTGGAACAGACAGCGAGGCTGTAGGTTTTGGCAAGCTGTAGGTCTCATTAGTCAGGCTGACTGTATCTGACACGAGAGATTCCCATCCACCAAGATGAAGCTCACTTCCCTAGGCTTTGGCTGACGTCCCAACAATATTTACATGAAGGACAACAGAGGATCAGTTTTAGATTAAGGCTGTGAGTTTCCAGTAGGCAGACAGTTAAATATTCTATTGAAATACTCTTTTGATTATTTAGATAATAATGGAGTTTATGCATGTCCTTGAGAAATCTGGGGAAAGGCAGTTGTTTTATGCTAAGCATGCAAAGATGTGTTTAATCTTGATAATAGGAGTAAATTATGTATCAGCGTTTATAACCTCGGCTCCTTGATTTCTCACTTGTGTGGAAGCACCAGAAACCTCACCGGGAAGGGAGTGCTGTGTTGGGTGGGTGCACAGGAGGAGGGGGCAGGCAGGGATCTTGCCTGCATCCCCGCTCCTGCCGGCACCCTGGCCCTCTGCATCCCTACAGCGAGAGGATGGGGATGGGCTGTTCTGCTTCGTCCTGGCCAAGGGAGATGCCGACTGCGATAACACATTTGCCACGAGCCCCCAAAGGGTGTACGTCGGTGTGGCTGCAGCGAGGGCAGGGATGCTGCTCCGACAGGCGCTGGGCCAGCAGCTGGCCTGGTACAGTCAGCTGGGAATTGCTTATCTCCCTCAACTGTACTTTCTGTTCTGTTGGATTTTTATCAGAATCGTCGAGTAGCTATTTTCTGAGCAATGTTTAATTTTGTTCGGGATGGGGAAATAATTCGATTTATTGCTGCCGTTGCAATGTGGCCGCCTGGCTGGTCCCATGTTATCCTGACAGAATGTGTGAATTTGTCGGTTTCGGATTTGACAATAGCGGAGAAAAGTAACCTTTGGATTAATTTGTTTTAGCGACTAAAGTCCCATTAAATGGAAGGCAGCTGGTGTCAAAGGCATAAATGGAGACAAAGTTTTGCTCCCAATTGTGGGAAATGTGTTTAAACAGACTAGAAATGTTTCCATCTCTGCAGGGTATAATATACTCAAATGGTTACATTAACATGAAAAAAATATAAGAAAGAGTGTATTTAGGACAATCCCTCTGTATCCAGTGTTAATGAAATTGAATTCCAGTAATGAAGTCAAAGGGTTGTATTCTGCACTCGCGCAGGCAGCACAGTAACTTGCATTAGCCTTAATGGGAGCTGTGCCTATGAATTACGGAGCCGTAATGGTTCGAGATGGAAGAGGTCTATCAGAACCCAGAGTGCTCTCCTCTCTGAGGACCAGATCCTGCATCCTAACTGATGCTAGGATGCTAATGAGCCCTGTACCAAGGCGTGAGTAGCAAAGTTTCAGAGGTGAAATCCCTGCTGCTCAGGGGCCAGCACGAGCTCTACAGACCACTTAAGAAAAAGTATTAATTGGGGTTTAAATGGTGTGTTCCATCAGCCCTCTGAAAGGGAATTAATTTTGCCTTGCGAATGAGGTGGGGATCGGCCCACAGTCCCGGATAAAGGAGGGTGGCCAGCATTAAATTGCATTCTAGCCCATAATACCTTCTGGGTCTGACTCCGCTGTACTGCGTGGCATGCTGAAACACCAGCTCCTCTTGCTTCGTGTGATCGCCCTCCTTTCCACAGCCTTCTTATCCCAAAAGCTTTGGCATGCCCGGGAGGGCGTTTTTCCAGAGAAAATCTTTTGCATCAAATCTCTGTTTATCCCTCAGGTGTGTCCCCAGCCAGGCACCCTGGGTGTCGGCGTGGCAGTCTTTGCTCGTGATACAGGGACCGTTCTGCAGAAGAACAGGCATCATCAACAGCAACATAGAGCAGGAAAGGAGGTGAATGGGCCAACCCCTCAGCTGGTGTAAATCAGTGTGGGTCCTTGGTGCTCCTGGGAGCTGTATGCATCTGCAGCAGCTGGGAGTGATCCCCATCGCGTCTCTCCGTTGACCATGACAGAAGCGCTGCCCATGAGCTGCGTTCAGCCATGAGTCCTTATCAGCAATTGCCTGATAAATTAATCTAATTCACATCCCTTGTTTCATTAAAATAATTCCTCACAGGCATTTGTTTTGTCCAAGCACTGTTGACCTCCTGTGTTGGGACAGACAATCCAGGATTAAAAATACAGCATTTTTCAGCTTGCAGAAATCCCAAACGATGGCGAAAGAGAGGAAAAGAAAGGCTTCTCGTTGTGGTAAAAAGCATTTGTCACTGTCCCTGGTTATTAGTATCCTTCGAGCACTGTGCAAGGGAAGCCATGCCAGGATTACATTTCTGCATTGGCTGAAGATTTCTTGTTAGGAAAGGTGAAGAAGGCTCTGTAAAAGCCCATAGGTGAAAAATATAATACGCTATTCTCTGCCTCTTGTTTCCTGATATTATGCTATTACGGGAGATAAGGGAGAGGTGCAGAGTCTTAATTTACAAGCAAATAATGAACCATGGCTGGGGACTGTTTGTATGTTGCTGGGGCTTATTATTTTATCTGGAGCGTAATGCGGTGGATCGCTGCTCCCGAGCTGGGAACAGCCCCTCCTGGGGAGGTGGAGGGGAGGTGGGCTCCGCGGGTGTGCTGAGGGTGGTGGGTGCTGCACAGGGGCTCAGGGACGTGCCTCGTGCCTTGTGGCATACGTCCCTGAGAAAATTCAGGTGCTCGAGTTAAAAAGAAACCCCAAAGTAGCTGGAAACGGAGTGTTAAATAATGCAGTTGCGCATTGTCCGTGAAAGATGGCTAACCGTGAGTAAACATCAACAGCAGTGTTTGATCCCTTCATGTTTACTATTTATTCATATTTATTATTCATAAATTCCGTCACAAATGTTAGGCCCGCACCCCAGTGAGACATTTGCATTTTATTTTAAGTTTGATCCCCCCTCCCTTAGTTTCGTGAACTGAGATTTAATGATTTGCTTTTCCACATCGTTCCCGTGCTGGCTCTCCCTGGCTCTCCTCTTCTTGTTTCAGGAAGAGATTTCTAACATGGAAAAGTGATATTTGAATAGATTCCCCTAAGGCAATCAATTTACTTTTAATTTGTCTGGAACTAAGCTTTTCTTTGTTGCAATGAGAAAGGATTGAAACTGCTGTAAAATTTATTAGCTTCCAGGAAGATTTTGAAATGAATTTTTTAATGATTGTGCTGTTTGCTGTACCCAGGAGCAGTGTCATCATGATTACAGTATAATCATACGGTTGCTGAAGAAACACCGAAATATGGAGATAAAGCCAGGCTCCTGCACGGGGGTACCTACGGTACCGGCCCAGGTATGGGCACACGTGCCCTATGGGGCTGGGGGCTTGGGCTGGGGCCGTGCTCACCTGTGCACCCCCCACCCCATGCACGTCCCAGCCAGGCTGCGATTCTTCCAGTTGTCCCTTCTGTTCTTATTTTCCATTTTCAAGCGACTTCTCCGCTCCTCTCCCTTGCTCCCCATGTAATAGCACAAATGAGCTCTACTTACTCACCTCGGCAAAGCTGCTCTGACATGGATTGGATTGAACTGAGCGGCTGTTTGAAAATGGAAACTCCAGGGACTATTGTCATCGCCCAAATTGCACCTTAGATTGTATAACAGCACGTGTCATCTGGCCATTTATCAGGAATATTACATTCCCAGGCACTTGCACCTTGCTACGATTTAACTTTGTCTCTTTGGCCAGCGCTGCGATTCCACTGGAGATAATTCAATTGCTCTGAGAGCTGAATGGGCACCTGCACATCGGCTTCGTGTTGCTCTGTCGCAGGTACGCAGGCTTTGAATAGGAGACTGAAAGCACTTGTACACCCTGGACGTTCGTTAATCCTTCCTTTTAATGAGAGGAGGCCCTGTGCAGAGGGGAGGTGGAGGCTGTGTTGCTCCAGTGCCTACCCAGTGTCCTCTGTCAGCTCCTCCTGGGCTCCTCTCAGCTCCTGGCTCTCAGGAGTCCATCCTGTCTCCCTGCCTTTCTAGCCAAGAGCTTTCGCGGTGGGATTGGGAAGCGCTGAGTGTCTCGGCTGGGCAGGCATCAGGGTGGGATTGGGAAATGCTGAGGGTCTCGGCTCGGCAGGCAGTGGGGCACTCGGCCCCAGGAATCAGGGCACTGCCAGTGTTTCACGTCACCTCCCTGCCTCTTGTGCCACTGTGCTGTTGTCTCCAGCTCCATACCCCACCGGTGGGGTGGCTGTGTGTCTGCTAGCGGAGGAGCTGCGGGTGCTGCCTCCCCCCGCAGGCAGAGCCCACTGCCTGGTTCAGAGCCCGCAGGCAGCACAGGCAGCGCAGGCAGCACAGGCAGTGCAGGCAGCACAGGCAGCACAGGCAGCGCAGGCAGCACAGGCAGTGCAGGCAGCACAGGCAACACACGGGGCTGGCTGGGGCTTCTTATTAGTGCCTTTGTGTGGGTCCCCTGAGGTGCAAGTAGAGCAGGTTTGAAATCTGGAGCTCAACGTGGCTTTTGCTGTACTTGTGAAGGAGCGTATTTATTCTAGAGGTGGCTGTTGGTTTTATTTTATTTCATATTTGCTGTGTGAGAGCTTACATTTAGCAATGACACATTTTGTCTGCCAAGCCTGACTACAGGATAACTGCTCACCTCCTGATGGCGAGGCTTTTGCCAAGATGTTTTGTACCTGGGGAACATTTTAAAAGCAACCCTGCCCTAAAGTGCTCTGAAACAAAACTCTGGATTTGCACTGGGTGAAGGCATGAAGTATGGATATTGCTGCTGTGGGACCCGCGCACCTCGCGTGCCAGACTGCGCAGCCATCACCCACGCGTGGCACCTGCGCTGGGCGAGCTGTTCAGCATCTCTGCAGACTGCCTGCGTGTGACACGGGTGTCCCTACAGTCCCGTGAGCAACAGGACTCTCACCCCAGCGTGCGTGTAGTGTACACCACTTGTTAGAAGGCCCAGCCCAGCTCAGGGCAGCTTGTGCAGCCCCATGCCGCAGTGTCCCCCTGCTCCAGCCCATGCCAGCCGGTGGGTCCTTGCCAGCCTGGTGCGTTGGGCTCCTTGGGGACTGCTTTCCAGGATGAGGTGTTTGCTCCTTGGGTCATGCAGAGCAGCGCTGAAGCTGCGGCGTTGCTCACCCCGTGCTGCCCCTCTGCTGTTCCCTCCTCCCTTTGCCTCTTGCCTGGCCCTGTCAGGCAGCAGTTTCACACCAACGTGCTCACCCCCTGCTATCGGTGCGCTGGGGGTGGTGGTGGCAAGCTGCCTGTTTTGGCCACCTGCCACTCCTCGTGTCATGTGTGGTACAGTGGTTATTACCTGGGCTTTGCTCCTTGCATTAAGAACATTTTTTAGTGCAGACAGTAACAGCTGTATTGACTAGGGCAGGTCTAGGGCTATAAAAGAATTTCCTGTTGTCCTGTTTCTGGTTGTTAAAGTGGTAAAAACCAAGACAGAACAGTACAGTAAAGAGCCCTTGAATGTGAATGACTGTCCTGGGTGCCGTTGAGGTGGGGTGAGTCAGACCTGGCTGTGAAGGGCAGCGCCAGGAGCATGCCCGGCAGCTCCGTGCCTGCCTCTGCCTTGAGGCAGCAGCTGCTCCTGCACAGGAGGAGGATGCGAGGTGACAGCCCTGGGATCAGCCCTCTGAGCTTGCCTTCTGTGGGCCTGGGATAGCAGAGCAGTGGTGTGGTGTCGGTGTGTATCAACAGGGCATGCTTGTGGTGTAAAAATAGTATTTTATATCAGCGACGGGGTTAAGACAGTGATGGGTGGGTAGCTGAAGGTATGATCTTCACAGTGCCATGGAGAAGTGGCTGCTGCTCAGGGCTCTGTGCTGGTCCCTGGGTCTGCTGCCAGGTCAGGGAAGCCCGGACGTGTGTTGTCCCTGAGAGCAGGGTGGTTTCTGGCTGCGGGACGTGGTCCCTGCAGGTCAAAGCGGGAACAGGAGCAGGGAGGCAGAATGCGTGGTGGAGCTACCTGTTGTCTTCAGGTCTGTGGATGGATGATGACTCCTGCCCCTCTGCCTGTCGGCCCGGCATCTTTCATACATGTTACGTTTCCTTCATAAAATAAAAGATGGAAACAGCATATGTATGTAATGCTTTTCATCTCTTCTCCTGCCTGTGTTTCAGCTGCCACCGGTGCAACTTGTAGGCAAGCATCCTGGTGTACAAAGATCGCGAGTCCCCGGTAGACAGGCACCACGCCAGCTGTCTCCAATAAGACTGCTCTTAGAGCACAGGTCCCTTTCTAGGGTTTGAGGAATATCCACTTGCAATGCAGTAATCAGTGAAGTCCTCAGTTTGTTTTAAAATGTAAAACGTGCCAGCTTGGAATACATGGCTCAAGGCAAGACAAACCCCCCTGTGTTCTGTCCGGGGTGCAGTTTGCCTTGGCTGCGGTGGTCCTGTGGATGTGGGACTGAGCTGTGATGCTGGGCAGGGAGGGTGAGGAGCAGCAGCTCCCCCTGTGCCTTTCTGTGCTGGACCAGCCATCCCAGTGTGCACCCAGATCTGGTGTTTCATATTTGTGGAGAGACTGAAGTGATGTGTGCTCCAGCAATGTGCCCAAGGTCACACAGCACAATAAATCAGTGTCTCATCGGGGATGAGAACCCAAGATATTTCTGTATCCCCTCCAGCCATCACCAAGTCCTCTGCTATCACAGCCAGACTACACAACTTTGTATGCTCGTAGCAGCCTTTTGAAGGTAAGCTGTGGATAAATAGGCAGGCAGCAACACTTTCTGGGCAATTTTTCTTTTTTTTTTTTTTTTTTTAATTTTGCTCAAGTACTTGAAAGTAACAGAATCAAAGTATAAGAACATGGGCTTTTAGATCTCGGTGCAGGTTGTTCTGCATGTGAGGCTCAGAGCACCCTTCTCTCAAACTGCTGTAAAGGCGGCTGCCGAAACCCAGACCTCCTACACATGCACCCGGTGCCGTGCTCCACACCACCGGGTAGCTGCTCTGATGTAGAGAAAAAGCTAATGCTTTACCCATAGATTTTTCAATTAATTGGCTTCTTCTCCTTTAAAAAAAAACCCTTTTCTTTTTTTTTTTTTTTTTTGAGGTCTGCCTTTTACTCGTTTATTCTCTTTAAGTGTTAAGCTGCTCATATTTTGGTGCATTGTGTTATGTGCTGAGAATTTTTATCAGCCGCCCTAGTGCTCGAATGTGGTGGAAATACCAATGTGTCTGAGGAGTGGAGGTTATGCACACAGATGTACAAAGCATCAAAATGAACGACGGGAAGGAAACCCAGGCTGAGTCTGCACCTTCGCAGGCTTCGATCCATCAAACCAGCACCGACCGAGCGCGGTCTTGTGTGGGTAATGGCATTAGTGCTGTAACGCTGCTTTGTGTGTTTATAGGTTACGGTAGGAAGGAGCTACATCTTGCGTATGGAAAGGTTGTGCTTTATGAGGACTAGCTGCAGTCACAGGTTCTTATCAAATGAAGGAAAAGTCACAAGCTGAGACTGAAAAGCAGCCGAGAGCCTGCGGTGTTTGGTGGGAGCCGCAGCTGGATGCTCAGCAAGGGCTGGGGACTCCTGGATTTGGTTTCCAGCTTTGCACTTGGCTGAGCCTGGCAGCTTCCCTGGGCCCCAGTCTGTCTGTCTGCGACGGGGGCTTGAGGCTGTGCAGTCCCGTGGGATCGGCCAGCAGCACAGGGATACATGCAAGCAACGGGCACCGGGTTTGCACCTGCCTGGGAGCCCTCAGACCTGCGTGTGGAAGGCCCCTGGAAAGGGTTAAACCACTGCTCCCTGTTTCAGCCCTGTAAAGTGGTGTTGGGACAGCCCAGAGTGGAGAGAAGGGAACGTTATTGCTCTGGTATGAATAAAGCCCCAGCATTGGGAATGACACATTTAATCTTCAGTGGAGTGGGCAGTCTTGGAGATTTATAAAGCCTCTGTTGTGTGGGAGGTCAGTGGGGATTAAGCAGAAAGTTAAAACACGCATATACACCAAAAAAAAAAAAGAAAACCCCCTCCTCCCTCTGTTCCTTTCCCCGCTTTGCAAAAAGTCAAGCTTAAATGTCACGTCAAACCAAGCTTAAAACATGGTGGCTTTTAGTGCTGGTTGCTAAACCCAGAAAGTGCTGACTTGGAGCGGCTCGACACGTGGGACAGACCCGCTGTGATGGATTCGCAGCCGTAACTCCGTCCCCCAGGTTGCAGGTCTGGCAGTGGCAGATGACACACAACCTGTTGGAAATTGAACTCCAGTCCTTGGAGCAGCAGAGAAATGGCAGTAAAAATCCTTCTTCCGAGCCTTGCCTTGAAAATACTTGCTGTCTGGGGTAGGACAGCCACTGCTGGGGTGGGAGTGGTGCTCAGTGGGGGTCCCCCCTTGGGCAGATGGGGCAGGGGGGCGGTGGGCACTCCCGGCGGGCCTCCCCTCTTCACCATCCCTTGTGTTTTCTCCCCACAGATCAGAGCGAGGGATTTCATTGCAGGGAGGAGTGCCGCATCCTGGGCCACTCGGACAGGTGCTGGATGCCCCGCGGCACTGTCCCCAGCCGCGCCAAGTCCCCTGAGCATGGGAGGAATGTCATCGCCCTCTCCATCGAGGCGACAGCGGTGGACGCGGAGCCTTACGCAGACTGCAGCACAAAAAGGACCTTCGCCACCTTCGGAAAGGAGGGCGGCGAGCCCCTCGCCGACGAGCGGCTCGCCAACCCCAAAGGCAAAAGAACGGTGGACCCCGCCGCCTGCAGCCCCAAGGTGAGCGGCGCCGTCCGCGAGGCAGGCAACGGCTGCGAGGCCGTCAGCCCCGTCACCTCGCCCCTCCACCTGAAGAGCCCTTTGTCCGGCAAGCCGGCGGCACCCTACGGTGCCGGGCACTGCGCTGGCAACCGGGAACGGGAGCCCTTTGGGAACAGTGGCCCTTCCCGGCCGACGGAGGCAGAGCCCCGGGGGGCGGACAGCGAGAGCGGCGGGCAGGAGGGCAACCCGCTCCTGCAGGAACGCCGGGAAAAGGACTCGCCTGGCGCCCGGAGACTAAAAGACATCGTCCTCTGAGCGGCACCTGGCAAGAGGAGGAGGAGGAGGAGGATGATGAGGGACCGCACGACTCCCAGCGCAGATTGTTTTTATTGCTTACCAATGGTTCACAGATTGCTGTATTTAAAAGCTTTCCCTAAATGTATTGTTTATAAATGAAGCTATCGTTAATGTGACAATCCCACTGGTCTCAACAGGCAGCAGGGGTGTGCAGCCGGAGCAAAGTAGCTGGTGTTTTGCTTTTGCCGGGAGGCGGTGGGGTGGCAGGGGGCAGAGGTGCGAGACCCCTCTCTGGTCCTCAGGAGCGCTTGGTATCCCCTCCTCGGAGTTTATATATTTTTATATCTCAAAACAAAGAAAAATTTCCATTCCTGGAAAGAATTGAATGGCAAATTCCTTATTCGGACATCTTTAGTAATCACCCTGGTGGTTTTGTAGTCTAGACAAAATAGCAGCCATTTCTTGTGTGCGGCTGTTCAAAATGACAGTCGGGTGAGTTTTAACATTCACCCAACATGAGGCTGTTTGTAATTTAAGATGTTGCTATTTTGCTATGGACACCTCTGCATTTATGAATCCTTTTGCTGTCACATGCTTATCTGTACTATTATTGTATTTGATATTGCAAATTACTGTATGTCTGGTGATGGCAAAAGGCTTTCAAGCTTAAAAAAAAGGGGAAAAAATCACAATCGTCTTACTTAGACTTTGGGGAACCTGCAGTTTTCAGACCCAGTTGAGCAAGCGCTTCTTCCAGCCCCCCCCGCATCGCCTGCAGCCCACCCCGGCTGTTGCAGGGCAGTGACAGGGCATTGCGGGAAGATGTTTTGGGGAAAATTCTGCCTGGATTGCAATTCTCAGATGCACTGTGCTGAAATTTTTCCCTTCTCTGTTTCTTTTGCATAATTTCAAGGCAATGCATGGAAAGTTTTTCCAGAAGTTGGTTCTTCTGGTTTTTTTTCCAGTTCCCAGACTTAGATATCCCCCCATCTCCAATCATTTCCAAGTCAAAGTGATGGAATTCTTTAAGAGATCTAAATTACCTTCTCAATTAGACACACACTTCTAAGTCAGCATTTCCCAGTCACGATTATGCCAAGTTTGTGTGTGTATGTATGTCATCATGGCATGGATTTTAAACTGTTCCGTTTTCTTTCTATCCCTGCATCATAAATAAGTATGGAATGAGCAATAGTGATGTTAATTTAGGGGCAGACAGGTGATACGTAACAACGATACTAATTCAATTAATGTGCCTTCTTAATGGAGAAAAAATTAAAGCAATTCATTATTTTTTCTCATAATTAAGGACTTTTTTGTGTGGGTACAAATTTACTCATATAAAATTGATTTAAAAATTGAGCTACTTTAATAGCCATTTTGTAGAAGGGAGAGAGGGAAGGGGTTCCACAGCTCTCTGCTCTCTTGCAGTGATAATTCCTCAGTGAGGTATGAGTAAGGTAGGAGGATTTCAGTTAGCATATTATTATTATTATTATTATTATTATTATCATTGTTATTAACCCTTCACCAGATGGATTTTTCTACCCTAAATAATGTTTCCTAGAATTTAAAATTGATTATGGAAGGGAAAATATATAGCTCTTGCCAATGTTTGCTGTACCAGCAAGTTGAAATTAGTGGTTTCTAGAGAAATAGTCTTTCTAGGTCTACATATCATGATAAAATATTTGTTACTTTGATTTATTTAAATTAAAAACGTCAACAAGAAAACAAGCTCTAGTCATTATTATCCTCAAAATGAAATTAAGCTCCAGCCATTTATTTCTTCAGGGCAAATTGATCCTGCCTGAAGCCATAGCTGGTCCAAGACAGGTCCGCAGTCAGTCTGTTTCCCCTGCCACATGCTAGGGCCAGGAACTGGGGAAGAACCGTCAAAAAATGGTTGTCTAATGAAATCTGTGACGCTTCCCTCGCTGGTGTTGATGACTACCTCATTCAGCTCCCATCCCACACATTAACGTGATGTCCTGCATCCCTCCGGAAAGTGAACTGGGGATTTTCCCCTCTGTTCTGCAGTTTGAGCCCATTTTTCAGGGATATGTTATTTCTGTTCCTTCAGTGTTTCCTGCCTGCATACTGCTACTGCTGTCATTTATTTCTGGGTTTTTTTCCCCAAATGTGCGTGTTATTGTAACACAAAGAAGAAAGGGGCTGGCTTGGGGCTGTTGGAGTAACTGGATTTTCTGTAACTGTTGGGCTGGGTTTATTCTGATGTTACCTGTTTTTGTCAGCTCTGGGGGGGCTTTTTAGTGGGGAGCTTCTCATATGGGTTTGCTGAGTGGCAGAGCCTGTGATGCCCCGTCTGTCAGATCCTCGTGGCTTTGCAAGGCAATGGCCCCCCATGGCCCCACTGTCCACCCCCCACCTCCAGCAGGATGGGACCTGGCTCCCCCCGTGGACGAGCGCTGGTCCCCCCTTCCACGGGCACCCCGCCATCATCCCCAGCTGCCCGAAACGTGCCAGCCGTTAATTTCTGCTGAGCATTGCCCTCTGCCTGCGGAGCTGCCACCACCAGCCCGGCGTTTTGGATGAAAAATAGATGCTAACTGAAAAGGAAGAAAAAAAAAAAAAAGAAAAGAAATAGAAACATTTCTTTAATTTACCCAGAGGAAACATTCCTTGCCACTCTGAATAAAAGCACAGCCGAGAAGGAATGTGAAATAATTCTGTATTAAAAGGGGGCATTAAAGAGGTCAGCAAACCCTTATGCCTCCAAGAAAATTGTTTAAACACCAGTTTTCTGGGCTGACCCGGGCTGCAGCCAGGGATGCTGAGCGAGGGGCCCTTCCCTGGCATGTCCTCGCTGTGCAGGGCCGAGGGGAGAGCCGGAGAGCGGCCCCTGCTCCGCCGCCTCGGCCCTCTCCTGAATATTTTGCTACTCCTGTCACTGTCCCTCTGTGTCACTTGAGATGAGTTCAGGGCTCCTGGGCAAATCCCAGTCTGTCTTGTTTTTTTCCTAGTTGCATCGAAACTGGCCATGCAAAAATGTTCAAAGCTGCAGGGTGGGTGGGGGTGGGGTTGAGGGGGGGGGGGTCCAGATGTAATTATTGTGCTTTTTAATAATTTAAACCTGTGCTCAGATCTGGATTAGGAAAAATTGCTGCAGTCTGTTGGTTTCCTTCAGGCAAACCTGCTCTGCTCCCCTGTTTATCCAGGAGAGCAGCAACCACAGTTCTCCCCCCGGCATGACGAGGACCCCTCTGCAGCAGCCCTGTGGCTGGGGACCTGGGGGTGGTGGTGGTATGTGACCCCCCCCGTGCCAGCCCAGGGACCCATCCCGGCTGCCTGGGAGCCCCTGACCTTTCCCACCCTTGGGGCTGCAGGGCTGCACTGGGAGGGGTGATGGAGGGGGGGTGATGGAGGGCTGGCGGGGGGTGGTTGATGGCTGGAAAAATCCCCCCCGAGCACTGTCCTGGTGAGGTTGTTGCCGTTCCCTATTTGTTGTGAAGCTGGAGGTGGCCTGTGGATCACACATTGTGCAGAAGTGAATTCCTTTTTTTTTTTTTTTTTTTCCAGATAGGAAACAAGTTGCTTTTGTAAAGAACACACTGTCTGATGAATATATTGAAATTATTCTTGGGGGAAAAAAAAAAAATCTAATTATGAATGGAAACACATTTGTCTGTCATTGGGGAAAATTTATGATCTTGTTGCTACAGCTGCTTTCGCAGCGATGGGTAATCTCTAATCCAACCTGTGAGTTGCGGTACCCGTCGGGGAGAAGCCCAGACCCTGCTGCACGCACCGCTGCCAGCGCTGCCGAGACGGATCCTTTATCGGCATCAGCTGATGTTCAGCTGATCTAAGCTGGGATGGAATCTTCCAGCGCACCTAATGCAAACTGGTTTCCAGCAGCACGCGCCTCCTTGCAGCCTGGCGGGGCGGCAGGTACGAGCCCTGGGTCTGGCACCGTGACACCGGCACCTTCGTGGCGCGGGAAGAGCCGGCGGCAGCGCCGTCACTGCTCATCTGCCGGCAGCAGGCAGGGCTACCGCGGGACTGAGCGCGGCACGTCTCGTCATGGTGTCTCCGTTGCCGAGTATATGAAGAATAAATTGTTGTATATGCTGATATGTATGTTATGTACATTTTCACAGTGATTGAATCATTGTAAACAACAAAATGGAAAAAGGAAAAAAAAATCACCATTCTGTCTATTTTATGAAGATGATAAAGCAGCTTTATTAAATTATTACAATTCTGTTTCAAAATGGTGTACCTGCCACATTGGGTTTTTTTCATCTGATGAGAACTTTGTTTTCCACCTAAATGTGATTTTTCTTTTTTCTGCTTTGAGCATCTAATGCATTTTAGTATTAAAGCAATTATTGAATAAAATGGAAAGTAAGTGTTTGGTTAACCATGCCTAAGTGGGTTTGCTTTGACGGGCTCCAGGTGCTGGTCTTGCAGAAGCCGGCACATGGCTGGGCCCCGCCTGGGTCCCTGGGTGCCACCCCAGCCCTTTCCCTGTCCGCTTCTCCCATGGCTGATCCGCTTTGGCAGCTGAGAGGCTACAGACCTCG
Organism: Falco naumanni; assembly: GCF_017639655.2. Classification (NCBI taxonomy): domain Eukaryota; kingdom Metazoa; phylum Chordata; class Aves; order Falconiformes; family Falconidae; genus Falco; species Falco naumanni. The sequence goes on from NC_054067.1 coordinate 16,766,110, forward strand.
GGCAGAGCTTTCCTGGCCCCGAGAAGGGGTCGTCACTGTCCCCACGGGACTGTGGTGACCCACTGGGGTGGGCAGGCTCTGAGCCCCTCTCCTCACCCTGCGAAACCCAGCAGGTCCTTTGCATCGCTATCCCTCACCTTTGGGGGAAACCACTCTGAGAGGGATAAAGGTAGGTGGGAAACACCTTCAACACACACTTCTTGTCTGCTGAGGCATGGTAGAGAAGAAAAGACTTATTTTCCCTAGGAGGGGACTTTGGAGGCTGCAAGAAGATGGTGAGGTTCATCCACTGCCTCTGAATTAATGGTCTGTTCATGGACCGCTCTTACATGTGGAGCATCCAAGGGTTTTGTGGCTAGCAGGGGTAAATGCCCTCCCGGAATGGCCTCTCCTTGTTCGGTGGCTTAGCTAGGGTGGCACCGAGGTGGGACCGGCACAAGAGTAGCGATGCACGAAACGCCTTCCCCGGGGTGGAAAGATGCTTGAGGTGTATGCCCGAGCATCACCCCGCATGGCTGGGGCGCACGGGGAGCAGGGGGCAGCTGGGGTTCACTCCACCTGGGTGGGCCCCCCACTGCTGTAAGCCCGTGGCCCAGGCTCCAGTGGGGTCTGGCCGGCTGCCCTGGGCTCAGCTCCGGCACCAGTGTGTGTTGGCGCGGGGACCCCAGACAATGGTTTGCAGCCAGCCCAGCACCAGGACCTGGGGCCCGTTTGCACCTTCGCTAGTCGGTCGTTTGGCAGGTGGGTGAAAGGGGATAAAGCCAGGCTGTGAAGGGGAGGCTGGTGATTGTGTGAGGGTTTGCAGGTGTTGCTCTGCTGGTTTGCAGCCTGGCTGGGGAGCAGCCGTGCTGCTGCAGACCAATGCTTCTGCCTGAAGAAGCAGTGGGCTGTGTCGCGGCGTTCCTGAGCCATGTCCCCCTGCCTGCATTGGGGACCCAGTGCTGGAGCTGTGACTGCAGCGTGGGCTCATCTCCCAGGTAGGATCCGGTCCTGTTTGTTTGGGGGGAATGGCCCCAGTGGGCTGCCCTGGGTGGGCGCTGGAGGTGGGGGGCAGGCTGCTGGGGGCTCGCCGGGGGCTGGCAGCGGGGCAAGGTGGAGCCCCAGCCCAGGGGCCAGGCTGGGAGCTGAAACCGGGCTGAACCCCCCGCCATGGGCAGGGCTCCCCTTGCAGCACCCCAGGTCAGCCCTGCCCAGAACCTGCTGGCACCCCGTGGGCACTGGGCTCGCTCCGGCTTTAATGACCCCCCGCAAGGCCAGCCAGCTTGCCGTGCCGGCTGCGGGCTCCTGCTTGCAGCGAGCTGGGGGCTCGGAGATGTCAGGTTGGTGACATGTCCCCGCCGTGCTCCCCGGCCAGCTGTCGCCGTCCTCTGTCCCCGCCGGCACACCCCAAAGAGCTGCACGTCGCCTCTGCTGAGCCAGCAGCAGCTCGGCGCACGGAGGTTTGCATAAATAACAGTGCCAGGAACGGCCGAGGTGGGCGGCAGGAGGGAGCGTGATTGAGAATCCGCTGCAGATAAAAAAGGGATTCTTATTTCAAGTGTGCCTGTCTGGAAATGCTGCTGACCCGTAGGGGTGTGATAAATCTCGCTGCTCGGAAGGTCTCCGAGGGCCGGATCCGGAGCTGAAGCCAGCCCCGGCAAGGTCCCTGTGGCTGGGCTGGCTTTGGCCGAGCAGGTCTCTGGGCTTCGGTCTGTGCCATGTGTGGCTGATGAACAGGAGTAGCTGGCACAGATGGCTGGGTGCTGAGGGTGGGCTGGGCACCCCAGGGAGCTGCAGTCCCCCCCCCCCAAGACTGCCCCAGCCCTGGGGGGACCCAGCCCGTGGTCCCTGAGCATCCTTAGGAGAGGCTCCCTGGGGCTGTGCCTGAGGCTGGCTGTCCCCGCTCTCCCATGGGAGAGAGCTTCTAGGGGTGCTGTATGGCACCCCAAAGTGCGGAGCCCCCCACCCTGCTGTGCCCCTGGCTGCAGTGAGGGGCTCAGCCCTTGGTGAAGCAAGAGAGGGAATAAAGTAGCAAAGAAAGCAGCCAGCCCTCACCAGGCGAGGTTCAGAGCGGGTTCATAGGCACAGATCTCATTTCTGGTTCTCCTGGACATTATTCTGTATTATATTTGATGTTAAACTGGAATATCTAAATAGACCCAAATTGGATTAACAAGCAATGAATTATCATACACTTTGACTGTGTAAGCCCACAAAGACAAGAACAAATAAATTGGATGGATCAAAGGCCTGAAAGCACAGAACAAAAATATATAGAATGTATTTCTGTTTGAAGCAGGGCTCTGCAGACAAAGTCTTGTGGGCAGGGCAGTAGCCGGGGGTGCCGGTGCCTGTCCTGCATTCCTGTCGCTCCCCGATGCGGGCTCTGCTGCGGTGGGGAAAGGTGGGACGTGCCGCCTGCCGCGCTGCTGCCTGCGGTCGCTCGCCTTGGGCAGAAACCAGAGTCCGACTTCAGCGGCAGCCCCAGCGGGCCTTCCACTTGTTTAACTTGCAGCTGTTTTTTGTTTTGTGTTGTTGTCCTTTTCTTTTGAACGTGATGTAACCGAGCGTCCCCGAAGAGCCATCAGAGAACAAACACAGGCAGGTGTACAATTATAGAGCTCACCTCCGCGGCCCTGCGCTGCTCCCTCCTCTGCTCCCAGCCCTCCGTGACGGGAACAGGCTGTGGCAGGAAGGATGGCTCTTTGGGGACAAACTCTGGGCTTTAGGGTAGCGCCATTGGCAGGGGTGTCTGGGCAGCTTCTGTGGGGACACGGCTGGTGGCTGCTGCGCTGCAGCACGATCAGTCATTGCAACCTGGCGCTGAAAAGAACAAAAACCCCAACAAAGCAGCACCGTAGCACTGCTGTAGGAAACCCTGCCATGGCACTTTCCATTAATACAGATAAAAAATTGAGACACAGGGCAAACAATATTAACCCCATCACTGATCAAGCTTAAAAGCTTTTCCCAAGAAAAATTGTCTCTGGACAATTGCGGTTAAATAATGGGCAGGGGGATCGCTGCCGGCAGGAGCCTCTGCCACGGGGCCCGTGCTGCGTGCGGGTGCTCCTGCCCAGGTGAGCGAGGGAGGCTGGGATGGCAGCAGAGGCTCGAAGACAAGCACGAGGCTGATCCCTTGCAAAGCTTTAGGACAGAAAAAACTCAAAGCTGGTCCGGTGCTTTAGCTGGAGATGGCGCAGGACCAGAGTGGCAGCAGCCTTGGTGGGGGCCAGTCTGTGCTGCCTGAGGGTGATGAATTGTCTTCCAAGGCCAAAATAAAAAGGAATTACAATAATCAAACCTCCAAGAGAGAAGCTCGCTGCAAGGGTTTTCAGCTACCCAGACAGGGGGATTGGGGCTGCTTGGTGGGAGCTCACATCCCCGAGATGTGGAGGTAGCTGGGGCAGGGGCTCCCTGCATCCCTTGAGCAGGGGGAACCAGCGTAGCCCTGCTCCCTTGCTGCAGCAAGCTGGTTTCCCTTTTCCAGCCCCAAATCTCTGCCTTTCCCACCTCACCCTTGCGCCCCAGCCCGTTTACAGGTGCTGTATCACCAGTGTGTATTGTCATCCCCATCACTTGTGGCAGGCTTTGCAGATGTGAGCCCCCAGCACGCTGGACCAGCTTCACCACCATGGTGCTGAGGCAGCTTCACAGGGCAGCGGCCACCCGGGAAGGGCTGGGAGCCAGGTTGGGGGGGGCTCCAGGGATGGGGAGTGCAGCAGCTCCATCCCAGCCTTGCTCTGAGAAACCTTCCACCCTCCACTGCTCAGCTGCCTCAGCGCCCATGCAGAAAGCAGGCAGAGGCAGCGTTGTTTTGACTGGAAAAGGAAAAATGAGCAAACAACAATCTCCAGGTTCCTTTCTTTTTCTTTCTTTTTTTTTTTTTTTAACTTTCCTGATAAGGAAAAAACCTTTTTTTTTCACTCCCCTCTCTGCCTCTGCTGCACAACAGCTCAAAGGCTGTTCTTTATCTATTTGATTCTCTGTAAAATTGATCTTATTCTCTTTGGAGGAGTTAGGTTTAAATCACAGGATGAAATCCCAGCCCCAGTGAATCAATATCAAATCTCCTATCAACCGCAGCCTGGGGTGGAGATTTTGGCCATGGGACTTTGGTTCCCTGGTTTCCAGTAGGAAATGTCATCTGTTGATGGAGGATGTTTTCATCCTTGGCCAGCAAGCCGGTCCCAAGGTCTCTATTAAAGCATGTCGCTCGCACTGTCCTTCTGCTCCAGCCCCACCTGTCTGTGCTGTGGTTGAGACAAGGGCTGAAGTCTCCAGCTCTGATTGCTGGTGGAGGGGCTCCAGACCCCCTGCCAGTTACCTTCCCAGCTCTCCTCTCGCTCGCTCACCACCTCTGTCGGGAAGGCACTCATAGGCATGAAGGTGTAGCATGGCGCTGGCCGGCCTGGCTGGGTGAGGCAGCAGGTGTGCTCGGTGAGAGTGAGCTCTGGCTGTCTGCAGCATCCCTCCTCCATCACTTATCCCAGCCTACAAACCTCAGCAAGGCTTTGCATCCCCCAGTGCCCCTTCCCTGGCATGGGCAGCCACTAACACCATGCTTCCCTAGGGGAAAAAACAATATTTTTATTAATTCCTGTTGCCAAAGCAACCACATCCCACCTTCTCAGTGGGTGCAGGCTGAGTGCCCGCCAGGGCCATGAACAGGATGTGAACCCTTGGCAGGGGAAGGGTGGTCTTGGCCCCCCTCTACCTGCAGTGGGTCTGGCAGCCACAGTGCTGGGAGGAGATGGCAGCAGGGTCCCCCTCGGTGGAGATAACCCTGTGGCAGCTGCCTCTCCCCTTCCCACTGCTGGTGGTGCAAGGTTCCCCTGAGGCAGATGGTACAGCAAAGCTGTGTCTTTATCAGAGGATACCGGTAGCATTCAGCTGCTTTTGAAGTCTCCAAAGAGAGCTGGGATATTTCTTGATCTGCTCTTAAATAAGTCATCGCCACTGCTGTTAACTCGCATTAAGCACTGGAAGATGCCGGGTGCGTGGGGAGAGGCATGCACGGCTCGGCACACCGGGACGGGAGCTTGTCTGCACGGGGTATGCAGCCGTGGGGCGTAGCCTCAGGAAGACACTTTGGGGTATTAAATATTTGATGTGTAAAGTTTACTTTAGCTTGAGCCAGACCGGAATCACTACGTCTCCAGAATGCAGTTGGTCGGAGGAGCAACCTCAGCTGGTGTTGTGTTGGTTTTGCACCTGGGTTTCTCTCGGTGCTGCTGCTACTCAGTTTCCATGTCACCCCCAGCCCTGGCACATCCCCGGCCATGGGGGCTGTGCCCGAGCCCTGCTGCCTGCAGAGCTGCCCCCGGCAGCATGTCCTGCCTCTGTCAGGGCTGCGTACTGCGTTGGGGCACATCATCCCTTTCAAAGCTACGCTGTGCCATTTGGGCTTGGATGCGCAATGGTTTGCACCCAGATACCTGTTTTTTTTTCCGGTCCTTTGCTCACACTTAGCTGCGGGAAGGAGGTGGGTTCTGCAGCAGGCTGAGGCAGTGCCTGGTGTCCGGGAGCTATTTGTTGTTAATGGAAATGTTGACAGGTCAGACTGTTTTTTAAATGCTACTTTTTTGCTTTTGCTTGTCCCCCTTGGACCCTCTTTCCACCAGCCAGCACCTTTAGCATTTATCTCATTCAAGTCCTCTAAGCAAATCTTATCTCTACCTTTATCGCATCTTTGGGAATAGTAATTTTCAAGTCAGCTTTCACATTACTTCATATTTGTTACTACTCCTCTGTCAAGGGAAAACCTGGCTTGTTATTAGTTCTCTGCCTGATACAAAACATTTAATTTGAACAGAAACCACCAAGAGAGAGATACATATTGCTTTTCATAACCAAAGTGTCAACGTCTTGACCAGACTGTAGCTGAAGCAATCTTTACCATATGGTGGATTTTTATACTTTAACGTCACATCTGCATCCCTGCTGCCTCTCCTTTCATTCCAGAGATGCCGTGCTGGTGATAAAAGGCACTGTCTGCATGTCCTTCCTCAACATAATCACAAAAGGACCCCTCAGCAGATAAGGAACTAAACCACAGATACAATAGCTGTGGCTTCCCACTGGCTTTCTACTCAATAGCTTTCTGCTATGCAGTAAAAAAAAAAAAGAAAGAAAAAGAATAGCAAGAGAGAAGCATGTGTTGGGAAAATAAGCCCCTGTAAATCCCAGGGAGGGCACGGCTGCAGAACATGCTGGGAATAGTGACTAGAACGGGGCTGAAACAAGATGAAACTGTTTTTTTCCAGATTCATGGTAAATGGGATGCTACGGACAGCTTCGCTGAAGCTCAGGGGCCTTCAAAACATGAAGACTCGGTTTGTAGAAAAAAATATGGCTATAGTAGCGTTGAGTTTTATTGAAATCTTATGTGAAAATGTATTAAACTGTTGAATCTTGGTAGGGATGGAATGCACAAAGCTTCTGGTCTGAAAGCTTGTTCAAAGCTACAGTGCAGTCGGAAAGCACCTGTACCTGCCACTGAGCAGCAGGCAAACATTTTGCACAAACTGCTGATGAGCTGGGGTCGAGGCCATGCTGGCGGTGGCTGAGACAGCTCGGAGCATCGCCTCTGTTTTCTGCTTGCTTGAGTACTGCCTGTCCCAGCTCCTGGCCAAGGTGCTGGCTCCATGCTGGTCCCAAACCCCTCCACTTCTTCTCCCCATCCCTTCTGAAGGATGCCAGGAGCTTTGTTCCTTGAAGTGTGCTGTGAGCATCAGTACTCCTCCTGGCACGGCCTCAAAATTGGTTACAAATGTCTGGTTTGATTGTGTTAAGGATGCACAGTCTCTGCTACCAGCTTTTTCCTCTTATCACCTGGGGTGGCCCAGAGCCCCGACTTGTGAATGGGAGAATGGGAGAATCACAATGCACATTTTAAGTCTTGCATTTTCCTACACCCTTGCCTCTCCCTTTTTCTAACCCTGTGGACTCAAGTCTTGCCTGCCTGCCTTCCCTCACCTCTTCCCCTGTCCCTGGCAGTGTCGCACAGCCTGTGGACTTTGCTTGGGTACAAGGAAAAACAGGGTCGGGCTCTGTGCTTGGCACGTGCCCTAAACTCCTGCCTCAGCGTTTTGCATGCCGCATAGGATTTTATTGTATTGCTTTAATGGGAAGTCATGCAGCTCTGAACCCCAAATACACAGCTTTGTAAGAGTAGTGGCTGGAAGAATCTGCAGATAATTCAGTCCTGCCTCTCTTAAGTGAAATAGGATGTTAATACAATACAGTGGAGAATCGCTAATACAATCCTATTTTTATACTAGCACTTTCATGTCATATTAGAAGAAGATTCGACTTTTAGATCTTTTTTAGCAATTTAGCACAGTAAGGATTTCATTATACTGACAGAACTATTGACAAAAAGAAACATATTAGAATTGGGAGGATAATGGTCCTTGGGAAGAGGAAGTTTTGCAAGGCTTTTCATTTAAAACTGGACTGGACAAAGTAACAGGCACTGTGCTCTGGGGAATAATCCTGCATTAGCAAAGGGGTGGACTAGATGACCTTTTAAGTCTTGTCACAGACTAATAGAAGTCGGAGATGGAAGAGACTTTTAGGTCACATCAAACGCTTCTTCCAACCCAGTGCAAGATTATTTCTTGATATATTTGATGGTGTTTTTTTCCACTTCTAAAAGTTCCAAGTCATGAAGCTTTCTCCTAAGGAGCCTTTTTCACACTATTTTACCCAGTAAGTGTGCGCTTAACTTTGCGCACTATCATTAATTCCCCTGAATTTAACTCTCTGCGGGATTTAACAACTTTAATTGGATTACCCACAGCCTGCAAAGTTAAGCACCTGCATAAGGCTTTGCAAGAGGGAGGTTTAACAGATCTTGGCATTAAGTTCTTCTCACTTTTCCACCTTAATCTTTATTTTGCTTCACAGTCCTCTCACCTTTCCCTTGCTTCAACCTCTCCTCCTGACGCACAGGCAGTTCTCGCCTTCCCTGCCGTCGGCACAAACCGCTCCTCGCCAGAGTGACTGCAGCTCCTTGGGCGTGCGAGAGATGGAGAGCTGCTGGCACCACGTCTGAATTGGGTTTGCTTTTGCTGCACCAAACATTTCAAGCACTTTCCCCCTGCTCCCGCTTCCCGCCTGCTTTGGAGCAAGAGGAGCAGGGCGCGTGGGGATGCAGCCTGGGACGGCAGCAGCATCACGCAGGGAACCCGGTGCAGCCATGAGCCCTGCTCACCACGGCAAGAGGGTGAGACGCATTCCCATTCCATCTGCTCCCAGCCTTCTTGACTAGGTACCTGCTTTCCACTTCTAGAGCAGATGTTCCTGCTGGAAATAGGCTTCTCTTCTGAAGCTGGAGCCATCACTTTGCATTAGAGCCTGCAAGCCTGCTTTCTGCCTTATAGTGCTTTCCCTGCTGACAGGGTGTAAGGCACAAAACATTTTAAATGAAGATCTTTACAATTGTGAACATGCTGCAGTAAATATTAATGCTAACTTGTTTAAATGGCGAATCAGCAATTTATATAATGGCTGGGGATGCCTCTCCTTAAGTGACACATGGTGGCTGGGTGTTGCTTCATGTTTCCCAGCCTTGGCTCACCACTGCCTTTTGGAGAGAGGTGTTGCCTGTCCTCCTGCTGCCCTGGGGACATGGTCCCTGATGCTGCCATGCCGCATTCGTCACCCTAGGGACCGCAGTACAAGTGGTTTGCAGTGAGGGTTTGAAGCCTGAGCTACTCGGGCTGGCTCCAGCAGGATGCCAGGTGTGCCGGGTATTTTTCCATATGAACCATCTGAGGGTGTCTGAGGGCTGCCCTGCAAAGCCCGTTTCAGCCCAGCATCCTGGGTGTGTTTGCAGCCCAGATCCTCTCTTCCTCCATCTAATCATCGCAAAGGGAGAGATGAGACCCTCACGTACCTCAGTGCTGGGGGGTGCGGATGAGCACTGATAGTTTCCTTGTTTGTTGAATAAAAGGCACCTCAAAAGCATGACCTATTGCTATTACTTAACATATTACATTAATATGATGGAGATCTGAATAGGCTGATCAAAGCAAGTGCTCGGGTTCTATTGTTTCCCTGGTGAGCTGGGAGGTTGTAAATAGAGCTTGACCAGGCTCCATCCCAGCTCTCCGGCTGCCTCTTGCCTCCCGAACAGCCGTGTATTGTCCAGGCAGGAGGTGGATTTTCTGCAGAGACAAAAGCAAGACAAGTTCCTTTTTAGATTTTAAGCTTGAGTTCATCCAGAGGAGACAATTTACTTCTTTTTGTTGTTTCCAACATCATTCATCCCTTCTGTTTATGCTCTGTAGAGGCTGAGCCTGGGATATCATCTGAAAGAAGTTTCTCTTTCAGGATCTTTGATGTTAGGTTTGTTATATGTATATTTGAAAAGTACTTCTGCGATGACAAAGCTCCGTACTACTCCTGCTGGGCTGATGTGTGTGTGAACCGTGCCAGTGAGTGGCAGTGATTAATCCAACAGCGCCATGTGCTTTTGCTGTTGAACGGCTCGCAGTGTGGACAAAGCAGAAGCATGTTGGATTTAAATTGGTGACAAAGGGGGTGGAGTAGTTTTCCTTGTCCTCGGGTGTAGAGGAGTTTGGGGGGGCACTGGTGTGAGCCCCACCACTGGCCAGGTTTGCCTGCCTGCAGCACAAGGAGGGGTGCCCTGCCTGGGCTGTCAGGGATGGGGTCCTGCTCTGTTTTGCTGGGGGAGCTCCCAGCTCTAGGTATCCAGCGGGGCCAGTCCAGCCAAGGCATGTGGAATTCATCCCCAGGGTCTGCCGCGGCGCCCCAGGTGAGCCTGTGAGGATGGGCTGCCTTGTTGCACGTTATCCCGCTTTCAACAAAGAAAAGCTTGACATCCTCTGCAGGCAGCTACCCCCAACCAGGAGGGCTTGGCTGGTGCTGGATCTAAACCTTCGCTCGACTGGCTGCCTTGCGGCACACAGCTGGATCACCTGAGGGATCCTGCCAGGGTGCCGTTGACTTTAGCACCTTCCCGCCTGCGAGCAGAGCACGAGGGTGGCTGTGCCAGCCCAGCTCGGGACTCTGTGCACAGCTTCCAACACTGGCCAGCAGCAGACACTGGGGAGAAGGTCTCAGAAGCAAGGGCTGAGCTTTCCCATGGCAGAGCCTGCCGGCTTGCAGCAGTGAGGGACACGGGGACGCCCCGAGCCAGGGATGGCAGCCAGGCTGCCAGGCTCGGTAGCCAGCTGATCTGTTCCCCCCTTTATACGTCTGGTCTCTTGAAGCAGCTTGTGCTCTTGGCTACCGCAACATCTGGTGGTAATAAACCATACCATGTAATTGTGTTGGAAAAGGGTTTCTTTTTTTTTTTTTTGCTAACTTAAATTTACTATTTAATAATTTCATATGCCCAAGGATGGGTTGGGAATGTCATTGTGGCCCTGGTGGTAATTTGCAGGGTGTTCTTTCTGCCACAGCCTCTGGTGCTGTAAAAGATCCGACGCCCACGGGGACACGCTGAATGCACCGAGGGGGCTGAGGTGACCTGGCGTGTGGCCCTGCCAGCCTCTGCGTCCCTGCTAGATGGGGCTGAAATCTGCATTTGTTTGCTCAATGCTACATAAATAAAATCCGGTTCTGTCACATTTGCTGCTAATTGGCTTGCAGGGGCTGCTTGTTTGAATTGTGGAGCTCTCACGAAATGGATGACCTTTGGCAGTGCTAATGTTTCCTGTGAAATCCCCAAAGCTCCATAAGTTCCCTTGCTCCTGCTGAGAGAAGCCACTCCTCTGGTCTCCCGTGCCTTCCCCGTCCCTGCACTCAACTCCTCTTCCATGACACATGAGAAGAAAGCTGTTTTGTCACAACGGGTTAATTAATGAACAGCAGAAGTCCAGAGTTGTTAAGAAAGGGCAAGTGAAGCAAAACATCCCCATGTTTGGTGGCTTCTGGCCCGTTTCTGAGGCAGCATTCAGGGCAAGGGCATGTCTGCAGGTGCTTCCCAGGCTGGGCTACATCCTGGAGAGGAGCAAACACTTCCCTGCAGGAGAAAATCCGGCCATGGCTTGGATGGTGGTTTGCAAAGGACCCTGATGCGACTGGCAGCTGGGACAGCGCTCTGCTCCATCGCTTCTCAGCCTTGTGGCCGAGCCAGCTGCACCACTCGGTGCAGGGGCCAGGGCTTGGTGCCTCTGGAGCAGCCCAGCCAGCCGTGAGCTCTCCTCCTGTGCTCTGTCACCCGCACGGGGCTGGATTTTGCAGGTTTAGTTTTTCTGCTGGTTCAGCTGCTCGACCCAGCTCAGCACACCACCAGCCAAACACTGGTGTCGGGCCAGGGCAGGGTGATGTGGCTGGGGGAGGGGGGAGCAGGGCAGCACCCTAAACTTGCCCCACAGGGAAGTGCCTGGAGCTCGGCAGGATTGCTGCTATTTTCCTAGCAAGATGTTTAGCTATTTTTTCCCCATCCATCCTTTCAGCGTCTCTTATTATTCCTTTATTTGTATTGATTTTAGTTCACTGAAACCTGAACCGCTCGGTGTGTAAATTGTTGGAGTCTGGCTCTCCTTTCTGTGTGGCTCTGATTTGGGGTGTAATCTCCAAAACAAAATCCCCCCCCGGGGGAGTGAAGCCCCCTGTGCCAGCCCACCTGCTGTTGGCTGTGACCCGGTGGGGCTGCTCCCCTTCAGCCCTGCTCATCCTTGTGACACACCTCTGGGTTCTGCTGCTGGCAGGGAGTTTTGGGTGACGCATGCTCAGCCCCTGCTATTTGTGCTCTCAGTTACCCGCTTAACCATGGTGATTTACATGGCAACCCGATGAGGCCTGGCATTTCAGTGCCTTTATGCATTAAGCAGCATCAGCTCCCATGTAATTTAATTGTCTGTGTTTTAAACATAAATCAGCAAACTGTGAGCTGGAGCAGAGCAAACTCCTTGCCGGGCATGGAGGCTGCTCTTGCTGACAGCCCCTCGGCAAGACATGGCCCATCCTGGTGTCCCGACTCCCCGGGGATGTGCCGCAGAGAAAATTTAGGCTATGGGTGTTTCACCGGGATGAGCCTCCCCTTCGGGGTTCCAGATTTAGGTCGCATCAGTCAGGCTGGAGCCAAGAGTTGTGTGAGCAGTGGGATCAGCAAGGTGGGCTCCTGCATCCCCCTTCAGAACAGGCTCTGCAGCTGGGGCTGCTGCCCCCCAAAGCTCCTAGGAACGTGATGTCTCAAGGATTCCCCTTTCAGTCATTTTTTTTCTGAAATTGGCCAAAGGGCTCAGAATCCATTAGGCACTGTGACTAATAGTTGTGACTCAACCAGCCTCATTTCCTGAGGAAACTGGGCTAAATGTCATCCCTCCCCCCCCACCCCCTCGCCCAGTGTGTGTTTGCCATCCCGCTGGACCTTCCCAGATAAGCTCTCATGGAGAGCTGCTCCTCCGCGAGGCTTGGCTCACCTAGAGCCAAGCGTCTGGGCCGGTGGTGAGAGGGTGTTTGGGTTTTGCTCCTCTTTCTTTCCAGGGCAGCTCCCTGGTTTCCATAGGGTGAGCGTGCTTTCTGAGGCCCTGGGACGTGGCGCCGGGGGTGGGGTGGGTGGTGAGATAACCGGGTGGGAATGGGAGCCAGGACATGCTAGTTGGATGGGGTTTGGGCTGGGGGGGAGGCTCCCCCTGCCCTACCCTTCAAGCAGCCTTGCTGACACCAGGGGATTTCTGCCGACACATTCTGGTTGCCACAGCTGTGTCCCTGCTAGTGGTGATGGGAAGCGCCCACCAAAATCCTCGAGGGCTGTTGGCCCTGCTGTCCTTCCCAACCCCAGCAGACAGCCTCTGTGCTGGCCGAGGCCACTGGTTCCTGTCGTGGCCAAGGCCAGGGATGAGCTGCATCTCCCCACCAAGTCCCAGGGCTGTGGGAGGCAAACAGGGCAATGCCCCGTGCCGGGTGGGTCACAGCTGCAGGCCGAGCAAGCCAAGGCGATGCTTTTCCCAGACCTCCTGCCGCCCATTCCACAGTCCCCTGCTCGTCCTGCCTGCAGTCCCCCTGCCAGGCACTGCAAAGGTGGGAAGGGGGGCTGCGCTTGGAGCTGCCTGTGTGGCCACCCCAGCAGCCTCCTTCACTCCTCCTCTGCCCCCTGCAGCCATTCCCACATCCCTGGCCAGCCGCCTCCAGCCCTCTGGCATGCGGGAGCAGCAAATGTCAGTGCAGTGAATGCACGTGTGTTCATCTTTGCTAAACGTTTCGCCCTTCTTTTGCACTTTTCTGCGAAGGATTTTGCAGGCTTTTTGCAGTGTACAAATCCTCCCATGCAGGGTAAATCAAGGACCAGAGGGAGGTAAAAAATAACTTAGGTAAAAAATAAACCTTGCGCTGCCAGGTCTTACTTAGAAGCTGTGTGCTATGGTACGCGTTATACTTTACTGGGTTGGAGCAATATACTGCTACAGCACGAAGTACCTTCCTTATAACCAGCTTTTTGTAAGCCTTTTTGTATGCAAGTGCTCCTTGTAGTGTAAAGCAGCTTCCCAGCAGCAGTTATCTCCTGCTGCAGTACAGCATCTACACACTTTCCTGGATGGGAAGGGGCTGTAAGGGTCGCGCTGCAAAGCCAGCCGCAGCCGGGGCAGGGGCATCCTGCCAGGCAGGGCTATCTCGGCGTGGCGCCTTGCTCTGCAGGCAACAGGAGCTGCGCTGCCGGGTCTGGTAGGAGAAATGTGTGGAGCTGATTACCATAGTTAATTCAGTTCTGTGATTTTCGCCTGAGGGGGCTGGTATTTTGGGATGCGTCAGGTGAGGCAGGGTGAACCAGGCTGTGACCTGCAAGCATTCGCACAAACACGTTAGCGGGCTGGGGCCAGGAGGGCACAGGGTAGCTGGGACCAATTTATTCCCTTAACTACATTCACAGTCTGCAGGCTTGAGTGGATAGTTATTTATTTTAGTGTGCTGGTTTTATGCCGATGGAAAGACTTTTGTCCTGAACATAGATCAGTGCAGTATGTGGCTTGTGCCGAGCAGAGTCACCCTGTCTCCCAGGGTGGGCTGGAGGTGGCTCCTGCCTGTGTGAGCAGACCTGTGTTGCAAAACCTCTTCTTGCGGTGGCTCTGCTTTTCACGGCTGATGCCACTCGAGTCCCTTCTTGGTGGTGCCCAAGTGACTGCTCGCCCTCCTTGGTAGGAGAGCTGTGGGAAGGCGATGCACACTGGGGCTGCTTTGCACCCCGAGGCAGAGGGGGCTCCGATGGGGAGTGGGCTGTATGCTGGGGAGTAGGGTGCATGCCAGGCAGCTGGCTGTGGCCAAGCGGTGTCCTGCTGAGGCATGCAGGCATGAGACACTTCCAGTGGGATCATCCCTCCCAGCTGCAGGCTCACAGCCCGGTAGAGCCACCGTTATGGCAGGAAGAGGTAGCACCGAGTTTTGTACAGATGCTAGTGGCTCTGGATGGTGCAGGAGTGATACAGAAACTGCATCCCCCCGGACAGACACGTGCTGCCAGTTGTACTTACAGCGGGTCCTGCTCGGGCTTGGCCGCTGCTGGGGTATGCTGCCAGCCCACCCTGAGCTCCGATGTGCAGCCTCTCTGTCTCGCTGCCTGCCCAGGTCAGAGCCGTCTCCTGGCTGCAGCCTTTGCTGCTTACTGCAGGGCCCCGTGCAGCTCATGGAGCGTGGGGAGGGCAGCGAGCAGGGCTGCCACGCGTGGTCCAGCTGCTGCCTGGTGCCTGGGCACGGCGGGGGAAGGCACTAGCCAGGCTCACCGCCTTTCTCATCAAGAAGCTTGTGCATAATTTACGAGGAGCGCCTGCTGTATGAATATTTCCCATAATGAGCGGCGGGCTCACTTTCACACATTTCCGCTGCTGTGTTTGTTTTATTGTGCTTGCTTTTATCATGGGAGACCCGCTCTTTGCCTACTGCCTCATCTTGCTCTTGTGCCTGCCCCGTGCTGCGGTGCTGCCTGTCCCGGGCAGGCTGTCCCCTGTCTCTTTGTTGGCTCCTTTCAGAGGTGGGAGCACGCCTCGCCGCGGCATGGGCAGCTTGGGACAGCGAGGACAACAAAGGGAAGCAAAGAATCCTTCTGCAAAGGGCCGGGGAGGAAGGCAGGTGGCCAGTGAGCGTCGGGCGGGAAGACAAAGAGCTGGGAACAATGGGAGCTCCATGGAGCACAAACACTTGCTCCTCTCATTATCCACCCATCGCCCAGAGGAGTCACGTGCAGGGGCTGAACTCTGCTTCTCCCGAATCCAAACTGGGGCAGAATGACCGGAGGTGAAGGACGGGGCGCTCAGGGTGCAGCACCTCAGGGTGACTCTCAGCCAGTGCCCCGGGACGGGGCTCCTCCGGGGTGCAGAGATGTGCACAGGAGCAGCCTCAGCCGCACGAGTGCTGGGGCCATCTCCAGCAGCAGATGCTGCAAGGATGGGGCTAACCCTGGTGGCCAGAAGCTCAGCAGCAAAGTGAAGAGGCAGAGGCCCTGCAGAGACTCCCATGGTTGCCATAAGGGAGTTTTTAGTTTCCAGCGGCTCTTAAGTGTTGTTGACGGACATGTGCAGGCTGAGGAACATGTCCCTGGGGAGAGGCATCAAGGTGTACTTCAGGTGTTTTCACTTGGAAATCTTTCTGAGCGTCTCCTGTCCTCAGAGGGACCACGCTAAGCTGCTTCTAGGATGGAGAAATGTGTGCCTTTTGAAAGATGACATTGTCAGGAATAAAGTAGAGGAAAATAAACCTCTTAGCCAGATGAATTCAGCAGGTCAGGCATTGGCTGCCAGCAAATACAGAGCTAATGACTAGATTCTTGTCATGTACCGAGCATAACTATTCCAGGGACCTGCCAGTAAGCGGATGGAGAGCAGGGGCAAATTTTATCTTAGCACTCTTATATTCAAAGGTGCTACTTTGTGATTATGTCATTTTCTCTAGCTTCTTCCATTCGTCTGTCTCTCTATGGTGAGCATCTGTTTGTGTCGGAACAAGGGGTTGTTGACTGCACTCGAGCTGAGCTGCTTTGACCTGCACTTCACAATGCACGAAGGCTTTTCTCTATGACGATTAGCTCTGTGGTGCAATATTAAGGCTCTTTCTTCTTCCTTATGTGCCTTTTACACAGTCTGTTAGGTGGGGAGCTTCAAAGTGCCTGCTGGAGGGTCCTGCTGCTATCTGACTCAGATCTGCTGCTGCCCTTGTTCTTCCTGGGGCCGGGAACCATCCGATAGAGTGTGATTCCATCAGAAATGTGCAGATGGAGAAGAGGTGCAGGGAAGGATTATCACATGAAACTAGACGTCACAGACTGTGCAGTGCTGTTCTTGGTGAGATAAGACATTCCTAAGGGCAGTGGCAATGCTCTGAGTTAGAGGAGCATGTAAGCAAGGGTTTGGGAGGAGATGTGGAGGTGCCCATCGGAGACACGGGGTCACCAGGACTTCTGCCTGATCTGTTGCTGGCTGCTGCTCTCCTCCATCCTGAAAAACAGCAACTACTGGCCCTCGTCAGTGCTGAAGTGCTGAATTAGCTGGGAAAGAAATCCCAAAGCTCCCAAACTGTGAAGGTAAACTGTCCCATGGTTGAAGGCCTTGCAGAGCTATTTCATGGACTCTCCCATAGATGGAGATAGTATTTTTCCTACATGCAGAAACCTTGATTTCACATTGTTTGGGACTTTAGCTTTCTGGGAACATTTAGAAAGTGACACGTATGATCCCAAGCATCTTTGGGCTTTCCCATTGTCAGCTCCTGGTGTCACGTGGATGAGAGCAGAGGGTGACTGTGGACTGAGGTCCCACTGGGCAAGAGCACTCGCTGAAGCTAGGCTTGAACTGCAGCATGGCTTTGTGTACCTGCACGGCACACGGAGCAGATGTGTAGGTGCAGTGTCCTCTCAGGGACCACTCCTCCCCTACTTATGTGTGACCAGAGAATTACTCTTGTCTCTTCCCAACTCTTTTGGTAGGATCTGAGAAAGACAGCCTTCCCCCCCCACCTCTTTTCTTTGATAATTAAATAAATAAATGGAACCCTTGAGCAAACGAAATGTCATTTCACATTCAGGCAAATACATTTGGGTTAGAAATCTAGGTCAGAATGTAAATTATCTTGCTGCCTTCTTGAAGGTGAAGTCCCTGAAATGCTCTCAATTTAACTGAAATTGGGGATTTCCCAGTTTTTGCAAGCACTTTATTTTGCTTCTAATGAATACAAGGGGAAAAAAACTTTCTTCAAACTGCCAGGGGGTACAATCTATCTCGAATGGCTGTAATACTATATAATAAAATAAACCTTAACAATAAATGCCTTATGCTTTTAAAGCCTATATTTTGAGCATGACATGTAGGGTGTTAAACTTGGTGGAAAATCTGACCAGAAGTCTAGAAAAATCAATTGCATTTTTTCAAGATTGCTGCCTGACAGAGGCCTTTATTTTAGTGTCACAGCAAAGAAGGACCCAAGGATGCTCCCTGCATGAGGCCAGGGATGCAGCGGGACACAGCACATCTCCTGGTGCTGTGGCACCTCCCTGTGCCGGGGTGCGAGGACCAGGGCCAAGTGCATGGAAAGGTGGAGGGAGAGGGATTTTTTTTCCCCAGTACCATTCCCCCGTCCCCTGGATGCTGCTTTCCCCTTGCCCTCTGAAATGGTCCCAGCTCGCCTGGCTCAGCTGCACGAGCCAGCAGTGGAAGCTACAGCAGATGCTGTGATGCCCTGCACAGGACGGAAAATATGAACTGAGTCTTGTATTTGATAGGAAAAGAAAAACTTCCAGTATTACACTGGGGCTACGACCGTTTGTACAGCAAAAACTGCATTAGCACTGTAAATTATTTGTAGGAAAGTACAGCCAAGAACATGAGCTGTAATCGGGTCTGAGGAATTCAACGGCAGGAGCTCTCTGCTCTCGCTGCCCCCTCCCTTCTCCTATTCAGGGAATTAAATCCTTGAGTGTTTCTATTTACCACACAGTCAGTGTTTGTTTGTCTCGGTGTTAACATTTCCTTTCTTTTTTGTCTTTAATCAGCTGCAATTATTCAGTTATATTCATGGGTAGTACTAAAATAAAAATAGGTGCATTATGAATATTAAACTCTTGCAAACAAAGCCCTGAATGAGATGATTTGTGTGCTCTGTGTACGTTGGTTTTTCTGCTTGGAGTATACAGCAAGCCATATATTTCCCCCCTTCCTTTCTCTTTCATTTTCTATATGCACAGGATGAGAGGCAACGTGAGCCCTGGAGGAAATGGCCAGGGGAAGGAAGATGGAAAAATTCTGAGTGCCCCTAGAGCATCACTGTGAGGTGTTGCTCACAGTGGAGTCTGCAGAGATGAGCTTTAAATCACACATCTGGCTTGCAGCTGGGAGAGTGAGGGTGGTGGGGAAGTGCCAGTTCTTCCCAGAAAGGAGCTGTCTCAGCCAGCCCCTGTGCCCGAGCCCTGCTGGGGGGGGGGGGAGCTGGGCTCCCTCACCCCCCTGCAGCCATGGCAGAGGGGTCAGCCCCTTGGAATCCTGCCTGTATTTTCAGGAAGTCCAATTCCGAGGGTCCTCTCACAACCAGCCCCTTCAGTGTGGTGGCCTGTCAGGAACTGGCAGCATCTGTGGCTTTGGGCAGCCGTAGAGTGTGGGGTTACACAGGGTGGAAGTGTTCTTGCTCTAGATGGTTAGAAAACAGAGTGGGATACCTGAGACTGGACTTTTGGAGCACTGGGATCTCTCCCTGCTGCCACGATGCACACCACTGTGAATTCCCCTTGTTGGTTGCACTGAGAAGCTGGACCTGCCACAGTCACCTCCCACCAGGGCTGCTGCCTTCACTCCCCTGGAAATGCTTTTGTGGGCAAAGCCAGGACGAGAAACTAGCTTTTTCCTTCTCCTGCCTCAGATTCCTTAGGGTTTGTTGAAGGGAAGCTGGGAGCTGATGCCACAGCCTGATGAACCTGCCATTGCTCATATCCCGCGTCTTGTCTGGATGACTGGTTCTTTACATTTTTAATGGTATTTTGTATTGCTTTTCTTGTACTGCTCCTGGATATTTTGCAATACGCATCTTTGTGGATGGATGCAATGAATCAATAGTGAATAATAATCTAAGTCTAGCGGGAACAGAGTTTGCAAAGCAACTCACCATTCACACTTGCTGGAAGCACAATGAGAAATCACCAAGATAAGGCTGAATAGAGAGAAAATGACCTGGGAGAAGGACAAGGAGGAAATCCAATCTCTGAAAATGAAAAGAGATTTTTTTTTACGTGCTGTGTAAAATTATACATTTAATTCTTTTTCTTTTAACATCAAGCCTTACAGCAGATTGTGCTATAACAGCTTCCTTGCTGCTCCCGCTGTCTGACTCTCAGGAGCTGGGGTGTTTTAGTGACTTCTTTTTCCCGGTGTTGCTATAGTTTTCTATCTTGTTCCTTAAACGATTGGATTTGGGAAGCTTTTACATCACACCAGTCAGCTGAGGTGACCGATGGCTTCACTGTTTAAGCCCCGCAGGCTGTCCGAAGGGGAAGGCTGCCATCCTTAGCCGGGCTCTCTACAGCCCTTGACACAAGCTCATTCCCAGGGCTGTGCCTCCCGCTGCTGTTCCCTCTCCAGCTGAAGATGGACTGTGCCTCTCTGGCTGCTGTGCCCTGATGAATGTCCCCGGCGTAAATAAAATCCGTTACAGGGGCTCGAGCCGATGTCCGTGTTCATCCCTGCTCCCTCCAGCTGCCCACTCTACAGCTGGGGCGAATTGTCTCAATCTATCACAATTACGAAGACGCTTGAACTAAATAACTTCGTAAAGATCCACTGGGAAAATTCATTGGTTTGAGACCTTAGAAATGGATTTTATTTACAGTGTCCAGAGAATCATCGTAAAGAGGTGAGCTGGGCTGTGGCTGTGCTCGGGAGCAGCAGGAGTACGGATTGCCTGGGTCCTGTCCCCACAGCCCTCACTACCTACACCAGCACTGTGTGTATATATATACACACATAGAAGATGTGTGTGTGTATATATATATACTTATATACGAGACCTGCAAGTCCACGTGGAAAGGTATTAAATAACATACCGCTGCATATAGGATCACAGAGGGATGTTTAACCCCACCTTTGCCGGGATTAAGGTGATAAGAAGGGATTTTACATCTTAGGGGAATTTGAGGGCAGTGCCTCTATCCTGGGCAAAGTTTTCCAACCCCCTTTCATGTCCGGACTGCCCATACTCCGTTTTCAAAACTAACGTTAGCATGTGAGGACTTGCCGGAGATAGGATTGAGTTACAGCAGCATAACAAATTACCTCCTGTCAGCTGAACCGTGATAGCAGAGTACAGATGTGCTCTTACTCTGTGGTCTTTCACTGACATTTAAACTAAGCTGTTTTAAGGATTTAAGAGCAGTCATAACAGGTCAGAGCAAAGGGCCAGCCAGCCCAAGCTGCTGGCTTTGGGAGGGGATTTGGCCGAAACCATGGGAAGCGCGTAGGAAGAGGCGAACCTGCCCCACCGCCTCCCGGAGGGCTCCTGCCACCCCCAGCACCGTGGTGGGGCTGGAGGAGCTGGGACAGGATGGGATGAGGTGGGATGCCTCAGCCCACGAGGGAATTTTCTCCTACTCATTTCCTTTCTTTTCTTGAACCCAAGTAAATTTCTATCATCTGCAAAATCCTGTGGCAAGATATTTCAAAGCTTAACCCCATGTTGGGCTTAGGGAGATTTTCTGCTTCTTTTTTTTTGTGTTCCACAGATCATTTCTGCTGTGGTTTGGGTGTACACACGTGACAGCTGCTGTGGTCCTGTGTCCCAGCCTGTGTCTCTGGGCTCGGTGGGGGTGAGGCTCCTAAGCCCCATGCATTTTGGTGCCCAAACATTGTGTATCCCAGGAGGCTTTGTACATTGGATTAGGACCAGCAAACACCCAGCAGTGATGGCGAGATGCGTGTTCCCTTCCCACCATGTGTTTTTGGATGTGCTGCTACAGGCACGCTAGGCCAAAACCAGGCTGACCCTGCTCTGGCCACGTCTTTGCTACCAAGCATCCAGGCAGAGTGGCACATATACAAAATAATAATTTGTAACAAAATTATGTGAGTGGTAGCGGATGAATAAATCATGCTTATTTAGTGCTGTCTGAGGGAATGTGCCCTGCACGCCTGCGACTCATCGTTCTCTGGAAGGCAGTTGTGCACACTCTGTCGGGGATAACGCTTGTTCCAAGTACTAAATGCCAATTTGGCTCCCTTCGTTTGTTCCCGTTTTAGCACAATTAACTGCCTCTCTGCCGAGTGTGGCTGAGGTGAGTCCAGGCACCGGCTGGATCCTGGCTCTGCTGTGAAGGGGCTGGTCCTGCCAGGGAGCGGGCAGGGAGCGGGGCTCAGTCGTTGCTGGCGTTCGTGTGGATGCTGCGTTGGCCCTGCCGGATGGACCTTCCTTCCCTTGCTAATTTAAATACGATAATCTTCGTTTAGCTACTGCATGCAAATCCCTAAATATCATAATTTTGATTGCCTCCCTGGCAGTTTAAAGGATTATATCTGGGTTATTTTTAGCCCAGATCATTTCCTTGATTTGATTTACAGGCTCTGCCCAGAAGGAGCTGCAGGCAGGTGGGCTGCAGGGGGAAGCCGGGGGGGCTGAGCATCCCGGGCCGAAGCTGCAGTGTGCGCTGGGCGGTGAAGGCGGGACCTCGCGTGGTGCAGGCACAGTATTTCCATCTCGTGGAAGGCGATGAGTTGCATCATTGCAGCACAGCTGGGCCTGCGGAGGTGGACTTAGTGCTGCAAAGTGGTCGCTCATCTTTTGATGGGTTTGGGGAAAAAATGTGTGATTTTCTTCACCTCCCTCTCAGAGCAGGTTTAGGACAGACAGGAGGTGCAGGGCACCCTTTCGCAGTTCTGTCTGCCTCTTTAGCACCTGTCCTCTCTCCTTTACCTCCCGCTGGCCAGCCGGCACAAGGTCCACCGGCTGCCTCCTCCCTCCCAGCCATAGAAGGAGCGCTATCTCCCATGCTTCAAAGGCAGCATCAGAGGCACAGCAAGCCCCCTTGCTCCTTTCACTGGGGGATTTAACTAATGCTCTCTCCAATCCATTTTGCTTCCCTGCAGCTTAGTGTGGATTTTCATCCCCATCTCATCAGCCCACTTAGGGTGTGCAGCCCTCTGCCAGCCTGCAGGCATTTCAACCCTGCCGGCAGCCTGCCCACGCTGAGGGCTCCTTGGGGGCTGAAGCAGAAGTGAGGGTGCTGAGTGCCAGGCAAACACATTGTGGAGGAACTCCAGAGCCAAGGAAAGGAGTTTTTTTTTTTTTTTTTTTTTAAAAAAAAGCCTGTTACAGCACGTTAAGGCTCCAGTGACCCTGCTTGTCCCTCCCTCATGCCTGCACATCCTGGGGGGGACCCTGGATGGAAAGCCCACAGAGAAGCAGCAGTGCAGCAGCACCAGCTGCGCCGTCGGTCCAAGCAATGGCTCTCAGGCTGGTGAGGCTTCCCTGGTGATGGAGCAGGAGGTCTGGATTCATCAGTCATGTCACATTACATTATGTGATGCAACGCAACATGGCATGACTGATGTAACCCAACGTTAAATGTCATAGAGCAATGGATCAGCTCAAGGCTACGGTAATTTTATGTGCCCATTTAATCTGGTATTTAAAAACAAACACTCATAGCAATCTGCATCACACGCTACATTTTGCAAAATTGAGCAGCAAATCTGTACCAAGCAAATTATATAATTCTGTCATCTCTCAGGCTTATGTACATGTGTGTAAATACTGTGGTTGGGTTTAAAATTGGTGCTCTGACTTTCTGCTCACACCACGAGCATCACCAGGGAGGTCATTGTGGAGCTGTTGCAGGCTACCCAGTGCTGGGGTCTCCCCTCTTCAGCTGGTGCTGGAGGCAGATGCCAAGGGTATGTCCCACTGTGGTGTTCAGCACTGTTGGCTGGGGCTGCCACTCTCACCATCTGCAGGCGGAGCAGCCCTCGCCACCGTCTGCTCCAGGTAAATCCGTCGGGCTGGGTTAGACCAGCCATTTCCACTCTTAAGCTGAAGACGAAGGGTTTTGCCTGAAGCTCGTTTTGGGCACGTTTGCCTGAGCTACAGCGGTGCAGGCGTAGGGGCGTCTGTCCCCCCAGCACAGCTGCACCTACAGCTGTCTGCAGCTGCACAGAAATTCCGTGCTTCCCTCTCCTTCGTGGCCTGGAAATGCATCTGCTGCCTGTCCTCTCCTCTCCGTGGTGCGGGCTCTCCTGCAGACTCAGCCTTGCTGTATTTTTCAAAGCATCTTGGTGTTTTAAAAGGGGAAAAGCCTCCCCCGTTGTTCTTTCTCCCAGCCCTGTGGCTGTGTGGCCTTGGTCTGCTCTGCTTGGAGGGAAAAAAACAACGCTTAAGCAAGCACTTGCTTACTCCAGTCCAAATGAGGGTAACACTTCAGTGTGAGCTGAATGTTAAGCAGGTACATAAGGGCTGTCCTGGGATGCTTTCCCAGATCAGACCAGGGCAGAACTCTCTAGAGCAGAGACCATTCCTCCTTTTAATGGCCAGAGCAACAGTAATGGTAATTAATATTTCCCCAGTCTGTCATAGCACCGGCGGATTTTATGAACAAAAGAAGTGCTTCAGCCCTGTCACTTTGTTGGGCTTATCTCCCTTGTCCCTGTGCTCAAACAGGAGGGCAGCAGCTCTGCACACAGGTTCCCAGCCTGCTGCCTGCCCTGCCCAACCTGCTGGGCAGTGATCCAGTGGCAGGGAACGATGCTTTTCCTTAAAGAAGTAAAAATGAGATTAAAAAAAATCAAACTGAACAAAAGGAGCAGAGCCCACACTGTGCCGTGGCCAGGTTTCCCCGCACGTGTGGGTGTTTGCTGGTGGCGGGTGCCGAGGAGCTGCCATCAGCATCGATCCATGTGGGTCTCTGCTCGCGCCATCCCTGACAGCTCTCATGGGTTCAATGTTTGCTGTGCTTTGCAAGGCTCGTGTCTGCATTTGCAAAACACACTCATGTCAGAGCATCCTCTTTCCGAGTAAAAATGCCTTGTTGAGGTCTGGAGGGGAGCAGACCTGGGAGAGCATGGACTTTCCCATAAAAAAATCTCCTTTCCAAGGCTGGGTGTTCCCAAAGAGCTGTGGCTCAGTCAGGAGAGCTCGCTGCACCACAGACCAGAGCAAACAGCAGAGGCTGTGGCCAGGCTGGGTGCAGATGCTGCTCTGCATGCTGGCTGCTGAGCTGGGATTCTGTGTTTATGCATACCGTTGTTGTTGCGCAGACCTTTCCAAGGGGGTCTGTGCTTTGCAGAATTTGCTAATATTGCCGTGTTGAGCCAGGATTTTTTTTTCCTTTAATTTCTAGAGCTGACTGGCAGCATGCAGCCGGGTACAGAATCTGGAGCAGGACTGGAGCAAGCCATTTCTGAAAGGCTTTTCAGCGGCCGGCAGCGCTGTAAGATGATGTAGCTGTCTGCAGGGTGTGTGCTCAGCAAACCCATCCCCAGGGCTCTGGAGGTGGGTGAAAACAGGTAGATGCTTGCAGCCTCGGAAGTCTGTTTTTACATCTTGAATCAGAAACATGCAATGAAAAATTCATATTTTGGTTCAGATCTTATTTTTGGCTCAAGATCAGAAAAAAAAGTTAAGTGGGGAATCTAATGTGCATTTATATTTGCGTAACTCTCTAGCAGTGGAACTGCTTTGTGTCTTATACAGCTCATGCCAAAGTGAAGGATTTGCTCTTTCATTTTCAGCCTGGGGTGAAATTTTACAGTTGAGATTATAGGATCCTGAAAATAATTGTTGCCCCAACCTTAACTCTTACATTATAAATGAGGATGCATCATACTCAGCATGACTGGGAATTACAGAAATTAAGGATGAAAAAGACCTCATCTTCCAGCCAGTGTAGGATAATTTTGTACAGTGTATTTGATTTTTTAAAGTATTCTCTCCCTCGTAGATGATGGCCGTTTTCCTTAAAGAGCAGTGCTGCTAATGAATGTCTCCATTTCAAGCGAGACCCAATGGCAGTGTCCTCATGCCGCTCATCTCCAAAAAGGACAAAAGCTGTTCCTTTACACGCCCTGGTATTCTTCTGGCCCAGGGAACTCAATATTCAGGGCTGAGATGGAGGCTGAGGTCTGTATCTCATGGGACAGCTGGATACCAGGGCTTCCAGCGTGCGGCTGGCTGGGCGGTTGCCGCCAGTGTCTTGGAGGTGGGAGGTGCTGGCACTGGGCAGGCATCATGCACTATCAGCAGCGTGTGAGCCTGGGAATAAGGAGGCTCTGGCTCTATCCTCACCAGCAACCTCTTAGACATCCTCCTTGTCCTGCCCCTGCTTGCCCAGCCACCCTCCCTCCACCATCCCTCCACCCTGGGCTCTGGGTGGCAACGCTGGGGTCATCCCCACCAGGTGCCTGCCATCCTGCTGGGGCAGCACCAGGGGAGGGGACAGATGCAGACCTACAGCTTTTAATGACATATTTTTTTCTCCCTAAGCCCATCAGACCAGATTTCTGTGGTAGAATGAATAACTGAGAGCTGTAAAAGGGAAGTTTTCTTTCTGTGCTTTCTCTTTCTCCCTCTTTGGCCATCCAGGCTGGCTCCTTTCCACCCTCCTTCCACTTCTCTTTGTTGTTGCTAAAAAGATTAAACTTGTTTGACCAGGTTCTGAGTCAGCACAGTTGTAAGGGGAAGATGAATGAGGCTCTTTAACCCTGCTTATCCCTCCAAATGCCCTCCTCATGGAAAGAAACACACACGCGTATGCTCTGGGAAACATTGGTTTTAATGTTCCTTTTATTTTTAAGTCATTCTTTCCCTCAGTCTTATTTCTACTTCTGTCAGATAATGGGGCTGCTCTCACTCCTGCTGCTCTCTGTGCTGAACCTTTCTCTGCTTTTCCATGCTGATAGGGCTCTCCCTTTCTTCTGGATCTTCTGCGGTAAGCCAGAGCAGGATGCGTGATCCTGAAAGGGCAAAGCAGCTTTGTTCTTTTGTCCCCAAAACCTTTCCCCTCTCAGCCCGACTCTCACATCTTGATCTTTTTTTCCTCAGTCCTCGGAGGAGGCTGCTTTCAAATCCCTTTTATCCCAGTAGTAAAAATCACAAGCATGAAGAGAAATCTGAAAGATGATGCAGTGAGATAGGGCTTATACCCAGGACGAGTGGGTTTGGGACGGGACAGGATGCTGCCGAGTGACAAGGGGGACCCACTGGGATACCCATAGCCCTTGGCACTTGCATCTCCCTGTGAACCACTGTGTGGTCAGACTTGATGTGTCCCGTCATGTCCATTCCCCGTGACCTGGCTTAGGGCACAGCACTGAGCCCCGTGTGCGGGCACCGCGTGGTTCTCAGCCGCAGGCAGCACCCGCTGGCACGCTGGCACCCCGGAGCTTGCAGCCCTTTGCGCTGCAGGCAACATCCTGCTTTGCCAGCACCTGGACCCAACCAGAGAGCGTCTTCATGCCCGCTGAGGTGGATCCCAAGGCAGAATGAAACTTCAGGGTGGGATTCCAATCCCCAGCCATGCTAATTGCTCCCGGCATTTCTCTTTGACAGCCTGCCCCCAAAGACCACAGAGCTCCAGGAAACTTCTTAAGCTGAAGGCTCAGGAGAGGCAAATATTTTCCAGTTTTCTGTTTGGGGGATAAACAGAAGTAAATGGTGCATCCATAATCCTGGATTCTGCTTTACAAATGCCTTGTGGTGGTACTGTGTGTCATTCATGTAGGTGACTTTTACAATGAAAAATCCCATTTAAGCCTGACCTTTCACGTTCTGGAACATAATAGACTGTGCAACCAAATCGCATCCTCCTGGCAGGGACACCAGTGAACTGGAATATTAGTTTTGTAAGGGGACATTTGAATTCTGAAAATTCATTTGTCAGAAGTTGTGTTTCTAATGATGGTTCCATTACAGGGAGCGGGCGGGGGGAGCTTTGCAGGCAGCGTGGGGCAGGGGGGTTGCCCCCAGCCTGCCAGACCTGCAGCCTCGTGCAGGTGGGCATCTCCCTGGGGATGGTGATTTGAATTTGGGAACAGGTCTCTTGAGAGCCCTCTCTGCAGGGATGTCTGCTTGTCTCCCAGGGAGCAAGAGGAAGAAAACACAAAGATGGTAAATGAGATGGAAACAAGATCTCCTGCTCTCCACAGCAAGCACTGGGTGATGATGGAGCATTTTGCCTGGAATGGACAGAATGGTGTGAGATGAGATAAGATGGGCTGAGATGGTATGAGATGGGGTGGGATGGGACAGCACCTTATTCTCACCCCGTTAGTACCCACTCCCCATCCTGCCCCTGCCAGGGCCGTGGGGCAGGAGAGGCAGCTCACGCAGGTGGGCCTATTTCCAGCCCAACAATTAATTATCGCTGCTCCTTCCCTCGCGGGGCTCTTTGTGCAGCAGCTCCCCACGTCGGCTGACAAGGCTGCTAATTCCCCCTGTTCCTGCTGGCTCGCGAGGCCGCTGCGGCTGCTACTCGAAGCATTTATGTTAATACGCTATCAGGCAGCCACATCCCATGGCTTATCATTTTCATCAAGTCTTGGTTTTATGGTTGAAAGGAATTACTTTCAAAAGACCATTACCACCTCCCTGTTTCTCATGGCCTTATGCCTACCTGCTGTTAAGCTTTTATAAAGGCATAATTTTTTTGTGTAAAGCTCATAAAAGCTACTACTCAAGTCCCATGCTCGAGTCCACTTCCCTCACTCGCTGCCTGGGACTCTGACTCGGGCAGCAGTGATCCCGGCTGATGATGCTGGGAAGCTGGGCAGCGGAGAGGAGAGCAACTGCTTCTTCCCTGGTGAGCCTGTGGCTCTGCGTGATGATGCCAGCAATCAGACCAAGCACGCTTCTGATAAGGATGCCCCACATCCTTTTCAGGGAGGGCTAGGGGACACAGCTATGCTTGGCCATCTCTGGGCACAGCCCCTGTGGTCCTGTTCATCCCAAGCACACATTTTGGCACCTCCTTTACCTGGGGGTCCCATCTTCCATTTGCCACTGAACTCCTTGCCGCTGCCACAGGCAGGTGGTTTCTGCTCTTCGGGCTGTGCAGCAGGTGCTGGGACTGGGGCAGGCACCGCTCTCCAGAGCCTGCGTCTGGGCATTCCTGCCACATTCACTACTGCTTTGGGGTTTTTTTTGGGTTTTTTTTTTGTTTTGTTTTGTTTTGTTTTTTTTTCTTTTTCTGGTGAGTTGAAAAGGGGCATGCAGCTAGTCACACCGCCTGATAGTCACTTGCCAGTAACATAAAAACTCTTATGCACCAATATATCAATCAGCGTTATGTGTCAGCCTTTACTGCATTCAGCTTCCATCACCCAAACAAAATCACTCTGTAGCAGTGGGGGAGGAGGCTAATACCGACGACTGGAGGCATGGCTGGGCATACAAAGCACAGGTGTGAGCTGGGTGGCCAAGCCAGCTGCTGGGGCTGGGGACAAGAGCCCAGGGCAGTGCAGGTGCAGGCAGTGATGGGGCTTGATGAGCCTGTGGTGGTCCTTGCCTTGTGGGGGCACGTGTGGTGCCCAGGAAGGGCAAGGTGCCCCCACTGTCCCTTGAAGGATCTAGGCACCCTGAGGCTTCACGCTGCTCTGCAGCCCCAGGAACAGTTAGGGGCTCAGTACCTGCAGCCCCAGCAGCCTCCATGCCTGCTCCTCCTCTTTGCATCCAATTAGAATAATTGCAGCTAATTAAAAGGAGGTAATGGGTTTCAAGAGGGGCCCTGTATGCTTTCCCAGTCTCTCTTTCCACCAAGGCTGCTGGAGCTGCCAGGAGGCAGCTGCTCCTTGTTAGCACCTTTTGCAAGCTCCAGGTGGCCCTTGTTACCCCTGGGCAGGGTGCGTGGCCGTGCTGTGACCCCACTGCCCCTGATAAGGGCAAGCACTGCTCCACGTGGGACTGAGGGCTGGGGAGCCTACACAGTCTGTGCTGGCCAGGCAGGCGCAAGCAGCAGCAAGCACCGAGACTCAAGGTATGTTTTGGATGAAATGCGCATGAAAACTTAAATGTGGCTGGGGGCAGTCCCCAGACCCTTGGCAACCTGCTAATGCAATGCTTGGTGTCTGCATCCCTCTGGCTTCTAGAGGGGAGAAATGTGGTGGGGGGTTCCTTGGTGACCACGCGCAGCCCCAGGCTGCTGTAAGGGGTGTACTGTGCTGCGGAGGGGCTGGTGCTGCCCCTTGGCGCTGGCAGCACCGGAGCTGCTGCTGGAGCTGTGCCTGTGCAGGGTTTGCTGGATGCAGCCATTGGCACAGGGCTGGTGTCTTCCTCACGGTGCATCCCCTGGCCTGAGCAGTGCTGGTGTTGGCTCTCCTTGGCATGGCCATGCTGGGGATGGAGAGTCTGGGCTGTGGGTGCTTTCACAGCAGCAGAAAGCTCTGGGCTTCGCGTTTCTTCATATTAAATATGTGAGTGGCCACTGTATCTCCTGATTATCTAATTTGACTTGGAATAAGAGGTATTTGTATTCATTTCCAGAGATGATGTACAGGCCTGATCTTAAACTGATTTAGACAGTATTGTACATCAAGAAAAATGAGAATGGGAAAATCTAATGTATGGTGTTTTTTTAAAATAGGGCACTTCACAAACCTGCATGGAATTACAAGCAATAGGCAAATGCTGTCACAAAAGTCTCTCTTAAATGACAAAAGGACATGAAGAATAGCGCTGCTCAGCAGCACAATACAAGCTCCAATAATACGATCACATGTTTCCTCTCGAGTAGTTTGTAGTACCAGGGCTCTGACAGATGTCCTCTGTCAAATCTTCCCCTGGTAGCTGGAGATGTTACTGGTGTCTCCTGTGCCCTCTGCCAGCAGCCAGACCTCGGGCGGGGAGCTGGCTTCTCCAGGTGCCTGTGAGTTCCCTGGGCACGTTCCCTGCTCTGTGTCCGTGCTTCAGGTCCGGACTCGTCACTGGGGCTCGTTTTGTGTTCACCTTTTGTCTGGGCCAGGTACAACCCCATACATAATATATAGGGCATATATATATATATATACACACACTCCACTGTGTGTGCAAGGGGTGGATCGTGAGCCTGGAAGTTTCCGCAGCCTGGAGCTCTCTTTGGGATGGTTTAGGAGGGTGGGTGGGAGCAGTCAGCGAGCGGCAGGCAGAGCTGGGTGAGCAGTGCTGCTCGGCGCACGGGTAGGCAGCGCGTCCCCTCTGTGTGTGTGCAGATATATGGAGATACAGGTGCTGCTCAGTCGCATCCAGCTGCTGGAGCAGAACGTGCTCAGTGCTTGGGTGGGCTGCAAGCCATCTGCAGTGAGGGGGGACATGGTTGGCTTAATACCAGCACTCTAGATCAGAATTAAAGCACTGGCTGTGGCTTAGAGGGTGCTGTGATTCCCTGCAAGGTCCGGATTTTAAACAGTGATTAAAGCTGACGTGATAAAGGGGGAGAGGCTCCTGCAGGTGCCCTGGCTGGGTCAGAGCACGCATGCACACCTTGCAGTTTGGTTACTGTAGCATTTGCTCTCATCTTCCTTCCAAAATCATTGCAGAGCAATGCTGGGAGTGTCTAGGAAACAGCTGTATTATCGGAGGTGGCTGTGTGCCTGTGGGAGGGATAGTGAACTGATCTTCTCTGGGTATCTCTTAGGATCAGTGCAAACCTTTGCATGGAAGTAAATATGCATTGGACAAGGGCCATATTTTGACCTTGGCTGGATGTGAGGCTTTAATTATCAGAGCTGGCTGAATAACACACAACATTTTGCCATAAGCATTGCAATTTCTAGGAATTTATTTCAGCATTGCTTAGTCCTTTTGGGCTTCGTGTTTATGAGCATAAAAATAAACCTGCTCCAGAGCAGGTATTTTCACCTAGGCAGCGTGCTGAGCGGGCTGTGATGTTATTTACATGCTCTTTATGCTGCTGCTTTACTGTGGATATAAATATAACTTACACGTTACAAAATCTTTTTTTTTCTCCCCCAAAAATATGTGAGATCCCAGCTCAAAGGAGTCGCAAACCTTGGCTAAGTGCTGCAGGGTGGTTTGGGGGTCAGGCGTGAATTCACAGCTCTCAGACGCCTGCTCCTGCATGGTGGGAGAAGAGGAACCATGGCAGGCAGCGTGCCCGTGCCAGGGCACAGCCTCTCCCACCCCACCCCATCTCAACAAGGTGCCTTCAAAGGTGTCCCATTCCCTCCACAAAGCATCCTGAAGTGCTGCTCAAGCCCCAGGCAGGGGCGTTTCTTGGCCTGACCCTCCAGAAGAGCAGGGGAGCGTTGGCAGGCATGTAACTTTGAGCTTTAAGAGATGCTTGTTGCTGTTTAAATATATAGTACTCAAATGAAAATGGTCTTTTGCCGACTCATGGGAGTGTTCCATCTTTGGAGTGGCATGAAGTGATTTAGCCATTAAGGTTAATGCTCGTCTTCCTGCTGTCTGTTGAAACTCTGGGCTAGGCAATGCAAATAGCTTAGCCAGTACTTTTAAAGGTCATTGTGCATAAAAAAAATAAAGATCATACACTGCTCGTGGAAATGTCCTTAGTAATCACTGCTTGCTCGGGGGAGGAGGGACGAGGCACTCCTGGAGCGTTTATCTCCTCGTGCTGTTAGTTTGGTGACAGGACTTGCATTTCTGGCAGCTTTAGGTGCAAGCTGGCATCCCCTTTGGGTCCTGTGCCAGGTGATGGTGGTGCTGGCAGTTACCAAATATGCTGACTCCAGGCAGGCTCCCACCACCACGGCATGCGCTCCGGTGATGGGCATGCAGGGCAGGTTTCACCTTCAATCTCTTCTTTGGGTTGCCTGTAGGACTCCTTTGGGTTCAGATCCTTCTTTGCCTTCCCCACAGGATGTCTTGCTCCTAATTTATCTGGGAGGTAATTTTAATCCTTCTCTCCTCAGATAGCTGGCTACCTCAGTGCATAATTAATTTATTAACACACTAACCTACTTTAAGGCGATAATCACTTTAGGGTCACAGCAGGTCTCAACCTGGCCCCGTGACAGGGGTTTTCAGAGAAACTGAGTTCCTTGGCGCTGGGGGGTATCCTGTCGGATACTGACCGCAGCATCCTCTTCCCGTCAGCCCCGCTCCCTGCGGCTGCCCTGTCCTGGCTCCTGGGCCTGATCCCATCCTCAGCCCCGCTGCCCACAGCAAAACCCTGCCCCGGAGGGGGTCTGCTGGTGTGTGGGACCGGGGGCAGTCAGTCCTTTCGGCAGCGTCCTTCAGTAGTGCCTTCCTCCTTGTCTTTCCTGAGTGGAGCTGCTGGATTGCCACTTCCCAGAGGAGGAGAGGAGGCAGCGTCGCTTTGCAGCTGCTCTGATGTGGGTGTTTAGCATCAGCTCTAATAGCCTCCTCTCTCGGAGAAGTGAACTATATCCTCCGCTCATTACTGCAGCCCTTCAGAGGAAGAGGAGAGAAAAAGAAAAGATCCTATTCATTCTTACTGTTTCCAAACAATACAAGGAGGATGAGGACTCCTGTGTTTGTAGTGAGCTTATATAAGAAACAAGCAATAAATGAGGAAATCCTGGTGACCCGCAGCGTGCCCTGAGCCGTAATGTTTCTGGAGTCTGACTGTCCGTGTACAGAGCTGCAAAGTGAAATGAAAGCAGCTTTTAAAGTCTCTATTCTTCTATTCTGCTGTGAAATTCCTGCCTCTCTTTGTGAAGTATGATCTTTGTTGGTGTGTTTTCTTTGTGCCTGGAGTAATTTTTGTGTTGAGAGTCTGTTGTGCCATGCAGTCATTGTTCGTCCTGACACTGACCCTGGGAAGTGCCTGCTCCGTGGCTGCCGTGCCGGCTGCCAAGCAGTGGTGCCGGAGTGCTGGCACGGGGGTGTCCAAAAGGCTCCCTGGTCCCCCTGGGGTAGGCACCCACATGCTCCTGGGCCTTGGAGGCTTTGCACAGCCAAAGGGAGTCATAAACCACATGGAGCTGGTCCCTGCCCGGGGAGATGTGGAGATGGCTGTGCCTCAGGTGAGGGTGGGCAAGGGATCACACGGCGCAGCCTGTGGCTCTCCTGGTGCTGGGGCTGGGGAGATACAGTTCTGCAAAATGTGCTGGCAGGAGCAATCCTGCCTGCTGAGAGTGAGCTGAGAGAGCACTCCTCAGGTTCCTGAGACTTCATTCTATGCTGTATAGAATGGTTATTAATGAATATGAATAAATATTGATATTAATTATCTCAATCTGCTTGAAGCTCCTGGAAAAAGTACATGTTTGGGGCACTGCAAGACGTGAGCTGGCCTTAATTCTGCTTGCGTCGAGCAGGGTGTGCTGACAGCCTCGCATGTGTGCCGACGTCTCTGCGTTGTTGGCCATCCATGGGGACAGCTGGGATTACGCTCCCTGTGAGAAGTTAAACGTGTCTCGTGCGCCTGCACGAGAGCAGGGCTTGCACATTGTGTTTTATAACTTTTCCTCCTTCTTATCTGTAAACTTCACAGTCAGGGTAACAGATGGGGACAGCTTAGATGTTGCAGATAGTTTGATGTATATGGGCTCCAGCCAATGTCCTATTGAAGCTGAGCGTTGTGTTCCAGTCTCTGGATCAGGGGAAATGAATTAATGCAGGCTCTGGGGTCATCATAAATACTTACCCTGTCCAAGGAGTGACGGTGTCTGGTGTGTGGCTGGAATACTGCACCTCAAGCAGGCAGGCTCTAGCCCAAAGCTATACTTGGCTGTTTCATCCCTGATGGCAACGCTCGTTCTCGCCGGGAGTTTTTCAGGCCTGACCCAGGAAAGCAGGGGAGCATGTGCAGACAATGAAGTGGTGGAGCCAAGGAGTATTCCCAGAGAAATCTGCATGGCTGCCATGAAACCAAAGCCAAGGTGCAGGCAGGGCACCTTGCTGAGCCAGCTCCTCTGCGAGTGGCCCCAGCCCAGCAGCAGGGGCACACGGGGGCCACTCGCACCCGCCGCGGGGCTGCCTGGACCCTGCTCCTCCGCTGGCAGTGCAGGGAGCCGGGGAGGCACCCAGCTCCTGCTTTGATCGCCCCTCCAGAGGGTCCCTGGGGACCCGGTGCAGGTCCTTGTCCCGGTTTAGCCCAGCTGGGTGATGAGTTCACCCTCCCCAACATCCGCGAGCTGCTCCGTGCCATCACAGACATGGGACGTTTCCTTCTTTCTGTCACTTGCCTGTGTGCTTTAATGTCTTGGCATCACTCCAAGGTATTACAGCCTGGGTAGGCAACATGATTTATTCTTTTTGTCCCTCTGTTAAAGTATGTCTCCTGGGTGTTTGGAGAGGCGAACCCGAGCTTGCACACAACTTGGCTGTGTGACTGTGAGCTGGTAAGTCATGCAGAGAGACACGTCACCCTGGCTTGGGATGCTGTGGTCATCCTCAGCTCAGCTGACAGTGCCCTTGCTGTCCCTGCTGGGTCAGGGGACATGATGCCGTGCTGTGCCAGAAGGGAAACCTGGCTGTAAAACTTGGGGTGTCTCTGTCTGGAAGCAGAAATGGGGGATTCAGCCCTGCCCTTCTCCTCTTCCTCTTCCTCACATTTCCTTGGGAAAAAGCAGCTTTAAACTTCTTCCCTGGCTTGTCCTGCCAAGGCAGAGCTCAGCGAGTTGCATCTGCCTGTCATGTCACATTAGTGTTTGCTGTGAGCCATGCCATGACATCCCAAGCAGACTGGCGTACCATGGAAATAAAGTTGCTCTATGTGAAAATGGAAAAGTTGTCGCTTTCCAGAAAACAGGCTGGAGAACATCAGCTGCAAATGGGAAGGGGGGAAAAAAAAAAAAAGACTTGTCTGAGTGGATGAAGGGATAGCTTTTAAAAGGCTTCCACCGATGTCAGTGGAAAGCCTTACACAAACGTTAATGGCTATGGAGTCATGCCCTAAAGCATTATATTTTTTGGGATGATGTCAAATCGTGGTATCTCAAACAAAGCTTTTGTGTTACTATAATAAGGTCTTTTTTGATTCAACTACTTACGTTAGCTCTTTAGTGAAGTCACTTCACCTGTCCCTGCCCCTGAAAAATAGCTCTCATGAAACCTGTGAAACTTTACTGAGTGCTTTGAGATCTGTAGGTGGAGTTAGACTATTGGGGATGTATTGTTATTACTCTCACTAGAGAATGATTTAAGGGAGGAAAAATGTTTGTGATTCTTTTGGCAGATCTGCAGAGGGTGGAAAAAAAAAATGAGTAATTTGTCACCTATTAAAACACTGAAATACTCTGACTCGGGAAGAATTTCCCTTGTGCTTTTAGAAACCCCCTGAGTTCAAAGCATCCACCCCCTGATGCTCCAGCCTAAGCTCTATCTTGTAATCTCTGCTGTACCCTTTGGGAAATTTCCCCACAGCTTTGTGTACACAAGAGAGACTCTTCTAAGGAAATTTTATTAAAAAAGACTTTTTTTTTTTTTTTTTCCCCCCCTAAAGTGGGATTGAAATAGTAAGTTACATTCTTTCTGTCAGCAGTTCTCTCTCTTCATGCATAGGGGATCCTGTTCTTGAATAGATACCCACCTCCTGCCTGGCACGTATGCATCTGTGTTAATAAGGGCAAGTATTTGGATGAAGGGATTGAAGATGATGGTAGGTTTGGTGCTCCCCAGCTGGTTTGTGAAAGCCTGGAGGTGTCGTTTGGTGCTGCAGTCAACCACTGCCACTCGCACCAGCGCCACCAGCCCTGGGGTTGTGAGTGCGTGTCTGTAAGTTATGTCTCCATTTGAGGATGCATTTTGAAGCAGGACGATAGTTGTGTTTTATTGTCTGTGGTGGTTGTCATGTGCAGCCCTTATGGGGAGGACACTGAAATTTTTTCAAGTGTTTGACACAGCCATCGTAATCTTATCATGGAGGCGGCAACAGCCAGCTGAATATTACAGATTCTTTTTGTGTTGCTCTGATAAATACTGTCTACAGGGTACATTGCAACAAATGATACAAGTCCCAAATACAGCATTTTCAGAGGCAGTACACAACCTGATAATCTCATTATTTGCTACTCCTACACAATATAAGAGCAACATCAGATCAGCCTTAGGAGTTGCTGCAATAGAAATAATTAATAAAAATCAATCTGCCACCTATAATGTCTTTAAAAAGCAATCGAGAACATACACAAGCCACTCTGAAACAGCTCTGCCTCCCAGGACTGGAGCTGGGGGTAACATCTTCTGCAGCTTCTCACCTGAAAAAGGATTGTTTTGCATTCAGATTAACTTTGAATGTTGTGAATGTTTTATAGTAGTTTACTGGCAGAAAATTGTGAATTTTTAAGGGCTTATTTGTAAAACATGAATTTGGAGCTTTTAGGAAGAACCATTTATACCAGGTGCTCATTCTAAGAGTTACAGTAGCTGAGCAAGGCACAGTACTTGCTGCAGAGCCTCTCTCACAAGTGTCCACAACCACCTTCCCACAGCAGTCTGCAGACCGCAGGTTTTGACGTAGCTTAATGATTACATCAGACCAGCAAATCTATCTGACCACATGCTGGTTCTGAACTGCTCGCTTACAGCAGGTAGGGTAGATGAAGGAGGACTTTCAGAGATTACTTTGTGGGAAACCTTTTTCAAGGTGCCCTCACTCACACCAGCTACAACTCAACCAGGGAGGAGCAATCCCAGGATAACGTTGTGGGATGCAGAGCTGCACCGTGTTTTCCCCTGTAGCGGTGCATACTGGTTGTCCCTGGAGGACATCACCTGTATGTCTGAGCCATAGTTTGAGTCTGGGCTAGCCTAACTCCGGTAGGATTGTTTCCATCACAGCTTCACAGCTATTCCCATATGATGGCTCCGGGATTATTCCCCACTCAGACAAAAGCACGGCCATGCTTTGACCTCCCACCCATGACTGGAAGTCACTGGAAGTGCTCGAGCAGGGAGAAGGAGGCTCCGGCTGTGTCTGTGCCATACCCCAAGGGTTTAGCATCACTAAGCACCATTTAAAAGCAGTAGCAGCAGCAGGAGCTCTGTATTCATAATGAAAAATTCTTCAGCAAGGAAAGCAGTATAAGCAGATAGAAAGGAGCCTGCCCAGTTGGGAGTCATTTGCTGATGGTTCTGGTTCATTTGTTGACTGCTTTTTCTCTGTCTTCATCAGCCACCACTTCCCTTGGCTTAGCAGCACACTCCGAGCACATTCTTTGCTTTAAGCACCTGAGAAGTCCCATTGACTTCAATGGGGCGACTAATGTGCTTGATTAAAGGTAAGTACCTGCTTCAGTGCTTTGCTAAATCTGAGGTCTGGGAACAGAAATAGATGGAAGGATCCTGCCTGCCGAGGGGGGACCTTCTGGGGAAATGTTTACTCTGGAGGGACAAGAGACTGGTCCTAGGGCAAACTTCTTATCCACATCGCGGTGTCTTCAGCAATCTTTCTTTGGGAAGTTTTTCACACTGAAAACGTGGCTCCAAACTGGGCTTGGACTGCTTTCTCTCGTGGTTGCAGGAGAAGGAAATTTATTGTGCTGCCATGGCCTGGTATGTAAATGTAAGAAAACTATGAAAGTGAGTAACTCCCCTCTTGGGGGGAGGTGAAGAAGGCACTATACACCCTTTTAATCTTATATTATGATTAATTTAAAGCTGGGAAATAGGAGTGCTGCAGAAAATCTGGGTTACGTTCCTGCCTTGCTGCCTGACTTTGGTCAAGCCCTATCGTACAGCTCCCTGTGTGCCCTGCATGCCTCGGTTTCCCCATCTTGCAGATGGGGATGACGATACAGGTCTCACTTGTGCTTCACAAGGTGTTGACAGAAAATCTGTATTTGTAGCAGTAAGAGTGGACAGGCTGAACTTTTTGCTGATGCAGAGTGCCCCAGCAGCAGTGCCCTGAGCTCCCACAGCTGCTGCCCCGTCAGAGGGAGCCGGAGACCCCTCATAGCACCTGTCCTCGTGCACGCAACAGGTATTGAGCTTAATGGACTGACATACTTATGTGGTTTGGTACTCTTTTTGTCTCTCATAGTTACGCCTACTAATTATTAGTATTAATTATGTACAGAGCAGTGTTTTATAGGCAAAGAGAAGACAAGTTTCCTGTCCCATAGGATCAGATCCATAGTGTAGAATCAATGATGAGAGAATTGGAGCAGATGCGGAATGTCTTGGAGGAGGACGAGGAAGGTGAGGAAGCTCACCTTGCCTTTCAGAGCACAGAGAACACAACAGGATGAGCCCCCTCGCCACCAAAGCGGGGTGGCAGAGGCAAAACCAGCACTCCCTGAGGACTTTGTTTGAGGCGAGCTTTGTAATGCCTCTGGCCTGGTCTCGGAAACCCAGGCTGGTCCCCTGCAAGGGCTCCTGGCTGGGGATGCCAGGTGGCACCAGGTCAGTTATAAAGGGTCTGCCCGGTGGTGGGAGTGAGTCTCTTTGAGATCCTTAAGTGCTGGAGAGGACCAAGACAGAACTAATGGGCTACTAGCCTCAGGGGACTAATGGGCTAGCTAATAAGGACACTGATTTTGACATCGCAGAGCAAATAAGAATTGGCAGGCATTAACCTCAGACATGTCTGCTACCTAGAGAAATCCAAGCCCCTCTCTCGCTCTTCGTTCTGTTTAGCATATTAATGTTTAATTCCATTAGCATCAGCAGCGGTGGCTGCTGTTCAGCCTGGGAGCTGCTTGAATGAGCCTCAGGAGGTGCCACTCTTGGAAGGGGGACCCTGCGGCTGGCTGGCAGCCAGGATCAGGCCCTGCCCCAGCCCATCAGCCAGCAGCAGTTGCTAACACCGCCGTGGCTCCCAGCATCTGCCTCTTGTTTGCGCTCCCCCGCTAATTCAGCATCAATCGCTGCTGCCCACTCCACAGGCTGTCTCTTTCCTGACACATGGCTTGTGCATTTCATTTCTGTTCATCAGAGGGATTTTCCGTCTGTCTGTCTCTCTCTCCTCCATTTTCCCCCCTTTTGCTTTAGGTTGCAATTCCTACGTGCCTTGCAGGATAAGTAAGGTTGCAGGGGCTGCTTCCCGGATTGAAATGGGACAAGCTAACAGTTCCTCACAAAGAAATGAACCATGTTGATTCATCTTCTCCAGCCTCCTTGCTCTCCTCTCCTTGCTAAGTGGCAGTGGCAGCAGCAGCATGGTGTTCAGTGGTGCATTTCCCTGAGTTCGACCCAGCAGCCCTGCACCTCTGGAGAGAGGATTGATCGCAGGAGGACAGGAAAGAAGCAGACCTGGTGTCTGGTGCGATCACTTACAGAGCTTAGAAATCCAATCAGCACGGTGGTATTCTATTTTTCTCTCCTTTCGCCCCTTAATGTTTCCCTTTAAACGAGATATTAAAAATAGGAATATTAATTTGGCAGATGGTGCAATTGGGCTTTTGGCAGGAGTCTGCACACTGTGTTGTGGAGTCGCAGACCTCCGTCTCCATGCTGGAGCACTGAGCGATGCTCTGGCTCCTCTCCAGGCACTGCCTTCCTCCAGCTCCTGCTCCCTCTTCCAGCTCTCAGTGCTGAGAGAGCTGCCTGGGGAGGAGGGAGCTCCTGTGGGTCCTTCCTCCAGCTGCAGCCAAGTACCTTTGATTTCTGACAGTTCTGAACCATCACTGAAGGGGAAAGAGCATGTTTCTGCTTTAATTGCAGCCAGGTTTGATGGCAGTGGGAGCAGTATATGTGTAGTGCATTGCTTCTATAGGGGAGAAGTTGACCTTCAGTCCTGAGCTATGTGGGGTTTCTGCAGCGTGGCGCAGGACCCCTCCTCAGGAGGGTCTGCAGGAGCTGAGCGCTTGCTTCAAATCTGGCAGGGAGGCAGGTAGAGCATTTCCAACTGGAGTGATTTTACAGACTTCTCTGGGCATTCTATACCTATTTTCTTTTTCTTCTTTTTGCTGGTGTTCTGGTTGGTCTGAGCTCCATCCAAGAGGAGGGCTTTAGTCTTTTATTGCTTTTCATTGCTTGAGTTTTCAGAAACGCTACAGAGTCAAATTTCTTCTAAATTTTCTCTGCTGGAGTTTTGGCCCAATGCTGCAATTTCACCAAGGGCAAAATGAGCCCTAATTAATCCCTGCACCTACGTTGCATCCCCTTTGCCCATCTGTAGCATCCTGTTATTTAGCATGTCTCTCCCCATGCTATGTCTGAGACCAACCTCAGACCACCTTCAGTTTCTCAAGGCTGTAACTCCTCCAGCCTACACAGTGTCCTTGCAACAGTAGGGAACAAAAGCAGAGTCAAGTCTTGCACTTGTGGTTCATTTTTCACATGCGTACAAAGATTTTTGTTTTCCAGATCTTTTGGCATTTTTGTTGATCTTTGATCTCCTTCTGGCTTGTCTGTCTTTGTTACAATGTGATGCCCAGATCTGGGTGTGCTGCTTCAAACAGCAGCTTGATGAGCGCTGGGAAGAGCAGAATAATTACCTTGCTGGGTTGCAGCAGCCTGATGTTATTGACTTCTGTTCAATCGATCATCCCCCCAGACCACTCTCTGTTGTATAGCTGTTTGGCTAGATATCTCCATACAGCCTCTGTCCTTTTGTTTATTCCTTCCTATGTGTTAATCTTTTACATTTGTCCTGCTGAATCTCTTTGTATTGATTGCGGGCCACTTCTTTAATTTATCAAGCTCGTATTGTATTTTATTTCTGTCCTGCAAATTATTTGCTATCCTCCCACCTTGGTAAAATGTTCAGATTTCATTAGCATACCCCTGGTCCGGTTTCCAAGTTGTTAATAAAACTATTGAATTGTATTGACCTCACAGGGCACTCAGTGGGACCCCACTTAACATTTCTGCCCACTGGACTCTGAACTGTTGAGGTACATACACATGTATTTTTAATCAGCAGCACATCTTTGTTCTTGTAGCTCATCTTATTTACACTATGTAAAGAGCAATATGATGTTTTGATAGTAAAATGATGATCTGTGTAGTTCGAGCCACCTGCCTGAGGATCTTCCTAGTGATAGAATAGTATTTGACATGATGGTCTCTAAGCCCTTGTCTGTTGATGAGCTGCCAATATCAATGGGCAGAATTCATGTAAAGTCTGAAGTTAAAATATCACGTTGCATTGTCAAAAATACCTACAAGGCCTTGGTTGTGTAACGAGATTCCCCCATTCCCCAGAGCTTTCCCACCCAGTGTGCTGGCCAGGCTGGTGGCTGGAGCACAGTTGTGTTCAGCAGCTCTTTGGTCCTTTGGGAAGGCGCATCAGCAAGCAGCTTGCTCAGAGTCCTGTGGACTTTGATTAATCACGAGCATAATCATGGGCAGTTTGCAGAGTTAAGAGCTGTGCAAAGCCGGTGTCAGGTGATGAAGCTGGTTTCTAGAGCAAGGAGATAACCTCAAGGGTCAAGTCCCCGGTACCAGAGTGGGTGGTATCATCTCACACCTCCTGTGGCTGTCTGGCCCCTGGGTAGTCTTGCCTTGCAACCAGATGCTCTGCCCCTCAAAAGAGCTTATCTTTAGCAGGTTTTCTTCACTCTGTTGGGGATAGAAGCTGCCTTTAAGAAAAAGGAGAGGTGACAGGGGAAAAAAAAATCCCACTAATTCAGTTAGATGCTTCTGACTGCCAGAACCAGCTTGCATTTCACACGACTGTTTTAAGTGATTGCTGCTTGCCAGCACTGGCTACTGCTCCATTTGCTATTGCGAGAGAAGTCTCCAAGGCCAGCGTTTTCTGGGAGCATCCCCTCGGTTTAGGTCCCAGCTGACACTGCAGATCCCTGGCTGGTGAATGTCAGCCTGTCCCTTGACCACTGATGGGAAATACGTTCCCAGCCTGTGAGAAAATCAAGCCTTAATAAAAATTAATCCTACTGATCTTGAAACAGTTCCAGATAAACTGGGGCTAAATTCCTCTGGCAGGCTTTGCCCTGGATGGGTCTTACCTGACTTTCAACATCTTTTTAGCTTTTTGGTGGGTAGTCCCCCTGCGTGCTTCATCAAATGCCCTTTCATTTTATCCAGCATTGAAAGTAAAGGGAAGCGGATCTGTGATTATCCTGATTTCCTCTTGTCCTCCTGAGAAATAGGATGTTTGCCCCATCACCCTCCCTCACCTTCCCCGGGGTCCTGGGGACAGCCATGGGTCACCTCACCCCATGCTGGTCCCTGTGTCCCCGAGGGTGAGTGTGGCTGTGCCCTGCTGCCCTGCTCCTCTGTGGGGTACCTGTGCGCAGTGCTCCTTTCTCTGCCTATGACAGCTCCTTTTCCTGCTAACTGTTATTGGATTACACAGCCTCTTAATTGTCTCCTTTTCCTTGAAGACTAAATCAAAGCAACTCTTTTAGTTTATTAGTCTCCTTGCTGTCTGTCAGAACTGACTTTTTTGACTGAGTCTGTGTCAGGTGATGCTCCTTCTCCCTTCTTTCGTAATGACTCTGAAGGAATTCACCCTCCAGTGCTGTTTTTATGCGTCAAAGGCGCATTTTGGGGAGCCTCCATGGTCCCCAGCAAGAACCAGTTACATGGGAGGATCAGCTGATCCTGTCCTGTCCCACCCCACCCATCTGGTCCTGTCCTGCATCCTTGGTGGACAACTGAGCTTCCAAAAGTGTTGGTCTGAAGCTGAAAATCTGGCCAAGAGGACTGGGCCAGGCTCTTGTCAGTGGTGCCCAGCGACAGAACAAGGGGCAAAGGGCACAAACTGCAGCACAAGAAGTTCCTTCTGAAGATGAGGAAGAACTTCCTTACCGTGAGGGTGGCAGAGCCCTGGGACAGGCTGCCCAGAGAGGCTGTGCAGTCTCCTTCTCTGGGGACATTCACACCCGCCTGGACGTGACTCTGTGCAGCCTGCCCCAGGTGGCCCTGCTGGACTAGATGATCTCCAGAGGTCCCTTCTGATCCCAGCCATCCTGTATTTCTGTGAAGGAGGCAGTGGAGATGCCCTGGATCTAGTTACATTGGACCTCAGCTGCCAGGATTGGTCCCGAGCAACAGTGAGACCAGAGGCATGAAGGCAAGAAACACAGCTCCTCTCTGCTGCCCTGTCTAGCTGCTGAAGTAGCTCTGGCACTTACAGTGACTGATCTCTGGAGGCCCCTAGAAGAAGGTCCCCTGCCTTGCCAGCATCAGCATCAGCCCCTGCCACCACTTTCCTCCCCACCGCAGGCAGTTTGCACCATCTGTGCACTTGTCAGCTCCAGAGCTCCAGGACTCTCCTTTAGAATATATGCTCTATAGCATAATTCTCTGTGCCGTAACAAGCGCCCAGCCCTGGTGACAGTTGCACAGGTGTGAACTTATCTCCGCTCTCCCACGACAATAGATCATCCATCTGCTGCTGAACCCAGATCTGTAGGCTTCCCCTTTGCCTAACCCGATTTGGCCGGCCCTATGTAAAATGAGTCATTGCTACTTGGGTGTTCCTACGGAAATCTGTGGGACTAGACTTGTGTGAGAGTACAGCTGCGCTTGAGGAAGGCTGGCAGAATCCGGCCCACGGAGGCTGACATATGGTAAGGCAATATATGTTTCCTAGCATGTGGATCCAAAAATTATTCCTACAAGGTGCAGAGTTACATTGATTGTATTACTGGATTATCAAATGATTAAAGCCATTAACAATCCACTCTTGAGCAATCAACGTAACAATGTTTAGTTGCCTTGCAGTAACAATTAAAAGATGAAGCAATTTGCAATAATTAGGTAGTATCTGGAAAAAAAGTAGTCCTCATTAAGAGAAGTTAAAAAGATTTTTCTTATGGTTGAGATGAACCTAGCAGGCCAATTTTGCTCCTCCTCGCCCTTGCTCCTTTCCCCCCAACTTCCCCCCGTGTTTAAAGAAAACAATCTATCCTTTTTCAGCCTTTTATTCTGGAAAAGATCAAAGGGGATGTAATGACTGGATGGCTCTCTCTGCACTCAGGGAGCAGTGGGAATCGCAGGACTGCGGTGCCGAGGTTGGGAGCTCCTTTTTGTGGGGAAGCTGTCCTGAGCCGGCGCTGAGCTGTCGGGCTGTTTTGCTGCCTGGTGGGATTTCAGGCAACAAAGCCTCAGCAGTTTCTCTAGCTAGGGAGGTTCTTGGGACCAAGCACTTGTTCAAGCATGTGCCTGACTCTTCCCCTCCCTTAGCCCCTCGCAGATGACTGCGTGCTGCTTCCAGGCTTATGTTGTCTTGGCAGCCCATCAGCTGTCGATGAGCAAAACATGAGGCAGACCAGGCCTGGGCAAGGGTCAGCAGTAGATGTGGCCGTGGGAGCAGATGATGATGTGTTCTTCTCATAGTACCAAAGTGGCTGCTTGCAGAGAGATTGGAGCTGCTCCACCAGCTGTGGGGTGTTGCTGCACATGTGGATCCCGGATGGTGTGGTTACACAAAAACATGTAGATGGGTTTGCATCAGGACTCTTGAACGTGAGAAGAAAATGCATCCTCAAGGCTCAGGT
This sequence comes from Falco naumanni, assembly GCF_017639655.2. Lineage (NCBI taxonomy): Eukaryota > Metazoa > Chordata > Aves > Falconiformes > Falconidae > Falco > Falco naumanni. Next base: position 16,810,287 of record NC_054067.1, read on the forward strand.
ACAAGAATGCAAACAACAGTCCAACGCTTATTTTCTTTATCATTATTTAGCCGAACTCAAGCATTTTGAAGTCATGAGTCAGAATTTTGGAATACTTGATGCTGGTCATACCACTGTCCTCCTCTTGCAGTGGTCACTGTGCTGGTGACCGCTAGTATTTGCTTTCAAGGAAAACTCATCTATGTACATATATTATTACACAGGCTTCACTGGGTGTCGGTGGCTCAGAAGATTCTCTTTTTCCTCCTGCAGCAAAAAGGTAGACGCATCCCTTTTCTGAGTCCAGCCTCCAGGCACGTACTTGGTTGATATTCCTTGATGTTTAGTGCCATCGTCTGCAGGGAAGCAGAGGTATGTGGGATGTGCTTTGGAGCACAGGCTCTGTACAAAACCGAGGTGTACAAGTCTTGCTCTCTGTGTACAAAAGTAAAAACTGATCTAGTGCCTGTGTGTGGAAGTGAGTAACCATAGTGGAAGTGTACCAAGGACCTTCCAGTAACAGATTTGTCAGATCCATAGCTCATGCAGGGATGGGTATGTGACTTTACTGAAAAATAATCTCCTTGGTGACAGTCCAATCATCCTGTCTGGACGATTCTGCTCCAGAATGTCAAACAGATTTTCTACCTGAAGGTACAAGTGAAGATGTTCAGGTCAATAAGTAATTACAGAAATTGGGATCTGGCTAGTACTCTGGGATTCCCTCTTCTGCACTGGCAGAAGGAGCAAGGCCAGGATGTCTTCTGGCTGGCAGCAGGCAGGGCTTTGATTTTTCTGCACCACCCAAATGGCAACTGGTCTGTGGCCTCCAAACCATACCGGGACACGTGTGTCCCTGGAGAAATGCCATCTATCTCCGTATGGAGTTTTTATAACTGTACTCATGGTGCTCAGGAGCTTGCAGGCAAAGTGGCAAGAGTACAAGTTCAGAAAACCAGCCTGGGGGAGAGTGCATGCAAGCAGGGTTGCCACACTTGCCTGCAACAACTTGAAGCAGAAAATGGCACCAAGTGAAGTGGCCTCCACCACATTTTGAGTAGATGAGCATGGAGTGCAGAAGAGAATGGAGATCTAGGGCTATACGGTTCCCACCACCATGTACAGCCTTTACTGAGAGTATGGTGAGGGGGAAGGGCCTGGATTGCCACTGGTGATGCAGCACCAGTATGTCCTCCTCTGCTGTGTCCATATGGAGTACCATCTGGTGGCAGGATGCAGACTGTGCCTTCGCGCTTCCCTGGAACACGCAGCTGCTGGGATGCGCGTTGCCGTTCGAGGCACAAAAATTAGAAATTATATCAGATACTGTAAAGTTGTCATGAACGATATGAACTGATAGGAGCCGATGTTCTTTAGCAAACTACTGCTGTCACGAATAGAAAATGAGAATGGATTGAGCTACATTAGGACTGTGAGAGTAAATCATCTGCAGTTTCTGGAATATTTAGAAATATGAGGATATCCTGAGGTTCTCCTTTGCTGATGGGAAGACTGGGGTGCGAAAGGCATTTAAGTAGTGGATAGACAGGAAAGATGCGGTCACTATGGTTATTTACATAGTCCTCAGAACCAGAGCAGCATTTGAAAGAAATGGTCATGAGTACCTTAGACAACCGGCTTTAGGCTCTCTAAACCCAGGCAGCACTCTTGTACATATTGCCCGTAGCTGTTTTGACCTTCAGTATCATGGCTGGAACAGGGCTGACACCAAATGGAGGTTGTTCCACATTCACTGTTGGACGTAACAGATATAGAGCAGAGAGGTTTCCTCTCATGTTCAACGAAAGATGAACATAGATTATGGTGCAGGTGTAGCAATGAGGACCTGCCTCCATAAGTTGACATTGTTGGGTGCTGCTTGGATACATTATCCATTTTGTGCCCAGAGCTTGTGCAAGCAGAGTAGTCCCAACAGGAATCGGAGCTGGCGGGGCCCCCACGCATGTGTGGCTGGAAGGAGCTGTCAGGTCAGCTGCACTCAGTGTGGTTACACCAAATCTCAGGGAAAGAGCTGGAGGCAGGCTTGGCAACCTGGCCGGAGCTGCAGCCCTGGGGTCTGAGCGCGGCTGCCATTGTCTGCAGTGCTCCCAGGCCAGCCGGGACCTGGCACACCAGGGTGGCAAAGCCGTGGCTGGGCAGTGTGGGTAGCACGGCAGAGCCACCCGTGACATTTGCCTTGGGCAGGTTTGGTAGGAACTCTGACTTGAGTAAGAGGGGATGTAGTGTAAAAGCAGTGTGACTGAATGATGTTTTTGTGTTTCTCTTGATTGTCATTCAATTATTTTTTTTTTTAAGAATTAGATGAAAAAATTATTTTTCCAGTGCTGTCCTCCTTAACTGCTCCCCATTTTTTTCTTCAAAAGCACCAGCGTGCTCCCTCAACCCCAGGGAATTTTCTGCTTTTGATCTTGCCTCTAAGGGATCCCAGCCCTTCCCAGTGCCCCTTGTTTGCGGTGTCCATGGGGCTGTGTGTGCCCAGGCATGCGATGAGGGCGCTGGCACTGGGTCTGTTGGGCGCTGGCACAGCTCAGCATACAGCAACAGCTGTCTTTTTACAATGGTCAGTGGCTTGAAACACGCAGAGGTGTTGCTTAACATACGGCAGCAGAATGAGCCCCTTGGTGCTGGACTCGGGGCCTGTCAGCAGCAACGGGGGGGACTCGCACTGATGGTGCTTTGACTTGTGCTCAGCAGAGGTAATGGGACAAATGTTGCAAATGCCGGTGACGGACTAGCGTTAATCTTGGTCTATATTTATGTTGCCAGCTTGGTATTCAGGCTGCTTCCCCGAGTAATGGACTCTGCTGAAATAATTTATTCCTGATTCTAGTAGTGTGAGTGTTTTATTCACAAATAAAAGTTACGTGGAACGCTGTCTTACAAGAACAGAAATATATTTAGTGATTCAGGTGGCGTTATAAAGCATGAAAATGAAGCTCATGTTGTCAGTCAGTGGTATGCTAAGACATATTTATACCTTTGGTCATAATTTCCTTGCTTTAAAATATCTGGTTCTGGTTTGAAGTTGCACAGGAGAAGCAATAGCACTTAAAGAAGAAATGTAATAGAGAACTCTGTGTGTGTGTGTATATATGTATATATAACATATACTTTGTAATATCTATTTATCTGCTTATAATAGGTTTTAAATGAAATACACTCTCAGTGCAAGACAGAGCCTTGTACTTTGCTGTATTTGTTTAGGAATTTTCAAACTCTGGGCATGTCATACCAGTCCTGCATTGACAACACTTATTAATGCTGAGGGTTTTATTCTAATGGGGCTAGACACCCTGTTGCATTGGGCAACACACAGCTGCCTCCAGCAGCTTACAGTGCTGCTGCAAATTAACAGAAACAGGCTATTCCCATTTTGGAAATGGGGATAAATGATATATTTGGTACCACCCAGGAAATCTGCAGCAGAGGGAAAAATTGAGCCTGTCGCTGAGTCCCCTCCAAGCACTGCAGATATGAGCCTGTCCCACCTCTTTTCTGTATCAAAGGTTTCCAAGTGTTTTTAAGTCCTGAGATCAGTTTGGCACAGTTCTATGGTGCTTTTATGCCAATCTTGAAAGCGGTAATTATATAATTGCTTGCAAAATCACCTATAGGGAAAGATTATACAGTTCCTCACACTGATTGCTACTACAGTTAGATCTCCTGGAATGCCTTTCAGATTGCTGCCCGAGTCCCTGGTCATAACTGGGTAGACATGAGGTCCTCCACGCAGGTCCTCCCCTGCCATGACGAACACAATGTTTCTGGCTTCATCCCTGTGTGTGTTCACACGGCAAGCAGGAGCGGAAAGCTAAACCCAGGGATTTGGAGTGAAGGGTGCTGACCCCCAGCAAAAGGAGCTGTTGCGGGGGGACTGCGATGGCCCACTCCCACATTTGGCCATGGCTGTTGGGGAACAAAGTGTTTTGGTTGCATGAAGCAGACTGAGCGGTTCCCTGCTCTGATTTATGCTAGCACCACTTCTCCCTTTCCCCAGGAGAAGTAAAATGCTTGTCTGCCCTCTCAGCAAAAGAAAAGCCCAGATCCTGGTTCATGACCCATCCTCCAGCCCAAGGTGAGCTTCCCTGGCTGGTGGCTTGTTACAAATTCTCATTAGGGCTGGTGTTGCCACAATGATGGGTGGCTGGAGGTTGGCGAAAAATAAGTCAGCTTTTGACTACTCGGTCATATTCACACATGGACTAATTTCTTGTTGCAATGGCGACTGCTCAGCAGCACATACAGAGCACAGTACGTGGGGAATTAATTAGCTGTGTACTTCTCTGAGGGAGTTATTCTGCTGATGCCATGGGCGCTGCAGTGATAGCATGGCTTCTCGAAGCATCAGGGTCAGCTCTGCCTTTCTGCTGCTGTAGCAGCTCTAGAGCTGCTGGGGCAGAGTTTTGCCTTCATTTCTGCATTTTCCTCTGCTGCAGAGGTGAACGCACCTCCTGGGCTGTCCCTCCACGGGCAGGGGGTATGAGGCCAGCAGCAGCCCTGGCTCCTGTGAATGTGCTTCTCACCCTGCTGCACTGGCAGGTAGGCTTGACCTGCCCTGCATCCATAGCAGGAGACTTACTTATTTTTTCCCCCTACTTGATGTATTTTTACCTTGGGCTGCCGTGCAAATAAGCTAGGAGATGGGCTGCGTGGTGCAGTTGGACCAGAAGCTGGCCAGAGGCCCTTTACATATGCAATCGTTTGACATCTGTTCCCCCATCCTGATCTATATATAGCTGAGAACTTTCTGCAAATTTGAAATTTGTTTTATGAAAACTTACCTAAACTTTCTTTAGATGATTCCTTGTCCCTGCAGTTCTTGTGGAAAGGTCAAGTTGTTCTCATCGATGTATCGATTATGCATTTCTCCTTCTATTGATCCTGTTTAAAGACTGTCATGATAGGTGCCCTGGATACTAATCCCTAAATGCATGTTTTGAGGCTGCAGAAAAAGAGGAAGAATCTCCTAAAGTTAGTTTAAGGTTTACTGCCTTTTTGTATGTCAGCCAACAATTTACCCCCCTATAACAGCCCTGAAAGCTTGGGGGAATGATAGTTCCTCTGATTTCAGAATTTTTGGTGTCAGGTATTTAAGGGAACAACAAAGCTTTAATGACTGTGTGCAGCTTGAAAGGAGGAAGCAATTTTTTCTCATTCCAGCTTTGTAAAACAGTATTTGTTTTGTACCAAAATTCAAGTGGAAAAATATAATCCTGGTTGAGACCTGTCCACGTGCAATTTAGCAGAAGCCTTTATGGTTCAGCCTCCGCAGCCCCTTACAGCCAGAAGGAGCTGTATTTCTTGTTGTATTTCTTGTTACCAATGCAAGGCTGTTGTTTATCACTAAATCTTAATTTCTTTTACTGTGGGGCAAAGCACCCACAGTGGCAGATGCATTTGGCTGAATTATGTCCTGTGACGCTGTCACGGCTTTGCTGACAGTCAAGTTTCACTTTCTTACATCGCGTTCAGTCCAATTCTGTCAGCTTCATTGTGAATTCCTTTCAAGCCGCAGGATGTAACTCAGTAATTAGCACTGTTCCCTGCACAAGTGCTGGAAAAGAGGCACCAGGGGATTGAACTAATATCCCTTCTGTAGGGGCTTCTTGCAAAGCAGTGGACAGGAGCAGAGGAGAAGGAGCAAGCCTCAACCAAATTCTGCAGCCGAGCATGATCCAAAGGCTTGGCACAGTGGGGGGAAGGAAACCCCTGGGCTGGGAGCCAGGCCGAGCAGAGTAATCGTGTTGGGGAGTGTGATGGAGAAGTTTGCCTTCGCTGTGCGAAGCAGATAATTTAGCAAGAGCCCGTGGTTCATTATGTTTGAGCACGAGAGGATAGTTCCCAGCAGCACACCTGGCAGATTTCTGCTGTGCCCTATAAAGCAGGGGCCGGCTCCATGCTGTGCCGGCTCAGCACGCAGAGCTCCTGTGATGAGGAGGAGCGGAGAGGCTGCTCCTGGAGCACGCGGCAGTTCAGGTGATGTGGACAGCAAGTGTGGTACCGGTCGTCTGACTGCACTGCATGGAGATGAAGGAGAAGCAGACGCCAACCACCCACAGACCCAACGAAGCCACCCCAAGGCTGTTTGGCTCTTGTTAAGAAGTTGCCATGAAGATGGTAATTGGTGTGGTCTTTGCTGTCGCCAGTAGAAGAATTTAATGCACAAAGACCTTCTGCTATCCAAGATGTCTAAGACCTTGAAGGTTGCATCGGAATTAAAACAGCAAGCTTTGGGAGGATGCTTTTCAATAGCTGCCTGCACCGGAGAGGTCCCAGCTCCAGCGCTGGCCTGGCACAGCCCCTCGCTGTCACTGTGCGGGGTTTGCTCAGCCGTGTTTCTAGACAGAGCAGTTCTGCAAAGACAACATTGATCTGAAATTTAAATCCAATGTAGTTAGCTTAAGCGTTTTAAAATGCCTCTGAATCGATGAAAATGATTGAAGGCAAAATCCAGATGGCCACATAGCTGTATCATGTAATACTGGCCAAAGGTTGTCTTCTTTCTGAGTAAGGGTACCTTTTAACACAGACTTAGTCTTCAAAGAATTTTAAATGCTGCAAAATACTCATCCTAGCAAAAAGTCTTTAATACGAGCCTTTTTTCTGCCCCCCTTAATAATCGTCAGTGCTGTCACTGGGATTGTGATCTAATCCTTTATGGATGTTTTTCTGCTTCATGCTTCCCAACATTCTGGGAGTGAGTCATGTGCATTGGTGAGCCCAGCCACCAGAAGCAGGGCTGATTGAAAAATGCACGGAGATTGTCTGGGAATGCTCCCCAGGGTCTCCCAGTATCTTCGCCACAGAAGACCATTGCAGCAGTCGCAGCTGGATAAGCCCAGAAGATCCTAGATGAGATGGGTATTTAGGACTTGTTTTCAGCGCATAATCCTATTAATATTTTGCTTTCCGTTTCTGGGTGTCCAGGTTGGTGCAGACCTCACTGGAGCAGGCTGACCAAAGCCTGCGGGATACTTAGGTGAGAGTCATTGCCTCCGATCACACATGGGGACTTGGAGAGACAAGGAGCAAGGGACCATGATTTCTTATGGTACCTTGGAGGTCCTTGCACTGCTGAAGCTGTGAACGTGTGGGATTTGCTCAGAGTACTTGACTTGACGGAGGGGCTATCGTGGAAGTGCTGTCTTCTGAAGGCTTGACAAAGCCCATGCGCGTGTGTGCCTGGGGAGTCTTCTCTGACATACTTTTACTTAATATAAAAAAGAGCTTCCACCCCACGAGTATCAGTGACTGACAACACTGTGCCAGCAGAAGGCGTTTTGGGTGCAGTTGTGCCTTAGCTGAACTATGCAGCATTGTGGAAAGGGCTTTATTTGGTTTCGTTTGAACCTGCTACTAATCATTTCTAGACAGTCATGTCTCCTACTTCTTGTACTGTGGGAAACAGTAAATAATGGTTCCCTTTATTTTTCCTGCATGACATTCCTGATTTTATAACCTTTTAGGTACCTCTTTCCCAGGGGTAGGGTAGCCCAGCCCAGGTAATGGCTTCTTGGATGGGAGCCCTTCCACAGCTGTGGTCACATCTGTGCTCTTCATGTGTCATTTCCAGTTGAACATATCTAGAAGCTGCAGACTGAAACAGCACCTTTCCCATTTCAAATGGAAATGCTGGGCAGCCCTGAGCAGCACAGAACCCTGCAGAAAACCTCCTCCACTGCAAGTATTGAGCACTTACTCCCTCTTTTTATTTTTGTTTCTATTGAACAATTGTTATTTCAAGAGAAGTTCTTTGTTTTTGCACTATGACTTCTTAGATTCTTTAAAGCCCTTTGGTGAGAAACGTTGCCAACAGCGCTTTGAGGACTCCCATAGGTTACACCAGCTAGATTCCTTTATTCCCCCACTGGTCACCCCGCAGGGTGTCTGTCCCGGGAGATGACCTGTGGAGAGCAGCCTGCCATTGAAGCCAGCTCCATAGGTTGCTTACAAATGGGTGGCATCGATGCCTCTGTCTTAATCTCTGTCTCACATACTAAGTTTCTAGTTTTATGTGGGCTGTACAAGGACAAGAATCTAAGCATGAGGCACTCGGCTATTCCAGGAGTGAAGACTATATATGCACACACGTATACATAAAGATTATTTCCACCTTTAGATTGGAATAAAAATTCCACATGAGCCATTTGGGACTACCTAATCTATAGATATTATTGAGCTAGAATTCTGTCTTCTGAAAAATCCCTGTTGTAAGGTTTTGATTGCATCTCAGAAACTGCTAGAGGAATTGTATTTTAATGTGGTTTATTTTCCTCTCACGGCTCTCGGTAGGCACACACCCACATGAGGCTATTCTAAATGATAGTGTCATTACGTTTGAACCCTTAGTAAAAGGGTGTTTTTCAGCAATTGAATTCATATGTTTAATTTTGAGGTTTTTGTTTTCTTTCTGTATACAAATCAAGGTTTCTGCTGGTACAAATATACTTTTCTAGTAAGCCTGGAGGTGTTGAAATGAAAATTAGAGCTGTACAAAGCTTTTTTTTTTTTAATAAACTCTGTAAAGTATGGGCTTGAGTTTGCTACAATGTGAAAGCTCAGTCCAGAGTTGTAGCAAAACCCAAATTGTGATGGGGTTCCTGGGCCCTGTCAGTATGGGATGCTCGCGAGTGGTACGTGACACGGGCTGGAGGAGCTGGGTGTCAGTGGCAGCAAATTCACCCTCAGATGCCAACTGCGCTTTCACGTGCTGTGCACTCAGGGGTTTGGCAAAAGTCAAGGCGAATTTGCAGTAGTCACTTGGTCCTTTTGCACGTACTCATGACGCCTGTGTTAGGGTGCGCTGTCTGTCTGGGACACTCCTAGGGACTTGCTGTTGTCCTGATAACCTGAAGCAAGTCACCAGGATGCCACTTTGTCCCTCAACACACAAAATTAGTGTTTGTATGTCTGTCTTCTGGAGATGGGATTTTGCGCTCCCCCCCCCCCCCCCCCCCCCCCCCCGGCCCCCCCTGCTCCTGGCTCCATCACAGCAAGGCAGGAACAATACCTGATAACTCTCCTTGGATTAAGTCATGATCTGGAAAAGCAGCAAGTCCTGTCTTACCACATCTGGCTATGGTAATGAGATATCCATGTCTTGAATGATAATGTTTTAATACAGACACATAAAACTTCCTGCCTTAAGACACAGAATGATCTGTAACTATTAGGGATTACAGTTGAATGTTCCTGTTGGGGGAGTTTGAATCCTAAGGCTGCTCATGGGATTTTAATACTCTTGGCTAGAACAGCTTGTGCCAGTGGAAGTGTACTGGACGAGACAGGCAATGGGGCTTGTCTTAGCCCCCATTCCTCTTCATGTATTTTTATTTCCATCTGTGAGAGGTGTGCCTGTGTTTCGAGAGATGAACAGAGATAGTGACTTGAACTGTCAGTGGAAAGACTTAAGAGGGAGGCAGGAGAGCTCGGGGAAGTAGGAATGCAGCAGAGAGGCAGGGCAGACCCAGGTACCCGGAGATGGCATAAACAAATAGGGCTTTTGGTGTCAAGAGTGATGGGAGCAAGGGGATTGAATTGTGGAAAGGCAGATTGACATAAACTCCAGAGGGAGACAAAAAACTGGGGACAGGTGAAAGCAGAGAAGGCAAGAAGGTTGAAACGGAGAGCAGATGCTGGACAAGTAACAGGCAGGGTTTAAGCAGAAGGAGAAGCTGGCAGGAGACACCTGGAAGAGATGCCATCCCTGCATCGCATGGGGAACTCTGCACCTGAAGGGGGAAGAAGCAATTTCCTTATTATTGCTATAGCATCAGCCACAGATTCTAAGCGTGGAGCAGGACCATGATGTGCATGTTGCTGTATAAAAAGCTTGTCCCCACCTTCCAAAACTTAACTTAAGAGATAAGACAAATAGAAATGCGGGCATCAAGGTGGAAAAGTAGAGGATAATGAAACTGTGGTCCGGACATGCTAGTCACCTTTTTAGATGCTGTTTGCAACACATCAGCAGTCTAATCAATGCCTTTCTTTTTGTAGCACAAACTGGCATCTTAAGAAAATGTTTGGGGAGAACAACAAAGTGAATTTACAAAGACTATATAATTATGACTGGTAAGGAAGGAAAGTAAGAACTTGTTTCCTGGGGAACAGGACAGCAGAGGTTTGTGCCGTTGGGTTAAAGAAGTGAGTGTCTGCTCAGACTGGGAGTGATGATCAGTCGCGTGGAGAACGCACAGAGATGTACAGGTTATGTTTGGTGGGACAGGGTTGCGGGCTATGCTATGGGAAGGCTGTACAAAGCGGTGATGCGGTGAGGAAGGATGTTCATTTTGGCAACAGTGTTCACCGTGAGCTTTAATTCCTCAAGATCAGGGAGGATGTTATGTTAATGGAGGTCTGAGATAATGAGAGTGCAGACAACAGCACTGGTTGTGTAGCTGAATAAGAAATGCAAGGAGACATAATGCAGAACTTAAAATACAGGCATGCTGTAGATAAGAGGTTGTAAAGGCTCCAAATGGAAGGTGATATGTGAGTAAAGGTGTCTTAAGGACCAGCAGCACAGTGACAATATGAGAAGGGAATGATCATGTGAGGGCAAAGGATGTCCTTCCTATCAGGGCAAGATTACTGTGGGGTTGCTGACCTGCATGTGCCTTTCCACTGCATCCCAGCAGACAAGCACGAGAGCTCTCGCTCTTTGGAGCTAATGACTCCTACGGGCATTTGAAGCTCTCCCTGTGCAGGTTTTTGTGTCCACCACAGCAGGTGGGAACCAGGGTTTGAGTGTGTGAGGAGATGCATCCTTCCCAGTGTTGGCACTGACTCTATCCTGAGTCAGTCTCTCCAGGCAGTGTGTGATGGAGTTTCTCGCTGCTCCTGGGGAGGGTTTGTACCCTATGGTTGGTTGGTCTGGGGTCCGGTGGGAAAGTACACCCCACATAGCTCTGGCGCGCAGCAGCAGTGTAGAAGATACCCTAGCTCCGGTTGCTGGCCTGGCAGGTCTCCTGGGCAAGCAGGAATCAGGAAAAATGAGAGTGTTGAGTCCATCCAGGCATGGTCCCTGGGACCCTGTGGGACTGAGGCATCTGAACAAATCCATTGCTTTAAGGGGAGAAGTTGGTTCCACTGTGCATGGAGAAAAATCGCAGAAAGTAAATTTTGTGCCTGTGTGTAAGAAACATTCTTTTAGCACAAGGAAAAATTCACCTAGGGCAAGAGAAGAAATAACTCTCATCGCCACCCACCTGCTGCTCTCAGGTATCCTTATTGATGCCTTGCTTCGGTGTGGTGCTTCACCAGCTTCAGCAAACCAAAATGAAGAGCTGCAGTGCACAGAACCTCCGTTTACCCTTTCATCCTCCCAGAAACCTCACAAACAGCAGAGCAGAGGAATATTGCAGGGTTACAGTTTATCCACGGATGCGGAGTGCAGGTGTGCAGTGCAGACTCACAGCTGCTGAGACAACCTGTGCTTACCCCCAGCTGGGCAAACATCTGCTTAGATGTTTGAAGATGATGATTCCGTTGGTCATTCATGTTTTATTCACCCTGCATATCCCAGGATATTGTAGGGCAAGGGGAGAGAATTATGAGCCCTTAACTGTGAGCACCAAAACCACAGCACTGGATTTTTATTCAGCATCCTCAGTTTGGCAGCCAAAAGTCCACACTTATCACTAAGGCAAAAACTCTCTTGCCAGTGGCTGTGTTTGTACCATAGGCTTGCAAAGACTTGAAAGAGAGCTGCTCAGCAGTGCATTTTTTAGGGCTTGGAAATGGTTAATTTCTCACGCAGTTCTCTGCATACTTCCCATGCTGTTCTACTTTATGCAATGTCATTCATCACAGCCTGAGGTGCTCAGCACAGGCGCGCAGCGATCGCCCACACAAGTCCGGGATCCCCGTAATGCGGTGGTCCAGCTCCGCTGGTGCTTTGCCATCCTCCTCACGCCCATCCTCTGGGCTGCTCTGGGGAAAGGCATCTCAGCCTGCCTCAGGAGCACCATTAAGGGAGAAAACAAGCTGGCAGGTATCAGTTTTGAGCCATTCTTGTCTGATTTATTGTGAAAGTCACCTCTTTTGATTTAGGTGGTGTTGATAGTGAATGGGAAAACATGTGTTTCTAAAACAATGGCAGTGAAAACATTTCTTGTCAGGGACTCTAGTTTATTGTCTTACTGCTTGAAAGGTAAAATATCCAGCAGGGAAGACACTGTGTCATCATAAAGCAAATGTGGATTATACAATACGACACTAACTTCCCAGGTAACGCTCAGAGCCGCTTCTGAGCACAAGTTATATTGAGTTGTTTGTGCTTGGCAATGATGTCAAACCCCTTTTATCACCCAAAGGTTTTCCAGACCTGGGTTCCTAGAACTGAAAATGGGGAGCTTCTGGCTCTGGCTTTTACTCTGTTTCATATTAGCTCTTGGCCTGGGCTTTTCTCCAGGGAAGGTTCCCTGTGGTTTTGTTCAACACCTCCTTACTTTCCTGTGTTAGGCGGCCCTCAGGAATGCCATCTCCACTGAGACATGGTCTCAGGGTACCTCTGCAGAAAAGCCATTTCAGAATCCATATTTGTGTTCATATTTACTGCTTGAGACGGAGCATAACTTTGGCTTCTTTTCTCAGGAGAAGCTGTCGGTCCCGGCGCAGGTGCTCGGCAGCGCATCCCACATCTCTCTGCCCCTCTCATTTCGCTGCCTGGGCTTCTCTCCCTGGTTCTGCTTGGCAATGATTTCTTTCTCCATTTGGCAAGTCAGCTCACCTCTAAGCCTTATCATATTTAAATGTTTAACTGCTCTCAGACCTTAATTAAGAGTGGTAGCAGCAGCAATAGCCGTAGTTGTAGGAATAGCAGCAATTTCTCCTATCTTAAATTTTAATGGTTTTTGTTCAAGGCTTTGCAGAAAGGGTGATTAATGGCACCCAGAGAGGCTGAGGTAAATGTTTCTCCAAGCTGATTTTTGCCCATTCTATTCATGACCCCCTTTCTTGACTTACAAAAAACTAGAAAGTCCATTTAGAAATAATTCTGTGATTATATTTTTTTCTGGGCTTCAGTAGGTACTTAATACAGCACTTAATATATATGTTGAATAGGAGCTGATCTCTTAAAGAACCCAGCTCTTGGTGGTCTCCATGCCAACTCAGCTTTGCTTTGAACCATAATTATTAATATTGTTGGTAGTCTCCAAGGATTCGGTGGTTTTTGGAGACTAAGCTCCCCTAGGCTAACCTTTATTTTTTTCATCTTTTGTACTAGGCTGAAAGGAGTAGATGGACTTTTCATTTGATAGAAACATCAGTGCCTGAAGTTTTATTGTTTTAGGTTTGTGGAATGGGTCATTGAGTCATAAGATGCGAAACATCTGTTTGCATTTGCAGTGAGATAGCTAACAGTCTTAAAATCGAAGAAAAAGAAAAGAAAAAAATCCCCCCAAACCAACATCTAAAGACGTGAAAACCCTCAGGTCAAGTGGCAGCATCGTGATTATTCTTTGTTACAGAAAATATTTATTGTGGCTTGTAACCCTGTCCACCAGGTGGTTAATTAGTAAAGCGTAGATATTGTCACAGTGGAAGTAAGTGAATTGAATTCATAGAAAATCCTCCAAGATAAGCAGCAGACATAAAGGTGATTAAACTGTCAATAAAGAAAAACACAGAGAGGTGGGAAAAGCAGGTGGATTTCAGCACATGCCCACAAACTAAACCTATGCCACAAAGCAGAGCAACCATTTACATTGATAATATTTGCACTCCTGCAATACCTCTGGGTTTTAGCCATGAACCAGGATCCCACACTGCACTGATCCCGAGCAAGAAATGCCTCTGCATTAAAGAGCTTATGATTTAAACATTAGTCAAGAGACAGTAGATGGGCACGAGCAGACAGACAAGCGTGTACGTGGTACCGGTGAGGACTGCTCAGCGCAATGCAGGCTGCCCCAGCACAACCACAACATACCTGCTGTCATTTTCTTATCTTGTAAGCAACATCGCAAAGGCATTGACATTTTGACAGTGTATATACCATGCAGAGATCTTCCCAAATGTTAATTAAGCATCGTAGAGCCACAGCAGCATTAGTACAATCCTCATTTTGCAATCAGGAGATCTGAGACAGATTTGTGGTGCTGGGTTGGGTAGCCCAAGGCTACTCGGCTGCGTCGAGGCAGTTAGGGGGTGAACCTTGCCATGCTCGCTGGCACTCCCTTGCTCGCGTCTCTCGGCTGACTGCACAGAGGGATGATTATAAGAGGTATTTACTTGTGTTTCAAAGAATGTGAACAAAGGCAGTAGCAAAAGCAAAACTTTAGATGACTGTGAAGAAAATTTCTAATACATTTTGGATTTTTTTAGAATTACAATATTGTCATCCTGTGTTGGAAAGAGCTCAGATCTCAGCTCCCAGGTTTTTTGAGCTATACAGGAGCATCACTGCTTCCTCTTAGCTTGGCACAGTCGAAGATTAGCATGTGAGTGCCTCGGGCTTACAGAGTCTCTCTGTACACATGCCTACACATGCCTTCTTTCTGGATCATCAGAGTACCTGGTCCAGGTTTTGACAAGCTGTTTCAGTTTCAACAAGCTGTGTCAGTTTACTGGGCCACTCGTGCAGTGATGGACCTCTGTAGAACCAGTACCCTGCCTCATGGTATTCCCCCCCCCCCCCAATAACAGGTATGCAGTGTTAAATCTGAAATACTTCAATAGATGTTTTTAGTCTGTATCTAGTAAGAGAGTAACCTTTGACGATTTTTTCTTTCTGGAAACCTAATGTGTTTCCTGTGTCTTATGACCACAATTCATTTCTAAGTGATTTTCCCTTGGCCAATTTCCATTTATCATTTAAATAATCTAGCAACAAAGAGGATGAGGTATTCTGCAAGAAGGTATATGACTCTGTAATAATTCTACCTTCATATCCCCTTTGGGGGGAATTATTAGAGATTAAATGACCTTCCTGGCTATCAAGCATTACCATTGTAACATGGATGGATAATATGACACCCCTGACACAGAGCCAAAGGCAGGTTGAGCTGAGCGTGCTGTACCCGAACCTGAAAATGACAGAGACTTGATTAAAATGAATGTGAGAAAGAAGACCAAGAGCGATGGGAGCCCTCTTCTAGCTTGCGGGAGAGTGGGAAATCTAGCTGTGATGTATCACCTTTACTGTACTTCTCATTTGGACCATGATGAGGGGAATTTACTGTCTTTACTGTTCTCTTGAGGGACCTTGTTCTGTTCTTCTCATGGTCTTTAAGAGGAAACCATACCTAATGGATTGAGAAAGAGACAGTCTGCCACTGGAATGCTGTACAACAGCGTTTGACACCTGTGGAACCCAGTTTTCCCATTTGTCTGGTGACGAGTATTGTACGTGTTCTATATGAGCTGCTGAGAGCTTTGGTTGGTGAACTTGAAGCATGTTCCATCACACCGAACTAGGTGGAAAAGTCACTATTATACACTAGCAAGTCTATCTATTTTTCCTCCAGACAGTCCTAGAGCAGTCAACAAGATACTTCAGCCCTTATTTGCTCAACTTTTGGGCTGAGGAACTTATGTAAAATTTTTGCTTTTTATATTCCCAAGAGCTCTCTTCACATTTCTTGGGTAGGCAGCCATCTGTGGCATGTAATGCTGTAGAACAGTGCCTAACAGAACTGAAATTACACAGGAAAGTCAGTAAAAGACTGCGTAGACCCTCAGACTTGAATGTGGCCGAAGAAAATCCATCTTATTAGTACTATCAAGATTTTTGCCCTTAAGCAATATATGACGAGATATCAGAAGTGATGTGGGAGCTTTAATGGCCCCTGAGAAGATACAGTGCCCCATCGTAAACTTCCTTATGGACTAAATTAGAGCGTTGCTAAATATGGATAGTGCTAAGGGGTCTTACCTGACCTCCAGTGGAGAGGACTTGGGCTTTAGTCACAACCGGCATGACTTCAGTTATTCACATTCCTCAAAAACAGCGTTCTGTTTAACACGCAGGTTTGCAGAGAGGATGGCGCAAGGAGCTGTTTTCTTTCGGTACCACCTTCCTTTAAATAAGGAACCCTGAACCTGGCTTTTTAGGAAGCAAAATAAACAGCATGGCTGCCCAGGCAGTGGCTCCCTGCGACGCAGGAAGGCAGGGCCAGAGGCACAGCTCTCGCAGGAGCCACGCAAGCCCTTGGATCCGAGGGGCGAGGAGTGGTTCCACTCACCACATCGTGCATCGCGGTGGCACGAGCACTTGCTGCCAGGTATCCTGCTGACGGAGCAGAGAGGTTCTGAAGTCCTCTAACTTCATTTTCTGGTTCATCTTCAGGAATAGTTGTGCAAAGAGTGTGATTTATCATGACTGTTATGGCGATCTACCTTGATTTAGTGGTGAAATTACAATGATGGATCATACTTAATTATGATCATTAAAAGACATCAAAAATGTAATCGGCTGTTCATCATATACCTTATAAAAGAAAAAAATACCCCAGGATTTTAAAGACCGGGACTCTAGGTGTTGATAAAATTAGAATATGTTTTATTCATGCTGTGACACGGCGTTCTTTCTTCACTGATCTCCTCGTCCGGGCGTTTCACTTCAGAGGCATTGGGGAAGGATTTGAACGAGGCTTTAATGAAGTATAAACAACCAAGGGTCCTAGGTTTTCCACAGGCCCCATGAGGCACAGGTCGTGCCCCATGTTAAGGAAATCCACGGGGCTTGATCTGTGGGGAAAATGTGTGCAACAACACAAGCTGCTGATCAGCACCCTGGCACAAGCTGTTTGGATTCTGGAAAGGCAAATTTGCCCCCATTTGACCTTGATTAAAGTCTAGCACAGTTTAATGAGGCAACATAAAATGCAAGTCAAATGCTCAATAGGGAAAATCTTGTCAGACATAAGGAACAATTGGGATCAAGTCAGTCAGGGCTTCCTTAGGCTTTTAATGACCTGTTAGATTCAGCTTTACTGTAGGGTTTTATCAAAAAAAGTAAGTGATAATGACTGAAGGGAGCATCATTAGTATTGGAGTGAAATGGCTAATGGCTCCCGATTGCTCACAGGTGTCAGAGAAGAAAAGTTTCTCCCTAGGCAGCAAGCTCTGTGATCACCACGGGCATTATTATTTGCACTGCAGGAGCGCCTATCAAGGTTAATGGAGACACGGCCCCTTTTTTGCCGGGGAGTGTTGGGATGTGCACAGAGGAGATGGGAAGAGCCAGCTCAGCACTGGCATCCCTGCCTTGGTGCACAATCCGCTGAGCGGAGTTTGGCAAGATCTGGGGAGTAACCATATGGTTGAAGGCAGGGACTGGAACATTTGATAAATATTACCATTATAATGTTGCTATTATAATTTGGTGCCATAACAGGAAAGGGAGGGTGTGATTTGATCACGGTCTGTATCTGCCTGAGGAGCAAACCTTTCTGTTGGACTCTTCTGCTCAGCAAAATGTAGGAGTCCACGCAGGGAACTAAATGCAGACATATCTGTCTGTGATGGTAATTAACGTTGGCAACAATTACCACATTTCCTTTGGATCCTTGGAGTCTAGCTATGAGTAAATCAAAGCAGGATACATTTTCTAAGAGGTTTGCTTTGATTTGAAAGAGAATTCAGGGAAGTCCAGTGGCCTCTGTTATACAGTGCTCCAACTCAGATGATTGCTTATCCTATTTGGCTTTAAAACCTGTAACACATTATTATGCCCCAGTTAACAGATGGCAAACTGAGGACCAGAGAAGATGTGCCCAAGGTCGTACAAGGTTGGAAGGCTCATAGGGTATGGAAAACATCTGGTAACTGCATGTTGTAGCAAAGCAATGCCACAGAGAGTCCCTGACAGCGGTCAGGAGGAGAAGCAGAGGAGGTCCTTGTCAGGTTTTCACTCGTGGAGATACTTGCTCCTGTAGGAGACAGCTGGCTAGCAGGTACAGGTGTTGTGGCGTTCACTGAACAACAGATGCAAGTCAAACACAGTGGGCCATCACTGGCTCACCTTTTGTCCTTCTTGAGGGTGAACCTGTGGCTCCCCTTGCAGCTGGGGTGTGAGGGCACATGGCCCGAGCCGGACTAACTCGGGGCTGCTGGTGCGTGACCCTTTCTCCCCAGCTGAGGCAGGCTGAGGAGCGGCGAGGTGGGGGCTGAGGTGTGCATTCACGGGGGGGGTGGCACGGAGGAAGGACCGTCACGGGGCGGTGGGGCAGGCTCAGATCTCTTCTTTCTTTAGCTGAGAGTGGTGGGGCCCTGCTCTGCTCCCAGCTGTGCCTTGCCCTGTGCGATAATCCGGGTTCCAGCCGGCCGCCAGACAGCAGGATTCCGACCTTTTTGTTTAGAAAAGCTTCTTTTCTTGCCAAAAGGGCAAATACTTACAAGTGCGTTTCCTTCCCTCCTGTGGGCCCAGTATGCACGTAATGCACTTTTCATTTTAAGAGCAAAGTGTTTTTGCAGAGACAATTGAAAGAAATTAAGAATGGCACATCGTGATCATTTATATCATGTGTATCTCAGAAAGTTCATCAATTCATATTACATTAGGGAATATGTAAACTAAATGTGCACTCATTTGGCATAGTCCTCAGAGCAATTATTCTTCAGTTGATTTAGTACACTTGATAAAAATAAAGGTTAAGGAGGATGTTAATTTCGGATTTTTTTTTTTTACTGGTTTTTATAAAGTATTAGAATGCAGATTAATTCCAGACTTTATAATACTGCATCCAATTCGCTATCATGTAAAAATAACTTGCATAAATCAGAGGAGCGGGCCTGATCCTCGTGTTGTAACACTCGCAGGGAATTTTGACATTGACTTCTATAGGAGCAGGCCCAATGTCAAAACCTAGATATAACATGAATCCGTGCCAGACACGTTAGAGCTCTGCTAGGAACATCCTCGTTGGAGCATAATAATTTGTGAGAGAGACACACACTGTGAGCACTCCTGGGGTTGGGGGCCCTGGGCAAAATGTTGGTGGCAGAACTAATTCTAGTCTGAGGAAATGAGAAAGCCAGTGTCGTGAAATGTTGTTGCTTCCAAATCTCAGCCCATCAGACTACTGAAGACCTACATTTTCCTGTCCGATTTTAAAGGTGCGGGAGTGTTGGCAGGACATCCTCAGGGAGACAGTGAAAAGAGAGAAAACTGCTGCAGCTTTTTTTTTTTTTCTTCCCCCAAGTTCAAGAGAGAGGAGTGAAAAACCTGCCAGTGCTGCCCTAAAATTGCTAATGAAAGAGAGTGAGAGAGGCATTTGCTTCAATATGCTCAGCCAAAATGGGATTTTCAAAGGAGTCTGGATAAAGACATCAGACACAAAGAAATCAGTACCTAATAAAAGAACTTACCTGAGTCAATCCTGCTGATTGGCTTCAATAGCAGACATGTGGGTGTTGAAGCAGAATTCACTGCATAAGTTAAAAAAAAAAAAAAAAAAAAAGAGAGAGAGAGAATGAAGAGGAAAAGAAAAATGACATGCAAGTAGTAGCGAATGCTAATAACGTGACTAGGAAAGGGTCCTTCCTCTGCAGGGTTAAGGGACTGCCTCACGGCAGCTGGGAGGAGTGGTAGCAGTCTTTCTCCCTTGGGAATAAATCAGACCTATATCCTGATGTGGATCTGGGGGCAGACGGAGCAAAGGAAATCTCCCCAGAAGAAAAACAGGATTATAAAAATATTGAATAAATAATTACATGGGAGTTATATATGGGAGATTTCACTGTAGAAAACCAGCGTTACATATATAAACCTGTGGCTTAGTTCAGAAAACTCTTATCCATGGCTTTCTGACTGGGGAATTACATGTCTTTATCCTTTTTTTATTGCCAGTCCCTACACCAGTGCTGCGGGGACAACTCCTGTGTCCCTAGAGCAGCCTCAGTCCACCATAGGTATGGGGAAGGGCACTCTTGCTGGCTTTGCCCCCATGCACTGACCGCACACCCCTGTGCATTTGGGGTTTGCAGAAAGCCTGTCCTCCCTCGCAAATCCCAACAGCTGCCATACAGCGTCGGCAGCAGCCGGGAACAGCATGCAGGGACCTAGAGCTGCTCATGGTCCTCTCCCCGACCTCGGCACTGCTGACCCTGGGAAATCTGCTCCCAAGTGTGCTCTTAGCAACTGCATCTGCAGAGGGATGGGAAGTCACCTCTTCATTCTATCCTTTCTGCATCACCCTTCTGTTCTGTGCCTGGGTAGGTCCAGGGTCTTGCAGACCATGTGTGCATAAGCAGGGAAGATTTTATTTTGCTCCTTTCAAGCAGAGTTTTGTTTGGATTTGTGTACGTAGGAGACTGCTCGATTCATGAGACATGCCAAATTTCAGACTTCCTTGGTCCAAATCCTGTTGAACCATGTGCATCCAATTCTCCTCCCTCCTCCGCATCTGTAGGAGCAGGGGAAGTGCTGGAATGCTCCGTGCACGCATCGCTGCAGAAAAGAGCCTTGCCTTGGCTCAGGAAACCAGCACTATAATTAGGCACAGGTCTTCTGTCCTCAACACAATGATATGAGGATTTATTTCTATCATTTGCACATCCTTGGGCGTTTTCTGGTAGCGTTTTCCAAACATAGGCCTAAGGGTTTCCAGTGTGGATGGTTGGTAGCTCTAGTCTGCAAGAGGGCTTTTCTTCCCATTATCAGAAAGCACAGGCGGACCCATGGTGCCTTACTTCCATTAAGCTCATTTTTTGGACCAATTAGTAAAACTACACATTTGTACATTTTTGTAATAAGAGAAGCATGCTGAGCTGAAGTTCCTGAGATGCCAGATGTGATTTCACAGCCACTATCCAGATAGGATTGCCCTTTAACATCATCCAAGAAGATCTTATGCACTGAAACTATTTTGTCATACATAATATGTCCCAACTAATTTGGAGTGAGCTATTTAATAAACTTTGCCTTGCCATGGACAATTTATGATGTTCTTGAATTTCCTCATAATTCAGTTATTTCTTGCTAGATAAGTTGGATGAATAAGTTGTGATCTGTCGACTGCATGCAAGTGATTAATTAATTGCACATTTCTTGATGTTGAATTTTAAATGTATTGGTCAGTTTAATTGGATCAGTAGGCCACATGGCATACTTCTGTTCTCAGCTTGGATGGATGCTTCTCCTTGAAAGAATCCTCCAAGAATAAAAATTCCTGATCAAGCATTTAAAGCAGGCATCCTGGCTGAAACGCCGGGATGCAGGCAACCACAAACTCAATCAATTACGTAAGTGTTATTGGCATCCCGGAAAGTGAAGTGCTGCATTGTGCTAGTCTTTTTCCAAAAGAGAATTTCAGCTTGAGAAAATATTCATAGAAGTATTACCTAATATTCACTTTGCCAAGCTCATTCCTGCCAGTAAGTTCAGTTGTTAAAACACATGTAAAGTACAAGCTCAACTGAAGGAAATTTCTATGAAAATTATGTATAGCACATGCTTTCATCCATTCTTCCTAGCTCTTGCAGTACTGATATTAAAGGGATCAGCAATGTCTCTCTTTGCACCATGTTTATTTCAGTTTTATATAACCTGAATGCCATGAACATTCTGGCTCTGTCACTAATTTTAAGCTAGGTCAGATTCATACATATTAGATAATAAGCATTTTTAGTCCCCAAATGTGTGCGTTAATTAATTTTATTTCATTCAGTGTAATTGTCCTTATAGCTCTGTGCTCATTAAAAGAAGAGGCTGAGAATCCTCCTTTGTGCTAGGCTTAAT
This sequence comes from Falco naumanni, assembly GCF_017639655.2. NCBI lineage: Eukaryota > Metazoa > Chordata > Aves > Falconiformes > Falconidae > Falco > Falco naumanni. The sequence continues at coordinate 16,831,975 of NC_054067.1, forward strand.
TTGGGTGGAAATCACAGAAGCTGCCTTACAACTTCTCTGTCAATGTAGATGAGTTCTGACTTGCAAGCAACCCCCCTCCTCTCTGCCACTATTACTGACTCAGGAGTCATTTCCAATTCCTTAGTGTAAGCACACATCACTCTAAGGAGACAGAAATTACATCCAAAGGAGCAGAAATAGCCAGGAAGACCTAGTTTCATATATTTTCTTTTTGAAAGATGCGAGCATGTTGTACCGAATGGAAATACCGACACTGAAGCAGGTGCTGGAGGTCCACCTGCTCAGCTCCTCATCGTCCAATTAATTTTTCCAGGGTCTAAACACCAGCAAAAGTGCCTGTCTGCACCGGAGGGCACTGCTGCTGAGTGTCGCTTCCAGCGGGCAGTAGGTCTCTAACGTGTGGCTGGCAGCATATAGGTGACAGACTATAGTTTATAAGCAGGTCATGGGTGATCAGTTACACCTTGCTGTAGTGTGTAAGGATCCTGCAACTATTTATGCTTTTTTGTTTAGTTATCTAGTATTTATGAACAGGGCTTGTGCGCCCCAGACTTGTCGTTTGCCTTCTGCAGTGTCAATCACTCCAGCCCTGAGACCACTGCGCCTGCACTGCTGCTGCAGTTGCTGTTCATTAAAGCGCTTATTTGTCATTTATTAGGAATTTGTAAATGAAACCTGAATAGGCTGGTCTCTCAATACATCCTTCAGGGCTGTTAGTGGTGGACATCTTTGTGTCCTCTTGCGTGTTAATGACTCATTTTGGCTATAAGGGAAGGGCTCTTCAGGGTTTCTGATGTGGAGCCAGTATCTGAGACCTTGCGTTTGTATGGGAGGTGCAGCTCACGCTCAGTTCTCACAGATCACAGCAGAAGATGATGCTTGGCACCTGCTCAGCTTGCGGATATCCCCCGATGGAAGGCTAACCACGGCTTCTGCATCCCACCCCCCAGTTTTCACTTGCAGTTGACATCTTTCCTGAGTCGACTAGACATGTAATACTGAGTAACACATTTTAGCTTTGAGTTAGCTGCTTTGAGGTGTGTCTAAAAAATGTATGAAGCACCGGCCCAGGTCTTGGCTTCTTTGGTGAACTTCTGAAGACGTGATCAGTGAAGAAGTGTTGGAGGAGCATGCAGTCCCAAAGGGAATGTGCCCCTCCCAGGAGGTGATCCTTAGGGAATAAAATAACTCAACCTCTCCTACAAATATACCATGTCTCCTGATCTGAAGAGGGCAGCAGGTTCTGCAGCATGCCCTGGTGATCATCAGGTATGTGCAATTCCATGACCAAAGGGGAAAAGGCAGTCTGAAACCGGAGGCGCTTGCAGAGACTTCTCTTCCAGCTAACAGACTTTCACAGAAAGCGCCTCTGATGGCGCTGCACAGGGGCGTCTTTTTTTTTTTTTTTTTTTTTTTTTTCACCATTTTTGCAATGCTGATCTTCTGAGCTAATGTCTTGAATCCCTCTGCCTGGTAATGCAGTGTGGTCCTTTGAGACCCCTGGGCCTATTTAATTTCATGCATCTGTAAGATACCTTTTCCCCTTTGGCACCACGATACCAGCTGCAGTCACTTTAAACACTGCCAGTCAATCCTAGTTATCAGAATCTGTACAGGGGACAGGAGGAGGGAGAAGATAATGGATTTGCCTTGAGAGCTCATCTTGAAATCCAGCCCTACACAGCAGACTGCCTATGTAATGTATTACTTTTTAATAATGTAAATATATTAACATTAGAGCAGTCTTCTCAATCTTCAGTACCTAAACATTACATCACTATCAGGAGCAAACGTAATTAGATATCATAAACATGAAAAATATCGGGACATTAACATAAAGAGCACCAATAAGTTGCTTTGCTTGTCATGTAATTGAAAAGCATTAAGGGTGCACTCTGCTGTGTGCGCGCACGGTGAGCAGGGATCAAGCCTAATGCGAAGGGACAGCTCCGGTATGCAGAGCCTCACCCGAAATAACTTCACAGGGACACTGTCAAGGGTTTTTTAGGTCTGAAAGTTAACATTTCTGTAAAGTTGATTAGTGTTCACAAATGTTCTGTGCTATTTTCTAATCAGTAACATTCGCTGTCTTGGTTATTTAATGGTATTAGCAGCAGCAAAAGTGGAACCATTTGTTTCAGGCCAAGCAATCATAATCCTGCTCACTCTGGGTGTTGGTGTTTAAATATGCGTGGGATGCTGTTTTCATCCTACATTCCTGTTCCGTAAGATTTTTGTTATGCAAAGTTTTCCAGTCTCATGGTCTTCTGCTTAGCACCCTCCAGGTAAGCCCAGAATCGAAGAAACGTCAACCATTTTAAATAAGGTACAATGCCAAAATGACATATGAAGATTTTAAACTTCCAGAGCAAAAAGGAATTATTTAGCATGGCTCTACTGGGAGCACAGACTCATGCTGAGAAAAATGGGATGTCTTGAATGACTTCCTGGCAATGGAATCTGTGGAATGGCCCAAGAGGGAGATGTCAGGTCCTTGGTGCTGGGGTAGATTAGATCTGCGCTAGAAGGTATCTGATCTTGGCTGGAAGACAGGTCAGGGTGCTTTCCCAGCCGGTTGTGCAAAGGGCCTCTTAGGCTGGTCACGGGCTCTAAGTGAGCACCGGGGTTCATGTTATCGAGGTGCAGGGGGAAGGCTCAGCTCAACTCCCGTGCTGTGAGGGCAGGATCCTGAACCTAGAGCAGGTGTGCTCAGCACGTGCTCAGCACACAGAGAGGACGCAGAGCGGCGTGGCTGTGCGCAACCAGGAACAGCGCTGGCCCCGGATAAGGTTGTCCCTCCTCCCCCTGCGCTGCGCTGTTTCTGGGCGCCAGGTTTCTGAAGCACCCACCACGTGCCTACCTGCTACCAGACACAAACACGCGGTGGGAACGTGGCTGGTGTGTGGGGTCAGCCTGGGTTTGCAGGGACACCCGTGGGGCCGGGCTGAGCAGGGTGGCCGGGCTTTTCCTGGTGAGGAGCACCACTGAGCACAAGCCTTGCCCTGAGCTGCTCACTGTGAGCCAGCCCCAGCCACCAGGGTGTCCAGCGGGCCCTGGCTGGGCCTTGCAGCATCAGGGGTGGTGCGATGTGGGGTGCCCCCTTGGGCGCAGGGCGGCAGCGGACCCCCGCTGAGGCCAGCGCGGTGGCCTAGCCGGGTGCTGGAAGCAGTCTGTCACTGGTGGTTTTGCATGTTTTGTCTTCAAAACCTGCTGCTTCCTGGAATTAACTTTTGTTCTAGATTTCGATGACAAATCCTCTTTCACCTTCTTCTGTTTCTCTTTCTGTGCACCCTTTGTTCTCTAATTACTTGAATTTCTGTCTCTGCTTTGCTTTTCCGCTAGTCCTTTTCCCAGCTCTACTCTTAGATCTCTCATTTCTTTACTTTTTGTCTGCCCTCTCATGGCTGGATATTTATTTGCTTATTTTAATTTCTCCGGTGGGAAAGTCTTTCCTGCACCACATCTTGCAGACATCAGAGGGGCTTCTTGGCCCCTTCCTGTCCTTCCCATCCCTGTGCCAGTGTTTTTCCCTTGCTCTCTCCTCCTCTGTGAGTTGTGCTGTTGCTCTGCTCTCACTGCCATGGTAACTTCAAAAAGACGCTGCCATTTGATATACCAGGCAAAGGAGAAGTCCGCAGGAGTGTGTGCGTACATGTCCATGCATCGGGGAGGGAACAGAGCATCCTTTTCCTTTCTCTTTTCATTTTTAGGTTCAAAGCATTTCGTTACAGCCTCTGGAAGGAGGTAGTCCAGCTCACGGGTGCAGTGTGAAGCCGTGGGACAGGAGCCGTGTGCCCCATCCTGCTGCCTGTCTCAGGGCAGGGGATGCTCGGCTGCCCCCCGAGCCCAGCTCGTGGCTCTGTATCAATGGGGAGAAAAAAAACCCACCACCAAGCAGCAGCAACATCTTAAAAGTTTAAAGCATAGGAAGGAATAGCTCTACTCCTGAGGGGAAACATATGGGGCATTAGGAACACTTTCCCCAGCTTGCACATTTGTACTTGAAAGTTAACAGTGAAAGAAAACAAACACAACAGCTTCAAACCAAACAAGCCGTAGGGGATCATGGGCTGCAGCAGCTGCTGGGGTGAAACCAGCAGAGCATCGCAGCGGGGAGCAGGGACCCACCGGGGAGGCTCGGCGGCATGTGAGCCACCCTGTGTCAGAGCAGCACGAGGTGTCGTGGGGCTTTTGCTAATTGTTTGGGCTGGAAGTGTGGATGGTGAGGCCAGCCCTGCCCGGGCCAGGCTTTCTCAGGGCCGTGCTCCCATGTAAGCCCGCTAATCCCAGTCGTGGTGAGGCTGGGAGTGGGCAGCACCCTGCAGCCAAAGCCTGGGGCTGTGGAAGCAGTGGTGGAGGTTGTCCCTTCACCTTTCATCCCCTTTTCCACAGAAAGGGTAGGGCAGCGTCACATCTCTTCTCTGCCCTATGTCAAGCCGTAGCACCCTGCATACTGATGTGCTGTTTGCCCAGAGCCGGCCTTGGACGAGGAGCTGGTGCTGGGCTCTTTGCGGGTCTGGCAGCAAAGGGCCCCTCCAGCCCTGGGAAATACAATTACTGCTTGAACTCGTGTTTTTAAAGCACAGTCTCATTTTGAAAGGGATAATGATCTTTTCCTCTCCCCTGGGTGCCGGGGAAGAGCTCGGGCAATTAGTTGCAGAGCGGGGCTGTGGGAACTGCTCCTGCCTGGGTGCACAAGGGTGCCAGCAGCGAGGAGGAGACCTCTGCTTCTGCCTCCCCATGTCTATTGCCAAAAAGGTAAGAAAAAATAATAACTGCAGAAATGTCTCCGCGTTGAGATATTTGTCTGTCTCACTGAGCTGCTGGGCAGGAATCGGTCCCATGTGCTGTGGAAGTGGCGGTGCAGCCTCGAGCTGCCTTCTCCCAAGGGGGATGCGGGAGCACGGGAATCCCATGTGCCACCTAAAGCAGAGCTGGGACGTGCCCAGGGTGGGGGCAACGCAGGCAGCTCAGGCAGGAACGGCCTCATCGCTGCTGGGGATTGCACAGCTGCCTTTGCATGAGGTAGGTTTGAAAGCAGCTTTTCTGCTGCATGGAGCTGGGGAAGAACAAACCTGATGCTCTGCAGGGACCAAGCAGGGGATTCTCTGCAAAGATTTCCTCACATAAATACCCTCCTGTGGCTTCTAATAATGCTGGGGAGGAGGGGAGGAGCAATCTGGGCCAGCAGAACTAAACCCTGGTTTTCCAATCTGTGAAAACCAAGCAGGGAAAGAATAGAGGGAGGAAAAAGCAAACAGTGTTGACCCCGCTGTGCATCTTGAAGGAGCAGAAACAGGTCCCTGAAATCATGGTCTGCCTCGCTCACCCTGTCCCTGTCCCCCTCACACGCCTATAGCTCGGGAGTGCACCCTTAACGATTGCATGAGGGGTGGGGCAGTGGCTAATGAAGCGAGATGCAGTTGAAGCCTGCTCCCTAATGCAGTGCTGACTCACTCATCTCTATTATCTTCATTGTAATAGCATTGTGGCAAAGCTATATTAATGCAGAATACTTTTCATTTGCATGACGTTATTAAGTTATTCGTGAAAAGATTTGACCAGATGCACACATTCCTGCTCCTTGGCTTGTTAGTGGTGGTTGCTTTGCTGTAACCTCACCAAGAAGATGCAGCTTGAGGCTTGGTGGAAAAAAATGCAATCTTCTTCGGCAGCGGAGAGAAACAGAGGCGCACCTAGACAGGTAGGGCAGGCTGGCCCCAGTACTGGCCCTGCCACAGTGTTTTATGCAGTGCCGGAGTTCAGGTGATGTGGTGCGGGCAGGAACGGGGCCGTGGAAACCCCTTGGGCTTGGCTCTGCGTCCTTGAGCGGAGCTGCAGAGCAGCCCTGTCCTCAGCTCCCTGGGGAGCTGAGAGCTGGTGGGAGCCGTCTCGGGGGGGATTTTTGATGAAAAAAGCAATGAAACAAGCAGAAGGAAAATGTCATTCAGGTTAATTTTGGATTGGTTTTCACCTGAAAGCATTTTAAAAAGTGGAGGAAACTCGTAAATGATGTTCTGAGTTGAAAAGACCTAAAAGTCTGCGATTGAAGGGTTTGACTTTTATTTTTATAAGCAAATAGCTGAAATGTGCAGATATGTTTTGATGCTAAAACTCCATTTATTTTTGTTGGAAAGGATGTTTGGCTCTTTGGTTTTGTTTTCACTGGCTTTATATTGGAGAGAAAACATCCTGGATGCAAATGTGTGATCCAGGAGCGAATCTGTGAGTCTGCCACCAAATGCATCTTTTCAGTACAAAATGTCTCCAGCACCAGAATCCTGGGTTAATTTGCCATTCTTCCAGGGCTGCATACAAACTGTTTAGCTGATTAGAGACGTGCAAACACACCCACCACAGCATACACTAGTGCTCATAAACTGATAAATAACAACAAACCAGAGGCTGCTTTTTTCTCCCCAGAGCCATTTAGTCTTCTTCACCCCTGCCCAGCTCCAATGTCTGGTGTGAAAATCAGCCTGCCTCCCCCAGAATCACTTTTAACTTTATGACCTCTGGCCCTCACTTTGTTTTCTTGCTCCTTCACCTTTCCCCTCTGGTCTGGAGCCTCCCCAGCCCCCAGCAGTGCTCGACATGCACACAGCAGCCTTGGGGCTTCTCTCCAGCTGCAGAGCAGTGAGGAGCTGGACCAGATGTGGACAGGAGAATGAGATGCTCTCAGCCCATCTCAGAGGAGGAGACTGGAAAAGCTGGATTTGCTGTGCCCATCAGTGTGGTTTGGGTGGTGGCGGTGCTTCACCATGAGCAGCCGCGGAGAATCTGCTCCCTCTGGGAAAGGAAAGGCTGGATGCATTTCATTATGCTTCCCTCGTGGCCATGCATATGTATGAACGTGCACGCTGGTGCATGTGCGTATGCATGTGCACGGCAGGAGATGGAGAAGGCCTTATGCATTAAGCTGTCTGGAGGATTGACTCATGCCCACAGTCCTGGTAAGTAGGACTGGTCAGCCTCCCCAGGTGGGGCAGTTGTAGAGGAGATGCAGGTCCCTGAGTAATGGGGATGCTCCCAGCGATGATGTGTCACCTGCTGCAAACCCTTGAGTGGAAGAAGACTGAGGTGCCCACCCTCTTCTCTCCCCATTACCCATGGCTGTGAGATCTTGGTGGGGTTCTCTTCTCACAGGGGAAAGCTCGCTGGCCACTCAGAAGAGCTTCTTGTTGCTGGAGCAAGACAGAGCAGCCTGAGCAGCCCTGAGTACCTGGTTCATAAAATACTGCTCCACCGTTAAAGCCCTATGGTATTTATGAGGCAGCATTGCAGGAGGCGTACATGTAGCTCTTCCCTGCATGCTCCCCGTCCTGCCTGTTACTCATGTACCCGCTGTCCCCGAAACACACAGAACCCAAATTCTCCTCCCCGGGAAAACAAAACTCTGCACCTCCTCTCATGCAGCTGGGGGGGGGTGGGGTGGGGTGGGGGTGGGAAAGAAGAAGAAAAAAAAGGAAGCTGTTTTAAATTGAGCTCATCTTTTTCAAAACTTCCTTTCTCTTTGTCCTTGAAGAAAGTCTCTTGGTTTCCACTGTCTGCTCCCTGTGAATGAATTTCCTAGCAGGGACACCTTGTTGGCTTTTTTTCTTGGGCTCAAATACAATGTTTCAAATGAAACACCTTTTATAGTCTCATCTACTTCATCTACAAGAAGATGGGTGAAAAAAAATCTATTTTCTTTCTTCTTTTTAAAAGATTTTTTTTCTTCCAAGTGGCCTTACAGCTCCTTTTAAGAAATTATATAGCAAATTGTGGAAATCTGGAATGGAGCTGGTAGTTTGATTTCTTTAAGACTCTCCCTTCTGCCACTAAGACAAAGAAACATTCAGTAAGAAAAAAAAAAAAAATCAAACTTACCATTTGGCTTTTGAACAAGGTGCAAATTAGTGAGTATTTGTTAAAATTTGAGACAGCAATTGTCTAAGAAAAATATTTTCAAAGAGGAGAAGGGTTTTTTTTTCTTCTTAAATAAAAAAGCCCCCGAACCTTCCTTTCTTTTAACTTCAAAGGGGAGCCAGATTGCAGAGGAAGAGAGAAAAACCTTAAATCTCCTCTGAAGGGAAGCAAGTAACTTAGTCAAAGGGATCTTATTTGCGAGGGAATAATTTTCTGTTAGCTTTTTTTTTTAAGAGATTGTCATCAAGTGACTTGTAAATTTTTAACTGAGCCGGTGAAACCTTTGCTCTGCTTCTGGAGATGTCAAACGGTCATTTATTTGGGAATGACTGGATTACGCTGACCTGCCTGTTTCAGAAAACTTCATCAGCAGGTGCCGAGCAGGAGTGTTTTCTCTGTTTTGGGTAGGTGTTTTCAGCAGCATAAGAGTGTATGAAAATGCTTCCAGCTCCCTAGGATGGCATTTTGCATTTACTTCTGCATTGATGCAAGTGGTGGCAACACAAACGCTTAAGGTTAGGCAGGGATCCAAGTCTTGGTGGAAGATAAGTGGTGCCTGTCCTGCCTGAGGTCTCTCGCAGCTACTGCATTTGCAAATAAATAGTAATGATAAAGAGGAATTTTCAGATGTGACCCATAGGTATTTCATGTTTATGCAAGTGATAATCTCTGGAAAAAAGATGCCTGTTAAGGGATGTTCTTGCAATTTATCTATGAAAGCTAGTGTCAGACTTGTCCAGAGTTATATTAACCCTTGTATATGTTTATATATGCAGCATCTGCTGCATCTTTGGCTGGGCTTGTAGATTTGACATTGAACTCCTCATTTCAATCTCAACTTTAATAACGTGAGCATTACCACAGTGCAACAGAGCACCGATTCATCCCATAGCCGGGGCTGCCAGTGGCCCGTGCCAGATGCTTCAGAGGAGATTGCAGAGCATCATCATACAGCTAATTGGTGGGAACACGTCCTCCCGCTGCCAGCTGGTGTTCATCAGCTATGTGTCCTGCAGCACCAGGGCCTGATGAAAATAGCCACGCGTAGTGCTTCTTGCCTGCCTTCAATCAGAGGAGCACAAACACCAGTGAATGAAACCCCTCATATGCCAGGTATTGTGTTGTTGCTATCTGTTGATTGCCTGATGTCAGGGGACCGAGAGCCGTCATCCTTGATGGAGGCTCAGCAGTTACAATCACTGGATAGCATCAACACAGGACCCGACATATGAAGGGTTTTGTTCACTGATGCTCGTGCTCTCCTAATTCACCTTATGGACCAGGGCTTGTCAGGCAGCACCTGCGAGTGCAGGGTGAGCGGCTGGGCACCTGGGGCGGCAGGCGGGGGGGATGCCGGCACAGGTAGATAGAGAACGAAATACACAGTAAAATCAAAAGCAATTAAAGGACACAAAGCTGGGCAGAATGTGATAACGGCTGGAGCCTGTGCAGGGACAGGATTACAGACCTGGTAGCCTGGAGCTGGGCTGGACCTGCCTGTCTGTGGAGGATGAGCGCTTCCCCCTCCTCTACAGAGCAGCAGAAGCCATTCATGTAGCTGTCGAGGGCTTTTTTGAAAGTTAGAAAGGTTTTTGGTTTTTTTTTTTTTTTGCCTCAATAACCTACAGCAGAGTCCTACAGGCTAATTATATGTTTCATTTTAAATCCTTTAATTTTTTTGTAGTTCAAATAGATAACTATGTTTTTCTCCCACATCTTTGATTCAGACAGATGATTTGCTTCATTAATTGATATGTGGAGGAGGGGGTCTAGAAATGAGCTGTATTTATGCTTCAGAAATAATCTTTTCCCAACTGTGTTTTTTTTCTTCTGTGAATCCTCATATTTATTTCAAAATTATCCTGAAGTGGATGTCACCAACCTTTGTCCAGAAGTCTTTTGCTGGATTAATTAGTCTATAATGAATCTACTTCTCATCCTCTTTGATCTCCAACTTTCAGGTTGGTGTCAGACTGCACCCAAAAATCTGCTGTCTATCCCCAGCTGTCAGTGTGAGGAGGAAGGCAGGGTGCTGGGGCTGCTTGCAAAAACCGACAGCTTGGCAGAGCTGGGATTTTGGTCGCTGAGGTGAAAATGCATTTGGGAAGTGCTGCTTTCTTGTGGAGGAGCTGTTGGAAACCAGTGAGTTCAGAATGGAGCCATCCCAGAGTCCATCCTGGTCCCAGTCCAGACACTCTATTGGGTGGCACAAGCGTCTCTGTGCCAAACAACGACAGATTCACCTCCCAGTGGGGAGGGTTTTGTGTAGCTTTGTGACTTGGTGATAATTATTTCAGCTCTTCCTCTTCCTGGCCAGATGGAGAAACTTGTGAAGGTCCCAGACTACAAACCAGACACCTAAGCAAATCACGCTGTCACACTGTCATGCCACCAGCCAGGGTCTCATCTCCCTGGGGTGTTTTCCAGTGCTGCTTGCTTGCTGCTTTCTCCTTGGGTTGGTGGTTTTTTTTTTTAACACACTTTGGTGAAAAACGGGTGTGAATCATTTTGCATGAGAAGCTTCTATTGCAAAAAGTGCTTTTTTTAGGAACACAGCATCTTTTTAAGTGAAATGCCAGAAATCGCACAAGCTGAAGCTGAAATGTGCTGGTTGCAACATTAGGTGCTAACAGTTGGCAAAGCTTGTGTCCCAGTGGCTAAAATACCAGAGAAAATGGCAGACAGCTCCTTGGCTTTTAAATTTGGGCTGTCTCACTTGTGTGACAGGAGGAGAGAGGGTAGGACTGGGCTCAGGCTGGTTGGTTGAGTGATTGACACATTTCACGGACAGCTTTTTATGGCACTCATCATGGTGATGCTCTGATTGCCTCTCCAGTTCTAATGAAGATCTGTAATGGGCCTGCAAGGTAGGAAAATATTATCTCTAATTTCCAGATGAGCCTGATCCACGTGGGTCCATTTGCTTGACATCACTGGCCTGTGTGATGGTGGCGATGGTGCCGTCCCATGCAGGTGGTGGTGCTGGTTCTCCTGGCCCCATGGTGCAGCTGGGCAGGGCTGGGGCTGGCCCCATGATAGCTCCTGGAGATACTCCCAAAGCCACCAAGAGACCCCTCCAGACCAGCAATGTTGTCAGCTGAGAAATGTAGAAAAAATGCCATGCCCACGTTGTTGGCTTTGTCTCGAAATCTTCAAATCAAACCAATTGATGGGTTTTGGGGAGAATTGTCAGGGTTTTTTAGATCTTTGTCTTTAAGATTATTTTTTTTTTATAGAAATGTCTGTAGAAAGGGTACATAACGTTAGTAACAGTCTCAAGAAAACTGGGAGAGTTTGAAAAAAAAGAACAGAAATGAATAGAATATTTTGTGAGTGTAGATATATTTGATGCTGGCACTAGCTTGATGTAAGGTAGGGAGAAATGTTTTTGGAAACCATCATTTGTAATAAAATCTTTCATCTGACAGTTCATGTCAGCCTTCAGATCACCATAACGGCTGTGACCACTGGCTGCGTAGCCGGGCCATCTGCTGAAGCTTCAGACCCTGCCACCCCTTCTGCAGCGTGTTGGGGACATACTCGAGCATCAGCATCAAGTACGGGGCCCCGGCTGCGGCACCGTGACGGACACTGCCTGCTCCCCCTTTCTTTGCTGCCTGTAAGTAGCTGCCAGCTGATGACAGACACAAACGGTTTATAGGCAGATTTGTAGAAAGGTGCGTTTTGTAGGTCAGTGCCACAACGAGGACAGCTGGGTCACTAGCTACCAAGATGAAGGATGAAGCCTCTGCTCTGGTTCCCTTTGACCCAAGCTGAGCAGCAAACTCAGCTTGCCCTCTGGGTGGAGAGGTGGCACATATGGATTTTGATAACTTTCTTCTGTTTAGAGGTCATTTTCCACTTTAAATATTCATGTTCTAAGGGACATTAAATAAATAATGCTGAACTTGTTAAGCTGAGCGGCTTTGCAACTTTTGCATTTTGTGTCTTGTTGGCAATTGAGAAGCAATGTGAGGCTTCTAAATACAACCTGCCCTGCAGTTAGGGAAGGATTTGCTGTTCAGACCCTGTTATCTGCTAGCTGGGTATGCAGACGGGTCTGCAAAACTGGTGTCTCTGGTAGCTGCAGGCTGGTTTCCTCTTTGCAGGGCAGAAAAACAAGAGTGCTGCAAATGAACGTTCTGGTTGTGGTCAGATGGAAGCCCCAGCCTGGGTCACTGTGGGTGGCAGTGGGGCATTGCCCTCGGCTGCCCGTGGCGTGGGGCAGGCAGGACGGCCCCGCTGCGGTCCCACCACTCCTCGCCTGCTCTGCGTGGGCTTTCGTAATGCGGATTTCAATGCATCGCCTGTAGGCTCTGCATTAGGTGACAATTTGGAAGGAATCCCTGTGGTTTGAGATTGAAAATAAATGGCCAGCGCCTCTTATTTTATTTTTTTCCCTATTTGGTTGGTACTAGAATATCCCACAGTGTCTTGGGACTAGCAGTTCAATTCAGACACTCGTATTTGCAAAAGATAGTTAATGAATATGAGGTTTCAAGGTAGGCGCCTTTCAGTGACATGAAATTTATGCAGAGACAGTTATTATACCTTTTTCCCCCCATCTGCTTCAGAAGGAATATGAATCACCAGCTGAAGGCCTCCTGTATTTGTAAATCAGCTGAAACATAACAGTGATGTTGGGAAGTTTTACTGAGTTAACTGAGCTACTTCTCAATCTCAGAGCTTTACATAACCCCTTCTTAACGCACTGTTATTTCCTTTATAGATAGACTCATAAATTACTCCTGGTACACAAAATGTGTGGGAGGCTGCCTGTTTGCACAGCATGGGACCAAGACCTGCACATTCAAATATCGGCAGACAGCTGGAACGCAATCTGTGAAAAGGCACTCAGAGCCTCCAGGTCTATTAAATACAAACTTTGAACATCTACCGAGAATTTTATATCTTGCATTACATGGGTAATGCCAAAAAGAATAGGTGCAATACTCCTGGGACTTTGTCAATAAATGTCACAGCAGAATATCCAAAAAATCTTTCTTCTGCTGGTAGGTGGATTGGTGTGCACACAGGGGCTGTGGGGACATATGTGTGGTTATGCATGAACGTATAATTGTGTATAACTATATTTCAGGGAGGAAGATCAGCCTGTGATAGCTATATTTAATCTAGTATCCCATTTTGCACTGAACTCTAACCACACTGAGAGAATCAGGAAATATGTCGCTTTGGGTTCTGCAGTTGTTTTGCCGCAGTCCTATAAAATTACAATGTATACAGAACGCAAATTGTCCTTTTCTGGAGTTATTTGCTTCCTAATGTGGGGAAAAGTTTCATTGTGGACAAAGTCACCATATTTGCTTCCAGCAGTGTGTCCAATTTGCACCCACAGTTTTTATAGACAAGTGAGGCCATAAGATGTAGCCTGATGGGCACAAAGGGAGCAGGGTCAGGATTGCTGAGCCCCATTGCAGAGCCTCCGGTTCAGCGTCCTTGTTAGCGTCTTTTTTATCTTACTGGCTGAATTCTTCTGAAACGGAGTCGTCTTATTCTGAAATGTCGTTCAAGAGCCAACTCTTATGCCAAACCCTCCAGCGGCTTGTTTTACACTGCTTTTACCTTGCGTAGCTGCGCAGACGTTACTATTATGTTTCGTTTCCTGTTACTCACAGCCAGTAATCAAAATTTGGAAAAATACTTTACTTTGTCTTTAATCTAAAGGCCACCTCTTGATTAAGCTGTTTTTGAATACAAGCCAGATACGTTTCCAGCTGAGAATAAGGCCTAGGTATTCAGGCTAGTCATATGTCAGATTTGATTAATAGCATAATCCATTGGGCATGGAACTGATACACTAACATTTCAAAGCATCTCTGGATGCTAACGGGTTGTGGTCGTCTGCCATGCAGGAGCTGCTTGGCTGTACCTGGTTTTTGGAAAGAAAGAGTCTGATTATGAAAGAAGTAATGCCCCAGGTTTTATCATAGAATAGTTTGGGTTGGAAGGGACCTTTAAAGATCTAGTCCAGCGCCCTGCAATGAGCAGGGACATCTTCAGCTAGATCAGGTGGCTCAGAGTCCCCAAACTGACCTTGAATGATTCCAGGGATAGGGCATCTGCCACCTTCTCTAGGCAACCTGTACCAGTGTTTCACCACCTGCATTGAATAAAATCTCTTCCTTATATCTAGCCTGAAGCTACCCTCTCTTACTTCTGTTGGTTCTTTTAGTTCTTTTAGTTATGTTTCTTTTCATTATTTTAGTTATGTTGTGGTGTTGTCCAGAAGCTTATATTTGGAGGTGGCTGCAGGGCTGCATGTGGGCTGCACTGATGTGGATGTGGGCAGGGTGACCGGAGGCTGGGGGTGGTGGCTTGCAAGCACCCTTACTGTGCAAACGCAGTCCCCAGCTTTTCAGGAGAAGGGACAGGTGAGTGAGATAGGTGAAACTCCCTTCCACACCCAAGCCAGCGTTTAGGCCATACAGAGAGCACCCGACCCAAGGAGCAGCAGCGGGAGCGGCTGTGCCGGTGGGAGCAGGGACCCCAGCCCGCCTGCTGCTGCACTCCACAGCAGGCACGGGCACGGAAGCCGTGTTACTGACACTGGCCTCAGGGAGCTGAAATATAACCAGCTGAGAAACAAGTCAAATTCTCTGTACTTCTCCCAAGAAATCAGTTGTTTCTGGGATATCATTGTTCCTTTCAGGAATAAGGTGTGGTCAGGAGGGGAGTGATGCAAACCCAAACAATGTTCTCTGCATGGCTGTTTCAGAAGCAAAAAGCCTCCGGCAGGTTAGGGGGTGCTGGGAAGAAAGCCTGTTCTCTTGCTAGGCTTGCAGCCTGTTCATGTATGACATCATTTAAGTTGCACCAAGTTTTGCTGCCTTGGTGCATCCTTCGGTCACATGGGGATAAAAGCTTTTGCCTACAAGGTCCGTGGAAAATACTTGGGGATTTTGAATGGATAAGTGCCCAAAAAACTATTGCTGATTGTGCTGCTAAGGAATAAAATTTGGTTTAATAAGCAGGGATGAGGTAGCGTACTGTTTAAAACCACCAATTAGCAGAAGTACAACATGCAGTTGTATGGTTTGAGTTTGTTAGACACTCCTGCTAGAAATACTCGGTGAAGTTTTTCAGGGGCATAAGCTGTCATGAGACCTAAAATTCTTTTCTTGATTCTACTGGTAACTTTCTATTTTTATAGCCAAGGGGGGGGGGGGGGAACCCATAAAAAAAAAAAAAAAAGAGATTAATACATCTGTTTTATAACAAGCTATCCAGGGTAGGAAAAAAACCTTCTTACACTTTGCCTTTCAGTTCTGCAATAATAAATTAACTATCACAGTTTAAGATGCAATTGTTGTTCTTTTACGTCTCCAGACTAATGCATCGTGACACCTCAATTACATGAAATATGGACGGCTCCTCCTGCCCCCTCTCTTCTAGGTGAAAGCCTGGGACCGCATCATGGGAAGGATCACCAGCCGCCTGGGCTGGAGGTGGCCCATCTGTATGCCAGGGTGCCCCGTGGTCCCTGCACCAACAGCAGGGAGGACACGGCATATCCATCCCCGCGCTGCTGCCAGACCTCCCTGTCCATGTCGCTGAAGGGGCAACGATTCTATTTGTGCTCCTGTGTACCTGCGGTCCTTAACAATTTTAAAAAAATAATATGAAGAGGGAGTTTGCAAAGCTACTGGACCAAAGCATGGTGACGTGTGGTCAGAAGTCGGGGTGCCCATGTGCTGCTGCCACAGATACTGCACAGGAGAACGGGAGAGTACGACCGACAGCTACTGTGAGCGTGGTGAAGAGAGCCTTCCAAAACAAGTGTGGAAGGACACTGGGAAAAAATTCTTCTATTTATTTATGTTGATGTCCCTGATAAAATTGCTTCCCACAAATGTTTTGTGACTGACACTGCCTAGCCCAGTAGCTGCAATAATCAAATCCTGGTAAGGCAATTTATCAAGTTGTGGGGTATTTTCTTTCTTCTTCTTTTTTTTTTTTTTTTCCCCCAGGAGAAAACAGTTGCTTGTTCTTTTATTCTGCCACCCTGGGTCTGCATCCCAGCCACTCCCCTCCTCTGGTGTGCTCTGCCTTGGCCGGGGTGTGCTCTCCCAAACCATCTGCTTGCTGCAGCGTCGGTGAAGCCATCCCGAGCCACATGACTGCTTGAATCCAGGTCCCTGAGCAGAACTGCTGAGTTTGGATGCTTCCAGACTAGGGTAAAATTCCTCAGCCCATCTCCATGAAAACGTGATTATTGTCATTAAATACATACTGTGATACACAATGTCTCTGCAATGCTCCCCAATGAGCCCGTGCACCGAATGTAATGACTCCTACTGTAGCTCAATACTGTACTCCGCTGTTAAGACAGCACCACATGCTTGGCTCCTACTGTTGATGAGTGGTCTACAAAGCAGCCTGATGATTTTCTAAAGGTCTGAGATCATGGTAACACCATGAGAGTCACAAAAAAGTGATGTCTCCTTTCCTTCCCTCCCACTGCCTGCAAGGCTCATTTTGCAAACTGCAGCTGCTGAAAATGGGAAGCCAGCTAAAGCAGCATCGCTGGGATGGCCTTACGGAGCTGGGATGCTGTAGCAGAAATAGGCAGGTCAAGGACAAACGTGCTGAGCTCCCAAAGCCATGCTTTGGTGGAATTCACTCTCCTGCTTGTAAGACAAGAGACCAAGGAGCTGGTGGTGATGCTCTGCTCTCCTGCCAGCATCACCAGGAACATGCATTCCCATGTGCTGCTGGTGCAGGCGAAGGCTGCCACCCTGCAGCACCCTGGCTGTGTCCATCCCTGGGCTCGGATAGGAACTGGGTGAGTAGCCATTGGCCTTGGCCACCGGGTCGGTGTGTGAATCCCTTCCTGCCCCATCCAACCACTGCTGCCTCCTTTCTTGTTTGGCCCCTTAGGAATCTTAACAGAGCCCATAATATTTAATGGGTTCACTAGTGATAATGTCATTTTAAGTGACATAGCTGTGATAGATCGCTCCCACACATCACTGAATTCTGTTTCTAAATTTTTATGTATTTTTGATAGGCCAATTTATCCCTGCTGCAGCTCCAGCCCATGCAGTCAATGGCATTCCACTGGGGGTGAATTTTGTCTGCTATTTACAGTGTGTGCTTTTAAGCAGTGATTGGTGTGACAGTGTGATCTGTACAGCTGTCTTCCTGTATTTATTCTTTTGCCTATAAGGTTGATTTATACCAGCTCAAAAAAAAAAAAAAAAAGAAAAAAAAGAAAAAAAAGAAGGTGTGCATAGCTTTTCATGTGAATGACTTTAAATAACTGATTAACGATTATTATTAGCATGACTATAATGGAACGGGGTTTGCAAAGTTTATGGGCTTGGCTGAGCAATTGCACGTAAAGCTGTTGTGTGCCCCTCTCCAACTCTAAACCTTTCCTGAGTTTTTCTTTATAATTGGACTGTGCCCTCTGGGCTCTCTCTGACTTGACGTGCCTGACATGAGGTTGGCGGCGGGGCTGCCTGTGTGTGGGATGTCTGATGTTCATGTGTGCGAGGATGGCATCGCGTGGGTACCCGCCGGGAGTGAGGGGTGCTCTGCACCAGCCCACTCCTTCTGGGGAGATGAAAATCCCCCCTGCCGACAGACAGCAGTGGTGGTTTGTGGGCAGGGAGTGCTCAAGTGTTCTGCTTGAACTTTTATGGTACGCATCAGCTTTATTTTGCATGAATTTTATGAGCTTAATAATGGTGGCTCTCCAAGGCGGTATCCTTTCAGACTTGTGTGACATGAAAAGCCCCTAAAGCTCCGTTTATCAAACCAGCTCTCCAGGCCTGTCTCTGCAGCTACAGCAGGTTGTGTCTTGCACCTTTGGGTCCCTTGTGGCTTATTTAGGGCTGCCCCAGGTGTCTCCTGGAGATTTTTGGAAGAGTGCAGTGCTGGGCTAACCCCCTGTTTGGCTTTGTGTTTCTTCTCTCCTCCTTGACTCGCAATAGCAGATTCCTGGTGGCCAGAAACACCTGCAAACAGCAAACCTCTACCCTCATGTGTCTGTGGGTCCTGGGAGAGCACAGGGACGGGCTCCTCACTGCTGCACCCTGTTGTGGAGAGCAGCACTATGAGCATCTCCTGCCCACCTGGCACTAACCTGCCCTGGGGTGTCAATTAGCATCAGTCAGACAGCAAACTCCTGACAGAGCAGCTGCCGCACAGTTAATGTTTTCCAGGACTGAGCCTTCTCGGTTGTTTATTCCAGCAGCTTATCCTGCTGGAGCTACCACCTGTGGTACCAAATAGGAGGAAGGATGGCTATGTTGTCATGAATACGTCATGAACACTTTGTGAACACCTTCTTGCCCTGAAAGAAGGAATTTCTGAGCCAGGAAACGGAATGTGTGTTTTTCTGAAGGTTTAACTTGTGTGTTTGGTTTTATGTGTTTGCAAAAGGATAACCAGAAGCAGCCTGCAGAGCGACACCAGAGGGGTTCAGTTTTCACTAAAGTTGTGCAACGCAGCCATCCAGCTAGAAGCACCCTTGCTGCTTGGTTGTCACATTTGTCCCTTTCAAAGTCCTGGGAAGGGAATAATACGTTGGTTTTTTTATAAGATGTCACCCCTTCAAAAGCAGTACAGGGTAAGGCAGAGTCTGAGAATATTAAGTATTATTATCGTTAATCACAGCTCAAGTAAACCTGCCTGAGAATCAGTTTTATTATTTATTCTCCTTTCCTCTAGTTTAGGTTCCCTGAGCAGGGTTTGATTAAAAACTGTTGCACCTCATTTTACTCACAAGGACTGATGTGCTGTGTTGCTGTCACCTGTCTGCAGCCAAAATAATGTGACACATCATGGAAGTGGTTGAATACTTGCTACTGGTTTTGATCTTCTTCAAAATATCATTTTCACTTTATATAGCTAGAGAATAGCTGGCCTCCTGCCGTTCCCATTCACATCTTATCCTTGAACAATGAGAAGAAAATCTGCCTGCAGTAAATGTTCAGTTTATGTTGGGGAATTTTTCCAATACAGAAAGAGAAAGGGAAATAAAGCAGCTTTATGAAATAATGGTGCCATTCTCAGATAAACATGGATATTTTTGCTGTTAACTTCATGAATAAGGGGGAGTAAGGAGGTCAGCTGCAGCTGAACTTGTGCCAGAACTGCTTGCCTATTCAAAGGTTTTGGGCTTTTAGGCTTTTTGAGATTTTTATTTTTTTTTAAAGACTTTTAACTCACGCAGGTTTTACCTTCCTGTATCTAAAAAGGGCAGATTTATTACAGGTGTAGCAGCATGTCTCTGGTATTTTGATAAATGTGGGTTCCCCAGGGGCTGAGGGATGCAAGCTCTCTGCAATTAGCAGCATGGGAGCGGGCAGCGCCGTGCGGGGCGAGGCGATTGGCAGGTGGCAGGCTCAGCACGGAGCCGGGCGAGGGGGACTTCATTGCTGTGGAATTGTTCGTATTTGTCACCGGTTTCAGTGGTGCCCAGGGAAACTTGCTGTTGAGCTGTCTGGCTGTTTCTAGCCCTGGGACCTTTTCTGCTCACCTGCCTGCCCAGGCAGCGTTGATGTGCCAGCCCAGCAGCAGCTCTGCGGAGATGGGCACGCAAAGCAGGTTGCTTGCAAGTACTGTGGTTGTGTGAAACACGCATTCACTGGCATGACTCTGCAATGAAACATCAGCTCAAGTACTTTTTATTATTAATTTCAAGCTCCAGCTGCTGCCTTGAAGCATTTTGTTTTGTCATTCTGAAAGTTGCTGCTCAGACCAAACAAAAGGGAAAGAAAAATGAAAGCAACCCCCCTAAAACTCATTAGTAACATAAAGTCTTGCAAGGATGGCTAACGGTGTCTAATAATCCATCAAGGTGGTTCATCTGTCAGCTATAAAAATATCATCCCTAGAAGTTTACTAAAGCTTTATAAGGTCTAAGTAGACTTCAGTGTTCACGGCAGCAGTGCTGTGATGGCAGTGTGCAGGAGGCATGGCGTGGCCAAAGAAAAGAGTGCAGTACCCACATCGTGCAGGAGCAGCACTGGGAGTGCTGGCCAGAGGCATGTCAGCCCAGAGGATGGGGTCTCCTTCAGTCCCGGCTGCAGGGGAGACAAAGGCAGTCATGCCAGGGTATGCCACTTTGCCAGAGGAAATCAAAAAGCCCATCAGTGTGGCAGACTGTCAGCTGGCCTAAGAGGTGGGATCTGCTGCAGGGGGTCCTTGTGTCTGGTTTCACACAGCATGGCTTCTTGTTCTGTTATTCTTGCAAAGCTTTGCCCAGTAGTCTCTATCGCACCAGTGTCATACTGGAGAGGATGAGGTATCTGCTGGGGATGTGGGGAGAGCGGGGACCAGCCCACCCACTTGCACCGGGCTTGCCAAAAGGCACTGGAGAGAAGCTGTAACCTTGCCTTGTCCTCTGCCGGTGCAGGCACTTTCCTCCCCAGCTGGGTTCTACCTCCTCAAAGCAGGGCAGCGAGCTGTGGGGTGGCTCCACGGGGGCTGGGGGTGAGCTGGGAACGCACACGCAGAGGGCACGCGGGCGCCCAGGGGCTGCTGCGGTCGGGCCGTCGGCAATACACTCGTACTAAGGGCTTCATGGGCCGTACATGACTATTCATCACTAGGAGATACTCTCTCAGCACCTCCTGCAATGTCTCAGTCACCTTCTCCACTCTTCCTTTCAGTGACTTTGCCCTCAACTAATCCATCATCTGGTCTGGCCCCTGGAAACAACACGTGGTGTATCTGCTGCTTTAAACTGCTGACCTTCAGGCTTTGCTTCCGCGACAGTGCCTGGTCCGCGTTGATCCCTTTTCCCTTTGGAGACTGCTGACACATTCGGGTTTTGAAACAGCTTCATATAAAACTAGAAGGAGGTCTTAAATCCAGATCAAGCTTAACACCCACTGCTGTTCCCCCATGCTCCCAGTCTCTTCCCTCCTGCACGTTTTAAGCCATTCTTTTCACTCTGCTGCTTCATGGGGCTAATGAGTTTACCGCTGCTATTCCCTCTGACGAGGGGATGGGAACAGTCACACAATTACTGCAGAAGGCTTAGAAATATATGTAAGTGGTTTGGGTTTCCCTGTGAAATCTGAATTCAAATCCCCATTCTCAGTACAAAAAATAAAAGGGAAAAACACCAACACTGAAGAGCAACAACTTAAAAAAACCCACATCGTTCATAGGGAGTCTGAGGTTTTGCTGCCTTTTTCTCTAGATGGGAATGTTGTAGCATTGCCTACAGAGCCTTTCTTCTCTGCATTAGGCGAGCGAGGAGATTTCATTTCATACATCATTTACAATGGAGTGCGTCAAGAGCAGAGTTGGTGCATATTAACACGGGGATGTGGGGAAAGAGTTGGGTTCTTTGAAAGTTTCAAAGCATTTCCACTGAGGAGGGGAGCCTGGGCTGCTGATTCCCTTTCACTCTGTTGTAGAAGCTGTGTGAACCAAAAGCCCATGAAATGGAAAGAGGAGAACAAAGGCACTGAAAGGCCTGTAATGTGCCAGCGTTAGTGGGAGCTGGAGTAGCACAGGGATGGTGTAGCAGCCAGCCCTGTAAGTGTCAAGAAACACTTCCATCTCTTATTGCTCTCCTAACTGCCTCCTGCCTTCCATTATATTCACAGAGGAGTGAGTTCAAGGTCGTCCCTGTACTTAGCAAGAGTGTTCATGGATTGGGAGAACCTGAGGAAGATGTCCATCCTTCTCCTTCCCTCCCAGCCCATCTGGCCAGCAGCTGTTCATGATCAGGCTTTGTTGCCACGTGCTTTACTTTAAGCTAAGTCTTTAGATCACTACATAACAGCCACCCCGCGTATTGATTAAAAAGTCTTTTCATTAATTATTTGTTTTAACAATTGATGTTCTTTTTAAAATATGTTTAGGTTGTTTTTGATTTCTTTCTGGATTTTGAAGCCATAAGATGTACTTGAGAAAAGTGGAAACGGTAAGTCACTATGAGCTCTAAAACTAAATCCAGGGAAGCTGATGTTGCCTCATCACAGGACTCTAGGGGCTAGAACTTTCTGGAGAACACCAGGCACCACAAAACTTGCTATAAAAATTATGAGACTGAGAGTGACATGGTCATATCTTGTCCCTTCCCTTGTTTCTGCGGGGTTTCCCTCTGTGCAGAAGCTGCACAGGCCACCCTGCAAGAGGGAAGAGGACAGTCCCTGATGTCTTGTGATGTCTGTGCCAACCTCTTACCACCTTCCTCGTGGCTGGAGAGAGCCACTGGGCAGGGGTACATGAAAAAAAATCCTCTCTGCATGCTATCCCTTGCCTTTTCTATGGAAGACCACCTAAGGGGTCTTGAATTTTGGATAGAAGTGTCTGGCAGAGAGCCTTAGGAATAATGCCAGCATAAAGGGCATCTTCTAGGACTGTTGCACTGGGAACACAATGATTATCTTATCTGCCTGATGCTGCTCTTCCACGTACACAGTTGTAGGTCAAGGGATTGGGAAGAGATTTAAATAGGAGTTCCCATGGCTCCTGAAATTAATACAAAGGCTTACTTGGCTGACATTAATATAAAGCCTTTCTTGGCTGTTATAAAATTCACCACATTCCATTCTGGTGGGTCACCTTAGTGCTATCTGATCAGAGGCAGTGCAGAAACAGCAGCAAAAATGCCCACCACGTCGGGGAGCTTCCACCTGGCTTCAGACACTTTCGGGTTTGTTCAGTAATTGATGTTGCACAGAGATGTTTCCCTGGATTTAGAAAGTTTATTTTCAATTAAACTGTTGACTGGTACTTGCTCAGACTCTGTTCCAGAACTAGTGATGGATTTAAGTCACTCAGGAGACAATTCAGCTCACTCCAGGTGACTTCTGCAAGGTTAGAGAAACAAAAAAAAACATGTCGGGTTTCTGTCAGCTGTAAGCTTTGCCCTGTTAGAGTTAGTGAATGGAAACTTTTCCCATCCCTCCCCCATGACTGCGCTCGAGACTCCACAATCTATTTTCTCTCACTCTTCACCTCTTCTCCTTTATATTGGCTGCTTTGCACCAAAAGCCCCATAGTTACATGCACTTTGACACTTGCTTTTCAAAATGCCTGATTGTGGAGTTCTGCCAATACCAGCAATTGATCTGGTGCCACAGACCAGCTTAATTATTCAAGGTCAGTCTCTCTCTGTCTCTTCTTGTCCAGGGAGCAGCAGCTATGGGGAATAAAACTTGAACAGTCTTTAAATTTTAATCATAAACTTCAGTAAGTCACAGATTTGTTTTGCTGTATGTGGGTTTTTTCTATTGTACTTCTTGCAACTTCTCCAGCATCACCACTCAGAGCATGTCTTTATTGCTTGGTACAACAGTGTGCTTTTGTAAAGCACAGTATTTTACACTGCTATTTAAAATGCATAAGTTGTGTGATCTAAGCAGTTTCCAGTTCACTTTTGAGCTCCTGTAAAACGTATCCCTTAAGGCAGTTCAGCTGAGCAGCTAAGAAGGTGAGGGTATTGGAGGTTGTGAAATGGCTTGTCTGCTAATTCTTTCTATGTGCATCTCCTCAGATAAATCTCCTGTGACCTCCTACTACAAGCAGAACATTAGTTAAGTATCTTCTTGGTAATGGAGTATCCTGGACCTGATCTTATATTATATTAAGGACCCTTCACGCTATCTGGGAACACGCTGGCCTTCAGGAAAGGTAGGAAAGGTGTCCCTGAATGCACATGATGTGCAAGTAACCTCACTGAACAGTGCTGGACTGACGCAAAGGCTCTGGTGTTCAGCCCTGCTGTGGGTCACAGGCAGAGTCGGGCTCGAGGCTTGTCAGGTTGCACCACGTTAGGCGTCTGCTAGTGCACGTGAGGGATAAGAAGGAACAAGACCCATTTACAGCAACCTTGGGGATGCTGGGATTTTCATCCGCCTCACCCAGTTGGAAAACAAAGAAGCCTTTGAACCCCTCAGTCCATTCCTGAAGTGACTCTGAGAGCTGACAGAGTCTGAGGGATTGTTGTAAGTTTATAGTAAATCCTTATAATAATTATTCTATATTATAGAAAAATTATTAAAAAAAATAAGAAAACCTGAAAAAGAAGACCTGCAAATGGTTTTTAAAATGACTAATAATAACACATCCTAACAGGATGGGGCAATAGTGCAAGGATGCAGGAGGCACAATCACCTCTGTCTCACTGGGATCGTGGGAGGAGGAGCTGCGGGAAAGTGAGGAAGCTTGGGTTGCTGCACAAGGGAGAGGGCACACTGGCAATGGGAGACCAAGCCTCCTGCAGTCCCTGCCACAGCTCCTGTGCTTGGGAGAGAACCTGGGGACAGCAGTGCCAGGGCCATGCCCACCGGGCCCGCACAGAGCTCTGCAGAGGTGCAGGTGGGGAGCGAAGGTGACCGGTGCTGAGAGGCAACGGCACGGTGACGACTGGGGCTCGGTGTGTTGGGGACACCAGCCTGGCCACCGCTGGCTACGCGGTGCTGCCAGCTGGCGGGCCCTGAGGGGTGACACTTCTTACACATTTTTCGAGGGGAAATAAAGCCCGGCAATCTTTGCTAATTTTAAAACTTTTGGCATGATTACAGTATCTCTGGTTTACAGCACCCAGCCATTAGTGAAAAGCACTATGCAAGTCAATTAATGATAATGTCTCTTTCCTTGAGATAAAATAGTTCATTGTTACAAACCAGCCGGGATGCACAGAGAGGCGAGCTGCATGTTGCCCTTGATGGTGCAGGATGAATAGAAGTGCAGATTCGCTTTCTTCCGGTGCAGTTGCTGGCTTTGTTGCAGATTTAAAGCAGCACTGTTTGAAGCTTTGCCTCTATAGCTGTGTTATGCTGTCCTCCTTTGTAATGAAAACTTCTCCTTTTTCATCATTTTTAATTTCAAAGCCTGTAGGGGTTAGCTTCCTCAAGGCTACATCTTGGCCTATGAAGAACGGAGTCTCTAGCTCTGCTCTTCCTCGCCAACCCGATGGCCAAGGCTAGTTGGCTTTCACCTTCTATAACAATAGTTTATAGCTCTTGGCTGGTGTTTACCCAGCACCTTGTCTTGTTTTAAAATGTATTCCTAGATGTGAAGCCATTTGTTCCCGAGCTGAAGCCCTTGCTGCTAGTTTGGGGGAGGTTTGTTTACTGCAGTAACCAGCTTGTTCCGTATGTATTCCCATCACTCTCCCTTGCTATAACCTACAAATCTCTCCAACTTATTCAGCTCAATACTGGAGATGGTTTTTGAAGTCTTCTTTAAAGTATAGTGAGTGCCCTTAAAAATTTTCCCCTCTTTGAAAGTTTCTACCTGTTCCAATACAATTCCCTATTTTAAAGATAGGGAATAAATATCTTGGGGATGGCTGGCTCACATACAGCTCCTATCTTTTAAAACATTAATGGTCCATGCTGTTTGATTCTTTTTGAAAGTACTCTGTTCCTACTTTGTTTATTTAATTTCTTTTCTCTGCACTGGGACTTGCCAAATGGAGTCATATCCCGTCCCCCTGTCCCCTCCCCCTCCCCCCTTTCATTCACAGAAATCAGTGAGATGCAAATACGGCTCATTTAGTTTTAGCATTGCCAACTTTTGTTTCAAAAATCAGACGTAAGGTCCCTTGAATTTTGAAATGGATTTCAAAAAGCCTTGTTGAAGAAATAAATTCTGAATAATTTCTGGGTTTGCTTTCTGTATTTTGTGCCTTTGAAGGTTCACACTTCCGAGCCTTCATGTAGAATCATAAGAGATTGAAACTTGTTTTACTCTTAATAACCGCTGCATCCCCTGCAATCACACAGTTCCAAGAGGGAGCCACTGTAGGAAATGAGCCAAGTCAAATACTGCAGCTTAATAAACTCCCAAGACTTGACAACAACAAATTTTGTTCCTGAAAATTGCCCATCGGTTTGCCTATAGCAGCTACGACCTCTGGGAAAACAAGATGGGAACAGAGAGAACCACAAGTGCACTCAGGGCTACACAATGAAATAATCCACTCCGTAGACACTTGCATGATACGACCAAGCCTTTGCTAACTCAGTCTAGAAGCTGAAGAGTGGCTTGGACACAACTTGTGATGCTGCCGAACACCCCCCGTGCCGAGGGATGGGTGCATTGCCTCCCACACAGTGCGTTTGGGAGCCTCCTCCAGGCACTGCTCTCCGGCTTAGGGCTTACAGCCAGCAGGTTTGAAGACAGTAATGATTTTGTTCTCTTCAGGGGGTATCGGCCCTTCAGAGGTTTACCAAAGCTCAGCACTACTTTGTGTTAGAGCTGGTCTTTCAGCCCCAGGGCTGAGCTTGGGCTGTTTGAGCCCCCCCAGCAATACCCCTCTGGTTTGCCTGTGACTCCGCTCAGCTGCAGATCACTGGACTTATTAGTTGGAGCTGTCTCTCCCATATTAGTGTCATTTTAGCTTGTCCTGTCCTGTGGCAGGTATCCATGGTTCTTTGGCTGGGTATGACTGGTGTCTCCTCTAATTCATGTCAAATGTTGAGAAGAGCAGAGCTGGGGAGGAGGGAGCTGCCCTCGGCCAGCGCAGGGGGAGCGGGCAGAGGGTCCCATGCTGGGGCCAGGGTCCCTGCAGCCACTGTGGGCCGGGACCAGACCGATGCCTGAGCACCTTTGAAGTGAGCACAGGAGCAAAGCTGGTCACATATGGCCGCTGTAGTTTTGCTGTGAGTTTTGGTTTTTTTGCAGCCTCTTGCGCAGAAGGTGAGTGGGGGCTGTATGAGAGATGAAGATGATTCAGTCTGTCAGAAATACAGACTGGATTTTTTCTCTGCTCTTGGGAGACGTTGATGACACCACACAGATGGTCAGGAGATGAAGCTCGGGATGTCTGTGGATGGTCATCTCTGCCCCACGTCTGGGTGATGTTTACAAGGCTTGTCCAGTGAAACCTTCCCGTACACATGGTCCATTCCTGACACCATCAAGCAAGGGAGACCGAAAGCCTGTGTGCGGAGACTTGGCAGTAAGTAACAGAAGCATGTACAGGCAAGGGCTTAATTAAACATTGTCCAGGCAGCAGGGCTAGCAGGCGGGTCACCTCTGCCCTGCCAAACTTCAGTCCACGTGCTGAAATCCCCTTTTCTTTTCTGCCTTTTAAGTCTTTTGCCTTTCCTGTCTGCAAGATGTGGGATAGCAGGCTTGCTGCTTCTCTCCCTTTTTCCTCTCACATGAGATACATATAAAAATATATATCATTTATAGATAACGTATACATAAAATAATATTCTGCCTAAATACAGGCAGACACACACAAAGCATGTTGCAGAGCCTGTGGGAAATACTGTCTGCAATGGAGCTTGCTAATTATAGCAACTCTAATGGCAGCTTCCCCCCACCCTTCCCAACAGCAACAGAGATCAAAACCTTTTTTGTTTAAAATATTTACTGTACAGCTTGCAAAGCTTTAATCAATGTAACATGACGTTTCCTTGCAACAGCCAAGTAATAAATATGCAATTAATAGGGAATTGAAATACACCCATTAGCTGTTTGCAGAGTCTCCACTTCCCCACTGTAAAAACGCTTTCAGAGCATTTAATGCTCTGCCTACAGTCCGCTGCGCTGCTGAAGCACGGGGAGCGAGATGATCCCCCTGCTTCCTGGTGAGGAGAGGGGCAAAGCGATTCAGGGCAGCTTGGTGAAGGTTGCAGTGGAAATCAGCCTTGCCCTGCTTCGGCAGCTGCCACCAGCCTGGGCCAGGGGGGTGGGCAGCAGGGCAGCAGCTCCACCTGTGATTTATCTCTCTCCCACCTTGGGAGTTCGGCTTTTGAGACTGTTGATTTTGCTTCAGTGAGTGCAACTCTGCACAGCTTAACGGGGCTGGGCATGCTCATTTCCAGAGGGTCTGTATTTGCCCAGTGCAGGGCCAGAAGGAGGGGGCTGGGCTCTGTACGTACCTGGTTCCCCCAGGCACCGCGTCCCTGACTCCCGAGGAGCCAGGCTTACAGCGGGGCACCCCTCGGGTCTGTACTGCAGTGGCCCATCGGCCAAGTTAGCCTTTGCCATCTGTAATTCTTAAGATGATTTTTAAAAAGTTAGTTTCCCACCATGGTTGTAGCACTGTCCCGGCTCTGTCTTGGGCAGCAGAAGACAGCACGGAGGTGGCTAGAAGGCCCTTGATCTTGATAACTAAATGGTAAAATATACCAGTCATAACCATCCGCTTCAGAGCATTCTTCAAACCCTCGTCCAGCAATCTGCGTGATACGCTAAAGCCGCGTTGTGGGACAAGAGACTGACCCGATGCCACAGCCCTGGCAGCTTGCCCAGCAGCCAGCAGGCTCCTCATCGGTGGGGCTGACCATGACCCCTGCAGCCCCCCTGCTCAGCACTGCCCGAGACTGGGCTGAATGATGCCCAGGTGGGTGTCGGGGCACCGGAGCTCACGGAGCCGCTCCGTACGCAGCCAGACTACCAGCCAGATGCTGCTTCATGGAAAAGACTCCCACCACACGGGGAGGAGGCGGCGCTGAGCCTTGTGCCTCCCAGCTAAGCATTAGTGAAGCTTTTTAATCTCTCACTGTGGGATTTCTTTTTGCTTCAGCATCGCGCCATAAAGTATTTCAGACAAGGTGACATTTTCCATCTGCATAAAGTGCTTGCAAACAGTGTGAATTTAACTTTTATTGGCCTGATTTAGGGGTATGGGACTGTGCATAAGTCTTGGTCTCTCAACCTATAGCCCTGCACTTTAAGTGATGAATTAGTCAGTAAAATAAACAGGGTATTATCTAGCTGTACACACGTCTGCATCTTCCAAAGAAAATTAAACCTTGTTTGAACGTACAAAAGCTAATGATGGTGAAATCAACTTGGCTATAAATTACGCAAAACTCAAAACTAACCTGGAACTTTTGGAGAGCTTGAAAACGCCGTGTCTCCTGGCGCGGGAAGCCTAGCACGCCGGATGGCAGAGAGCAACCGTGCCGAGGTGCTGCATGGCACTGGCTGTGCCACTTCGTCCCTCCCTCCGTCTGCCGAGGCTCACCACTCCCTGTGAGGTATGAGCAGGTTACAGAAGTTACTGCAATTCCTGTTCCCTTCCCCACGTACCGAGGGAAAGAGTGATCCATCAGTTACCATCTGCAGCGATCGACAAATGTTGATGTCTTAATGGCAACCACCATACCTGCAGCTGGGGTGTGATGGAATACTGATAGAGCCATTAGTACCCAGGCTGGTGATGTGATTTTATATTTCATTTAACCCAGAACACAACATGCTGCAATGTATATATTTGTAACTGCTCCCTTGATGGTCTCTCTGGAGTATTATAAAGATTTATCATGTAGCGTTTGGTCAATACTAAATACCGTGAAATGTCAGTAGAGCAGTTCTTGGGATCGCTTGAGCAGTAAATAACAGAATCCTACAATACCCAAAAAGAAATGAGCAGGTGAGCAAGCAACCTTACAGATACAAAACGAAACAAACCCAATCCCTAACCTTTAGAAAAGAACAACAAAGCAGCAAGGTTTCTATCATTAAGCCTTCTTGACTTTTAATGAGATGTATGAATACTTGTCATTTAAGTGATTTGAAAAGGGTAGCCAGCTAGATCTGGAAATGCTGTGCCATGGATTTTTGGGGCCAGATGCCACATCAAGTTTCCTTTCTTTTACCCCCATGGAACCCTTGCTTGTTTTGTGACCCTGTGGAAGCAGCCATCCTACGGTTAGCGAGACAGCACGAATATCCTCTGCATCCTTCCCTCCGTCTGAGAAACAACAGCTGCTTTGTGGGAGGTGGGACGGAGACCCCCTCTCAGTGCTGACATGTTCCCTCCTAATCGCTCCCCAGCTAATGGTGGGGATTGCTCTGAGAAAACCCTCCAGGTTTTTTTTTTGGTTTTTTTTACAGGTCAGAAGTTGGCTACTGCTTAAACATATGTTCCTCTCTCCCTGTCTCTGACTTGCAGAATAGCTGCTAACTAACCAAAAGACAACATGGTGAGCCAAGGCTATTAGTGAATAATAATGCCATTTGCAGGCAGCAAAGGCTGAAAGGCTTCCAGAGCAGTTAGCAGTCTGCAGGCATCTCCCAGAAATGCATGAACAAGAGCTCCTGTGCATCAGCCAAAGAGCAATTATTCTTGGAAAGCACGTCTGCCTCACGCTTTAAAATCTTTCCTAGTGTCTCGAGTTTAAAAAAAAATGCACTGAAAGAAAGCAGAAAAACTGGAGTAAAGGACTTCACCTGCTGTGAATGAACATGACTGCAGGTGCGTGCACCTCCCGGCCCCTCCAGCTCCGTGCTGGATGCCCCATGGCAGCGGCAGCCGGCTGGGATGAGCCAGGCTGAGCAGCCCAGAGCCTGGCTTGAGGCGGTGGCCACGGGTAAATCCCCTCTCCCGGCTTCCCCAGAGCAGAGATACTGGCAGCATGCAGAACTCCTCAAAAATTGCGTTTTTAGGATGAACTTCAGTCAAGTGGGTTTGTTTGTTGGCTGGGTTTTTTCCTTTTCTGTTCGCTTTCCTAGGTTTCTTTCCCCCAAACATCTTATTTGTAGCAGAAGATTATATTCCTAAAGGGGTCATTCTGAGCACAGTATTGTACACAGTTCTGCTCTTTAAAGAACTAGCACGGATTCTAACAGCTCTCCAGGCAGGAAATCTGGTGGGAACTCTGCTTTCCTGCTTACTGATCTAATGCTGGATCCAGCGATCCCACTGAGCCCATCAGTGCAGTGTCTTGGTAGCAAATAATGATACAGGGAGCCACCAAAGGACTGTTTTATGGTCCAAACTTGTTAACTTCAGAGAATGGTTCTTTTGCAACCTTATTATATTTTTTGGCAAATCACTGAGATGCTTGCTAGTTTATGCCACGTCTTTGTTTAACCACTCTGGTGCTATTTTTTTTCCCTTTAAATTGTATATTTCAGTTCCTACATGAGACTTACTGTCAACATCCTTTTGTGTGTGCTTTTTCTGTATCCTGTTGCATCTTTTTTTGGTTCACTTACTTTAATTATGCATTCTATTTCAAGTACATTGTTTTATGACATCACTTGTTAATTGTTCAATTATCACACTGTTCCTCTGCAGCGTACAGTAGCCTTGAAGTGCTGTAGGAGTGTGCCACAAAACGGGGGGGAGCAATGGCCTAAAGACCCAAAGATGCGTGGTAGACAGTTCTGCGCTATTTAATTATGTGTTGTTTGGCAAATAATTGGTAAGAAATCGGCTTCTTTCTCGGTATGGTAAGAGCTTTTGCAATTTGCCAGCAGGCCCCCACCAGGTGAAGCCTACTGCTCCTGGCCAGGCTGCAGGGCTGAGCTCCTGGCACCGCCATTAGCCCGGGAGCAGAGAAGCTGCGGTTTGCATGGGTCACAGCCAGCAGGACCTCTGGGGTTACTGGCTGACGTGCTGCTTTTAGGACTAACAGCATCTTGTGGCACTGGAGACATCAGCATGGGGACTGTGCTAAGCGGTCAGCTGGTGCCCAAGAGGTGCAGGTTAACAGGAGGTGCGTTCAGCTGTCACCTCGTAACTCCATCAGCTCACCTGCAGCTACAAGTCCAGGCTCCTACCCTTTAATTTACTTCCATACTAACTCGCCCACCTCACCTTTGCTTTAGGATGCCAGCTCCCTGCTACCCTCTGCATCTTCAAAAAGGTGAGAGAGCCAGTGGGCTGCACCTCCCTGTCATCAGCCCTGCCTGAATTTCAGCGAAGTAATTAACAACAGACCAAACCCCACGGGATGCAGCTGCACAATTAGTTGTAGGTGTTATGCTGAGTGCTGTCTGTGGACTCAGAAGCAGTCAGGTACACATGTTTCCATAGATGAATGAGAGGAGTGTTGCGGTCTGTAGACGCAGATCAATCGCATGGCTGGCTTTCGGCTGGAAAAGATAAAGGTGTGTGCTGTGTCTGACTGAGGAGGGACTGATGCTGCCTGGGTGGCTGCTCGGTCAGAGTGCTGCCTGGGCAGTGTGCGCAGGTTGGTGTTACAGCAGCAGGGTTTTGAGTAATTCCCACTCAGATTTGGGAGACTGAAAAGCCCAATTAAGCAGTGCCCAACTCCTCTCATGTGCCCAGAGCTGTGTGTGACACCCTCTAGGTAGCTGTGCACACTTCATATCATCTTTTTTGCTATACAAAGCCCAAAGACAGTCTGGAAGCTGGTTTATGACACCAAATTCTGCATTACATACCTCAGACAAAGCACACCAGGTGGTCCACAGCATGTCCAGGTACAAACCAGTTTCATTTGCAAATCCATACTGTATATTAGCTTGGAAGGGATGTGTGAGTTGATGGCTCCTGTTTCTGTTAGGTACGCAATAGTCTGTGACCCATTTATAATAAAAACCTGAAAGAGAACTGAAGATGCTGAGATTCTCCATATATCCCTGCAGTATCTCACTTGTTTTACAGTAATTTGATGCTGCCTGAACACAGTAGTCGACCTTTTTTTACTCCTGCTTGCAGGGTAGAACAGCAGGGATGATAAACCTTATG
The DNA here is from genome assembly GCF_017639655.2 of Falco naumanni. Classification (NCBI taxonomy): domain Eukaryota; kingdom Metazoa; phylum Chordata; class Aves; order Falconiformes; family Falconidae; genus Falco; species Falco naumanni. The sequence continues at coordinate 16,864,286 of NC_054067.1, forward strand.
CTTTAGTTCAGAAATAGCACACATCAGTGAGAGCAACCAGGGTTGCACCACGGGAGAGAGTGGGTTGTGGCAGCTCAGAGCAATACCGATTACTGAGGTTTATTATATATACAAGAAAACCATATTGCCTGCCAGAGAAATTGCATATTGGCCTAAAAGCCTGTTTAGGGTTTGCTGTTTAAACCCAGGCTCTTACCCAGTTTTATGTCCTTTCTCTCCTGGGGAGCGTGTTCATTTTAGAGCCTTGGATGACTCAGAGTCCTGAGAACATGAAATGGAGACTTTCGTGAGTGTTGCGATTGTCCTACTCCACCCGGAGTTGGCAGTCACTGAAGTCTGCATCAGCTGAACACACCTTCAGGTTGCTGCTCTTTCCTAAAGGCAAAAATCACCATCTCACAATAAGCCAAGTAAAAAGAAACCTGTGAAATAGCTACTTGAGGTAGAAAGGGAAGCACAGTGTGTGGATGGAGAGGAAATGTCACTCTGGCCCCTTGAAAAATGTATTTGTGCCCTAAACGAAGGAACAAAAAATCAGGAGTAGGAGTGACCTTGCATCCTGTGCAGCCTTGCCATGCCCGGTGTGTGGAGGACCAGCTTTGTTCTTGGAGCAACATAGTCATGGGGAAAGGTAAACCTCAGCACAAAGAGCATGGAAAAAAAAAAGCAAGCTAAACTAGCACAGGATGAAAGCAGCACTCAGGGTCATCTGGGTGCTGGATAGCATCTGCTTTTGTGTATACAGAAGGAAACATAGCATGAGTAATGGCTCTGAAGCAGCTATGCTGGATGTTTATTGCACAGATATGACTGGGGCAAATGAGAACATCTCCACTTTTTCAGCAGGCAGTGCACAACGTGTGTGACTCTTATGGTGACCACAGACCTCAAGAACAGTGGGCAAGCGCCTTCCTTCTAGTAAACCGTATCATCTCTTTCCAAAACCGTGAAGCCCAACCTCAGAGATCACAGGGATTTTGCTTGATTAAAGACCAGAATAAATTTTGGGGCCAGGTTGTCTGGCTGTTGTAGCAGCAAATGTGGGAAGAAGGGCCTCAGGCTATTTTCCTTGACATGGAAAACTTACGTGACACATCATTTGATGTGCTGATTCTATTTTTTAAACATTGCCTGCACAGAAACCGGAGCTGGCTGCAGCTCAGCCAGCCATCAGCTCTGCCCCACACAGTCCAACATTTCTGCCTTCCAGGGCAGGAGCTATGCCCAGCCCCCGTGTCTCCGCGGGCAAGGATTGTGCTCCCACATGGGCTTGAGCATCTTTTCTCAGGTGTCTTCCCCACCTCCAGCACAAGCTAATCATAATCCCTGTGTTCCTCCATGAACTATTTACATGATCACAGCCAGCCTTTGGCACAATTTCTTGCTAACGCTGTAACAGTGATGGCAATCTCGTAATGACTGTGCTGCCACCAGCTAAAACTGTAACGCAACTTATCTTACCTGGCTCGGAGTTCGCAGCTTGTCTACATGGGGGTCCACCGGGTGAGGGGTCCTGCAAGACAGGTGGCCTGAGATGAACCTGAACTCCTTGTGGCATATTCCAGAGGAAGCATCACATCCCTTTTGCAAGTCACAGAAAAAGGCAAATTCTACTGGAGCATCACTGACTCTGGGGCTCATCTTCATGGGTGGCAACCTGGAAGGAAAGCTTTCATCCTGAGCTCATTGCTGAACTCTTCTTACATTTCATATGTATGAAAGGAGACATTCTGAGGAAAGAGTTGCTTAGGAGACTTGAAGTAACATTCAGCTGGTGGGATCTCTCTTACTGGTGCTCATGTGTAAGGAGGATAAAAATGAGCCTGTCTGTCAGGTCCCGGGAAAAGGCACGCACCTCAGAAGTAAGAAAAAAAGATAAAACTGTACTTTTTGCTTTGTTGTTGATTTTTAAATAGTTTTAAAGCAAAATCGATCCTAAATCTTCAAGATTAAATCTTTGGTTTTGTCAGATTTTCTTTTCAATACTAGCATTTCAGAGTTTGTGGACAGACCTTTGAAGATTACACGAAAGGATAGTGTTGAAGTGAAGAGACAGCTGAGACTTCCAGTTGGAAGAATTCTCCAACCCGCACATCCTGACAGAGGCAATGGGAGATGGCAGATGGTAGGTGGCATCTTGTTTATCAAAACAAAAACTGTGGGATCTCCTGAGGTGCTGGAAAAACTATATAGCTGAAGTGAGATGTTGTCTGTGTGCACTTACCAGCTATTTCCTCTGAACTAAAAACCTGCTTCTGTCTGGTGCAATTTGCAAAAAAAAAAAAAAAAAAAAAAAAAAAAAATTTAGCCAAGGAGAATTAACAGGGAGAACATTGGTCCTGTGCTGGGTTGGGAGATAAGGTCACCAGGGCTGCCACAGCACTTATCATAGCCAGGTAGCCCAGAGTTTTGACCCTGGAAACTATCGCTGAGGGTTGGAACAGCACCCACTCCAGCAGGTAACGTGAACCCCACCAAGACCCTCAGCTCCAGTCATTTTAGCTTTTTGATGTGTTTTCCCTCTGTTCAGGTCTGCAACACCTAGAAAGTGAATGGTATGCTCTCATATTCTCTCTTTAATACCTAAAATATTCAGAGACTATTTGACCAGAGAGGCTGTAGGCCTGGGTTTCTTTCCACATACGACTATTGCCAGGTTCTATAACAAATGCATTTTTCCCAGCATTTCTAAATGCCTAACACTATCCCAGTTTTGGCCTAGAAAGGGCAATTAATCCGATTTATTCCTTATATGCTCCAAACTTACAAATAACCAGAGTAGCCACAGCAGAAAGCTGAGGCACTCGGGATGCAGCACGACTGTAGCATCCTCACGGGAGCTACCCGCAAGCTGGAGGTAAATGCCTCCCACAGAGAACAGAGAGAATCAGCAGGGGCTCCAGATAACGAGCAATGGGACAGGAGGAAACGGCCTCAATTTGCACCAGGGGAGGGTTAGATTGGATATTAGGAAAAATTTTCTCCACTGAAAGGGTGGTCAAACATTGGAACAGGCTGCCTAAGGAGGGGGTGAAATCACCATCCCTGGAGGTGTTTAAAAAACGCGTAGATGTGGTGCTTAGGGACATGGTTCAGTGGTAGACTTGGAAGTCCTGGGTTAATGGTTGGACTTGATGATCTCAAAGGTCTTTTCCAGACTAAATGTTTCTATGAATTGATGATTCCTTTACAGTTGTGCAGTTTGTGATTGCTTCCCCCAGTGGAAAATACTGAGATGGTTAGGTAAGTAGCAAACTATTCTATGTACCAAAGCAGATGTATACCCAAACAGATGTGGTCATTCTGCCACTGGGGCAAAGCCAGAGCAGCTTTACGGATGAGAATGAAGATAAATTGGAATAAAAAAAGGTAGGGGAGGAGAACTGGAACCCTAATGTTGCTTTTTCTTTCAAACTGATCTGTACACATGTCACACAGTTGGATGTATGAATAGTAAATTATTCTATTCATTTCTTACACTTGATGAACAGTAAATTAGTCTAATAACATTTACTGTTCAATTCATTGATTGTCAGAGGGAGATTAGAGGCAAATAGCTTTTAAGTCTTTCCAGCTGCAAACATTAGAGTTGTCTAAAGTTATGATTTTTGACTGTAATTAGCTGCAGCTCTCCAGCATCCCCCCCAGCTCCCTCTCCACTGTGCAGGCGCACCCCCTTGACCCCTGACACCAGCCGGTGCTGCTTGGGTGGCAGCAGGGATCTCAGAGCTCTTCAGCAAGGTGAGCTCTCGCAGCTCCCTGGACAACGTAGGTAACAAAAATAACTTGGTTTGGTTTTTTTTTTTTTTTTAATATTTACCCAAATGGCTTAACAGTGCTACACAGCAAGAACGCTGGAGCATGGAGAACAAACCTGAGAGCCGGGAGGCTGGTGGCGGGTGTAGGGGGTGCGTGTGTGTGTGTGAAGTCAGGCTCTGCCACGGCATGAAAAGCCTTTCTATTCTGTGTCTGGAGGGTCTGAAGTGCTCTTACACAGGAGGACTTCACTGAAGTTGCTGTACTGACACCAATGGAATACAAGTGTGTGAATGAGGAGAACAAGGCCCATAAAACAGCAGACGAGTCAGGTGAATTTAAGACAGATGCTTGCCTTGTACCCGGTGTGCCTCCTCTTTGTCATCCGCTTGCCCGGGGCTTCAGCTCCGCGCTGGGATTTGGTCCTATCAGTCGGAAGGCCCTACTGGCTATTGAACAGACACAGAATTACCTGTAGCCTAAAGAAACCATAAACAGCAGAATCATTTCAAACGTTACCAGAGCTTGGAGTTGTTTATTACCTTTATCTACACCCTCCCTCTCCCCTTTTCTTTTACAAGACTAAAGAAGTAAATAAAAGTAGCCTTCTCTTGATATGCTAGTCAGGTTTTATCTCTGTTAGAGACATGTTGTGCTCACTGTGAGCTGCAGGTGGGTTGAAACGCAGGTGCTTTGGGGAAATCAAGCCTCCTGCCAGCACAAGAGCCCAGCTGGAACCTTGCACCAGCACAGCGGGTCGGCAGCGGCTACCTCCGGCGCAGCCCTGCGCTCAGCGCGGTGCCTGCCAGCGCTGGCCTGCTTCTGGCAGCACTCTTCGGGTGACGCTGCCTGGTCTTGGGAGGGCAGGGAGCAGCCACGAGGTACCCCTTTGCCCACGGAGCGTCGGGAGCTGAGGGATCAGCCTGGGTACCCAGCACCGCTGCTGCAGCCGGGAGCTGCTGGGGGAAGAGCAGGCGAGGCTTCTGGCAGAGCAGCTCCTGGCTCCCGGCACAGCGGGGCCGGGCACGGGGTGGCCAGCCAGCCCCAGTGCTGGCCAACGAGGCCGGCAGTGGCCCAGGGGTGGGTGGGCGAGCTCAGGGGCACAGGCAGCCACTGGGACAGATGGGGCTGGTTCAGCTGTTGGAGATGTGGCTTCTGCTTTCTAAGCATGTGGGCTGTATGCAGCAATAAACCGCCACTCACCATATTTCAGGGAAACACTTTTCCATCAGAAAATGGAAAACTGTTCAACTCCCTGTGTGCAAATAGTTGGCTTTTGGTGGAATATTCCACTGAAAAACCTGAAAAGGTATTTCATTGACTTGGAACGTGTCAGGTTTGGTCTATATTTAGTTTTGCACTCACCTGGGCTGTCGGGATTTTCTGTGAGCAGTGCTCCATTTCCAGAGGCGTTGCTGGCCTTGCCGAGGCTGACTCATCTCCTGGGTTTGGGGCGTGATGGAAGGGGAGTACAGCCTGCAGGAGCTGTGGGGAAGAACGGGACCACGACTCATGCAAAGGCCAATGATACCTCAAGCTGCAGCTGAAAGCAAGATCTTACTAAAGAAAAGACTTTAGTTTAAATTTCTCTGAAAATTTGCCCGTTTAATTGTTTTGCTTTCTCTCCTTCTCATATAACGACCCCCAGTAATGACAAAATATCCAAACTTGGGGGAGCTAAGGCTGTGATTATTTGGAGGGGATTGATTTTAAAAGCTTTACTGTTCATGCCTTTCTTATGCTAAGGTTTTCAAATAGAACTATACACACACCTTAACAACAAAAAGCTATAATGACTGCGTTGTCACCAGATAAAACTGTACTAAAAATAAATAAATGCTGCAGTTTAACATGATTCAGTATGCAGGGTCCTTATTATTCTTCCACTATTCAAAGGAAGATTCAATTTCAGCATAATACACTCTGTATCTCGGTATCATCCCTTACCTGACTAGTGCTTCTTTCAAAGTTTCTGGCTGCTTGTGAATGCAGAGAGTTAAGAATAACCACTGGCACAAGCGTTGTGGTCACTGATGCATATTTTTAAGTGGTAGGACACAGTGAAGAATCTTGGTTTAAGTGTAATAAAAGTGAGGTCCCGATTTGTTAATGAGGAGCATTGTCTGCTGCAGACACTAATTTCACTACAGGGTGCAGTCTTCAAACTTTTCATTCTAATTAGAATGCATTTCCATATTCTTTATCAATTTCTCCTCTCACTGAAATCTTCTCAAATGACCTTTTTTTCTTCACTTATGACTCATCCAAAGATTTTTATTTTTCCCAAAACAATCATTCAGATGCAACCGCATTTTTCCAGTAAACACGATAAAAAATAAATGACCTTGCCAGCTCATGCCTACACAGTGGGAGAAGGGCATTAGCAGTGCAGAGGCAGCTACTAATAATACACAGGAAAATTAAGTATGGGAGAAGACCGTCTTCTTCTAATTCCTTGAGCATTTAATTTCCAAATGCCCTGCAGTGGAATGTGTCTCGAGCAGGAGCTTAATGGCTACCAATGGAGTTCCAGCAGTGGGAAAACAAGTCCCGGCAGAACAAGGAGCATTTTTTTGCACAGAGGAAAATAGGTTATCTGTTAAGAAGGCTTTTTTTTCTTTCCTTCAGTCCTCCACAGCTATGTCCAGTTCCAATTTTTATAATAAACTAAATTATTAACTCAAGTTGACAGATTGGTTGGTGTTGGTAATAGGCTTTCAAAATGATTAGTGATATATACTCATTACCCAAATTAAAAAGCCATATTAAAAATAAGGAGAGGAAATGTAGCGGCATTATCAAAGTAATAATTTCTATTTAGTGCATATCTTTCCTGAACTTTGGCAAATGTTGAATTATGCAAGACAAACACTAATCTGAAAGCATTCTAATTAATGGTGGTATTTCTTTGCTATCAAATTAAAACCAACACATTACGGTGCATCTGATTTAAATGTTATTGCAAGTTCTTCACAGTTTAAGGAAGATAGTTGATTTGTTTTAAAATATTATACCTATACCCAAGTTGCCAGGCTTGAGCCATATTCTTCCTTTGCAGAATAATTATTAATGGGAAAGACTTATATAACTCAAATAACACAAATATTTGTTTTGTTATTCAGTATTTCAACCATCTCTAGGGAAAAAAAACCCCAACCAACAAACCAGAGATGAGTATCTTGACATCAATTAATCACAGTGCTTTGTTATCCAGGGTTTGCTATAGTTTTCACCAACTAACAGAATCAAACAGTTGCTTTCACCTTAAAGATGAAAACACATTTACTAAACTTCTTTCAGAATAAAACAGTAATCAGGCAGCTAATTAAGCACATTGTAAGTACTGAGCTTTTGAGCTAAAGACCTGTCCAGGCTGTAACATCATTTTTACTTTGTTATTATATGCAGAATGCTAATAAAAATATAATTTTGAAAAAAAATCACATTAGTGATTTGCTTGAGTGAATGTAGATGTCAAAAATGCTAATCTAGAGAAGCTGTCATGAGTTTAAATAGATTTTTCACCGACTTGCCATTCTTAATTATAGCTCAGCACCCTGTACAGGTTAAAAATGCCGGGTTCCTTCGAAACAAAATATGAGCTCCTTACCATCTCGTCAAATTCTCCTTCTCTTCCTTTCAAACGGATCAATCAGATGCCAACACATAACATTTTTCATTTACATCTTTTCTTAAGCTTTCTTATCCATTGCAATTATATTTTTACCCAAACCTATCCTGAAGGGGATAGAAGAGATTTCATGGAAGAAGCATAATTGGCAATTGAGCTTGCTCTTTCGTGGGCTTCTTTTATGAGAAAAGACAGCGTTTCGAGTTGTAGAAATTCAGCACTTAAATTAGGGGGTATGCTGGCTACTTAGTTAAATAATCTAGAATAATCAGGTCAGGAGGGAATAGCACATAGCTTTCACTTAATGTTTTGTATTAATTTTTCAGATAATGTAATTCTGCATACTATCTGCACATTCAAGAGCGCATCAAAAAAAAGCTGCAAACCGGAGGATTGACAAGTTGCTAATCCAATCCTCTGACTGTCACAGGGTGCCATGTAAAAGGGTTACTTTGTTCTTTAAGAGCTGGTTGAGTTCCATTAGTATCCATATTCAGAGCCCTGGGCACAATATTAATGCTAATACCGTTGTTACGGAGATGGAAAGCCGTTAAGAATGAACAATAATCAGCTCACAATATCATTGGACATATTCATGCAGCTTGTAGTGTGGTGAGATCCGATAGCTCTAAACCTTTCTAAAGAGAAAACGAAAATCCAATTAACATCATCTGTGTAAACCTCCTCGGCTACTTTCACTGGAGATGACCTTGGGCAGCTGTGTTGCCATTTTGCCAAAACCTCAATTATGTCTTTAATTCAGCAGCATTGCTGGGCTTTGCCCAAACAGAAGGCCTGGTGCCGCAGCCCGCCCCTCACGCCGGGCACTAGCTGCTCGCACAAGTCGTGCCACAGCTGCCGGGGCTGTGGCAGTAGCCGTAGCGCCAGCGGGCAGCCACCGGGCTTCCAGCTTCGTGAGTCCATAGGGACGCTCCATCCCACCACAAGAAAACTCCCCTCCCACCTCCAGCCAGAATCCCAGCTCTCAGGCGTGCCCTTCCACCACCGTTCCGGCAGTGGCCCCGATACCACCGCTGTGGGGCAGGGGGCTGGTGAGACCTGGCAAGTGGCTAGTTGTGTCCTGCCAGTGGGGCGCGTGGCGAGGAGAGGGTCCACGTGCCCCAGCCCGAGGGGGGTGGCAGACCCAGGCTTTGCCACCCAGTTCACTGGGCTCGGGGTCACCCAGCCTACGCTCAAAGGAAAAGCTGCTCCTTTCGAACAAAGGTTCCTTGCAATCAATTTGAATTGGACCTAGAAAAATTCTAATTATGAGCAACATTTAGCCTGATGGAAAAAAAAAAAAAAAAAAAAAAAAAAAAGGGCAGTATTTTAATTTGTGCAGGATATGAATTTATCTGAATTAATTGCCTAAGGTAGGGTGAGGAAGAAACCGCTGTGGAAGAACTCACAAAGGATTTATTTTTGAATGAATTTACTGTCCTGTCCACTTGATATTTTTCATTAAGCCAGAAAGTAAACATAGGTTTTTACAGCCTGCCCTCCATCCCTCTTTTATTTTTTTGACAAGCAGCCTGCAATTAGACTAGCAGATCCTGCATGGCAGCGAGCATTCATCCTGGTGGCCACACGGCCCAAGCTTTCCACTAGGCAATACGATCTATAGCAAGGTCTGGTCCTAACCACCACATAGGACTCAGAGGAGTGAGGATCTTGATGGGAAGAAGCACAGTCATTGCCAGCCAGCATGGACAGCTTCTGGCCATAAAACTTTTCCCTCTTGTGACTGTACAATTCACGGGAAAAGAGGGGAAAGACTTGTTACGGACCGAGATGTTCAACATGAATTGTAAGTTATGTTCAGCCTGAAACTTTGTTACAGCTGCTGTCAACAGCACAAGTGAAGGATCCCAAAATATAAAGCATTTTGAACTCTTTCTTTTCATTTCCTTTTCATTATACCAGGACTATATTGCCTTATCTCAAACACACACTTGCATATTTGCACTCTGTAATGGAGAAACAGCACTACATACAGGTCCCTAAAAGTAAACACCAAACTCTGCAAATCTTGCGTATAATTAGGAAGATTCTTCTGGATTTATTATTTTTTCCCCAAAGCTGTTACTGCTTGATTTGGCTGTCATCTGTGTCACTTCTATGGGAAGATTTTCTCTGTGTTAGAAAGGGAAAATCAGAACAGCAAGCTAATAACTTGTTACAACAGTGAGATTTAAGGCAGAAAATAATGAAGCAGAGCTGCTGACAGCACTATGGTTGTTGCACCTCCTCCTTAAATGAAACAGGTCAGGATCACCCTTTGCTTTAGAGGGTCTCTTAAGAAGGACCAGCACAGATGATGCTTGTGCACCTGAGGGACACAAACGTTATTTGAGTACCTGTATCTTTTGCTGGCCAGGTGCATACATTTTGAGCTGAATATTGGCTGTGACTTTAGACTGAAAAGAAGATATTTAGCTTCCCTTTAAATATCCCCAGCCCAAGACCAATAAAACAAATTCAGTCTCAACTTTATCCTTTTGATTTAATTTCCTAGTGTATTAATTTTGGCCATTCAATCTCATTGATCTGTTGAGTCCATTTCAGCTGTGACCTTGATTTGATTGCTTAATTGGCTTAGCAAAGCCTGGATGCATTAGCACTATAATGTGCTTGCTTGATTTCTGTATGTGCTTGCTTATTCTTTCTTGTAAGATCTATAAAAAGTAAACAGAACTTGTTTTACATAAAATGGCAGTCAGGCTTAGAAATTCCAGGGCAAAGACAGTCTCAGGTATATGCATACCACTTCTGTCCTCCTAGCGTAAGCAGCAGAATAGTTCAATCTTACCTTGTTCCGATCTGGAAATGTTTGACCGGTGACATGCGCCCTTCAGTAAAACTTTCTACTTTAACAGATCACTGTCCAGCAACAGCTTGGCTGAGGCATGAGCTCTCATTTTCTTCAGATGACTGCTGTGGGGGTTGTTTCTGCTGGCAGAAGCAGAGTAAGGAACAGCCGATGGCAATATCTTCTGCAGATACAGTAAAACTTTCTTATATGTTTCACTCAGGATCTTATCATCATTATACCTGACTGAACCAAATCTCTGCTGCTGTGATTTTATGCATGCCAATGCAATGCACTGGCATTTCTGTGTTTGCTTCATTTGCATTTAAACAATCAAGAATTTTAATTAAAATGCATAAATGAATCATCTACTAAAAGCTCTATCTCCCGTGTTATTTATTTTTTTATATTAAACCTTCAATTTGATGGATAAGCACTGTCGTTGGTCATTTCTGCTAAAATGATCCCATCAGCAGTGAAATATTTGACAAATCTGATGTTAAATTTTTCATCCCTAGCTTTCAGCGCTTGTGGTCCACTAAGATAAATGGTATGTCTCACACTTTTGATCTATTCTTTGAAGCTCTTTGGGACCAGAAATCTGTTAAAGAGGGAGAGGTACAGGTCAAAAGGATCTTGAGATCTAAGCAGTGCTCTCCTTACAGCTTTCTTCATATTGCCCAGCACATCCACGGCAGTAAGAGTGTCCTTTACTTCTTCAGTGTCTTCCATCTGTGACGACCATCACTCCTTTCTGTACAGGGACAGAATCTGGGGCTTTGGTACTGACCTGTTGATGGAACGGAAAGTAATGTGGACTTTCTTCTAAGTGAGGCCCATTTTCATTATGCCTTTTATAAAATTTAATTATTTTTTTTAACCATGTGACAGTGGTATCTGCAGTCATCACAAAAGCTCTTACTACTTCCAGAAAGCACTGCTTTCCAGCTGGGCACTGAAATTTAACTCTAAGGAAAGTAATTTGTCCCAAGAACTGCATCCTATAGAGAATAAAGCAGAAAACACACTGCTGCCAGCTTCTCTCAGAGGATTACTGTAAAACTAAACTAATAACAATGCGGCATTCCTTCAGAAACTGAAATCTTGCTCACATGTTCAGAAGCTGTAAGAGTAACAGCATCATCTGGTGGCTTCTGCCACAAAGAATGGATTAATTGATTTTTTTGTTCTACTTTCATTTAAATTCCTCATCTCTTGGGTGAGGCCAGGTCCTGAAGGAATGTGAGAGAGGGAAAACAGAGAGAAAATAATATAAATGAGAGAAGGTAATAAGGAAATCCTCAGCTACACTGAAACATTAAACTGCATCTGAATATCTCAGATCTTTTAAAAAGGATTTCTAAAAGAACATTGAAAAACACCGTCATCATTGAAGTCAATCCTCATTTAAGGCAATGCCAGATGTGGTTGGGATTTTCGAAGCATGCGTTAAGAACAGGAATGATGCTACTAAAGGCCTTGAACCTTACATAAGGACTGGTATAAACCTCAACAAAATCATAAGACAATTCCTTTTGACTATTTCTTTTGTAAGTGCCAAATTAAACCCTTCCAACTCCTCCTGCATCTTCCTTTTGGAATTCTTATTATTGATCCTCTTAACTTTTGGAAAGGTGGCATGTGAAATTGAGATGAACATACATTAGTTTGCAACAGAGTCTCTGCTATGAACAAGTGCTATTCTGATTATGACTGTAAACCAAGCTAATCCACCAGAGCTTACATGTACAGTTGGTGTAGGACTCGAGGCTGAACCAGCCTGCCTCAGGTATTAAACCTCCCTGACCTAAATGGGCTGAAGTATTCCCAGAAGTGTCCAAGGTCCCCAGTAAGTTGTTTACCACAACCCAGATGAAGCAGAAGGGCCACACTAACCTATAGAATCCAAAGTCTTCAGGATTAGGTATTGCAAAAGCTTATTAACAAGGCAATAAAATGAAAATTATTCCTTCTGGCTTTATTGGTGTGCAATGTCTGTTTTACATTCATACAGTTTCTGTCCTATCCTTGGCAGTTGTCTTCTTTGTTGTATTCTTACAAAGAGAGAAATATCAAAACATTAATTTAAGCTGTCACAATGCAAAGGGCTGACAGTCATATAAAGAATTATCATTATGGCAGAGAATGGAGACAAGTTAGCGAAGGAAAATTAAAGTGACTAGCTAAACAGAACCAAAGTTCTTGAAAAATCTAGGATATTGCCATGACAATTCAAATTGCTCCAACTTTTTCTTTTCGTATTTTTCAGCACTTTCCTACACGGTCTATTATCAGTCTGATGGGGGAAAAAAAAAGAGAACAAAATCACTTCATATACATGCTAGTTTTAGTGAAATATGTATTTTAAAAGAGAAGATTCATCCTGAACAAGTTTGTGCAATAAGATAAATTGCAACTAACATCAATCTTTGTAATTTTCCATAATTGTAGAAGTCAGGCTGACCAAGATTACAGCCTGTCTAATCCTTCTTACTAATGCATACAATATAGAAATGTTTCTTCGTCCTCTTCAGAGCTTTTTTTGAAAACAAGAATGATTCCTTTCTAGCAAACAATAAGATTCCTCCAGGCAGTGGGTCAGGGTCTCAAAGTGTTTTATATGTTCATAAGAATAGTTTTAATCATTTTACAAATAAGATAAGGAAGAAAGTAGTTAAAAGAAGAGAGTAACCACTTCACTCCTGTTACGCTTTTGAACAATAGCTCTTGGAACATTTTACTATGACTCTGAAGAAAGTGAGAGCACAAGAGCCTCAAGGTGCACATCTGTGCCCAGCAAGCTAGACCCCTGCAGCCTGAGTAGCTTGCTTTCTCTGGTCAACCAACAGATTTTTTTGTCATAAGACAAGTTTTCAGCAGGGAGTACAATGCGTAGCCTTGTGCTCTGTCCTCTCATCGTACGCTCCCTGGGTAAGAGGAGGATGCTAAGAATTTAACGCAGAGCTGGTGAAACTCTGCATCCCATCTTCCTCCCTAATGTCCACTGCCTTCTAGCCATAGTATCTGCAGTGCAAATTAAGTCAGTTAGCATTGCAGTGACTAACCGATCAGACTACTAATGAAGCTTGAGTCCACAAGATTGCTTTATGTAGTCAAAATTTATAATTAATTCTCATACACATAAGCAATCATTGAGTTAGTTCAGCTAGCACATCAAAAACAGATGAAAATACCAAAGGCTGAGCAAATCAGTCTTCCCAAGGTAGATGAATGAGAGGCTTACATGACTAATGCCAACAGGGCAGAGGCACAAAACTCCCTGTGGATGTAAGGACATAAGATCCTTTCCACTTGTTCATCATCCTTATGTGCCTTTAAGCGCTGTAATCCTGGAATTAGAAAAGCAGACTGTTTAGAAACACCACAGTAGGTAGCCTTGAGGTTGTGTGTATATTCAGCAGCAGTAGGCACTCAATTCAGTAAACGCCAAGACCAGCCTGCCAGCATTGCCAGCCAGCGCCGCCTGGCCAAGGCCTGGTGTGTCCTCCCAGGGCTGGACCCTCTGCACACCTAAAACATCTGTGTGGAGCAGAAGATAAAAAAGAACAGTGAAGGACTACAAATCACTATTATTCTCCAAATAAATTAGATGTACATTATGACTTGGGAAAGCAGACAAGAAAACACTTAGAAACGTAATAAATGTGAATTGCTGCAGTCACACCAAACGTAGCTTCAGTTCCCTAATTGTATCAATTATTTTTTATGATTGTGATCTCAAAGATGTTAACTTTTGCTAAGAAGACATATTTGCAAATCACTTTTATTGCTCTCTGTGAATAGTGTGAATGTGTTTATGAGGCTTTGGCCCTCTGACCCCTCTTTGCAGTGTCCTGAATCAGCTGGAAGAACATTAGGCACTTTAGATGCTCCTGCTTGAAGCATCCAGGCGGTCCTAGAACTATTTGGGCTACTCAAATGGAGTTTTTATATAAGCTGTCCTTTCACTGATCTCAGGGCTCCTACAACTGACCTCCCTCTTCACATTTCTCACTCTCTCTTTCATCTTTTAATCAGATATGTTTTACTGCGAGGAAGAATTTGACCATTTACTATTGTATTCTGAGGAATAAGCCTACTAGACCAAGCATTCAAGGTAATTTCATTTCTGCGATAGGAGGTATAATTGAAGAAGCATATTTTCAATGTAAGACACTATCTAAAACTAGTCCCTTGTATGAACCCTGGTCAACTATATACAATCCTCTTTAATACGGCCTTTGATAGTATGCATTTAGCACTCCAGCGCAAAGCCTCAGAAAGGGCACTGGATGAAATTAGTTCCGAAAGAACTGGAATAGTAACAGAAGTCTCTTTCTCTGAATTAATGACAATCTTAAAATCTCAACTGCTTTGAAACAACACTTTAATCCACAATGAAAATGTTTGCATAGCATTTAAAAAATACAAACAGGATTAACAAAAAACTTTCCAAGGACAAGATATATTGGATTGGCTTTTAAGACCGAAAGGAAAGTTCAGTGCCTTCACTTTTTTTTTTTTTAAAGTGGTTCAGAGAGAGAAGCTATAATTAGATGAGGGTAAAACCCAACCTTCCCCTCCTCTCCCCCAAACACCAGTTTGAATATTGCAGTTTATTTAGTAACCATATATCACCATCATAAATATAAATCTTACTGATGTAGCGCGATTGGCAATAGGTCTGTGACAGCATTACTCATGATCACGCTTTCCAGGCACTGTTGTAAGGCAGCCTGGGTAGTAAGAGCCTCCTCAGAACTCATACCAAGATCAGTAACAGCAACCTAAGTGGTCCTAAGAGTAGGATCTCTGAGCAAGTACTTTTGGAACTTTTAATTTATACAGCTTTACAGCCTCCCCTACGGGGGAGGTACTTTTGGGGCAGGAGGCCATCCCTTCTATCTCAAACCCCAATGTTATGATGGGATGAATCAACTCATCTCTCTGTCAACTGCAGGAGAAGATTAAGCAACAAGCTTGGACTGGATAATCAAGCTTCAGAGGGCTACAATTAGACTAGGGGAATCCTTCCCCAAACATTTTTGGGCCTGGCGTTCAGCTAATCTGCGTAGACCCAGCCCACTCCCCTTGCCGGAGCGTGTGCTGGTTCCCCCAGCTAAGGTTTTGGCCTTTGTAATACACACAATGTTCTGGATCCAGAAAGCAATGAGAGAAAATCTTCTGCAGGACAGAAAACCAAAGGCTGCCAAAAGAGAAGCAACTGCCTTGACTGCACCTCTATGAGGACACTGGTCCCAGCCGAAGAGCATGTTTCTCCCTGAGGCTTTTTGCCAGCTTCTCATTTCTCCTTCATGTTCCCTTTTAGGCTGAGCAGAGCTGTAGCACCAGATCTGAACTTACTACTGCTGTTCAAAGAGAGATTGCAGCGCTGCACAGCGCGGGTGAAGGAGAAAGGCAGGCTGGAGTAAAGGTGAGCCTCAGGAAGATGAAACAGCATCATCTACAAATTGTCATGTCTGAAAGATATGGGCTTAAGAAAGCTCATCCTCATACAAAAAGAAACGATTTCTTACCCCGCACCAGACTCTGGCTTCATTTCTGCAGCAAGTCAGGACTGGCCTGGTGACCACGCTGCTGAATGCGAGATGAAGTCTTCCTGCCCTCTCTGTCCTGTTCCTCACTTTTAATCTTGCACATCTACACGCACATCTCAGCACCTGCACTGGGGACCCTGTTTCTTAAAGTGAATTTAGAATGAGATGAACAGGGATTGTTTAGGGAGCAAAGAGCAAACCTCTGCTAAGCCTTAAACCCTGTTCTTCATAGAGTTTTTGATTACTCCAGGGGTGCGTAGGCTGACACGTATGTACTTCTGCAGCAAAAGAAGTACAGCAAAAATGATTAGACACATGAGGAAAGAGGCTTCCGTCTAAAAGGTGATTAAAAGGACTGGCACTGTTTAGTTTGCAAAACACAAGAGTAAAAGATGGTACAAGAGAAGCAGGGAGAAGGGGCTATTTATTCTGTTTTCCCTGAAGAAGAAATGTGCATGTAAAGGTGAAGGAAAAATTCTGGAAACATTTGTGCTGTGTATAACCAACCCTGCAACTCATTGCTGCAGGGTTAGGTGGATTTTTGAGAAATATTTCTGAATGTGCTAGACACTACAAATAACAAGTCTGAGTTACCTAGGTGAAGGAAAAGCAAAACCAAACAATCTCCCCAAACTGTAAGTACGGTTAGTCCCTGTCCTTGTACTTAGATTGGTTAGAGATGGAATTATTGTCTCCAGAGGGACAGCATTATTTATTTATCAAGCACATGATATGGGAATGCTTGCTTCCTTCAAGCAGGAGGTTCTGTAGAAGGCAATTAAAACGGTCAGTAAATGCAGCTGTATGAAGTCATTGCCAACAGATTTCTTCCCGAATACATAAACTTAGTAATGGTCAAGTGGCTCAGGTTTAGTTATTTTGTTCTCGGCTGGTAATTTTCCCCAATGAGCTTCAACTACAGCTAGGTAATAGTCAAGGCTGTGTATGAAAATGAAATTAAGTATCTTCTTGTCCTTGGAAAGTTCATTGCTAATCCTGCTTGTTTCTATGCACTTGTAAATGGTAAGTAAACACGTTCACTGTGGATATAGCCTATTTTGAGTTTAAAAGAGAAACTGTTGTACCTCCAATATTACTCCAAGCTAGCGGTGAGTGGAGTCTGAATTTTAATGGTCCCCTCTGCATCAACCGGAGCTGAAAGTAGCCTCAGAGAGCGTGGCTCAGGGCGCTGATACGACATGGCAGTCCTGTGCTGTGCTGCTGGTGCTGCTGGAGGCTGGGCTCCCCGCAGCCTGCGCGTCTTCAGTTGGTGCTGTCAGATTGGGAATGCGCTGGAAAGCAGGGAAGGTGCCGCTGTGAACAGAATTAGTACCTGCTTAAAATGTACATGTATACGGAGAACAAACTGTCTTTTTAAAAGAATTTTAAATGCTACTTTTGGCTTATGAATAGTTTTCTTGCAACTGTCAGGCCATCTGCTCGGAGAGGGGTCTGTACAGTCGTGAAAGGGATCTTAAAATATACTCTCCTCATAAACATCTTTTGTTTGGAAAATCCACATGCATCACATAATGCAGTAAATGGCAGCACAGGCTGAACTGAAACATTTTTAAATGCCGAGGATGCAACCTTGGCTACAGCTTCCCCCACCCCCCTCCTCCCCTCTATTAATAAGCATGCTTTAAATGCACACTGAGACACATTCTCTTACAGACTCAGATTGGCAGCACCCACCTGCTGGGAAACATGCTAAGATAACTTCCTTGGGTACATCCAAAATACCAAACTGGGTTGTGGGCAGAAAAGAAACAGGCTTCTGCAAAGCAGCTCTCTCAGAGATTACATCACTCTCCCAGCCAATTTTCTGCCTACACTGCACCATTTTGTATAGGGGGTGGGGTGGGGGGTAGGGGGTGGGAAAAGAAAAAAAGCATACGTCCGCGTGTATACAGTCAGAAAGGCCAAATTAAGGATGTGCAAGCACATCTAATTCTAGCATTTCCTAACTTCTGGGAGCTTAGTTTTTCAGAACTGCTTGATACTTAAATATATACAATACATACATATGCACATAAACATTTATTTTGTTTGCATGCTTAGAATATGAAACCGTGTGTATGAGAACAGCGTTGTGCTTTCCTTACCTTTTTTCTGTTTATTTTCATGATTCTTTGGTCATTTTTTGTTTACCTGCTTTTTGTTATTCTAACCTAAGTTCAAATATACAAAATGCTAATTTTCTTTTACATAAAAATGTAATAAAACTTTCTGGCTTTCTTTACAAACAAATTTCAGCAGGAATGTTGATGGGATGCCGTATAACAAGTAAAGAAGAAATACTGTTTAATTATCTTCCATATAAAATCCAATAAAACGTTCTGGCTTTTCTTATTTTTCTGTACTGGGGATTAACATCAGCGTCTTTGTGATGAGAAATCTGCATTCATGGCTCCTCTATTTAGATTTAAATAGGAATTATAGTTCTTGGCAGAAAGGGATCTGTCAAATATCACAGCATTTGTGGCAGGTGGTCACTGCATTGCTTAGCACAGACATTGCCTGCTTAACCATAGCCTGAAGTAAACATCAAAAGTCAATTATTCTCTTTGTAAATATTTTATTTATATTTTGGAGGCTAACAAACATCTTTTTAGTGCTTGGCTGAGACCTTCCTCCATGGATCAAAATCCTACTGAACCTGCATTTGGGTGGCTAAAACTGTGTTTAGAAACCCAGGGATACCAGTGTAGTTACCAGCGTATATTAAGCTTCATAACACAATCCTCTGCTTGGAAACCTTTAATGACTTGGCTGGGTTGAAGTGGACAGAGCTAAAACTTGTCATGGTTGTTATCATTGCAGCTGCCAATTAGTACAACAATCATGTATTATTTTGCCAAAATCCCTTTCCTCAGTTAAACTGCATTTTGAATATAAATACTGCAAAAGAAAAAAAAAAAAAGGAAAATGTCTATTTCCTCAGATTTAACATTTTGGGGGTGGGAAAGCAGGAGGTCTGGTTTAGTAGCATGATAAATGTGTGCATAGTGGCACTACAGAAGTAACTTGAATGCACACTGAGTAGCAAATGTGGAACAAGAGATGAGCTCCAAGGGTCAAATGCCTTGAAGAAGTGTCTTGTTGCAGGGTAAACCTACTAAAATAAAATGACAGTATCTGGCAACAGTCACGCCTACATGGCAGAATCTGTCCCAAACCCACTGTTGTGGGGAAAATGTCTAAAGATGCTGCAACACATTTTAGATTCTTATTTGAACCCTATCTGAACTCTTTAGGCCATTAACTAATCAGATAATCTCATTTAAACAATGTTATAAAAATAATCAAGTACTTCTGCCTGTATAAGTATACATTGAATATGTTTACCTTAAGGAACCGGGGGCTTCTTAGGTATTTACTCCTGACATTCAGGAAACAGGAGGAGTACAAAATGTTAAGGAGAAGCAGAATTCTCTGAGATGGGGCTGTGGGTAATTTTCCCTGTAAGCCTGTTTGGTGGTGAGTTAATTGACTCCCACATTACTGAAGCTGCAACGTACTAAAGTGCTGGGTGCTCGTTTTCCTTCGCTATTTGACTGGCAAAGGCCATCTGTTCTACCCCATCCATCCACATGCACAGTGTCTATTGTTGTCAACAGGATTCACGCACACGTGGATCAAGGCAAGCATGTGCCTCTAACTGTTTTGATCCCAAGAACATGGATTTTTCATTTTCTTTGTTTCTTTGTGCTCACCTGGTAATAATACTTGTCATCTGAGAATTCATATTGATCTTGTCATTGCCTTAAAATTGGATGACAATTACTATCTCTGTCAAAACTCGATCCGATGAAATGCCTCCAATTAGGAAGGAAAAAGAAGGAATCCATCACAGCAGGGAGCATTGCATTTGGCTTTAAAGTAGGGAAGCTTCTGTTAAACCGGTGCTGTTGGAAGAAGCAAATGGGAAAAAGTGTAACAGAGATTAGGACGCGAGTCCCAAAATCCACAAAATGAGGTACATGCATGAAGTGAACAGCCATTTAATTTTTGCAGTCCATATCTGGCTGCAAATCTGGGTTGGAACTCCTCTGATAATAAATGCCAGTAACTGTTGTTTTCATTTTCTGATATGGTCAGACACACAGTGGCAGTTGATGCCAGCCGTTGTGCATTTTCAAATCCAGTTCTGATCATCGGTATAATTATAATACATTATCGGGAGTAGATTTGCTGAAGTTCATGAAATGATAACAGGATAAATTACATCATGTTTCCAGCTACTGATCTTACCTTGAAACTATATGTAAAGAGGCAGTGAAAGAATTAAAAACAAAAGAGCGAGTGCACTTCCATTGCCACTAACACTGGCACCAAAGCAAACAACTTATCCCTGCTAATGACAAATAAAATTGTGCTAATTACAGATTTTTTTTGTTTATAAATCAACCCTAAAAATTATTGTGCATTTCTCTGTGTGTGTAGGGGTGGGGGAATCTTTTTGCAAAACAAAGATGTTTGTTTTGTATTGAGTGAATGTTTTATTTAATTAAAAAAAAAAACTGTCGATGTTTTGCTTCCAAGCAGGAAGCGAAGGGCCAGATTTGCTGCTGGTCTGTAACGCCGGTGAGGCTGTACCTGGGAGCTGGGAGCTGTACGTTAGTGCTTGGCTCTGCCTGAAGGGCTGGAAGCCTCCCCCACCCAGCAGAATGATCTTGGCTAAAGGCTGTTCTTGTGTGGGTTTCTCTGAACTGGGCCAGTAAAGGCTGTGTCCTCACAGATAAATGTGTGGCAGGAATCAGGCTTTTGGAGTTGTACAAGCACGTGAGCTCCTGAACATGAGTTGACACAGCTTACCTCCCTGAAAAATCGTGTTTTCTTAACTGTATGGAAGAGCTCCACAAGAAACTGAGGGAACCCAACCAAGCACCCCACGTTTTTAGCAGGTGGTTACTTTCCGAGCTAAAAACGGAGGATTAGTGTGGTGCAGAGATGAGTCACGCACCTCGCACAGCAGCAGGCTCTTTGGTAAAAGAAGGTGGGTGAGCTGGTGCTAACAGGTCTTTCCTCTAGCAAGCTGCATAGACAGAATTTCCTTTTCCTGAAATCTTTCTGCCCCCCTGTACTGTCATTAGCCAAACCTACTTGCTGACTCTGACCTACATTTGCAACAGTTCCCGAATGCAGCAGAACTGTGTTTCTGGGGAATTTGCTATTTACTAAAAATTTTAAACCAACCCATTTGAAAATGTTATATGCTAACTGAGGAAACACAGCAATCAGAAAAGTATACAAAACCCATGCAATTGTCCTGGACTTGTTTGCAACACACTGCTATTAATGAGCATCTGGGATGAGTATGGTATCTTGTACTATGGATCTCATGATCTGTACAATAATGGCTGATTTTAATTGACTTTTGCTTCATATAGCAAATCCCAATTGGAGAAGTTCCAGGATGCTGCTAGTGAAGAACTGTGGGCGGGTGCATGTTTTGAAGTGATGGTAAACATTGTGACATATACTGTGTGTACCACATATTCTCATATGCACATTTTGACTTTTGTTGCCTTGGCTTTCACACAGCATATCTAACATAGACATTTCTATTTGCCAGTTTGAGTGCAAATCTGTTAATATGTGAACACTGCTCGCCAGCATGCACCACCATCGCTGGACTTTCAGTACTTGTCTTCTCCTACAAAACAACCAGCCCTGCGTGCTCAGAGGGGCTCCACAGGACGGTGACATCCATGTGAGCAAGGCTGGTGGGACTGGGCAAATAAGGAGTGATGAGAGCTGCTATAAGAAATCATGACTTTGAGAACTTGTAAGTCAGCTCAGTATGATCCATTAATTTCCAGCGTAAATAACATTGCCAGGGGGGTCTTGCTCTTTTACTGCCATGAATTCTTTTTCCTTTTAAAGAGATGTTGGTAACTAATGCCAAGTTTGGTCAAACCAATTTAGCGCTTAAAGTACTATTGGTATTAAAATACCTTTAAACGTCTGGGACTAAGAGCCAGATTACCTGTATAATATATTTTAATGATTAGCCAACCCTTCTGCTTGAACTGAAATTTGTCCTCAGTCCACAGCAGCTCTTTGGGAACCTGGACTCAGCCAAGATTTGCAAAGGCTTTTTAATTTGACACTTTAAAAAGTCCCCTGCTACATATCCCATCCAACCTGGCCGCAATATGTTGTTGCCAATATTGGACAACTATTTGGTTTTAGGCTCTTTCTAGAAAAACATTTGCATCACATGCCACAAAGCTACAAGGTATTTATAGGCACTGAAGCTATTTGCATCCTTTCCCTAGCAATAAGGTGCCCAGAGCACAGGGAGGGTGCTCTGCTGCTGTCCCCACCACTGCCCGTGGTCCCCAGAGATGTAGCCAGAGAGCCTCTTACACCACTGCGGCAGCTCATCCACTCTACTGCTGAAATATATTTTTTAAAAAGGAAGGAAAAAAAAAAAAAAGGATACATTTTTCCTCACTGCAGCGTAACTGCTTCTCACAGAAACCACCTGGTTGCAGGCTGCTAGGCAAGATTCACGCAAGAGAGATTTGTATGTGAGCGCAGTGCAAGGGAGCCAGTGCCAGTGCAAAGTAGCTGCTCAAATCTGTGCTGAACCCAACGATATAAATGCTGGAGAATTGGTGTTTCTGTGAGGTAATACTTCCATCACATCCAATTCTAACGTTATCCAGCAAACTGCCTCGCCAGGAGCCTTCTTTGTATTGCAGGAAGCCATCTGTGATGGTAACTAAAATGAGAACGGAACAGGATTCGCTATGAGATGCTCGTCAGAAGTACTTCCCTCCGCTCTGCGGTTCCCACATTGCCAGAAGCAGCATCTCTCCGAAGGTGAGGAAGACATTATTACCACAAGCCTAGGAATTACTGCAAAGGGATGTTGTGCCTTTCATGTGCTGCCTTTCATGGGGGTCCATACAGTCTCCACGGCTTGAACCATAATTTGTCCTTGGCTGGGACCATTAATTGCTATGGAGATGGTGGGTGGAACAATGGATCATTTTGAACATGTTATCTAAAGCCTCAGTTTCAGTCTTTTTAACATATCTCCTGGCAGAAAGTGTTGATTGTTTTCACTGCTCTCTGCTGCTTCTTGTTTAATTTTTCTTCCTCTATCTCCAAGTCTCTATCTTGGGTCTCTTTCTTTGCCAAACTATTCATTTGTTGCTGGATAATCATGGGTTTGTGTTTCAGATAGCTTCCTATTTTGTTCATCTTTCCATTCTATTGTCCACATTTTTTTTTTCTCTTCAAATTTTGCTTTATTGTGCAGTGGCAAGTGGCTATCTGCTAATGCCAATATTATTCCTTGAGAATTCTTTTTCCTTGCATCATCAAGGGTTTAAGTGGAAAGCCTTGAGAACTGTGCAAATTTCGCTCCTGAGAATATCCATCTTTTGAGGTAGCTGATTTTAATTAAAGAATACTCTCCCTCTCTCCCTCTCTCTGGATTATACTTTAATTTCAGTCTCTATCACAACAGTAGATACTTCTTAGATAAAATGTATTTTTGTCTCTTTTCATCCATGATTATCTGTAGTTCTTAAACACTTGGGGTCAGCAGCTGGTCCCCAGTTGATGTAGTTCAGGAATAATTCTATTCAAAGGAATAATTCAGAACAAAATTGGTGTTGAGTTTAAAATAAGGCAAAATGTTCATAAAATTTTGCCCTTATTATATATGTGAGAGTGAAACTATCACAAAAATCAGTAATAACAATTGTGGTAATAAACAATAATCTCTGAAATGTATAGCACCTTTCACCTGAACGTTTTAGACATAAATGCATTGAGCAGCTGTCATGTGAAGAAATACCAATATCCTAATTTTACGCAAGGGAAAAAAAAAAAAAAAAGATGGCAGGAAGTTAAGAAAGCAGCTGAAAGTCATATAACGAGAACTGAACCTACATCTCCGGGTCTCCTGTTTCTAATCCCCTAAACACAGAAAGAATCTGTTCCCCAAGGATTTAAAATTGAAGTCTGGAGAGTTAACAGTTATGAAATAATCAACACTATTCAAACACAAGTACGGTTTGAGTTTCTGCCTCCATCATCTTGCCAAATTATGATTGAAATAAAATCGGTATCATATCTTAAATTGTTTATGCATGGTTAATTTGCACAGTTAAATCATTTCCAGATTTCTCACACAAGTGGTTGAAGTATACTCCTGGGCAGAGAAAGTCTAGCTGCAGATTTAAAGCTTTACTGCTGCAAAGGAAGCTGCAGTGAAACCCCTGCCATGTCTGAAGCCAAAGTCAAACCCTCTCATGTCACAACAAGGATCCTGGCCAGGGTCCCTGCAGCCGTGAGGACCCTCTGCAAGCAATCAGTGCTTCTTCATACAAAACAGTAATATGTGGGTGTGCAAGTACATATATGTATATACGTGTGACAGAAGCAGATGCATATAAAGCCATACAGAAATTATGGGATGATTTCAAACTGGCAACAGGGGTTGTTCTGTTTTCCCTGTACTGAGTGACATGAAGCAAGTTGTTAAGTCATTGCACTAGCCATTATAGATCCTCCCTGCCTGGCCCTTTTCTTTTTTTCTTTTGTCTACTTTTTGTTTGTTTTAATGCTCACTCCAGCCTATATGCACCAGAGATATGTATTTCTGCTTGGTCATGCACTTCTAAACAGAATTAAAGAAAAAAAATATGTATGTAGGGTAAGTGTAGGAATAAAATGTGCCTTGGCAAAGTGCTTTAAGCTGCCTTTCTGCCAGTAAGCCGTTAATTTGTGCTGCTTTGTTTTCTCCAAGCTCAGAATAATTCCCATCTGCCTTGACTCACTATCTAGCACAGAAAGGAAGAGGTCCCTTTTCTGAGCATGGATGAAATAGGAAACTTTTTTGTATTAATAAAGAATGGGGCTTGGAATTCTGGGGTTTCTACCACTAGGACCTAAAATATCTTGAGGTCCTGCTATTTTAATTAGCTTCATTATGACGAGTCTGCCTCTTCTGTTCATGTATGTTTTTCCAGCTTTTGTGTTCCTGGCCTGCCTGTAATACATATGTATTCCCTTTCTTTCCTCTCACTGAAGCTGAAGATGCAATCACATCTTTGAACCATCTGTTTTTTAATTTATTATTTTCCCCCACTGCATTGATGGGCTTTCTTGTTTTTCTGTCAGGCTAACAGTTTGGCTCCTGTTTATCTAAGATATGTTAACATGCTGTTCCTTTTCTGGGCACTCATTCAGTCTATTGTATTTTCTGAAATTAAACGCAAGGGATTTTTTTAACATTATTTACTTCATCAGTCCAGGGAATATCCTCTACCTTTACAGCATCTCTTCCTCCTTTTGTTGTTTCTGTGAACATTTGATGACTCTTACTAAATTTAGGTTAGTATCTTATTTTTCTGTCCCCTCCAGATCATTTCCAAGGTGAATGGTCAAAGCCTGCCTGGGAATGTTCCTGTAACCGGTGAGGAACTTGCGTGGAGGCAGAGGAATCCCTGCAGGGTTCCTCACATCTCCCTATGGGGCAGGACCCCCCACGAGCACAGCAGGGTCCCTGCCCTACCCCTGATCCTCATTTCTGTTCTTCACCTTTGAGCTTGGGAAAAACCTTCTAGGCACTGGGCTGCTCATCACGAAATGAGCAGATACATGCGGTGAAGCCCCTCGTGCTGCCACAGCCAACAGCCATCCAGCGGGGGAGGCTGTGCCGTGGGGTGCAGGTTTGTGATCCTGAGCCGTGGCAGGGGGCTGTACACCCCCGAGGCGGCTAGGAAGTTCCAGGTAATCACACCATGGAACATAATGTGGATTTATATTTGTTACCTTACTTTTCTATAGTGCCTCCCAAGAGTCTTCTGAGGCATTCCATTCTTTAATAAGCAGAAAGTGCTCTGAGATTTTTCTAATGAAAATGATATAGGAGCACACAGTGTTATTATTAAAACCTCTGCCTTTTTCTCTAGGAACTGCTAAAATACATTTACAGTTTATACCCTTTTTGGTGAGCATTAAACTTTCTAATTTAAAATAATAAAGCCTGGTTTGCTTTCTTTCTTTCCCTTCTATTTCAAAAACATAAAAAACCTCACTTTTTTAACTATTCTTATTTTGCTGAGTGATTTTTGGATTTCAATAAAAGTAACACTGTGGTTACAACACTTTGTGAGATAAGCAAAGAGATTTTTTTTATAACACAATTATGGAAATTTCAAAGAACCTTATAAATATCCTGCTATTTGCATATATGAGATAAGCATATTTTAGTAATGGTTATGACAGGCTAGCAAGGAAAATGTGTGGGACAGCTATATAGCAAATACATGCAAACATAGACACAGAGAGGGGGTGTGTGTACACTTTTCCAGAGAAGCCCGTGCCCAGTGGGCGCGGGATGCCCGGGAATGCATGGGGCTCCCCAAAGAGAGGCACCACCGGTATCCTGAGACTCAGTTTCCCCACTTGCAGATGCCGGATTAGCATTATTTTTCTAATGTAACAAGGCATTTTGGTAGGTCCAGATGGTGCGCACTAGATAAGAATTGAAATGCTGGCTTTTAGTTTTGTTCCCACTTACCAGCGTACAAAGAGCTGGTTTTGCTGGGACCTCGGGGTGCAGCTGTGCCATATCTTGGCTGGCCAGGCTCAGGGCTGGGTGCCACAGGGGCGCCTGCGGCTTTTGCTGCCGGTCCCACGCGCTCTGCCCGCCTGCAGCCGGCAGGTCCTGCAGTGGCAAAGGTTTAGAGCCTCCCCGGGGCACGTCGCTGCTGCCAGGGCACGCGGGCAGCCTGTCCGGCGGCACAGCAGGCTGACTGTTACTCTGGGCTGCCCCAAAAGCTGACACAGCCCTACATATTCCTGAAAAAGCCACAGGGCAGCTAAGGCTGGCTTGGTCTTCAGCACAGGGCCAAGTCGGCGCTCAAAATGCAATGAGAATGGAACTGTAGCTGCCTAAAGTTTTCAAGAGGCCTTCTGAACTGAACCGGTCTGTGCATGCTTTTATTCTTTTGTTTGCCTTTGTATTTTAAAGTTGGAAATTGCTCTTCTAGTTGTGCCTGAGAGCTGCTAGGAAGCTCAGAGAATTAGCGTGGCAATTTCCTCAGCCCTTTGTTGAGAAGGAAGAGTCCACACAAAAAGAATGCACTGGCATTTCAGCTGCATAAATAGTGTAAAAGAAACTCCAAACAAACAACCCCCTCCATACAGACTTTTCTGTCCCCATTAGAACTGCAGGTTTCCATTCTGTGGGTCTCCCAGCCATCTGCTTGGCCCTTGAAAGAGTCCTTGAGAAACCAAAAAATGAAAACCACTTACTTTCTGAGAACTAATCTTGGCTTCCCGGTGCCTTGCTTTCAGGGGAGTTCCACTCGAGGCTTGATTTCTCTAAGTGCAGATACTCAGTGTATCCTGAACAATTAGATGCCTTTGAGGATGTTGAAAGCTAGACATAAAAAACCCAAATCAATCAGGAGTCTTGTTTGACAACTGACAACATTTCTAATGCAAAAAAACAACCAGCCAATAAAATAATAATAATAAAAAATCCCCCAAAACATAAAGTCTGAAACTTAATAGAAAATCTACTAAACAAACCCTTACCTTTTTAGGTTTTAAAACAAATCATTTTTCCTACAAAGTTTTTATTACCCTGCCTAGAAGAGTTAGACGTACATAACCATCTTTTTCTTCCCCTGCTGAGGCAGATGACGTTTACCAGAAGCCAAAGTCCCCTGGCTGGTGCAGCACAGCCAGGGACCCTCAGAAGGGGGCTCGTGGGTTGCTAATGGTTTGCTTTGGCCTTTGGTGTCTGCAGTTATTCCTGCCTTGACAAAAAATTGGGGGGAGATGGGGTGGGAGCAGCACCCAGCCGCTACGGGCTCTCAGGAGCCCATCGACACAGCCTCTGGGCAGAAGATGAGTGCTGGCATGAGGAGTCTGAAGGTGGCAAGTGGGACTGTGAGCTGCCCAAACTGCAGGCAATTATGTTGCAATTTTTTCCAAAGCTCTCAGAAATCTGTCCCTTCAATAATGGAGACAGGAAGGATTACAAGCAATCGCTGCCTCCCAAGCAGTTGATATTCACAAGAAAAATAGAAGAGCAAGGGAAGGGGCAGTTTTGCCTTGTCAGCTAATGATCCTTGACTCTTGTTCTTTGTGTTTTTGGTAGCAACCACAGAGAGGTCACACATGAAACTGTGGAAGTGTGAGGTGTCTTTATTAAATATATCAATGGAGTTTATTAAATGGAACACACGGTACTGGGTAGTGTAAGCCACCGCTGGACGGGCTCGGGGTCACGCAGGCCTCCTGCCTTGATGTCACTGGCTGTCGGATTAATACCACGAGCTCACAGCACGGGCCTGATTAGAAGGCCGGGTCCCAGTTGGTTTTACCTCTGCCCTCCGCTAAGTCTTTGTTTGCAACGTGAGCAACAAGCTTTTCAGCTCATCACCAAGGCGCCACGTTCAGAGCCGAGGCGGATCACTTAGGTCTTTTACCACCTCTGGCAGACATGGGGTTTAAAATTCCCATCCGGCAGAGGTGGAATTATTTTCTCCTACTGTCTGACTGATTGTTTGGGCTCTAGAAATGTCTACCTCTTTGAAGAATTTTGCCTTTTTTTTTTTTTTTTTAATCTCCCTCCCCCCCTTCCTTCTCATTTCCAACTGCGCTGGGAGGGCAGAAAAGAAAAGGCTGCAGAAAGACTTTTTTAGCTTGCTTTCACTCATGGGATTCTAGTTCATGGCAGAAGAAAGTAGTCTCTCCGACAGGAAAAAGGAGCGAGTTAGGGACCCTCCACCATAATGAGGCAGTTTTCCCATCTGGAACCACTGGGTTGCTTGCACAGGCTGGGGAGGGGCAAAGATGGAGAAGGCAAGAGCAGCTCAGGCTGCACTGAGGGGTGAGGGAGTATTTAATATGATTCAGAAGAATGTAGATGGGAGGAAGGGATTTAGTGTGATGGTAATCACTGCATAATTAGAGGTGACAGGAACAATAGTGCATGGCTATGTCTACATTACTTGTCATGGGCATGCTGGCCTCTCAGGAAAGAGGGGTGTCTCCTGCTAAATACAATACTTTTTAAAATAAAGTGGATGGGACTCTGTAAAATGAAGGGAAGAGCAAAGGAAACCAAACATGAGGACTTTTGAACTATTGGGTGAGACTGTGTTCTTCTAACAGCCACAGCAAAGCATGACTAGCTCCAGAAAAGTGGGGCTAATGCAGCTTGAAGCCATCCCTGCACGCGTCTGGTTCTGGATGACCAGGGAGCTCGGACATCTCAGCGATACGGGCTAGATACATCTAGCGTGTCAAGGCCTGTACAATGGTTTTGTCACACTGACCACCCACAATGACTGCAGAAAGTGCTTTGCTCATACAAAGAGGGTGCAAAACACCAAGGAGGTGGATGCAACTATCTCAGGCAGCATCCCTGACAGCTCTGCTCCCTCCAGTCTGTTCTCCCTGCTGCAAAACACAGACGGTGCCATGCTGCATACAGACTTTGCCCTGACAGAATAGGCAGAACAGAAAGAACCCAACACTGTTCAATCACGTTCCCAGCTTTGGTAACATTGAACTCCTGTACAACAGCTGGAAGACCTGTTCTTAAACACCACAGCAAATCCATGTTTTCTATGCTGATCCAGGTCTGGTGACTGATTAACACTCATTCTTTTATGTGATCTTGAAAAATAAAGACAACTTTTTATATAGCTTAGTCTTTTTCTCCTTTCCAAAGCTTTGGCTGTGATTGATGAAACTGCCTGACATTGTCAGAACTTACTCGAACTAATAAGCAATGGAAATGCCTTTATCAGTGCTAGTGCCAGATCCATCCCACTTACAGCTCAAGTTGTGCTTCTTTCCAGGAAACCCATGATATACTACCTGCCCCGCTACTTGCCATTCTTCATGTTGGTTATTTACCACTTCCAACCTTTTATCTATTCTATGAACATTTTGCCTTAATTGCTCAGCTATTTGTTGATTATCCTGCTGCAGTTGTTTGTCAAATCCTTTTATCCATTAATCTGTGTGACCTTTCAGTTGCTATTCATCTGATACAGAAGTTTTTAGCCACCAGTGCTGTCAGAGTCACATCTCCCTTCGCGTCATGGTCTTAAAAGGAATATAATCAAGGCAGGCTGTAGGCATTTGTGGAGCCATTTAGGTGGGAATACTACATTCTAATTTTTGCCACTCACCTGTACTAACTTCCTTAAAAGGTTCCTTTAGAAGCCAAATTCTTTGTATCCTGAGGTTTGCGGGTATTCTGCTGTGTGTAGTTTCTGCTTTATACCTAGCTGGGCAAAAAACTTGTTCAGTCAAATGAAATCCTTCACCCTTGTTTGCTCACATTGCTGGGAAGCATACCTGACAATGCAGCTGGGATTTCTGCCACTTGTACGGAGTGAGGCGAGACCTGCCCCACTAGCTCCTGCTCTTCTTTACATGGACTGAAGCAAATCTTGTGCAAGCCTTATCCTATGAGAACTTGAACCACCTGTAAATCAAATTTCTGGTTTATGTGGATGTATTTTGACAAAGGCAATTAAACCTGCACGTCAGAAGGCTGCAATATCTGGCACTCATGTTTAGCACCCTCCACATCATTAAGGTATGGAGGTGCTTCAGGTCATTAATGTGAGGGTCCATTTTGCCAACCTAGAGCTAGGTATGTACCGTCTTGTGCTTTATTGAACACAACGTATTTCAAGGAAGCATGTGTTGTGTTGTGCCATTGGCCTTCCTCCAACGGTATAATCCAATTTTTCTGTTTTCCAGGCTAAAGATACTCATTCCTTTTGACAAGGAGTTATGGTGTCAATAAGATTTGAGATGCACAGAGAATAGCCTGTGACATGGTATCTTTCTTTTGTGCCAAACTGGTACTCCTTTCCTGGCTAAGAGAGGCAAACCACACACTAAGAGGTTTCCTGGGTCCTGACAGCCCATCACCACAGCTTCAGCTAGGGCTGGCTTCAGCCTGACCAAGCTGCCTGCTTTTCTGTACCCCGCTCCCACCGTCTAGCTTCCTCTAAAAGCTTAGCTGGAGGATGACTCACTTCAGTGAACATCAGAAAAAAATCCTGAATACAATTAAACGTGCCTTGCAGTGCTCTTAGCTAGGCAGAGTGGTGGGGCTGGGGAGCTTTTGAATTAATTCCACACTTTGTTTATCTGGAGTCTGGCCTTCAATATCTAGTATTGCTCCTAAATATTTTACCTCTTGTTGCACTAATTGAACCTTTTGTCTGTTGACTTTCAATCCTTCCTCCTGGATTGCAGCCAAAACTTACTGTTTGCTGACACGCTTGTTCTTCAGAATTCAGGTGTGATCCACGTATGATGTTACATGCTTCCAGAACCTGCAGGCTAATTTCTTCCACGTTTGTGTGATGTGTATGTGACAAATCACAGGAGCTTGTGAAATCCTTGAAGAACTCATGTGAAACAATTTTGTTTCTCCTGAAATGTAACTACAAACTTTTACCAACATTTCTCTGATAAAGGGCTGAAGTAAAATGCATTTGCTAGATCTATGACTGAAAACCACTTAGCTCCTTGTACTATTGCAGCCGTAATTTCTGGCATTTTAACAAGAAGAGGTGATGTTTGTGGAGTTACAGCATTTAATGCTCTGAAATCCACAGTCAGATGCATCTTTCTATCTCCCTTTAATACCAGCCATACAGGGGAATTACACACACTGGGTCATTGCACTGGCACTCCTTGATCCACCAGGCTTTCTGAGCTTCGCTTGGGTACTTACATCGTTTCTGCAGTCTTGGATCAAGCCCTGTTATTAAAGCAAAGGCATTAATCTTTCCATACTCCAACTTATCTCAAGCTTATACTTGCAGAAAGGTAACTCACCCTCATCCTGAGGTCTTCTGAGTATTTCAGGAGCCTTTACAGGAGTACTTAATTTTGTAGGTAAGACAATTATCAGTCCCTTCTATTTCTGTATTATCCTTCCACAGTCAGCAAGATCTAAAATAACCTATTTTGTTTAAGGACCGGCTGCTGTAAAGCCCATTTTTTATCCTGCACATGAAGCTGAATACAAGAAAACCCAACTGCACTCTCCAGTTTGCACCAGGGTGTAGGAGCAGAGCTGAAATGCTTTTTGCACCACAGGCGACCACTGTACGCTTTTGTCTGTACGGTGTACCTTGCAGGTACCCACACTCTTGCAAACTAGGAATTTCAATAGTCACTGAGGCACCAGAATCTAATAACAATTTGGGCTCTCAGTATCTTGTTTTTAATTGCTATTGTACAGTTCTGCCAATTTATGCATTAAGACACTAATGGGTTTTATATTCCACCTAGCCAGATCTTTTCCCAGGCTCTCTAGTGCCTTTCAAACCCTGTTTCACATCGAATTCAAATGCCTTTTCCAAGACTTATCCAGTCCAGACAAAGCACCCCCTACTTTCCCGCAGGCAGAGTGCCACACACTGCAGGACTGTAAAGTTCCCCCTCATCCTCCAGAGCTTTGGCCTTGTTTGTCCTCAGGACCCTGATTTGTGAAAGTGATTATTACTGGTACCAATTGCTTTGACTAGGTTTGTTTCTAGCTCCTTTTCTTTCCAGAGTATCCTTCCATCCCTCCCGGCATGCACCCCTGCCTCTCATTTCTGTTAGCTGAAATCCCAGGTCCTGCAGTCATGCCTAACCTCTAGCGTAGCAGTTCTGAATACCGGTTCACTATCAATAGGACCTCGGTGTCCCCCAGCAGCAATGCAGGAACTATCCCAGGAGCAATTTTCTAGCAATACATGACTCCAGTCCCTCATCTGATTGTTTCTTTTTCTTCCAGATTAGATTCCAAACCAGTTAAAAATCTTGACACTCATCACAACCACCATAGCCTATTCGCTCTTCCCACTGCAGGCTCATGGAGCTCAGTGTCATGTGGAGTCCAGTCAGTGGGCATTCAGCCAGCTTTACCTCCAGGATTCTCATTAGAATTGGTCTAACTGGGCTGCTCACCTGAAGCGCCAATCCACTCCACACAAATATCCTTATTTAAAGTCCCAGTTCCATAGTGAAAACTCACCCTTGAGTGGTAACCAGCGCCATTTAACAGTGAGTCTTCCAATGGTCTCTTTCTCGTGCTGGTCTCTGTCTCCCTGAATTGACAATATTCTTTACCATGATGGGATCCTCCTTGCCTGTGCGCTCGTAGCTCATTATGCAAAGGAGCACAAATTTCCAGGGTACGGCCTGGGTGAAATGTCTCCATCCCAGTCATCAGGGTCACTGCTCCTTCTCCAGTTTGTACTGCAGTCAATATATCCCGCTTAGCTGACAACTTCTGTTTATTTTTCTTACTTACTTGCTTACTGGAGTCTCAGAATTCAAGTGTTCTTGTTCACCCTATGTGGCAATGATTTGATTTCTATTCCTGCGCCACTCAGACTCTCACAGCCTCACTCTCATGGACGTGACTGCTGGGTTACCACCAATCTGCCACAAGTAAAATGCAGTCTGATGATGCATCCAGACACCCCCTTCCCCATCAGTGCAGAGCAGAATAAAACCAACTTGGCTAACATCTCCTTTACTAAACAAAATTGGAGGAACTGCTAGTACTGCCCTGGTGCCAGGCAATTTTAAGGCATTTACATGTGCATTAACATACCCAAATGCCAAAGCCAAGGGAAGATCAAGCCTGACAGTGGTGAAGTCTTGTTCGGATCCCTGGGTGGTAGGTGGCATCATCTGGCTACTGGTGAGGACTATGGTGCCTGTACACCATTACATCCTCAGGTTTTTCCTTATATAGGCTAGTTTCAAAGGAAAACACTCCTGATCTGCCAGTCCAAACCGCTTTTTTATAGGGTTAGCTTTGCAAACACAGCAGTAGGTATGTGACTTTATTATGTACAACTAAAGGATCGTTCTGTGAAACAGACCCTAGTTTCCAACAATTTTCCAGCCTACTTGCTTCAGATTTACCAAGTTACTTTGGGCTAGCCAGATACCCACTGTGTGGCTAAGGTATTCATGGTAAGTTGTGCTGTAGCCAGAGTAATTCTTTGTATCATGACCCTTCTCATGGATGATCTCCTCACCTGGCCTCTGTAACCCTTCCTCGCTCATCCAAGCTTCACAGCTCCTTCAAAAACTTGCTGCTGAACATGAGAAGCATGCAGAAAATAGGTCTTTCTGCTTTTCCATGGCACAGCCCAAGGACCACATTGACCTTCCTTGTCTGTCAGACAGGGTCTGATGGCTAAAGGACCACGCAGAGGAGCAGCTGCCTGCAAGCGCTTGCCTGCCCCAAGGTGGTCCTCTTGCTGTTTGGGGGTCCCTGGTGGCACTGGTTCCTCTGTAAGTCTGCACATGAAAGTTGTGATCTGCCATGCTCCACTGTGGCAACAACACTGCTTGTACAGAGAAGGGCCCTGTGATTTGTGGTGCTATAAAAGCTGAAAAACTCTATCATTGCCTTTTATATATAATTGAAAACACAATAATTGACTGCAGTGTCAACAAAAGAAAGCAGGCAGCACCCTTGGAAATACACACGCATGTCTGCATGCACATGCGCACACACAACCTCCTACTGCCAGCCAGGCAGTGCTGCGTGACTTGTCTTAATAGAAGGCTTAAAATGAATCAGAATTATTTCCAGATTAGAGGAAAAAATATCCTGTGAAGATGTTTGAGTCTAAGCACAAAGAACACAAAGAGAGCAGTCTCTTTGCCAGTCAGCGCAGCATTTTCTTTTCTCTGGTCCTTTGCTCTCTGCCCTCCTCCTACAACCTGGCTTAACCTTTTTTTTCTGCCTGATGCAGGTGAACATGCGACACTGTAAAGCTGCTGCACCCACACTGGTCTATCTATGAGCACGTCATGCATCTCCCAGGTTTTCCCTTTTCATTTTCTTGACAAAGGTCTCAGCCAGGCTCCCCAAATCAAGGTGGTTCCTTTCTGAACTCAGTGTCAGCAACTTAACAGATCCATCTACAACCACAGTATCCAAGACCATAAACCCTGTTCCTCCTGG
The DNA here is from genome assembly GCF_017639655.2 of Falco naumanni. NCBI lineage: Eukaryota > Metazoa > Chordata > Aves > Falconiformes > Falconidae > Falco > Falco naumanni. The sequence goes on from NC_054067.1 coordinate 16,899,046, forward strand.
TATCACCTGACCAGGCTCTAACCCTACGGAGCCTTTGGCCATGTCGTCTGGCAGAGTTTGTATGTAGCAGGGCATCAGGAATACACGGGACTGCTGTCTGTATCCTTGCCAGCTCAAGGGTCCCAAATGCATCACAATGTCTGGTGGAGCTGGTGATCACACCTCTGTTTGATGCTCTGGATGCTGGAATTTCAGGGCAATATAACAAGGTTTTCTCTTCTCCAGTGGTAGAGCAGCCACTGCAGGCAATTCACTAATTTCAGTGTCGAAGCATATGGGGATCTTGCACAGTTTCCTTGATGCTTTCACTGGGACACAAAGCCTGGAAGACATGCTGCATATGAGTAACAGGGCATTGAAGGAGATGGGAAGGATGAGGGAAGAGGGACAAAGGGTGGAAGAAAAACAAAACCCCCTCCCCAAATCCCACCAACCCCCCAACCCCCCCCCTTCAGCTATTTACATTAGAAGAATTTTTCATTTTTGACTGCTCTAGTGTGCCATTTTGTTTACCTCAGGTGCTTTTAGGGCAAATTATAGAAACAGGCCAGCTCACTTCACTCTTTTTTAAACAGTTTCACTTTCAGCTTCTTCTACACAAACAACATGCTACGATTCGGGGGTTGCAAAGGCTGCAGGGAAATATCGATTTCCTCACAATAACACTAAAACAGTTCGACCCAACATTTTCTGAAGGTTTTTACAAAACATACATTTTGAGGGACAAGTTTGACTTGACAGACTTCTTTTTAAGAGAGCTGCCTTTCTTGCAGCCGCAGTAGAGCTGTTATTTACTTGTTTTTATTACAGAAAGAGAATTGTTGATGCTAGAAATTTCTTTTACTCGGGTAAATAGCTCTAAAGTTTCAGATTATCAGGCTATGTGAAAAACTGCACTGTAACACACAATTTTTTTTAAATTATTCAGCTATTTAAAAAAATCTTAATTATAATACAGAATAATTAATTCCTTCTGATACTTACAACTCAGACACTCCCTTGTATGCCTCAGGGGTCCAGGAGTCTTAGGCGAATGCAACAATGGGAATTGCATCTTTGAAAAGCCAGCTTTCTCTAAGGCTTTTCTTACCTTGGCAATAGTTCTGTATACAAGAATAGGGACTGATGGCCAATAGCTTAGCTGGGAATTCCTGAGCCATCAGATCTCAATACAGAAGGTCACATGGCACCTTTACTATCAAAAGCATTCCAAAAAAAGACACCAAAGTATCACGAACTGCGATACTACTAGTGCACTACGCAAACTGCAGCTCATCTCATCTTGCTATCACAGCCCCAGTCACAGCCCCCTGTAGGGTACCGCTGGACTAGGAACTCCAGTGCCAGTCTTTCTTCAAACCCCTCTGTCCCATGGTCTCATCACAGACTTCTAGTCTATTCCTGCCTTGTGAAACTGCTCTGTGTCATCCGGCCAACTGACACTCCAGGAGCAGTGCTGCTCCTCTGCCTCACATTGCCAGCTTTAATGTACCTTCTGCCAGAGCTGCACTCATGGGGGCACTGGGGATCACAGCTAACCCCTGCAGAGATGAGTAGCTGAGATGGACATGCAAGGTCAGGAGATGCCAAGATGGGAAGGAGGCTTATGCCTCCACTCAGAATCACTGCAGTGACTTTTTCCCTCATTTTATGCCACTTGCCTCAGCTACAGAGCCCTAATCAGTTTAATTCAAGGAAACAGATCTCAGCTTCTGTCCTCCCCATCTCGTTTCGCCCAGTGAGCTGGGTGACGATTGCTGTTGCTAGCTGCTCCAACATTCTGGGGACTGAGTTGCTCCTCTTAACCAAGAAAACGGTCCAACTATGAAGGACATGGGCTTTATTTGTATCCTAGTCCCTCACATCGAGAAGCATATGAAGTGTCAGTCTCGGGGGGGAGGACGGGACTGTAACAGACACCCTAAAGACAGCTGAGCAATATTGAGTATACTCAGATTTTACAAACCTTGAGAGTAAGGGGTGGGAGAAAGCAGTGCGGGGCCTCTGGATCTGCCAAGAAAGGAGTTATTTCTTGGGATTTTCACATTTTTCCAAAGTTGGCTAACAGGACTAGGTCTGGTGAAGGCCTCCAAATAATTGTTCTGTTTTACTCTAAGATCAATATCAGCTAATATACTTCTCTAGCATTCAATGCACCTTCACTCATGGGCTTTCCCTTTCCAGAGCCAAATATCAGTGTAAAGCAGCCACTGGGAAGTGCGGCATGCCCAGGGAAAGCCTGCTGACCTGAAGCCAGCAGATACTGAAGGTTCATGCTACGCTATTTTCTTCCAAAAAACATTTTAAAAAGATAGATTTCTGAAAGCTTTTGAGGCTGTCACGTACAGCATCTTAGCCTTTGTGATGCTTTATCAGCACCTCTATCTTTCCATGTTTCTTACAGCACATCACATAACAGCATCCTTTCCCACTCCTTCAACCTCTTGGAAGCTTCTGGAGGTTGAGGCAGGACAATAACACAATACACAGCCATGCATACCGGTGGGCAATCAGCAGAACTGGTAGTGAATATAACTCATAAAGAATGACGCGTTTGCCCCATTTCTGCTCCTGGTGGAACACTAATTCCCAGTGAAAGCAATTGTGGCATCTTATTTCTGCCTTATGGCTCTAAATCTCCTCTCCACCCATTCATGTGTCATAGATAAGAGCTGCATTTACATCGCGTCAGTCACACCCTACTGCACAAGAAGGTGAAGCCACTTTAAGCAGGTTAGTTAGTAATGCAAGACCCTTTCCCAGAACAGCAAACTTCTTTCTGACATCTTTGATGGCAAAATAGGAAAAGGAAAATTCAATTACATTTCAAACCCTAATAAAATTCACTTATCTTTCCCCTTCTATTTTGAAAATATACCTGCATTTGCCACTTTTACTGGATCTTCTCCCTTTTAAAATTCAGTAAACCTTGCGTGCATCCTCACTCATCTCCTTCTCTGTGAAGAATTAGAAAGAAATAATAAGCTGGGATATTTGAATAAAATCCTTTTTATTTCATGGCCTGATTTTACTTCCATAAACTCTGCATTTATAGCAACCTCATAAATTACGAATGTATGTAGAAAATAAATACTCCTTGTTTCTCCTACTGAGGCTGCAGACTTAGCAAACAGATCTCTCAAAATCACAGGAAAAGGAAAGGGTATTTTCTTTTCGACTCATTCAACTGGAAATACAATTTTGAGAAAAGCAAAGCAGTGTTTCCCTTTCACTGTTTCCATTTCATTTGGGCTGATAAATGCCTCTGGGACGTAGTGTTTCTGGTTTCACCTCTTCCCAGTCATCTGTCTTTTTCCTTCCCTTTCTTTCTCCCTCTCTGCCTCTTCCCCTCTTTTTCAATTGGCCTAAAAATAAGTGACACCTGGCAGCTGCAGAGTGTTGGCTGTCGCAGGGATTGTTGGTATATGACCTTCTGTCCATAGTAGAAGAGGACTGGTTTCCTTTAGACAGGTATTGAGCAAGCTGAGAAGTGGTTTGACTATCTTCACTGATGACATTGACCAAAGGATGTTCCAGAGATGTCAGAGGCTTGTGGTTAGGTAGCCAGCCAGATGTGAACGATGGGACTTTTATTACAAACAGTCCCATCCAATAAAAGCATGTTAAGACTTTGAAAGAAAAGAAAGCCACTGTGAATTCATGTCCTTCTTTGTGCTTCTGCTGGCAGGAAGGCACTGAATTAGTGTGAAAATTGAGCAAAAATTAATCTTTGCCTCATAATCCATTATTTAAAAAGGAACACTCACTCACTATAATTTTCAAGTCACTGCTACAGCAAAGTCATTCTGAAATCTGTAAGTTTGCCATAGGGGAAAAATAGCAACACAAGACTAGGTCTTGAGATTCGCCAGAGTGCCAGACTCTTAATCTGCTTACAGCATTTACCATTTGCAATTTTGTGTTGCAGTTAGAGCCTCCCCAAGGTCACCCCAAACATCTCAAAGCTCTTAACCATCTGTCTCAGATTCCTGAAAATTAACATGGAGATGGAGAGAGAAAGACTGCCTCATTAGGGTCACTCTCATTTACCAGGAAAAGCCACACCTGTGCCAGCTACACCAGGAGCAGAGCCCTGGGCAGGCATAGCACCAAACCAAAGGCTTTTGGTCCTCACAGCTAAGCCCATGGCCACCCCATCCCCCTGCCACCAAAGTGCCTGGCCGCACACTCCCTGCTGACACCTGCAAGGAAATGACGGGCAGGCTAGGATCACTGGCACCAGCACCACCAGTGCTCACCTCTGCTGGCTCCAGATCCTGCTGCAGGTAGAGATGTGGGGCTCAGGACCTCTTCATGCCTGCCATAGCTTGAGTGGTCATCGTGTAGGGGGGCCTCAGGCTTTGTTTCGTCAGGGGTTCCCTTCAGCACAGCCGTCACTTTAAGCAGAGTTGTGTAAGAGAGAAACTACACAGCTGTGCTTCATTTGTCATACGACTGCCCGCTGTCCTCCAGCTTTCCATGCGATTTTGGAGAGCAGGAATAAGGTTGAGAGGATAAATCAACTGGAGAAACAGTCTTGTGGCAATGGGAACCAATCCTGGATCTTTAGGAAGGCTTGAACCAGGTCACTGAATCTCTCTGCATCTATTTCCCTTCATGAAACACGGTTGTAAAACATAATTCTTCCTTATGCATGTAGATTGTGGTGCTGTTTGGTCTCCTGCTAGCTGCCTCGCAACCTGGGATGCCAGTCTCTGCTGGGGTCCGTAAGATTTAACGTAATATAACAAAGCTACGAAGAATGAAATACATACATTACCGAGCGTGACACACATACATGCAAATCTGGCTCCTGCTATGACACAAGAAAGGACTAACAGGGAAATTGGTATTTGGTTTCTGCTTTTAGGGAAAAGAAAAGGAAACAAACAAACAATTATGGTAGACTATAAAACAGTAATAAAAAGAATGGAGATTAAACTGCAGCATGCAGTTTAAAAGAAATAAATAGCAAAACCCATCTAAATTTGTTTCCGTTGGGTCTGAAACATAATTCTGGGACAAAAAACCCTTCCCCCGCCCCCCCCCCAAAAAAAAAAAAAAAAAAAAAGCCAAACTTCTTTAAAAAGAGGATATTATGGAAGGAAATGACTGATGAATACTTTAAGAATGTGTTAACTTTTAAACAGCTTGAATATTCAAATCAGAATAAAAATATTCCTTCAATTAAAAATTATTAAAATTAGCTCAAAGTATTTTTTGGTGTGTTCACTGCAAGAATTTAATAGGATCTAGTACTCAGCAAAGCTTTGAAGCAAAAATAACGTCTCAGGAGCTCATTACGCATTAAATCCTATCAAAAAGCAGGATCCCACTATGAAATTAACACAATTTGCAAATCATTATTGCAGGCTACTCCTTCCTTCGCTCTTTTTGCCTCTTTTAACTTGAATCTGCGATGCTGTCAAATCCACCACCGCCAAGAAACACGCACAGAAAAATGGGCATTGTATCTTGAAACATCCTGAGCTGCAAACGGCACGGTACAGTAGTCACACAGAACGATATACACAGGAGAAGCTGTCAGGAAAGCCGAGAAGTAGAAAGTATAGAAGTAGAAGTGAACCAAGGGATGTGGCTCAAAATCTTGTTTGGGAACTTTTTGTACAGTAGGAAATGTTGAACCTTGTGCTTTCCCAGGCTTCTGTAAATGTAGCGTTGTAGTTTTTGGGTTTCAGCCTTAGTTTTAACACGGCTGAATTAATTGGTTATTTTACAGGACATGTTCACTCACAAGTATTCATGAAATATGAATCAGTGGACAAAGTCTCCTTTTAATGAAATGCTGGTTCTTGTTTCCTCTTGTCTGAATCAGAGGAAGAGAAAAAAAGAACAATCAATACGGCCTGAAACAGCTATAGCTCATTAAAATTCTAGGCTGTCAATACCATATACGTCTATCACTTCAGAGGCTACCGAAGTGTTGGGGGTAATGGCACTTTACTACTGTATTTGTAAAATACTTGTGGTGTCTGCTAAAACTTAGCAGGTGTTGGCTGCCTTCAGTGTTTCTGGGGGCCAAAAGGAGGTGACAATTAAGGGAGAGTCATCAGTCTCCTTAGCTGTCCTCGGCTAATGTGAAAACCAATGTAGTTGAGTTAGGGAGTCGTCTCCATAGAGCCCAGCTGTTATTTTTAATGCAGTATGTGGAATATTAAACTGTTTATCTTGTTATTGAAGCCATAAGAAGGCTCTTTCATGTCATCATTTCTATTTTATTTTGTTTAGAGTCCTTCATTAACTTTTCATATGAAAGATCTGTAATTTACATCTTCAAAGAACTTTCAAAATGTAAGTTTTAGGGACGACAAGTGCTGTATGTGTGCAGTTCTATTCTGATGGCAAAGTCAAATCGCAAAAATACCATCAAGAATGTTTCTTCCTTTTCTTTTTTATTTATAAGTAAAACACGGGGGATTTCTCTGGGGAAAAAAGAAATATTCTGACTGGATACTAATCAGGACAAACAGAAGGCTAAACCAGTGCTGCCTCTGAAAGGCTAGGGAAGGCTTTATGATCTATGGTCTAGGGCAAAAAGCCCTAAATTAATATGAGGTAGCTTAAGACCAGGCATGTTCTGCACTTAAGTATTGGTTTTGCTTTGCAGTCCTAATTCTGAGCAGTCAAAAACCCAAACCAACCCCCTCAAACCTGCAGGAGGTTTCGTTCCTCCCTGTTAGGTCAGGGAACATGGCCTGATTTTTGGACACCTGGGAGCAGAGGAAAACTCTGGCCAGTGCTGTTAAGCTTTATTTCTCTGCTACTGTTCAGTCCTGATAAGAAGTGCCGCTTAGAAGACCATTTCACTGGGACATTTCATCAGCAACCACAGCAGGGTTCAGAAGCTGTACACAAAATCCTTGCCCCACAGAGATCAGCACCAACATCCCGAACATCCAACAAGCTTTATATTACTACATCTAAGGGCGATAACCCCTCTCAGGTCAAGTCCCTTATTATAAATCAGTCGATCAATCCCCAAGATTACTAAAGCATTCAGTTTCACATTGTGATGGTAAAGCAATTAAAAGCTCGGCCCTAAACAAATTAGATTTTGTATGTTTGGTTTTACAAACACCCAGAAAGGGGTCAGATCTTTTATCACTGTTGTCAAAGGAGAGGGAGGGAATCCATCAAGTCACACAGAACTAATTTACACCACTTAGTGAAAAAAATTGGAGCTATAAATGGTAATCCAAGTAGAAAGGTTTCTTTCAGTACAGAAACGCACCAGTCTCTGTAGAAGCCCAACAGGTCGTGAGCTGGTACCAGCTGCGGAAGCAAAGGAATGGGGGACACACTAAAGAAAAGTGACCTGTAGCAATGAGTAGAAAAACGATCAAATCGGGAGTTGTCTGGCCATGTTTGTATATGTGATCTCTTATCTCAACGTGGTATTTCATTGCCATGCCCTAGAGCTACACCACCATGACTGCAGCTCTGGGGATTGCCTTACTGCACTGCACCGCAGAGGCAGATGTGCTCATCCGTGCTCCCCTGGCATCTCCCTTGGGTGATCATGCTCTCATGGCACTCAATTCCCTTATTCCTCTGTTTAATCCCATCCTGCTGTCTCTTTTGCCTGTTGGGTGCTGAGATAACAGCAGCATCACACTAAGATGGAGAGGTGCTGATAGGGAAGCCAGGCCTGGGTAAGTCTGACAAGACCTGGAAACTGCCTTCAACCCTGGGTGATGCTAATATGTGTCTGGGTTACATTTCTCCTTAAATTCTTCCAGAAAGTCCACCCAGGCTTAAGAGTGCAAACTGCTCAGAGTAGGGACTATCATTCACTGTGCTTTTACTCATCAAGGCACATGCCTAATGCCTTATCTTTAATGAAAGTCTCCGCATGTTCCTGTACTATAAATAATAATTTAAATATTGTATGTCTGAGCTCCAGTGGCTGAGGTTGAAGTGATCATTTTGGAAAGATGGAACAGCTCTCATCTAAAAATATGTATCTGAAAAACTATTCTGGAAGAAGCGAGACTTATAAATTGATAAATGGGTTGAAGCTGGGATGGAGACTGCGATGAGAGGAAAAATTCAGCTCTCAGAAGAAAGGAAATTAAAGAAAAGCAAGAACTGTTCCAAGACTTTTATTGTTTAAAATTAAAGATTTGAGGCGTAGCAATATAACAACTGGGAAACTGGCATTCTGAAAATGCTGACCTAGATGAGGAGTTTTTGAATCCAAGAAAACATCATTAAGGAGACTTTCCACTTAGCAAAAATAAGCAGGAAAAATGGAAATGTTTTTTATGGAAATGTAACTTTGTAGAAGATTAGAGAAGCATGACAGAAACCCAGAATGAGGATTCAGAGAAAGCATATCTCAGCCAACTAAGTAGCTTTGATCCTAATTGATAGGAAGCACAGATACAATTACTCTCTTTCCAGTTCCCTCCACACGAGCAGCACGGTCAGACACTAACTAACCTGCGCAGCGTAGGAGTCCGTCCTTCCACTGGCTCACGGGCTTTACACTGCTGTGCACAGACTGCTGCCACGGGTGGCACGCCACTGCCAGAACAGTTCCGTGATGGGCTTTGGGATTGTACAAAATTATATACTTTTCATACATAAACAGTATTTTCTACCTTTAAAACTATTGTTTTTCAATGGAAAATTGTAGTATTTCACATCTTTTTCTGAGACTAAATATCATTGAGTAAGAATACCCCTGACATATTTCCTTTAATAATCCAGCAAAATTCTAGCACTTTCCCCCTTCCCACATTTTATGGAAAGAGCAGAAAACTTTTCTCATTTCCGTTTGAATTTTAACACTTCACTGATACAAAGACATGTACTTTTAAGCATGACCTACCAAAGGTCTTCAAATTTTCTACCACATGGACCAAATTAATTGCTTTATTAATCACAGAATGACAGAACAGTTGATGTTGGGAGGGACCTCTGGAGGTCACCTAGTCCCCCCCTGCTAAAGCAGGGTCACCTGGGGCAGGCTGCACAGAGTCACGTCCAGGCGGGTGTGAATGTCCCCAGAGAAGGAGACTGCACAGCCTCTCTGGGCAGCCTGTCCCGGGATCTGCCACCCTCAAGGTAAAGAAGTTCTTCCTCATCTTCAGAAGGAACTTCTTGTGCTGCAGTTTGTGTCCCTTGCCCCTTGTCCTGTTATTATTAGCCAGCTCTCTTGGACCCCACTACATTACAGAGTCCTAACCCATGGGATGATTATGATAAAACCAGTTTTACTTCCTACTTATGAAAACCTATTTCTCTGAGAGACTCTAAAATAGAAATGGGAAGGTTGTGAGGTGCATGGACCCAGCAATACTGGCACTCTGAGTGGTGGAACGGGGGGCAGGGAGGATGCAGAGCGGTTCAGAAGTAAAGATGACAAGAACACGCTATAGGCCACAGCAGAACATGGAGCAGAACCCACTTCTGTGGTCATAATGAATGGACAACTTTTGTTTTCAGGAGCAAAAAAATTCTGCCACAATCTTACTTGAAGCCAATAACATAGATGTAGGAGATATTCATGGTGTGGGGAGCTTTATGGCATGGATTAATTTGAAACCCACAGAAACCAGTGAGAAGCTGTAGGACTGCAGTAGGTTTTGCTTTAGCCATAAAAACTTAAAGCTCCCACCAAAATGCTGAAGAAACATAGAATGTCATTGGGGTGGCGAGCAAAAACTACGGAAGACCATTTTAGTGACTCAGAAATCCCACACTAAAAAGTGAAGAGAAAGAAAGAGTGAGCAGATGATGGAGATCTTGAACAGTTTAAGCTGAACTAGGGAGACAGAAACATAATTGCTGCATTGGCATGAAGATATAGAGGGCTGGGCACTCGTGGGAAGGGTTAAAAGTCCACATTTACTCTGGATTGCAGTTCAAGGCAGGAAACTTTTATGCTGACAGAATACAGGCTGGAGAGGGAAAAGGCGACAAAATGATAGGAAAGAATCAAGCTAGTGAAAGTGAATAATAGAGGAGCAGACAGTAATTGTTGAAGGAGATTTGATAAACTGTTTCAGAGCAAGACAAAGAGCAGAGAGTCAAATATTGTGCTGCCACAAAAGCCAGAAGTCAGAAAAAAAGAGTAAAAGCAATGCTTTTTTTTTCCCCTCTCAGAAAACACCTAACAAGGGGCCAAGTGAGAGAAGAATCAATAAGGCTGATTTAAGATATGTTAGAAATTAATTTTTAAAATAATAAAATTATTCTGCTCAATTTAATTGGTGAATCAGCAAGATCTATCATGTAATATTTGAGGCCAGGGTGGAGGATTATGAAATGAAGCACAGGGAAGAGCAGGGCTCCCATAGGAGCCCTTTGTAAAAAGGGCTGAGAAAGGAAAGATTGGGAAGGTTCAGGCAAGAACGTTTTAGCATGCTCTATAAACATGACTAAGAAGTCAGTCTTGACGAGATCACAAAATAGTGAAGAAAGAGGGTATGATAAACCAAGCTAAAGGGGCCCAGAGTGGACAAGAAAAGATACCTCTGTTATCCGGATGCCACGGCAGAAGGAACCAAGGAGGGGCTGGTTTTCCAGATGCCATGGCTTCCAGACACCATTGACTTCCAGCGACCATCCCTGGCTGACAGATGCCACTACAAACAGGGCAGCAGGGATGGAATGGCAGAAGGGTGTACAACACTATCTTCTTGCCATGGGGCTGGTAACTGAGGAAACAACAAGGACTTGGACAGTCTAGGTTCTGAAGGATGCAGTGAGTAACAGCACCGATTTTTTTAAACTAAAAAGCTAAAATGTTGTTTGATCTATTGTTTGTGCCCCTTCTGCATCTCTTCCGAGAAAGAACATGAAGCAAAGAGCTGGCTCTGCAGTCTCAGAGGTCTGGGCCCACAGTGCACACACACACACACGTATTCCCATCACCAGTGCTTAGGTGTTCATGCTTCAAGAGAACAGAAGGCTTGCCGTTACGCACAACTGCAGGTTCAGTTTGCATTTATACTTCACCAGTCGCTGGGCCGTAGTCTAGAACTGTAGCTGCCCTGCAGGTCCAGACGTCATGCTGGTGGGCTGGCACTGAACAGGGACTGCTGAGGTTCCCTTTGAAAGACCACTGCTGGCCTTCCCAAGCACGCTGAACTCCCTGTGTCCACAGATTAGACAAGATCTTAGAGCTGGAACAAGGTCAAATGTAAAATACTGCAGCTGGCCCTTTCCCAGAGAAAGCTGAATCCCTTTAAGGCTGGATTTAAAGCTAGGCATGGCTGTCCTGCTTCCTTGCACATCCCAAATGCTTTACCACTGGAATGCCCTGGATAATCCCGCGTGTTGACAAAGGTAGAGCAACACGAGCAGGGAAGACAGGATTAAGAAAGAGATGTTTTCTCCTTTAGAGTACAGATCACCTTTAAAAGTAGAAAATCAACTGCACAAAGAATCTCAGAAAGGTAATGAAGCAGCACACTGGGAGAGTGCATGCAGGAGCCTCCCACCTCCCAGCACGTGTGAAACACAAGCAAGTGTAAAAGCAATCACAGATTAAAGTTCGTCTCTTCTCAGTTTGAGTGGCCTAAGGGAGACAATAGCAGGATTAAAAAGAATAATAATAACAATCAGCCGATGGGAGTGATTTTTAATAAAAAGTCAGCTCAGGAGGAAGTTCTGGCCTGTGCTTGTCTGTGTGGAGGCTCCCAGGAGGGCAGCCGCAATCAAAAGGAGCTGTGGTAGGGACACCGAGAGTACAACATCAGGGCTGCAAGCGTCTAGGGCACGTGGGTAGGGGGAAGGTACGGTCTCGGCCACAAATGCACTGTGTGGGAGGAAAGGCACAGACTGCTGATTTCAATGGGATAACACTTCAAGTGTGTGAGGGGGCTGATAAAAGCGCTGACAGTGTACAGACGCTAATGAAGGCATGAACTGTGTGGTAGGGCTTTTTTTACGGACTGCTTAATGAACTCTACTTTTAGATACATCAAGTAAAATATGTAAAATATTCACTACAGGGGTGAATCTCTGAGAGACCCGGAATAGACACCACTGGGAAAACACAACTGCAACTGAGCCTGCAAAACTGCATAAAAGAGCCATCAGACATCCTGCAGTTGCCTTTCTGGGCTGTGGCAGGCTTACGTGGCAGAAGAGGAACACCAACTCGACACCAGTGCTATATATGCCACAGCGGGGGAATCGGATCACTTCTGTGCCTCATTTTGCCAGTCTAATAATGGATCTAATCATATTTACCCACCTTACAATAGTGTAGTGAAACTTAATGGGGTGCTTTGAATTCTTGGACAATATGACCTATAGAATTACGAAATTGTAACAGAGTCCTTCTCAAAGATCCTACGGTGCTTTATCTTAGTGCAACTGCCATGGTAACTCACTGCCCAGAAAACCTTTGATAAAAGTCTCAGTTGTCTGTTGCACATCTGCTTCTAAATCAATGATAACCCTGAGTGGCCGTTACTGTGATCAGACACACCATTTACGTGATGCTTTTTGATGAATGCCCTAACAGAGCTCCTACCAGATCCCTGTCTGTGGGCATTTCAGAACAGCAAATAGATTTACATCCCCAAAACACAACTGATGAATTAGAGTGACACCAGGGCTGATGGGCAAAGGAAACTTAAGTGACACAAATGGACAAGTGCAAAAATGCCCCAACATTAAGTATATTTAGGGACTGCTAATTCTTTTCCCTATGCAAGGAAAAATTTGCCAAGGAGTTGTCACAACAGAACAATATCACAACCATGCATTCATCTTTCCAGCTGCCGCATACATCATGGCAAACACTGTCTTGCCTTTTAAACTTTTTGATACTCATTTGTTCAGACATTCAACCAGTACATGTTAATATCTCCATGGACCTAAACTTCCTTAAAGGAAAATAATGACAAAATGGTAGAAGCAGAAAAAAGATGAGCCTTTGATTATAACTCCTGCAATTCTGCAAATGTTATCAATTGGTTTATTCTTTATGCCTTACACAAAGATGGCAAAAGTACAAATAAAATGTATTTCAACTTTGTTCTAGAACACGAAGGATAGACTCCAAGTCTGTAAACTGCTTTTTGGAGGGATAGATTTTTCTATAGTATTAGCCTATAGGTCAGCCCCTTCAAAAGAGGCTGAAAATAGAGAAGATTGCACCACTTGCCTAAAATTCACCAGAAAAAGGGAAGGAGCTTAATTATCACAAAGCCGATCCCAGCTCTGGGTAAAGAGTGACCACCAGACAGACAAACTTGTTGCCTTGAGAATTGAGTAGCCTCCATAAGATGAGACACGAGCACAGGGGCAGGGGTTAGGGCAGACTGGGAAGGCAGCCACCTCAACAGTCATGATCTGCTCAATCCTCTTCAATTCAAGTACCCTGTGACAGGAGGGGCAGCAGTACGATAGAAAGAGACACCTTCCTCATGGTTATATCAACAGGCAAGGAAGAGAGGGCTCTTCACAGAAACTGTTTTCTTACATCAAAGCTGCCGCTACTCTCCACTGAAACACACCTTGAGATAAACTAGCAAAAAGCTCTATTTAAGATAAAGCCAGTAAAGTTTGTTTCAAGTACTCGCAGATCTTGAGAAATCTAAAAAGCCACCTTCCCTGGTCTCCAGTGCAGCCAGGTGGGCTAATGTGGAGAAACCTCTGAAGGCACCACGTGCAGCACTGTTGCTTAGCACACTGGCTGCAGGAGGGCTTTGTCGTGGTCCTCAGAGTCACGCAGCCTCCATCCCGGGCAGCGGGACTGCTCGTGGAAATCCTGCTTAGCATGAGCAAAGGGTTGCGGCATCTGGGCCTTGGCCTTCAGCAGAGAGGCTGGCATACAGGATTAAAAATCCTGGCTGGCTGAGCTGACAACACCTGCTACTGTGTCCTGATAAGCTGGGCTACAGAAGGACAATTATAAATGTCTCCAAGACATGTTAGAATACATGTTTTAATTGAATCAGAGAAAACAAAAAAAGCACATTAATCACTGCTCTCTTAACAGCAAAGATGTCCAGATATTTGCCAAGATATCAGTGTTTTTCCCGAACACATCAGGTACAAAAGGACAACAACAACAACAAATTACAGCCTTACAGGGGTAGGTACAAGGCCAAATTCCACCTCGTGTTCTGCTGAGCAGTTGCCAGCACAGACAGCTGGGGGAAGGGAGAAGCTGGCAAGGCTGCCAGAAAGGCGAGTGATGAAGGTCTCAGAAAAAGACCTTTAGCTTTGTCCATAGCAAAATGACCAAGAGCTTTAACACTCCTTTACACTAATACCTAACCTCAGAGGACCTTTGCAGTAAGTGTTTTCTATCTGATTCTTCTGTACGGTAAAATGAAAATTAACAAGAAAACATTCACAGAAATGACAATTGAACGCTGATGTACCAATCACCGGCCTGATCAAGGAGCTTTCTGATGCATGATGGAATGATCAAGGAGCTCTCTGATGTCAGAGCCGAGATATGTCCTTTCCTTACCATTCACGGGAGAGAAAAAAGCTCTCATCCTAATAACTTAGAATTTTTTTTTAGCATTCTGAGCTCTGCTTTAATCACTAGTTGCGCCCTTACAGCACCCACCATTTGTTTTTAATGAGAACCCCTTCAGGCTTATTCTTGATTCTGCTGATGAGCTTTTACAGGGGGAAATGGGTCTGTACCTGCCTATTTGCCTTGAGTAGATGCATTTAAGTGGGAAGTGCAACTGCGTACTTAGTGGAAATGTATCAGTAGGTACTGGTGCCCGGGGACAGCTAGGGTGACATGTATAAATACCCGAGTATGAAGCATCTTGTCAAGTCTTCAAGAAAATAAAGGAGAAACGATAAAGGTCTGAACACCGCAGAGGTAATACAGGTGAAGAGCCACTTTCCCAAAGAGAATGCTGACACCCCCGTTCTAATACCCATGCAGAAGGAAGCAAGATCAGCTATTGTTTTTAAATCTTAAAAAAAAATATAAAAATCTCTGAAAATTGCATCGGCGGGTCCTACAAGAGAGAACCTTGAAGAGTCTGGTCTGTTATCTGCAAGTGCTAGTGTCTCTTCCACCAACTACAGTGTCATGCTTCTAGCACCTGGATGACTTGACTGCATAGTGTAAAACCAGGCATCTGCAAAAATGTGCCAAGTTTAATGGTGTAGGCAAGCATCTAGAGAGGTTTTTGCTGCATAACTCCCTGTAGGAAGTTAAACTCCTCAAACTGAGCTTCTTATGACACAAGGTCTTCTTTCTTTTTATTATTGTTATTTTTCTTCTTTTAAATTAATGCATGCAGCTGAGTTTGGAGGAGCAGAGCAGTGAGTAAAGAGGAACTAAGTAATAATCATCTTCCCTAACTGTCAAAGGATTGTTTTTGTTAATGCAAAATGCAGACAATTTATTGACAGAGATATGCTGCAGAGGGTTGATTTTGCTTTACTTTCATAGGGAAAAAAAGTACAGAGAGAAGGTAGACGGACAGACTGGTTTGATCTCAAATGGACAGCAAGTCATAATGATACGTTCATCTGAGAGGCTCAACTAGATCGACAGCTGAGAACATTTGGCAGTACGAGATAAGTGATAATGATCTCCATCATGCAGTTCTACAGCACCCTTTTATTCCAAACCACTGCTAATATACCAAGAGATTCTTTCTTTTTCCCTTCTTACTCTGGGCTACACTTCACATGGGGAGAGGGGGAGCAGGGAGGAGGACGAGGTACCTGTTTAAAACAGCTGTACAGGAAGAAGTGCTGAGTGGCAAATGAAGGTGCAAGAGGCTGTGCTTTGACAGGCACACTTTGATTCCATTCCTGAACTGAGGACTGGGAGAAGTCCAGCTGAAGTCAGTGAGACTGTTCATGTGAGAAATGATGAGAAGGATTAGGTATAGCTGGAATGCACTGATAGCATGGCAGTTCTGAAGCATTTTCCTGAGCCTTGGAGTTGGGCATCCCTTGCTTGGGTGGTTTAACAGAATTACTGGAAAGGTAAATTCTTACAGACACAAGACCACCCTGTCTCTCCTTCAGGTTAGCTTCAGAAATTTAACACGTGTTTTTTATTCGTCTGACCATCCTTATGTACCCCTGAGTAATAAAGAACAGCCTTCCCAAGAATCTGTTTGGAGGGACTGCTTTACATGCATCCAGCATGTGATGCAGTTGTGCTGTGGCACATGTTAGCACTATCCGAGTTCATCTGACAGGAAACAGAAAACATCTTTTCCATTTGAAGATTTGAAGGCACAAGGGAATTTAAAGAGGGAGAGGAAATAGTACAGAAAAAAAGTGCAGAAAGTATAAAATCAATTTACCTGTGGGATTTTGGCAATTCAAAATAACCTCAGCTTATTTAACACATTGTTATTCATTAATTTTCTTTTTCTTTTCTTTTTTTTTTTTTTTAAATTTTATAGGTTGGCAAATGAATGAATACTGCTTAGTCATACTTGATCAGATAAGCTACTACTGTTTCCGTTCCACTTCCTACACAAGTCTGAAGAAAAACAGTAAATACAAACAGGTGAGGAACACACTGGAAACATGATGACACAAAAAGCCTCATGTATGTTTTGGGGTATTTCTTTTCCTGAATCATACTTCACAGGAGGTTACCTAAATGGGAATTTATTGAGACCACCTCTTTCAAAAGTGTAGTCAGATCTATCTAATGACAGTATGTGCTCAAAAAGTTGTTTTCTGTATTGTTTGAAAGAGTGCATCTTTAGTAGCAGAGATGTGCTACTATTCACCTATTGAACCAGACAGACATCACTCTTCAGCAGCCAAGCTGTTTCTTAGAAGTCATGCATCTGAGTAACCTGGACTAACTAACCCTCCTTACCTTACCTTACGTGAGCTGGCAAAATTATCATGGAGGGTGGCTGCAAGATGTAGAAAATCTACGGAAGAACACATTTCTTTATCAGGAAGGAGACCAAATGGCCGTGCAGCTCTTTGGTCTCTGGCCCTTATTTCTGCAAAAAACAAACCTGGTAGCTCATGACAAATATCACTGCCTTAAGATGAATATCAAATTACTGGAGAGTACAGAACCTGATCATTTATTGAAGAGCCTTGTAAAATGAAGAGAAACTAGCATCCAGAGGCTTTTGCAAGTCATATCAGTATGGCTGGAGGCTGTGCAGTGGGATGCCAGCTACTGGCTCACTTCGGTGATGTGCTGGCATACCTTGACACAGCCTCCAGAGAAGGCAGCTGGGTTCCAGGTTTGTTACTATAGATTTCCTAACTTGCCAATTAAATATGGAGGTATGAATTAAAATATAATTACTGAATATTAGAAACAGTAGGAGAATGATCTTAGCAGTATCAGGTAAAAGTATTCTGGAGGTACATTTGATTGTTTCCCCAAACCAAACTTAACTTAAAGGAAGGGAAGAAAACAAAGCAACTTCTCTGCAAAAGCTGGTGGCAAACAATGGATAGGACCATGAGTCTGTACTCTGGCTAGCTACAATTTAACAATCTCTTAGGTATGTTAGTGCTGCCAACATTACAAGTAATTACCTGTGGGGCTCTGTAAACACTCACTGTTACCATCTAGCTCTCCTCCATTTGAGAGAGTTGCAAGCCTCTGTCCCCATTGTCATTCAAAATGCAGGTATATTCTGGGAACCAGTCCTGGCTCCAAATTATATTTAAGCACAACTCTCAGTAAGTTTCTCAAAACAAGTATGAGAACAGCAAAGCTCTGTGTTCCCTACAGGCCCTCCACCAGCAGCACAGGGGTGTTGACAGCAATTGAACAAGCAGCAGCTGTGCTTGCAATAGCCACAGCGAGAAACCAGCATCTGAGGATGTCAGAGAGCATCAGAGATGTCAGCAGGCTCCTGCCAGCACCTTTCCCTTCAAACCCTTGCTTTGTACTTCCTATGTTTTAAGCATATGTCTCTGCACGGCAAAGAAGGAAAGAGGTGGGAAGATGGGCTTTATTTTCTTGTATACCCCATGTAAAGCTGTGGATCCACACACCTTACGGATTTTACTGGGTCAACCAAAACATTTCTAGTATATTCACATCAGTGCTTTCAAAAGGATTATACTGGTAGTTTCCGAAGCATGGGTCACCTGCATGGGAACTCTTCTGGGTGGAGGAACACAGTACATGTTCCATTCATTTAGCCTGCAATGGAGTATTTAGGAACGGAGGCTGCAGCTTTCTCTAGGCTTTTCTCTTGGATTATTTCGAGGTTAATGCCTAGGTACTGCTAATGAGCAGTCTAAGCACTGCAGCTGCAGGAGAGATGGGAAGGAAAAGGTCAGATGCTCGCTCTCATAGCAAAAGTATGTGTCACATGTGGAGCTGAATCTAGAGACAGATAGATGCTACCTTCGAAATTTCTTAATCTTTTCGAGTTCATTACTAAAAGGACCTGTTTTCTGCTTCACTAGGAGCTCAGCAATACAAGGGATTTTTGTTCTCTTAGTTTTCTGCTTCAGCCTATCCTTACTGGAAAGTAAAACACATCTGGAAAGTAAAACAGTAGAACTCTCCTGTTATATTCCTTAACTGTCAGCTCATCATCACCCTCCTCTCACATCACCTGATCTAGTGAGCTTGAAAACTGCTTGCTACCCTGCCATACATCATCTCCCAAACTTTACTGAACTCTCTTTTGGAAGGTTAAGCACCCTGCCAGAAACCTCCAAGAGTAACAGGCATGAGCTCTCCATCCCCAGAAGGCGGCCCTTGGTCCTGACAGCATCCCTGATCCAACGGTGAGTTTCTCTGTGAGGAGCTGTACCAATCCCTATTTCCTTTTCCAGGTATTAAGTTCTGTGGAATCATCAATTTACACCCCAAATTACGGTCCCTGGGGTGTGGAAGAACAAGAAATAGAGAGCCACCACATTGGTCAAGGGCCTGGAGTACATGATGATGAGGAGATGCTGAGGAAACTGGGTATGGCGGTCTTAAAAAGAGAAAGGTGAGAGGATCTCATTGCTGTCTTCAACTGCTGAATGGCAGCGTGCAGAGAAGTCAGAGCTGGACCACTGGAGGTGCACAGATGGTAGGATGAGAGGCAGTGGACGAGTTGCAATAAGGGAAATTCCAAGTAGATGTTAGAGGAAAAAAATGTACCAGTTTGACACTGGAACGGGGATCTGGTGAGGCTGGGAAATCTCCATCCTAAGAGATACCCAGATCTTGATTAGGCAGGGCCCTAAGCAGCCTGATTTAGCTGGCCGAACTTTAGGAGGGGATTTGACCAGGTGATCTCCAGAGTTCCCTTCCAACGTCCACTAAGAGTCCGCTGCTTTGTCAGAAGAGTCAATGCGTTCAGGTCGTGGTGGCATGCCCTGGCATACAGTGACTGCTCCATCCCAGTCCTAGCTAGTTAACTAGATCCATTACCTTGATGTAAGGCCTTCCACAGAAACTGCCTGTCAGCAGTGAGGGGCTGCGGAGCCTTTCAGAACTCTTTCTGCAGGGGTGCCATGATTATGATCATAAGTTTGCGATAATGATAATGGAGCTAACCACAATACCATTTCCAACTGAGGTAAGCTATGGATTTGTATAAAATACATATCAAATTATTTCAAGATTTTTTAAGTTCAGAGCTGACAGGAGTTTTTTATTATAATGATTTTGTATTGACATAACAGCGACTTTCAGCTAAGCGGTTTGGACTATATATTTCCCTCATGGCCTCCAAAAGCACTGTAAATTGAAATGTACATCAAAACCAGTCAATCTTTGCTTGCTGGCAACATTGAAATTTTTTTTATTAAAAAAAGCTTATATCTTACAGTGACAGGACTACAATGAGAAGGGGTCTTAACAAAGTGCTCAAGATTTTAAAAAAATAATTGTTTATTTGACTAGATCCATAGGAGCATCCCTTTGCTCAATAAAATTGTAAAAATACTCATTAATGTTTTCAGAAATCTCATGACTTCATACAAAGCACTGGACTAAAGAAAACAAGGACCCCCAAATGCTTTATCTTTCACTGACCGGACCCATAAATTGGCTGCCTGCAGCTGCTCCAGCAAGCAAACAGAACAACCTGCTCCCTGCTCTCCTGGTGCCCGGAGAGATTGTTCAAATTCCTTGGTTCAAACACTTCAGTGGAGTGGAAAGCCATGTTCACTCCTAACATGGTGGAAAAATGAAAAGGAAAAAGCTGGGATTGGTAATGAAAAAAATCCCACTGGACCTTGAAAACTTCACTCAGGTAAAGCAAAAAAATAGCATCTAAAAACTATAAATGATGAATGACAGGACTTGGCCAGGACTTAAGGCCACCTCTTCTGCAAAGTCATCTGTGCAGCAGTGATAGGTGCTAATTAATAAGTAGTGCCGGCTTTTCTTTACCAATTACTTTTTGATACACCTGATACTCCTCTTTGATAAGCCAGTCTAAATCGGTAATCGCTTTTATCACAGCTGTGAGCAAGCAGAATCAAGTATACGGAGCCTTTCCTTTTAAGATGTTTATCTTCTGCAGAATTCTTAGAGAACTCTGCAGAGAATTGTTTGGAATTGCAATGAATTAAACACCTTATTTTTAATTATTATTATTTGTATTGTAGTAATGCCTAGAAATCCCACTGTGGACAAGGGCTTTGCTGTTACGTGAATACAGCTCTGAAGACAGAAAAGGCTGTGTCCCAGAGAGCTTACCCCTGAGCTTTGTGATTGATTGCTCATCGTATTCCTTCCAAACGTTATCTCTGAGTGAGTGTTTTCTGTAATTTATGTCATATTCTATCTCCTGCCTTGTTTTGTGTCTGTATTTGGGGATGCAGTTTGCATGAAGCAGCTGACAACATAAAGTTGTATTGTGCAGGCTAGCAGGCAAACTCCATAAAGTACTGAGATCTGTGCTCTCTGGAGGAGGAAACTAAATTCAAAGTAGAAGAATAGAAGATTTTCTAACCATGCCAAATAAGTTCACAAGGTAAAGACAGGAGAAAAAAAGGAGACAACATGATCCTTACCCAGTATATCGGAGTTGATTTAAAAAACTCAAATACATTGCCCCATAATGTGATCATTTCACTTTGTTTTCTTCAGGAAAAAAAAAAAAACAAAACACTGAAACCCAGTATAGTAAACAGAGCAAGCAGATTGCTGGCCTTGGAGCAGTGAGCCTCCAGAGCACTGATTAAAAGCATCCACCCTCCAACACACACAACTCCTCCAAGAACTAAAGATATAACGAATGCCCTCACAACCTATTAGCAAGCTTTGTATTCTGAACAAGAGAACCCTGGGGCCCAGCCCTGAAAGGTCATGAAATTTCTTAGGCTCAAGCTAGACCTAATCAAGGTTTTCCCAAAAGTAAATGCAGGAAAATAATGATTTGGAAGAGGAAAATCTAAAGAAATAACATAATTCTCCCCTTCTTTAGAGTCTCTGAGCATAGCAGCTAATGGTACGTGGCTCTGAAGGGGAAAAAAATTCCAAAATTAGTTCTGAAGAAAGATGGAGGGACTTGTTTCTACAAGGGGGTGCCAATGAATGAGGCTACACCCATGGATATAAAAGGTTTTGATTAAATTCTCAATCGTGTTCACTGTTTTCAATGGCCATAGGGGTACTCTGTCAGTCTAGCCTGCTTTATCCTCTTTTGTTATTCTCAGCAAATTTTTTCGTTAATCTCAAAGAAACAACTTCTTTGTTAAGAACAGAAAGGGTTTCCTTTCTTTCTCTTTGCATATCTAACTCTTGCACCAAACTGTCCTCTCACACATACGCTTTCTCACGAACAGAGAACACCTCTTCAGACACCTCCTAATTTGTCACTGGTGATATTTTCTATGGCTTTTGTTAATGAAATAGAATTGAGATGGGCTCACTGGGCCAAACAGAATGAGTTAGAAAGTTTGATGGTTTATGGAAGAAAATATGTCAAATGACAAAACCAAGTTTACCACACGCATCTTTTGACCTTCTCTCTCTTTTTTAATATTCAAATACATCCCACAAGAACTATTAGTTGCAAAATAAAAGTATTTGCTAATGATACAGCTTAAAAGTAAAAACAAAAATCACAGCCGCCTGCCTCAAAAATGCCCTCCTACAGTTCATTTATGGGTTTTCAAAGTGAAGGATTTTAGAAATGTAAAGAATAACTGACAGTTTTATATGCATAATGCATTCCTCCCTAGGCACATTTACAGCCTATATAGTGTGTGGTATTTAAAAAAAATATTCTGAGATATAAAACCAGTGACTTAAATACAAAATCACTTTTTGAGTCTAATGTAGTTTTATCAGTGGCAAGGATCCTATACTGTCCCTTCGACTGTGACCTATAATTCACTTATATTAATTTGTTTGTTGGCCAGCCCTGCTTATCATGAATTTAGTATTTGAGGTGAAGTTCTTTTTCAGACTCTTTCCACCACACCATTTGTCTTCATAGCACAGATTCTCTTTTCTCTTGACTATTCCTCTGACATCTTTGCTTGAGTTCGTGTTCTTCTATCCACCCCCCAGGCTATGGCTGCCTGCTTATTTATGCTGTCGGCTTAATTTCTTGATTGATATTCTCACATTCCCCCTGCTACTTACTTATTTACATTGTCTGCTTGTTTCCAAGTCCTGCTTCTTTAAGATCACAATGCTATTTTATTTATGGAAGAGAATCACTGTTTTCCACAGCATGTTCTTTATGCTTCTGCCACGACCTTCCACAGTACCAGTTAATCATCCCAAATATTGCTACGCTCCAAGTGCTGTGCTTTTCAATCCTCTGTGCCTCTGGTGGAATTCTCTTCCTGGGGACACCTCACCCGCTGAAGTAGTGCATTTTTTTTATGATATTCATTATTTAGCACCTAAACAGCACTACCTTCTCTAGGTAAACAGAAGAGAAAGTACTTTTGCTACATTACTCATGACCTATGGATCTGATTTACCCTTCTCCAGTGTAGATCAGTAATGGCAACAGCTTCTACAGTCAAAGAGTTTACCCCTGGGTAAAAAAAACTGGCAAAAAAAGAAGTACCATATAAGCATATGTGGCCACCTGATAGCAAAAGATACAACATCCTATAGGGGGAGAGAAAGAAGTGGCTACTCTTATCCATAAAACAAACATTTTTGAAGGTCTGCAAACACATAGGGGTAAAATGCTGGTTCAGGAAAGGCAAGAGAACTACTGATTTCAGTCATGTCAAAGTTTCGTTGAGCTGTTCGGTTGCTGAAGGATGAACTAGAGTGAGTATCAGGACAGGAATCTCAAAGGATTCCTTGGGATGAGAGAAAGGGTGTGAGAAAGCGAGACTTACGCTAGGCAGCAACTCAAAGTGAGCTTCTCCTTGACTGAGTAGCCAGAAATCTTCCTACCCAAAGTGCGCTGCTCCTTTTAGCTATTGCCAGAACATTTTCATTCCTCTAGCCAAAGGTTTGTCATGAGAAAGGTTGTACCAAGTTCTCCGTGTACGTAACAAAATGTACTGTGGGCTTCTCCTAATTAATGCGGATGATTTCTCCTCAAGTAACGACCTTGCACCTCCCAACCAACACAGAGGGGACAGTGAAGCTTAGCTCTGCTTCTCCAGAGCAATGTGCTCCTGCCAGTGCATGCCGTGCCCTTGGGTGCAGTGCTAGGCTAACAGCGACGGCAAGGAGGAGGGTAGGCGAGAAGAAGAAACTGGGAATGTGGCTGTTCAGGTAAATTCCCAAGTGCACTCAGAGTCCTGTCTGAGTGGTATCTTGCCCTGGTTATAGCCAAGCTCTCCTCAACATGCTGGAGACATGCTCCCACGTCTGATGTGATATTTAAAATGTCCTAGTGGAGTGCTTTGAGATAGAGATGCTGAGCTGAGGTAGGGAAGCCTGCCTTTTCTTTGCAGGTGTAAAACTTTGAATGCTCTAGCAAACCAAAAAAAGTTCAGTGAGTTGATAAAATGAATAATTTGTGGCCTTATATTTAACTGCCTTGCTTAATTTGTTGGCTGTTAATAAGTTAGACTGTTTGTTTTGCTATGGGGTGGAAAGCACAGTCCAAGTCCATCCTGCTTTTGTACTGCACAGAAGGGGAAAGGAATCAGCAGAGGCTATTCATTTAACAAGTGGCAAAGCGGTGATGCCACAGGGGGGAAAAATAGATGCAGCTGTGCCTGCAACATTACTTAATCTTTCTCCCTCCACTGCTTCCATGAAGATTGAGCCCCAGCCAGCAAAGGAACAGCTGTTGGTGGTTATACAAACTATCATGCCTGAGTCCAGCCTGAGGCTGGGAGATATGTGTTTGGTTTTCTACATAGTGCCTTTCATAGCTAAAGGTTCATAAAACTATCCTCATTGCCCCAGGACTCTGCCTCAGTGTTGGCATGGAGTTGGGGAATGCAAAGGTGGCATTTCTTTTGAAGCCAAACTACAGCCGACGGTGCAATAGCTGGGTCACCAGCAGCAGGGCTGGTAGCGCTGCTTTTACTGCACTGAACACCCTGAGCGGCTGGCAGCGAACCTCAGTGGAAGCTGTCTTCAAAAATCTGTTTCCCTTCTCCATGCCACCACATTCTAAGCTCTGCATCCACATCACACTGCATGGCCCAGAATCCTGCTGCCTTCAGGAGAGGAATGCAGGACTGGAAAGGACTTCCTGGGTCACAACCCACTATTAAAGACAAGCATTTAATCGCAGAGACATAATAATAACAAAAAGGCAGAAATAGTAATTTTTAATTCTGAGTTATATAAAGGCACGTCCAAATATAAATCACAATGGAAACTTCAAAGAGAACTAAATTGCCTGATCCAGTGAAATAAATCGGATCCAAAGCAGCCTACTATCTAGCTTCAGAAATACAGCCTACAAGACATTAATTAATATAGAAGCAGAAGGAAAGATTGATGCCAGATTTAAATAGGTGTATCTGAAATCACAATCTTGTCCAAAGCATCCTGAGTCATAATCTTGAATGACAGAATTAGTGGTGGGTGGTAGGGGGTGTCCTGCCCAACTGGAAGATTGTCCCCTGTCATTTTGGCTACCATCAAACTTCAGAGCACTGAGATTTCAGTGGTCTGATTTTACTCATTTACCCATGAGCTCATCTGCTGAGACAGAACAGAAAGCTTCTTTCTTTCATTCTTTGATGTAAAATAAAAATGATAAAAATTGACAGCAAAATCTAACTATCAAGAGTCTGCCAGAATTGGTAAGAAGGAGAGAAACAGAGATTAATGGATCCTAGAACTTTTTCTCCACTTTATATCCCGTTTGGAGGTGGGCAGTAGAGATGCTGTGGCTCCAGCCTGGATATTTTACCATTGCATTTGCAAGAACACAACGCAATGGAAGAGGCCTGGCCACCCTTCATCCTATCCCACCCTTCTACATCTACCCAAGGGCTCCTATGTTATCTTTCTGCTACAAGTAACTGGCTTCACCCTCTCTGCTACAGTGCTTAACTGCTTCCAGGGGGCTGTGCCAAGAGGTAGAGCGCTCCTTCCATTTCTTACTGACCAGCTTGCTGTAAATCTACCGTAGCATGAAAGCAGTCAGAACTCCAGTTAGAACCAGTTGGAATTTTGTAAGCGTGTGAAGAGAATAGATCTCCACTGCTTTATTGACACGGCCTTCGCACTGCTCGCTCTACCTTTGGATCCTAGGTGGATGAATGCTTGAGGATCAACAGGCTCCAAGTGCCACTGACTGCTGACTCCTTAGCAGTAGGCCAGGAATGTTCTTTACTTAAGAAAGAGCTTTTTTAGTTCCTCGGAGTGGTAATGCTTTGTTCACACCTCATCTTTAATTCTTGCAGCGGTATTTTCTTTCACTGAGAGAGCTCCCAGAGGACCCTCCCTCAGCATGACTAACATGCTTTGCTGTACAGCACATTACCCTGTGCTTGCATATTTGCAAAGCAGCCAGGATGTAACAACTGACAGACCTGTGCACAGTGTCTGGCCCAAGCCTGAGCACGACATGTCCTATTCATCCAACGAGACATCTATTAAACTTACTATTGTCTACCCTAAGGGAAGAGTAAGCTGTGTAGTAGTTAGACCTTCAAGAAATCCTTGAGGCTGGCTGAGATGCTGGCTCTGTGCACAGAGCCTCTGAGCACCTGGGAAATTCCAAATGAATCACAGACACAAGTCCTGACTTAAGTGAAGTGGTGATGAACATGTGGTTCTAAGAGCAATACATTAACAAGACTTAAATGATTTATACAAGAAAATCTGTTTTGAAAAGAAAACAACCGGTTGGTTTAGTCAGATGCTTATTAAAACCTCGTGCATTACCTCTGGGCCATGGTATTTTTAAGATCTCATCCTACAAAACACTGACACCTTCTCAGAGGTAATGAATGTTCTTACCTGACAGTGAAGCTGGACAAAGGGAGCACTCAGCGACCCTCACAATGAGTCTCAGAGAGAGGGTGGAGGAATGAGAAAAGCAAAGCCTCAGGCTTGGATGATCATGAAATCCTGAAGGAGTTCAGATGCTTTTCTGAACCTGTTCTGCCTAGAAATCACAAAGGATCCGCTTCTCTCATGTGATTCACAATGCTGTTCTGGTTTCAGCTGGAAACTATGCTGTATTTCAGCAGAGTTTTCTGCTTTCAGCCTAAAACTAAAAAATGCAAGAACACAATAAACATTCTGTTAAGTCTGACCAAACTTCTTCTAGCCTCAGAAAAAATACCTATCCTTGCTTTATTAGACCCAATTTGGATCACCCATCTGTTGTCTGAGGGAGTTTGAAAGCTCATGGGTGGAATTTAAAAAAAAATTTCTTTCCGTCTTCTTAACTATTCCACTGGCATTTGCTTACTAGTTTCTTGCCAGCTAAGAAGTGTCTGAAGGGTACGGCACCTGAAGCTTTTTGGAAGTAGTTTAGTTCAAGCTCTATGTAACAAGCAAGTGACAAGTGTATTGTGTATTGTCACGGGCATCTTTCCTCATAAAGAAAAAAAGGCATGTATAGATCTGGAGTTATTTTCCCCACTCCTCTTTATTACTTTTCCTTTGTTCTCTTGCTTATCTATTCCTTTTTAATGCAGAAGATAATACAATTCCTATTCTCCTGGCTTGTGATGTTCAATGCATTTTGACATGTGATGCTGGTTGATGAAATTGGAGGAGAAAAGCTGCATGATGATTTAAAGTGTTATTTTCATGATTGTGCCACTCTTGAGTATGGCACAAAGGCAAACATGACATATGAGCCTCCCGAAGAAAATAATCAGGATGACAGAACGTTAAATTAAAAATTAGACTGTCCTGGTTAAACCAGAATGTCTGGACATCTAACCTTATAGGATTATATCTAACATCCTTTTACCAGCGACAGTTAATGCTTGAAGGGATTTTATTCTCATGTAATCCCTGCATTGCTTTCAAATCTGCTTGTTTGGGGAGATATAATTAAAACTTATTATTCCTCCTTTCTCTGCCAACCAACTGTCAGAGAGCAGGAACAGAGAAAACAAGATTTCTTTACCAGCGAAAAACCTTGTTATTTTATAACTAAAACCTTATATATCTACTTAATTTCAAATCAAAGGATCAGTAAAGCCCTTTTCACTGGTAAAAATGTAGTGGACATGACAGGCTCTGATATCAAATTTCCCTTAAGAAAAAAAATATGTTGACAGATCATTGGAGAAATAGGAGTTTCAAAAACGCTCTTTCTCCTTTTCCTTTCTCTTTGTTCTACATCTTAGAAGGTATCAGCTGGTTTTTGTATATGATGCAGTAAAATGACAATTACTTTTGTTCATACTGCTCTACCTGTTCTGTGTATTTAATGCAAAAGAATAAAAGAGCATTATATATAGTATAGGTATGCGACTGGAAAAAAGTAGAAACCCAGCATGAAATTTAGGAGGAACACTCTAATATACATAGAGTATGTATGAGTGATACTATGCTATTTAGATCCCTGAAGGAGTTTCAGAGATTTGACAACCTTAAACCCAGGGATTCAGGACTTTTTCATTGCTGATACACTCTCTCATGTCAGTTCAGGTTGATCTTAACAGCTCAAATCCAGGATATAAAGGATGGCATCTCTACCAGTTTCAGAGAAGACCGAGAAAGCTGCAAGGAAAGCTCTTGATACCATGCGGCCAGAAGAAATTAAAGCTTTGCTTTTATGTTTTACTGACATTTAAATGAACTGATAAAGGAAAAACTCAGATACTTGGGGGTAAAAGGTAGCTGGAAAATGTCTAGTGTCTGTTAGCTGTATTAGAGCAAACGGACTTTTATTCCTCCTCTTTACAGACATTTGTCTTCCCCTCAGTATTGAGGTAAACAAATTTCTCCCTCTCTTCCACTCCCTTTCTAAACAACCCTCCTTGCTCAGCACACACTGGCTCTTCTTTCATCCAATATCCAGAAGGAGACTAAGTACAGCTCAAGCTCTTCTCCTGCTCTGGGACAGCACCGTACAAACAGACCTCCCCCGCGTCAGCCCCCCAGCCGCCCACCTCGCGTGCTGCTTTTGACTTCCCTGGTAGAGTGCCACAGGACACGTGGCTTTAGACTGCTGTGACACGTTTCCCCCCACTTCTCAAGGCTGACACATTCTACATAAACCTGTTTTTTTTAATGTTTAGCTGAATCACCTCACGCCTCATGGAGTGCTCACAGCTTTGCCGTTAGTGTGATATTAATATTGCCCCCGTCCCTGGTGGACAGGCAGCGCGTGAGTAATCCTGCCCACAGCCCTCACCTCTTCCTCAGCCACCAGCATCCTGCAGTTACAGCTCTGAGCTGCACTCACCACTGTCTGCAAAAAGCCTCACAA
This sequence comes from Falco naumanni, assembly GCF_017639655.2. NCBI lineage: Eukaryota > Metazoa > Chordata > Aves > Falconiformes > Falconidae > Falco > Falco naumanni. The sequence continues at coordinate 16,927,767 of NC_054067.1, forward strand.
CAGTTCTGGAAGCAAAGAAAGACCAGTCTCCGTGTGCTGAGACACTTCTGTATTGGCCCAGCCACCCAACCGTGTCCAGCAGCATCCCAGCCACGGGCAGCAGCCTCTGCTGCCTGCAGGCAGCTCTGACCCCACCAGCCTGGCACAGCAGGTACCTTGGGGGAGGACTTGCTTCCTTTGGGGAGAAAACTGCAGCCTGCCTGTAATTATTTTTTAGCAGATTTCAAAGGACAAGACAGTCAGCTCTTCTAGGAAGACATCCACAGTAGTAAGTGATCCTATTAACTCTGATGTGCAACTAAGTCCTGCAGCTGAAAACAAGAATGATTTAATAAATAAAAGAGGTAGCTTGAAGACACACTCATAGGCACTAAAGGTCAGTGATTGCAACAGTTACCATATGGCACTATGTGAAGGTGGGAGGCGGGAGGGAAAACGCAGGCTCCCAGTTATCACTGTGTGGTATCTGGCAGATCATGGGCTTTCAGTGGTGATACTGTCTACATCACCAAACAGATTCTTCAGTTCTACCATAGCAACCTTCATTCAATCAATGAGGTCATAGCAGTGTCAACTCCAAGAAGCTACAGCTTCTTGTTTTCTTCAGATAAGAATTTCTGAACAACAAAAGAATAAAAATATCCAAACCCTATCTTCGCTGCAAAAGTGTGGGTGTGACTATCACACGGTGCGTATCACTCAGCTCAGCCCCATGGCAATTGATGGGGTTGTACTCATTTCATACCAGCTTGGATTTGATACATAAACATCTAGCATTCCCTTTAGCAGTCAAAATTAAGCAGGATTTTTGGTTTTTGAAAGCTAGGACTGAATTCATTGAACACTTCATTTTTTTGGAAGAACACTATTGCTCATATAAGTAAAGAAATTCCCAAAAAAGTAAACTTCCTGACAGCTCTTCCTTCAAAGAAAGAGAAGAAATAGATTTTTATTTACCTGGGAGAATCCCTAAGTAGCAACTCTCAGTCACCCACAGGTGGCTGATTGTAATATTGATTAAGGTCTATTTCCTGCATTATGCTCGTGTGGCAGCTTTGCTGCATCTCTTTTTTACATGCTAAAAGAATGCATTATTTGGGAAAGAAATCAGTAACTAGGATCAGGTTTTAAGGTACTTTTGAGGCTAAACTAAATTCAGCCTGGCTTTTCTAACTCTCTAGCAAACATCAGCAATTCAAACCTTTTCTTCACAGGTCTTAATCTTGTGGCGGAGAGTTTCTCTTTATAAAGGATGAGAAGATGCCTCAGTTTCAATGTGCTAAATAGCTGGCCCAGGGACTAATACTACAGCGCAGTCTAAGCTATTTTTACTGGGCTTGTAGAACTTGGCTACAATCACGAATATGACACATTTCACTCCTCTTCATTCCTTCCTGTTCTTTGGTCTTCTCTCTTAGATCCTGAATTTCAATCCTGTGTTTAATACACCCCTATTCAGAACAGATCATAAATCATAATATTCCTTCTGATCACTCAGTTTTAGCATGAATCAGGAACTCAGTAGTAAAACCAACATTTATTATACTGCTTTTGGTCATCTTTAAGGAAAATTCAAACTTCTGTTTCTGGGCACAATCCAAAACCTGAGTGATGAGACCCAGAAGAAACTTCAGCAAAATTGCTGTAGAGTTTTCTGATTCAGACGGTCTTTCCCTTAAAGAAGCTTGAAGTCGCAATAGCTTTCAAAAAAGTCCAGACAAGCCTTCAGTCTATAGAGTAATCCACCACGTTCATAGTCACTGTTCTTGAGCCATGAAACAGGTATTAAGCTGTAAAAGCGAACAACTGAAAAAACAGTACCCTTCAACCCCGAGAAAGTTCTTTGGATAAGGAACTATGAAAATTAATCAGGAAGTTTTTAAATCAGTTCGTGACCATAAAAATAAGTAAACTTTGAATATGTAATGTATTCTTTCTCAATTTTTCTTCTTGTGTGCAGTAATGAATGTAAGTCATCACTGAGACAGGACCTAGTTTTACTAACCAGAGTCGATGGGGTTAAACAAGTGATTTATGCCAAGGCAGAATTTGCTTTGTAATCTGGATTTGAACCAGGTGATCTATTCAGGAAAAGCTACATCACTTATTGCTTGAACCCATGCTAACCTATCTATATTACGGTATTGATTTCTCCACTCTTGTTACTTCCTTTCACACATTAAGTCATTGAGTAGTTGCCTTTTTATCATATCACCCCTATTTTTGCTATGATTTTTTATCTACTTTTAAACAGTAGATACAGGCCATACTAACCCATTGCTGAAACCTTTCTCATACAGGGACGTGTAATCCTTTTTATTACACGGTGCTTTAATAACTTGCTTTGTTAACAGCCCATTCATTTCAGATAGTTTGATATGGCAGTTCCCGATTGGATTTAGTAGTTAGCAAAAAGCTTTGTTATCCTTTCAGAAATGCAAATATATTATTTCATTCCTATATGTTGATCCAGATTTTAACCTAGTATTTGATTAAGTAAACATGAACGTTCTTTAGCAACAATGTGTTTTTCCAAAATGCATGCTTGATTATTGAATTAAAACTAGAGCTGGGTAATCTGCAACTTCTGCTGAAGTGAGGAAATGTCACATGGCAGCTAGAGAGATGAGAGAGGGTGAAGATCATGATAACTGAAACTACCAGAGCAACGCAGATAAGAAGTTAAATACAAAACCTGGAATTTGGCCAGCAGATCCAGGTTAATGGTCTTACCCTTGAAAAACTTCATAGCAAGCATTCAGCACCTAGGTTTTACAACTCATCTTGGATAGTTGTGATGAACTGCACTGTAAAGACGGCTTTGTTTCAGGGTCAAAGTCTGAAGGAGCAGAAAAGGGCAAGAGCAATGTATAGCATTGTACTTGCTCTGTAAACCTGGACTGTTCCTCAGAGGTCTCCCATGCAACTGTAGCCCAGAATCAAAACATGTAGCCCAAAATACAGCTTCAGGTCTTCAAAACGCTCAAACAGGGCTATTTAAATGTAAAGCAAAATACCAGAGCATGCTAGATTTCAGTTTGTCACTGCCATAAGGTTCAAATAATTACCTAAATACAACACTCATTATGTATTCAATTAAAACTTTGTCAGCCACAAAAGCTTAGAAACACAAACCTGTCCCAATCTACATTCAACAAAATGAAAACCAGTTAACTAAATACCATAAGACTCAGTGGGAACACTGACATATGTATGCAAGTTATTTTAATTAGACTATACAAGAGAGACACACACAATCTGCTCCCTTATGAAAACCCAGATGTAGGCTTAGTACATACTACACCTAGAGTGAGGAACACTACCACATGCTAAGACTTCTCAGGGAAACATTCCAGTAGGCAACCTCTGGAAAAATCAACATTTCTTTGTAATATTCTAGGCCAGTCCATCCTCTCCAGCATTTACCCTGAAACAACTCTTGCAGGCTACCAGTCAATTACTACAGCCTGCTCTCCTACCTGCTTTTATTTAAAGTATCAGCAAACAGTCAGATATTTTGACATCAGCAGGTGGAAGAACCTCATTACCTTGTAGACCTAAACCCACAGATTAATTAGTAACATAAACATCTATAAAGGAACAAAAGGTGAGGGACAGCTTGTTTAGCTGACTTCCCATTAAATGATTGCCTGAATTTATGTGTACTGATCTACCTGCTATAATAGCTTGGCTTCTTTCTCCTATATTCTTCTCTGGTATGGTGCCAGGTACGTAGTGTGGGGATCGTACTAAGTTAAATGAGTAGTGTGGGGTGCTTTATCTGCAAAAACACACTTTCCCACTGCTCATGCTATTATGAGATTCATACCAGGCATTGCAAATTTTGCTGACTCGAGTTTTGTGAAAAAGTAATCAGAGGTAAGTAGCAGTGCCAACCAGTAGTTTGAGAAACTTCAAATGAAAACACAGATTAGCAGCTCACTCAAGTGAGGAAGGCTTTCAGTACTGGTGGAGCTTCTGCTTTCTGGGAAAGAATAACCAGATGAAGCACATTGCCCCAGAGCCAGGATGGTTAGCACAGAACGTATGTCTTGCAGCACATCACAAAACTGCACAGCATGAGACAAGCATTTTGTAACTTTACCAACTGAAAGTCACATTTCTTTCTAAAATGGGTGGAAGTCAATAAATTCCTATGGATAGAAGTAGTTAATTGATTTTGCTGCCACCTGTGAGCCAAAGTAAGCCGTGAATATAATATTACTTACGGGCTTCTTCACACTATTGCGAATATTTCACACAAGAGAACTCCAGACAAATTATTCTAGTCCTGTGTCTTTTTATTGCTGCTAATAGCTTGTTTCAACAAAGAATCAGACATTCCAAAATTGATGGGAAGAATATTGACACTGGCTTAATAAATCCTTCCAACCAGAAAGAGTTGAACAAAGGGAAATAGGTTACGGTTTTCCTTGAGGACCTGTTCCATAATTAAGGAGCTTGGGGCAGATTTTAAAGACTGAGAATTCCAAAACATGTGTCAGTTTGTAATTCCTCTGATCATTTCTTTTCTCAGTGTGCCCTTCTACCATCTAAATGCCTTTTAAAGTCTGCCCCTTGAACGTATCTTTCCTTGGCAATTTATCTCTGTGTGTATGCTTTTTGATATGCAGGAAGCTTAGATATACTACATACTGATGGCTAAAAGTGATGGGCTGTGGAAATAAAGCTTTAACTAAGATGAAATCAGAAAATCTGGAAAACTACAGGGACAAGGCTGCCTGAGCAGCCTGTTCCAAGATTGGCGGTGTGCAAAGTTAAGCTTTTAAGACAGGCAGCCTTAAGTTTTTCAGATATTCAGAACAGAAATTGTGTGGCCTTGAATTCAGCCCATCACAGACAGCTTAGCACCACTTGACTGCCAGAGCCAGACTGATTTTTATAACGATTGTTAATAATCAGTTGCATAATAAGCTCACATGTGAACATTACACATTCTTGATTAATATTTATGTGACAATGAAGTAGTGAAATAAGAGAGGTATCTAGGGGCAGAGGTAGGAAAGGGAGGACTCACCCAGTTTATGAACTGTGTCACATGCTGTGATACCACTCCATCTCACTCAGCTGCATAAAGAAAAGGAATGCAGCACTTTAAGAGAGATCCAGTTTTTCTAAGACAGGGGTATCTGGAGGACAACAGAATATCAACAAGGTCTGTCATGCTGGTGGGGAGATGGATAAATGCTTCTAAGCTCTTTGTGGACAGCTGACAATGAACCTCAGAGATACAAAGTAAAAAAACAACCCTTGCTGTTTCCAAAATCTTGTAGATAGAGCTGTGCTTGATAAGACCTATAAGAAGATAAAAAATATACCTTTACAAGTAAATTTCTTTCCATCCAGGGAATTAATGTAAGAAGGTAATTTTCTAACCACTTCTTCCTCTGCCAGCTGTTTTGCTCTCTGAAGGACGAGCCCATGTTCAAGAAGGCTGGGATTTACAAAAATCTTAACAAGCACAAAGGATTTTTTCTAAACCCTTCTCCACTCTGTTGCATGTAGAATTTTGCCTGCCTTATTCTCCTTTTGTTCTCTCTCTGACTTGATACCTCCTATCTCTCCGTTGCTCACTCTCTGTGACTGGTCCCTCTCAAAACGCTGCACAGTTGGCCCATTGCCTCAGCTGTAGGGACAGAGCTCTGCTCACCGCTATCTCTCAATCACGAAGCACCAAGCTTGGGGCGCTTTTGGAAAAGATATAAGGTTATCTCATCTGCCTTCTTGTCTACCTGGAACGGTGTAGGCAGAAGGGATAATAGAGACATTTGGGACATGAACAGGAGCCCTCCCACACAGCAGGAAATTGTGCTTATGAATGTTGTCTCACATGGAAGGAATAACTGAGTTTTTACTGGCTGGACCTGTCATCACTTCAGCAAATAAATAGTGAGGATGGGTGGGAAGATTGGCTTTCAGCCTGATCTGAAAATCATGTCTGAGCTGCAGGAATGACAGTGCTTTGAGGCTGGCTGCTAGAGGAAAATGGGAAAATGTGGCTTTTGCATGTGAGAAGGGGGCATAAGGAGAAAGCTATGGCGCTTGGACTGCGCACAAAAAGTCTGAAGCTTTGCTTCACTAATTTTCACCTCTCAGTGAAAATTTACTCTCCCCAGGTTATAGAAAACACAGGTCTGTTCTGAATGTCTGTTTGTTCAAGAATAATTTTCTTTGAAGTTCTGGCAAATGGTCTCTGTGAAAGCTGCTGAAGATTCCGGTACCACTGCTTTAGAAATGGGCTTTTCATAAGCAAATACCAAATTACCTCTCTGTCTTCATATGATGCACTGTTCAGTAATTAAAAGAGTACTGATAATTGACACAAAAGCCAGACATCCAGATTCCAGGAGGTGAAAGAGAGTCATTCATGTTGGCCCTTTGATGCCACCCCAATGCAGCTGAACTATGCCTACAGAGAACTTCTGTTTAAAAAGCAGCAAGAAAATATCCTTTCCTTTGCACATTTTCCTGTTTTGTGTTAGGGAGTTGTACTGACTTTGTGGAGTCATTGCAGTTACTTGTAAATGATGTATGAAAAGAAAAATTCCTGTCCTTTCCACGCACCAAGAGAATACTGGCAGCTTTCAGCAAACCCGGGTATGCTGCTTGTTTATATTAAATTCAAACTCATCAAGTAAAGATTCTGAATTGGAAGATAATTTTCATCCAATTACCTCTACTGCTACTTCAAAGGAGTGCAGATTTCAGGAGAGTCTTTTTTTGCTCCTTTATCTGCCCCAAGTCCACCTTCAGGTTTTAAAGATTTTATTTATAAAGGGCAGATTTCAAAGTTTAAAGAGTAAAGCCTGGGGAGGGATATTTCTAAAGGGTTGGGTGTGGTTCTTTCTGACACCACAGGGAAGAATTGCCCCAAAGGCTGATCTTACAACCAGAAAAGCCATTGGCACATTTTTAAAAACAGAAAAAGACCCCGTGACTGAGACTATGAGCCAAACTCAGCTGTTTTCCCTCTTAAACTCACTCTCTCTTGGTCCAGTGGGAAATCCAAGCTGTTCTGTGTAGGAACTTGATTTTCACAGTAAGTAAAGACTTCACTGTGTAACTACAGGAGTCTCTTATTAAAAAACAAAACAAAACAAAAAACAAACACACACACACACACCGCCAAACAACCAACACCCACAAAAAAACCAACAAAACCCCCTCTTTAATATGATCCCCTATTCTCTAGGAACACCCCAAAAAACAGTACCTGCATTGGCTGTGTTACTTTTAGACTGCAGCAATAGCAATTTATTTTTTTTTAGCTGAAGATACACTGAATACAGCACACTGTTTGTCTTGCTCTCAGCTACAGGTGAAGCTGCAGCCTCTGTTGTTGCAGCTCTGTTGATCTCAAAGCCCCAGAACTACATCTGTGCTTTTCTCCCTGCCACGTTGTTTGATTAGAGGAAAAGTCACCACAGCTCTGCTTTCCTGCATTTCAGGATCTTACACACTTTGCTTAAAAGTAATTTTGTCAGCTGGATGGCATAAAATACTCTACTTACTCAAAGCTGCATGTAAAGAGGAATACAAATTTTTGTTTTTAACTTCCTTTTAATTCTTAAATAAGCAGTCTATTCTTCTCAGACACATGACCCATCCTCCTTCAGTTATCTACCTTCTCTAACATGTTGTTCCACTATACAGGCATGTAAATAAATTACCTTACTTTCCCCGTGTGAATAACACACTGACATTTAATTCTACCTAATGCTTTAGGGGGTAAAAGATAGGAAGAGTTAGGCCAGAAAAAAGTATTCTCCTGCCATTTGGAATGAGAAGCAAGGAAGAGACAGATGGCAGCTTTCCCTTCTTTCTGAAGCAATAGTGTCTTAAAGCTCTTGGATGCTGTACTCTTAAATCTATAAAGAGCTTTGAAAGTGCCTGTGTGTGAGGGGCTGGCAAGGATTTACTTGTTTATGGGAAGTATTCCTGCTCTGGGTAGAGTAAGAAAAGACTAGGGAAGAAATGGCTGGGACGTTTGGAGTGTAGATTTGCAATGCTCTGCACTAACCAGGTACATTTAGATTTCAGTTCAGCAGCTGGGTATTAGAGAAAAAAGAAAGAAATATCTCTAACCAAACAATTCATCTTAAAAAAAATCACCTCTGCAAATGCTCCTCCATTATTGCTTTTGATCCCACATCACCTTCCCCCTTGCCTCCCTGGGGGTTTTAGGAAGAAAGCTAAAAGACCTTCAGCAGACAGTGATCCTTAACCTCCTCCCTAGCTGCTCTACTCCTGCAAGCCACTCTCCGAAAGGATGTATGGGCAGACTTGGAAGTCAGACACAAAGAAGTCCAGGTAGAAAAATCTATCCAAAGCCAACATAAAATACTTCACACACTCATCTCCTCAATTCTTCCACAGCAGACCAGCTCCAGACAGAAGTGATCATCTTCTGTTGTAGCCTGCCACAACATGGACAGGACAAAACAATTTTGCAAAAATCCTGGTTTTAAGATTCTATTCCAAGGTGAGTCACATTCTGTCTTTGCTGTGTGGAGCTGTGATGTCTGTCCACAGAAATACCCAGCTGGGCTCACAACCCACAGTGTCAGAGACTCTATAAACACAGTTTTAGTGAGAGAAGAGAGTATGAAATGATTAAGGTTGTTTGGCAGGAAATTCTTTGCACCTTTTAAAATATTTTCTGCATCATTCAGTTCTGTAGTTCAGGAGTCTGGATCATATCAAAGCCTTCAGCGACTGAAAGCTGCTACCAGCTCCTGCTTGCTCCAAGTAGCATGGTCTAGGCACAAGTACAAGGAAAATCACCACCCTAAAGGGTTGGACTAGATGATCTTTAAGGTCCCTTCCAACCCAACCCATTCTATGATTAATTAGCTCCACTGCTGCTGCTCCGTGATGTTTACCTTGTCTCCTGTGGCCTGTGAGGTTTCTTTGAGTCACCCAGAGGCTACGCAGGTCCCCCCGCACAGGTCTGAAATGCAGGCAGAGGGAAGGCAAACTGCAGGCAGCTCTCCCACCCCCAGCCCCTCCTGTCCTACACATGCGAGGGAATCTTGGAAATCAGACCTTACGTGTTGTACCTTCTTCAGGAAATGAGTATCTTGGAGTCACATTTGTGAATACGTTGATCAATATACACCAAGATTTTATAACGAGAAAAGCAAATTACAGCTTTGATTCAATTATACTGGCTATAGGATGCATAATGGACTTTGAGCTACACTGCTGTTTCTCCAGCATCTCTCAGAAACATTACATTAATTCAAATAATGGAAATAAGAAGGTCAAGGTTTGCTCTAGAGCAGATCTTCTGGTCTACTGGGTAACAATTGCAATAGTTTGTTTTTTGAGTCAGGCAGCCAGATCTCAAAAGCCTTACCTTGCAGGTGTCTTTATACCAGTAAGTAAAACCAAGGTACTTCACAATACACTTGATTGCATGCATACAGAACTGTTTAGTGCAAGTCTGCAGGGTTTCTACTGTGGAAAGACACTAAGAAAACAAGATTTTCTAAGTCAAGATGAAGAAGTGACTTTGCTTGCAAGAGTTACGCTGCCTGGCTGTGCAAACATCTTGTTGTTTGAGTTAGTATGCCTGTGCTTACTTAAAGTTGACATGGTTGATCTCTGTACCAATCACACACAAATATGTACACGGAACTGTGTTTGTGTAAAGCAATCTTGCAGTTAATTAAGAAATATAGAAAGATTTAATCTGGATTTATGCTGTCAAATTAGCTAAAATGTAGAGTTATGTTTTCCTCTTCTATATCAGTTCTTGAATAAGGAATTCCAAATTTTCCAACTTGTATTTAACTTTACCCATTCACATGTGCAATCACTATGGATTTGTGATTACAGTAGAGGCATAACTTCCTCAGTGACATTTAGAGTTTCACCAAGTCATTAACCTTACATCAAATTAACTTTCAATCTACTGTGACTCCTGAAGGCTTAGGATATTTGTTTGGTCAATCAGTTCTTGTAAATCACAGACTCATCTGAGACCTGACTGTAGTTTTGCCACTGGAACATATCGCAGTCCTAAACACAGGCTCAAGAACAGTGCTGGCTTCTATAAGCTGAAGAACAGGTACTTCAGGAGACAGAAGCTCCAGCTTTACATTGCCTGCACCTTTAAGAAATGGTATGCAACAGAACTACATATAGCACTGATTCTAAGATAGTTTGCTATAGGTAGCCGATACAAGGTATAAACTTACTTCAGATGTTTTTAAAGTATCATATATAAAACACTAAAGAAATACAGCTATTTGACATTCTTGTGAAAGCTGGAACGTTGGACGTTATATATAAAATATTTAAGAAATGTAGGTTTGATGTGTTATTTTCCATGTTTTTGCCTGCAAGTGGGGAGGTGGATGGGATTCCCAGAGAGTCTCTTTTATAGATTCTGCTGACAGCTCCACAGATCCACTTCCTTTCAAGCCCTGTTGGTTCTCTTTATAAGGAAAACACAAAACAAAACAAAACAGGTACGATGTCTCCAAAAATACAAAGGAAAAGAAAAGAAACTTTGCCTACAGAGAAGTTTGTGTTTAACCATTTCATTTTTATGTTTCATTAACTCTGCGTGCCCTGGTGCACTAGGCACACATAGAAAACAAAAACCAGGGACTTGTGCTCTCATACGAACCTGTCCCTAGCCACCAACATTAAGCACCGCAGTCTCATGTAGCGGGGTTGCCAGTAGGTTTAGATGTCTTTGAGACAATACGCGATAGATAAAACAACATATGAAGCCTTTCTAAAATCTGTACTCCATTCCTTTTGTTTGAACCCCCAGATCTCTAGTGGCTAGGAAATGTGGAATTTCATGATCAAAACCAAAATGTCTAGCTGTTCAGTGAGACTTTTCCTTTCTGATGTACTCCTCACTCTACTGTTGTGTGTGTCAATTGACTTTGCTTTTATTAGGAGTTATCAGGGTACGGAGGTTTAACTAATCCCTACTAGGCACCTGACTGTTCCTCAAATGAGATCAAAGAGCAGTACGTACTGTCTGGAGAAGGAGCAGAGGGATGGAGGAAAGACTTCTGACTTCTAGTTTGAGCTTTGCTACTGATTTTCCACATACCATGGGACAAACTGTGTAACTTCCCTTTCCCCCAGCCTTATCCTTAACTAACAAACCAGTTGTGACAGTCAATGTCTAAAAAGCATTTTCATATCCATGGACTAAAAGTTTCCAAAGTTTCACCTCCTGTAACTGCCAAGTATTGTTACTGGCTATAGTCTCCCTGTCAAATGTTACGGGAAGAAGTAAAGAGGGATGGGGAATAATCAATAACGATACAAAACTTCCATCTCCACAGCCTTTTAAAGCCCTATCATGGGTTAAGGATGGTCTTATGTCCATTGGTGTCTGTCATATGTTAAAGGTGCTGCCGGAGACTGGCATAATACAGGTAGAGGTTGAAAAGTCCAGGTATCACCCTAAAATTGTAGTGCCAATGCTGCCCAGAAGGAAGGAGGGAGGAAATATTTCCTCTCCTCAGTTTTAATCGCTGTTCTGCTATCTCACCAGCTACCCACAACATTAGTCTCAATTAACACCCCTGATGGTAGATGCCCTGTTGCATGAGTGATTGATGTCTCACACACCAACAGCATTTTCAGGGCCTGAGTCAGGCAATGAACCTGAAATCTTCCTGGAGTTAATTCATATGAAGGCGGACCCACAAGACATTTTTGCTTTATGTAGCTGCTCATGGCCACCCAATTCTGAATGAAAACACAGAAAAGTTGGTAAAGTTCCCTTCTGCCAGTAATTTGGACTCCCCTTTACAGAGCTCACTACAAGTTGGCAGTGTAGCCTTTGCCACTATCAGTTTTTATAAAGCTTTACCCTGCATCAGTGATGCTTGCTGTATCAATCCCTGTAAATAATGGTTTATAGCATTACTCAGGTTTTACACGTTAGCACAATTGCTGCATAATATTGTTGTCGCTACTGAAGCTGTTGCAGGAAATGAACTCAAGAATATGGTCTGCAAATCAGCTGAAACAGTAAAACAGCCACCTGAGAAATGATTGGGTTTGCACTGGGGGAGTCACCTGAACAAAAATAAAAATTGTCCATGTTTTCCAGTTCAGCTATTTATTGGTTGTCTTTTTAACTTCTGTTTAAAAACACCTGCTCACACTGTTTTTTTTTACAAGATCCCAAATGTTTACATAAGCAAGGTATCAGAAGGCAGCTTGTTTCACAGGTGGATTTCACCTGTGTAGAAGCTCATATATTACAAAAACTAGCATACCCTGCCTCAAAGCCCAGCAAACAAGCAGGAAGCCACTCTGTTCCAGGATCCAATCCGTCACAGACGGAAACCAGCCTGCCTCCATCCATCAGCGGAGCCACGCTGATTTTCAGCAGCTGGCAATCTGGCCCCATATGTCTTAGCTGACCAGTCACATAGCACAAATAATGAACAGTCACAGCAAAAGATTAATGAACTCCAGACCACAAATCACCCATGCAAATGATCCTGGGATTGCTAGTATTTGTGAACAGTGAACACAACTGCAGCTTCTCGCACAGTTTACAATTGAGCCACAAAGCCCATGTGAAACAATGCGTATGTGAAAACCTCAGCAGGACAGAGCCTTTATCACAGGATTTCAAACCACAGAGACAGCAGCAATGCATACAAATTTGATCAGGAAATCCAATACAAACTTTGGTTAAAAAAAATTGGTGAATAATAAGCTTGACAAGAAATGCTATTTTAGGAGGATAGTAACCACCCATGAATTCAGATTGAATTTGAAGAAACTGTTTTGACTCTAAATGATTAAGAAATGTTTCCAGCACATGCAAAATATTTAAATCTGTTATTTTCCAAGGAAAATGTTATGGGTTTTTATTTTTCAGTAAGGCTACTACTTGTGATTTGAATACCTTATTTTAAAATGGCAACAGAAAGTGCTTATCATCCTGAAAATGAAATAAAATTTTAATTTTGGACCAAATTGTTCAAGTCCAGATCAAATTTGGAACTTCATCCATAATAAGAACACACACACTAGATATACGTATATGTACACATGGATATAGACATGCTTTCCTTTCAACTGGTTATGCTGATGAAGTGGAAAAACCCTTCTGACAGCTCTACACAAATATTTCTATCAAAATGGCAAAGCCTTTCCTTCACATCTAGAACATGCAAAAAACCCATTTGCTTTTCTGAGCCTTTATGGATCTGCAGCCTTGCACTACAGCCCCATCCTCCTGGCATGCATGATGAGCTGAACGGATCTGATGGGTGTGCAGCATCCCCAGAGGCGCCCAAGCAGGTTAGAAAGCACACACTTGTCCAAGCCTGAGTGGCCACGCAAGTCTCTCCACATTTGGGACTGCATCAGTGAGGATGCCTTGGAACCTCCGTGGTAAACTAAGCACGCGGTCTTGGGAAACCTCTCCATCTGACCAGAGCAGGGTGCCAGGGGAGGACTAAAGCTATTACTACATCAGGCTGAAGCAGAGAGTATCAGGCAAGTATCCAGGAGACGGCAAATGTATGGAGCAAAAATTCAAGATTAATTTTGTGGTTGCTAAACTTAGATTGCTCCCCTGGGGCATCAGCCTTCAGGGATTTCTGCTGTGGGAAATCAAGTGGCAGACATGTGTGCAGGGAAACTTGCTGCTGCTCTCCTGAAAGCCTCCCTGCATGTGCTGTGGGGAAAGACAAGAGGACGAGCAGGACTGGCACTGGAACAATTCTTTCCAAAGTAAGGAGTTTAATTTGCCCTAAAATGAAGCAATATGTTAATGGGTGCAAAGCACTGCTTATGACCTTTATCATCCACAATGTATATATCAAATAACATATCTTCAGTCATACTCCCCTTTCCCCTCTTCACTTTGGAAATATTGCAGAATCCGTACTGAAATAATCACATAAAAAACAAGCAGTCACTGAAGGTTTTCTACCAAACAGGATACAAACCTCTTGGTTAACAGCAATGTCACAAAGAAGCTGTAAAACCCCCAAAGTCATTTCCTCCTTCTAATTCACAATGACATTAACAAGATCTGAACCCTGACCTGCAGGTGACTAAATTATGTTGCTAAGCAACTACACTTTCAAAAAAGAGAGAAAAGGAGTGAGCGGTACACGCACACCAGGCTGCCAGTGAGGGGTAAATACGCATTGTGTCCGGCTGCCCGTGCCTGGCTCCAGCGCGGGAGCTGGCTCCTCGCCCCGCTGTGAGAGAGGAGTGGGGTTCCTGACAGCCTACGTGTTGTTTGGGGTTTTTTCTTTTCTTGGGAGTCCACACAGATAGGTACACAAGAACATTGCTATAGCTAAAAGTGACAAAATGAAATATAGTAGCCATTTTTCTTTGGAGAAGAGGTGCTTATAAATTCACTTCGTCCAAAGTATCTCTCGCTTCGGCAATACATCAAACTATGCAGCCCCATCAGTCTGAATCAATTAGAAATTACTCACCAAGTAAATTACACTGAAAAGCTTTGATTTGTTACTAGAGTTTGTTACTGTTCCCTTCAATCTTAAAAGACTGAAAGCAAAAAAGTAATAATGTGACAGTGATAGTGAAATGTAACTTCTATTGAGATTGATGGGAACCTATTTGCCACAATATTTGCTTTTAATAATTTAATTTTTCAAACACTGCAAAGAGAGCCATAAATATTTGATTACGAAGTTCTTCCAATTTATGGTACATTTGTTTGCACTGGTTGCCTATCTTTTCAACAGTTTTATATCTCATTTCTAAAAATAATTCTACCAACCATATGTTCATAACTACCTTTTACTTTGCCTTCTAACTGTGTTCTTTTAACTTTCATCTGTTGCAGGTTAGTAACCTTTCTACAAAAGGCACTTCAGGCACTGAAAGAAAACACAAAAGGATGACTCCCTTAAGAAAATACTATGTTTTTTGCAGTTTTGGTTTATTTTTGAATTCTGTAAAAGGGCCAGCTCTTTCTGACATGAAGGTCACTGACAAAACTTACAGTGATTTTGGTGGGAGCAAGGCTTGTTTCCCTCATTAGCATTGCTTACGGTTACTGCAGCTGCCACACGACTGGAATGCAGGATTTTGTAACTGGCAAAACAGAAAGCATTTCTTGGGCTAAAACTAATATGAATACCAACAGAATTTATGTTAATCAGACAAAGTTTCTAGCTAGAAATATTTCTTCTTGTATGGAAGAGGCTTACAAGTTTAGACCAGAGGACCTTGCATTTTCGAGGGCACAGCAGCAGACTGAATTGCACAACTGGACTTTTCTGATACGACGGTACCTACAGATGTGTGCAGAAAACAGACACAAGGGCTAACGTTGTCACCCTTCACCTGGTCTTCAGCCATATCTTACATGTAAGGAAGGGTATGAGTTGAAACAGCTTTTACCTCCTGTTACACCCAGGTTGTTAACAAAGCAAGGAAAACCACAACAGGCATTGCTGCGGAGTGTTCAGATTGCTGGATTTCACTTACTGAGAAAGTCGCTTTTACTCCTAATTGATGACTGGTTGCCACCAGCTTCTGCTTGGCTGCCTCATCCAGATACTAAACTAGGTCATTTTACAGATGCCAACGACCGATTTTCTGGAAAAAACGTGTTAGTGTCCAATGAGCCTTTCTGACAGGTTGGCTGCCTCATAGGTGAATCATTCCACCTCATACCTGGCAGAAAGTTCTGGTGCTGGAGATACCGTACCAGCCTCCTCCCAAACCCCTACCATTCCTGACCTGATATTCTTATGGGAGCATTAAACTTAGCAATGCAGTAAAATACAGTAATATATAATAGCAACGGAAAAAAAATAAGACAAATGCTATCTAAAAGCACTTCTAATGTAAGGTAGAGCGTCCTATGTAAATGTCAGATTCTAAGGTGTGTCATTTGTAGAGAAAATGACTCAAACTGGAAGACAAGGCAAAAGAAAGAGTCAGGTTAAGTTATTTTAAAGGCTAGTAAGTAGATGACAAATGTAGTTCAAATAGTGCAGGTGAAGAATGAGTCATTATTAATGACTAAGGGCTTTAGTTATTGGTGCTGAATGGAAAAAAAAATAATCACAGTTTGAAGCTTTATACTGGCATAGAGTGGAAATTATATGCAATCCCTGCTAAGTGCCTGATTTTACTGCTAGAAAATCCCTCTGACTGAAATGTACTTCAAAGTAAACTACTTTAGAATTTCTTTGCACTGTTGGATGCCCAACCAAAGGTCATTTTTTTCTCTTGCTTTGTGCATCATTTTAGTGATTTTTAGAGGTTTTTTTCTCCCCTCTTCTGCAGTTTACCTCTATTTTTCTACACCTCAGAACACCTAAACTGAAAATTGGATAACTGCATTTGGAAATGAAATGCAAAATCAGGAGCCTACAGTGATTTAAAATGAAGATGTTTATTCATTACGGACCTTTCCCTGTGAGGCACCGGCCACCCTCTTGTGCCACCGAACCGAACAGGTGCAAAGGGGCTACAGAGCAGCAGCCTCGGGTGGGAGCCGCGGGCTGGAGCCCTGCTCTTCCCCTCCTCCCACTCACAGCCCTGTTACTCACAAGATTTACTTTTCCCTACAGCAAATTCCCACCATGCCCAGTAAAAATCCTTCATCAAGGAAGCTTTTTTCTTAACATTTTGGGATTCTCTGGCTCTAACAGCTTTCTTACTCACTCGGTGTGTTTTTTTTCCTCATCCTGATAATCAGAGCACGGATACAGCGCCCTGGTTAGAGGCTGAAAGGAGAGTTTCTCGCTTTGGTGTTAAATGGTGTTAAACACGTCTGCTACTAGTAATAGTAAAGAGCACTTAAAAGGTGGCAGTATTCCGAGCAAAGCAGAGGGCTGTGTAGAGGAAGTATCGGGCATGTCCTCCTCTTTTGTTACTTGAAGAGAAACCCTATCCCAAACCTTCCAGGAACAGCAAAGCTCCTCAGGGCACAAACTGGGGCATGCTTCAGCAGAGGTACAGCCAGCTTACATCTCCTTGCTTCGGCTCTGCTGCTGCTCTGTTCAGGACACCGTAGAGCAGCCTGAACGTTACTGCAATTTATCTTGGCTGAATATCAAAAGGTATCTGGGCACTTTTCCCTCCCCACCTATGATACCTACGAGCAGGTGATGGAAACACATGATTAAAAACCTGTAACAGAACACAGTGCCTGCAGATCCCCTCACAGCAGGACAACAGTGCTCCTGGGTCTATGAACAGACTACATAGCAGCAAAGCAGCATTAGCTGCTCTGATTTAGTGATTGCTTCAAGACTATATCTCGGACTACTATCAAAAGAGCTAATTCAGCTGCAAGTTAATGCTGTCAATCTTCTTACCCCCCCCCGGGAAAAAAAAAAAAGTTAGCGTTAGCCCACAGCTTACCAGGTAGCTTACACAAGCACTAGCACCAGCAATGCCAGTCCCTGAGCGTGTGAACGCTCCCTTTGGCAGCCTTCCACACTACAGGCAGTCATAAACCTGCAGTGAAAAAACCATTCCCGTATTTATTTTCTTTCTGTGATGCACAAAACAGCAAGTAGCTTTTGGCCAGCTTGTGGTCTGAAGGAGAGAAGGAAACACCGGGAACAAAAGAACAGCTAATAGTCACGAGAAAAGGACAGACATATATGTTTCAACAACATGGACTGCTGCAATACTGGCATTAGGTTTTTTCTTACTATTTTCTGTAATAGCAATATGAATTTAATCTTGCAAAATGGCATTGTATGTTGCAAATACACTGTGACCTGAGGCCTTTCAATTTTTTTGGTAGAACACGAAGTTGTGTTAACATGGATCTCTGTACTACACTGACAGGATAGAAAGAAAGGGGAAAGAAATAGGACAAAAATAAAAAATCTTCAGGGCAAGCTAGTAATAAAAGAAATTTGAAGTTCTTAAGCTGGCTAAGGCATTGGAATAGCACTCAGGAAACCTGCGTTCAGTTTCCCATTTTGGTGCAGTACAACCCTGACCAGCTCTCCTCATCTCTCAATTCTTCCACTTTTTTAAACCAAAAATTACACTACTAACCACCTTATATTTGTGTTGTGAAGACTAATTTATTATTAATAACTGAGAGGTTCAGAAACACTATGATGCGTGCCATATGAGACAGCAGAAACCCTTCTATCCCCCCCCCCCCCCGCACCATGCTTCATATGAAAAGAGATAAAGGGGTTGATTTCTAGCAGGAGAGCTGTGACTGCTGCAGATAAAGGTTCCCTACAGACTAAAGAAGGCACTATTTGAAGGTGTTTAGTGCTATAGCTTTCCTTACACAGACATCTTTATTCTACATAAAAGCATATTTACGGAATCCACGCTTCAATGTACTATGGAGTGGCAGGGAATAGGATTTTTTTCCTCCCTTTTCTCCCAACAGTTTTAGCCCTAAGGCTGATCTGGCTCTATCCTCTGCCCCAAACCATTCCTGGGGGCAGCTCTTTTCTCACCTGCACCCTCAAAAGCCACACAAAAATCCCATCTGTCAGAGCACAGGCTCATACTGCTCCTTTTCTCTGCCAGGTTAGTTTACCTAATAACACTGAGTAGATCATGACTTGAAACCTGGATTTGTCCTTAAGAGAACCACGTATCAAAGAATAAACCCAAAATCTCTAAGAAATTGTACAATTCTCTTCTGAGCATCTGTGCAAAGGAGGGCAGAGGATGGAAAAAATCCCACGCTGAGTTTCTAACTGGATTAGCAGAAGTCAGTGATACACAGTGAGGATGGTACCTATGCAGCAACAACTGTGGTCCTCAGCCAGCACATATTTACAAGGACCCCTCTGTGGGGAACTGGGCTGCAGGCATTTTGGGAGCAGCACAGACCGGCCGTCAGAAGCACCTGGCAGTGGGGAAGGCACTTGTCATGGAGGAGCTCAAGCTGAAATGGGATCCTGTCAACCCAAACCGTAGCTCAGAGAGAGACTGAAAGGATTGTTTGGAACTTTAATCTGAGTTAATTCTGTCTCTTTACTATTTCTTCCCATTTCTGAATAATGTAGCTGTCAGAGCTTTTTTTTTTTTTTTTTTTCTTCCCTTTTTCTTTCTTTAACCAAGCCCCAAAACCTAGTTTAAGTTGTGTGAAGCTAATATGGAATATTATGTGGAATATGTAGCCACACCTGTGGTAGGAAATTTAAATATCTGATAGTAGGAATAGTAGCTGGAAGTTTTGGCACTTCGAAATTCATAAAAGTAAAAAAACCCACAAACCGACCTCAAAAGTTACCTGAAGGGTTTACAAAGAGTTGCACTGTGGATGACGAGGACAGGTGAGGGGTCTAAGCAGTGTCCATACAAGTACAAGACACCTTATGACACTCCACCAAACAAGATGAGCGTTTGCAAGGGCAGTGGACCAACGGCTGTTCCAAGGTCAGGAGGTTGGATGGAGCTTTGAGCAACCTGATCTAGTGAATGAAGTCCCTGCTCACGGCAGAGGGCTTGGACTAGATGACCTTTAAAGGTCCCTTCCAACCCAAGCCAGCCATTCTACGATTCTGTGATTCTCCTGACCTTAGACTAGGCTGCACAGGAACAAGGACAACACAGAGACCAAGGGCAAGCAAATACATGCTAGTACTTTGTAAATGCAAACACTCCTCCTCAAAGGATTTATGCCAGTTGACATTAGGATTAACTTATTTCTTAATTAGGATTACACACACTTTGCTAATACAAAATTAAAAGAAATCCACTGCTTGATAAAATATGGCCCTATATGCTATCTCATAAAGGTCCTAACGTAAATCTCCATTCAAACAGGAAAAGCTCAGTGCTGAAACATGAGCTGACCTCCAGGATCTGGAGGACTTTCTGCCTTTCAGGTAAGGTGAGTGTTTTGGAAAGTAAATGTTATCAGCTGCATGGTAGGCTCAGGGGCAGGAACAGGGTCCACTGTGACCCATACCTTCACAATTCCTGGGATAAATTAATTTCTTACCATCAGACTTCTCATGCCTAGAACTAATTTGGCTGGTACTGTGGTGTAAAACGGTAGGTTAGGCAGAACCCAACCTAGTATACTCATCATAGAATTATTTCTGTAAATAATACCTCCAAACTTGCAAGAGTGACTATAAAATGCCCTCTGATTTATATACATAGAAACGGGATTAAATCCTCTAAAAAATCCACACCACATTTTACAAAGCTTCCTGCTGGTAAAGAAGTTTGTGGTTTTTAATTAGTACTATACAGACATGAGGCAAGACATGCAATGTTCAATAAACCAGTTAGTTTTTACATCAGTAATGACTCTTAGAATATTAATGTTGAGCCTTCAGAAGTCAGAAACAGAAGAGTGAATGAGCAGTGATCCTAACATTACCCCTAGGTGCATGTGAGTAGCAGAGATATTAACAACCTCAACAGTGTAAAGTTTAAAAAAAATAATCCGTAGAGGTGGAAATGTATATTTCACACGGGTTAATATAATCAGCTGCAGGTAGATTTCAGAGGATTATTTCCAATCTTTTGAGAAGTGATTTCTTTTGTGGGCATGATAAAAATTGTTAATATGTTGCTGCTGTTTTATTCAAGGTGAAAATTTTACTTTAATCACTTTCAAATAAATGCGAAACTCAACCATTACTCCCTTCTAATAATACTGAAGAAAATAGTTCACACTAAATCTAACATAATGAACACAGCATGTTCATAGAGAACTGAGTGTTCTGAGCTTAAGTCCCCTTTAATCCATAATTCCTTTGGAACTACATATTACATCCACATGAATACCAAAGAGGTTTATGATTAATGTTATTTTAATGAATAATAAAAAAATTGATGATAATTTACACAGAGTTATTTTCAGGTTTTTTTTCATATAAAGATTTGTTGGTTAGAGACTCTAATATATATAAAATGGAGCACCACAATCTGATTGGGATGGTAATGCTTTTGCAAAATCTTCTAAGCAATGTGAACGTGTAGCTGAATTGAGCTGAGAA
Source organism: Falco naumanni (assembly GCF_017639655.2). NCBI lineage: Eukaryota > Metazoa > Chordata > Aves > Falconiformes > Falconidae > Falco > Falco naumanni. Next base: position 16,948,733 of record NC_054067.1, read on the forward strand.
TTGCTGCAAGCTCTGACAGGCGCCGGGTGCTCCCTGAATTCTCCTCTTACCCAGGCTGTGCCGAGGGAGCACAATAAGAGATGCTCATTCTCAGGAGAAGTGACTTTGCCAGCATGAGTGGCTGGGCCTGACTCTCACTGTGCACTGGTTTGGCTCCAGGATTCCTACACGGTTACGTGGGGATACTGCTCGTGTGTGGCGATACACGTGAGACGAGACCTGGCCATACCATGCGTCACTCAGCGCAGAGGAATGCTGGGTCCCGGCTCCTGCCCTGGAGTGAGATCCTCAGCTGTTCTAAATACCAGCAAGGCTACTGGCAATTAGTTACACCAGCATAATAAATGACAGCAAGTCACAAATGGTGTGATTTCCCAGAGTAACAGGTAGTTAGAGAGCTTTCACGTAAAGACTGAAGCTGCAGTTTTCCAGTCCCTCGGTATGGTTACAACACAAATTTTAGGAGGGCTTTTACTGTATCAGTCAACTCGGATGTGCAGACATTGAAAGCTGTCCTGCAAATGCTCTACTTATGGAGTGGGATTACAGTGGCTGGTGATCTTGACGGCTGAGGGTCTCACTCTGCATTCTGGTACAGAGCTGCAATACCGGCTGCCTCTCATTGCTTGCTGCTTTCTTGCCTTCTAATCTAAGACACTAGTTCTGGCCAAATCTATTTGGCTCATCTTTCCAAGAAAGTCAAGAAAGTGAAAGAAGGGCTGTGAAGCAGTGATAGCACAGCATAAGCCTCTATATACTCTATCCAAATAACCTGCTAATGAAAACCCTTTGGCAGCTGTTTAATGCTGCAAGTAGAGAAACGTCTGCAGTCAGAACTCTGTGGGATCCCTTCCTGAAAATGCCATCACCATGTTGTTATAATTAAAATAACATCCCCTCCAATGCCAGCTATCTTTATTAGGTACCAAACACTGAACCTCTTCCCAAATCACTGGGGTGCAAATTACTTTTCAAAAACATTTTTGGAACTGATTTAACCACAAGCTTTAACACTGGAATGAACTTTCCCAGGGACAACAGTTGCGTTCCTTCCTCCAGGCTCTGTGCTGGAGACTTCTGTCTAGTTATTGACACCTAGCTGGATGCTGGAGCTGGTTTTCTGGACTTAAGTGTTGGTAAACTCTAAGTCATATTCCATAATGATCTTTTTTTGGTTTTTTTGTCACTTTGGCCAAGCAAACAAACAGCCACCACAACACCTCCCAGGGGAAGTCCAAAAAAAGGTTAGTCTGGGATAAAGACTGCAACCACAGAACCAGGAAAGGCATGAGTTGGACACGAATGCCCACCAAAATTAACTGAAGTCATACAATTTACTGTAAAATAACTAATTAATTCACATTTTTAGTGTACAACCATGAAAGTTTCTCTCTGGAGGAAAGTTATGGTATTGTCTGCTTTCCCACACGCCTGTCCGAAGTTGACAATCATGTGTGTTGCTACTCTCAACCCCCTTCTAACACTGACATTATTTGATAGGGTTCGTTACTTCAGAAGGCAAGAGCGGCAGTCTGTAAAAACGGCACTCCTGTTCCTCACACAGTGGCATTTGATTCCCTAACAGTTACTCACAGCCAGACCAGGGACACCCAACCTACGCACCTCTCCAGTGACAGAACTTGGTGCTTACTCTGGAAGCATCCCCCCAGGACCAAACATGGTGAGGCAGGGCCTGGGGTAGAATTGCTGTGTCCTTCTCTTTAAAACAAAGGCCCCAGAAGGATTTTGAATCTCTAAACATGAACTAGAACATCTTACTTTTAAACTAGAGATCTGCTGCTCAAAACAGAATCAAAGAGTTGGAAAGCCGACCTCCCTCCGCCTGCCCTTCCACACAGCGAGTGTTCAGTGGCTTCTGTTGCTGCAACAAGGTATGTACTGGTGACAGAAAGCCCTGGGAAGGGACATGTGTACCTAGCACTAGCGTGCTGTGCCTTTGGAGACATCACAGGGTATGTGAGGGACCAGGGCTTCAGAGGGTGTTGCTTTCCCACAGGCCATGCGTTTCATCAGCTGGTTCTTGCAGACAGCTCAATGCCTTTAGGTATTGAAAACCTTACTGTGTATCAGCGGTTAGGTAAGTGATTCCCACACTTTGTATCATGTCTGAGTCCTGGCATCTCTCTGCTCTTCTCATCACTTGCCACCAAAATCTCTCATCATCATCTCTTTGTGCCCTCTCTGTACTCCAGGAGCATCCCTCAGGCCTGTCTGTGTTCACAGAGCTCATCTGGCCAAACCACAGCAGATGGTACCACAGACAGAAACAAGCCCCCCCCTCTACCTACACTCTTTTAGAGGACACAGTAAGCTGCAAATAAACAAGTAAAACACACACCAGTACTCCCAAAGGAAACATACAATTTGAAGGCTTCTAATAACATTTCACCGAGGTTGAACACCCTCAGTATTTGTTGGGAGACGCTGATTGTGCTCTCCCTCCTTTTCAAATAATCACATGCTAGTGGCCAGACTTTCTCCACTTCCCCTTCACATGCATACTACGACACCCTTGACAAGTAAATGGCTACTGAAATAATCACAAAGTACTTTAATAATATGAATTTTATATTCTACAATTCAATCTACATTCAGCAAACAAGATGAGAAAGTTCTGGTCTGCAGGGAACAGAAGCAGCTATTTCTGATGCCAGAGAGATGCACAATTTACCCTGGATTTTCGAGGGTACAGACCAATGGATTGGAGAATATTTAATACCTGAAAATATATCTTCTTGTAACTTTTGTACCACCACTTAAGTTATTTGGCCCTCTCCCAGTTTTGCAAATTACCTCAGTTTTCTGGAACAGCATGGGTCCTGGATAAACAAAATGCCATTCCCGTGCTTCACCAGACCACAGTGTATATCTGCTAGTAAGGTCAAAGCCATCTTTCAGAAACAGGCAAGCACACCCCAGAATGACTTTTCTTGTTAAAAAAAAAACAACACAAAACCCCCCAAAAACCCTTCACAGACCATATTTTGTTGCAACTAAATGTTTAAAACTCTTGTTCTAAATGTTTAGGACCATAAAAAATACATAAATGTTAAGGGAGACAAGCAAGCAAACAGCCTGTGTGTGTGTTGGATGACCTCATTATTCTGCTGTGACCAGCTGGAAAGCTGCTGGTTTGCAGCCAGCCTCTCTCATGTCTGTAAGACCAGCTACAGCTGATGCAAGCTTCTGCTGGGTGGACTGTAAGAGGTGGAAACAAAGTTTCACAACTGATTTGCTTCTTCCTAAAGGGTTTGCGTCCTTCCCTTCAGAGCCAAGAGCAAGAAACTTTGCTCACTGTCTCCTGCTAATAAACAGCTGACAAGGCTTCTAGTTTCCCACGCATCTGGCAGCTCTCCAGTCTGGCCTTCCAAACATCATCTGGGCTGCTACAGTTATTGCCAGCTCCAGAAATACAGTTTCTAACAGAGGAACATCGGAGATTTCTCTTTTATCATCAACATTTTCTGCACTGGCGTTTCACCTTCAGTGTTTTGCTATCATCTTTGCCACAATCACGTTTTAGCATCTGCTGTGTCAGCATCATGTTTCAGCATCAGCACTTAACCATCAGCTGTTCCACCATATGGCCTAAGTAGCATCAGCAACATAGCACTTAAAACACATAAGAGCAAACAAAAAGCGCTTGTAATTCCCCACCACCCCCCATTACCCTTTCTTCATGCCATAGCCACCTTTTCCTGTGACAAGACAGTCTTTGTCTCTCTCTTCCCCCACCCCCCACCCCCCAGAAGAAATACATTCTGAAGGGAATAAAAAAACAAAACAAACCCAAACAACTCAGTTCCTCTAGGCAAATTTGCAAGAGTCTCTCTTGTGATCTGAATTTTCTCTGAGGTTCACTGAAGCGTTTTTAAGGTCCTCTGCTACGAGAGCAAGCTAAGAGTCACTGACTGTCATGCTTTTTTAAACACAGCTGCCATTTGGCATGGGAGCTTCCCAGCAGCAGCAGTCACAGGAAGCCTCCTGGAAAGCTGGACTGAATTTTCAACTAGCATAATCTTTTACTACCTTGGAGGATAAATTTAGGACACTCCTTAGACTAAAGCTCTTCACAAGGACCCAATTTATTTTGCAAACGTTTGGTATGCAGGACAGGTCGGTTGAAGTAAGCGCTGTTAGGACAACTGTCCTTGTGACTGGGCAGCATCTTGGAGCAACATTGAAACGTTGGACAGGTACAGCAGTCTGAGAAGAATCAGGCTGTCTTTATGTCTGAAGATGACACAGAAGTCTTGGTATTCCATTAGTCACATCATATACCATATCCGTTTTTTCAGATGGTATTAAATCTCCCAGCTAAAGGTAGCAAACACTGTCCTTTTTTGGGAGGCTGCAATGTGCAAAACCAAAGTGTGATTTAACTTATGACCAAATGAATTTGTATCTGCTTAGCTTACAAGCAATTATGCCTGAAGTTTGTTCTGAGTAAAGGGTGCCATTTTTCAACCTCATTGTAAAATCTGACAAATGCAAATTGTGTCAGCTTCACTTTGAGTGTGAAGTATTCCAACACCATGCCCGGTTATCTATAGAAAGCTGTCGCTAGTAAGACATCTCTAAGAGAAATGCAGCAGAAAGGGAATTAAATGAGACATAGGGCTTTTCACCATTGTGGTCAGAGTCTAATCACTCCTTCTCATGTCTTGAAGAACAGTCTGTATGAATGATTACTCTTCCATTTTATAATATATAGTATACCAACGGGAAATGTCAATCTTTGGAAACTACTTGGGAGAAAAGAAGCCAAACAGATTACCAGAGCACCAGAAAACTGACAAAATCCATGAATGAAAGGAGTGTTAGCTAGCCTCCGATGTTGTAAATCATGGTTAGCAATGCCATGGACACTGGTGCCAACAATTTAAAGGAGGAAAATTAATATAAAGACTGACAGATTTTGCTCTTTATATTATCAGGTCTTCAACGATGCAACAATCTTATTTACTTTGCTTCAAAGTTTTAGACCAGAAAATCTGAATTTTAAAGAGTAAAAGATAGTTGGCATTAGTCAAGTTGACAGTATGCTAGTCTCTAAACCACCATTTTCACATGAAGGGCATGTCTGGTCAAGATATTAGATGAAAGACCGCACACAGCTGGAAGCCTAGTTTAGAGTGAAGATGTCCAGAACATCAACAAGAAGTATCTACCTGTAAAAACATAGTTCAATGGAAACTGAGAATTCCCCATGAAAGTTTAACATCGCTATACAGTAACGTTACATTCCTTCTAAGCAGACTGGCTGAAGTGAGGGATGGTCACAGCTACTCTCCAAATGAAATTCAAACAAGTTCTGTAGTGACTGTCAGGCTCTAAGCCATGCCTCATAATGAAGAGATTTTTCCATGTAACTGGGATCCTGGAAGACCTAACTTATTGTCATTGTGTGGGTTATAGGGATTTGCCACTCAAATACTTTCAGAACCAGTTTATTTCATAACTTTCTGGAATGTACGCTGCTGTATGACATCCCAGTTACTGGGGTGGGGGAAACCCTAGCAGCATGTTATCGAGAGTTATTTTGCTTCTGTGAATAGACCCTTAATGAGCCCAAGATTCTCCACACCCAGCAACAGTTCTTGCTGTAACATACCGTATTGTATTCCAGCAAACGAATCCACTATGCTTTCCAGCCAACAGAAGCTGTTGTAACCAGCAGAGCCTGCATCTGCACTACTAATCACTCCAACCTTGTAAATCGTAAACTGGTCCCTCACAAAGCCAGAAGTACCCCCCACCCCCCACCCCCACTCCCAGCTGTAATGCTATTAACCTAATCCTGGTAGTTATTATAGAAACTCATGACACACAGCTTAGCAGATAGCAGAACATACAGTTTTTCCGCACTAAAGTTGGAGCTGATCTTTCTATGTTGTAAGCGTTATTAAAACTAGCTGAATTAAAACATTGAAGGTTAAAGCTTCTATGGCTTTGATGCCCCGATATAAAAGTGGGCTATATCAAATTTCCTGATGCATAGAGGTAGTGATGCAGGGAAGTATGTTGCCCAAGTGGTGCTTTCAGGTTTCAATGTTTTGCATTTAAACCCATACTACAACAAGTTTCTTATATGCAACGCAAATTCACCATGTTCTCTTTGTGTCTTACTGTCTTTTCCACCCTGAGAAACACAGGGCAAAATCATGGCCAAACTAAGCAAGAAGGTGACACCTTAAATCTTCTTATGTTAAGTGTATTGGTAGTCTCACTTATTCGGAGAAACTTACTGATTGCTGTTACAATGTGAAGGTGCCATTTTTTGGCAGGAAACAGGACTTAACTTATCCTAGCATAACTAAATACATCTATGATAGCTGTGGATTTATATTGTTCTAAAACAAAGTGCCTTGTAATTATTAAGTCTCATACGTTTCAAGGGGTTGCAAAGATATCAGCCATTTAGTTCTAAAATTAAAGTAGAGAGCTTCAGGAGAGAGGTGTTTCCTGTGGTCTCTCATGGAAACTCTTTCTGTTGGTTTCGAAGGCTTTTCTTCCACTAAATTAAATTACTTTGGACTGAAAGTTCTCTGCCTTTTTTCGAGGGAACTTAACTCCCACAGATATAATTCTTGGCAGTCTAACTGCATAAGAAAACTGGAAGCCTCACAGATGTGATATGAAAACCAAGGATTATCACAGAGATAAATAACAATACACTCTCTATCCCTACATCACTCAGTAATGCAGGCTTCACTCTTACGGGGGCCAGCTAATTGGAAAAAAATTTTGAAGCTCTGCTACCAGAAGCCTGTGCAGTACTTTGAGATACATGGGAAGCTACAGTTTTAGATGTGAATTGTAAGATGTTTAATACATTTACTGCGGGTTAGACTGTCAAAATTTCACTTGGGGAACCAGTCCCACTTTCAATGACTGCTGAGCTGGGTAAGACGGTCAGATATTTGGATGAAGCTCACATGTGAGGAGCACAGTGCAGGTCTTGCTGGCTAAAGTAAGTTATCTTAGAAGAAATCTATGAAGAAATCTACACCTCCTAACAGCTGTAGGACCTTATTCCCCTGCAGAGTGAAGGAGGAGTTGAAGGAAGGCAAGGAGAGAGAGCAATGGGAGCGGTGCCTTAAAAGCAGGGTGAATACCCCTATGATTCATGGCATGACAGCTTCAGGAGCAAACCCTGCTCAAAGCTGGACCCAAGACCTGCAGGTATAAATTCACAACACCACAGCCTTCTAATATTTCATTAACACCTGAGCTGACAGTACAAATGGAGTAAGCGCAAGGAAGAGTGAAAAAGCAGAGTGCTCAGAGCTCTTTGTTGTGTCTCACATTTTGACTGCTGTGTTCTCTGTAAATTTGAACAAGACGATGCTTTTCTCTTCTGAGAATCAGGCATTTAGTTCTGGAAAGTGGCCCACAGAAGAGGTTTCCCTCCAGAAAAGGAAGGAACATTCTTGTAATTTTAAATTAAAGTGTGCAATTACTGTTCTTTATTGTTGCCAGTTAAAAGAGATTTGCTACAGTTGCTTACATACACGTATAGGAGCTGAAAGAAACCAGCAGATTCTATAAGAAGGTTTCCTCCTGAGAGGTGTGAATTTCACAACAGCAATAAAAATGTTTGCTGCAGAGCGAGAGCTATGATTTAAACACAGACAAATGCTTATTTCCCTTCTGATAGCATTTTCCTCAGTTCTTTCTGACACACATAAATACACTACTTGGGAAAAAGACCTGGAATATTATTTTAAGATAAGATAGTACAAGTTCATAGTAATTAAGTCAAACTCTTTTTCTATGAAAAGAAGTGAGTGAGCAGGTTTCCATGGTAATTCTTTTCTTACCTTTTAAGACAAAGGACAGCTTAGAGCTACAGAATTAAGTCTTTTTCATCCCTTTCTTCTCATGCTTATACAGAAGCTGTTTCTGTTTTAAACCATCAGAGGCTCATCTTTTCTGATAAATCCAGCTTCAATACCAATTTCTAATGCAAATTGGCATTAAATAATTAATGAATTAAAAAACAAAGCCATACAAAGAGTTAATGAAAATACTGACTTCTGATTTTTCGCAGCCATGTTATTTTCAGGTTAGCATTGGAGGGAGGGTAGGGGTGGCACAAGTCTAACTGAAAGAATTTTACCTAATTATTCAGTTATTCCAAGGCACAACTTCAGTGAGTTAATTGGCACTGCAACAAGGATGAATTTGGCCCAATGTAAATTCATCTCTTCTCCATTGTTAAAAGTGCTCAAAAGAATGTTTTTGTAACCTATTTCTGAATCCAGCCATTGTGTTTCATTATGATTTTCTTTTGATTCTGTTACCATGTGAACAGTGAAATACACATAACCACAGCTCATGAGCTCAGAATGTCAACCAAGGGGTATTTTGTGCTTCAGAACTGATTGGAGTGACTCAGAGTATTCTTTGAAAGTTCTTTGAAAAAGTCACATGTGTGTTTAGATCTAAAAATTAATTGGGGATTAAGGAACCAAGCAGCAGGCAAGAGAAAATTTTGATCACCTCAAACTCTATACAGGAACTTTGCTTTGAGAAAATCTTTACTGTAAACCCAGTTTTAATTGTGGATTAGATACTGGGCTGAAGTAAATTCCATTGGTTACATTGACTAAAAAAGAATCACAGAACTGTTGGGGTTGGAAGGGACATCTGGAGGTCATGGAGTCCAGCCCCTGCTAAAGCAGGGTCACCTGGGGTAGGCTGCACAGAGTCACGTCCAGGCGGGTGTGAATGTCCCCAGAGAAGGAGCCTGCACAGCCTCTCTGGGCAGCCTGTCCCGGGGCTCTGCCACCCTCAAGGTAAAGAAGTTCTTCCTCATCTTCAGAAGGAACTTCTTGTGCTGCAGTTTGTGCCCTTTGCCCTGTCACTAAAAGGAGTCTGGTAAATGAGTCTGTTTCAGTGGAGTTATAACATGCAGTAGAGAATGAAGCCAATTTACATGAGCTGACAAAGTGGCTCTATATTTAAGAAACTAGTTTGCAAATTCTCAGTATGTGGATTACTGACTACATTATACATTCTATTTATACAGACAGCACTCATAAATCTACCTTGCAAAGTGATATACTGTCCATTTACTCCTCATATAAGTAGTGATTACTGATTTTTTAACGTTGCTGTTAAGTTTCTTAAAGATACGGGCCAAGATTTTGAACTACAGCTGAGAAGCTCATCACCCAGATTGTAAATGCTCAGGGTGCCATGTTTACAGAGGGTAATACAACAGACTCAGTGAAACAATGCAAGAGCAAATGGGATCCTAGACTCCCTTGAGAATTAGCGGTAAAATTACCGGCCATCTTTACCTTCTGGAATCTTTCTTGTTTGTGACAGTGCAAGAAATAATAGAAACTAGCAGGAATTTCAGATCCCATATTGAATTTAGAGGGTTTCTAATTATAAAGGCATAGGTTTAGTATTCAAGCTGAGTCAGTTAAAAAGTGAAATCACCTATGAACAAGTACAGACACAAGCAATGGCACTAAGTTGATACTGAACAACTAGTGTAACTGCTGACTACATTAAAGCTTCAGTGGGCTCCTTCACTGGACTGACCTGATAGCTCCCAGGCAATAAAGCAAAGACCCAGGCTAGGAGATCTCCAGGGCACAGCACAGCCCTGTGCAGGCTTACCAGAGGGGACCCAGAAGCCCACCCTTGCGTTGCTGCGCTTCAGTAGCAGTGATTGAAGATGACTGCTTTGCACCACAGCCTTTAGCACTTCTTAGGATGAGGTTCTGTGGGTCCAGGCTTGCTCCCCGTGCTGGAGAAGCTCTGCCCAGCCACACTCCATTCCACGTAAGGAAACATGGCAGCTGTCAGTTTGGGACAGTCTTGATTTAATTCTGAAGTCCTACAGCACACATAAACTGCAAAAGCCCAAAATGACTCACATGGCAGTTAGCAACAGAAGGAAGACAACTGTATATTTTTGGCCTTTGCTGTCTTTTGCCAGTTTACCTACTGCTTCATTATTCCCAGGGAAACCTGGTGCTCACACCAAACTGGGCAAAGCTGAGCTGGGTCAGAAGACCTTTCTTTGCAGCCAAAAGGTCACACCATAGTTGCAATCAAATACGTTTTTCTACGTGGAAGCTTTTCAGGAGCTGCTCAGCTTCTCCTGCTGCTTTGCTCGTTTAACTCCTCCAATCTGCATCATTCTTTCTAACAGAATGTGTAAGAGGGATTGTTTTCCTTGTTTTTTTAATTTTTCACGTAGTTACCTGAGAGGTACTAGATGTGTACATTAACAAAGAAGTGGTTTTTCCCTGTAACAGATGAGGCTATGGTAATACAGAAAGAATCTGAGCAGTGGTTTCCATACTGCTTTTAGCACTGATAATAGCTCAGTAGAGACCAAGAGCAAAAAGGTGAGGTGAAAACATTCATGCCTCTTGTGCCCTTTGGACTATGACCTCTTTTGCTTAACAACAGCTGTTCTTAAAACTGAATTTTGTAGCTTGCTACAAACTACATGGAACTCTCTGGACGTTTTATGCAGCTGTTAGATGACAGAACCATCTCTAGAAGTGGTAGGAGAGAGTAGAGAAGAAACGTTACTGCCTTCAGTAATTAATTTCTCCTTACGAATGCTGAAGGGCTTCTCTCATCTTCACTGGAGAAAAGCAAGCAGTTCAGAATGCTGTCAGAGCTGAAAAACTACTGGGGTTGTGTAATTCCTGTAAAAGCAGAAAAAGAAAAATTGCTTGCATTTGAGAGAAGCTGTGAGAGATTTCTGGAAGTGTTTCTGGATCAGGAAAGAGAGACAGATCTGGGATGCATTCAAGATAGATCTCTGAGTGCCGGCAAAGGCATTGGGCTGGGTTCAATGACCTGACTATAAAATGAGATGGGTAATACTGCCAGCTCTTTCAAAGAAAGATTATCTGGGTTTATTCCCAGCTGTGCTACAGAATCCTCATGTAACTCTGGATGTGTCACTTAAATTCAATTTTCTTCTGTTTACCTGTCTAAAAAACCAGAGAGTAGACTAGACAATTTTCCCCATTCATTTCCTATTCAGATTATAAACACTCCAGTGCAAGACTGCTTTTCCTTTACACCGAGTGCCAAACACCAGGTCAGCAAGGCTCTTGCCTGAGCTAGAGCCTCTTGTTTCTAACGTAATAAAAATTACAGTAACTACTCCTCTCCTCCTTCCTGTGCCAAAAATCTCCCTTCCCCCTTGCTTTTGGTTCCTTCCCAAAATTAATCCTTAGGTACTCCTGCTTTCACACTGTCCCCCGCCACCGTCCGCGGCCAGGCACAGGCCAAGCCCTCTCTACTCTCCTTGCTTCAGCTAGAAAGAGAACAGTGGGCAGCCGACTTTTCTGCATCGAAATACCATTTCTTCCCAAGGAGAAGACAAGGAAGAGCAATTATAGATGGCTGTTACTTTTATAAGAGAAAAACCAATTACTTTTATATAACTTTTCTTGTATTATCATAATGTTAGCAGCTTTAGTAAACATCTTAAACCAGAAGAGCTGCCAAATTCTTCAGTGGCCTCGCTTGATTTATAAGGTGTAATTATGTTTGTAAGCTGATAACCAGAGACCACATCAGTTTTCACCAGCTCAGCGGACTGGAAGTGAATATTTTATTATCTTCTACCCAGTGTTTCTTTTCAGATACAAAGTGCTTGCAGTAGGCAGAGACTTTTCTAGCTGGAGCAGCGGGAGATGATTCTTGGTCAGCAGGGCAGAAACTGAATGTCTTTGTCACGTGGCAATGCTAAGAAATCACAAAAGCAATTCTTCTAATCTTTCTAATGCTTAAAAAGGAACTTGAAAAGCTGTTCTCAAGACCATATTTCCACACACTTCTCTCACTTCATTCTGTACTGTAAACCTTCTTTCCAGGATTTTCCTGACTCATCAGTGCTGTTCACTGCCTGATTTTCTACTATAATCTCTGTTTCTTCTTCTCTCTGCCTATCTTACAGTCTGGATGCACCACAAGCACTACCAGAAAAGAATCCCAGGTATGCTCCAGAAATAACTTAACTTCCCATTTTCAGGTAATAATTTTCTGGAAAAACAAAACAATCTATTCTTCCTTTAGTTTACAGTAAGATTGACATTCACTGAAAATTACCACTCATTTCAAACATATTCCTTTCCTGTTAAGACTTGTTCCATGGCACATGCTAGGGTAAGACACCACTGCAAAGCCCAACTTCCACAAAACCACAATGAAATTAAAATTGAACTTAAAAAGAACAAGAGGCCTACCTAAAGCAGAAGTTCCAAGATAACAAGGAATAAAGATTAAACAAATATTCATAACCGTGATGTCAGCTCTGCAATCCAAAAAAGGAGCAAATGCTGCTTTTTTGACTTAATAACAGTCAATGTCAAATTCTTCAGGAAAGGAATTTGCAAAGCCTTGGTAACAAGTCTGCTGTGGAACTAAATCGCAGTGCATTCACCACAGTAGATTATCTGTCACTCATAAAATCAGTATTTTCCAAGTCGCCTCTTAGCATGGCTCAATATATAGACAGATTAAATTATTTACAAAAAACAAGCATATCTACCGATACGATGTGACTTTCTTGACTGATTTATACCTTCAATCTTCAAAGTGAAGATCTGCAAGAAGCAATTTTACACTTGTGTGACAGTATTAAAATTCTCTGTTTAGAGGAAGAGTACCGTTTTCATTGGCGAGATAATACAGAAGAATGTGGAAAACAACAGCTGGATCATACTTTAAATAGAAGCAACCCCCCAAAAAAACCTATCTAGAGGGATCAAATTCCTAAGCTGGAGAAAGCCAGATAGCCTGGTTCTCATCCCATACGGGCATAAATCAGGACTAATCATGCCAAAAGCCAGACCGGGATGTTAATCACACTGATGGAATTGCAGATGTCATCACTGGGATGGAGACAACGAAAGTAGTGTTAATGAGATTAGAGCCCATCCAAATGGAACTACCTCCATGCAGAAGGATAATCAAAGTAGTTGCAGCAAAACACATTGGTGGAAGAAACAAAATGGATAGGGAGCCTGTTCCATGTGATGAATGAGGAAAGAGTAAAATGGAAACATATCACCACTGGCCAAAAAGAAAAGAAAAACTTGACATGAGAGAAAGTTGGGACTGAAGACTTCAGCCTTAAAGTAAGTGGTGATGATATCACATTGCTTAGCAGAAGTAACAGCAAAATGCCTAATAGACATAAAAATTTCACTCTGACAATCGTTCAGACAAGGGTGGATTGATACAATTAAAATTTTGAGACAAAAGTACATGGAAAAGAGGAAGGTTTTATTAGTATTTTCTGATTTAGTTTGCCTATAACCCTTGATGAAACCTAAGTAAGCTGCGAGCAGGGTGTCTGCAGCCTTGGTGGCAGTGGGGCCCTAGAGGAATGGGCTGTCACTGCTGCACTAGCACACTTGCATCACCCAGGTCCACAAATCATGGGCTTGCCTTGGGGCAATCATTTGCTGCAATCATGGAGGGCAGAAATGCCACTTCTAGAGGGCTTTACAGCAAAGAATGGTGAAACCCTCCCCTGGTACAGAAAGGAAGGACAATGCAGAGGAGCAGATATAGAAACACTGGATGGGAAAGAGAGCTGTCTAAGACTGGCAGCCACTGATCTGACCAGGCTCTCTATACTCCACCAGCAGAGAGGTTATGGTGTATGTGGAGTAAGTAGAGAGGAGGTACTTACTTTAGGGACTGTTGAATTCACCCCCATCAGAACTTGGTAACTCCTGGTAACATCTGGCCCTTACTTCCCACCTGTGCTAAGCAGAGCTGTGGATGTGCTAGCACCAAACCTGGTACAGGAGGTATAAACAGTGGGAGGTAGTACCCATGCAAAGGAAGAGTGCTCATTGGTACCACACACCACAGAGCCACCACCACTGTATAATCACATATTTAAATGCTGCCTATGACCTGCATTTCCTGTACAACTGAAGAGACTACAGGTATAAACTTAAATCTGTTACCTGATATAGTATCCCTGCATACAAATTGAAAATATCTCCCTTTCTTGTTTTTGACTGAGATAAAGCAGCACACTCCTACAGCTCCCACTCCTCCCTGGTTGAATACTGCACTGGGAATTCACACCTCATTCTGCTTTAACCCCAGTGATGGTACCATGGCCAAGCACACAGCAAGATATTGAAGGAAGGTCTGGGAGGTGGAGGGAGATGTAGCGCACACCTCTTGCACCAGCAGAAGTGATGCTTGTATTGCATTTCAAGGAACAGGCTTAGTCAAATAACTTGCAGAACTGCTTAGGTCGAACTGGGAGCTGGTTTAAACTCAGTATGGTCCTACCGATTTTAGGGCGATTGCAGAGAATTTGTCTTTCTCAGTATGTTTTGCCAAATTAAGCTGTGGAAAATTATTTGTGTAGTTTGAATGAAGATACACAACTTTCTACCTAATGGAGACTTAATTCTGTGTCTGATGGACAGGAAAATCCTTTCAGTGAATTATATCAATGTCTAGCTTTTCTTGTATGCTGCCAGTGCAGGTTTCTTGCAACACAATGGCCAGAACTGTGAAATTTCATTATATTTGCTAGGCAAATCGGAACTACGAATGATGCTGTAGCTGCAGACCTTGCTTGGCTAGTAGACCTGAAAAGGCACACTGATCCTTCTTGAGTGCAGTAAGATGCAACTTTTTACTTTTTCACTACATCATCTTTCTTTTGATCGTTTTTGTCATTCAGAGCATTGGCAATCTTTCTGGCTAGGTGAGCACAGAAATGTTCAGGTTATAATATATGGAGCAACTGAAAAGTATGACAAGGAGAGGAAGCATTGTAAGTATTCTCGGAGAGATTAGAGGGAAGGCAGATGCGGTATTATAAGAAGTATTTGAGAGGCAGGACAAGGAACAGATATGCAGTGTAAGGGGATCGCTGACATAACACTATAAAGAGCACTCAGGATCAAGGGATGGAAGGCATTTGAGAGATACAGTAAGGAAAAGAATTACTATACGGAGTATCTGAATGATGGGACAAGGAAAGGAGAGACGTGATATTCCTGAACTTTTTATCAGAACTGTAGTATTCATCACCAGTTGCAAGCTATTCAGGCATGACTACATTTCATTGGGTGGTGTGGACTGATAAAAACACTGAAAAGACTGTTGGCAGCTTTGGAGTTACCTAGCCATGGTGTATGACTGAAAATGCTCTGGGAGAAGCCTGATGTGGCAAGATGCTGAGCACCTTCACCGAGGACAGCAGGGGCCAGCCTTTACAAAGATGCTGAGCAGCCATAATTCCACTGAAATCAATCAGATTCGCAGGGAGTCACCACCTCTGAAAAATCAGGTTGTGGGAGTTGAAGGCACCCAGCAGGTTCAGGTCTGAAGCATCACATTAGGGATATGACAGCATCATCTAATAAACCTCTCTCCAAACATATACACGAGCACACACACGCATGCATACACACATATATTTTGCCATACTCCTCCATCTTCCATTGTTAAAATGATAGAAGTGTAACATTTAGCAAAGGCAATCAGAGAAGTGGTAATTACCACAGTGGGTCTGAGAACCTTTGGCAGCCTGGTAGTGGGAGGGAAATACAGTATAGCTTAAAAGACAGCAGAAACGTGAAGAAAACATTTTCCTTAACTACAGGAACCTGCACTTGAATATTTTATTACTCCTTTAGTAATTGGCAATTGTGAATTGCAGCACAGTTTTTCACATGCCTTGAGAAAAATTGCTTCTATCCACCAAAAAGTCTCAAACCCTGATATACCTGTTAAGTTGAGATCTCATAGCAACCCTCCTTCTCTTGGTTAAACATTTCCTACCTCTCCCAAAGTCCTGTCCTGTCCCACCCTTCAAGGCAAAATAGTGTTTACAAGAATGGCTCTGTACAAAGACGGTGTGACAATAATAATGTAAGCGTGGGTCAAAGCACTGTCAACAACACTCATTTTCTTAGGGTGGAAAATAAGAGATAAACATGGTGACCCAAATCCTGCAACAGTGTAAGTGATGGTGAGCTTAGCTTCTCAGAAAATGCATATAGAGTGAGCAGCAAATTAAAACGTCTTGCTATTCATACTAATTTTTACACTTACTGTTTACTAAATGATGGCAAGTGGCCTTTTCTGCAAATTGTATCTCCTTTTTCCTCATGTCTTCACACAGACTACATGACACCTCTTTTCTGCCAGCATAACTTTTGATAGACAGTCTCCTGTGGCACCTTCTTATAGCAGGGTAATCTGTGCCAATTCCTGGAGGCTTAGCGCACTTGTCAGAGGTAGCTGTCTGAGCTCTCCTTTGTGCACTATATTCGCTATCACGCTCATGCTGCATAAGCATGGAAAGGATTGTAGGTTCTCAAGAAACTTCAGCCCATGTGGGGCAAGTCTCTTTGCTTGGCACATTCTCATTGCTTTCCTGAGGGGTTCATTCTGCATCTTTGAGTAGACACTCAAGAAAACCCTGTTTCAGATCTCAGCCACAAGCTGATCTTTTCTTCGGGGACTCAATCCCTAAAGATCACAAGAAGGGCTCTTCAAACTTGGATTAGTGCAATTTGCCTTTTCCACCTTTCTTTTGTAATTTTAAAAACTGCTCTTATACAATTCTTTTTGCAAGAAGTGCAGCACTTCTCAAACCTGAATACAAAATTAACTGGAAATCCTAACGCTGTAAAATGACTGTTCTTACTGATCAGCCCTCAGATGTGTTCCGATATATCTTACCTTCTGTACAATACAAAATGTAGCTCCACTTGGCTCACAGCAATGCCTCTTCATGATAACACTTCCCATAGTATTTGACAAAGCCAGACCAGTCAGTCAAAGACTGTTCTCAACCTAATGTCTCTCCAGACTCCTTGGCTTAGACAAGAAGATTTCTGAAGAGGTGTCAAGGTTACTATGCATTCTTGGAGCTATCAAGAAGTCATAGTAAAGGAATGATTTAATATCTGCCCATTAAAAGATAACTGACAAGGTACTATCTACCGTAGCTAGGGCAGTCTGCTACAGACAACTCCAGGTAAGTCTGACTGGTTTCAGGAGGATGAACAGAAAACCAGAAAGTCTACTGCTAGCAAGCCAGCTGCTGTTGCCTAAGGGAAATTGCCAGTCAGTTAATGCGTGGCTATTCGTGTGAGTAAATTAGATGTCAAGTCACTTCTGTTCTCATGCTGTTGTACTTTGTAGAACTGAACAATCAGCAGACTGATCTCACCCCAGAAGCAATGCTTTTTGGTGGCATTTGATCCTGAAGAAGACATTGCTGTAGAAGAGAGCTGGTCGAGATAACACACAGCAACAATGATACCAGCTCAGCTAACTGCAATGAATCTGGGTTTTTTCTACCTTTTAACATCTCTGGCATTCCTCTAGATAAGGCACAATTTCCCTCTTTGAGCATGTTTGGACTGAGAGAACAGTATGTTAGGAACTCTTTTGCCGATTTTTTCTTATTCTGCTCCATGTTTGTTTATCATTAGCACAAAATTATGATGGGTGTCTGTACAATTTGAACAACCTTTTCTCTAACAGAATCATCTCAGCCTTTTCTCTCTCTAAGCCGCAGTTCACTACAAGGGCTGTGACAGCTTTTATGTTTAACAGAATCTTTAGTCTGGCAATCATGATTAACTCGTCTCTGCAGAGAAGTGCTATTTTAATAAGACCAAGTGAAGGGTTCTAAGAAAATCTTTTTTTTTTTTTTTTTTTTAGAAGACTTTTATACATCTAAGAATTAAGACTCTGTAACTAAAGTTTAGACACAGCATAGCCAATTCTTCTCTTGCCCCTTGAAATATTTTGGAAGGTTTCCAGCAGACCCAATTATTTCAAATATGCTTCAGAAGTTACGTTAAGGCCAGAACAACAGAATATGTGAATGTATTCAGTCCTTGCCCTCTTCCGACCTCTGATTTCTTTCCAAATAAAATGTTTAACATTACTTTTTCTTTTTATTTCCTTTTTTTTTTTTCTTTTTTTTTTTCCCCCCCCTGTAGGGGCTTCTGGGACTCAGGCACTGATACCATTTGAAATATAAATTATCCAAAAACCTAATAGCTTCTTTAGGGTCATAGCATAGTTATGTTTTGCAGCAAAACCAAACCTGGAAATCTTGTTCCATGATGCTTGCACAAAACTACAGATTGTCCTTTCTTAGGAGGCTCTTAAAAAGCTTCATTAACACAAGCATGCCTTGCCCTAACCTCATTCTCCACATAGTAATGTCTTTGTACTAGAAAGACAAACATCATCCTCAAAGGTCAAGAAGGAGCAAGACCGGGAAAAGGTAAGGAACTGAGGTGATCTGTATGCTAAATGCCACCGTATCTCCCCTAGTGTTATTCAAAACAGGGTGAGTTACTTCTCATTACACAGCAAGATAAAGCAAGTATAAATCTTCATCTCACTAGTCCCTCTTCCCTTCCTCATTTCACAGCTCGGTGCTGTTAGATGTTTAGTCTGAATTGTAGGATTTAGCCACTCTCTGTACAATACCTACCTGGGCGCCCAAAAGTTTCTGAACAGCTAGACCAGACAGAGGATGAGATCAGTTTAGGAAAAGCCTGAGAAAACTAAAAGCACAGGAGGGCTCCTACTTTTCAGGTTTTTATCACGCACCATGATGTTATACAGAAAGATGTTTTATAAAAAGAACATAAATGAAGATGAAATATAGAGTATCTAATAAGTCTGTAACTCAATAGCCTGATAAAGGTTTTTATTGTTTGGTTTGTTTTATTGGAAACCCTAAAGAAATTGACCTGAAAGCAAAGCAAGGGCTGAGGGGATTTCTCTTGTTTTGTCACAACTTTAGTTTGTTCCAACGCACGTAGCATTCAGCTCCAGCCATACCTCTTGAGTCATCACAAAAAAATCAATAATCGTCAGAGCTCTCTGATGTCTTTAAAAAATGGGGAAAGTCAAAAAAAAAAAAAAAAAAAAAAAAAAGTAGGTGAAGTTATAGTCAAGGTGAACCTACTGGTAAGACTGGTCAGCCAGCTTCCTAAAGAAGCTCACTTTTTCTGTGGAGTAGGGAGACTCCTGGTCCTTGCCTTTCTTGTAAAATTCATTCCTGTATGAACAGCGTAAGATAATCACGTTGGAACTGGATCAGTGGAGAAGTGTGAAAAATGTGGCAGCATTCAAGTTTCTATTTGAGAAGAGGCATTTACCAGTCTTGGGAGAGAGAGAATAAGAAAGTGCATAATTCAACATTTCCTTTTGATCTGTAAACTACTTTTTTTCTTCTGAGTTAATTTGCTTAAAAAATGCACAAAGAGGGAGGGCAAAGCAAAAAGTAAATGTGCTAAAATGTTTGACAGAAATTCAAATGTTTGTGAAGAAATGTGTTTGTTATTCCATGCACAGAGCGCATCAGTATTTGCTTTGCTTAGTTGGGTGCATAAATCTAATGGCAGAAGAGGTCTTAACACAGTATTGGATTTGAGACAAATTCACAAAACTGATGCCCTTTGTCCGTTAAAGAAATGCTATCCACTCCAACAACATTACTGTGAATGCACAGTGCAAACCATTAACACGGATGCTGCGCACTGGGGCAAACCTAGGTTTTCAAAGATATTGCTTAATCCAATAAATTACTGGAAGGTGCACTGATGGAACCACAGTAATGGAAGCATTGTAGTGTAAATTCCCATACAGAAGACGTGGCCTGGGGAGATGACAAAGAGATGGGTGATATCCTAAACAAAAATGTTAAAGAAACTGTCTTGGATCAGATCATGCTTTTAAGAAGCTAACACCTGTATTGGGCTGACCAACCTCTTCTTAATAACACTTGGGATTAATATCATCCACGGAAACACCACATGCAATATGAGATCCATGATATTAAATGCAGGAGGACTACCAATACTGCTACTCTGAGTCATATTCTTTCTGCGAGCATAAAGGCCAGCAGCCTCAAGGCAGGTTTCTTGGAGGATCAGTAAGACTTGATGTGGAGGTCCACCGCTGGAGGGAATATTTCTTAGCTGGCAGCTGTGTGGAACAGCAGGTAGAAGGACATTTGTAATGCACTATTTGTGTTATGGTAAGGCTTGCTCGTCAAAGGTGCCCTTTTTCCCTAACCCACATGGACAGGAGATGGCAAAAGATCAATTTTAACAAAAGAAGGATCACCCTACCTATCCAGCACTCACTTGATATTCTTTTTGTTGAGGAGTGAACAGCCCATATCACTGTGCAAGACAGGATCAGGAGCTTCTCGTTCCCTTGCAGCCAGGATAGCGAAGCCAAAAGCATGCTGAATTCCATTTATGCTGGACTTGTTATATAAATACATGACCACAATTCACTCCTGAGTTCATCACATTTACTGCTCGCATTACTGATGTAGAGCTAAAAATCAGATCTCCAGTACATCTGCACACAAACATACTAACTGCAAACCTAGCTCTAATATCACCATAATATACCATAGCCACTGTGGGAAAGGTATAAATGAAACATTAGGCAAAAGTGAAGACAGTCATGCTAAATGGTAAACCTTTCATTCACGCTCACTGCTTCTCCTAAACTGACCTTACCCATTCATCCCACCTGAAGCCAGCCAGGCAACTAAGCACCTACGTTAAGCATCAAGACATGCTGGGCTCCCAGTTCACATTGTGCACCAGAGCTACTTATTTTCTTCACTGACAGAAGGAACGCATGGATTACAGTCTAAAATCAGTGCTGTATGACAAATACTGTGGGACAAAACCAGGCTATAATATATAAAAGCTTAATTCCTAAGGCATAAAAGAACTGGGTTCAAGTAGATTATATTTGCTGATTCCACACAAGCCACTGGAAATACATCAGAGTGATCTCCAATTTCTAGCATCCCTGAATAGTTTGAATATTTTATTTTTCTTTTAAGAAAAAAATCCAGGTCCTTGCTATGCTATAATAAATTAAAATGAAACCCCACATTAAGTCAATTTGGACTCTGGAGTATTTAAAATCTGTATCCTGATTTTGTGATTTAGACCTATTTATATGTAAATTAAAAAAGGAAAAGATTACTTCCCTATTATTTCCCTTATGATAAATTAGCTTGAATTAGTGATGAATATAAAGAATTAACTCTTATATTCCTTATGTTTTGCCTCATTTACAAATGTCATAAGAACCCATTAGACACTTTAAAAAGTATGTCAAGTAAAAATAAAATTCTCTACAGAAAACAAAGTAAAATGTTTAATGATATAATGAAGACTCATTAATGTAATGTTTATTTTTAATATTAAAAATTCACAAGAATTGTCATAGCTCTTGTCTTAATCAGATAAGCTTTTGTAATATTTATTTGTGTTGTAATTTCATAAATATTTATGCATCCATTTTCAAATTTTGCTGGTCTTTGCTTTATTAAATACATTTTAAACTTGTTAATATTTGAGGAATATTTTCCCCATCTGTGCAAGCCAGCCATTTCACAATGCCATGTGATCACAGGTGTGGGTAGAGAAACCCAAGAGTTACAAGCCTCTGAGGTAACTTTCCTGCTTCAACCTACTAACGAGATACCCTATTTCTTTCAGGATACACATGGACCTGGAAATGGTGTCAAATGCGGAGGGTGGAGAATTAGTCCCCTCATCCCTACCCTTCCTCTCTCCCTGCCTCTGTGGTCCGCAGCTTCTCTCTCCCGCGTTTCTCGGATGGTGTAAATAGCTGGTCCAACGATCAGGGGCTTATTAATGTCCTGTCTTGCACTCCTAGGTATACAAACAGGGCCATAATCTTACTTTAAGTAGTACCTCCGTTAAAATCCCAATATACAAGAAAAAAAGAAACAGTTACTGAGAGATAGGTGAGAGTTCTGTTTCTGACCTCTCGGCTCAGTGCTGTGGTCTGCTCGGAGAAATCAAGGCACGGTGCAGCAGTCCATTTTATTTTGTGCCTGATCTCATCCATTTGCAAACTTAGAAAGACTAAGTTTAATCAGGTCGTGAACAGGAGACTTTCTTGAAAGCCAAGTATTTGAGATAGTATTCAGCATTCTCAATTTAACATATATGTAAATAAATATGGTATGGAGTCTTTTAAGTAAAAAGGAGGAGGGGGGAGGAAATCAAACTTTAGCCCTGACTACTAGGAAACCCTCAAAGAGTCCTTTCACCACAGAAAATCTCCCAAACAAGTAACTATTACAGATTAATGTAATTAACAGCATATATTTTTGGTGAAAACCGGTACAAATTCACACACTGCTTCAGAGAACAGGGCACAAAGCACAAAACTCCTTTAGCCCTCTCTCAGCTTTGCCACTTCCTACATCTTTACCTGTAGAGTGAAGTAAGATTTCCCCCCATATTACTGAAAAGCTAAGCTAGAGGTGCCTGTTTGTCTTCTTGGTTATAGAAGAGGCCAGCAGTGAGCGCCTTGCTCACACAAGCTCTTCAATTAAATGCTTGAAACAAGATAGCAGAATTTCCTCTAAAAGGCTCAACGGCTAGTAGTATACAAATAGACAATCTAGAAAATATACAAACTGCCTGTACTTCTAAGCCCTTCTGATATACCACTGTGAGCTGAATACATCGATATCTTTCAGGAGAGGTTTTCACTTCATCTGTCTTGCTTTGCCATCCTTTTTATAATTCGTGTAGTAATATTCATAAACAGTAATTATTTATACACAGTTGTGGACCTCTTGAATTTGATTCTCTTCTCACTTAAGTTATAAATACGGAATAGAATTAATACGAATCAGAAAAATTAGGACCCTAAAGACTGGAATATATATAAAATCACTTAGAGTCCTCCAGCTTTTTAAAGTGGTTTTTTACTTTAATATTCTCTTGGGTTGCAAACACTACAGGGGAAAGTTTACATCCAATCAAGAACACATTTACTGAAGTGCTTAAAAATGCACGAAAGCAGTTCTGCAAATATTAAGTTTTCTAACTCTCTCTCTCCTGGATTAAAAACAAAGCAAGTCCTTTTATCCCTGACATTTTAGCATTTGGAACACATCAAAATGTTTCTTCTACTACATTGGAAAGAAATTCTAATTTTCTTGTCTTCCCATGTCTGAAGCAAAGAAGCTAACACAGAATTTACAAATTGAACTCCTTTGCATTTTCAGGGAGAAAAGAAGGAAGATAATAAAATCCAAACACAGAGAGAGATCCCTCTGGGTTGACATCTAAGACACAAAACCAGCCTGTGCACTTTCAGAACCTGGTTTCAGTATCTTTTTGAAGTAAAAGTTTAAATCACGCACATTTTATTGGACTCACAGAGTAACTAAACAACAGCTGTGCTATTAGTGGGTCAGACTAGATGGTCTAACCCCTCCTGTCCTTAAAACTTAAAAATCTAAAGACCAGTTCTTCCATGATTCAGATTCAATATGGAAGAAACACCTGGCAGGCTCAGGAGATATCATAAGGAATTCACCACTATGGTTCAGAGCTTATGAAATCTTTTTTTACCATGGAAAACACAGACCTGAATCATACTTGTTTCCAGACTTTTTAAAAACATGGAAAACACAGTACTAATCTAGATCAGAACAGACTCTCCTGTCCATCACCTCTTTGAATTTAACACTCAACTTTGAAGTTTACAAATTAGGTATTTCTTTTTTTTGCACTGAACAGAGACATACTGCAAACAGAGGTGAAAGAAGAAGAAAACAGGTAGAAAACAGTTCTGAGAATAAGACCTTGATGTTCGCATCATAAAACCACAGAGTATATGCCCATCTGCAGAGATTAGCAGTATCTTGTTTAGCATCAATCTTACTTTTCCGCTTCTAGCCTCATGGATGACAACATTATACCCCACTCCAGTCCTAGACTGCAACATTTCACATGGTTCTAATTCACTGTGACTTCTGTAATGTATTCATCCAAAGCAGCACTTGCACATATGCAGTTGCTGTTAATCTGCTTCGTTGTTATCTTTGCAATTTTATAAATATGAGCTCGACTGAAAAGGACATTCAAAGAGTTGCTCTGTTGGGGTTTTTTTTGGTTTTTTTTTTTTCCCTTGGAAATGAGTGCAGAGTGATGTTCACCATAAATTAATTTTTCAAGCTTTGTAGAGGTTATGTAAATTTGCAGAATGTTCTTCTGATGTTTAAGCCACAATTTGACAACAGCTTCAAAAACTGGTCGAAGAACTCTTCTTACTAGCATCTGCTTGTTGAAATATATGTAATGACATGGTTGTGTAACACTTCCCATTGATCTCTAGATGCCAGGTGATCACTCAAGCTAAAAAAATGCATGCACACACAATGGGAAAGGAGAATTTAGATCTTAAAAGCAATGGAATGAAGGGGGAAAAAGTGGTACATTTCCTTCACCTTGTTTAAATTATTTTAAAAGACCCAGTAACAGATACAGCCACAATGGTAACTAAAAACCCTTTGACTATTGCCATTCATTCCTACTGCTGTTCTTGGTAACTATTTTGTCTTCCTTATCACAGCCTAGAAAAATACTTTAAATTGGGATCCTCAAAACAACTCCCAGTTTAGTTTTTTTTAAGTAAAGTTTAAAGCAGCTCAACTGCTTGTGGAAAAATGGGAATCACTGCGATTTCCTTTGAGGTTCAGCTGTTTGAGAAAGCACTCAATTAAAGCAGAAGGGAAACTGTTTTACAGTGTCTGACATTCAATGTCTGTAATGCTTTTGTCACAAATGATGTCTCTTTTCAGCAACATGGTCTCCTTGCCACCAACATAAGGTTTAGTTTAATTTAAAATACAATTTAAAGTTTTATACATGGTGGGAACTCTCTCTGTCAAAACACTCTGCTGAACACAATGGGTGCAGCCTCCTTTCAAGCATGCTGTGTTACTTCGGAGAAACACAGACACACAGTCAGTGCTGCAGCAGTATCTGAAATTATGCTTAGAGGCTAGCTGATGCTGCTGGGCATTTCCAGTAGATAAAGATTTCAATATATGGACAGATGTGACAATAAATCGCAGAATTCCAATGTTATAAAAATAATGTCTTGTTTGGTAAGCTGGCAAATTTTCACTTCAAAACATCAATTAATTATATTTATATAAAAAAACGTACATAAATCTGTAACTCTATTCACCAAGAAATGAAAAGACTGGAGGTTCTCAAGTGAAAATGTATCAGAAAATACAATGCAGAAAATATTTTTCCCCCATAAACAACTTTGTTTTCAAATAGCTTTCTTTTATCACGGAAGTAAAAAACTCAGCATGACTTTGTCTAAAAAGCAGCAAAGAGGATTTGGGATTAGTTATCAGGGAGAAAGAATAGTGCAAAATACTCCAGGTGACAAAAGTGTGCAGCAAGACGTACTTGGCTTTATTATTTCTTCAAAGCAAACAGGCTGTATACAATACATGCATTAGCAAACCTGTTTGAGAAAAATACATTGCTCTTCTACCAAAAGAAAAAAACCTTATTACGATGAAACCCTCATCCACTTCCCTAGCCAAGAGTCAATTATTTATGAAATTTCTAAATAATGAAAAATGACTTTTTTTTTTTTCAGAGATGTGCTTTTCATTCTTAAAATGAGCTTGGGTTCTCTACTACAACAGTCTACATTAACCGGTGACCTAAGGAATGCCATACATCACCTTGCACAAATGAATGCTTACTGTCCGGTGGAGTTACACCATCACAAGCAGAACCCTAGGCTTTCAGGCAGCAATGTTCATATGCTCTGTGACAGAATTTAGAGTAATATCTAAACTACTATGAAGTCAGTAAAGCGACCTTAATCCCTTGCTTTCAAAATATGGAAAAAACACCTAAGAATTTACACTCCACAACACAGTAAAAATGATAAACAAAACTACTGTGGATTTCTACCTAAGCAAGGGAACAACAAATCTATAAAATCCATTTTTCCTGGCACAGACAGACTATTGTCTTTTGACAATATGTGAAGCCTGAATTTGGAGATATCAAAAAATAAAATACTGGGAAAAAGGCATTGAAGACTTCCTTGAAGATGGGGCAGATAACTCCTGCTATACTTTTGCTGTTTTCAGTGTCTTCATCTTGACTTGACCTGACAGATGGCAATGGTTCATTTGCTGGTTTTTTTGTTTTTTTTTTGGTTTTTTGTAATGTTTTCTTTCATCAATATCTATTCTGTCAGTGTTCACACAACTTTTGACATGTTGTGTCCTTGTGTATTTTCAATGAATTCTTAGGTTAATTATTTATATTATTTTGAAAAATGATGATATTTTGAAAGCTACTGTTATACTCAAAGTCATTGGAAAAGTCAGTATCAGCACAGATGTTAACTTCTCTAAAAGGACATGAATGCAGATTTAAGCAGCATTTGGCAAAGTCCCAAAGTTTGGAAGGGAGTATGTGGATAAGCATGAAAAATAAAGTGTCCTTCTCAGACACTCAACTATTTTCCAGTTCCTTTGCTTTTCAAAATTTGGTGGAAAAAATTTTTAGTCCAGGCTTAGAACAAGATTCCCAATGTTACCCACATCTGGTTAGGTTAGTCAAACCATCAAGAAAGACTTTCTATTGGTACTTCAACAATTTATATGAACTGAAGCTGGCAGCAGAGGAACGTGAAAACACAGCATGTCAAGAAAGAAAGTGACAGATCTCTTCCAGAATCCACAAATTCACTCTGAATTTCTGGTAAAACTTTGTGCTGGTTATTTCTCTTGGGAAACTAGTGATGAATTTCTGTGGAGCCAGAGACTGAGTTTGATTTAGAAACACCACCCTTCCCATTGCAAAAGCTTTAATTTAGCTGTTGTTATGATAACAAGAACCT
Source organism: Falco naumanni (assembly GCF_017639655.2). Classification (NCBI taxonomy): domain Eukaryota; kingdom Metazoa; phylum Chordata; class Aves; order Falconiformes; family Falconidae; genus Falco; species Falco naumanni. Next base: position 16,975,517 of record NC_054067.1, read on the forward strand.
AGTAGTTATGACTAAATAAGTTCTAGTTTAATTTATACGTAATACTGCACGAATAACTATAATGAGCTATAATGCTCACTCTCCTCCAGATAAAAAGAATTTTATAAAAAAGTATTTAAAGGTCAAAACTTAAGGACACAATGCTAGTGTGATGTCCTCCTTCAGTAGCTTTTCCATTTGTGTATTGTGTATCCTTGTCCATCTGTGCCGTTATTCTGTATCTGAAACTCAACCTCTAAAATGTTCACCTGCATGTTCTGCAGATGAACATTTTGTAAGCATAAATCATGTGTTTCCCATCTCCTCTTTCTTTGAGAGTAACTAATTTCTACTGCTTATTTAAACTGGCAGAGTGCCTGCTTTATTATCAGTTAAGAACTTGTGCACAAAAATGACACCAGTTTGCATAATTATCATGAAATAAGACAGGCTTTTTTAGGGGTAACAATCTGGTAACTTCATCATAAATCTGTCTGGAGCAATCGTAATTACACAGTAACTCATCTTAATACATTTGTATTCGCAGCAGATAAGTGTGGTGATAAGAAGTCCCACTATCAGCTGTGATTCACTGAAATGAGAAACTGCATACAGAACCATTATATAATACAATTTCTAGAGCTTTCTGTCTAGCTGTCTTAAAAGCTTACTGTATGAGCCCAAGGGTTTGTTTATCTAATCTGGAAAACAGCTTGAATTTTGTTTTTATTTTTTTCCCCATAGCCAATGATCTAAAACAGCATCAGAAGTAAAATTTCCAGTGTGCGTTAAATTTGTACACATCCAAAAATCTAAACATACGCTCCTTAGTTCAATCAGTACCAGCAGTTGTGCATGTGAACTGGTTAATTGGCTGTTTACCTCTTAATGTAATAAGCAACCATTCAATGGAAACAGGGACGTGTACATCCACGTATCTTTTGCATCATCCAAATGAAAGGCTCTTTGCAAACGTAGCAATATGTTAACTCTGCTTGTATAGGTGATGATGATAAGAAACATGTCTGAGGAAAAAGTCTTTGCTTGGCAGAGGAACACAACAAAGAAAGGAAGAGTAAAAGTTGCGATAAGTTCCATACAACTGGATAATGAAAGGATGTTCTAAAACTTGTTCCTGTGAATGGAAAGTTGAAAGCAGCTATATAAGCTCACATCAGTGCTGTTAAGAATACAGAAGATGAGACAGATTTTACCATATAAAAGACAAGCAGGAAATTGCACAAAGTTGGTTGTAGTAACCATAAGAAAAAACTGAGAAAAAACTACTTAGAGAAGCACTACAGTCTCTCAATGATATTCCTACAAATTTCTAACACTGAGACTCTAAACTGATGCTGTGTTCTTCTGTGATAGTCTCACTTGTTGCTGGGCCTGGCTTTTATCAGTCCTCATGCCACCGCAGACACTCAACAAATTTTTCTCCTCAACATGCCTTCCAAATCCCATTTGATCTTCATCCCTGGTCTTCCCTCTCATTTACATCCCACCTTACTAAATAATGTAAAGCAGATACAGAGAAATCGCACTGCCCATATCACCGCCTAAAGCACCAATAACCACACCCAAGACATTTCTAAGAGATGTTTATCTGAGTTGTCTTTAAAAATTTGCAGTGAGTGAAAATCCATGACCTTCATAACTGCTGTCACCAAAAGAAATGTTTTCTTAATGTCTCTTTGAAATTCTCGCTAAAATTTAAGTCTCATGCTTCTCATGTTATCCACGTCTATTTTCTCTTAAGTCTCTCCAGTTCTTTCTCACTTCCTCATTCATCTCTCTTTGTCATCAGCCCTATTTATTCCTCATAAAGTAAAGCCAAGGTTTTATTTTCAATGACAGACAAAGCTCAGAAAGACATACACCCACTTGCATTCTGCTTTGGATGGTACTCTTCTTTCCTGCTTCCTTCCACTTTTTTTTTTGAAACCCTTCAAACTGTGCAAGACAGCACACAGTACAGAACCCAGGAAGTTATCAGTGGTTCAGAAAAAAAAAATATCAAAATCACTAGATTTCCCAAACCTCTGAGATCCAATAGACTGATGAATTTCTATGGACAGAGTTATGAGAAGAAAATGTGCCAAGTATTTAAATCAAGAAAAAATGTAATCTAACATTCATACATACCACACCAGTTTATCATCTCTGACAGTACAAATGTTAAGCGCAAAACTGTCAAAAGAGAAGATACATAGTCTACAAATTTGGTCTCCAGAACATGGATTTAGTACAGCAGTTTTTAATTGCCACTAAGGTAAGCGAGAAGATTCAGAAGAGAAGTTCACATGCAATGAAATATTATTGGAAATTGTGGAAGGGGGAATGTAAAGGATATATAGGATTAATTTAATGTTGATGAGAAAATTTAAGATGAGGCTCAGGGAATTAACTCCAGATGCAATCTGATATTTTATGACATATAACTAATTACACAGGCAATAAAAAGAAATTAAATTAATTATTTTCTTTGACTCTTTGGTTCTAGGATTCATGTGTAAAGCACAATATTTGGTTCTATTTTCATAAAGCAAGAATGACTTTTTCAAGGAAAAACACCAAAACTTAATTTGGAGGCATAGACAGGCAGTGGCAGAACAATATGAAAGTGCTCTCTCTCTAGAAGGCAGAATTCTGCATCTACGTACTAGAGGACCAGATCTGCAGACAGACTCTTCTTTAAAAAAATGAAAGAAAATAGAAAATTAGTATGTTTTAAGTAATGACTGGGCGAAAGTAAACAAAGACGCTTCATTGTCAGTTTGGTCAAGAACGACTGCAAAAAAATAAAAGTTCTTTCTGAATTGGATGAAGAGCTAAAATATAAATAATAATAAAAAAAACCAGAATAGTGTTTCCCAAAGAAGTAGCAGGCATCTGCTACTGCAATGGAAAAGGCAGGGAACTTGGTAGTTTGGTGTCAGTTCTTCAGGAATCTACTTATTTTGTTGTAGTGGCTAGAAATACTGAGCAAGCATAAGGGCTCTGTTGTACTAATCACTGCACACATAATAATGTCTGCCTCAAAAACCTGCGTCGGAGGTGGCTAAAATAAATTACAGGTACATAAAATATAAGTGAGTTGGAGGGAAGGACAGGGAGAGGGAAAAGGTATGCCATCAAAGTGGATGCTTTCAGTTGGTCCTTGCCCACTGCTGTACATCAGTAGCTGTCATGTATGTCAAAGATCAAGAGGAAAAAAAGCTTTTTCTCAGCTCAGAAAGAAACACGTATTCTTAGACAGACATTGATTACAGTTTTCAAACAGAGAAGGAGGGGAAAGAGAGGGCTTGTAACTATCTTTTGTGGGCTCCAGCAGTTCACCCTTATTTTGCATTCATTCCACACATGGCCATGGTCAATGGTGCAGTTCTGTACTGCTGAGACAGTACTAACTTCAAGCTATATTTAGTTTTTACCAAAACACATAAATGTACCATTATAAGACATCTTGAAAATGTTACCCTGGTAGCCTACAGCACATTTCCAAACTATTTTTTTTAATATCAGTTCTCTCTTATCTACATGCCTAGGCTAACTTCATCTCTATCATGCCAGTCTCAGTCACGTTTACACCCTATTCACAACCAAGTCTCCCAGCACACTTTGAGTTTCAGAATAGACTGAGTATGAAATGACATGGCTTAAGAAACTTCCCCTTGTTCTTAAATAGCACTGACACACTCAGGTTACGATACAGAATGTCCTGTTGGCTAAGTGCACATGGGGCCAAAGACACCTCTAGTGCAACTCTGCCAAGCTTGAGATGACGTAAGGGATGCATTTAATGTTCTTCTCCTCTTGTTCAAACTGCATGAAGTCATTGTGAGAGCTAGAATTGAGACCGGTACAATTTTACTGCTACAAATAGACCAACATGACTAAAAGATGGAAATAGGAACAATGAATTTCAGTTCATTATTTCCTCTCCAAACCCTGAAGCTCAAGCGTTTTCCTTGACACTGTCACTAAATTTCTAGTGACCCACAAGCTGACATAAACACGTGGAGAAGACTCCTCAATGATCAAACAGAAGGCAAATACAGACTGTGGAACATCCTTGAAAAGATTAAATAGAATTTCATATAAATTGAACACAGCATTCTCAGTAAGTTACAAACAGACTCTGATTAAATGATTGCCATGTAAGTATTTTCCACAAACTCAAAGCTCTGTTGTATTTAGCAGATTTCTATAGACTGATTTCAGAAGATTCCTTACACAGGGAATGCCCTGATACTAGTTTGTAATACTTCCTGACCTTGTGATGTTCTCTGACTACTGCCATAATATAACTATATGATCTCCTGATTCACTTTATTGATTTGTTCTTTGCTGTTTTAATGGAGACAGGCATGAGGGTGCCTTCAGCTGCTGTATAACTTCATTAGCAAACATTACTGCATTTACAAGAAAGAGCCTTCTCATAGGCCTCCTCTAGAAGAAACATGCCTGGTCACTGCGTTTCCTTGTCTGCACGGTAATGTTACACACACGGAACCACCAGGCTTCGTGTTAAAATCTCAGAGGCTTTTGCCCATTTACACAGTATGTATCTAAGATGAAACTTCGAAAAATCCCCTTAAGTCCTCTCTGCCTTCCTCCATGCAACAGAATCAGACTTGCCCATTCGGCCTCCTGACCTACGATGGTGAAGACAAAGGAGCACTGACTTCTCTGCTTAATTTAAATATGGGCATTTAGGAGCTGGGAAGGGGCTTGTTGATGTCTGCCACCATAAGCATTGCTTCTGAGGCACAGAGTTTTGCTTTCAGGAACAATGTCCTGATTTTGCTCCTACAGAAGGTAGAAAAGCATTAATAATCTGGCCAATGCAAATGGACTCTTAGAACCACTGCTGGCAACCACGTTTGGGAAACATGAAGTTTATGACAAACTAGCTGGGGTAACATCCTCATTTCTTGACCACCTCTTACCACTGAGGCATCTACATTTTCACAGCTCGTTGATATTCTGGAGCTGCAGAATGGTATTTTGACTTTTTCCTTTAACTTTGGAATATTCAAATAGTGGTTGGTAATATTATTTTTCAAAATTTCTACAGAAGCATTTATCTCAAGGACTGCATAAAATGATTCAAGTAACCTTAAAATATAGATAGCTCGGCAGTAACTAATTTGCTATCTTTGATACACCAGAGGTGAACAGATTAAGTAAGCTAGTTTGCTATCTACTAGATAAGAGAGGAATGTATTATCATTTTCACTGATTAGTATCTTGTGCAGGTAATTATACTTCTCCTTTGCACATAATTAAAGTGAAGGTTGATTTCCATTTATTCTTCAGAGTGGTAAAATTATCAAGTTACTTCTCAACTAATTATTTTCTGTAGTATAGCAGTGTTTCAGATCCCTGTCACATTCCATTTAGCAAACACAATAGCTCTGAATAAGACTTATCACAGCCTGGGACATTTATGCTATTAATTTGGAGGGGAAAAAATCTTTAGATGGATGCTATCCAAGCTGAAAATGAATTTCATTCCAAACATTCAATCGGTTTTGGGTTTTTTTTTAAAGATCTAGCACTGAATCTTTTGCCTCTTTACAATCTCTATCTTTTGTTTTTTAATTTGTCCTTAATTTGTTCAAGTTCACAACATTTCATCTCACAAAGATTCAGTGAATTAACTTCTTATAATTTTTTTTTCTGATTCTATTTATTTCATATGAGCTACACCTTGTTTTAAGGCTCTCATGGTGTTAAATATAGCAGTGATATGTGTTTGTTGGGATTACTTTTTTGAGACAAAAGTAGAAACACCACCAGCATTGTGATTTGTAGAGAAGTAGCCATGCAGAATAAACTGGCAAGAAATCCCTACATTATCAGCAAATGCAATTGTTGGTTGAAACCACTTTTTTAAAAGACAATTTCTTTTACATTTTTTCTGCCAGAAGCACTTAAACGTCTCTGACTGAAACTGCTGTCATTTGCAGAAGGAAAATTTAGCTCCTGCTATTATTTTCCATCTTTCCATTTAGCATCCTTTTGAAATAGCTCTAAATTACATGGTCTGTCCCACTCCTGATTCTTAGATTTGATGTCACCCTCCTTCAATGGTTTTTCCCCTTTCCAACAGTAAGAACAAAACATAATTACTATTACCATTCTGCAGGTGTCAAATTTAAAGCCATCCTTCAGCTGTTACTGGTTGTGGCGATTTTTCTTCTCCTGTTCATTGTCCTGCTTGGCCATTGTGGTTCTTTGTTGTGCTTCAAAAGCGTAAGTTCTGCACATTATTTTTCTGCTCAAATGTAGTTCTTCTCTGCCAGTTGAATCAATTTGATTCCATTACAGACCTCTCAGAGCTGGATTCTCCCCTCTTATTCCAGAGTAACTCCACTGAAAATGATCTTTTTCTTGACTCCCTTCAGCAAAAATTAGAGTAGAAACTGCCTGTCCTTTTTACCCTTTTCCTTTTTTTTCTTTCTTTTCCTTACACAGCACTGAGATGTAGTTTTTGTCTGCAACAGTGGTTTATCTGTGGTAGACAGTACTAAACATCAATTCATCCCATCTCCACTGCTATATCCTGTTATCTGGCACCTGATGTGCTATGAATTATTTGTTCTTCTTTATTTCACTCTGCATTATGATAATTGGACATATTGTCTCAAAGATCTGATCCCCTTTGCTCTCCTTTCTCCTGTAGCTTTTGGAGTCTGCTTTCATTGCAGTCCAGGCAAGGTGCCATCGAAAGTCTTGAACAATCCTGAAAAGTGCAACCTGCTTCTGTCAGCTCCCATTTCCATCTTGGAAATTCTGATGTCCGCAAATTATGAAACAAATCAACTTACCTTCCCTGTGACCCCCACAATTTATGACTCACTTATAAAATATTTAAAAAATAAGAACTTTTAATCAGGTACACTGCTCAATAACCATTTTCCCCCCATGGTTAATTTAGTGCCAAGAACATTGTTAGACAGGCAGCGTGGCAGAATTAAACTGATTTATCCACAGACAAGGTACAGCACAAGCAACACATACTTCCCAATACCATTTGATCATTATGATTCAGGGACAGTCCATGGAGAAACCACGTTTAAAATATAAGAGGTAGAGCCCTGTCATCATTCCTGCAGGCACTGATCCAGCAGAGCACTTGCGTACATCCACAGTCTGATTGATTTCAGTGGAATTATTATATGCTCAAAGTTTCTCATGTATTTAAGTGTTTTGCTGGATTAAAGCCACAACCCCTTGATTCTGATAAAACTGGCCAGTGCCCGTTAAGTTTCTCAGACAGGGTTTTGTGAAGAAATGCTTGTTCACTGGGACATAGATTGTGATCACCAGCTTGATCACACAGCTGACATTCAGCTGTCCTAAAATAGCTGTTCTGTTCTGGAGGCAATACTTAACAATACCTAAAAGTAAAAAAAATCTCCTACCCTGTTGCCCCTTACCTAAGCTAGCCAAAGGACGTCTTGAACTCCTCAAACTTAATAAGTTTATTTTACAGAAATTAAGGAAGAGGTCTAGGTTCTTTCATAGAAAAGTATCAATTAAGAACTGCAGTCTGAACCATGTTTTGTATCTGGCATTTTAAATGGCTTTTATTAACGCTTGAGCTAGTCCTTTCTTTGCTTTTATCCTAAAGGGTACTGCATGTGTGTCTGATTTTGTTCTACAAAAAATAATTGTGAATATAGGAAAGTAAGAAAATATATTCTACCCTGTTCACACCTGAAAGCAAACTAATGTTATCCACTTACTTTTTAAAAAACTAAAAATAGATTTAAGAGATACCCCTCTGAAAAGAATTCTATCCATGGATATTGAAATTGTAAGTCATTCAAGTTCACAAACGAAAGTCCTCTAAGGCAAAAGAGAGCAAAGCTCAAAGACTGAGCACCTGTCCGGGAAAGGAATTTAAATTCAAAGAAGAAATGAGGCACTACAGGGTCTGCATTACCTGGCCACTGGTGCATGCCTTTGGTGCTTTGTTAGGATCAGTGCCAGGTTTCAAACAGCCAACAGCTGAGGCAATATCCACTTAATAGGCGCTCCAGTAAGATTAACCGTAGCTTACTCTGAGAAAAAACTATGCTTTCTAATTATTGCAATACTTTCAATACTGTAAAGAGACAGAACACAAACAAGAATTGTAAGAATTGTGCTTCCACACTAAAAACTATTGACAAATTGCATCTTATCTATGCATGTTGTCGATTTGCTAATTGCTGTTAGCACTGATGATTTAGCACACATACACAAGAATATTTCTGTACTGCCTCATTCTTTGCTAATTTAATTTTTAAATGGTGCCAACTGCAGAGGAGTTGCACAAGTGTCCTGCAGAAATTTTGTTACAAAGTGAAACAAAAGGAGCAAAAAATAGTAGTTTCCTTTAGAAATATGAAGAGCCCTTGTTTGCTTCAGACAATAATCATCATGTGTCAAAATTTAATATACTGCATTTAGCTATTTATTTATCTTCTAATAAAGCAGACACAGGTCAGGAAGAAGATACTCAAATCTCTGAAGCAATTTCTGAGGAGTTTCAATAATCGAGCATGAACTGAAATCAGTCCTATTCATCCCCCAAATTTGCATATTTTCAGGTAGAAGAGCAGTTATTTCCAACAAATAAAGGAAAATAAGGATCAAGAAAAACAAGCAATGACAGCCAATTCTTTTTCAGAGCTTTTAATCTGTGGATATCAAAACAAGATGGTTTAGCTGGCAAATATGGATTGTGGAGCAGTGCAACTACTTGGAGGGGAAAAAAACACCCCAAACCTTCAACAAACAGGGCAGATTTCTGCATCCAAATTGAACATGGTATTTGTCATTATCAAACCTTTTCTCCAGCTCTCCTCGACCTGAAAAATCCAGCAATAGCTGTGGATTCCTTGTTTTTTCATCTTTAAAAACTAAGCAACTGTTCTCAAGTATATTCAATCCAGTATTCAGACTTACACCATCATCATTACTGAGATTATGGTCCATCACAGGTTTCTAGGTATGCAGCATTCAACAGCACACTGTGACTTTAAATCCTTTCTTCCACAAATCCTAATCATAACTAAAGCCTACTCCTAGCTTTAAAGGCACAAAATTACTTTCATCTAAATACAGTATAGACCACCATCCGTGCCCATGTCAGTCCTTAAACCAACTGTCCAATGCCTAGACGATCTGGAAATAAACTGAGCTCTTTCCAATCCTATTTCAACATCAGGTTCATACTACCTTTAATCATTTTCAAATGATGAGAGTGTAATGAGAACTGCAGACAAACCTCACTTCCCTTGTCTATTTTTAGACTACACAGAGTACAGCAGTTTCAGGATTCAGCAGTAAACTGAACTCAGCCATATTTCCTTCCCAAAATCCTGCCCTAATACATACCCTGTTCTTTGCTGTAACTGGAATTCTGCATAACACCAAAACATCAAATACTACCTTGACACTGCTATTAAACTCTAACATCTGGATCTAGAAGGACGTCCCAACAAACCTCAGTAGAAATGACTTTTGCTTCTAAATCTTAATCCTAATAATTTATTTCTCTGAACCTCACTCAAGAGGACAACTAGAAAAAACAGGGCTTTGTGTCATTCATCTTTGCTGACATTATTACTTACACAAAACTACGCAAACTTACTCAAAACAAATGCATAAATGTTTCTTCTGCCAAAAATTGTCCTGAAACTCAACCTTAACCATCAGAGATCACTATGCCAGGGAATCTAAACACAAGCAACTCCTCCCCACTGACCTCAGCCCTCATCCCAGATATTTCATGGATTGGGAGAATACTGCAATAAAACTCAGCAATTCCTCCTTTCTAAATTTAACTTAGCATAACCACTTTCCTCATCTGAATCAAGGTGATTTGTCCCTGATGAAAACCAAACATTATCTATTCTTCCATGCTTATACTCACATTTATCCTAGAAAACCAGCAGTACTGCAGCAATAAACCTGATTCATAAATACATCTTTTTCTGTCCCTAATCCTATCACTAGCCTTAACGATACCCAGGAGAACAGAATCCAGAAGAAAAACAAACAGTTGTCATTCATCATTGCTGACAACCTCACTTATCCTACAGTAACACTCCACATAGAAAACAGCATTCAGCCTAACTCAGAAATGCCTCTGTTCACAAATTCTTCAATCATAATCCCTCAACCACCACCCTAGCACTAACCTTCACCACAGCAAGGAGCCAAAACCTAGAGGGAAGCTGATTCTAGCCCCATCATGCATTTAAGATGAGCGCAAACTCATCCTGCATTTCCCTGCCCTAGAGAATATAGAAATAAATTTGACTTAGAAATGTTTGATTCCCCAGACTTCCCTTACACCTAGCTTTCACTGCAACTGAGGGACCCTCACTTCACCAAATACTGAACATCAGGCACTCATTCCTGATAAGACTTGCAGTTTTCCAACATTTCCGAGCCTCCCATAATGTAGCAATGAATTCAACTGATACAGGTGTGCTTTTCCACAGCCCATTCTTAGTCACTTCTAGGTGACCAGTAGCAATTATTTCATTCAATTTTTATTTCTTGTCCAAACAGAAACCCTAAGTCATACACCCTTTCCTTAACCCTAAACCTGAACCTTACTTCCAACCTTAACTCCACTTATTAACTATATCTGTGTGAGCAAGGCAGAGAAAAAAACATATTAGTCACTTGTTTTGTTTGACAAAAGACCTAAAAACCTTCTGGAAATATGTGCTTCTGCACCTAGAGGAAAAACAAGCATCAGTTGTTCCCTGCTACTAACACTTATATTTCTGGTCCATACAGAATGTAGAGTTTAAATCAATCATACAGGGATTCTTTCCAAATACTAATCTTAATCTTAACCTTTTACTCCAAACTGAACTGTTAAGCTAGTCTTTATGGTACCTATGGTATTAGTACTTGCACGAAAAGTCATCTCTACCAGTGCTAGGTGCATCTTTAGTTTCTTCACCTTCTAGAACGCAGCTTTAAACCGTTACTCCTCTGTCTGTGGTCACAGCACCAAACACAGCTATGATTATTACTGGGCCATCAGGACATAGCTGAAAATGCTACGTCAGTCTCTTGTCCCTACTGGTAATTCTACTCATTCCTGATTTCTGGGCATTACTGAATGAAACACAAATGCAATGTATGAATGCGTATTTTTCCACCTTTTATCTTTACCCCTTCCCTGGTTAGGCTTCTTTTGACCAGTACTGAACATCAGCCCTTAGCCCCTGCAGTCACTAGTGCCCACCTTAGGTTTTGAGGCCACACAGAATACAAGAACAGACTTGATAATTTAAAGCTTGCATCTTTTCCAAAGCCCTAACCCTTATCTTCACTAGATACTTAATTACAGCAAGAACTTACATTAAAACCAACACTTGTTATAAATCCTTGCCAATACTTGCACTCATCCTACTTTTCTGGGCTATGCAGACGGCAGTGACAAGCTAAATATATCAGCCTTGATTTTCCCACACTCAGGCTGGCACCTAGTTCTAACTTTAAAGTCAGTTACACAGGGTAAGCAGCACCTACAGCAAAATTACTCATTAGCCACGCTTCCCTGGTGCACACAGGCTCACCCCAGATTTCCAGACTTTGCAGATAGTTTCTCTTTTTCTCTCTCTCTCTCTATATATATGTACACTATATATATATATATACACACACACTAGTTTCTCTAACAAGCACAGCATTGCACGTGTGTTTGTGTGTGTGTGTGTCTTTATGCAAACATACCCATAAGAAGGTTTATGTGGTTCAAGCAGACAGACATCTGAGGTCAAATTCTGGTAATCCAACTATTTCTGTGGAGACAACAAGATCCAGAATGCTTAAATGACTGCTGGTAATTTGTTTTACAACCACTGGACCCCTTTGCCAGAAAAGAGTAGCTGTTCCTTGTGCTGCCCCACAGGCTGCTCCTCTGCCGAGGCCTGCAATGCCCAAAGTTGTGCTGTCTGTCAGGGTTCTGTAGCAAACTTTTTCTTGGTAGGGACTGGGACTATTCAGGTTTTATAAAGAAAGATTAGCTTCCTTCCCTTTCCCAGTGGAAAGCAGAAAAAACAGTGCCTCTCAGCATTACTTTGTCACTTTTTATCCTCCTCATCACCTTGTGACTTTTCTTACTGTTTTGTGTTCCCCTATGATCCAGGCAATCCGGCAGAAGTTACGAGGACAAAACTGTGAGTGTCCACCCATTTCTTTGCATAGATAACTCAGCTAAATCACAAAGTTATAGCACTCTTTTGTGTTCATGAATACATTAACTGGTCCTCTTATTGAACTCTGAGGATTGGTGCTCATTACCCTGATGGAAGATCTATTACACATTATAGATGAGGCATTTCTTAAATAATCTTGCATCTCGTATATAACACAAGGAATGTAAACCTAATGATAAACATGGAATATCAAATAATCAATGGAACACTCACACTGAACTGCTCTGCAAACAGTTTATCCACCAGATCAAATAAAAACTATTAATTGAGCAAGTTTGAACAAACACATCCATACAGTCTTGATCTCATCAGACAATCTGCAAACAGTTTAAATGAGCTCAGTCACACTAGTTCCTTTTCACAAAACCTTCCTCTTTGAACCTGCTTGCTGACAGATCTCTCTTACCTCTAGCTGAAGACATCTATAGGGTATGAAAATGACAAACAACAAGATGGAGCTGTTGTGGTACTCACACAGACACTAATGGGAAATGAGGCCCCCAAGCTCCCCCTGTGTCATGGTGTGACCTGCCACCTTCCAAACTCAGGTGCTCATTCTACACAGGTGTGCATTTACTCCTGCAAACCCAGGCAGCTTCTGAGGGTTTCACCTGGAAATTTTCTGAAACTTCTTTGCTATCATGACCTACCTACAACAAAAAAACCCCTAAGAAATGCAAGCAACTACAAGCAAAGCAATAAACTATAAATCAGCACCAAGCCCAATGACTCAGTGGTCCACAAAGAACAGTCAGACCAGCTTTACCATTTCTTTTCTTAACATTAGTTTTGAATTTTGAGTGATTTTTCTTTTGTGTAAATTGATTTCCAGGTAAACCATCTAACCACCAGGCACTCCACATGCTAGCAGCCAAGCTCTGCTAGAAAACAAACAAAAGCACTTACTTGCACCCATCCAATTGCATTTAGTAAGTTAGTAAGAAAGCAATCAGCCAAAATGTCACTCTAACAGTGTAACTTTGCAGCACTTACAACGCCTGACAGTTCAATGTTTTTGTTAGAAGTGTATTGAGGAACAACAGTTAAAGCCAAAGGACAGGGAGCTTGACTTCGGGTGCAACAGTATATCTTCTCTGAACGTGCATGTTGCACTTCAGTATGCAAAATGAACAGAATAATGCTGAAAACATAGCTTACATAGAATAACACTTACATAGCATGAGTCTCAGTCAGCTCAGGTTATGCGTGACTTCAAATTATCAGATGAAAGCAGATTTTTTTTTTATTATCAGACACATTAAAAATTAATTATTGTTGCAATTTTTTGCAAGTTATCATATGCTTCTCGTATCAAAATATCTTTGTGTTTCTTACTTCAAGAGGCAGGAGTTTTACCAATAACTTCATTTATTTGAGGACACAGGAAAGGAGGTTTGTGAAATATCTCTGGGTTCCATGTCATTTCAGAAATTAACTAATTGATCTTTTAAAGATGCTGAAAGGTGCTAGAGAACTACCTAACTTGTCAGGATTCACATGCTAAGCACATAAAAGGAAATATTTTCAAGTTGAACAGTATGCATAAATTAGGAATCAGTACTGATAGCTATTATAAACAGGTGAGAGAATGGTAGACATCTCGGTAATTTTTTCAGACTATGTAGATTTTTGAAGAACATAAACATAACAGGAGCTGCTGTGAGATTTTAAAATTGGATTTCTGTTGTGTACAGCACTGAAGAATGCAAAGCATATCTTATTCAAGAGATCTATCACCCACAGAATCAGTATGCAACTCGCTCATCATCAGAGTGAAACATTTCAGTTTGCCATTTCTAGGTCTTACTTATTTTCAAAATACTCAGCCTTTCTGCTTTTTCTTATCTTTTTTTGGCTATGTAGAAGGTTCGCTAATAAATAAGCAGCTCAGGCAGAATGATACGAAGCAGAAGAGCAAACCATGAAATCAATTTGGTAAGCAAAACAAACCTTAAAATCAAGGTAAGACAATGGAAAAAAAAGATTATGAAGTTAAAAAACTGCAAAGAGGAATTGCATGTTCCTGAACGCTCTAATTGGTTGAATGTTTTTCAACAAAAAAATATTTTGTAAAAGAAGATTTTCTTTCACAGAGAAGTGACAATTTTGGCAAAGTGAATTTTAAAAGTGAAAATATGTTTTATAGAAGATGCAGCTTTCCATGCTTTCTGTGAATGGCTTGCATCATTCAGTACATGGAAAACAGTAAAGAAGTTGACGCTATGTTTTTCCTCAGTTTTAAAATTTCTTGCAGCTTTGCTGGCTAGAAAAGAGGCACAAGAAAGAAGAAGAAAACATAGTTTTGTAATTGCACATGGTTTTCCAGCAGATGGAAAAAAGTAACGATAATGAGAAAAGTTTTTCCCCTTCTCCCAACTTCCTCCTGTTTTTAATTCTAACACAGGAAGAAAATTACTTCTTAAGAAAAATTTTGGTAAGGTTTCCTCTGAAAATCCCTATGGGAGAATTCTCATTTCTACCCAGCTCTATTGAGAGTTATTCTCGTCCCTTGAGATAAACAAGCCTTGTGCCTGTGCCATGCTGCTTTACAGATTCTTTAGTATGACAGATGCTTAAGTCAGTGATTTTATAGCACCATTTACTTCATTGGCATTTTCAAGTACTGAACTCCAGGGCCAAACATCAATTTCCACTTATTTATCAATACTTGAGATTACCCATAGGAGCCTTTTCCCTTAACCTCCCTCATGAACAGCGGGAGGTGAGAGTGCTGTGCAGGAGTTCAGCCGATACACCTTTCCCTGCCCCCTCCGGTGTTCACAGCTTTATTCCAAGAAGCCTGACACATCCAGATTTTGTCTGAAGAAGAAAAGAAAAATGAGGGGCAAAAACCCCAGTAAGGCTCTCTGATGTACTGCTCCTTTCCAGGTAGCTACATTGTACTATGATGTACTGCTTTCAAAAGCTGGCTACTGCTGCTTTAAGAATAAAGATAAAGGACTCACAGAGGTTTCAGATAGGAGAAGTGCAATGGTTTAAACAGCAACAGGTTTTTCTTTGCTCCTACAAGACACTGGAATTTCACAGCTGACTTTAGAAGCACTGTGGAAGCCCAGCAATGTGTGCCTGCATATATTCAGAGATGCCCAAGCCATTAAAAAGTCAGCTTTTCCACATTGTTCCCTACATACAGGATGCTTTCCCTGGCTGGACTATAAAGGTATTATTCTGCCTGCCTTCAAATTCCTTTCCAAGGCATCAGGAGGCCAATTCATACCAGGCAAGATGAGTGACCCGTATGAATCAGTAACACTGATTTTCATTCCCTTTTTGGTTTAAATGTATTTAGCAAGAGACAACTTTAAAATGAACAATAGCAAATGATCATACTCATAACTAGTGTATGTTTATATGGCACACTGCTGAGCCCAGGTCAATATTATTTAACTCCCAGCAGGACTCAATAGTTTCGGATTGGTGACCAGGTTTTAGAGCTCTTGACTGGCTCACCGGGAGTGCAGGCAGAGCAAGCTCACAGCTGGCTTACCGCGCTGTGTGAATGCATGAATTCCCTGTAACTCATGCTCCTATCACTGTGATCTCTGCCCTTTCTACTAATTTTCCAGTCGTTAGTACCTGTTTCTCTGCACACAAGTACTTTAGAGAAAGAGTCATCTATTAAATTGCATCTACATAATATCATACAGTCAGAGGTATTTGAGCTGGACATCCCTCAGAAAAAAGAAATAATCTAAAAGCAATCAACAGAAACAAAGCAGACACCATCGCAGCTCAAGCACAGAAAGGAAGAAATTAAATAGGGAATTTCAAGGCATTCCACATCAGACAACTTGTCACCCCTTCAGACTTCTCTGGGTGAGTGAGGAGAACGTGGGGAAGCCAGAAGACACTCAGAATCTGGCACAGATCTGGCATCCTTGTGTGCCACTTTCAGCGTTCTCACATTTGAATGAGGCACAAAACCTGCTTTATGAACGTATAATGGTGATGATAATACTTTGCACTTCAAAAGCTGCTTCTCTTATACAGTCTGAAAGATTAACGAATGAGACTTCACAAACCTATGCTAGTTAGCATTTAACTGATCACAGTGTTTACACTGACACACACATCTTTATTTTTCAGAAATAATTTCACTGAAAGCTTCAGTAAATTGCTGAGAAGAGGGACTTATAATCATCAAGGGCCAAATCCTGCCTGTTATCTTCAAACCAATTCAGAAAGTATCAGGGTTTGGTCCAAAACGTTTCCCATAAGCAAAAACACATTTCCTGGTTTATTTTCTTTTCTCTTATATCCTCATACACTGCAATCTTCTTTTGACTCATTCTCTCTCTATTGATTTGATATCACTATTTCTCTTTCTTCCTCTTGTGATAGTAACTGTGTCTGAGAAGACTAAAGCGAGATCAGTACTTGAATTGCTTTCCTTGGCTGTTGAGTTTTCTTTTAAGCTGCAAGTATTCCAAAATCTACGGCGTATCTGTCAAGCAGAAACCACAGCATGCAAATCAATAGACATGCCTAGGCTACTAAGACCGAAACTTTTGACAATCCCAAAATAGAGCTTGAAAACATGTATTGGTGCATGGTGATTTCTTGCTTCTCCCCCAGTGACCACATATACGTGTTATCCTTGCTCTGACTCCAGCTCCAGCAGCAGCCAGCTAGTCCTGGTTACAAACTACAGGCTGCTCTTTATTCTTAGATCTAAGCTATTTTAGTCATTACTGATCTGCAGGAGAATGTATTTTTGCTCCTGAGTGTTCAGTTCCTCTGAGACATTCAAACTCATTTGAAATACTTACGGAAAATGTAAAAGACAGAGGGGAGGATGGTGCTGTCTGCAGAGACCTGCCAGACTAACCTTGCAAAAACATGTCCATCACAAACACTAATCTTTCTCTGAAAACTAAAGCAGGTGTTTCCTTCAATTTTTCTCCTGTTTACAAATGGTAGCCCAATTCTGTCCTGCTCACTCAGGCACAACTCCCAGTGAAATCTCGTTCCCTCTCTCAAGTTCAGAAACGTTGCCTCAGTAGATAGGACAATATGTCTGTATTGACTGGGGGCAACAGACCTCATTTCCCCTTGCTATCATTATAACGTCACTGATTGAAGTGAAATAACTCAAAAAATAAGATATACCTAAGTGGTAAAGCACAGTGCTGTGGGTGAATACAGAACTATTACCGAACTAGCCTGGATCCAAGAGCAACAAAGCTAATGAATGCCATGTCTACCTGGGCAGGTATGGGTGGTAACATGCCAGACCTGCACTAATCCAAGCTGGTAGGTGTTAGCCAGCTCTGATCTGGCAACTGGGCAGCGGCATTAGACCCAGAGCTGAAGAACACAGGAGAAAAGCAGGGCTTCCTCATGCAGCACGTGCTGAAGTGTCTATGCAATTGCCACACTACAGCTGGTTGGTGCTCAGCTGGCCCTGTCCTCACTTCCAGCTGACGTGTGACAGCGCAGACACTTACCTCTCATCAGACTGCTCAGCGTATCACTGCTGTTGCTCTGGGCAATTCTGAACTTTTTTTTCTAGTGGGTGAAATAAAGGTAGAGTTTCCAGAGACTGTTTTCCCCTTCACGCCTTTCTGACCTCCATGAACAGTCACAAAACCAAGACAGTAACCAGATTTTGATCTAGTATTCTCCAAGCAAAGAGAACAAAATAAGAAATTCTTGGTCCTTCAAGAAGATGGATGGCAGAAGGATGGTTCCAAGCAACAGAGTAAAATGTGAGGGGGAAGACATTCTTCCGAAGACAGCAGGTAATATCTTACAGAATGTTTTACAATAAGCTACAGAAAGATGCCCTCTTTGTAAACCATGTGTATACTACTATACAAAATAATTTTTAAAAAAGAAATACACTCTTAAAAGGTAAAAATATGCTCAATATACCTTGTTCAGACACCCATGGAGATGAAAACAGTACTCAAAATCAGAGTATCTTCATATTATTTTACTGGGAACTGTAATGACAATACCGAACAGAACCTACTCATATCTGCTCCACCAACAGTGAGAGAGAAATTGGGAAGCACACAGCAGGGCCAGGGAGAGACTGCCACCTCTCCCTGACTAAAGAAAAAAACGACTAAATGCAGCAGTTAGGGCAGATGCAATTAAATGGAAATATAGCCTCTCCGAGAGATGAATATGATGGTAAAACCACTAATGAGAGAGCTAATTGATTCAGCAGGTTAGAGCAGTGATGAAGAATCATCTACTGGATGCCTAAATCAGATCATCTGACACCTGCAGAGTATGAGTGTGGCTCCTCCAAAGTAGTGGGCCTGCTGTTAGCCTATTAATAATTTCATTGTTCATTTCTTGCTTCTTAATCTATTTGTTTCACCAAGCTTTGTGTGTTTGATTAAAAAGAAAGGCAAACAAACAAACAGCCACATGCTCTCACACTGAAACGATGACATTTCACAACAGCTACCTCTCTTGATTAATGCAATTTTCAACTACTTGCAACGAATTGAGTAATCTGGTATTTACTAGATCTTAACCATTTTTCTTTTCCAAGCTAGAAATGGGGCAGCCTCAGGGGACTGTTGTAGCTTTTGTATGTTGTCATTTTATATACTTTTTTATATATTGGTTTTTGAAGTACTGTGAATTTCAGTTTTGTCAGAAATTTGTTCATTTTTCTTGGTGTTACTACCAGTTTTCCTAGGTGACCAAAGGAGACTGAATTAAAATTCTATCTGGCCAGCTGCAACCTCTAATCATTGGCAGAAAGCCTGCATGTGAATAAAGCCTACCTGGTGGGTAAGAAATTGAATGCTTGTGTCTTTCTGCTGTTATGGGGATGGGTTTACGAAAGTAGAAAAACAACCGAAGTTTGCATCATGGGATCAAAAGCTAAATCAGGTGGTAGTGTATGTCAGAAAGTCACCTGCTTATGTAAGACATTGAGGCCATTGTGCACATTTCATTAAGAAATAATCCCACAGCATTTTATAATCCTGATTCAGAAAACCAAAGTATCAATAACTTAGAGTCATTGCAGAGAAAGAAGCACAACAGAGAATTCTTCATTGTGTGAAGAATGCACTTATTCTTGGGAAGCAAGCAAACATCTTGCCTCTCAAATAAAGTATGCTAATAAATGCATCATAAAGCACTGATCCTGTAAGGTACCCAGGGTGTTTGGCTTCAATAAGTTGCTTCTGTTCGGAGACAATTGCTTATATGAACTAGGTATACATTTGGAACAATTCAGCTATACAGCAAGAATACAGACAACATTTTCTTTCTGTAAATCCAAATGGGAAAAAAAGAATCCTAAAACCGATCAAGAGTTTCTTGTTCAGAAACCCAAGCTGTCCTACCACTCAGGTCCTGTGTCAAAAGAAACTATTCTCAGGCTTAATTTTGAGGCAATACTTGTACTCACTGCTCTTGAGATCGGACATACTTTTTTTTCCACCCATCATCCCGCTCCTGCATCTGCAACAAGGCTCAAGGGAAATCTCTGTGTTGTTCACTGTTCTAGATGAGCCTGACTTCTTCAGCTATCCTAAAATTAAACAATGTATAACTACTCCCCTGTTTATTATGAAAGAACAGTAGCTGGTAAACCAACCTGCTTCACTGAGGTTTACAATTATATGTATACTTGTAACTCCTCAACACCCAACAGCACATCAATAGAAAGAAATTCCATGATGGAAAGAAATAAGTCCCTCATATAGAGCAATTGAGACTTTATTATTGATGGAAACTTTTAAATCATTGTAAAGTCCAAAATCAGACTTTCAAGCCATTTATCTCTGTGCCTACCCAGGGGACCAACACTAAAATGTGGCTTTACTCCAAGCTTTAGATATACTGATACATCTGTGTCTACTTACCACCCATCTGCAAATTAAATGAACCAAATTCCCCTTTTCTTTCCAATCAAGATGCCAGTGGTGTACTTAAGTGTTTTCTTGTCATGAAGATGCCAATTTAGACTGACCCACACCCCGTGATGGGTGTGGGTCAGTCTAAATTCACACACCTTCACCTGTTCCCAGTACACATTGGACCAGTACAATTGGTTTTGGCACTGTGTTCTGAATGGGATCAAGGCATGGATAAAGATTAAAAATAAACACTTTCTGGATTGCTTGTGCCCTGTATTATTCCACTGGTCTGGTTCACCCCCTGCACCCTTGAGCAGTTTGGTGTCACAACGGACAGGATGGCATGGAGATGGATACAAACTGCTTAAGCCAGTACTACCACCAATATAAATGTTTGTCAAACTACAGCTTTAAGATACAAGCCAAATTCAACCAAAATGCAGGTTTTGACTGCCACTTTAGAAGATGTTTTCTCTAAGAAGAGACTGTCAATATCCTATTTACTCTTCAGTTCA
Organism: Falco naumanni; assembly: GCF_017639655.2. Taxonomy (NCBI): domain Eukaryota; kingdom Metazoa; phylum Chordata; class Aves; order Falconiformes; family Falconidae; genus Falco; species Falco naumanni. The sequence goes on from NC_054067.1 coordinate 16,996,112, forward strand.
AAAAGGTGGGGTTTTGTTTGTTTGCTTTAGCATGACAAACTATGTGCCAGTTGCCACACTCTAAGCAGGAGAAAGCGACTCCCCGGGGGGGTCAGCCAGAGGTATGGGAGATCAGTCCAGCGCAGCTTTAGAGACTCTCCCATTCATTTGCTGGTGGTGTCAGCTCCTGACTGTGGCAGGTTGCTATATACTGCACTGCTATCCCTTCTGCTCCCCCCCTTTCCTGTCAGGCAGATACTGCTTTTTCTCATTGTCCTCTCATATGTCTCCTTTATTACCCTGGTTGCACTGTCATTTATCTGAGTTTGGCCTTTCTCATGTTATCTTCCAATTGTCATTTGCAGTTTACAGTCACTATTTCTGTGTTTGGAGGAAGTCAGTCTCTAATGTTGAAGATTTTGCTATAGCAAGGTAGTCTCTGCAGGGATACTTAAAGCTTCTGCTCTTAGTGCCTTCCAGAAATGTTTCTTTAATAACACACATAAATATTAAAGGAAGAGAAAGAAAATTGGGAGGAAGAGAAGGAGGGCTTTGTTATTTTTTCTGACCCAATTTCCACCCATCACTTCAATTAGGTTCTCAGAGACAGATGAACTTCTGCATCCTTTTTCCCTCCGATACCTTCTGTACAACTCCATATGGATCTTCAAAAAATCCTGTCTTGCTCAACCTTCCCTCCCTGTTCTCTGTCTGCATGAGTGCCCTATTTCTATTCCTTATTTCTTGGTAATTGTATTCAAACACTCTCTTTGTTCTTTGTTTGCTAACCTGCATTTTTTTCCTCTCGTCAGCTTATCTCTTTTTTAGTCCTTTTGATTAAAGTTCTCAATTCATTTAGTATCTTTCTGTTTCTCCCCAGTCCTTCTAAAGTGAAACTATAAAGCACTGCAGGGAATGCTTGTATTTACCTCCCAGTTCTCTTAGCCAGGCTTTCAGGCTGACTTGTGAGCTGTATACTACTACATCTTAAAAGTTTCCAATCCTACACTGTCATTTTACTCTTCCCTTCCCATTCTCCTCTGGCAATAGCAATAGCTTTACTTTCTACACCCATCACGGCCTTTTAGAATTGTGATTTGCTGCTGCTAAAGTCCTTTCCTGATGATCAGATAAACTGAATAACCTGCACAATTTGGAGTGAACATCTCTGTGCACTGGCAGCGTAACTGCGGCAGGAGTGAAGAGGTGACAGGTTGCTACATCATGTATTTTTCAACGCACACATTATGTCACAGTTTTTCATCCACCGTCTGTCTGAGGTAGCAAGGAAATTGGATGAGTGTTAGGCTGTAATTCTCCTTGGACTTGTCTTACATTTTAAAACAAAAACTAGGGGAAACAGCAAAGAAGCGTGCATCCTAGCCAGTGTGGTTTGATTTGGGCTTTTACTGTTATTCCAAATGATCATTTTTCTCTCTTCCACAGGCAACATCCTGGTTTGCAGCCTAGATGTGTTTCTACCCACCACATCAATACCAGTGAGTTCATCTTTCCATTTTCACTGAAGTTGCTTAGTAACAGAAGACGAGGGGAAAGCATGTCCAGACTGCACTGTAATGTCTTATCTTCAGGTTCATTGAAAAAGATGGACTAATGGACCACCAATGTGAAAATGTTGTTCACATTTGAATCAGTGGATCCATTTGATATTCCTCAAGGAGCTTTTTGAAGAATATTTTTGTCATATTTCTTTTTAGCACATATATTTTTATGTGAATGCCCTTTGACTATGCCACATCTAAGAAATAATAAAGTATTCTCTTATTTTTTTCTCATGGCATTCTGACCACTTTGGTAAATATATATCAGATGAGAGTTTCCATATTTTGGGCAGACACACTTTGAATCATTTTTAAGTAACATTTTGAAAGTGAACTTACAGTCCATTAAAAGGACAGGCAATCTCAAAAATTTTTAATAGCATGGACCTGAGCTTAATAAAGATACAGCCTCATGGATGAGTTCCCTCGCTACTGTGATCCTGAGAATGATCTTCACTCCCACAGTGACTGTATAACATCGTTCAGAAGCAGTACTGCATTAAGGAAGTGTGCAGGTGGGATTTTCAGGTCTTCAGCTGTGGTCTAACTGCAGTTTCTGAAGGCAAACAGCAAGAGCTTACTGCTTCAAAAGTTATTACAAGATTTTTAATTATCTTTCCAGAAAATTTCCTATTAATAAAAAAAACCAAAAAAAAATCCACCCAACAAACAAAACCCAAAGAAACAAAAAGAAAGGTCATGCAGAAAGATCAACATACACCATTCTTGATCACCAATCTCCAGACTAGATTTAGGATACAGTCAGCTCAGAACTCTTCAGCAATGTAATCAAAGCTGAATTTTATGCCCATGTCCTTCCCTTTGATCTTGCACCAAGGACAGCATCTCTCCTCTAATTTCCATCTTTACATAAACTCATTCCCTACAGAAACATCTCTTTTCTAGACTAACTCATTGCATCCAAAGGCAACAGCAGCAGCCATCAGAGCCACAAACCTAGACAGGAGGTACCTCTTTTTTACCCTGCTAGGCCCAGGGAAAAGGCGGAATAAAGCCCAGGGGTGTTGAGGTGGTTTTGACTGGGATAGAGTTAATTTTTTCTGTAGCAGCTTGCATGGGACTGTGTTTTGGGTTTGTGCTGGAAACAGTGTTGATAATATAAGGATACTTTTGCTGTTGCTGAGCAGTGCTTATACAGATTTAAGGCCTTTTCTTCTTCTCACCCCACCCCACCAGTGAGGAGGCTGGGGGTGCACAAGGAGCTGGGAGGGGATACAGCGCCATATGATGTCCTGCTCAGCATTTAAAGCTGGGGGGAGGACATTCGGAGCTATGGCAGTTGTCTTCCTAAGCAAACATTACACGTGATGGAGCCCTGCTTTCCCGGGGTGGCTGAACACCTGCCTGCCGATGGGAAGTGGTGAACAAATCCCTTGTTTTGCTTTGCTTGCGTGCGCAGCTTTTGCTTTACCTATTAAACTGTCCTAATCCCAGCCCACAAGTTTTCTCACTTTTACCGTTCTGATTGTCTCCCACATCCCACAGGGGAGGAGTGATGGAGTGGCTGTGTGGTTGCCGGTTAGCTGCCAGTTGGGGTTAAACCACGAATGGTGTGGTTTTCCACTCCCTGCAGTGGACCGTGCGCTCCCCACCAGCCCCAGCAAGAAGACAAGCAGAGGGGCGAGGGCAGACAGCGTGAACACTACAGCTAGGCAGCCTCCAGTGCAGGTGCTTTGCCCCCAGCATTAGGAAAACTTAGACAACTCCCTGCACTATTTATAAAACCAGCTGCAATTTGGAACTTTTTATGTATGTGCAATGTGGTGGGAGTAAATGGTCCAATCTGTAGTGAGTTATATACAGTAACATTACTGTGTGAACGACCTTTCTAGTTCTTGTTGATCCTTACCCTTGTCGTGAAAGGCTTCTCCTGCTTACACAGATGAAAATGGCTGATGGGAATAAATACTGAATATATGCTTGTATGTGTGAGATACGTAACTGTTACAAACACAGCTTTTCATTTATCTGTTAACAATGAATAATAAACACTACTTTTACAAGGTGAGTGCTGGGTTCAGTTCTGATATATTTTTATTTTTGAAAGGAGAAATATGTCTGTATATCATCACAGAATACTTACGGTCTGTGTGAGGCTACTTCTTGATCATTAATTTGTTTTTTATTTTTATGTTTGAATCTTAAGAGAAAATGTGTTGCTGCTCCACATCACTACTTATTCAACATCCTCAAATCCCCAAGGCAAAGAGTTTGGTTAGATACAAGCTGGCAGAGTAGAGATCATAATTATATTGAAAGGGAAGGTTTTTAAAATTCAAGATAAAAAAATGTGATGTGAAATACACAATTTGACTGAGAACTTAGGAAATGGATGGTCAGGATCCTACAAGAATATCTTTAAATACTTAAAGGTGCATTATGCGAGGCCTTGCATTATGCATTTATCATTCTCCCAACCTCAGTATTGTAGCAGAAAATATGGGTGATAAAAAAGTACTTCTATAAATCCTTGATTTTGATCAAGAAGTTGATACTTCTGTTACATGTTTCCCTCTGGAGTTTTCTAAAATTCTTTAGAAACTATAGCCTGTATATTGCAGAATGGTAATTGTTTTATCTGTACTGAGATTACAAGAATAGGTTTTTTTGATAAATACATCCAAATTTAGCCCAGTGAAGAAATTGCCACTGAAACTCAGTCACACCTATACACCACACAAAGTCAAGCACCCTTCAGTGTACAGCGTCACTACACATAGTTTAGGACAGGAATTGAAGATACTGAAAATCAGTGAAACTAAAAGAAACAAAAGTATTAATGTGGTACAAAAATAGCTTGACCCTGTACTTTCTTTGCCACAAAGTCTAGAAGATTTTTAAATGTCTACATACACATACTAAGGACAGAAACATCTGCAAAAGTTAAACCAGCATTATGCTCAAAGCTGTAACATGGCTGAAAGATGCAGCTCATACAGTGGAAGCAGTATTGCCTTTTCATCCTCTGAAATTCAGCACCTGAGCTGAATCCACTGAATTGCGCGTTGCTTGACACATTCACAAGTGTGATAAAAAGAACTAGACCATATCCCAAAGGGACAGAATGAAAGAGAGAAAAAACCCAGTAAAAATAAAATTCTGTTGCAGGTACTTCCAGATTTTCTGTACTTTCCCCCAATTTCTGCATCTTTAACAAGGGAGGTTCCCGTCTTGTTTTGTGTGCTTTGTAAATAGTAGCAGCTATTATTTATTCAACATATTTGCCTTTTGTCATATTTGCTTTAATTTTTAATATTCACATTGATATTCTTCTTCAATAGCACTGTGTACAGGTGCATAGCTGTTTGTATTTATTTGTTAGTGTGATGCTAATTAAATATGTGTTTCATTAAACTTATTTTAAAAAAGGAGAAGTTGAGAAGAGTGAGCATACTGAAGTGCAACACCCCAAGGCTCTGAAAAAGCTTCCACAGCTGAGTTGTTAAAAGTAATGTGGGCAGCAGGATTGTCAAAAGCATCTAATGTTTTCTGCACAGTACCAAGTTTAAACAAAATGTGTGTGCTAAAGGTAGCAGGTAAAGTTAACATGTATCTGTCTACTTAGAATATTCATGCCTGCGAATCAAAGCACTTCAGTTACTTTTCCTCTGGCTGCTCCCCTGGCTGGCTTTTTGCCACATGCATTATTTTCTTAGAAGATTCCTTTACAAAGATGTACAGAGATACATCACGCATAAATGAGTATAAAGTGATCGCCTGCTTTGACTATCTTTGCACGGTGAATACTAAGGAACTGTTTTTCTCTTCAAAGCCTAGGAGCCCAAGTCCCTGCCCATCTTCTTAAATCCACTGAATCTTCAGTGTTGCCCTCTGACATCCCAATCCTGTAAACTGTATTCTGAAACATCTGGATGTTCCTGCTGGCTGTGCCACAGTCACTACATGTTTTCTAGAGCGATGCAGCCCTGAGGCATAGCAAATGCAGCAACAGAATGGCTCAGTGATAACCTTAACTTTAGGATGGGCACTTGTCGAAACTCAAGGTACAAACCTGCAAGGGATATTTTCGATCCTGTGGCTGGCTGACCTTTCACAGGTAATCCTGTTGAGTTTTGCCACGCAAGGCTACGCCCACTGATCCTGCCTTCACTAGCTTACCCATAAAGTGTGACAGCTGACAGTAACAAGTTTTAGTGAAAAATGAAATTTGCTTTTGAAGTGTGTGAATGCTCCTGTATTTAAACTATCACCAAGCAAAATACCTGGTGCCAACACCACCAGAACAACCCATTGAATATCTCAGATACATGGGATACTCCTAAAGGCAAGTTTTTCACTGGGTATCTGATCACGGGAACTGGATGTAAAGAAACACATTGAAAGATGGCAACTGCCAGCTACACAAAGGCTGTATTTACCACTGGGGAGAAAGAGTGGGAAAAAAAGCATGTGACTGGCACAGGAACAAACACATCAAGCTGGAGCACCAGGAATTATGACATGAACACAGTGTATCCGAGATTTGCAGGAATATTCTAGCAATTGGTAGATCTTGCAGTAATGGCACATAAAATGAAAGGATCTGCATGGGAAATCACCAGTTTATGCAAAACAAAAGGGTAGGAAGATGAGAAATTTTTCAGAAGGAACATTTTTCATGCATTTAGCCTGACTACTAACAGAGAGATATGATGATGGTGGACACAGAGAGAATGACCCGAGTGTTAGATGAAGTCAACTGGCATTAGCTACAAAAATGTTCTTGTTAGAAGGAATAACGATGGCTTCAAGAAAACAGAAATAAAATAGAAGTTCTAATAGAAGGTCTAGGGCATGAAGCAAGTCTGCTGCAAAAGATTGCAAGAAGGCAGTTGTAACAATCTCAGCATATGTGAAGAATGAACTTGGAAGGATACTGTACATGAGAATATATACTAGAGTGCAAGGAATGATAAACAGAAGAAAGATCAAGAGTGTGCAGAACAAGCAGAGTGAAGAATGGCACAGAACAAAAAGGTTTAGAGATAAACAGAGTTATGAAGCAGATGCAGAACACAAAGTGCAAGAATGTCATTCAGCTCCACTGTCACAGCTGCACTGGCAGATGGAAAAATACAAATAAGATATAAAACAATGCTCTGAGATCCATAAGGTGTCTGTTCCATGGTTACAATGGTCCTAAATGCACCAGTTCAGTTTTAAAAAAGAATCAGTATTTAATCTGTAAGTATTTAAATACAGTATGTTCTGTGAACATATAGACAAACAAATGCTTCTCACATGAATTTACTCTCTTTAGCCATTTACTTCTGTCTTGCCCTTAAGGTTTGGACAGCAGTAAGATCCAAAAGAAAAATCATGTGATAAAAATTATAGATGATCACACAAAAAAAGGGATGTCTTGGTCTTTATTTATAGCCAATTGATCCATATAAACAGCAGTTGGCTGAGACAGAAAACCAACAAAATTGAATTCAAATTTAGGCATATTTAACAACATGTGGAGTGTTTTCGTTCAACTGGGAGATTAAATTTTTATTATTATTTCATCAAACTTTAACTATCATCTGGAAGAAGTAACTTGTTTTCATTATTTCCTTAGGATATTTAATTCTTTTACAGTAAAATATTAATGCTCAATCATGTATATTTTCCTTCTGTTCCTCATTCTCTCCAGTTTGTGACCATTTAAATGTTAAAATAACATAACTTCTTCCTTAGCATTCAAAGACTATTTCCATGATGAAATAAAATTTATTTACCACTGCATGTTTATTATACATGAAAAGACTGAAACAGAAACTCTTCCTCAAAGACCTTATAATCTACTGCATACGGGGGAGGGGCAGAAGGGCAATTTGGTAACGGACAGAAGTTTAAGCGATACTACCTAGGCTATTGATAAGGGAAAGTTAAAAGACTGCTTAAGACATGTTGTAAAATCCTAAAGTCACTTGAGTGTCTTTAATGATTTCAGTGGACCTGATTTTCTAGGCAGAATTTACGGAGGAATTCAATGAAAAACAGAGAAGTTACTCAGTAGACAAGAAAGAAAGATAGTTCCAGATATGAGCTAATTATACCAGAGACAGTCAAGATAAAGAAATAAAGGTCATATTAGGAAGAGGGATGAATAGATTGAGTGAAATAGCACAACAAAAGGTTGTAACAATGAGAAGACAATTTTCACTGATGAACAGTACTGAGGAATATGTGGAAGGAGCGAGAACAAAAGGAGGAAAGAACCAAAATGGGAAGAAGACAATTTCTGCACATCCATAGGGGTAGCAAAAGAGACTCAGACTGGAGGAGTATAATTAAGTCAATACATAGATTCCAAAGTAAGATATGAATAGAATAGAGGAAAGAAAAGCAAACCATTATAAATGTCAAAGTTAACATAATATTTACAAGATAGACAGTAAGGAATGACTGGATCAACACTGTAGAGATAAAAGTAGAAGAGGTAGGTGATAAGATCAGCTATAAAGATGGTAACGTTCAGTCAAAAAATAGCAGACACTATTTCAAAGTGGTAGTTCAAGAAATTGGATGACAGGTCAGGAAGAAAGACAGTTATTTAGGATTCATCTGAATACGAGTATTGGCTATGTCATTCATGCATGTCACAGAAGGCAGGAGAGAGCTGGAGGTGGAGTAATTTAACAGTGAACACCAGAAATTATTCTTCAATCATTACCATACTAGCAGAAATCCCCTACAAGCTGACTATGATGGCCTATCAGTTAAGACATGAACTGTCTGATTAAGAAGCCGGAGTAATGGTTTCTGAGATTATTTTTTGATTCTGCTTGACTCTGCTACAAATAACCTTAACACAGAGAAGTGTATTAATTAGTACGTAAAGTAATTAATGATAGTGACATAGCTTGCACAATAAGTAGTCAACCTAAATTAATATTTTGCAGCTTTCGGACAACTAAAAGATTTAAGTATTGCAGATATAGAACAGGGTGCTGTAGTATTAGTCTAAGTACAGGCACAGAACTGAAGTCTAAAAACTTTTCCAAAAAGTTTAAACACAATAGTGACACATCTTAACTAATTACAACGACACTAATTAATCTATCATTGCTTAGCCATTCTTCAAAAACATTTATTTCCTCACAGTTCATTCTCTGATTCTTCATCATGCCTGATATAGAACAGAAATAAAGAACTATTTTGATACCAGTATTCTGATGAGTATTTACAATTACTCTATACAGTTATTTCTAAGAATCAGGGAAGAGTTAAAATAATATTAAAATTTATCATCTTTAGTTATGCAAAACGAAATCATAAAGACCAGGAATAGCTTAGATTTGCCATAGCCTCCTGTCAAATTATATATGGTTATTCATAGTTTAATCCTATACAGAAGTGAGGAGATTGTTCCATTGCTATTCTGCTGCCAACATCAAACAGGGCAAATACTAACGCTGGGGTTTCCTTCACATCAACCCCCTTCATTCACTTCCCATATGTGAATGAGCAGCCACACTGTAGTACCAGCTCCTGGTCATTACCAGTTAGTGCAGACCTCGGTACCTGCAGCAGATTCTGCTGAACTCAAGGGAGCACCGCACTGCTTGAACAAACGAAAGAACAGAAGTGTCTGACATTTGGTTAATTCTTAAAACATCCCTTTCTAAAATGTACACTGAAAATCTTGTAGGGTTCCAATAACTGGGTGGATTAGCTTAATGCCTCTCAGCACAGCCACTTCCATTTTACTGTCTGCCCTATTTCCAAGAATTTGCCACTTATCTTGTCTCATACACAGGCAGTAAATCCCTGGGGCACTCTGCAGAAGTTCTGCTCCAGCACTTGTAGCACTCTGCACGGTGAGATCGTGGATTGTTTTGGAGATTTTAAACTACCAATACAAAAGGCTAAAACCAGACAAAAACCCTTCCAAGATTATCTAGAATGTGTCAATGAACATTTGGCTATAAAATCAATACCTAATGCTTTGAGCTGTGTAAACCACAGAGACGTTCGAAAATAATCCTCTCTGGAACCACACACATGAGAACATACACATTCATTCGTCTGATTACATGAAGATACTCTTAATGTGATGTGTTAAAACAATAAAATTATTTGAATGCTACCTCTGCTGAGTATCACATAATTTATACCTTCATTTCAGTTTTGAGTGAAAAGCTCTCTCTCTCCTTAGTGCTACATATATTAAACCAAAATCATTATTTGCTTCAATCCCTGCTAGTAACGTTATTCCACTTATTATAATGAAGTTAAGTGCTTCAAAAAGTCCTTCATGTGTCATCATCATCTGCGTGCTAAGATGAAGTGACCATATCTACCACTTCAAAAAGCATTCTCCTTGCTATGGATACCCATTGACATATGCCCTGCTCAAAAGACCCCTTCTCATTTCCTGGAAACTGAGCACGGTGCTTAGTGAAAAGCTGTTCACCACCCATCTCAACTCACAAAAACATATCTACTGCTTGAATGCAAAGAAAAATGACAACTGCACTAACATGATTTCAGTGCATCTAGTGTTCATAAAGAAATAACAATTTCAAGCTGTCACGCTGCTGAAGAATTCTAAAATTGCTGTTGATGCACCATGTAACCAGTGAACAGGTGCTAGAAATGATTGGAGAGCAGTTCATATTAAATAGAGACCTTTGGAAAAGAAAGATACATTCTGCCAGGCAAATTTGGAGAGGTTCAGCTGATAACGCATATTTATGAATACTGGCAAGCAATGGCAAAAGAACAGGAGGTAGAAAGAAAAAAAAATCTTGGATGAACACAGTGATATCACAGCAGAAAAGCAGACTGTTTCTCCACTGAGAGATTATAGCCATACACTGTGCAGGACGGTCAAACCTTTAATAATAACAATGACACAGCACAAAAAAAGTCTTCCATCTTGAAAAGAAAAATCAGCCACTGCATTTAATGAAAATCCTATTTTCCTAACGCTATTGGTATCTGAAGGACAATCTAGGTGCTTCGAGACACCCCATGGCCATTATCTCACAGAAGGTTAAATGGAGTTACCAACTCTTCAGCAACTTCTCCTTTTTACTAAACTCAACAGCTTAACAGATTCAACTACAGATCCAAAACAAAGATAGCCAAAGGTGTGTAGAAAGCTGTTTCAGCCAGCGTGTAAAACAGTGGGAAGCATTTGGCAGGTTTTAATTTAGAACTAAGACAGTTCCTTCCAAAGAAACCAGACAGTTCAATGCCCCTTTTGTACCTCTGAGTCTCTACAGCTTCTAGTGATCGTTTGACCAACTTGCCTTTGCCAGAGTGACTGCAGCCGTGGGGATGGGGGTGTGGAGGGATTTTTGAGGGATGAAGAGAGAAAAAGTATTAACAGTTACAAGTAGAAAATCAAGCAAGATCATAGGAAGCGGAACTTAAATGGCTGGTATCAAACACCCACTGTCCTGTTACCTCCTACAAAACACCTAACAAGATGCTCAGTGAGCTGGCATAGTTGTGCAGTACCTGCTAACCTCTATGGAAATTGTGCAGAGCTCTAAAACATACCGCGTATGATTCAGATGCCACAATTGTGCCACTTTGATGTATGGGCTTACATGAAGCAAAAAGGACAGAAAAATAGCTACAAGAAAACAAAGATAATTTTGTGTGTTCTTTCCTCGTGTTCTGATTGAGTGTTTTAAACCGCCACAGACTATCAGGCTGCAGAAGCCAGTACATGGCTGGGTGCGACAGGTAGTACACACTCACTAATTTTTTATGTAAATATGGATCTGAAAAAGGCAAAACCAAACGCCCAACTATCTATTATACACAGCCACAGTCAGGTAGCACTCTGCAGCAGATGGGCGTGTATAAATTGCACTTTGATCCTTGGTCAGCCACAATATTTTACTCCTGTAGTTATCCTACACTGGAAAATAACTGGGGAAAAAAACCCTCCTTTCTGAAATTCCCTGACAATGTTTGCTTTCATGACCTTTTGGTTTTAGTTAATTCCAGATTATGAAATTATTGTGTAAGCAAGCTATTTTCTAATATAGAATTTCTCACCTTTATTTCAGTGGCTGAATCCTTGATTCTATACTGTGGGATGGCAGACGGTAGGGAATGATCTGATACTATGGCAGTGAAAGTGCCAATCAGATCTTCTCAATACTGTATTTCAGTCAACTGACTCTAAATAAATCTAAATTTGCATAACCTCTATTCTCCTAGCCTTTTATAAATTCAAATAAAACATCAGCATTTGGGAAACAGAAGCAGGTCGACAAATATATACCCTTGGAGAAGTACTGCCAGCTCCTTCTCTGTGCTTGAATCTCTCCCCTTTCAGACAATAACAGCAGATAGCATATTCCCAAAGCTTGTGTAAGACACATGGGTTTGAATTCAGGAACAACAATCTAGAGAAGCTTCCAATGAGATCTAGTCCACAAAATGTGTATTCAGACCTCAACTTATGTGAGGTTCCTGCAGACTCAAGGCTTCTGGGTTTGAACCCATCCTTAATGGCAACAAATCCTTCAGGTATCCCCTACTATCTTTGAAATTTTATTCTAGATTGGCAGAAGAAGAAGATACAGATCAGACTTTGGCAGAGCAAAAAATACAAAATACAATGTCAAGCATAAAGTGTCAACAGCTTTAATTGTGGTTTGTAATTAATATGACAGACACGGGTGATAAAAGTCTTGCATCCAATAGCCAGATACCAGTTTTTGGGTTCTACATAAATGGTGTTTGTTAATACCATAACTGTCAGGTCACATGCAGGTGTAGCAAGAAGCTCGTTTCTTGGTTCACCCAAGAATCTGCATGGGACTTCACAAACTATTACAATGATTCATGCAGCAAAGGCAGGAAAGCAAGGATCTATTAAGACTGCTAAGCAAATTGGGCCAGTAAAGACCAAATAGGTATCAAAGTGGCAAACAGAACACAAAGGCACACAGCGACCTTAACAAAATCACACACACACACACTAACAGAGGCTCTTCTACTAATTATACGGGTATTTTGCTAATGTGCCAAGAGAGATGAGTATAGAGAACCCAATCACTCTGCTGTGTCTGCTTCTCAAATCTTTCAAAGGTCAAAATGAAACTGGAAGTAATCTAAAATGTCCCGCTCTTACCCCTCTGTCCCCAGTGATATTTTTGAACCACGTGCTGAACTAAGCAGCTTGCCACAGAATGTACTTGGCTATGTCTCCACAGAAGGGAGTATATGAAAAAGCACTTAACATTGACCTATTTGTGCTCCTATTTTAATCAACTGGAAAACATAGGCTGGTCAAAAACAGACACATCTGAAAGTCCTACCTGTAAGCATGAACGTTACAAAGAGATGTGAATAAGTAGTATTGATAAGTGCCATGGTCTCCTAGGGCTCTGTTCTCCCAAAAGAGATGAGATTACTGTCTGGTTCTCAGGTTCCTGAGCATAACAGACAGATTAGACTTGGACAACAGAGGAAGGACAGACATACAGAGGAGGGAGACACCTGAGGAAATAGAACGTGCGTTAAAACAGGTGCAGTAAAGCACATTGGTGCGTGCTGCAGAGTGGATGACAAGTTCAATGCTAGGAGCGACTGCCCTTAAACTGAGTGAGAGAGATACTGTGGTATCTTAAGATGCAAGGTATACCCTTTAATACAACTGCTTGTATATTTTTAAGATAAATCCTGACTCGAGTAGCAATCACTTGTTTGCTTAAGTATTACTTTTTATTTTCAAATACGGCTTTAAACTTTCTTTGCCACAGGCCTCCCCTCACATTCTTTATATTTTATTTGCTGTAGAGCATGCAGTTTTGGTTTCATGCTGAATTCACATTTTTTGTTTGCTTATATATTTCAAGATCTCAGTCAATCATGTTGTCAAAACAGTCTTTTTGCATCATCTACCTACCACCACTTGTCATTAGAGATGTTTAAAGCTCCACTGCTGTAGAAAGTCTGATTTACACTCTGACATCTCCCACACTGAGCTTATTATAATTGTCTATAAACTGCCCTTTCACAAGCTTTAATTAGGAAATAACAAATGGTTCAGGAGCATGCTGTTAGGCAGTTTATTCTTTCTAAATTCAGTATTTCCGCTGTACTCTACTGATCACAATGTCATGCTATGCAACAATCATGTTGATTTCTAAATTTTTACTTTAACATTTAAATCTCTTCGTGACCTTTTCCCTTCTCCTCCTCCTCCTCTGCTTGAATACATTTTACAGTTTTCTGAATTGTTCTAGATGCAATGTTTCTGAGCTGAAACAGAAATAAGCTAAAAATAAGTACTGCACCATCAGAAAACGTTTATTTTATTAAAGGCCCACTGGAGAGGTGGCTTTCTTGGTTACACACAGTAGTCTCTGCATTCTAATATACCACTATAGCCTTACAATTTCACTGAGGACTTTAATAAAAAGTCTGAGATGAATTATATTGTTCAGTGGCTTGGAGTCACCAATTCCAGAAAAGGTTATATAGTTCAATTAACTAGTCACCACGTTGCCAGAGCTTATTTTATACAGTAAAATTAACACTGGGGAAATGCATCTATAGCAGCTGCTGCAGACTACAGTTCTATATCAAACAAGGTCTGAAGAGATAATCACACAGACCCCAAAATAAATGGAAGAGGAAGGTCTAAAGGTCGAACGTGAATACAAGCTTTCGGATACATATCTATGCATCCCTTGTTTGCAAAACATTGTTTTCTGTGTCTATAAATGGATAGTTTATTTAGAGAAAAAGATTGTTTCAACCTCACTGATACAGTCCTGCACTACCTATTTCCTTGAACTTCACAAAAGAAAATGTTTTAGTATTTATGAGGAAAAGTCACAGCCTAGTCCACCTGCAATCAGTCACTGCTGTTTTGCAGGAGAATAAAGACTTCTGAACAGTTTCATCACTAGAATTGCCTATCTAACGACAATTCTATTCTAAAATCTTGTTTTCACTGCACAGCACTGATTGCAGCAACAAAAGGTTTGAATGGGCTCAAGATATTTCTCTAACTTGCTCAGATGCTATTTCTCATCTGAGAACTGGTTATTGTTCAGGTATGTTCAGGCATATTCTCTTCAGTACCAGGTCAGACTACTTCAAACCCCTGTTACAATTGTTTTGGTACCAAAACAGCAAAGGAATGCATGTTTTGTTCAAACGTCTTTTCCTTAGTATCTCACAACCACTAGTTACTGTTTTGTGTAAGAAGTTTCTGCATAGCTTGATGTCCAGCTGCAGGGGGTGGCTGGGCCCTCCGATGGCATTCTGCTGCCACAGGCACTTTTGGAAGGAAAACTAGAGAAAGCATTTGGAGTTTTACTGTTTTGAGTAGTCTTCCAGTCTAAGCTTAGACTCTGCAAAGACATAAGAATCAGCATGCACATATTCATGGAGAACTCGGCAGCAAGAAGCACAAATGGCAATGAATAGCATTTATGCTTCCATATTGTTTTTTTATAGCGATATTCAGGTTAGGGACAAAAGTGTATTCATTGCATGCTGATAACTTATTAAGATAAACACGCTGAAACAGCAACTTGCTTTGTCAAAGCCTGGCAACGTAGAAAGTTTCCCCACTTGATAACTGATACAGTTTTCTTCCATGAAGACACATCTTGGGGTCTGTTCATGAAGCCTAAAACCTGCCTCTATAATGGGCATTTTGCTGAACTGCTTTCTGTGATTTTTATACAATAAAAAAATATACAGAAATACTTATACAATACTTCATTAAACCTACCGTATGGCACTTTCCTTTATAATACACAAATATGCATTTTTTTGACATATGAAGATAGATGCATTATTATAGAAGCGGTGTATTGGAGTGCACTGTTGATCAAACTAAGCCTAACCTGTTGAAAATTGTTTTTCTGCTTTTTAGCTCCAATCACTCATCAGCTTGCACAGAAATTCAGTGAACATCTTTCTCAAAGGGTTCTTCAGGGAACAGAATACATAGCATGTTTAAAAACTGATATATTTTGTTGTAATAAAATGTTTGGCTTTGAGTACATAGACTGATATTCTCTGTCAAAAAGTGTTAGATCCCTAGGTAACTGTATAACACCAGAGTATTATTTGACACATTTTTGAAGTCTACTTTGTGTATTTTTATCTATTATTTTATTTATGTTTGGTGCTAGGCTTTATTTTTATTTATTCCCATTTGTTACTTCCAAAGTTCAGTCCTGGCATTTCATCTGTACATACTCAGTACTTTTGGCATGCTCAAAGAGAAACTATTGGGATTGGTATGTGTAAAATCTGTACTAGCCCATGCAAACCATAAGACATCTAAAATGGTGTAATAGCTTGAGAGAAGGCCAGATTCAACTGTGTGCTGAGTAACTTCCAAAGGATAGTGATTTTCCAGTTTCCAGGAACGTCTTTATGTTACAAATATAAAGAACCATGTTCCATTTCTTCTAGATCTGACTTAAATTCTCATGTACTTATAAGACCTGTTATAAATCCTGGGTTTGTCTACTTTTCGTGATACAATGCGTTATTATTGTTGTACATAAAATAAATGACAATGAATCTCTCAAGGGTGAATTATTCTATATTAAAACAAGAAGTGAAACAACATGTAAATTGTTTCCCAAGTTCCAAGGAATAAAAATAATGATGAAATTTTAAAATACTAATAAATAACTGATTAGTTACCACTCTTTATAATATCTCTACTCTGCAGAATGTTCTGCCGGGTTGAGTTTCCCAAGGCAAAAATACAGTTCTAGTTTATAAATAAATTTTCTGAACCCACAGGAACACCTATACAGAAGTTACAAGCAACAAACCATCTCACAGGAGTTTGTAATATCCTTCCTTTTTACCACGGGAGGTTTTTTGCACTGGTCTGTTTCGACAGACAGAGTCTGACTGTAATCATAGTTTCCTGAATATTTTGCTTACTCCTCATTACATACACATGCTTTTTTTTTTTGCTTTTTTTTTTTTTAAACAGGGAGATTTATTATACTAGCAGCAAGACTTTACAAATTACAACAGGCAAAATTCGATATCATTTGGAAGGATCCATCTGAATCTGTTTAAAAGGTAGTATGTAAATGGCCAAATCATGTAAACACTGTATGTTAAGACAACTATATGAAATCCAAGGCAAATATAACAAACCCAGAGGGAACCATCTTAGTGTTCAGATACACAATTTAACCCAAACAGTATCACTTATAAGTTTTTGTATTGGTCTCCATAAGATTACTCCAGTAATTTGCACTGAGAAATCCCTATTTTTAGTATGTAAGCAAATGGAAGAATCTGAAAAAGAGTTTCCCTTTTATTCCATTCTAATATTTAGCTGCTTCTTAATATTCAGAGTTCATCCTCAATTCCTCAAAAGCCCTTTGTTATAGGTTAACAATGATAGCCTGACAATGCAGTTATTTCTGCCATACGTTACAATAATAGCACATTTTTCCTGTGAATGCATATATATCTGAAAAGTCCTAACTGAAGTTTCTCTGTGTTATGAAGGTACATAGATTGAACCGTATATCACCTGTAAGCCTGTTCCTCCCAAATGCATGACAAAGGCTTTGGATACATAATGTACAACAGCTGTCACAGATGTAATGAATGCCTGCACAGAATACTTCAGACAGATATTTGCACTAGTATTCACTATAGGAGATGTACTGTTTATTGTGAAATTTATCTGAAAAAGTAGCTTTTGTAACTGAAGAACTTCTTGCCTTTCAGTATATGTAAGATAGAGAACAGATGCACAAACCCATTCCCTCTGTGGGTGCTTTTAATGCTATCAAAAATTCCTTCCAGGAATTCAATTTCTGAAAGTCAGTAAAAGCATAGAGAGGCCTAGAATTCAGGGTAGCATGAGAGTACCAAAATATGGTGAAGTCTCTGAAAACACTGAACATTTAATGGATTCAAATAAAGGGAGAGGAAGAAGCAGGGATATTATTTTCCTATGATCTTTGTTTTCTTCCCTCACTTTTCCATTCTGCTGTGCAGTCTCAAGCACAAGTACATACAGTCCTAATTAGAGTTGGAAGCCTTCATGGGGAGGAAGAGCTGTGCCAAATGACACCACAAAGCTTCAAATCTGTAAGACTAAATACCCCCATAAAGTCGTAGTTAGCTGTGTCTGCACAGTCTTTTGGAAAGGGATGCGAGCTCCCTGGTTGTGAGCCAAGGAAAAGCCACGTAGCAGTGACATTAACCTGAAGTTAGTAAGACCAGCTAGGAGGTACCTGCTGCAGAGGCGGAGGTAGACAGGTTCTTTCTTGCTGGTTCCAGTGTTCTGTGTTGACTTTACGAGCTTTTTGAAAAAGAAATAGAAAGCACAGAAATCTTGGTGGGCCACGTAAGGAATCATACAGTAGCTAAATAGTGGCAGAAGGGCTGATGGCTGTGAGGATCAGGACCAAAGTCCTAAATGAGTGACAAATAAGCACTGGGAATCAGTGGAAGGTACTAAAACGTCAGGATGCTGAAAACTAGATGAATTACAGAGACCATTGGTTTTGATAAATAGCTGTCTTGAAATACAGTTGTAATACCTTATTGGATAAAGCACTGGTTGCTCTTCAGCTGAACAAACAGGTCAAGTACATGTCCGGGCAAATATCTGTTCTTCAACATTAAATAGAGAGTTGCAACTCTGTTTCTTTTCTCTGTCAGTTTACTTTTGGATGCATTTTGGCTTCTGCTGTACTTGTGAGGATTTAAATACGACATATCAGAGCTGGAAGGGCCATTTAACTACGTCTTGGTAATGTGTCTATACTCCATTCAAAACCAGATTATTGATAGGATTTGTTCCAGATTTATATTTAGACCTTGCACAAGGAACACAGTCCTGATATCATTGATTAGGCAAACATTCTAGTTTGTTAAATAATACAAATCCAGAGAAGGGCTCACCACTTCTGTGAGTTAAGACTCGCAATCTAATTATCCTGTCAAAATGACACATTTCTGAAGGTTTTACACCTAACTGAACTCCGCTATATTTTCTAAGGGGTTCTATCATAGCCCAGCTAGAGTAGGTAAGATTTATAAGAGCACACAATATTTTATATTTATGTCATACCTTTCATCCTGACATATTTCAAAATCTTAAATTAAATTATAATTTGGACAAAGGTAATTTTTTACGTCCCTGTGGTACAGCCCTATTCTATGGTGGGATGAACTAACCGTTATTTCAAAGACCACAGCACACCAGGTTTGCAAAACCAAAATCCCAAAGTGACTTTTAACCTAAATGCAGATTAATATCAACAACTAATCATTTGGGTATATAGTTATGTCTCAAGATTGACTAAGCAAGTCAAAAATCGCTTCTCGCAGGCTGCTAAATGCCAGTTAGTGGGGGGCTTTTTGCTTTTTTGTTTGTCTTCTATATGAAGAAAGACTTTTGCCTACCTGAGCCAGACCCAGAACTGTCAGCTGCTCCACAGTTCCTGCAAAAACCACTGAGATGTCCAGATCCTGAGAAGTATTTGAAACTAATATTTGAAACCATCTGGTCAAGAAAAATATTCTGAAGCTTGACAAAAGACAACTGGCAAGACACAGAGGTATAATTAATTCAATTTTATACCCAGACAGAGGCAATAATATGGCATGACTAGGAAAACCAATAATTTAATTTCTCTGTTGCAAACTTTCTGCCACTCTGTAAGAATAACTACAACTACTGCTGTCTGAAAATGTTTTCAGCAAAAGCCTTAACGTTCCAAATGATCCTGCAAATCTCATTTCTGTATGCTTTTTAAGTTCTTTAGTTCTGAATCAGCAGACTAAAAGTGTGTTTAAACACTGCAGGTAACCATTTCCCATGGAACAAATAGGGAGGAAATCAGGTTATAGTGAGGGCACCCAGCAGGACTCTTCTACTGTCTACTCAGTGTCAATGTAAACTGATTCCTTTAAGAAAGACACTCAGGGAGAAGTGAACAGATTGTGGGAAACATGTTCTGCATGCAAGAAAGAGCAAAGAGATGGAATACTGGATACTATGAGATAATTATGCACAGGGAAAAAAAAGAAGAATTGGGCAGGACAGCAACAGAATAACAATATTTCAAGAGATGGGAGCTGTACAAACTAGGCTGACTTGCAGCAGCACAAAGCAAATAATAGATAAGCATCCTCTCTTTCACTTCTTTGCTTGCTTACTAATTCTTTCACGTAAAGTAACTGCCACATTGCAAGTTTCTGATGGTTTCTTTATCATTGTTCAGGTTACTAAAATTACTGGTTTTGCTAAGCATTCAGTTATGAACTAAATAAGAAACATACTACAGAGAACTGTAAATGTTTATGCATTAAAATACAAAAACCAAAACACTTTCAGACTGTCCAAAAAATTATGACAGCTGAAAAACTGAGAAAAGTTTGCTGTAATAAGCACAGAAAAACACCCAGAAAGGTGCCAAGTAGGCACAAATCTTAAATATAGGTAGCCAGATACCTCTCTACATGTGACCTTCACTAAGCTATATGGTGACTATAAGGAACAATATCGCCCCAGGTACAATCTCATAACACATCATGTCACACACTACAAAAAAGTGAGAGCAATCAAAGGAGAATGCAATTGGAAGTGTGCTTCACTGATGCAATGTCAAGCTGTTTAAATAGGATTCAAATATTTCTAACAATGATCTAGCAGAACAGAACACATTGACTACCTGAAGAATGGGATTACTTTAGTGATTAACATGTGATACAGTTATTTTGACACAAAGTTTTATTATTTTGCAGCTCTGTACTATAGACACATTAAAGGGTCTACAAAAGTGATACACGGCCAACAGAAATGACCCATCAGAAACCCTCTGGACCAAACCAGTTTCTTTGGATACTGCAGCAGCATCTAGGGGAAAGGGCTCTGTGTACACTGGAATGCTGCTGTGGTCTCGTCCACGTGAGTGATCTGAGCACAGCCTAAAGGTAAAGGAAAACAAATTCAACTGTTCTCTGATTTCAAATCCACTGAATTTTTGTGGGTTTGACATTTCATCTCTTGATGCATTTATATTTTTTTTAGTAGAAATAATATAATTAAAGATAGAGGCTGAAAATATCTGTTGGAAAAAATGTGGTAAATATAGAGCAGGGAAACAAAAGCTACCAACAAACAGAAAAAGCATTATATATACATATCTATATACACACACACACACCCACCTCTCAAGCATAGAGCACTGTGTGTACAAGAGATAACTGACCTGGGCCAACTGAGGACTCTAAGCATCCTTTTTCCTTTCCCGCATATGCACAAGAAGAAAAAAAAAAAATAAACTGACAACTTAAAACAAACATAAGGTTTTCCATGATAGGCAAAAATCTAGTCAAAAAAGTTCTTGAACCTTAAACCAGATGACCTCTGCTTGTCTGTTTTAAATAATCAGTAAGCCTATGGCAATGTCGTAGCTTTTGTTTATCTTATTTCTGAATCTGCTGCTTTCCTTCTAAAACCTCTATAAACAGAACAACAGCACAAAGGCAAACAGTGGCTTGAGCACTATGATGCAATATTTGGCATATCAAGAAAATAAAACCTAATTTTAGACTGTGACAGAGTGAAAGCCATGATTTTGCTAGTTTGAAGCTTTTGCTGTATGAAAAAGGAAGAGGACCATGGCACAAGTCATCACTAGACAGAATTCCGAGATTCTTCCACCTAATTCACAAATTCAAGTTATCTCAAGAGCATGAGAACAAGGTAAAATAAAATAAAAAAAGAACACAACAGATAGTCGCCAAGGAGCGGTAGCTGCATAAATACCACTATGACACTACAGGTTCCCTTAAGTCACAAATAACAGAGGGTATATATGCTGCTGTGACTACAGAATGTGAGAAGGAAGGGGTAAGTACAACAAGCACTTGTAGCCTTGCTATAATACAAATCATATATTTCAAAATCGGAAAGGTTTCAGAACTAATGAAGTAAGAGTAAACAGTAACTGCATTGCTGAAAAACTAGTCGACAAAATTAGGGAACAAGTGAAACACTCCGGAATTGCTAATATTTACAGAAGCTTACAAATGACAAGCATGATAATCACTAAAACCAGCAACAGAAGAAGCCCCAATATTGTAATTGCAGGAAAAGATAATCGTGTGTATAATAAAGTGACAAAGAAGATTGTGGTAACCAGGAGATCAGAAAGGATTCTGTAAAGGGTAATACAAAAGAGGGAGTAATACTGCATAATTTCAGACACCAAAATGAGGAAGCTGGGGAGGAAGAAGATATGGGAGTAGGAGGGATTTTATAACATGCTTGATAGAGGTTTTTGGGATTTTTTTGGTTTTCAAGACCAAGCTAATTAGACACTGAGTAGTCATCTAGAACAAAGGTTAAGCATCAGCTGTTAAGACAGAACAGAGCACTCAAGGTGAACCTATCACAGACTTGCAAGTTGCAATAAAAGACAAAAGGAAGATCACAGAAACCTGCTTAAAATTTTAGGGACATAACATATGAAGTAAAAATTTCTCCTGTGGTTTTGTTTTTGTTGGGAACAAGTGGTACCCAACTGTTAATGGAAATATTTCCAAGTATATTCAAGAATTAGAATAACATCCACATAAGACAGACAAGTTTTACCTTGCAGAATGTAGTTGGTTCACTTTCCCACTTAATATGACATTATTCCTGGCAATGTGATTTCAACCAAATATTCACATTTATGCAGATCAGGACCTATATACCTCATCTCCAAAGCAGAAGGGGAAATGAATTCTACATGGAGGAGAATTATTCTGGGTAACACTCCATTCCATACATAATAATCCTTTATTTTGTTATCATTTGCACCAGTATATTATTGCTCTTCTAAAATAAAAGCATTTGACATCCTTTTGCAGTCATACTAGAAGTATAAGCATATTAGTTGGAAGAATCTCAGTGGAAACTCAATACCGTATAAATACCAGAAACAGACACTGGTTCAAACAGTTCTCTGCTTCGTGTGATCACTCAAACAATTCACCCCAGTCACTGATCATGCTTCTGGGCAGTGTCATTTTTTAAAGGGTATCTTCATCAACTTCTACAGCCATGTTGTACTGCTTTAGGCTATACTTGGGCTCTTCCCTGATGTCCAGAGGAGAGCTGCCTTATTACTGCATTTTCTATCTTTCACTCAAATACATGAGTATTTGACAGACTGATACTATATGTACTTATTAGAAATGTCTGCACTTCTAAAACTCTATAAAGATTTTCTAAATATTGTATTAAAATAAATAAAAGCATCAACAAGTTCAGCGAGATTGTATGGTTTAAAAAAATGTTTCAATGTTTTTTTCTGAAGAATTGTTTTACTAAATGCAACAGAAATATATGTATACATAATTAATTTTATCTGAAACACATATTGGTCATTGAAATGCAACTTTATCTTACAAATCCTAGATGGACTTCAGTTCTTTCCTTGACACGTTGCAAGGTGATACCCTTTTGCTTCAAGAATTGCACACACTAAATATATATACTTCGTATCTTTTTTCCTATTAATATTTATTTAAATTTTTTTTTAAACTTAGTTGCATTTTATAGTATCATAGAAAAATCCAGGCTGAAAGGGATCTCAGGATGTGTCTAACACAAACTCCTATTATTCAAAGGAGGCCTGGCTATGAGATCAGTCCAGATTACTCAGCACTTAACCTACTCATGTCTTGAAAACCACTCAGGATGGAGACTACTGCAACCTGTCCGCACAGCTTGTTTCTATGTTTGACTGTCTGAAAACTAAAAAAAACCAAATAAAATAATTTCTAAAAAATAGCTAAATAAAGAAGGTTACATTTCTTATTTGATAGGACAAATAAAATTGTCACTACCTTAAATAGGTGATTCCACATACGGAACTTAATTTGAATGATAACTAATTTTACTTGCACACACATAAGGAAGATGAGAAGGAAGGTTGTCAAGTACAAATCTGTGCTAAAATGCTGTCCCTAAAATGAGAGGCAGATCCTGAATCCAACAGCTTACTCCTCTGCTGATAGTGCTCCAGTTTAACCCAGAGTATTATACACATGTACAACTGAAGTGATGCAGTGAGGGAATTAGTCTCATAATGGCTATAAATGTGAAAAAAACTTCCTAAATAGGGTAAAAGCAAGTGCAAATAGAAAGCTAAAGAGAAAAGAGTTGAATATTTTCCTATGTAAGCATTAGGAAATGCAATATGACTATAAAACACAAAGGATACACATTTGAGGTGTGATACTCCAGGTGCAATACTTCTGGAAAAACAAATTTGGTGAAGCCTGGAAAATGACTAGATACATAAAATATCAAGCTGCAGAGTCAGTTAAGTGACAGGTAAATTAAAGCACAACAGAACAAGGACACTCATTTGGTTCAAGATTCTACGTCTGCAGCAAGAATTATATAAATAAATTGGCAGGCAGGCACAGACAATTCGTATAGAAGATGACAACAAAACCAGCAAAGAGTTATGAAATCGTGAGTTCTTATTACAGTTCTCTGAGACATATTTTAACCTTCCTGAAACTATTTATATCAGGGGAAACTCAGACACAAACACCAGAACACTGACCATGCATAACTTAACTTATTCACTTGTGCAGTCTTTGGAGACTGTAGTCTATGACTACAGACAGGAGTCCTGCTGACTTCAAGCCTTGTTAGGCAGTTTATGGTTCCATGGGTTACACCTGACCCACCAGGACAGCTCTCTGACCCATTGCCATTCACTTTCCTAAAGACTTCAACCAAGGCAGATAGCAGGATGGTGACATATCCTATTTACTCTGGTGGCTTACAAGTTGTTCCCAACAACCCTCTTTTCTGCAGGTGCAGTCAGAAGCAGCAGCCATGACAGGAAATCTTGTACGTTGATTAGAATATGAGCCAATCTCTAGGTAGTAACCATTACACTGTCATTACCCTTGAGGAAAGGACCATCGGAGAAGAGCCTTGAGTGGCTCTGTACCAGGCTATTTCACCTGCTTTTGCAAGAAAGACGAAGACCTAGCAGGACTGGTGAAAGGGCTATCAAGCATTCAACAGGCTGCCCAAGGAAGCAGCTGAGTCATCATCCCTGGACGTATTTAAAAGATGTGTATATGTGGTGCTTATGGACATGGCTTAGCACTGGACTTGGCAGTTAATGGTTGGATGCTGTGATCTTAAAGGTGTTTTCCAACCTAAATGATTCTGTGACTCTTGTCATAATTGTCATGGTTTTTAGCCAAGAGAGAATAAAGAAGAAAAAAAAAAAAGAGAGAGAGGGAAAAAAAGAAGAAAAATGTCAGTTGCTTCATCATCTGCAACAACAAAACTGCGTTAAATGTAATGCTGCTGCTAAAAAGTCTGAGGAAACTTTCTACAGGAATGACCAGACACACAAAAATCACAAAGTCAAGAAGTTTAAGAATGTCCTGGCTGAAAATTATCCCATCCTTAACTGAGACAAAATAATACTGCATTTTTTCTCAGTCCAAATTGTGTAAACTGAAAACATCTTCATTAAAATTGGCTTAACCTACAAGGTATAATCTTATACTGTAATAAACTAGGAATTTACTCATGGCCAATTATCCCGTATCAGCTGGGGGCAGGTTGAGGAGGGGGAGGATGAAGTTACCAACTGAATGTCAGCAATTTTTTAAATAGCTGAAACCCATTTGCTTGTTATAGCCCAAACATCATTTAATTATCATAACAGTACAAAACATGTGGCAGTTACTGACCAAAATCTCCAATTTAATTCTCTGCAGTCCAAATGTGCCAGGTATAAACCAAGAAGTGAATTTGACTTCTGAAAGGTACTATATATGCAACTCTCCGCCCAGGATCCTAATGATTTTAGAGAGCTTCTGTGAGGAATGACTTGAATAAAAGTATAAGGATTCAGTACTTTGAAGAAAAAAAACTACTTTAAAAGGTAAATTCTGTGTGCCTTGCATATGAAGAAGTCCTCTAGACAAGTTTCAAATGAGCCCTGCTGTTACCGCATCCACACTGCTCTATTCACAGTACAGAAAAAAGAAATGTAAACATGAAAGATCTTTAGAAAATGTACTTCCTTAGAGATTTTTTCTTCTTTATATTTCAGCTTGTTCCCTTTCCACTAAGCTTGTTTTTTGTTTTCTTTGCTGAAAGAAGTTTAAGCCTGATTGCTTCAAAGAATGCCAATAATCACATATCACTATCCACAATACCTTACAGGAAGCCCTAGTGTATGGAACTGCATTACCTTTTCCAACATTTTAGATCAGAATAGCATGAAACTGCCATTTCTCATGTCACAGAGGTTAGTTCTCTTTTAAGTTTGTATGAAACAGCTAGTAAAAAGTAACTATTACCTGAATCCAAACACACAAAATAATCCTAAGTGGCTAGCATTTTACTGATAGTTTGTGAGACGTGATTGTGTAATTTATCGAATCCAGCCACTAAATGACAACGTGAGCTGGAACTGTGCGAACAATTCTTTTCAGAGCCATATGCCTGCAAATCTTCTGAAAATTGCAAGCATGGGGGGGGGGGACGGGACAGGGGGATGGGGACAGCGACCTCAACAAAACAACAACAAAAAACCTCTCCCAAAACAAACAAGTAGTTGTTTTGAAAATCAAATTGAAAACCATACTGCTCCACCCAACTGAAGTGACTTCCACTCTTCCCTTCAAATGCTTATGTGTGAATCTACCAGGGTATATTTCAAAGAAATTACATGTGTAGCCTCAGATTGAACAGTTACAAGTCACAGCAGGTGACATGTTTTGTGTGCTGTTAATATGCAAGGTCAAGGTGACAGGACAAAATACAGTAAATAAAGATACAGCAACATACATGGAGAGATCCAGTCCTATAACCCCCCAAAGATTCCAGAACACAGACATTATTTACATGATTTGTAATAGAAAATAATTTGCTTTTTGCTGGTAGTAGTGATTATTTTTCCCCCAGAAAGCAACACATAAGCCTTTACTCAAAGCTGAATAAAACTTACTTAACAGTTAGAGTTACTAGTACCTTGTGAAAGCCAAATCAAACATAATAGAAGCAGGTATAACTTACATGAATGATCATGCTGAAGCTTCACATCAAGATATTGTGTCTCAAAGTCATGAGCAAGGTGACCTAACAAGAGTTTTGTACAAAGGGCTTGATTCACTGTTGCACACCCCTAGTTAAGTGAAAATCTGCCACAAAACATTGGACTTATGCTGGTTCTGCTTGAACCTATGCAAATGCAAACAATGACACACCAGCAGATCTGACCTTTCATTAACATCAAACTCAAAACACAAAGAGAGGCTGCACAGATCAGCACTGTCCATTCCTGGAATGGCTTTTTGCATTCAGGACCCTGCAGGATAACCAAGGATCCAGACACACACTTTATAGTCTTTGAAGCTTGGTTGATTTTTTCCAGCTACTTCACCTGGTTTAATAGAAAAAACTACCTCTTCTTCGAGGTTCTGCTTTCCTTATATCCTTAGGTACCAGCCACACCAATATTATTCTTGTCAGGCAACAACCTCAGCAGGCAATATATCCCTACTTAACTTTCTTCCCCTTCCTTGTATTCCTGAGAAACAGATGGCTAGCTGGGCCTGCGGATGACGTCTTGCACCTGAAGAATCCTCTCAGCAGATTACACAGCTACAGCTGTCACCGCAGAGGCAGCTGTTAGGAACTGCAAATCAGGTTGCAAGGGGTTGCAAGATCCTCCTACCTAATCTTAGCTACACATCATTTACAACTCTACTACAAAATACCAAATCAAAGCAAGATGCATGTGTTTTACAAGCCGTTTACAGCAGGCAGGTAGGCATCAATTATACGAAGCCGTCATTTACATCCAATTCTTTCTTGTCAGCTAGGTTTGCATCACCGTTGACTCCAGTTCTAAAGCAGTCTATTTTAACAATTATTCAAAGGTGGGTACCAAGCACTGTTACCTATGTACTTGCCTTGCAACTTGTTACTCCAAATTGCTAGATCACACTATGGGCAGACAGAAAGAGTGCTGAACACTACTGAGTAATAAGGTCTTAGTGGTCCAGGAATGTCCCTTAGATTTCTTTGAGGTGACAAGCCTACGTGGCTTTGATGCACCCATCCATTCAGAATGCTCTTGACTGACTGATCTCCCTGGGGGTCTTACACAGCACAGTACACAACAGCACTATCACTACTCAGCACCACTTCCATTACTGAATTTACATCCCAAAGATTCTTCAGTTCACAACAAAGTTAGAATAACAACAAGAAAAATGGTGGAGTAGCTGACTTAAACATCTAAAACTCAACTTTTCCAATTTAAAACCATTCAGGACTAGAGCTGCCTGTCTATGCTCTCAGTACATGCCAATTGCCCTTTCAAGAAAAATCCATGATACCGACTGTTCTTTGGGACAAAGTTTATCAGTCTTCTATCCTGATCTCAAAGCACACCCACAGTGTGGAACAGGGTCTTGGTTTAGCTCACTCCAGTGTGAAAAGCTGATCACAAAAATCACAGCACTCTTGATTACCTGCCTCTAATGAGAGGTTTTTTTTAAATAAACTATTTAATTTGTGACATTTCTTGGTGGAAGGTAAACAATGGAAAATATTGAGCGCAATTTTTAGTAGGGTCTGTAGCAAGAGGGCAAGGGGTAATCATTTTAAATTAAAAGAGGGTAGATTTAAATCAGAAATTAGGGAGAAATTCTTCACTGTGAGGGTGGTGAGGCGCTGGCACAGGCTGTCCAGAGCAGCTGTGGGTGCCTCATCCCTGGCAGTGCTCAAGGCCAGGCTGGACGGGGCTTGGAGCAACCTGGGCTGGTGGAAGGTGGCCCTGCAGAGGGTTTGAGCTGGGTGATCTTTAAGGTCCCTTCCAACCCAAAGCATTCTATGATTTTATGAATTTCCATTGCACATACAATTATTCTTGCATCTTAACACAGTAATGGCTATTTGAGAAAACAAAATGTTATGCTTGTACATGGGAAATGCACAAGAAATATTTAAAATTCAATTTCCATTAGCTTATGTGAATTGAGTTGCTCAGATTTTATCCAAGTTAGACTCATCTTACTGGCAACAGAAACAATGCCATGTGACTTATTATTTTAGATTCCTGCATCTAATCAGTGCAGCTGGAAAAGTGAATATTGAATTAACAATTGATCATTAATTCATGACAAATGGTGCTGAATAAATCCACAGAGAAAACTGTGAACACTCACTCTTCTGGCAAGTGAACACTCACTCTTCTATTCATCAGCAGGATAGGGCCAAAATCTGCCTTATAAATTTCAGACTGTACATTCAGCTCTAAGTTGCAGATTAATACCGATGAAGTTGAATTTCATTTTGACACTTCATTTTCAGTGGGATGGTCTGAGAAAGTGTTTTGTAGGTTCCAGCACACAGATCTCAAGAGATCTTTTAAACATGGAGTACCTGATGCTACACAAGGGAACAAACTATATTTTCAGTTAACTTAATTCCATCAGCTTTGATTAACATTTCAGAATATTGCTCTTTCTCGTCTGAACAGGCACAGCTTAGTTCTGTTGTATGTGTCCTTAGCTCTCCGGCTGAAAGCCACTCCTGCCTGCCTTTGCGATGTCTGAGATGGCCCTAAACACTCAGCCCTGCCCCTTTAATGGTCATTATTTTGCCTTCAATTTGCAACTTTAAATTACATTACAATTTTAAATTTTTATGCTAATTAAACTTATTTTAATAATATTAATTGGAAAACAAATAGAAGATAAATCAGAGGGGGCAGCTGCCTCCACCCACACAATAGCAACAGGGAGCAGAGGACTGACACAGGGTGCTAACTTCTACAGCTAGAAAAGCTGCAGTTGGGAGAGAACATTGAAGCGGACCTTTAATGCTATAACACTTATTTTGGTATAAGATAGCCCTTTTCTAGTTAGGTGACATTTATTCCTGATTAAAAGTATCCACATGGGAAATTATATACAGGACTGTAACAGTAAAGCTACAGTGATACAGCTATATTGGTAAATCACTTCATTTAGACAAGCTGTACATTTTTTTCTCCATATATTATTCCCCTAAAATCAATGTATTATCAAATTTGCTTCAAGGGAGAGGTAACTAGATTAATTGGCAATTGAAGAGACTATCTAAGCTAAAACAGTACAAGCATGGTACACTTTGCCAAAAAGGAGATATCTAGGGGACTTTTCGTCCAAAGTAGCTCTGAAACGGCACATCCTATTACTCCAACGCAGAGGGAGCTTGGTGAAGGAAAAAAGAAGTGAACACACAGTCATACACACAGACACAAAAAGATATCTGGAATCCATCATTCTCCTCCTAATTGACAGCTAGTTAAAGCCAAATGCTCTCTGATCCAGTTACATTTGTAGGTTTTGGATGTCTTTATTGGCAGAAGACCTACAAACACCAGCCGGTCATAATTAGAAGTATGTGAACTGGATAAAATTCAGTTTGCCATTAACTTTCAGACACTTGCATTCAGCTAGCGTAATGGCTTAGTGACTTAATCATGTATCCCACAGCATGGAGCTGTGGAATTACATCCTTTCTTAAACCATCAAGGCATTCTACATTAAATAGAGATTCAAGTGTCTGAGCTTTAGTCTGCACTCAAGGGAAAAAAACAAAGCGAAGACACTGGGGCTTTCTCAAAGCTGTACCAGTAAACCATAAAAGCTGTAGGTGGAGGAATGTTTCTGTTTGGTGAAATCTGTAACTCAGATACCCAATAAACATTAGCTCAGGGGATATGCATGAATTAGGTCAAACTGGCAACAGTGACATCAAGCCATATGATCATTAGAGAGTGCAGCGGTTTGCAACTGGCTCAACCTGTTTGCTCAGTCCTTAGCTAACAGGTAACATGAGCCTCCCTTACACTGCATCTCATCACAGAAACCACCATTGCTCTTCCTATTAATTCAGACTGTAACAAAGTGCAGTATTGCCCTTGAACACGTTATTTTCCTGGTGTATCGCCCAGGGGAAAACAGCTATTTACCCATCCTCCGACTCTCCTTTTTCTATGAGAGTGAGTGTGAAACTTCTGCGCCTTGAGGAAAACTGATGACTCTATTAAAGGACAAAAAGAATAAACCTGTGTACAAATGCATTGTACCCTTACAAATGGCAGCAGCTAACTTCTCTGGGCTTTTTTTAAAAAAAAAAAAACAAAACACACAAACTGAGCAAAGAATTCCTAGCTCAATCCAGTTTAAACCATTTCCTTTTAAAAAAGTGAAAAAAAAATATTTCAGAGTGAGTTGAACTTCAGGGCTCCTAGGCATAGGCAGCCCTGCATTGTTGTGGCAGCTTCACCCCTCCCCTCCCAATGGCACATACAGACTGTTGACCACAGCTTTCGAACAACTGATGCAGAGCTGACTGTTGTAGATTCTGTCCTTGAGTTCATACATGAGCTGTTGGGAGTGTTTTAATTCAAATAGTCTTATTTCCTTTCAGAAATAAAAAAAGTGAAACATAATACAATTGCAGCTAAGCTGGCTGCACTCATCAAAGCCACCTACCATGTATTCTGAATAGAACAGTCTTCAAACCAAATCTTGCTCTCATGTACACATTCTGAAAAAGCTTTACTGAAATGGTAAATGGGGGCATTGGTGCAAAACTCCGAAGGAGGTTAGACACTGATGCTCCCTTAGGTAAGAACTGCACAGGCATACCTGGAAGGAAGGATGCGACTCTTGAAATAAAGATTATAATCCACTATAAAATGCATTACAGAACACTACTTGTACTGGCAATCGGTGTTACTCTTAACTGTTGAAAAATCAGGAAATCGCACTGCTTCTATACATTGCCACTGGCACAAGTGCAAACTCACAAGCATGTACTGGCCTAATATATGACTTGCTGGGAAAAAAGATAATTATTACTTATGAATAATTTAACAATATTTTTTATGCTAATTGTTATGACTGAATAACAAATTCTTATTACTACATCTTGCTAAAGCTGAAAACAAGCCACACAGACTAAAAACATAGAATTTCAGAATTCTAGTGCAGTGTAAGGATTTTTTTGGGGAAAAAAAAGGCACATGGATATTCCAGAATATGACTGTATTTCTCCCCAGTAGGATTACCATTGTACTCACTCCATAGTCAGTCTCACTGACTTCAGCAGGAGAACTGCACAAACATTGACTGCTTCTGAAAAGTCAATGCTGTTTATTTACAGAGTTTTCTGCACTGGGTACCTAAGAGATTTGCACATGAAGGGAAGCTGCATCTGCCTACTTTTCTATACTGTATTGAAAGAAAACATCAGAGTGCGCTCCCGTAGAAAGGGAGGTAAGGGAAATGAAACCAAATAAGACATAAACCAAAGTCACTGGCTTCAAAAACCAGAGACTTGCTAAGCATAGTGAAGTTCTCACTATACAAGGTATCACTGTGTGCAGCTGTAGCTACATCAGCAGCTAGCACTGCACAGTGGTGATGGATCTGTAGAGTGGTGATATGCACCTGACAGTTGCGCTATGCACCTCTTGAGTGTGATCGGATGGATTGAGAACCCACTTGCACCTGGAACACTTTCAGCACATTTCTGGAGCCCTTTCACACATGCTGGGCTCAGCTCTCTCCAAGGGCAAATAGTATTTTCTCTTCTGGACTTGTGCTAGTGGCTTATCTGCCCCCAAGTTGCAGAAAGCTGCCCAGAGAAATTACACAATTGCAGTTTGTGTTTAGGCTTGTAGAAACACATAAATAATATCTGCTTATAGTAGAACAACTGAAGAGACATGAAGGGAGAGTATTAAACAAGTATGCAATCATTTCAGGTAAAAATTTATACTATATTAAGTTTAGTGAGCATTAACAAAGATGAGTGGATCTCTAAGGAAGCACACAAATACCAGCAGCAAAGTAGTATAAGTTACTGTTTCCTGACCTCAAGAGTGAACCATATTTGCTTGTAGGAATGTTAGGTTATAATTCTCCACTAGCTGCTGGAGGTGGACACGTTTTGTATTCCACCTGCCTGATCCACAATGATAGATTATATATTTTGCTTTCTGTGAGAAATGAGAACATATTATGATGAAAGTTAGCTGATCCCACCACTATATTTGGAAAAAAATACTTTAAAGAAGCATATTAGCAACAAAGACAAATCACATGGAGGCATCATGATCTAATGAGCTGGGCACTGGCATGTTCCTGGAGATCTGAATTCTTTTCTTGATTAAACAGTAGGAGTGGACTGTTTTGCAAATATTTGATTTTCAAGCTTCTAATTACAGTGGCTGAGTTTTTTCTCCTGAGAAAACAGGTGTTGACACAAGATCTGACAGATCCTAGCAACTGGCATTTGCCAGTCCCTTTCTCAGTTTTATAAACACACATGGAAAAAAGGAAAATGCATGATCTAACCTAAGAGAGAAATATTTGGGCTGTGCATCAAGAATTTTTTTTATCTGTGTTTGCATGGGGAGCATTCATAACCTGGCTCAGTTCTTCCAGAGATGGAAATTTCAGTATGTCCCATTTTGAAATGGCATTATCCTGGCCAAGAAAGCCTTTGCAAATAGGTTAGTTAATAGGAAGTAATTAAATACATCCACAATGCTACCTATTGCACATCGGTTTGCCGCACTGCCTACATGGAGTTAATTACAGCCTCCCTGCCTTCACTTTAAAATCTCTTGCTTTTATGGGTTTTATTCATTGTCCTTAATGTTTAAATGTAGGGGTTTGTCTGAATTACCATTTTATTGTAGTATTAAACTTGTGTTGAGACACATTAATAGCACTGTGTTATCACATGTCAGTCAGTTTAATCATAAATATATATAACTACAGTATTTAGTTTATTTCTGTATTGTGTCCCCATCCCTACCCCTGTTCGAAACAAAATATTTGCTTATCCACTGTAACTGTTGTAGTCTATCAGCTAAATACATGCATTCTTTGATTACTAATTTGGAAATGCACAGTACTTACCCATTGTAGTAGCCTATTGTCTATATTCCTACTGAGATGTTTTTGAAAGTGCATTTTTGGCACAAAACACTAAAAGCTCTATGGGCTGGCGAGTGTATACACACACTAAATCCATCCTTTGTTCATACTTCTGCCATGACAACATCAAAATCAGCTAATTATGTTTTACACTACTAAAATACTCAATGGCTGATGAACCTGCCCTGCCTCAGTTTTTTTCTGACATTGAAATATTATTATCCATTGCCCCTCCATTCCCCTCATTAGATCAAGATGACTCTATCAATATAATCTAGATGCTTTCATATCCTCAAATGAAAGCAGATAGCTCTTGAGATCAGTGCCTCATGTCTGTGTCACACAATCTTAACCAGAGGTAGCCCGTCCAGCATGTCCGCTCTGCAGCTGAAAGACCAGCTCAGATGGAGGCCGTGCTGTCACTGCTATGTAGCCTGAGGGATCTGAGCTCACATCCTTGTAGGTATTTCTTGAAACTAGCTATTTCACAGCTATCTGAAGGAGTCTTAAATGGCACCGAGCCATATGGCATGTGTATTAAAGAAGGGTTTTTCGCATCTTCAAACCTATTCTCTTTTATATTGAATTCCTTGCTATGTAAATAAGACATCAGTTCAAGGTCTGTTCGATTATTTGTTACTTCTGCATCATTCAAAAGCATGCAAAACTCAGAGATGAATTCAGCCAGAAGGGACTTTTGAAAATGTCTGGTCTGACCTTTCATGTAGTACAGAATCCAAAGTACAAGGGCATAGAAGTTTATGTCTTTACAACAGGGATGGATCCAGATGATTCAGCCTCCACAAAATGCATCCTGTTTTTAGTGCTGCCAAGTGATGTAAGTTACACACA
Organism: Falco naumanni; assembly: GCF_017639655.2. Taxonomy (NCBI): domain Eukaryota; kingdom Metazoa; phylum Chordata; class Aves; order Falconiformes; family Falconidae; genus Falco; species Falco naumanni. The sequence continues at coordinate 17,030,500 of NC_054067.1, forward strand.
ATTATTCAGGTCCCTGTGGTGCCTTACCAGGAATGATCTTCCTTGCTTTTACAGAATTTAAGCCTTCACAGAAGCAGGTGTTATATCATGCGTTTTGTTTACTCTTCTGCACATTTCAGGTTGCTAAACTTTGTCCAGCCCACCATCTTCAGCAATGCAGAACACCACAGTCCTAAATTTCCTAAAATTTAGTGCACAATAGGTAGACCCCAAAACTTGAGCCCATGAAGTAGACATGATCCCAACATATGGAATATACCCATGCTGCAGAAAAAAACAGAAATCCCTGCAAAGTCCAATAATCAGAAAATAGCAGAAGAAAAAGTATTGCAATCCAAATCTGGTAGTCAGCTTGCGCTAACCATAGAACTATGCTATAAAAAGAGGATGTGCTCAGGAACATGCTTGCAATGTCCAGGCACTGGTCCACCTTGTTTGTATCCCATCTCCACCTCCTTTTATTATCTACTTCCAGCCATGTGATTTCTCAGCCTCTTCTTAAATTAACTGAATGATAAACTGAACCTAAACTTCCCCTCCAATCCCAGGAATATTTCTAACCTATTTAAAACCTCTGCTCAGTATTTCTGTATCCCTTGAAGCTCTGGCACCAGAACAAGGCACAAACATTCTTGTGACAATCTTGGTAAGGCTGTACCCAGAAGACCACTTTCCAACTTACATTTTAAGTACTTTCTTCATTTATTTGAAAGATCGCTTCTCCTTTCAGACACAGCACTACTTAGAGCTTGTGTTTAAGGGCTTTTTTATGGCAGCCCTCTGAACCTCACCTAAGTATGCTCAAAAACTTCATGTCCATGGAGTCTACACTTGTGGTTCCCACACAAGTTGCCTTGCATTGGTTTTGTTGAAGATAGCCCTTCGCAATTGTGACCAACCGACTAACACACTTGGACAACTCAATACAAGCAATGTGCCTTCTCTTTCCTTACTACTCCACCAATAGCTGCAAAACCTGTAAGATTTGCAAAAAAATTACGCTGGCAATTAAAATCACTGATGAAAATATTAAATGTTATGACAACTCAGTTCCTACTGGCCCTACAAAAAGAGTACTGCTGATTGACCTCTCTTCTCTTCACAACTATCTTTTGAGCTCTACCAATGACTCAATTTTAAAAAGACACCCAGCTAAATCCAAGCTTTTAAATCAAAATGTCATGCAGTATTAAGTTCTGAAGTTCAAGCACACGATGTCTGTTAATTTGCCTTTATCAACCTGCCCATTTTCCGCTAATTAAAAAAAAAAAAAAAGGAAAAAAAGAAAGATATATTAAGTGTCTGTCTGACAAGGTCTTTATTTCCAAATAACTATGCTAGTATTAATTAAACTTTTAGCTTCCAAGCCTTGCTGATGAACTCCTGAATCAAGCGTTTTGTTATTTTACACAGGATCAATATCAAGCCAATTTGCCTATAGCTGCCTGGTCATTGTTCTTTACCTCTTCTAAGCAAGAAACAATATACACATTTTCTCAAATCCTGTGACATTTCTTTGATTCCCAACATTGTTTAAGTAGTGATTTGGAAAGCTTCTCATCCTTTTAAAATGCTTCTTAGATATGAACTTTATTACATTTTTTCCACATTCTTGTTACATATGACAGACCTTCTCTTTCAGCTACAGCCACAATATACAGAATAGATGCCTCTACCTGCTTCACCCCAAACACTGAGCAGACATATCTCACCTTTTTAGTTCTTTGTTGTTTATGATGTTCTGACAGTCACCCTTACTTGAAACAATGGTATTTAATGAAGGGCTGGTTAGCTATTTCTTTGCTTTCTAGCAGTGGACAGTGTCTAACAATGACAAGATGAAATGGAATCAAAGCTGGTACCGCCATGTCTATGGTGAAAAAAAAACCCACAAAAATTAATCTAATTTTGGAGCTAAGACACGGTAACCACAGTAGATTTCTGCTTTCTGTGGAATCCCCCCTCTCAAGGAAGGAAGCATACTGAGTATCTGAGACCTGCCAAGATCACCTCAGCTCACCTGTGAAAAAGTCAAGCTTGTGACAGGCAGGAATGAACAGATAATCAATGACAAAGCTGACACTCTTCAGGAGAGGGAGGCTATTTGCCCTGATAACAGACTGAAGGAGAAAGACAGACTGGTGTCTAGGGACAGAGAAGAGGAAAAGAATTACACCTTTACTAACATAGTAATAATGAGTTTATATATACTAAGGAACTGCAAATTTCTCAGATGCATGAAGCACCTACATCTAGGAATATTTTAAAACATAACAGCATGGATAGTACAACAGGATAAAGAGTCCCCTTTGTAACAAAGCTCTACACCATCTACAAATGCACAAACAACTTCAGACTCTAAGGAGGAAACAAAAATGCTCTTGGTCTCTACAGAGACATTGTTCATGTTTTGGCACACACCTGAAAGGAAAGCACTACCCTCACAGTCACCTTGACACGGAATATCTGGTTCTCAAGTTCATACTACCGTCTTTCTCTGAGCAATCTTTCTGCATAGTAGGAAAAATATCTAAGCTTTGCAGTTTGGTTTCTCTGGGAGAATAAAGTTAGTGACACAGAGGCTGCAAATACTCTTGTACACAAAAATCTCCCAGACAATCCCATCTTTGGGATTTTCAGCTCACAGTCAGCTCTTAGTTCTCAAGGAGCAACTCCAGACCCAGGACAGAGCTTAATTTGACTTGGGACAAAGAGTCTTTTGCCTAACTCCTTTTATCCATAATCTTGTATAACTTACATATATCTTGATTAATATATTAATCAATATATTGTTAATGGATTCTTTCCAGCAGGACTACAAATTTACCAGTACAGCAATAAAAAGAAACTAAAAAGCTCTGTGTAGCAGCATTGCTTGGCAACACTTTCTGTGTCACAGGTATGAGACTGTCAGTACTCCACCACCCCACGTCACTCAGGCAAGGTCTCTGTGTCACAGGGCTGAGCTCTTTTGTTACACACCCATCTAGAAAAGAGGGTTTATCAGACTGGTCTAAGTAACAGTTGATGTTAATGATTTTTAAATAAAACAAAAATAGAAAGTTTTGACTATTTTGCATTGGTATATTTTCAACAGCCACCACTGTTTTGTAAAAGTAATAAAATATAAAACCAATTGAAAATTCCAGAAACAAAATAACAGAATTAAAAAAGTAAAAATTAAGCTGTATTTTATCCCAGATGTTAAGATTTCTGAGGAATTCCAACAACATATTCCACTGCTTGAAAATGGAATTGTTTCTGAACTATCAAACCCCCCACAATACACAGATCCTGAATTTCAGCCAGCTTTAGTAAACAGTTTATCAACACTCATTACTCACAGTCAGTGTACCACTGCACACAGCCTTAACATATGCTGCCTGACACCCAGCCTTCCAGGAAAGAGAGTGACTGCTCTGAAGATATGGTTACTTAAGCCTGAGAGCTAAGAGACATAAAGGAGATGAATCTGCAATTATAGCCCAGTTACTATGCAAATACTTCAGCACACTATCTTGGTGAGAAATCTAGGTCTTCCCTTTCAGAACAGTTTCGTTATTAGAAACGATTACTGCCTTTATTCCACCACTGTGATATTTCATGCATCTTATATAGCACAGATAAGGAGCAAACAAGAACAAACAGCTTTTACCTCTGCAGTCCTCACTGGCGGTACCAAAAATCACAGCTCTGAAAGGACCAGAGATGAGAAATACCCAGGGATTTTAAATCTGTGGTTAGAAGAAAGCCTGAATAATAAGTTGCATCTCATATCTTAAGACTGCAGATATTTTTAAGGAGTTCATAAGATTGTACACAGCTGAACCCTGTGCAAAGGTCAGACACGCTGTGATTCCTTGTGTCATGCAGGTGGCGAGTCTATAATGGATCGTTAACATGTTGTCCTGGCTGTGAACAGGTTTTTTTAAGTCTGTTTTCTTCTGCTGGTATTCTTGACCGTGCTTGTGTGGTACAGTTAAGACAGGAATTTGACTGAGAAGTATATATTAAAAAGGGTGGTGCCGTATGAAGACTGCTCGCCATTCTAGCCCCAGTAAGCACGGCAGTAGGGACAGGCAACAAGAGTCGCCAGGAATGCACTGATACAGACTTTGCTGTTCTACACAATTATTGCTGACAGGCACCAAGGCTGACACTGGATGTGCTAGGACGAGTGCTATGCGGACACAACTAGGGTAAGCATACCGTACTGCATAAGCACATCAGGCCTAGCTATGCATAGCATGGTTTTATCTGTAGCGTAGGCAAGCTGCTTTAAAGCAGCTTGGCTGAAACATAATTCAGAAAGGAGAAAATTCCACAGGCAAAGACTTGCCATTGAAAATGTCCTGCACCTTAGCCACAACTTCATTATCTCACATTCACTGGACTACTTCAAACATCCAACATGTTATTCACAGCCACACAGTTTTCACAGAATCAGCAAAGGAAGGAAAAAAGATGCTTAAAAAGAACTTTCTGCTCAAGAAAGTGAAAAAAAACAAGCTGTCCTGTGCATTTCATCTAGTCCCTCACATTTATTAAGGGTAAAATAATTTCTCTTTCCTCACGTAAATGAAGCAGAAAGGGTATCTCTTCCCAGAGCTCCAGAAGTCACAAGGGCAGGCTAGATTAGGACTGATTACAGGACTGACACAACCTTCTGTGAGGCATTACTTCATGAAGTGGTGAGTTAGCAATATGGTTTTTGCAAAATATTTAGTTTGCATTTTCTGTCATGCAAAGAAAAGCAGTAATTGTGGGCAGATCTGTTTTGCTTTTAATGTGCTGCTGCCTCATCTTTAGATGTAAGCACCATGTCAGGCAATTCATGAATTACACCTCATCCTCCAAATGAACACTATGGTTGATCATTAACGATTGTAGCAATATTAACAGAAAGAGTAACAGAGATATGGACAAAACATGAGTAGTATCTGATATGTGGAAACAGATGTTTTTATGGAGTGCTAGATAAATTCACTGTAATTTTTTGCATTTCCTTGCTTGCTATCTTCTCTCATTTGAAGGACAGATCTGTATTAATTTCCAAACAGAGAGCATATTGTTCTACATGTTCTACAGCTCCTGAATCACACTAATTTGTATTACTACATTTTTAATTTAATGATTGATATGTTGGCTTTGCAAACTGACTGTCAGAATAATTCATATAGTATTAAAAAACCCAAGCGTACAGTAGTTTTATTAATGCACCCTAAAAGAATAATGAAACCTTCAGCCTCGCTCTAATGAATTCTAGTGAAACACTTATGAATGATACTATTCATATATGCCTGTCCCTCAGGTGGGGAGGAGGGTAAGGGAAAGAAAAAGGAAGAAAAGGAAAAATTTCTAGTGATAAAATGGAAACATTTTCTAAAATAACCTTCAGATATTAAGTCCTGGTAGGAGAAATGGCAGCTTCAAACATCCACTTATTTATTCCCCTGCACTGCAGGATTATGAAGGATTGTTTCGTTTCATTTAAAACCCCAGGCACAGCTGTTCCAGGCTCTCTAACAGCACCAAGGCAAGATCTATATACCTAAGGTCAAGTCCTGAAGCCCTAAATCAGCTTTTCAATGGATGTTTTGCTTCAGGGGCAAATACTGTTCTCAGCCCATATCCATGGCTCCAGAGACTCATCAGCACACTATGAACATGATGCATGTGAGTACAGGAAGGTTTGAAGCCCCGTGTACAAGCAAAGTACACACAATGCACGTGCAGGATTTGCTTTCAGGTGGTCTAGCTGTGTATGACCAAGAGAGGAAAGGAATGAGATTAACTACCAGCCATTGTGAAGCTCCTTTTTATATTTCTGCCTAAGGACACTGTAGTACAACTTCTGATATTGCACTGCAAAACATCAGTACATTGCGACTGAAACAATTTTTCCCAAGTATCTGAAATTTAATAACTTTCACTAAGTCCAAGACAAAGTTACAAAGCACATACCTAGATTCCTACCTGCTGTTAGCATGTCAGGAAGTATTATGCAGAAAGTGGAACGCTGTTATAGTGTCCAGGCTAAGTTGAAGGACAGACTTGATCAATAAAGTTACAAGAATAGATGGATGAGAACACCCCTTCTGAGGATACTTTGCTTCCGGCAGCCTGCACACAACTTCAGAATAAAATCAAAATTCCACAAGAGACACTTAAAGTGAGAAAAGTTGTGTTTCAAAAACACCCAACCCAAAACAAACACAAACGCCTCAGCCTCCTAGAGGTTACGCTGAACTGGTAGATAACAGATCTGTAAATCCTGTTAGATGACTGTAGGAAAGGAAGGATTCAGCTAGTAGCATTGAGAAGGGCCGATTTCTTGCAAGGTGTCTAAGCCCCATCCTATTCATGACAGTGTGGAACACAACCTTAAGCACCAAAGCATCGTGGCCTCTTCCTTTTGTAACATTTATTTTCCTCTCAGGGGTAAGACAAGACAGAGTTTCATTCTCTTTGGAAGACAGTGAAGAACGTAAGAATGAGGAACTGGATTTTGGTTATCTGTTACATCCTAGTCTCCAGAAACTTGTTCCTTCAGGGACCTTTGGATTTCTGAGATGGAGATCACACTAAGAACTAGAAGTGGAAATAGCCTGAAGGTTGTCTGGGCTCCCACACAGAAAACTCTCCAAGCTCCAGAAGCTGACAGTGCTGGGAAGGAGCCATAATAAAGCTGATGGGGCTCTGAGGAAACTTCCAAGACAGGACTGACAAATTAGTTGACTGGACACGCAGAGAGGATGAGATTTCCCCCACTTAGCTTTATGCTTTACAAACATGCTGGGTGTATTGTTTTTAAATGTTATTGTTTAGGTTCTGCACATTTTCAATATTCTTTCACTCAGTTGTTGACAACAAGGCACCTCTGCAACTCTGAAGGTTTCAGTCCACAAAGGGTAAGACAATGAAAATAGAAATCTCTTTCTCAGGAACATCCTGAGATGAGATGAAACTTCCAAACCTGGTTCCAACCCTGAAGTTTTTCTCCTCCCGAAAGAAAGCGAATGGTGGAGTACACAAGGGTTACATCACAGCAACTTGGCACAAAGGGTAGCTGAATGACTTCACAGAAGACAACAACTGCAACTTTTTCTGGTGGCTGCAGTGGGTGTGTGAGGGATGTGCTACTGCCCTAATCAATATAGGTTACGCCATCAGAGAGATTCTGACTATTCAACTTTTTCAGAGTTTACAGAGTTTGTTAAAAGTGACATAAACCTACCCAAATGTTCCAAATAGCTGAAATATGAGGAAACATGCATTCTAAAAGGAAAAGAGATAAATGGAAGAAAGCATAAATCACAGAGGTTGCAAGCTGCAGAGCACATCCCTTTGGTGGGCAGCGGTCTAGTTCAGGCACTTTGTGAGGGATGGAAAATTGCAGTAACAGTTCTGTTTCATTTGTGTGACACATAGGTGGAAGATGTGCTTTGGTGAAAATACCTTTGGTTTCATTCAGTTGTATTGTACATCTAAAGCAGGAAGCAGAATTTCCTGCTATGCTGAAATCTTGTTTACTAGCTGGCCCTAGTCTGTAAATCCTGGGCTTCTGACTAATATGCTGTATGACACTATGCAGGTCATTTTACTTTCCTCTTTTACAATAGACACAAAACATAAGAGATATCTCAACTTAATTATATAAGATGTATAAGGAACAGAATTGAAGAAATAACATTTCAGTAGCTGACTACTTTTCACCATCAATGTTCTGAAACACAGTATTTGGAGAAGATAAAACATAAAAATTTCAATATTTTGGGTAAAAAGTGGTGCATTCTTGAAGAAAAATACTTTGTGCTAAGTCAGTTCCACATCAAGCTACCTTCCCCTCTGCAGCACACTGCCTTGCAGAAATTGTTCACTAGGCTTCTTGGTGTCTATATTCTCCATGGGACAAGCCCCCTGCTTAAGATTATCCTTCTTGAAATAGTCCTTCCATCCAACATCTGGATGCCACCATGCCACTCCATGGAGCAACACCGTGCTGCACCATGGAAACAGGGGCAGGAAGCACACCTCCTAGCAGAGTACAGTCACTTGCTACAGCTCCTCTGAATCAGCATGCCACAATAAAGAAAACTAAATATTTTATGACGGTTCATTTAACTGAAATATTGCATGCAATTCAGAGACAACAGGTCCAACACCCAGATCTATTTTTGTTAACCTTTCAAATTACTTACCTGTGAAAACTCCATCTCTCATTCTCTAAACCAACACCCATAATGGAAACTAAAAGCTCTCTGAATCCTTTAGTGACAAGTGAAGGGTGTTGTTTCATTTTGTAGCTCCTGATTACCAGGGTAAAGCCAAATTTGTGTTTGCAAATAATGGTGGATTGCTACTGATTCCAGGACTTAGACCTAAAAAAGGAAAAGTGTTTTCAAAGAAATCAGGAGAGAACTGAACAGACACTTGGACTACATAACAGTAATGCATTTCAGTGCAATTGACTGAAGGCCAGCAAAGGTTTCCCCAACACTAACTTCTATGATATTTCAGCTGTAGATGAGGAATAAGAAAAACATTAAGGAATAAAAAGAGGTGTTTCAAGGCAGCTTAAAGCTTTACTCATTTTTTATGTCAGCCATGTGATAGCATGGTTCCTCACCCAGTTTTGTCTGCTTTCTTCCAGTTGATAACACTACTCAGTTTCTCCTCCAAAGGAGGATTCACTACAATGCAAAGGCTTACTCTGCAAAAACTGTAAGTAAGGGGGGTTTGTGGGTTTTTTGGGTTTTGTTTGTTTGTTGGGGTTTTTTTACTGTGCCACTGCATAAAAATTTACCAGGGAAAACACATTTCTCTGCTCTTAAGAGTATGAGTATACAACACAGAAACAGATCATGAATGTTCAGCCAAGGCTAAAACCCTGAAATGAGAACCACATCCAGCAAAACGCCAAGTTTCTCATAATATTAATGGCACATTAGGACACAGACTGTTTTTTTTTTTTCCAAAATGTGCAGAAAAATCCCAACAATTACAAGAAAACATCACTTGCTTCCCTTTTGGGGTGAGGGAACAGAGGGGTTGGAAGAACAATGGGAGACGGCTTGGTTTTTCATGTAATTGTCCTGACATACTGCATCAACATAAAACCACTTTGGCCGTGTGTGACACAGTACTGCCAGATAAGAGATGTGTTTACTGGCTTTTACAAAATTTTTGTGACATTACTAGTAAGAATTATTCAAGACTATAATCATGATCTATAAGACAAAGCCCAGCACAGATGAAAAAAACCAGCAACAAAACCCCCTCTGCAATGAAGCTGACAAGCAAGCCAAAGCCAGTGGCTCACAAGTCCTGGTACACAGCTCCGCATGTAAGTGACAGAAAGGGGATGACAGGAGGCCACAGAAAGTGCAAGAAGGTACCAGCTACTGCTCTTATCTGGAAAACTTCTTACTTGGTGCATCAAATCAATGGCTAGAAGTCCTTTCCAGCTCTCATGCGTTTTCTGCTATGGAATAGGTTCTGGTTTAGCATAGTTAAGCAACAAGCTGTACTGAGTCAATACCATACAGAAACTTTAAAACAGAGCTATAGCATGCTACAGAGATTTTTCTCAGACCTTGCCAAGGCATCTGATGCATTCTATATCCTCTACAAAAAAGTCAGATGTCACTTTTCTTAATCTTTCAAAGAGTATCTGCATCATGACACAAAATTCCCAGTGGAAAAGAATTCCAAGCCAGTAAAAAAACAAACCAGTTTATCTGAAATATATTAGCAGATATCAGTAAGGAAAAAGCACTCCTGCTTTTAACTCTTGTCTGTATTTACTAGTTCAGGAACTGGAAAGAAGTCCTGAAGGACATGTTGAGTGCAACCATCAACAAGTATTAACTGTACAGAATTCTGAATCGTTTAAGAAACTGTTTCTCATCAGAATTTTTTTAGCAGCAAACCTTCCTGATATAAAAAAAGAAACCCTTTCCAATGCTTACAGCCCTATCATTTCCTGATTTAGACCACCTGAACAATATGGGTTGCTTACCCATGTCTGGGGTATAAAGTGGTTACTGGTAAAAGCTTTCCAACTGACATGCCTAGCCCTGTTCATAAGGTGAGCAATGAGTTTATTCTTCATCATCTATGCAACTGCTTCTTTATTACTGTCAAATAGCACTAGTCAATTTGTGGTTTTGTGGCAGGAGTGCTTTTCTATAAAAAAGAATTAGATGAACCACTTCCTGCACACCTCAGGCTAAATAATTGTAAAATAATCATAGTTTCTGTGAACATGGGTATGATTTAAAATGGTATTTTAGAAGTTCCAAATTTTACTAACAGTCTCTAGTGAATGCCATATGGTGTTTCAGACCTCACCCAAAACATGAACATACTCCTTCACATAGGTAGATATTAACAGCCCCATACATTCTCTTGAACCCTGCTGAAGAACAGTACATAGTCTCATTTTCTGTTTGTTCGTCCTTTTGTTGTCCTCAGCAAAAGAGGAAGAAGATTCAGGCTGTTTCAGTAGAAACACAATTATTTCTGAGTTCTAAAACCTGCCCCTGCACCCCACCCTTTCAGAAGGTATATAGTTTGAACCTATTAAATACTCTAGACCAGTCACTCCGCCTATCAGAACTCTGTTCATTAAAGTGATTTTCAGTAAATGCCTTTTGGTACTCCAGTAGTGCCAAACAAAAAGCTAATTAACATTTTTTAAGAACTAACCAACGAGAAAGAGAACAAAAAAATGTTTCTAGAAATTTACATTCTAACTCTACTTATCTATTCACTGAAGAAGTGACAAGTGTCACCACATCACAGTATCTATAATGTGTGTACTGTATCTTTACACAACAACTTTTCTCTTTAACCACAAAAAGAACAAAGGAACAAAAAGATAAATGTAATATTAGTGCTGGGTTTATGTGGTGCAGTAGAAATAAGATGAATACACAACCATCGGGCTTGTCAAAGACATATTTGGGTAGTGGCAAACACACTTCAGAAAATGGTCTACAGTCTCTTGTCTGTCAGATGAAGTGCAAATACAAGTTCAACATTAAAACAAAAAAAGAAAAATCCAAGATAAAAGTAAAAATGTGAAAAAAAATATCCAAAAACTCTGAACACTTTCAGGGAAATTCATTGCTTTCTAAAGAACAATGAGCCCCAAGCACTGGTGTCTATTTTGCAACACATTCAGACAGGTCTAGTCTAGCAATAACATGCTACAAATACTTCCAGAGCTCTGCTAGCCCCATGTTTGGTGTGTTTTTTGAGGGGTTTTCTGAACATGCAAGTTTAAGGTTGATTCAGTTCTCCTCTGCAAACCCCTTTATTTTCAAAGGCTGTATAGTTAGATTTACAGTGATTGGTTATTGCAAGGAGAAGGAGAGGGAGCAGGGTGTAATCCTACAAGCCTAGGAAAATTGCAAGAATAAATCTTGATGGAGACTTTTTCTTTTATTACATTTACTTTTAGAAGAACAGTATAAATAAAAGACTGCAAACAAAAATGAACCAGAAACCAAGAAACAGGAATAATCCTTTCCACTGTTCTCTTCTTATTCCTGCTAAAGCTTTTTCTGTTTTTGCTCTAGAAACACAGCACACTCAAAATCTATTAATATTCCTCGTTTTCCCTAGCTAACTGTCATTATTACAGAAAGTGAGAAATGGCTGTCAAGCTCAAAAGCAAAACCAAGCACATTCTAAATCCCCTACAGCCATGCTTGTTCCATATAAGGACACTGCTGCTATTATGGCAGTGAGCAGAGTAAATAATTTAAAAAAATAATTAAAAATGTTAATAATTAACAATCCCAAAGCATCCTGTTTTTTTTCACACAGTTTGTTCTCCAAACAGAAGTAGGGATCTTTTATTCCACACAGTGCTTATCAACGCCCGGGTCACAGGAGACGAGGAAATTTAGATCACATAACATGTATTGTATTAGTGGGAGAACCCATTTAAACAAGACAAAAATTTATACCCAAATGGGAAGAACAGCACAGATTCATCAAAATTGAAGGTTGCACTCTGAAAGCCATCTATGTGCTTCCATCCTAAGCACTCAGAAGACAAAGCACAATCTGTCAGCGTTCAAGAACTTCACCCTTCTTGGCTCCAGAGAGTAACTAGGGAAGAAGAAATATGAACATCTTATGAGAAGCAGACTTAAATACAGTCTGGAATTAGTTCACTAGTTCATATTCCAACTGTAGGGTCAGACTTTAATGATGAGGCCAATACAAGCCAGTAACTTCCAGTCATAATCACAAATTCAGTGCCGCGCAGACATGGCTAGAAATAAAACAGGCTATTTCACTACTCCCAGCTTTCTGGGAAATGTACTTTTAATCTGTGCAGCTGAAAGTCATTTCAAGTCATTTAGGGTTGATAGTTCTTAGGGTAGCTCAGATTTAGGTCTGCTCAGACATTAAAGTGATCCGAACACACAACTGAGGCTGGACCTCCAGTAATACTATTGTTTCACCTCCTTGGCAGTTTCTGAAATGGATTGGACCTAAAAAGCAGAACACTCCTGAAAATCTGGTCCTTCTCTGCCCACCAAGCTGAAGTTAAACCTTCCACTCAAAGACCCTTGAAGAAGCTCCTTTCCACTTCACCTTCCCCTATGTTCTTACTCAAGGCAGGACCTCTGCTACTTTTACTGGGAACTGGCTTTTCTAAACATCGTGATTTTGACCAGACTGTTGAGTCATCCTGCTATAATTGTTTTAATGACAATTAAAAACTTTATTTCCTATTATTTAAAAGTACACTAAAATTCAGCCTTAAGGCAATAAACAACTGGCAAAAGATTAGTAGTCCCAACAAAATCTAGGATTTCCTTGTCTTTCTCTCCTCTTCCCACCCCCCCACCCCCCTACCCCCCAAGTAACCTCAGAGAAGCAGCATTTGCAAGGAGAGGTAACATCATTAAACAAAATGATGCAGCTACGAGAAGCAGACAAGCTTTCAGACACACAGTTCCTTCAGGTTAAACTTCATAATAAAGTAAAATAATTTTCAAAATATTGCAGAGGTATACTTATCTTCAGTGGCAGCGCATGTGGTTTTGAGCTTTACCACTGCTTATTAAAGTCTTAACATTTTGGTTTTGGAATGGACACAAGCTTTGCACAGCACTGGAGCAGAAGACTTCTCCATTTGAGCTTATGTGCTAGGAAGAGCATAGACTAACCAAAAAAAAAAAAAAAAAAAAAATAATCCCCGATCTGTGCAGTGAACGCCCATTACGTACAGTGCAATGAAAATATTTTCCCCTCCAGTATTTAAAAATATTTTCTTGGAAGTCACTGAATTCCTCCCAGGATGTTTTGATTTTAATTTTTCTTAATGCCTAAAGAAATTATATGTGGAAACATCTTCCCCAGATTCATGCCTCAGCCTGTCATTATGGGCACCATTTCTCCAGTCACTTTTGCAAGACCCTTGTGAAAATCCTACACTGGATCTTACCTCTGCACTTGTTACTATTGTCATTCTACATTTACCATCGGTCTAGTGTGTGCACAGAGCCACTTGCTCCGTTGGTCAGTAAGAGCAAGGGGATGAAGGCTCTGCTCACCTCCCTCATGAGACCCCTTACGCAGGCTTTGCTCCTCAAGCAGGGAAGGGGCTGCTCTGCCCCTGCACCCGCAGGCTGAACGCCAGCAGGGCTCAGACCCAGCAAACCGCGGCAGCCTGAACACTGGGATGTGGAAGGGGCTTGGTATTGAGCCAAGCCTCAGAGGTGGAGGAAAGTCCCCTTCTGCCAGGAAACCATGAGGGGCTTGCAGACAGCCCATGCTTGTGACACCCAGCAGGAGAGGGAAAGTTGATGGACTACAAAGAAAGCCTGGAGGACATTCTGTCTTGACAGACCTGGAGTACGTTTGCTTTTTAGCCTTTCATTTACCTTCTCTCTCACAAAAATCTCTGTTTTCTCCTTCTAAAGAGTTACAATGAAACATAGTTAAATTACAAGTCTTCAGTCTCTTTTTGTATAATTCCGTTGAAAAAGGGGAAGAGAAGTTCAAATGATCATTTGAAGGACATGAGGTCTAACCACACTCCCCTTCTCCCCCCCAGGTTTCAGCACACTTTGAGGGTACGTTGGAAGGCAGGAAGTGTCTTTTACTGGATTTTGGGATTTTGGGTGCAGCATTTCAACAGCTATTGCCTGTTTGCTTAAAGAAAGAACAAAGGTGTTACTAAATTCTGATTTTCTCAGCTACCTGAAGCTCTGCTATGAAGTATTTGGTAAGCGACAATGATACATTTGTGGCATTCTTATTTCTAAGTTAGTACTGATAATTCCACATGATGTTAAAAGGGACCCTGACATAACAAAGGCTCTGTCTTTTAGGCAAAATATAAAAACTAGACCCTTCTGCTCTCAGGAACTACAAGCTACTACACAACCCAGTTGTTACGGTTGGTGTCCTGGCCAAGTTCCAGCCTGAGCACAGTCATGCTTTCTTCTCACTCCTCCCTAAATCTTCCTTCTTTTATGAAAGGAAGATTAGGCAGTAAAAATCCAACTTACAAACGCACCCTGCCCCAAAGACGTGTGCCACAGCACTGGGCTTAGAAATTGCCATGGTGTTTACACCATCCTGAATGCAGAAAAATAAAAAGTGTGATCTGCACAAATCATTAAATCCTTATTTGGACTCTTTATAGGACTAAAAATACCATATATATGGTACAATGAAGTATAAATACACAACACCACTAAATAGACTGTATATAAATGTTGTAGCTAACTATTGAAAAAGACCTATGACTGATTTCAACTGCATTTGCATATGCCACAACTGTGGTTTTGCAGACTGGCTAGACTTGCGTACATTAAATAAATACTTTTTGTGAATTTGTTAACATTCATAAAGCAGAAAAACGAATGGCTTATAAGTAATTTAAAAGAAATAGTACTCTTCAAAAAGTTACATTTAATTTTTTAACATCAAAACCCAAAGAGCTCAAAAAAAAATAGCTAGCACACAGAATTAAAGAACGTTAAAAATTATTGTCAAAAATTTTTAAAAAATCCCTCACCAAGCATTTGAAGTCATGCAGTTCTAAGAGGTGATTTTTAGGTCCTAGTACGTTTTGGCTTTAATATTAATTATGGAATAACATGATTTTAAGAACAGCACCAGTGGTAGCCTAGTGACCTGGTACTGCACTGTAGCAAAGAACTGTAAGGATAACCCCTATTGCTCTTCCTTTTAAAGCAATACTCAGCGAACTACCCAAGGGATAACACCAACTAACCAAAAATCACATCCTAGGTGATGTATGTGCTCAGGTGTGTTTTAATCCACATCACACTCCAAAGACTGCAATCAACTTCACACACACAGAGGAACTAAAAACCCAACAAAGCCCCAGACAAACCTGTCTTCCCCAAAGCTTTGTAAGCACTCCTGCTTAATATGGTAATCTGGATTAGACAATTAACTAGCTGAAAACAACTCCTTTTTCTTTAAACAGATCAGTTGACTAAAGCCAGCTCATCCCACAGATATAGAGATGATAGTGCCAGGTCAAGGAAAGTGGCAGGAGCAAGGGGATAGGGATGCTGCCAGCCCTTGGGGAAGCAGCTCAGGCTTCTGTCACTAACTGCAGGTTCACAAAGACCTGAAACACAGAGCTCTTTGCTGAATTCACATGGCAAGTCACTTTATATGTGACTTGTGCTTTTCTGCAAACTCTTCAGGATTTGCTTTAGTCTTCTCTCAACATTGGCTCAGTAAAAGAAACCACTGTCTGATCACCCAGTGGCACGTCTGTAATAACGGTGCATCTGACTGATACAGCTTTGCCAAGAAGACCTCGGTCTTACTCTGGGGAACTGAGCATCCTCTTTACTGCATAATTTTTTTATTCTGCCTTAAGTGTATGAATTAGTACTCTTGTACAACAGAATCATACCTTAACTTTATTACCCTACATCTCAAAGCCGTTAAATTCTTTTCATACAACAGTCTAATTTTCCTTTTTATTGACCACGCCACCTAAAACTGTGTAAATGGCAAATTTCATTAGCACACTCTTGATTTTTCATAAAGTTCCCTACTGAAAATGTTAAATCTGATCAGGACTAAATCCAAGCAAGCTGAATTTCAGATGGAGCTTCCCCCATTGTTGTGGATCAGAAACCTGAGATTAACCAAAGCTAACACACTAAACCAAAGGCAATTATTCAAATAAACTATGCAGTGCACTGTACACCTAGGGCACCAAAATTTAAGGCAGGAATGGCAAACACATGGGTTTGCTCCATGTACTAATTTGCAGTTGCTGCTATGGGGTTTTTCCCCCCCCAGTAAATAAGTACAGGCTCCCAGAAGTGGATATGCCTTTTCTCATATTTAGACCATTCATCTAGAGACTGACTGTAGAGATTTGTCTATCAATTGTTCACACTTGGTGCTGCCCTGAACTGATCACCCCTTTAATTAACCATGTTAAACTAGCTCCCTGAAGCTTCTGATGCTTCTGTCACTTGCCTGTGGGTTTCCTCTTCCCTACAAGCCTGAGTGCTTCCATTAAGTTTACAGTGAGAAGAAACCAATAGAGGAAATGATGAAGGATATCCCTGGGCTCCATTTGAAAGACTGTTAAAGAAAGGCTCCACAGAAGAGAGGAAAAAAAATAATAAAATAACACTCTTTCTTTGATGCCTAGGGAAAAGAAAACTGAAAGAATATATTTAGTTTTGCTCTACTTAAAATGTCTTCTATAACAACAAAACAAAAAATTACCAAGCAATAGTACACCACCACAGAGGACATAGTGCATTCACCAGTTGTAATATTGTAGTCCCCTGACCTGTATTCACGGTTTGCTCTTCGAAAAAGTGATTATTAACATCATGCATATGGGAAGAAGTTGGAAACAAAGAAAGGTTTACTCAGACTGTAGACAGATGGACTATATCCTTATAGAATCTTCTGAAAAGTCTTGTCTATATATTAAGGATGCAGTGGCCACCTTAGAGATCTACAAAATTTTGTCAGGTCAATATTTGTGGCATCACCATTATCTCCTTTAATGAGTATTGTAAATGATGAAGTGTCAAACAATTAACACATTTCTCCTAGTCTTGCACTTAGGCTAACACATATTTCCCAAGAGTGGGAAAGAATTTATTTGGCTTACTTTCAATTTGTGCAACAAGGGTACAAATCTAGCCTCAAGAGCAGCAAATCTGGTATATCATTACCACTTCCTGCAGGTACGGATTTAAAAGTTATGAAAGCTTCTGCCTGAGCTCACAAAATTAATAATGATGAAACAAATATGACTGTTGGCAAATATGCATTTTGCAAAATGAGTTAAGTACTATAGCACATTGAAAAAGTAACAGCAATGATACGAAAATAATCTTCCTCTGAACAAAGACAAAAATCACAAACCTTAATAACTCTAGGTGAATTTATATATATTTCAGTAGTTAACACTTTATGCAGCCATCATCTTTTTTAACCAAACATTTCTTTTTTTTTTTCTTTTTTTTGCCAGACTTGATACAGGATAAGCAGTATGTGGGTAATTTAGAGATGAAACAGATAGCAACGGCCTCTGAAAATTCAGTTGAAGTTTAATGGAACCACATTCCCATTTCATGTGTAGAACTCTGGATAAATCAGAAAGTAATTCAGCTCCCTCTAATAAAGTCTTCTTTTGTGCAACAAACGCAACTTGAAGCCAATTGCAACATCCCTGTTTTTCTCATTGAAAAGAGAGCTTGGCCTGCCAGCAAATGCAAACTCAAATGCAACGTGCCAGATCTGAACAGCTGTATGTATCCCACTTCTCCTGAGGCTCCATCACATGCCACATGCCAGTCACCATAATTAGTGAGAGTTAGAAGAAAAACTCACAGTACAGTTAGGAAATGTACAGCATTATACATAAATAAAAGATTACTGCTCCCCAGTGCTCTTGTCTCTTCTAATTCCTGTTTTTTCCTCCCCACAGACCAATAGCAGTGCTGAATTCTGATGAAGCAAAGTGTGGCTCAACCTCAGGCATTTTGTGAGGCAGAGAGCAATTAATTGGTGTTAAAGCAATATACAACACCACTTACTTTCTGTCAGGGAAACAGCCAACTAAACAGTTAAGTTTGGCATTACCAACAAACTTTAACAACAGGTTTAAAAGCTTGCTTTTTTTATCTTTCCCCAATGGGAAGTAACTGCTGCCCAATTCAAATAAAGTTGTGGCTTTAACTCTAACCTGCCATACAGTCTATGGAAACTGAAGGACAAATAACGTGCCTAATATTAAATACATGCTTAAATGTTTGGTGAATAGAGCTTGGATGAATTACGGATTGGATGATAAGTCTTGATAGGAAAAAATACATCTTTTGAAGCCTTGATAGGAAAAATGGCTCTCCAGGCTACAGAATGAACAGGACCAGTTGCGTTGTACCCCCCTGCAAGAACTAATGAACCGCAACACAGTTGCTAAGTTTTGATTCCTGGAAACAGACAGACCCAGAAAAGGGAAGTGATGAAGAGGAGATACAGATCCAAAATTCTACCCTTCCTCCCATCCTAGGGCCACCACTCACAGAAGGATTCTTGTTTTACCTTTGAGAAATCACTATAAAATTTCTGCTTCCTTATGCAGAGGGCAGGGATGGGCACACCTAGCAGAGTGAAGGATGTTCAGCATTTTTCTGGTTTTATTTTCAAAAGATGCATGGTTGACAGAACACATGAGACACAGCAAGATGGACAGCGTGCCTAGATCTTTCAAGTTTACAACTGTCAAAATTGTTAAACTATGTTATTTTTAGCGAAATTACAATTTGGAACTGGCATGTTGATTCCACACAGTTGGAGCCTGCCTCAATGCCAGTGAACATACTTTGATTTATTGCTCTTTTATTCAGGTCAGGAACCATAACCTCAAGAGCAGGCAATTCATTGGTCTTAGTGCTGTAGACAAGAGGTGAATGTGGCCTTCAGAATTAAAACTGTTTATGCTATGAAGGAGAAGACAATCTTCAAAGTGCTGAAACAAGTTTTCTGTAATTAGCTATAACCAAATTTGACTGCAACCTACTGAAACAGACAACAGCACAGGAAAACAGAATTTTCAACATGTTTAAGGGAAACAAAATCTGGAAATTGGGAAAAAAGCTTAAGTGTAAGAAAAAAACAACAACCCCACAGTCTTGAAGAGAAACATTAAAGAAAAAAAATTAAAAGCTGAGAGATGATTAATTTTAAGCATAAATCATTCCTTAGATAAATGGGGACTGGCAGAATTTTAACTTGGTGCCAGTGGAAACATCCTAAATATCTTGAAATTAAGATAGAAAACAGTAAGCTTCTGTCAACAGCTAATTTCTCTCATCCATACAACCTTCACTTCAAATGTTACTTGTGCATTCTTTATGCTTTGATCAATAATGTAGCAGTACCTGAAGTACAAGCAGCAGCATCTGTACTCAAAGAAAAGAAAACAAGAAAAAAAGTCCCAAATCCACCATACTGAGTTGAGGGGGATACTTAGTAGTCCACTGGAGAACAGAAATGGTTCTCTAAATGCCCTTTCTTTAAATGACAGTAAGGAAGTTGGCAGTTACACAAAGAAAATTAGAAACTTAAGCATCCATTGCTCCCAACAAAACCAACACAGTTCATTCAAGTGTTCCTGATGACCTGTGTAATAACAGGAGGCATTTACTGCAGTGTGCTGAGTAAAAGAATTGTCTTGATTAGTGCTGCTAGGAGAGAACAAAAAGAAACTTGGTCTTTGTGGCAACCTGAGAATTCACTAACAAGTCCTCAGACTCATGGTGGCTAAGTTTGAATAGCCTAATGTTATGAGAGGTGTCAAGGAGGAGCATATACAAAAAGGCAATCTTAAAACAAAATCCATGAAAATATAATAAACCTTTAAACTTGGCACCATTCCTTTAAAGTGAAAACAATTAAGCACGATTTTAAGCAAAATAGCCAAGGGGAATGACAGAAATCAAACATTTTTATTTCCAGATTAAGTAACATTAAGAGAAGAAAAACACAAAACACAAAGAATAAAAAGGATTGGTTCTGCATTGCTAAACCATAAGGGACAAAAACCAGTGTTGGCATAACATTTTTCATTAACTACAGCACAAGCAAAATGTACGTATCAGTGTTACACATCCTTTTCTTGCCTAAGGCTCTGATTAAGTTCCCCAAACTTCCTTTGCTCTACAGCTTTTAATGCACCACCACATATTTTTCTGCTATCATTGAACATGTCAGAGAAATATCTCTGCAGCACACTAAATCTAGGTTAAGAATCTTGGAGACAAAGAATTCTTTTTTCTTACTTGGGATATTAAAATGTCCATGGTAAAGGATTTTTTTTCTAGTCAACTACATCCATATCTGTGAAATAACAATCTCAGTTTTGTTACAGCATCAGACACAAGTACCCAGGTGACCCAAAGCAATTATTATTTGATAGATAATGGCCACTGGAGAATTTATCTTGCATAAGAAATTATCCTGATATGAATCCGATACAAGTGGCCTAGCCTCCTCCCATATAAATTCCTCTCAATTTCTGGTATGCTTAAGGGGATGCAGTAGGGGAAAATGCAGTCTATGGGATTTTACAGAAGCACATAATAAAGAATGGTTCCTTAATTTTTCATCTCACTGCATCTCCAAACTGTAAAATGTTCCTTGACAGAGTTCCCTTTCCTTTACAAAAGGCCATAACACTTAAAATCCGTAATAACCGCTGTATTGTAACATCAGTCTTTCTGAAGGCAGGAAAACTCTACTGACATAGACACCCAGACTATTAAGGCTGAGCAGTTAAAGGTATGCTTATCTGGACAGCAATGTACATGCATTCAGGTGCTTATGACTTCTCCTTGAGTAGTTCTAAAAAGCACTTTTCCCTCCACTTTGTTCAGGATCCAGGCAGGAGAAGGGGAATATGTGTAACAGCATACATTACAGCGTACACAAAAATGATTTAGTGCATATAGATACTACAGGTGTAATAAGCCAACAAAAACTATTAACAAATACCCTTTGCAAGTATAATTCTAATTGTGTGTTGCACAATGAAAATTGTGTCTACGTCAGCGCTCTCCAACATTATAAATTTTTGGGAAGCAGGATAATACTTCAGTATCAATGAAACAAGACCAGCTGTTAACCTGGTATAGGAAACATCTTTAGCCACTAGCAAGTGAAATTTTCCCTGCAGCATGAAGGAATTTTTATCAGTTTCAGAACAATGTTTTATGTGCATTTGACTCACACACATACTCTCTTTGCAAAGACACATGCTCCCTAACAGAGGAAAAAACTGCGTCTAAAGCTTTCTGATTCTCCTCCACAGGATATTACAGAAGAGTTGCAAAATCTGAATTTCTCATATCCACATACAGATGGCTATGTTAGAGGAAAGAGAGCACACACATTTCTTCTATCATCTACCGTGTATTCCAGGAGGTTGCCTGGTACTCTAACAGCTGCAGCTCTACCAGCATCTAGGTGGGCATTTGGTGAATGATTCATGCTTAAAGGCAAAACTGATGGAAAAATAGGGGTGATTTCTCACCAAACCAAAGGTGAGAAAAAATAGCAAAGACAAACCTCAGCTACTGAATGCTCAAATATACTAACTGCACTTCTGATTGTACCTTTTAACTAACATTTCTGCAAACACCTCAATAAGCCAAATATGTAAGGCAGGTGAGAAAATCTAGTATTATTTTAGGCTTATGTGGCCAAATCTGTTCTGAGGACATTGGATTTATGTTGATATAAAGGTCAATGTAAGAATACTGAACTACACATTTCATTTTATATTTCAAACCTTGACTGACTTTTTCAGGCACTGTTAAAGTCTCATTTATGCACTGAGCTTAGCATGAAGCAAATAGATGTATAATTTGTGTACAGTGTCAAGCTTAGTGCCACTAAGATAAGTGCCCTCTTAGGACAGAGGCATGTGGGCACAGAATCAAAGGATTAAGTACAATGGCATTTATGATGACCAAAAAGGAATACAGATATTTCATTGTTGTTCAGGAGTGTCACAGTGAATTTTATACTATTAAATATATCATCCTTAAAAGAATAACCCAATTAGTATTTGAGTGTGTGCTTAAGTGATTCATGTATAGTCCAATTTAACGTGGGGTCCAATATAACTATTTTGATACCTAGGCCAGAACTGCAGAACTTAATAAAAAAATTGCTCTACTGATGTTAGGTCCCCAGCAAGACCTCCTGGAGGCTGAAAAGTATTATGTTGTTTTCTTTTTCTCCCTTATTTTATTTTTCTACACATCTCTGCATTGTTAAAATCTGCCGGGAAACAGAATACAGGGTGCTAATCTGACAAGGGAAGTCAGCATTTTGGAACAATTCAGAAGTCAGAAGTATTAATGATAGGGTTCTTCAAGAGGTCAACATCAGGAGACTACCAACAAACTTGTGAATACTAAGGATGTTCAGGCTGACTTAGAGGAGTAAGTCAAAACACCGAAACTTCAGTTGTGCCATATATCACAATTACTGTTAACATACTGCATTTGATTTAATTCCAGTCTCACATTTCCATTGACAGTCTCCATAAAACCACTGAAAATCTAGTTACTGGATTTCTCATGCCAATCTTCCAACCGTGGAGAAACATTTAGACTACGTCTAGAAAAAGATCATTTGATATTGCCAGTAAAACATCTCATGCAGAAGCTAGTAAATAAGACAGTTTCTTCTGTCTAATTCTAATGCACTTTGTAATGTGTGAAATCTTTCCTTGGTAGGGAAGTTGGAGGAAACTGGGGGGTTGTTTTCTGCCTTCCTTGCTCTGTCTCCTTCCTTCAACAGTTTCTTAATACTGTATAGGCCCAGAAACACCAAAAGTGACACAACTCCCTTACCTGACAAAAAACCCCAACATTTTATCTCCTAGAGCAAGAAATTAAAAGCCAGGTTTTTCTCTTTAAACATCACTAAAAAGATTATCTACCTTGAACTACTACACAAAAATATTTTAAGTCATCTGTCAGTAGAAATAGATCATTATTAGTATTGCTAAAGAATTTCGTGACAACATGTTAGCAGTTGGAAACTGCTGACAAGAGCAAGGAACCCAGTAGTGCAGTCTATCACAAAAAGTTACGAGACATCAGCATGGTGTGAGGGTGGAAACAGCAAATACAGTCTTCAGCAAATGTTCTCATTTGTAATATCTGGAAACTGGATGTAACCGTGTTCCAGGAAGATCAATTTGCTGTGGAATAGACAGGGAGCAAACCTACTGGGATGGTGAGACGAACTCAGAGCCTATCTGAGCCCGATCTGTTTAGCTTTCCAAACTGAAAGCTGCAAACTGTTATGATTGCTATCCATAAATATACCCAGAGAACATATATTCAAGCTGAAAAATAACATTGATAGAGGAATAAGTGCACATGAAGTGGCCATGATTAAGCTACAGCTGAAAAGACACATGAAGTATTAGAATCTCCTTACACCACAGGCAGTAAAACTCTCTCCTCCCATCAACAACTGGACAAAATGTTTGCCTTTTTTAAGGAGGGAACTTGATCAGTTTATGTAATGACTTGTACAATTCAGAAGTCTGGATTCAATACCTTTAGAGTAATGATTGATGTGACTTTACGATGGTATCTTCTACCTAGTTTGAGGCACAATCTCTTTGTACAGGTCTACCATGATGCCAGATTAACTCTTTCATGTTCTCAGTTTCAGAATAATTCTTCTTTACAAGTAATGTATACTTTTAAACTGACTTAAGATAGGGCACTACAGGAACACACAGGTTCAATATTACAGGGAACAATGTACAGTGAATTCCACCTCAGGCTGGAAATCCAACATGGCTGCAAAAAAAAATACCCATTTCAGACTCAAGCTTTGCAAAATTTCTTAAGTTTTTCTCTCCATTTCCAGAAGCCTCCTTTCCATCTTGATTCACTTTTAACTAGCTCTAACATCACAGTCACAGACAGCCCGTGTGTCTACACCACACTGGCAGACATTATATTCTCAATATTTTATTACAGCTATTAAAAGCCTTCACAGGATTGGTTTGTTTCTAAGTTTCCATCATTTCCTATTTTAATTATGAATTGTTTAGCTGAACAAAGCCATATTAAATGAAAAGCACAGTACAGAAGTAGAGGAAGAACTTTACAATCATAGTTGGCAGCTTAGCTATTTGTGCTGTAAATGCATTATAAATAATTTCTGAGGTCTTCATACATTTCTGTACTTGGCCTGTAGCAGGCTCATAAATAGATTGATAGACATTTATTAACCAGTGATATCCAAACCTTAAAGTAAAGCAGTGCCATAGTCTTCTCCCAAAAGTGCAATGCTAGTTATAATTTCCACAGACCTGCTCTTCACAAGCAGACAATGTAAATATAAGAAACGGTTTCAAATGAGATATATCAGATTTAAGGATCCCAAACACATAAGGAAGAATCACATTTCCAGAGACCCTCAACACAGCCAAAAGCACAGTCAATTTCAGCTTTCCTAGGGCTCTCTCCTGTTGCTATTCCATCTAGCTTCCATTTACCCATCTTTTCCACTCAGCTACTGACCTTATATCCATCCCTTCCGTGCTGTCTTCTGCACTACTTTTCCTTTATTTGTTATACACTTTTGCTAATGGGTCTTCTTTTTCTTTTGTTGAGCTGTTCCCTAGACCTTAGAAATCATTTAGCTTTACTCTGGCTCCTCACCTCTTATTCTAACACCTTGCTTTTCCCCCCTCCAACCTATGCCGGTACCTGTTCCTCTTTCTATTTGTTGCCAGGCTCCTTTTCCATCAGGCCCTGGTCCTGTGCCTCCTTATCTCAACCCTTTTGGCCTGCTAATTACTCTCCCACCTACAGTATAGTTACACAGCTTCTTCCTCCTCTAGCACTTCGGATATACAGGGGTTTGGTTTCCTTCTGCTGAGCAGCAGCTTCTAATAACCTGAAGGACTAAGTACATGAAACTCCTTCGACTGCTTCATGTCTGCAATGGAACATACTTAATTCCTCTGCAGAGATGATATACACTGAGATGTGCAGGAAAAGAAGGTCATCAGGAGTAGGCAATATGGATTCACCAAGGGAAAATCATGCCAACCAACCTGATAGCCTTCTGTGATGGAATGACTGGCTGTGTAGATGATGAGAAAGCAACGGGCAATGGATGCTGCCTATCTTGACCTCAGCAAGGTTTTTGACACCTGTCTTACATTAAGTCCTCATAGGTAAACTCAGGCAGTGTGAACTAGATGAATGGGCAGTGAGATGGGCTGAGACCTGGCTGAATGGCAGAGCTCAGAGGGCTGTGACCAGCAGCAGAGTCTGGCAGGAGGCATATAGCTTGTGGTGTTCCCCAGGGGTCAGTACTAGGTCCAGTCCTGTTCAGCTTATTCATCAGTGACCTGGATGAGGGACAGAGAGCCCTGGGCAGGTTTGCTGATGGTACAGAGCTGGGAGGAGCGGCTGATACCCCAGAGGCTGCGCTGCCATTCAGCAAGACCTGGGCAGGCTGGAGGGTTGGGCAGGGAGGAACCTCATCAAGTTCCACAAAGACCAGTGCAGGGTCCTGCTCCTGGTTGGTGGGGGTATGACACACAACAGCTCCACGAACAAGCACAGGCTGGGGCTGACCTGCCGGGACCCAGCTCTGCAGAGAGGGACGTGGGAGCTCTGGTGGGCAGCAAGTTGCCCATGGGCCAGCAGTGTGCCCGGGTGGCCAAGGCGGCCAGCGGGATCCTGGGGGGAACTGGGAGGAGGGTGGCCACCAGGTCAAGGGAGGTGACCCTGCCCTCTGCTTTGCCCTGGTGAGGCACATCTGGGGTGCTGGGTCCAGTGCTGGGCTCCCCAGTTCAAAAGAGACAGGGAGCTGCTGGGGAGGGGCCAGCGTGGGGCTATGAAGATGATGGGGGGACTGGAGCATCTCCCTGGTGGGGGAGGGCTGGGAGAGCTGGGTCTGTCCAGCCTGGAGAGGAGGCAGCTGAGGGGGGATCCCATCGTGTCTGCAAGTATCTTCAGGGCCAGTGCCAGGAGGACGGGGCCAGGCTCCTGTCAGTGGTGCCCAGCGACAGGACAAGGGGCAAAGGGCACAAACTGCAGCACAAGAAGTTCCTTCTGAAGATGAGGAAGAACTTCTTTACCTTGAGGGTGGCAGAGCCCTGGGACAGGCTGCCCAGAGAGGCTGTGCAGTCTCCTTCTCTGGGGACATTCACAGCCGCCTGGACGTGACTCTGTGCAGCCTGCCCCAGGTGACCCTGCTTTAGCAGGGGGGGACTAGGTGATCTCCAGGGATCCCTTCTAATCATGATAATTCTGTGATTTTGTGATCTATTTCCCCATATGATAAACAGTTAACACTTTCTTTTCCATTGAAAAGCTACTGTAAAACATAACATTTCTGCTTAGAAAAAGGTTTTATAGGTTGGTTTTTTTTTCTGCTTTTTGAGCAGAGAAAAAAGGCAATAAGATGAAAATAAGTAAACAATAAAAATCGCTAAAACCATTGGAATTTTCAAACTCTAGGTATTTCTACAAAAATACAGTAATTTATTAACAAAAAACAAAGTACGAGGCTAAAATTGACAGACATTTATGGAAGAAAAATCCATCAAGACTTATTAAATACAAACATACTACCTGCCAACTCAAAACATTAAAAAAACAAACAAAAAAACCCCACAGATTCACAAACTGCAAAGTACTTGCTCATCAAATTCTTTTGTAGATACCTGTTATTTGACAGCTGCTGGATACTGAACAGTGCAGACCTTTGGTCTGACCCTGTACGGCTGTTCTTGCACAGCTCTGTTACTTCATCCACCTTGCCTTCCACCCTGCCCCTTCCCTCCCCACAAGCCAGCCTGAAGTCTCTGAAATATTCCCATACACTCCTAGAGCAGGGATCTGCAAACCAGGTACCTCAGATGACACAGATTCCTTCATGTCTGTCTCAGGTTTTTTAATTACTCTTCACAGACAGCCTAGCCTAAAGAGGTACCTGGACAGCTCCACGACAACAAAGTAACAGCAAACATTGAACACAAAAGGTAAACCCCAGTTATTTCAAGTATTAATATATTCAATACTTT
Source organism: Falco naumanni (assembly GCF_017639655.2). NCBI lineage: Eukaryota > Metazoa > Chordata > Aves > Falconiformes > Falconidae > Falco > Falco naumanni. The sequence continues at coordinate 17,057,636 of NC_054067.1, forward strand.
CCAGACCAAATTTTTATTCAGTTGCTCAAAATTATAATTTTAAGTCTGCTGCTGAATCCTCACTGCCCCCCTCTGTACATAATATGCCTAACTGTACTGCTTAGCAGCACACACTCGTGTATTGTTAGATTGGGCTGGGAGCTCCTGCAGAGGCTCTCTAGGCAGAGAAGTGATGATAGCTTCATGCAGCGTGAGATTTCTCAGCTGTGTTCCCTCTGGACAGAGACAGAGAAAACTCAAGTATGTTCACCTCACATCCTAGAGTTAAAGCAGGGGAGCCTATCAACAGATTCAGCAATATAATTCTCCTTAGCAAAAACATTGCTGCGGATGCAGATCCCATAAAGCAGCTTTGTGAACCTTTCAACCACAACTCTTCAGTATTATCTGATACAGTCTTTGAAAGGTGAAGTATGCAAAAGAGGCGTGCCTTGGCATATACAGTACCTGATTTTGTTCTGGCCCCCGAGGAGTTAAGCAGTTATAAAATATACAGCTTCTGCTTCTATATGGCAAAAGTCAAGCAAGATGAAATGACCAGCATTTACACACACTTAAGGTTTTCAAAGTGCTTTACAAATACTAACCAACTGCCACATTGCAAGTTAAATTGTATAGGAACCCAAAATAAGGAGGTCAGTAAACAGGAAAAATGGGACTTGCCTTGAATATTATCTTTAAAAGTTACAAGAGGTGGAAGGGGCTGGCAAGTAAAGGAACAGTGGAGGAGACAACAAAATTCAGATGTAATAAAGGTGATCTGATCCGACATACTAGAGGACCTAATTGGAGTTAACCGAGGTGGGGGGTGGAAAGAGATTAAAAAAGGATCCTGGGCAGACAATTGTGGACAGACACAGAAAGAATGTGAATCAGAGATAACTGCAACATGAAAAAATATCAATTTTTAAGTGTGTTGCAAGTATTAGAAGATATAAAATGGTAGTACAGTAGCCTCATGCAGTAATACTGCAAAGAAATAGAAAAAGAACAGGAAAGTCAGTGCAAAACCTTTTGTGATCAAAATCAGTTTAGAGAAACACAGTAAAAGAATAGTAAGGTCCATTAAAGTCCTCCACAATCAGACTTGGATACAGCTAAAGATCTTAATGTTATTGTAAATGTAAAGTCTGTCAAAAATGTTTCTGTGCACTTCACAGGAAAAGAAAAAAGGTAGTAGGCAAATGTCATCTGCAGGTGATTACTGTGTTTCAGGGACTCAGGACAAATAAGAACTAGGAATCTCACACTTCAACCATCCTCCCTGTACAATCCCATCACAGAATATGTTTATTAGATATTCTCTCTGACAGCCATATTATTAAAATAATGTTATAGGAGCTTTACAATAACATCTCATTATTTGGAAACATAGAAGAAAATATCTGGATCTAATGCCTAATCACAAAATGATCACAAGCCAGTAATACAATACAGCTGTGAAAGGTTAAATCGAGAGAGGTATTTAAACAGTACCAGTGAGGCCTCATCTGGAATAATGTATACAATTCCATCAAAAGAAAATAAATTCAATCTGTGTTAGTAGTATGTCTGAGGGAACTGAAGAAGAGACTCTTGGTTTGTACAACCTTACAAAATGAAAATTGAGCAGGATTTTATTTATTTTCCTCTCTCATCATATAACTAACCAGCACCAAGGAAAAAGAAGCACTTCACCTACAGGTTGATGCTGGCACATGAACTAACCTTGTTCTAACAAACTAACAATAACTTGGCCGTAAACACACTTAGGTTAGAAATTACAATGTAACTATCTAGTAAGCACGGGAAAAAAGGGAATAGGAACAGCAGATACAAAAAACTCACAATTAGTTAGGCTAATCAGCATACAAAAATTATTACATAAATCTGGCTGCATGAGACTAGATTTGATGACCAACACTGTTTCTACTTGTCTATACGCCTGTTTCCCCAATTCTTTCAGACTTTCTCTAACCCAGGTCTCTGCTTCCATGGATTAGACTGAGCAAGAAGTGCCTGCAGTGTTAGGAAGAAGCTGAGGTTCCCATGCCTACCCAGCAAGACAGTCTTACTTATTTGCACTGTCAGAAGGATCCATTGTGAATTACTGAGTCATGTGAATGAGGGAGTGAAAAACCAGGCTTGCCAGATGTGCTTTTTTCACATATTTTGACAATTATAGTTCAGCTTAATCATTTATGATAATACTTCATAATGGTCTAGCAAATGCTCTGGAGTATACTTTGTAAAAAATAATGAAGTCTTAAGTATCATGGCAACTCAGCTTTTGCTGAGAAGCAGGAGAAAACAGCCAGTGTTCTGTGCAGAATTTGTGGAGAATTATTGTAGTAAAATTAGGAACATTTCTATTATTGCTTCCCCATCAGTTTCTTAAGAATTAACTACTGTAAGATTACCATGGTTATACAGCAACAAGACACTCACAAATAAGATCAAATAAAACCATAGCTTCACAGCTTTAAAGGAAGCAATGCTATTAAATGGTAACATGGGGTTATACAAAAGAAACCACAGGAAAGGAAAGGACTAATCATTTCTGCATCTACATTCAATTCGGTACTCTAATTCTCACTGAAAGTAAGCTGTCAATTCCTACTTAGCTTAACCTTCTGCTCGCTTACTTATCGTGGCTTTGATCAACAACTCAGTTGGCTGCAAATGATCACAAAACCTCTTCTTCCACTTAAAAATAAATATATTAAAAAAAAAAAACCAAAAACCCAACCACAAAAACTGATAGAAATTTTCCATCTGACTCCTTTATTACAACTTCTGGACAGGCTTGGATAAGCACCAGAAAACTAGTCATGTGACCTGGCAGAGCTCATTTACAGAACACACAAAGTTGATATAAGCAGTTAAACATCTTGTGTCAGTAACACTGACACTATCTCAGCTTTGAAAAATGTCAACAATTGAACAGTGCCTGTACTTAATTTCAAGGAAATTAAGGAAGCCTGTGGCATTCACAGAGATTTTCTATTTCCAGACTTCCTTGTTTTGCTGATTGGCAGCAGTTGCCATTATAACATAAGGTGGAAGATAGGAACAACTTGCACAGATCTCTCATATGTTTCACATTCTGTAAGTGTTTAGGTGGGAAAGAGTTATTGTTCCAAAGCTCAAAAAGAGGTAACAGAGTATTCACTGCAGATGCAAGTCTGAGGCACTCTCCATTTCATAAAATCAGAATCCTTCCAAATGTTGTGCCAATGGAGACAGTAAACTGACAAGAAATGTAGATCAATGTTCTTTAAACATTTCAGCTTTTCTGATAAGCAAACATTTCAGTCTGTGTAATATTGTCAAACTACAGCTGCAGAGAATTTTGAAGAGGCTTCTATGTACGCTTTAAATATTCCTATTCCTTTCTACCAGAAAACGTTCTCAAGAGATCATAACGCCAACACAATCCTGTTCTCATTGCAGTTGGTTCCCTGCATTGATTGTGGCAGAGAGAATGGGCAAAACCTCAACGGAAGTTGGGAATTCAGTGTCGTCACTTGACTAAGGTACTTCACAAGTTGCACCGGTGCAAACAGTAAGATAATTTACCCCTGGATATGTGCATGAAAAACATAACTGACATTGCAGAGAGAGAGGATTTGGCAAAGCAGGCAGAAGGCTACAGGCATTATGCTGCCATCAAATTAGCATTTAATCTTTCCTTCACAAGACACAGCATTTCCCTGAGAAATGCGATGTTTGCAAGATACCAGACTCTGGGATCTGTCAAATAATCAAAAAGCTGATTTCCTGGCATGGAAAAATCTTTCCATGAGATAAGACTTTTTGAATGACATGTAGAGAAATTACAGGAAGTTAGTGAGAAAAATTATTAAGAGCTCATACTGAGGCAAAATGTGTCTTGAATATTAGGATTTCATGTACATGTGAAGGGATCTGTATAAAATTTAGATTCTGTCATTAATAACGAGTCCAAAAAGTCCAAGGAGATAAACAGAGCAATGTATGTAAGTCCCAATGGTCTCAAGAAACTTTGTCATGTGTAGTGATAGAGGAATAGTCATTTGTACACTTAGGTCCAAGTTCTGCATGTGCAAAGACTAACACACAGAAATTTGAAAGGCAGGAAGCAACTCTGAAAATAAGTTCTATTTTGTAGTGTTCATCCCACATAAACCAGTAAAGCTCTGAAACTCTTCTTCCATTGCTCACAGTTGGGAAAACAACAAAATATTCTGTAAAAATAAATGATGATTCAGTATCCGCTGAGATTATTTTTTTTGTACCTTTTCACTTTCTTTTTACTTTTGTTATCAAATCCTGGAATAGAGGACAAGTCTATCTTAGGCCAGTATGAAAACATTCAAGCTAACCCTTTGGGACGCAATAGCAATGACTATTCGCTTTCCAACATACCCTATTTATTAGATCAGTTTTGATGATAAAAATTAATCTCTGTGCTTGTGAGACACCGAGTAGGGGTGTTCTCCAGATGGCAGAAACTTCCTATACTTAAGCGATAAAACACAAGAAAACAAATAACAAGAATATTAATAAACTTGCCACAACCCAGAAAACAGTAACTTGGCTTGCTAATCACTTTGCAATGCCTATCAGTAATTTGACTATGGTTTTCCCAAATAAAAAAATTACCCAGACGGTTCATCGTTACTCTTTACAATAGCCAAGATTCATGATATAAAGTAAAGGCACAAATAACAGTAGAACTAGAAAACTGAATTTTCATGTCATGTTTCAAAGAGATTGAGCTCTGCAGGTTTCCCAGAGACTTCAAGGGAATTTGAGTTACAGTATTTGAGCTCATTACAAGAGCTCAAAATCGAAGATGATCAAAAATACAAAGAAAAAACAAAAGATATGTCTAGCATTTTCCAGAAAATCAACTTGTGCCTATGATTTTACATCAAGATCTAAAATGATAGTAACAACAGAGTCAAACACCTTTGCATCAGCTTGGTTCCAAAAAGTGACATTAAAATATAGTGTGTGTGTATGCTTTTATGAAAGGTAGCAGAGCCTCCGTACTGATACAGAATCTCAGCTGTGCAGCCTTTCAGCCTTATGGAACAATAAATTTAACAACATTGCTTCAAAGGAACCTGATGTCTGTAAATTTCAATGATTTTTACTGTCATTATTTTAATGACCTTTCACTTGACCTTCTTGTCCCTTTTGATACACTGCATGGCTGTTTTGCATTTCCCCTCTCTTTTGCTTTTCTCTCTGACTATTGGTTTTAAAAGCAATCCTAGTTTCCATCTCCTCCTTCATCTGCTCTAGGCTATGGGAGCACCAAGGATGGGGGGCTGCTCTTGCAAATTTCCAGTCTCAATTTCGTAATTGAGAAAAATGGATACCTATAGAAAATCTGTGAGGAACATACATTAGCTTCTCAATACATTAACATGCTAACACTTCATGTACGTGCTTGTTTAACATTATTCACCACTGAACAGTAACATTTCAGAGACATGTACAATGAACATAGACATATCACTAAACCAATACCAAAGGCTCATTAATTAAAAGGACCATTTTGTAAGTTGACTGCTATGGTCTATTCACCCCCTGTTGTGTAACAGAGTTCCTGGTATGACTTTATAATCTAGCACAGCCACAGGTTGCCATGGAAAGCAGTGGAGGAAGGTAACACATATACCAAGATGTAAAATGATACAGGCTTATCCAATAGTTCAACATGAAAAAAAAGGCCTCTGAGGTCTTATCTCGTATTGATTTAGCTCTTCATACAGCAGTTAAAGCAAAAATCTCTCTTCCTTTCTGGACAAAAATAAAATAAATAAAAATCAAGCAATCTTACAGCATAGAGATTTTTTGTTCAAGACAGTATTTACTTCTCTACAGGATTAAGCAGGCACCTATTCTCAGGGAACAGAAAGGATAACCTGGATTAAGTTTGTTGCTTCTCCTAGTGAAAAATAACTTGTTTGCCAAATACTTTCGAAGTAACTGAACCACCAGAAAGTCTACTTGAATTTGGAAAGTAGGGAAAAGTGGTAGTAAAGAAAATGGCTTAGAAAACAAATATACTATCAAGAAAAATAATGTACTGAATGGCTATAGGGCAAATACTTATTGCTGTATATCTATCTGACTTCCTCTGCTAAAACACACTAGGGGCCCATAGAGATGGGTAGAAGGAAAAACAACATATGGCAGAACAATAAGGGATACTGAAGGAAGCATATATAATAAAAAGTGTTATAAACGCTTAGCAAGATAGTGACAACTGCTTTCTTGAAACTTAGCTCATAGATTGGCAATGTGAAAGATTTCAAGCAATACAAAATCCATGTATTTTGTTGCTCTAATTCATATTATTGGTAACTTGCTATGCATGATATTACAATTCCTTACATTCACCTAGGGATGTTCCTTAGTAAATGTTTGAGTGTAACACCTGCAAAAACTGTAGTAACTCCTAACTAGGATCAGAAGACTTTTACCCAAGCTGGTGAGGGAGGAAACAAAGACATACCTACACTCTGGCATTACGGTGACAACCATAGAGCAAACAAACTTTTTGACAAGCCCAGTACAGAACGGACAAGCTGTAAGCAAATCAATTTGCAGTTATGCAAGCAAACCCACAGACATGATAACAAAGAAGAAAGAAATCAAGGCCTTCAGAAAATATTTCAGTTGACTGGTGCACTGAAGGACCCGTGCACTCTGCAGGTGGCCTCCAGGACTTGCTAAAAAGAGGCACAATCTATTGTTTGTTCAGTACATGCCCTGTATACTCTGAAGATCTGTTTCATAAAAGCAAGACCAAATGTTCAGAAAGGTGACTGGTATTAAAGACAGATTCAAAAGTCTGTCTCCCCAAGGACATTACTATCTTATGAGAATACTTTAGTGATGCATGAGTAGAGATCTTTGAGATATGGATAGGATGAAGCGGCCACAGAAATGTGCCACATTCTCCAGGAAGGCAGCTCACGTTCACAGATGCCTGCAAATTTCTAGCAACACATCCAGTTCAGCGAATCACAAAAGGAAGCAATACACAAATACTGAAAAACATTATCTTGCATCTCTTCTTTGATGCAAAGATGAAAGTAACAACTATTAAGCCTACACATTTGTTCTCTTGTCTATAATGGTCAGGAAGGTGTCAACTGTCTTGGAATCATGACAGCATTTAGGTAATAGAACATACCCCAGAGTAACTGACCCCCTCCCTCCCTGACAGATGGACAAATCTGTGTTACCAGAGATGCTTTGTTCTTCCTACGGAAACGCAAACCAGACACAGCAGCAGACAACATGGTAATAGTGTGAGCAGCACTCTAACTTCCCCACTGCTGAGCATCCTTGAAAAACTATTAATTAGTTAGAAAGTTTAAATAAGCACCTTCCACTGGTTCCTTTATGAAACCATGTTATTCATCTCAATTAAGCGGAACCCCACAGAATGGCTACAGGGAGTTCAGAGTAACACCTACTTTTTCAGAAGACTCTTTCTTATTTCACTGCTTCCTCTTCTTTTGTTAATTGTCTAATTCCACCTTTTCCTGACTGCACACCCCAAGGGAGGTAAAGACCACTTAGCTATTTATTCGCACAAGCAAAGAGGCTTTGAAAAAAAATATTGTGTTCTCATTTTCAGACAACTGACAAATGAGACCAATTCATTAGTAATTAAAAAGTATAGCTTTTTAATAGCTCATCTTATTGGCATACTGAAAGGCAGAGGGAAGAAAACAGAATAGCTTTGGAGAATGAGGCTGTCAAACGTGCATAAGTTTGCTCACATGAGAAAGGTGAAATTCTCGCATGGTTCATCCTTCCCACTTCCCCATCCTGCCAGCTTCATCTGCAATGACTGATTAAACCTCTCAAAGCACACTCGTGGGACTATCAGTTGATGCCTGATGATAGTCAGAAGGATAATTCAGTTTGCATCTGCTACCATTTCTGAACAGTCAGAGTACCCAGGAGTTTATCATATAAACACTACCCTTGTGGCTGTAAAGGGAGATATAGGTGCAGGTTACATCGTTGGTATCAGGTTTTGGATAGGAAACTAGCACTCACCTGTTTTAACACAGTACTTGCGTTCTAACTTTTAATTTAAAGAACTATATTAAAACTACACCTGTATAAGAGAAAACCACCTGTTACAGTATAATTTCTGTCACTGCCCATGAAGTAACAGCAATACTTTTAAAGCCCCAGAATTTTCGTATTTACTGACTGAAGCAAGTGTTAAAGTATGCCAGTTCTTCCAAGGAAGAAAGGGACAATCAGAAAAGTTTGTCTTAACTGGAAATAGAGGTGCTGTATTAGAACATAACCAAAAAGAATTTCTTTTGGGTAGCATTACTTAAAACTTATCCAAAAAAAGTATTTTGATATAAAACAATTTCCAACCTTCTGAGTATACCACTCAGAAGTGCTTGTTCATTAACAACATTCTTAGTTGTCTATCTAAAGATTTCCAATAACTGATTCCCAGTTTATTAACATCTTACAAAGGTTCAGGCTTCTGTTTTAGTAGTTAAATTTATTTTTCTCCTGCAAACCTTTCCACTATTTTAATGTAATAAATATAACCTCAAAATATTTAAATAAATAATACATAGAGAATGTTAAGCTCCATATTTTTCACCCACCTTTTCAGATAAAATGCTCAGAGCTGGACACAAGCCCAAATGACTGAGGGCCATTCGGACAACCCAGCAGTGTCCTTGGCCTTTTCTATCTTATGTATGTGATTTGCTCTGCTCCCTTTGAGCTACCCTGGAGCTTTGGTGACCACAGTGGCTTTGGGTTCCCTCATCCAGAGACCTATTCAATCACTCAGCCAACAACACAGCTGATTGAAAGCAATGGCCTTTTTATAATCTTTGTCTCCACAACTTCATATTCCTGTATAATAGACAGAACAAAAAGAGGTATTTCATCATCTTCAAAAGCATGAGTCACTTTAAGGTTCATTAAAAACATATATTTTGCCATGCTTTAAGTGTAAAACCTCTGACTTTAAAATGTATCAACAAGATGAAAGCCAACAAAAACTACGCATCTCAGTTTGTTGAGTTTTCCAGGTTCAGGATTGACTTTACTGGTATTTAAATGCCTAACACAATGCAGTTTGTAATATTTGCTGATAGTCGTCATTAAAAAAAGACACATCTAAAAATATTGTAGAAACACAGAAACCAACACAGTAAATAATCGTATGAAGTACGTGGGTTTAGTCTGAACGTGTGTCCCATGTTTCAGTTGGAAGATTAATCCATCATCAAAGCTTTTTCTCACTCTATCCTACAGAAAGTTTCTAAGTACTGCTTGGGCCTCTCACAATTATGACATTTTATAGCTCATCAAATCTTAGCTTTTCCTAAGCAGACTAATTAACCTCATTTTGCTAAAGCTGTGCAGAGGCTTGGCTATACTCAGGTTTGAGAAACACCTTCATAACTATTCAACTACAGATAATCTTGTTTAAAAACATAATTGTCTCAAAAAAGTAGATATGCCAATCAATGGGATAAAATACATTTAAGCTTGAATACTCATTATGATATGAACTCTTAAAAATGGTTAAACATACCTATGTCATTACAGTGCCTCAGTTCAACTGCAAGAAAGTTAAATTCCAGCAATAGCTTAGAATGAATGTATTGAACATGAATGAATAATTTAAAAAGCATGAAGAAGCATTTATATTTAATCACAAGCACCAACTAGAAACACATTTACATCATAACATTGAGTGTGGATAGGATTATTATTGATAATTTTGCCAGTAGTTCACAAATAGAATACCCTTCAATTATGGTGTTAAGTTCATTATTAACCATGCAAATCTAAACTCAACAAAAAACTGATTTTTAAATTATTAATTATTAAATGGCGCATAAGTGGCTTTGTATTGAGTACACACTGGAATCAATAAGGTTGTTTTACATGAAAGAAACTGCTGTATTACCTTAACACCTTAATAGTATCAGGAGACTTGCATCAACATTAATCCCATGCAGACAACATATTCAAAAATACAGCTCTCATTGGATACAAGACTCATTAATATTTTGCAAGAAATATTATTTGCTGAGACAAGCATCCAAGATCATCAGGTTTTGTTCTTTGTTGAATTCTTCTCAGCTATAATTAAGTCAGTAGTGACTTGGGCACTTCTAGGGCAGAGGTCTGTGAACTATGTGCTTTGACCTTGAGTGCAGGTGCTGGCTGGGCAGAGAGGACATTATCAGAGTAAGCCTGAAAACTTCAATCACTGGGGCTTGATCCTAAAACTGGCTTAATTTCTTCAGGAGATTGATAGAATGGGGTCAAGTTGATGTTTATTTGTGTGTGACCTGCTTAGATACCAACCATGGAAAACACTATGACAATGTACACTATGATCAATTCTGCAATAACCTGATACTTCACTGGGATTGGAGACCTGAGAATTTAAGTGGAACAAAACATTGCCCAAAAACATTAGTCTTCAAACATTGTCTAAGCACAGAATCATTAAAACAGCTGTACTATGATAGAAACAGCAGCAGTTTTGCTTGTCTGACTCAAGACTGTGTGTGAAGACAAGGTAAGAGGAATTTGTATTTTAAAATTACTTCCTCCAGTATGGTCTGAAACTTTTTAAAAGCAAATCATGTTCTGACTCAGCATCTAAGCAATTTTCTAAAAAAACATGTCAAACTAGATGAAGTATCACTCTGTTGCCACATATTCCCTTTGTTTCTTTACATGCCCAGAAAAGCAAAACCACATTAGTAACATGGGAGCGGTCCTACACAGGTGTGAAATAGATGCGGTTATGAAAACTATCAGGTCCACATCAGCTGTGACAACCCTTATGAAAATAAAATGTATATGAAATAGGCTGCAAAACAAGTGATAGATCCTTGCAGTAGTGTCAGGGGCTAAAATCAGAATCCAAATGCAATTTCAGAGAACCACAATCTACCCCAGAAATACTTCAAATGTTTTAAACTATAAACAAAATCCAGTTCTCAGTAACGGGGGGGGGGGTTACTTTTTCTATTATGAATTCCATCAAAGGAAAAGTTTCCAAATGTTTTTTCCCAGATTCCAAAGGAATATTTAATTGTTGACAGGAGGAAACAGGTTTGCATCATGGTAATATCTGACATAAAATAATTCAAGTCAGAAATGGCAACAGGATCTTCCTGGGGAAAAGTCTGTACCTTTGGAGTATACTTCCCTTCAACACAACAAAGGCCCAGATGTGGAACCTTCAGATACAGTGTATTATCTCAGGGCAAGTGGCAAATTTATTCATAGTTTCTCTGTTGGTTTTTTTTTTAACCACAAACAAAACTACTTCACTTTGACCTCAGATTTCTTGTGTTTACTGAATATTCTTCTGGCTGTTGTTTTGAATATTTTTATTACTCTCAGTAATTGCATGCTGACATTTTTCATAATCACTAATTGCACTAGATGATTCTTGTGATCAGAAGCAAAGCATTCCGGAGGGATTAAATGAATGGAGCCATCCTTAGAATCAACAACGATGCTGAAGTCTTCCTACATAAGATAAATCTTTTTTTATGCACAAAATAACTGGTCTAATATTTTAATCTTCATTGTTGATGCAGGAGCTTTGATAAATATGAAAATGTTGCAATCCTTTTGGTCTTTCTGAAGTTTAGCATTATATCATCTTTCTTATTGCCTCTAATGTACAACAGTTTGAACTGGCACATAAAATAAATCATTAGTGTTTGTTCCAACCCTATGGCTGGATGATGGAAATTTATAAAATTAAAGGAATTTAAATGACAACAGTATACCGGAAAAGGACAACAAAACAAATTTTTGTTGTTGTTGGTTTTTAAATGATTCATAATTCAATTAGTATAGATCAAAAGTTTGTTGATTCTCTAAAGAGAGCTCTCCAGGCCATAAAATTATTTAGATAATGATTGGAACAACAAATAAAATCCATAAACAAAAATCATTTAAATTAGAACTGAAAATTTATTAGCTTTTAATGTATAAATTGGAAATGTCAGAAGAATCCCTTAAAGAAACATCTCCAGCAAAACAAAAACTACACCCCCAACCAACCTGAGCTTTCTGTTATTAAAACACCCCAATTACAACTTATTATTCTCAAATATTGTTGTTGTAGATACTATAGAGTAAATGTCCTTCCTTTATAATTCTGAATTCTGCTGCCCCTAGTTCAATTCCTAGACTCAGCTGGACATTCATGGCCACAGGCAACTGTTGACAATTTTCAGTTTTCCCCAATTTTTAACATAGGAGTTCAACATCAACCACAAATGTCACTGCATTTCAATGCAGCAGCCATGCCACAGCAAAACAGCACTAGAGAGGGAAATGCGAAGCATTGTTTTCAAATAAAATGCAGGCATGGAAATGGGACTGCCTTGTCCATTCCCACAACTTTACAACATAAATGAAGAAACAATTAGAAATACTAAGTATTTTATCATGTATTCAATGTTTGTTCTGATCTAAGTGACTACAAAGTGATGGACAGCCCAGACATTTCTTAAAGTGACCTAGATTAACTAATGACAACAAAGAATGAAGGTCTTTGTTTTCAGTCTTCCTCTTAACATGGGCTACTATAGCACTACTGCTGTCTCCGGGGCAAGTACCAATTCAAAAGAACACGAGTCGCCTACTGATTAGTAAGACCTTTTCCAGCTACGGTAGGATTGAATTAGGAGGTTTTCACAAACATGTGGGCTCTACAAATGTTGTACTAAGGTGGGAGAGGGAACTGCTGCCGTGGTCCATTAGTCCTATGCATAGTCCATATATCCTGTACAAATACAGCAAGTACTGAGAATAGTATCTTGAAATGGCACTGTAAAGAACAAGGTGCTATCTTACTGTCATTAGCCTTGAAGTTTGCTATTAGTTGATTAATGTAAGTGTTCTCAGTTTCACAGAACTCAAAGGAATAATTTCATACAAAGCTCACCTAGTGGTTTCAGAAGATATCTCAAAGTTGTTTCTGCTGCTCTAATGAAAAAACATATCAAAACCTGTATGAAAAATAGTGTCTGATCTCTAGAAATTTGCATAAACCAGTTTAAACCAGAAATTACAGGGATGCAATCTATCACATCCAGCTTAACACTGGAGTGAGGCTTTGACCATGCTGATGGCTACAAAAACTTGAACTAGAGGATTAGGGCTTAGGCTATGTAATATGCATCTTAGTATTTGCTATATTTATTTTTTCATAGACAATGCACTTTACTGAGAAATAAATAAATGCTTTGCATAAGTTTCTCTTTTATATTGATCATAAATTGTGAAGAGAAGTCTGCTGAAGAGGTGAAAAATTAACTGGACTTGAGAACAGTTGCAATGGAACAGAGTAACAAGGAACCAACCTGACTGCGTGATAAATCACGAGATCCCACCTTGAAGGAAGAATAAATACAGATCCAACACAAACTGTGCATGCAAAGAGACTAAGCAATGGGTCAAAGGAACAGCATAACCTACATGAGCATATCTGAGTGGAACAGAAAAGCAGCCCTGAGAAAATTCCACATACACTACATAGCATAACTGTTTTCAAAGGCAATGTCCTGGGGAGAAGTAATCTCCACTAACTCCAAAAACACAACTGCCTTAGTATCAAAAAGCGGAATATAGTCGCTGGTTTTTGATCAGCACAAGCTGATGAGAGACGAAAAAAAGTTACCTTTGACACATACTGCTATAAGTTTTTTTAAGTCACAGAGTTAACTTCTTCTAAAGAAAGACATGTGATCTCTATTGTTCTCTCAGAGGGGTGTTCCAGTCCCTGTATGTACGTGGGCAAATTACATCCTCTTACAATCTTGTATCAATAGTAACAGTGTCTTGCAAAGAAACGGTAAGGAATCACATTCTTAATTATCAAATGTTAACAATTCTAGGCTTCTAATATTGTTACCTTATTCAAATTCCACAGTAACTGGGAAGTAAAATTTGTACTGGTGCAAAACAGGAGAAAGTGTACACGCAGGGGTCCTCAACCTTTTTAAACAGGGGGGCGGCACGGATGAAGTGGCAGGCAGTCATCTGTGGCTGCTTGGTTTCCCCCCCCCCCCCCCCCAACCCCCGGGGGGGGGGGGGGGGGGGGGGGCGCGTTCTGTAAATACCGGGGTCCGGATTGAGGACCCTGGGGTGCTGTATCCGGCCCGCGGGCCGCAGTTTGAGGATCCCTGGTGTACAGAAAGACATAGTTGGTATTGAGGACCCAGGGTCCACAATGTATGTATTGCTGAGAGCAGAGCTATTTAGCACTAGGAATGGTCTGGTTCTAGGGTCCCATTAATAAGTAGCTGTTCTCCTGGTATGCAATTCCTCATCCAAAAATAATCCAGATGGCATGCTCCAAGACCGCTTCATGATGCATATGAAAGCATGATTACCTGGAGGCAATCAGGACATTTACTTCAAATATACACTCCTGATCCAAATCAAAATGCTAATGCAAGCTCACTCACTGTACAATACAGAACTGTAAACATCCACAAAATTCACTAGCTGAAGCATAAATGATCTGCAATTAAAAAATGAGAACATGCAAAATCATTTTTTTCTCAAGTATTTAGGTGGAAGTTTCACCGTACCACACAACCTACCCTCATCACAAAACAAAGATCTAGATATTTCATCGTAACTTGTTTAGTGACACATGAACAAAATACAAATATGAAATTTAATATCATATAAAATAAATGAAAACCACATGCTCCCCATCAGTAGTCTGATCTGAATTTGAAAGAAGCTTAAGAGCCTATTAACTACAGAAATAAAAGATCAGTTTGAGGATGTATTCAGGAGCTAGCAGCTTCTACTTGGATAGCAAAACACCTACCACAAATAAATAAGTGTGCAGTTTCCCGAAGAGTTCCAAATATACTGACCTCTTCTAGAAATCTTGCTCTGATTGCAATTACAATGTTCTTTGGACATGTTTAGCCTTGGCCATCCAACCTAACTATCACTTCTGCAGAGATCTAGGAATTACACCAGTTATCTAGTGAGATAATGAAAATAAAAATTAAATAAAACACTTTCAGAGACTTCGGTTGAGACAGACTGAAATTCATAAGCAAATGATTAGAAGTGATTAAATGATGAAGCTTAGCTTTAAATGGTGTGAAATTACTTCAGTACCAGCAAAACTTCATTACTTTTTCTGCTTGTGTATAATGGATTTTTTGGAGTATAATTTTTCTCTTGAAAAGCTCCATGATATTAAAATATGTTTGATTAACTAGTCAAGAAGCAAAGTAAACAACAGTCATTTTTATATACTAGTATCCAAATAACTCAGGAGAATAACTGTGAGCACAATGAAAACTAAACAGAGCCAGAAATGCCTTGTAAATATTACAGTAGATGCTTCTGCCAAAATATTGTCAACTAGTACAGATTACACAGTGCCATAATTACAGTAGATGACATAAAATTATTATAAATTAACAGTTTGTAGTACAAAGTCATACATTATATATCTTTACTAGGTAGCTACACAAGTGTATGAAATGAAGAAATGTGAAATAGTGTAAAAATGATTAAACTGATCTAAACTTTGTATGTAACACAATTTACAGGCTCATTCTTCACAAGGTTTAAACTCAACACATCTGTTATTAAGCAAGATTGTTGAAATCGGGGAGAAAGGTGTTTAGGCCTAATGTTCCATTACTGTATCAGGATAATAACTTTTTAAAAAAATAAAGCTATGTATATAAATTTGAATTCTAGGCCAAAGGATCTTGAATCACAAGTTTCAAAAGCAGTAGGAATGAAGGATGACTTCATAATGACAAGATCCTCTGATATGCTGCAAATTGGTTTAAATTTTGTCTCTGATGTGCCACCCAGCACTGGAAAAGGTTACAAAGATCAATATGCTTTTGATATGATGGGAATTGGCATCCTTCAACTATGTGAGTAGTCTTTCATTTTCTTTTGATTCTTTCTAACAGAAAATAAAATGTGATGTCGATCAAAATAAGCAGAAACTAATAGCCCTTTAATAAAACTTGGAAAAAGTTTAGCTGAAGCTTATAGTAGATTGTATGGACCCTTGACATAGGACAGGATTGCTTCATCATTGCCTGAACACCAGTCTCTGAACCTCCGTGCCATTTTAACCACATTATCCCATCACAAGTATAACCTAAACAAGTTTTCATAGAAGTAATTCTTTATTGTTTCAATTTTATGTGATAACCCCCACTGTTCCTCAGTTATGAGGACCTGACATCCAATTTGGACTACGGATCTACTTTATTTTGTAAGTGCATATTTGTAAATGCTATACTAGATTTTCTGTTAATGCAATGAATTGTATCTTATCTGTATCTGTGTGAGTGTGAATATTTATTTTTAGGCTGTCTGAAACATTATTAATGCATTTAGTAAATATTTTTCATTAACTTTATAGAGAGATCTAATCACTGCTGTTAAATTTCTTGCCAACAGTAGTTCCCATTCTGTGTTTTATCTTTTTTAGAAAGAAATGTCAATATCGTATTGCAGAGACTCATATGGTGGCCATAAGCAACAGCCCTATTTTCCATTTGAATATTGGGGAAGTAAGACTTATTTACTGTAGGTAAAAGTATATACGTAACATATATACGCATATATGAGGCAAGTGTATCTGCATGTGTCTGTGACTTAAAGAGATTAAATTGACCTCAGCTTTATCAATCATTTTTAAACTCAGTTTTCCTTAATTTGTTGTTGCTTCTGCAAACAAGGCAGGACAAGAATGATGCTTTAGGGATGCATTAAGAACTCTGTGTTTCAAGCATTGAATCTTTGTACAGCAGAGGTACTTTCAGGAATGAATTGGGCTGTATTTCTCCTTTGTCCTAGCTGACAGTGTCTTGTAAGAAAGGTTTTACATCAAGAAAGACACTGCTTTCCTTTAGAATATATCTGCATTTTGGCAATGCTCAATAACATATTTTGGATCAAGCTGAGAAAGAAAAGTCCCACTTGCTTGTTTTACAGTTTAAGAAGATCTCAATCTATTTTTTACTTGCAAATATTCACTATTCCTGAAATGAACTTCATTTCCAAAGATAACTTTGCTTTGACTGAATTCAGTTACAGTGAATATAATCTAGTCTTTGATTAGTCTATTAGAGATATTACTAATATAACTTTGAGTTATTACATATAAATACATCTGTTATGTATCAGCCAGTTAATTCATCTAACAGAAGAAAGAAATGTGCCTTCCCCAAGAAGCACCCTTGAACAGTCACGATAGTTAAATTCAGGAAAGAAATATGCCTGTGACTTGCCATCGCCTTCCTTCCTTGATCTAGTTTATTAAGGATTTAAACTAGTCTTGTTTGTCAAGTATACATGAATGGTAAGAACTTGCCCTGCACAGAGATCTCAATATGCCATATCTGTAAAAACATATACCTATAAAAACCAACAGCAGGAGATATCCCATGCACACTGTGAACCATAGGAATCCAATCAAAGACTAAAAAAACCCAAACCACCCCACCAGTATGAAGAGCTAAATGAAAATTATTCAGCAAGTTTTGAAGTGCTGCAATCACCTGCAGCTGTTTTTGTCACCCATGTCCCAGAAGACTTTGCTTCAACTTGGCTGAATATCAAATCTATTCTTGCAGAGAATAAATAAATGAATAATAATAGCAGATAATGTGTATCAACTCAATCAACAAAAACAGAGTTAACAGTCCAGCTATATCCTAGCTCCTGTCATATGACAATTCCAGTTTACACCATGTTTTACCATAATCCTATTCAACTGATCAACAACAGTAGCCAATTAATCTAAAGAAACATAATGGATAGAATATTGCTGAAAACTGCTAGTTCATTTTCACGGAACATTGCCTGTCTTTTTGTGTGTGTGTGTGGTGAAGAACTAGTGGCAAAACAGTTTAGAGAACTGAAGATCAGATTTCACAGCTCCTTCTACACAAAAATATTCATACACCCAAGTCTCTGAGCATCTGTGTCCATCTACAATCATTCTTTACAGAATACAAGTACAGAAAATACATCAGAAAACTTTTCTATTTTACCTCAAACTCCAGTTTTTTTAAGCTGCTCACATTTCTCTAGACCATCTTTTCGAGTCAAATAGTAACTTTAAAAAAAATAGCTAAACCCCTTAAAGTTTTACCAAGTAGTTCTACAGAAGTTCTTCGGAATAGGACATACAAAAGCACTCATTGGTCTGTGTTTTAATCTTTCCAAAAGGTACTAATGCTGAGATGCAAGGTAAGAGGTCCTTCTAACTGAGGACCTATATAAACTAGCCTCTATACTGGTCATTTAAAGTTCAGCATTTTTATTGCTCCATTCCAGCTCTTCCCCACCTCTAAGGCTGGAAAGACAATCCTTTCATCCTTGGGATGAAAGTTTCTACTGGCAGGCTTTAGTGAGCAAATCCAGTCTCTGCCTACAGAGCTTAGTACTCTTGAAACTAGCATCATAAGCATCTGTCACTTAATTTCCCTAAACTGAGTAGGATAATTTACACCTGTAAAACGTCAAGAAGAAAAAGAAAGGGAAAAACACCCATCACCAAAACAAAAGATGGTTTCCATGTGATAGCTCTTATTCTGGCAAGTGAAGTCCAGCTAGCAATCTTATGCACCGATTGTCAAACACAAGAAAGAAATTGAATGTATACTACAAGTTCTCTGGTCTGCAAAAAAAACTTACCTACCATTTGCATTTTATGACATTTTCTTAGTGTTTGGTTTATTTTCTAAAGACAGTGTAATGTGTGTTGACACCTTTTCATTTCCACATCATCAAAAGTTCTCCAAAGGCTTACAGTGAAATCTCACTCCTATCAAATTAGTGGTATCAAATTCGCATCCTAATGAATCCTCCACAGGCTTGTGCCCTTATGTATTTCCCCCATTCTAATCTCATTCATAATAGTACCATAACTGGGTCCCTACAGAGTCCTACCAAAATCATTATAAAACAGTTAACATCACAGAAACACTACATTGAACAGAAAGTAAAAAGCATTGTAAAAGAACAGATTTTAAAATTAATTACTAGATACAGTTATGATATCTGTTTTGGGTTGGGGTTGTTTTTTTTTTTCCCATAATATTCCCCCAAAAGTCAGTTTCTATGAAAAAAGTTACCTGGCAGCCCCAAAATTTCTTAATATAGAAATTATTCAACTAGAAAATTTTCAAGCCATGCAGCACAAAAACTTGTTAGCTGTTAATTAACCAATGTTTAACAGTCAAGTAAATGAACAACTGGAATTTAGAGCACAAACTTGTGAACATGTACACACTAGAATATATTTACATATTACCAACCACAATGTAATGGGTTTCAAGATGAAACTGTTTGACACAGAGGTCCAGAATCAGTACTATGAGCAGCACAGAGTTGTAGGCACATGCTTATAATAAGCATGATTTTTGTATCCTGGCAGTTTAGACACAAATGACAAAAGGAAACAATAAAACTATTTTTTCCTTTTATATAGCTCTTGTCTAATAAAAGGTGCCAAAATATTTGGCATCTGTACCAGAGGTGCTGAGCACCTAATCACTTCCTTGAAAAGCAGCTGCAAACAGCACAAGTCTAAAAAGTCTTACCTTTTATTAGGGTGCCTAACTCAACAGTGGTGTTATTTCAAACCCAAATAAATCTATCTGGTTTTCCAAATTACACACCACATTAGGGATGGGGGAGAAAAATCTGTGTTTCAACTAGTATTTATCAAACCAGGAAAAGACACTTTTAGAAGTCGAACTGTCCATCCCTTTCGCAGTTCATGATGACTAAATTACTGATGTCAGTTATATGCTAGGACATAAGCTGCTGAATTGAATAAGATGCATGTAAAACTGCAATGGCAAGAAAAAGACAGGTCCAAACCTCCATTTTACTGTAAAACTTTTCTAGTGCTGGTAACTACACACATATCAGGATGAACTGTATCCTAAATTATTTTTCTTTCAATGTAAAAGGACACTTAACAACACAGCTAAGTAAGCTCTGCCCATAATAACACACCAACTGAACGTCAGGTGCAGATATGGAATTGCAAAGCTCATGAGTTCCAATAAGGAGTGCACAACAGATTTTACTGCGAAATACAAATTACTGGAGGTAAGATTCATCGAAAGGATAAGATATGCTTTTTGCAGTCCTCAGTTGTGATTCACATTTGAAATAACTGTCTGTATTTTTACCTCCCGGTAGAGGTATGTCACATAGAGCACTGAAGAGAAGCTGTACATCTTTCCTGTAGTATAGCAAAAATATGGATAGAAATCCCAGGGGAGCAGCTGAACTCATTTTCATGGGAAGGTAGGAAGACCAATAAGATGCAATCCTATAAATTTTTACGAAAATCCTACATCTCCATCTCACTATCTGAATTGGCAGTGGATTAATTGCTTAGGTCTATCACCTTTTAACAATCCGAAGGGGAAAAAAATGACAAAACTTTGATGGTACTTATATTAGGAACAGAAAAGAGTGTAATAATTAAAAATTAATTACAAACCTGGTCATGACAGAGTGTTACTCATAGAAAGGTTGAGTCACTAAAAATAATTAGGTTATTAAATTTCTCAAGTACCACATGAGTTACAGGAGTAATGGATAGCATGAATGACAGCTTGCCATAAGACAGAACATTCTGAGTCTTTTTGCCATAAAGACTCTCATATAAAAGGATTTTGCAAATACTTTTCAAATATATATCTGTTTTGAGGGCTTAGCTAGCATGTTAAGAATAGATGGAGATGAAAGTGGTATACAGCTTACATCTGGAGAAATCAGTCCTACAACAGCTAATACTGCAAGGATCAAAGGATGAAGTAAATTCAGCTAGTTGATAGTGTTCAGCCCTCCTTTTTAGTTACAATGTGAAGTACTCGGGCCAGAATGCAAAATTACTCTTCACATAATCAGAAAGCAGACTGCTCTTGAAGGTGCAAAGAACAATGGCGTTCAGAGTTATGATGGAAAATGAAGGTTATTGTTTGAACTGACTTGAAACATCTTCAGCCACCCTGATCAAAAAGGGATATTGAGCTTCCTCAAAGTCTCTTCTGGTCTTACTGCTTTCAAATAGTTAACCTAAATTAATGTAATTAACTACGCTTATTTTTATTATTACCTACAATGCCTTGAAACATGGCCATTAAAATTAAAGATATTTAGACAATGAGCATTTCTGGTATTTGTCTTTGTTAAAAATACAGTTTTAAAATACTCTTGGCTTCCAAACTATAAAATGAAACATAGGCAAACTTTCTAAGCTTTTGCATTTCTCATATTCAAAAAAAGTTAGAGATCTTTCAAATATCTCTGGCTGAACACAGAATTGATCTGCAGCTATTTCTGTCCACTTTGCCGTGAGATGCCACTTAAGATTCTCTTATGTGATATTACTCCATAAATAACAGTGGCATGGTTATACAAGAAACCTTGAAGTAAAATGATCTCTAAGTGCAATAAAATCTTTGGAGATATGTTCACTTTCTCCTCTAAAAGAGCTTCATCTAAGAAAAAATTCTTTTGCTACAAATGATGTCAAGTTATAAATTTAAAGCAATCTTGATAAGTTAAGAAAAACAGAAAGTAAAAAAACCCAGAAGTCTACAAAATGTGACAGAATGATAATTTTAAATTGTTTTTCTGACTTTTTTTTTTTTTTTTTTACCATGTTGGGGACTCAACTTGCACAGTCGTACAGTAGCAATTTTAATCTTACCCTTATTATGACAGGAACAAAAACACATAAAAGGAAACATCCCTTATAATGACAAAGGAGGAGGATTCACATAAGCCACTGAAGCCTAGTTAGAAATCCAATTGACAACTCATTTGTCAGTGCACTGGCAATAAATTGACCAAATTATTTCCCTGTTCAACTTATACAAAGAAAACAAACCTAACTGATGGGGGGTGGGGGTGGCAGGAATCACTTCTAAAAACGTTATGACCATTGAAAACCTGAACTGTTGTTAGAAGTCTAGCAAAGGCATGAAAAGGAAGAAAAAAAAAAAAAAAGTGCCAGTGTCTTGCCAGCATTCCCTTGAAGACAGAAATTACCATCATGTTCTTGTACTACTCAGTGAAAGCATTCCCTCTGAAAGCATATGATAACTATTTGGAGCTACAGAACACTGTCTACTTCAATTCTAATTTAGTGTGTGGCTTACCTAGCCTCCACATCATTAGTACTTACATAGAAAACATTCCATATAAAAAGCAAACTGATACCTCAAAAACACTGCAAGGAAATCGTTGTGCAAGTGACAGCTGAAGAGAAAGACAATATTGAGCTACTCGGAGATTTTCCCCAATGCACAGTACAGGAGGTGAAGGTGCTTTTTCTGGGGCTCTTATCTTACTACATGCTTCACACACTTAAATGACATATGCTAGAGAGTCAGCAATGTATGAGTTTTCCTGGCAACTCTAAACAGAAACAAACTGCATAGCCTTGACATTACTTCATACTATGTTGCCCGAGATACAAACTCAATTAACTTTTCACAAAATTCGGCAGAGATTCTTAGGGATTGCTAAGATTACTAGGATCAAGATGCTCCTCCATCTTCTTTTGGAAGCACAACAACATATCATCACAGCACAATCTACAAACAACTAAACGGGCTGTAGAGACATTTTAAAATAACGTATGCCATGGCTCTCAAAAGAGCCTACTTCAACAATATCAGGAAGCCGTAAAACATTTTGCAAATATTTCTTATAATTTAAACATTTATATATAGCTCCTGCTATTGCCTTTTAAGTATTTCTTTTAAATTCTCTCATGTAAAAATTATGAACCTGGGAATACATTTTAAGAAAATATAGTAGCATGTACCTAAGGAGGCAAAGAAAAAAAAACATACCATTGAGCCATTTGCGTATAAAAAGAGTTATTGAATGGAATTTTATGTCCTGAAACATGAAGACCTGTTAGCTTTTTACACTTCCAGAATACGGTAATATTTTATGCGCTGTTAAGATGCGCATGTGAATAAGAAATAGCACCTCTTCTACTTTGATAAGCATTCCTCCACACAAAAGCTCACAAACACTTCCTTCATATCTATCCAGGAATCACTACTTTGAAAAATAATAATAAAAAATTGGTACTCTCCCCTCAAAACATTTATTTTTACAGGGAAAAAAAATATGTATAAAGCAGTCTGTTTTGCAGACCACAGCAGTTTTCCTGAATGGCAAATATTCGTTATTATGCACGGATATGCAGAAGATATTTCTGACAATTCCCAGAGTGTTCCCACTTTCATAAACAGACTGTTGATGGCTGATGCATAATCCATCCGAGCAGTGCAATAAAAGGAAAAATATCATAAAATGTACATGGGGCAGTGCAAAACCTGGTTGCAAAAACTTCTACAGATAGTAGACAAAACATTACCTTGACTGCACACAATTCTCAAAGTCAGTAGCATTATTAGTGAAAAAATGTAAACTCTTATACCTCACCAGCAGATTTCTGTGTTCGCAGAAACTTCTCAAGCATTATTGTAAAGAGCATTTCACTCAAATTAATACAGTATTTAAAATAAAAAACCCTATACTGATATGCTACTGATTAAATTCTTACGTTTTAATTCCTTGTGGTGCATGGGATAGCACCTGAAAAAAATACTTCCTTATAAGATAAATCTACTGAACTGTCCTGCCTAGGCAGTCCAATTCAAAATACACCAAATTCTATGGAACATGAATGCAACAGCAAATCATCAAATGGGATGATGCTTTTTGGCCTCAAGTATTATTTGTAGATAAGGTCTTCCTATAAATATTTTATTTTATTGTCTATACACACAGCTTCTAGCCTACTGGTTGTCATAATGTCAACTTAGGCCTCCAGGTGCTTTTGTAATACAAACCACAGATGTAATGAGAGCTGGAGAAGTATTTATTATGAATAATTTGTGGCGAGTTTTAGGATTTGTTTTGAAACCAACTGTTCACAAAGACTCGCAATTCGGAACAGTTTGACAAGCGGCTAAATAATATCAGTGAATAAATCACTAGACATTATTCCAGTGTAAGCCTGCAGCCAAAGCTCTCCCCGAGTGCTCCTGCAGTCAATGGGGCTGGCTGTGCTCACTGGAAAGCTGGAGCAGTGGACTGAAGCCCAGGCAAACCCCAGAAGCTCTTTGAGGCCTTTCCCCACCTCATTCTCTTCCACAAAAGGCAAGCTTCCATTCGACTACTCACAGCAGCCCCAGTTCTGACAAGGGCTGCAGGTGGGTATCATGTGGCATTAATTTTTTTTTCCACAAAGACTGAAAACATTTCTAGAGCTGCTGAGAGTGAGGGTCTGGCAAAGCAAAGCAGAGAGAGCGCAGAGCTGCAGCCAGTGCGCTGGCGGAGAGCACCGAGCAGCTGGCACAGCCACACGGGCATCCCGCTGAGAGTACAGGGAGAAAGAACCACTGACGCTGAACCCAGTTAGGAAGGGGTTGGCAGGAACAACTAAAAGCAAACAGATCCAGTAGGAGCAGTTGGTAACAAAGACAAACAGGGGCACCTGCTCCTGGCCACTAAAGCTGTGAAGTTAAGCACTGTAGGTGACCAAAACTAACAAGACTTTATTAACTAACAGAGGAACCATGACAAAAGGTTTTTTTTGCTTAGAGCCCAGGAAACTCAGAGCCCAGTTTAGCAGCAATAATTCATGCACATGGGCAGCCCTTGGTTGACTTGGTAAGACCCTCTTCCCCTGGAGATCTTGTGCTTTCCCAGATGTTTTGAGGGAGGGGATAGGGAGAGTGAGGAAAAGGAAGGGTGAGGAAAGTCAGCCAGAAAACTATCTCAGAAAGATGAGTTTTCTGTGATTTTGTGTTGTCAGAGGTGATGACTGCTGTAGGATTGGGACATCTGCCACAAGATCCTTGCTTTCCACACTTCCTAATTCCATCTTCAGCAACAGTGATAGGGTCAGCAGTTATCTGTGTTGGCAGGAAGGCTTTAGGCTAGTCTGGCTCCTTGTTGTGATGTACCAGGAAACGTGACAGCCTATTTCCTTGCACCCTGCTGTGTGACGGCGGCATATGCCTACCTGCTTAAACTTTGAGCTGACACTAGTTGGTTCCCTGTAACCATGAAAAACAGATTCTGGGTGGTATCCAATAACTGAGCATAGGAGTTAGTCCATCTCAGTAATTCCATTCCCAATGGTAGAAAAATAATTTAGTTGGGATGATGGTTAGTTTAGAGCGTGGTTGGGGTAGAGGACAGGAAGTGAGGAAAATTAATTCTGCCTGCTTCTGGTGCAACAGATTTTTCAGTGTTCTGTTACCATGCTTACTTTCTCCTCCCCTTCCTCCCTTTTCTTGCCTTAAAAAAAAAAAAAACAACAAAAAAAGCCCCAAAACTGAATCCTTTCTTCTCTATTCCACCATGTCTGTATGATATAAAAGCAACCATTTAATGTGACAGTCCTGCAACTGTCAAGTCAAAGCCAGCACAAGAGTTAAAAGAAGTTAAGGTTTCTTAACCTTTAACTTCATGAGTCAAGAAGCTTAATTATTGCAGGTAATATGACGCTTGATCTAAACTTATTTCTGCTTTATACCTGCTTATGTATTTTCAGCACAAGTCCTTTATGATAACATTCAAATATTTTTCTGCTTTTTACCCCTCAAATACAAAAACTAACCCTTGTTTGTGACATACCAACTAATACTGTGCAGCTGTAATTTTATGAGTGGGATGTCATGAACACAATTTTATCAGTTCAGGTGAAGGATAAACAAAGAAAATGGTAGAACACAAATAGGAAGCTCGGCTATTATTTTCTTATTTTACAAACTTTAAATTATATATTTGTTATTTCTTGTTGGTTACAATTTTAAAAGAAATGTGTGAACATTTCTATCCACATGCTTACTGGGACATGAAACTCCTCTATGAAATTTGTTGATATATCACAGTAACTGAAGCATGCTGAAATGTCAGCAACTTATTGTTATTATTAATAAAATATCTGAATCAGATAAGTCTTGCAGCTGGAAAAGAAAGAATGCCGATTTGCAGCCTTGGAACATTTGCTATGTTATCACTGCTGCTAATACTGCCTATGTCTACTTTATAAACAAAATTTGTTTCTTTAATGGACATATGGGTATTTAATTATAACAAAGTAATTAAAAAATCACAAAACATTAAATATATAGCAAGTATATTCAGTTTCAGCTTTTACAGTTCTGCATACAATGAAATCAGATAAATTTGTATCCTATTTCTATAGTCAGACATGAACATCACAAGTTCTTCTAATCAGATATATAAAGGTTACAATCATCCACTTCCCAGACTGTGACAAGACAAACTGAAGTTTTGAAATTTCATTGCATTTAAGGGCTTGATTTATTGATATGTGGAAAAAAAACCCCAAGCAACAAAGGTCAAAGCAATAGCTAAAAACAGTTGTAACCGTGCTTTGTGGTGTGTAGACATTGTAAGTGAAAACATGACTGATAAGGTCATCAAGTTGAATACGGTTGTTTCACCCTTATTCTTGAAAAGGCTATAATCTTTGTTGTATTATGTAAACGGCATAGCAGTGCTCTTAAACTTACTAAGATCCAGTATAAGAAACCAAAGGAAAGTAAAGGAAGACATTTTCAGTGAAAGTAAAATGATTAAAATGAAAACCGTTCTCTGAAGCAACAGTTAAAAGGAGTACAAACTGATGTAGTTCATTAACTGGGGGTCATGCAGCACCAGCTTTCTTAATAAAAAGTTGCAATTAAGAGGACAGAAAATGTCACAAGAAAGGCTACCTGTATTTTTCCCTGTTAAAAGTTTCCATGATATATTTTTTTTAAGAATAATTGCATAATTGGGCCATATGCTCTATGGAATGCAATTGGACCTTGAACTTGCTTAGGAATCCTCATTGCTGGCATAGTTAATACTGGCAGGCTCAATGATTAAAATATACTTTAGACAGATATACACACAAATGCGTACTTTTTTTAAGTGACACATTTTGTTTCTAATTATTTTCCTTATATCAGTTGATAATTTAGGCTATACATAGGACACAGTTCACAATTAATCTCCCAGAATCCTAAAGCAAGAATTTCTTTTGTACATAACAGTTGGCATTTCAAAATACATAAGTCCAAAGCTGGAGTTCAAAAACCCTCCGAGATACCTTGAAAACATTTTTTGTAACACTGCAAATCAGAAAATACTGTTATTAAAAAGAAGTAGTTTCAAGCCTAAATAGTGCATTTTTAGATTAATGAAAGCAACAGACTAACAGAAAATGAACACTCGCTTCTCAAGAAAAGTGCAGTACGTGCTCTTATATCAGAACACAAATGCTAGAGTGCTTTACAAACTAGGAATTTTCCCACTAAAACATAGGCATAACACACAATGGCTACTGGCAACTTTTAAAATAGCCTAAAGTAGTCACACCTCTAAAAAGTTGTTACTTTTGGTATTTGCTGCTAAAACTGATGAACAGGGGTGACAATTATGACATATGAATAAGCTTTATACAGACTTCTTTAAGTAAGACTTAGCCAATTTTCCTGTCTATATATAGTAGTTTTTGTTAGGTCTGCTTAGGTTTTACATGACAAGAGTCAACCTGATGAAACCAAGCAGAAAATGGTTTTTATCAGCCTCATAATAGAATTTCTAGTCATGACCAGAGAGATGCACACATATTTTCACTTACTCCAGATCAGTCTACATTCAATGATTTTCAGCTTTTGCCTCTCTTTATTCCAGTCCAACACCACAATTCTCAGTTTGCTGGAACTCAACTACTTCCCACAAGTAAACCACAAAGAGTAGAATAAGACACACCTGTGCCAAAGTTACAAACCATGTGATTAGTGTTTGTCATGGAATATGGAAAAAAGCAGATCCAGGATATGACCACAGCATCCTAATTCCCTAGGGTCAGTATGCTGAGCTAATTTGAGTCTTGCTTTTGCTATTACATTACTGATTTTTTCTCCCCTTTTGACAGGTAGAAAAATGATTGTGAAAAGACATTTACATAGCCACAATTTCACAAGACAATGTTTCCCTGCCTTAATTTACACCTAAGAGTCTAAATTTGAGACTTAAATACACTACATGTACTTCAGCAATTTCAAATGCAGATCCATCCTATGGGGGGAGTTACAAACTCCTACATTTCAGGAAACAGAAAATTATGTTTTATGACAGATTAGTTGCTAGTTTTCCATCCCTTGTTTTAGAGGCCGGCAATCTGACTGTGGTTTTTTTTAAATGAATTTATTCTGTTGCTATAGTAACACTTCATCACTGTCAATCAGCAGTAGAAGACCAAGGCACACCTTTCTGTAAACAACTGCAGAAAGGCAGTATTCTGTAGACACAATAATTAATAAAATGGATTAGTTTTGTGGAAATTAATACATACCCTGGCAGTAAGAAGTCCAAAAGATGTTTATCTACCTATATCATTTATTTTTGTCATTAGAGTACACTTCAGTAAGAAAATGCAGTCACCTGAACCAAGTATTTCAATGAACATACTACCCAAAGCCTGGGGACAGGAGACAGCTGTGGTGACGATAGGAGAAAACTGAAATTTTAGATTTCTTTTTCCCCACTCATATCCCATTTTAGTAGGTATAAAATACTGGAATGCCTGTAACTGTAACAAAACAGGGGAATGGGTATTAAATTGAGAAAACGGTGCATTTGAGTTTGAAACCTTTTCATACCATATATTAAAGACCTCCATTCATAAAGCTGCTTCAGGCTAAGCCTGAATTGAAGACTCCATGCTTCCCCCCAGAAAACGTGGCAGCCCCACTAAATGCAAAGCTTTGGCTTGAAGATATATTGTTATAGTGCTGACTCAAATCTCTCTCCTGCACAACACTTCATTATAGCGGTATCCGTTCTTTTTACTTCATTATTTTAGATCAGGAGAAGGCATACACAAGACCATTTAACTTGGCCAACAGCTTTCAATTCTTCAGCAGATTCTCTCCACTGGACCACTTATTTTTAGTATTTACCATTGAATGTAATCTAGCAAAGTAGCGAATAAAAGTTAAGTACTTTTCAACACACTGAAGAGTTTTGCCCTTTTCTCATAATCTTAGGTTTCATCTATTTTTCTTTATAATTGTACATTTTATCATGTTTATTTTTGCAAATATTTTGAAGTCACCTATTGTTTGAACTATTCTTTATGCTCACCAGTTAGTCACTTCCATTTGCTTTATTAATTTAATTAAACTGAGTTACAATATTATTGCTGTTAAAAATTTCTTAAAACATTTCAAATTTCTCTATTAAATGATTCACTATATGTTGCATAGATACTTAAATTCCTTAGGGCATTTTAATATAGTCTCAAAATCAGCTGCTTCACAATCAAACTTCTATTTCTTTACTAGTTCTTCAAGTGTATGCTCAAATGCTGATCATTAGTTCTTACATGATCCATTTTTTATAAATTAGACTTGTCTTTTTCACAGGATTAGCTCCAAAATAGCCTTTGACTACATGGATTGTTCCACAAATTGTCTCACTAAGCAATGCAGTATTATTGTCAAAAAATATATTTTGACTAACGTAGTTATCACAATCAAAATCTCAATAATTAAATCCTCCGTGATCAAAGTTCTGTCTCTCTTGAAGACTTTTTTTCCTTCTAAATCAGCAATACATTTTGTTATCTGGCTTTCTTAACTGCCCTCAAGGGCTATAATAACTGGATTACTTTATTGTTCTTATCTATTAAAGCTTTCCGATGCATCAGACAAAATACATACTTATTTCTCTGTAAAAAACCAACACCATGTCATGTCAATAGAGTCAAAACATTCCTTTGCTTTTTCTTGGTCATCCTAGAGTAAATTTTGTGGTTTTAAATGTTAAACTGTCAGGGATTTTCCTTCCTGGGGGAGCTCTGATTTCTGTTTAGTGGACTGCATTGGGTATAGTCATGACATTTATTCTAAAGAAGGCCAGCGTGATGTTTTTCTCTCCACATTTTCATTAATTCTTATAATATAAGCATTAATAGGCCCTACAGTTGGGCTTTCTCTTCATGTTTTCCCTTTTTTCTCCATATGTAGACTAGAAGTCTGCACTGCATAATTTAAGTGAACCTGTTTTCCCCTCACAGGACTCCTATGTGTCTTTGAACAGTAGCTTTACCAATGTCACTGTTCCACATGCATGCAAAATCACTCAAAAACCTGACCATAAACCTGTCTATCAGTGGTTCCTATCACTGCATATATCTTTATACTCTGTTATCAGAGAAAGAACTACAGATAGACACAGATATGGAGATGATATGGTTGAGAAAGTGAAAAAGCACTGCTGGGCAACTCTATTAACAACTGCATATATCTGAGTCGGAGGGGAATAAAAGGACCACAACTGTTATGGGATATACATCCAAGGAACAACATCCCTTTTATTTCCCTGCACAGTGAATAAAGGAATTACTATGCCATGAGTTGACAGAGCCACGATACAAATGGTGATATTTCCAACTGTTATTTTAGTTCCCAACACACACAAAACAAAGTATCTTAGAACAGTAAATATGTTACAGCTCCAGACGTTAGAGGTCTACATTGCTTTTTATCATAAAATATGCCCATTAAAGTCTTTTGTGAGACAAGAAAAATCCTTTGGTGCTTCTGATACCATCCCTCTAGTCAGTGAACAGTTATTTTTGAACAATTATAACACAACGTATCTAAGGTGCCAGCCAGCTGCACATTGTCCCCGCTAAATTCTGTTTATGAATAATTTTTATCAGGATCAATAGCAAAGACAAATTCCATTTAAATAACATTCTATGTATTTTGGGTTACTCTAAAACAGCATACTGCTGCAATACACTTCAACTGTAGGGAGACAAGAATTATATTCAAAGTACACTAATTTTTTTAAAGATGCCTGAGGGATGGCAAGATTTTGGTTTGATTTGTTTTGAAAAACAGCCGTGCTGGAAAATCCAAGACCAAAAGCTTTAAGATGAATATCCAGAAAGCACAAGATCACCTATATGACAGTGGAAGAAGCCAAACGAGGATAGATGATAAAGCTTTTCTATTGACTCACAGTATGAAGAATCAACTTTTTCATCTTATTTGCTATGAAATCTGATTTTCACCTTATAGTAGCACAAAGAGCTACCACCTGTGTAATTTCCTGAACTCACTGGATTTTCTTTTGTCTGGCACCTTCTGTGCTGCCCAGTGTCATTCTCGTTTTGTTCATAGGCTTTGACAGCGTGAGTACATTTTCTCTCCAAAGCAGACAGCCCTCAGCTGCAGCTTTCCACATTGTGAAGCTGACACCACACAAATCAAGACGTGCCTTAAAGTTGTCCTTGAAGTGCTGCGCTTGTGTACTGACCTCTCAGCTATTCACTGCAATTTTGTAACAAATAAAAAGGGGAGTACTTCTAGCATCTTTGCAGTATATACATCCTATAACTGAACCAAAACCAGATGAAGCTACAGGAGTACCACTACAATACTGTGTAATTGCAGCCTCAGAATTCAGCTTTGGAAAGCTTTTCCCACAAATATACAGATCTATAAGAATAGTAAATATGGAAATGAATGAGATCTTGATGCAATAACTATATATTAGTCAAAATTCTGCAACTGCATAGAGCAGCAGTAACAACAGATGGCTCTGTAAAAATTTACTTCTGTTGAAGTTCATTGATTCTCATTCCAGATACTTATATTTTGCCAGACAGTAGTTTTTGAGTGGTTTTAATATTGATCATAATTTTCAGATGCAGCAGGCTGCTGGGGAAAAAGTTAAACTAACTAGAACTAACGAGCAGTAAAACTTGCTAGCACAGGTACAGTACTGGTCAAATGGCAGCAAGCACAGGATGTGAAGGTGTCCGGTATCTCTGGATGCAGGATCCAGACTGATTATTTTTTAAAAAAAAATGTTTAGGAATGTCCATTCAGATTCATTATCCAGACAATATCACATTAAAAAGATTTTAAGACCATGTTAAAATGCATATATAATATAGGAATTAATACAGGAAAGAAGAAAATAAAAATTGTGCAAAGGAGTCCCATTTTAACTTGATATACATTTCTTCTCCTCAACAGTAAACTTAATATCCTCTTTGTTTAGACAAAATTAGCAATGTCTTGCATAACTTAGCCTTTTAAGACTAATTGAATGCACTGATGACTGTTTCCACATACTTCCAATCTGTCTGAAACTGTTCCCAAACTGAAGCTCATTTCCCCTCTTTTTGGTACTTTGTTCCCTAATTTTTCAGCATTTCATGTGTTTGTCAAATGCGTTTTGGATCTTACCATTTCCTTCCTTTCCAATGAAAATGTAATTAATTCCTGAAGGACTCAATTAAGATTTTGAGCTAAAAATCATGCTGCAGGAGTGGGACAAGAAGGGCTGGTTCAATGCCCAAGTAGTGATGATTAGCAATGTTACTCTCTAAAACCACAAACCATCCCAATCCCTGCAGAGAAGAATAGGTATTTTAAAAGTTTAGTATTCATTTATGACTATGTATGCTATGCAATACTTTTTCTGATTAGATCTAAACAAAGCCTTCTCATACTGCCTCTGTGCTGTTTTGAGAGCATACTACTGCCACATAGCTGCCCTGTTAACTCAGTGAATAAGATTGCCTTGGTGCAACCAAATTTGTACTGGAACACACTTAACTAACATACCTATAACTTGACTTTTTCACTTACTGAAATCCTTAAACATCCAGGATGTCATAACATGCAAGCACTACAAAGCAAAAACATCCTCTTATGCAGGTGGCTGGGTACCAGCTTCACATATTACCACCTTAGGTGAACATCAGCAATTGCATTTTCAATAGCATCATCCATAATTTGCCCCTTTGCTTTGGCTGCCAACTAACTTTTTTGCTTTTTGACAGATTAAGTAATTTAAAAATATATTAATTTAGAAAGACTGGAAGGTCCCTTACATCAAGCCATGGAGTGTCACACTTAGTAACTTACTTTTTCCCACTGCACAGCAATAAAACTTACAGAAATCTATCAAAATACATAGCTAAAGAAATAAGACTTTAAATATTAAAACATTAATATTACACAGATGTACACTTTGAGACTTTATAGCACCAAAACATTGGAATAAACAATATCCATCTTCTGAGAACAAACTAATTAGCAGCAAAAAGCGTGGTTAGAAGTGTTCCTAAGAAATTGGTTGTTTTTCCTGTAGATTTTAAGGAAAACAATGGTGTCAGAGAGCTCAAGCTTCTCAAGAGCTTGGAAAGTATAAAATAAGAAGAATATGTAATGGAAAGAAAAAAAATGTTACTCTTTGAAAGCTGAGGAAAAGCCTGAATACACAGGTCTAATGAAAGGAGATAAAATCTTACACACCAATGTAGAAATATTTGAGAACTAGATCCAAGATGAAATCCTCAGGCTACATGGGCTCCCATATGATCTGGGTAAGAAAGAGCTGGTTAATTTTCTTGAAAATTGGATTGAAAAAGCTTAACAGCTTGCAGTTGAAGATGACCCACTTTGCGTTGAAAAGGCATACAGAAAATCTTTAAGAAAAGAAGAAAAAAAAATAGAAAAAAGAAATCCTGAGTAGGAGGCAGCATTATGTTCAGCCTCTCAAATCAGAGATATAAAGGAAGGATCCTCCTTAAGACAGCATATAAGGATAGTAAACTTATCTAATATATTTCATTGTTTTCTTCTTTCATTTTTTCTTCTGTCTCAATTGCTATCAGTGTAGCAAATAAAAGATTCAAATTAACTCTACCAAATAGCAGGAGTGAGGTGGACATTTCCACTTCTATTTCAACAGGAAATCAGGTTTCACATTTCTTTTCCAAAAGAGATTGGGAAAGACAGGCTATGTATGCCTGTAACAGCATTCTCTGTTGTTTCAAAGACATGTGTTTCACACATTCAACGCTGTAGAGCTTTGAAAAATCCCTGCAGCGAAACAGAAAAGCATAACCTAATAGATCATAGTATTAATGAGACTTCATAACTAAATTTCACGTCTTTTTTGGCACAGCATTCCTTTTGGGGTGTGTGTGTGTGTGTGTGTGGAATATCCAGTCAGCTCCAGGTTTTGAACTTCACAACTGAATATCAAATGGTACCAAATAACAAGCAACAAACATTTCACTTACAAACTAGCAGTGACCACAAATGTACTGATTTTTTAAAATTTTGCACTTGTTCAGCAGATCTGAAGACAAGATCTGAGCTATCAAGTCACCCATATGAAAACTAAAATTACTGAATCACTTCAACTATTCTTTCGTCATAGGATGCCATTCAGCAGTGCACTTTTTATTTTTCCTCCTTCCTTCTTGTCTTCAAAATTCTATGATGGTCCTTTCAAATCATACAACCCCCAAACCTATAAACTTTCAACAGCTTTATCAAAAAAAGTTCTATGCTCAACACCTACTGGAATGATTTAAACAAACTTTTGAGATAATGGTATGTTAAATTAAAATGCCATAGAGACCTAGTATTATTACCTGACTTTCTACTGCTGTTAGGTAAGACCAAAAAAATAGAACTGTAACTTTTTAAATGTAACCATAAGAATTTCACACTTCAAGGGTTCTTCCTCATCATAATTTCTTTACTTGTTTCCTCTTATATAAATAAGCATTACACAATATCCCATTTACATTCCATCTCATAGTTTAATAGCTGCCTTAAAACCTCAATTAAAAGCATCCCAAATATTGTTAGTTTTCAAGCTTTCCAAAACCATTATATATATATATTTATATATATGTAGTTCTACCTATAGTTTGTTGATCTGTTCTATCTACCATTCTTGATTCTTATTTGTAGATCACTTTCATCCCATATACCAAGTTGCTCCATTCCTCCCTTCAGAGATTTATTGACATTGTCTGTTTGAATCACTATTTATCCCATGCATTCAGCTTTAAGTTATGTAATTGACCTACAGCCGAAATGGTCAATGCCCAGATTTCTTTGAAAGTGCCTGCATAGACATACAGCCTGGTTTACTCCATGCAGGTCTTCAAATGAAACATGTTTCTCACTTAGGTTCTGTGAATGTAATGAAGGAAAAAAAGAAGCTACTTCAGTTTTGCATATGTGATTAGAAAGCTACTTAAATGAATTGTGAAAAGATTTTGAGTTATTTTATGGGGTTTGTTTGTTTCTTTTTAAAATGATTTTCAAGTCTTTTGAAATGGTTAGTTGGAGAACATTGGCTTGTATTCAAAAATATAAAGCAGAGCACATAATCTAAGGAACATAACCTTTGTGATAATTATTTTATACTTTTTTGGATTGCCAAATCAAGTGTGCTTTAAACTAGTCTCTTGTGAGTGTACATAATGAAAAAAAATTCTATTTCAGCACATAATTTTTCAGGTGATTTGCTTACAGCAAAAAAGATGCTCAGCTAAAAAGATGATGGAAAAAAGTGTTATTTCTTTTTTTATTTTTTTAATTGCTATTCTTACTGTTAGAAACTAGCGATTTCTCTACCAGTGACTGAAAATCATGGTAGTGTTATTCTTCTTTCTGTTACGATAATACTGCATCAGGAACCTTCTGTAATATTACTTAATTGTCAGCATTAGCATCCTAGGCGTCTATATAATTATTTTCTTCTGCTTCCAGATTGCCATTCCCACTCCACAGCATACAAGATCCCCAACACCATCTACAATGTATTAGAGATAAAGAATTCAATACCTTTTAAAACTGTGTAAAACATTCATTCACTTCTTAGCTACCTCAGCTCTTGCAAGTGTAACATACTCTTTGATACAAATCTCAATCTAGTTCACTAAGAACTCGTCACTCTTCATGTCTGTTTTTCATGTTGTGAGATTTTCTTTTCTAAATGTTGGACTACTTTACCTTCTGGATCAAGTTTGGGTCTCAGCTATAGGGTTACATATCTTGTTGTCCCTACCTCAACTTCTGCTCAAATTAAGTATATTCTGCTGTACCAACACCTTCACAATTCTTGTTGAACTACACTAACCAAGTTGTTCTTCCTGTCCCACCTGTTTCATAAAGTATGCTTTTGGTTCCAGGCATTTCAAGCTAGTTCCTTCAGTTCAATTTAAGCCATCACACACACTCTTCTAGTTTATTTTTTGTACTTTCCACAGAAACAGGAAAACAGTTCTGAATCCTATAGCTTCAAGAAGTCCTGTCTGTTGACATACTGAGACTACAGTCACATGAATCCACTGAGCTTGGCCTGGGAGGAGGGGAACAACAGATTTAAGGAGGCAGGCAGATGTCTGAAACATGCTGTTAGCCTAGTGATCCCCTGTACTAGGGGGATGGACTGCCTGGGGAGTAGCATGTATAGGCAGTTTTATAACAAAGCAGACAGCTGTTCTTGTTGTTCCTTTGATATGTTATCAACCAAGACACAGAGTGCTAGTAGAGAGAAAACTGGAGGCACTTTTACAGCTCCCAGGATGCCATTTCCTTCTACCCACCTCCACATGATTCACCTAAACATCAGCATTCATCCTCTCTTACCACTATCTTTACTGCTAGCTAATACCAAAGCATCTCAGATATTCCTAAAATGACGCAATATGTGCATTTTAAAAACCAAAAACTAAAAAAGAAACAAACCAACCCCAAAGAAATTAGGTTTATAGTTCTAAAGCACCCACCAGCAACATAACTAAGCAAAACTGTCGTCACTGTGCGCAACACTCACAGACACCGTTCTATTTCTCTTTGTTTCCTTTCCTTTGACTGCTGTGAATATTTTAAGCCATGGTATTCAGACACAAAAAATAGGCAATTATGAAAACATGTGAACATCACTAATTACCTAAAAGTGAATTTTTGAAAAATACAAAGGATTTTTTTATACATTTCTGCTTAAACTCTAAGACTTGTGTGAATAAGGAACATCAACAACCCAGAGTCATTCACTGTCCTACACCATGAAGGACAAACAGACAAATCATGGACACTGGAAGTACCACACTGATACAAAGGGGGAAATTTTCTGGAGAATTTAAAACATTATTTTCTTATGATAGCAAAAACACAGGAATTTCACAAGAGCACGGAGCCTTCTAGGCAGCAGAACACAAAACAAAAATTGAATCCAAAACAGCAAAGTAAGACAATTATCATCAATTTATGTCCTTCAAGTCTTACCTTTCTTCCCAGATCTTGATTATGAAGCTATTTCAGTGCCTTTTACACTTGGCCTGGAAGAAAAGGGAGAGCAATGCTTAGTACACACAGACTATTACAACTGATAAATAAGGGCTGTCAGCAACAACTTCATTTCAATTTAACAGTTAAACATTTAAATTATATATCAGCAATAAAACTAAAATTTAACTCTAAGGGGATTTTTTTTCCTCCCTATATAACATAGGAGAAAATGGTGATGAACTCATTCTGGTATTGTAAAGCTTCATTTACAACAGTTTTGTATTTCATATATTTTCAAAATTTCAGAATTGACAAGGCTTCTCCCAAACAGAAGAGTATGTTGTCTATAGGCACAAGAGTCAAAGTAGCCAAGGTTTTACTGCAAATAAGACAATGGTGTTTATAAAGACAATGCAGAAAAGGTCAAGACAAAAACAATCAACAAAACAAAAACGCCCCAACAACACAGTACTTCATATTTTGTGCAATCATTTGTATCCATGCAAAATGACCATAAGCTCCTATCAAGACAAGAAGGATCAATTTTAAACAAATACCATTAGGCATAACTTTCATCCACTTTGCAAACTGAGGAAGCCACACTATGTTACGGAAAGTCAAGTTAATGTATTATGACCCAATATTAAGCACAACGAATAATTATCTTATTAGTAAACATTCTTAAGCCTCTCAGCACCATCAAAATATAACAATTTCCAGATCATCTAGAAGGCTTTCTCCTTTGCCTACAAAATGTTACACTAATGCATCATCAATAAATGCAAACTATTCCTGCAATTTCTATTCAAACTAAATTAAAATCCATCTGAAAACATGCATCTATCAACTCAGAGGATTATTCAAAGAAAAACAGAAAAAAATATAAATAGCATAAGAAGTGAAATTCAGAGCTTAATAATTACAGATACAGCTCACTTTATTCTGACCAATCAGCTCTTAACAGTTTAGCCTAGTAAGACAGAAGTCAATTAGTACTTCTTTAATAGACTAATCATTTTGCATTTAATTGTCATATCAATAATACTGGCATATTCCTACAGCAAAGTCAATAGTTATTACATCAACTAATTAAAATCTGAGTTAAAAGGTAACTCGCTGAGAGTTCCATTCAGAAAATGCAAATTCTCAGAACTAAAAACAACTCATGGCAGGGGGATAGGGGAAGTTCATTTTCTTCTATGACTCAACCAAAAACATTGTGCGGCGCTCTCAAGCTATTAGAAGTGACTTTTTGATTGGCATAATGAGAAGAACAGTAAAACAGATGGGTCTCCTCTGAAGTTGTACAAGATTCCCACTGGATAATATAAAATGCTGACAGATA
The DNA here is from genome assembly GCF_017639655.2 of Falco naumanni. Lineage (NCBI taxonomy): Eukaryota > Metazoa > Chordata > Aves > Falconiformes > Falconidae > Falco > Falco naumanni. The sequence continues at coordinate 17,096,222 of NC_054067.1, forward strand.
ACAAAAGAATTCCACACTTGTTATTCACTGCAGATTAAAATTTAAACATCATGTGAACAAGCCAAGCATTTGAACCAAATTTCTTAGCTCTGCATTATAAAATACAGTAACCTGAAACACGAATTAATTGTTTGAGACTACAGGTCTATTAATGACCCCAGGAAAAATATTCCTATTTACCATAATGAGACTAGGAATACTACATAGCTGCTATACATTCTGCTTTTCATGAATTTGAAAAAGCTTTTGTAGGATCATTGCTCTTAAGACAGCCTGGGGAGTCATGTGTAATGGTATTACCTGTATTACTTGCTGAAAAGAATAGTCAAAGCAGACACAAAGAAAGATCAAATATTATACTATGTTGGACTATTTTAGAATGATGGTATTAAAAAAAAAAAACAACAAAACATAAGAGAGTATAGTTTGATATCTGAGCATTGGTCAAAAATGTTGGTTTGTTGGGGTTTTTTGCTTTTTTTCCCCTGTTTTTCTAACAGATAAATAAAGAAAAAAGGAATAGCATCTAGGATATCTGAAACCCTAGGATTTATGGATGCACTCACCATTTATGGTAAAACTGAAGAACGAGAAGAAACAAAACAGATAGAAACCTAATTTCTAAAGAGAGGGGAAACAAACTAATAAAAAAAATAAGTATATTTAAATGAATCTGCATAAAAGAAAGTAGGGGAGGAAAGAGAACAACAAACATTTTAAAAAGAGGGACAATGCCATGAGATAATTTTAGAGATGGATGATCAATGATGCTTTTGGGAATACAGTAGTTTGTGGAGATTAAAGGAAATTTTGAAGTGCCTGAGCTAGATAACCCTGTATTTCAAGCTGAATAACATCTTAGATAACAGCAGAAAACCAGCCATTCTTCTCTGACTGCAACTGCTATCAAAAATACACAGTATTATATTAATAATGGTACTGTGGGCAACATATACACTGTGCATAGATTTGTTCACTGTGTATTCATAGCAAACACACCTCAAGCTGCAATTCCAGCCTGTTCAGTTTTAAAATAAACATTTCTATAATTACCTAGGAGTTAAAAATGCAAAATTAACCTTGATGAATAAAACAGCCTCGAAATACAGTTGGCACATTGGAGAAAAACCCAATACCATTAGCACACACCTTCAAACACCTTCTACATTAAATATTTTTATATACAGTTTAACGCAGATATTTATCATTAGATAAATCTCATGTATTTAGTATAATTCTAGTCTGATAAAACCAACTAGATAAAAGTAAAGCAAAAACATTCACAAGTTGAGACGAAGGGAGAGGCAGAAGAACAAAACCATGTCATAAATGTCAGACTCTTAATGCTCTGCACCACCACATAAGTGTTATATCCTCTCTAAAGGTGAGGAGATGTTCAAACTAACAAGTTCAAAGTTTTGCAGAGAGGATTGCTATGAATAGAATCTCCATGTTCCTAGTCCTTCAGCTTCAGGAATATAAATCACTAACAATTTTTAACAGGATTTTTCTAAATAACTTTGATGGCATCATGGTCTTCAAGTTGACAGATATATATATATGCATTCGCACACATATACATAAAATTCTGATAAGTCCTGGTTGGGTGGTTTACCATAACAATAAATGGAAAGAGAAACAATTGTGTTCACTCAGAAAAAATACCTTCAATGCTTCTCATGCAAAATCCACCAGTTTCGTTCCTGCAATATATCATACTGCTTTTATGGTTAGAAGAGCTAAAAAGCCTGCCTGAAAAATTACATTATTTCATCCCTGGAACAGATTGCTTACAGAAAGTGTGAAGTTACTATCATTAGAGATCTTTTAGAATAAGTTCTGCCAGCACCTACTTGTGCTTTGATTCCATCTTGCAGCAGGAGACAGACTAGACAGTCTCCTGAGTTCCTTTCCAATGCAATCTTTCTGCAGATGCACTTTTCTTCTTCATACTATGAATGCATAAGAGAAATCAGAAAAAGTGTAATGAGATTTTTATTAATAGCAAATAATACTCCGGAAAGTAGAATGTAGAAAGCCTGTCACCTCTATGATTTGACTACTAAACCACAACACTTCAAAGCATGTAACCTCTTCCTTCATGACTCCGCTATGTATTCAGGAAAAAAATAAATACAAGAACCAGGAATTTATTCCACTTCCAAGGCATGTAGTTTATTGTATGAACCAACTAACACAAAATATATATTAGAATTAAACCCTGTCCACCTCTGCTGAAACTACTTCAGGAAATGCATATCAAATCTGTCTGCTGCAGTTAGTTTTTATGACAGAACTACTACAGAGAACTAAAGTGTCTCTGGTGAAAGGAATGTCAAGCTGCTTTGAATTGGCTAAACAGCATCTGATGTCCTCAAGGATTATAGTGCATTATGACCCTGCCCTGCCAATCTGTTTAGCTTCTGACGCTTCACCATATGGGGTCAGAGCAGTGATTTCTCATATAATGCTAAATGACCTAGAAAAGCCTGTAGCATTTACATTGCAAACACTTACTAACATTGCAAAGACTTAAGCACAGATGAAAAAAAAATAACATATGTATTTTGATAGAGTCTCATTATATTACTATATTTGACTATTCTTATTTCTTAGTGGCTAGGATAACCAAATAAACACCTGTCTATGTGGGTTTCAAATACACATGGCACTTCTTTTAACTGATCTCAGTTAGGAAATGAGCACAATGTTTCTGATATCGCCTTGAGACTTGGACAGTATCATTTTTCTGATCATATCCTGATCATGGCGTTTCATGGAAATTGTCACAGCTTGGTAGGCCAACAACGCTCTTGGGGAAAACAAAGATAAGGTGATAAAAGGAGAAGAAACTCCTGTTCAAATTTAAGAGCATTCTGAGCAAATAGCACAGTGAAATGGTCATTAAAAGTAAATAAAAATACATTATTGTGATGAGATGTAGTTTAGCCAAGCAAACAGCAGTGTACTTATTCCAAGTCAACAAATTGTTCTTTCTTTTCCCACAAACTCTGCTATTACAACATTATAACATTTATATCTCTGAAGACAGAGGAATGTATGCTAATGAGCAAAAGAGAAAAAAGCTTCCATCAAGTTTGCTGTATGAGTAGATGCAAAGAAACTGGAAAAATACAGGAGCAAAGATGATCTCAGTAAGATGTACTCATGTGTTCTTTAAACATTCAAAACTCATATTTTCAATGGGAGTACCAGTCTAAAAATATCCAGGCTGCAAAACCATACATAAACAACGAGCAGAAGGAGCTTTGAAAGTTAAAAGGTTTTATCAAGATTTTATTTCCTTTTTTTCAGAAGATAAATTGGTCTGTTTTCATGACTAACATTCATAAACTTATGTGTTAAACCAACAGAAACAATACAATCAAACATTACATTCCTTACAAACAAATGATGATGTTACTACTACAAAACACTACAAAGCTCCACATAAAAAAACCTCTCTTTTGGAAAGCGTGTATGATTTCATCTGGAAGACTAGCATTAACATGCGAGATACAGATAATGAGAAAACATCGGAGAGAAGAGAAATGGGAGGGTAAAAGCAATACAAAGTAAGGGGTAACAGATCAATAGGTTAACCATCTTCAGTAGTTACCTCCCCATGCAACATGCTAGAGCATCTTAAATTAACAGAAAATTGCCTCAAAGGATACAAAGGGGTATGTACTAAACATCCAAGAAAGCAATTTTGATGTGTTTACAGGACTGTCAGAGGGAGCAATGTCAAATAATAAAGTGGATATGATTTGATTTTATAGACAATTATGGGTGAATGTTGAGTGCTGTGTTCAGGAGCAGAGACCCAACCTCCATTACCGTTAATGGGAGCACTGACTCCAGCAGGATTTGTAGTTGTACTAGAACTGTAATTGTTTGGCCTCCAAATACCAAAGTGCTGCTAAAACAAAATATATCAAGGACTTCTCAGATGTGGAGGCACTGGAAAGGCCACACCAGGTAAGACACTTCAAGAACACCAAAGGAGTTTAGAAAGAAATTCTAAGCTCCTATTACAGTATTTCCTATTTGAGCATTATACCTCTTCCTAAGAAACAATTGCCTGATTCACTCTGTTCTCACTCTTACGTTTTACCTTCCCCTCCTACATAAAAAACGTAATAAAACTGAATTTATTTCCCAGTTTATAAACTTCCCATACTTCACGTTCACTGACTCTCACCATCAAACCATTACTTATCATGCATGAGCTTCCTTTCCTACCTTTTTTTTGCCTAAAAGAAAAGCTGACTAGAAAACTGGATTCAATTTAATGAGAAACAAAAAGCTGGACAGTTTAGAAAGTTTTTACAAAACAGGCACTGCTTTTACATCCCCCACAAACACAGTAAGCCTTGCAGATAAGGCTTTCACCTGCGATATGGCAGACTCATGTTCATATCACTATTCTTCCCAACAAACACAGAAAGAATGTAACAGCAGCCATACTGACCTATTTAGCTATCTTCTCACTGACAATGTTATATATTAGATATCTTCACTTTTAATACAACAAGCTGCAGCTCAGGAACTTCTTAAATTTTTCTATATTTAGCAGAACTTAATGATTTATTTTTTCTTCTAAGAATTAGCCCAATTCTCTCTGAACCTACGTAAACTCTTCATATCTAGAGCATACTGTGGCAAGGAGTTCCAAAGCTTTAACTAAAAAGCCACCCAACTGCCTGCCTCAGATCCACTCTCCAGCTCATTGTTTTCAAGGTAGGGCCAAATATCTGAAGCTATTTGGCCTATCAGCAGCGTGCCTTAAGCCCCAAGCTAAAGAGCTCTTATTCTGTTTAGGAAGCATCCTACCTAGTGTAATTACTAACAATTTCCCTAAGGCAGAGCATGAGAGACTAGCTTTGGTCCAGTGATTAAAGCACTTATCAAGGATCTTTCTGGAAGAATTTAATAACTTGCATTTTTTCCAATAGAAAATATATTTTATTGAACAATGAATGTTGAGCAATGTTAAAGAGCCCTTGCTTTCCAGATTCTGGGACAGAGCAATGACCTTGCCCTCATGTTGAGGGAAATTCCACCTTTAAAGTCCACCTCCATAAGAAACTGTACATACTGCCCCTGCTAATAGGAAACACAAAGACAAATCACAGCGACTAGAAGTTACAGAATATTCCTGTGTTTGGAAGAGTGAAAAAGACAGAAATTTCTTAATCCTCATGTTCTCAAAACAGACTACCTACTGAATGGACTGAACCAACACACTGCTGGTTACTAGCTACAAGAACAGAAGGTAGCTGACAACATTTATGGTATCATTAATAAATGCAACCAAAACAGTAAAATCAATAATATACTCCTTGGTGGTTTGATTCCTTTGAAGTAATGGGACAGGGCTATCGGGCAATAACTGCAGTTCTTCAAAGACCTGAACCAGTTGTTTGCTCAGCAGTTGATCCTTCTTTGAGAAAAGAATTACCTAATGCAATCCAGAGTTTACTGTTTAGGGACACGATGAAAACAGTGATATAAGTCTTGTGCAGACTTGACCTCTCAAGGTGGTATTAACAGTGTAGTAAGGGAGATCTACAGACTTCAAGACCACATGGTACAGAACAAATGAGAAAGGCATTCACAATACTGTCACAAAAACTCTGTGGCCCTACTTTTGTTTTTACTTCAAATATAACAGTGTTAAATATGCGCCCATCATTCATTTAACACTGATAAACAGGAAAATTTAAGTCCTGGATATTCTAGACCAAGAACGAACAGAGAAGTACATTTTCCTAACAATTACTTCTGATGAGACGAGCATTTCCCTATGAAAAAGTTTTCCTGTAGTACAAACAGCAATTTGGGTGGTGTGTGTGAGTGTGTGTATAAAATAAAACTTCACACAGAGTCCCTTTTGCATTAACTAAAAAAAATATTTAGTGTAATGAAGAATTCCACTAGCCAAAGAGGTGTTTACAAGCAATACCTTGTCTTCCTTACTTCACATTAGGCTGTACACTAGAAAAACAACTCTCAGAAGTTCAAATACTCGGTTGCATTCCCAAATTTTTACGTTTTTACAAATGTAAATTTTTAAAAATACAAATTTCCACTTGAATATAAGCTTCCACCATGAAAAATGGTCAAAATTTTAAGTGAGGTCAGTTCAGGTGACAAGAAAACACCCAAACATACACAATACCCATCCATTTTTCTCTATGCATTTGAAAATACAAATGCACATACAAAGCCACAATTTTTGCAAGTCTAAATTGTTTAGTCCCATAATTCTAGAAAAACATCAGCAAGCACAAATGGCATTTAAAATAGCAATATTCCCTGAGAATATACATAAACAAGTCAGCACCTATTACAATGACAGGAGCTCAAATTGGTAGGAGCTTTGACAAAATCTGTCTAGACCTTTTCTTAAAAACAAGCACATCTGAAAAGATCAGAACGGCTTTTAAGCTCAAATGCCAGTTTTTTTTGAAAATACACAACAAAACAAGTAATTTTTGGTATGGGGAGAATTGAGAATGACTGAGGGAGATGAGAAATAAAGGAGATTTGTAAACAAATGTCTTCCTTTGCATCCTTACAGGGTTTTCCCTTATTCTCAGGGTTGCTCTCAATCAAGCTATTCATCAGGGCTTCCTAAACTGCAATAAACCGTAATACATGCTCCATTATATCCCTGGGTAAATTGTTTCATGTGCTTCCTCAGAAGCCTTAGACCCTGTTGCACTACAGGTTTCCTGCATGCTCACTTCTATTTCCTTCTTACCCCAGACTGCACACCAGCAGTTTATTTCTTCTTGAATATGTCCATAAAAAGGAGAAATTTAGTGCCAGGCGGTTGCATCTGACCCTAATCAGGGCAAGACAAACAGAGTTTTCTCTCTGCCCAGCCACAGCCTTTTAAAGAATGCTATAATGTGCAAAGTAACAAAACAGACTCTTTCTATAGTAATTGTACCATGTACTTCTTCTAATAGTATTCAGCTGGCAGGTTTCAGCAGCAAAATAATATCATAGGATAACAGAAGTTCTAAAAGTAATAGTATTCTAGAAACTGATGCATTAAACAAGTGAGGAGAAGTTCTCAGATTATGCAGCTGAACAGAAGGCCAGAGCATGTAGGTGCCAAAAGGCAGAACTTGAAAAAATAAGATAAAACCAGTATTAAGTGCAGTATCCGTATTTTATGAACAAATCAATAGGACAGATGTGCTATTATGTGAGATGTCAGTTTTGAGTTCCTCTCTATCTTTGATGAGTTACTTTGCAAGCTTTTTAATACAGGTTAATTCCATAAAAACAAATAAAACAAAACCAACCCAAAAAACCCACACTGAAGCAAAATCTTCCATTCAGAATTCTAGAATTATATTACAATAGCTATTTTTTCCAACTGTTGCTTACTTGAAAAATAAATACTTTTCTGCAAAATACAGTTTACATGCACAGAAACAGGCAATGTAAATTTTGGTGTGAGTTTATCCAGTACATAGTGGCATTCTTTCCACTTAAAAAGACACAGCCAAGGCCCATCTAATCTATTTATGCCACATTTGTTACTACAGCATAGATCACATAAAGCCACTGGACATTCTTATACCTTTGCCTCTAACAGCGAGGTGCTTCTGTAAACAAAAGCTGGCTTGAGCCCAGGATAAACCTCCACAGATCCGGACAAGCCAAATTTTCCGAGGACAATCCTGCATTCCAGGAGAGTAATAGAGTGCCACATCCATTACAGAAAGTACAGCCAACAAACTACTGTGTAACAACAAACATAAGCAATAAACCTGTCATGATGCAAAACTTTTCCTTAAGTGGAAGAGAGCAGAATGCATTTCATTCTCTACTTACTCTTAACTGATGACAAGAGTAGACTAAATATTACCAGCTGGAAACACAACTTGAGATCAGTTTGAGAGTCACCCAACTCCACCTGGCCCAGCTGACATGCTTTTAAATTATATCCACTTAAGATGTTCTCAAGGAGCGCTAACTTCACTGAACAGATTTTGCTATAATCTGAGGTTTCTTCCATTTCCTGGATCACATACAAGCTGAAACAGCTAGAATCATACAATGGACAAGCCTATTCACATACATTTCATTATTTTTCATCTACTGATAGGAGCAAGATAACAACTGTTTTGATAATTATTTTTATTTTGTCTTGTTACTTGTTTCATCTTTTTTTCTTCTGCCCCATCTTAGACTCTCCCACTCATTTCACTTGCCTGAAGTTTGCACAGCCTATGGGAAGTGCACCAGCCACAGAATATTTACACACTACATTTGCTTTTTCAAGATCTCACATTAATGGCAGAAGCATTTCACCTCAAACTTTTTTCAGCACACTGATTAGAAACATTTTGAGAAGCTAGAAGCAAAACCACATTGCAACAAAATTATGTTTTAAAAGATTCTAACTTTGAGTTAGTTAATCAGTGAAGGTATTTTTGTAATACTGGTAAACATAACCTGGCCCTGCTAGAGATTGTAGAGATGACTACTAATTGGACGAGTCATTTCAGAGAGCAAATGAAAGGTTTTGGGTAGGTACATTGGCACTTTGAACTTGAAATTCCACATACCCTGGCTTATTGTATGGTCACCAGAAATGCTCACTGTGATCCTACCAACATCTTACCTGGGCCTGGCTGACAGTAAAGGCAGCAAAGTTAGTGCAAAGACACAGTCACTCTGAATAGACTGCACTGATCTGCCATTGTCTTCTGGGGCTTGATAGTTGGAAGTTCTGAAGCTGTTCCTTCAAAAACTAATGGCATGCTTTGAAAAGGATAAAGCCTTAGGTATTTGCTCACTATTACTGGTTTGTCACCATGCTCAGTCTTGCCAAGGATATTAGCAATTCCTTTCTGTCATCTCTGAAAGAGCTGGTAACATTTTACTGCGCATCCTTGGCTTTCACAGACCCACCTTTGCTGGGAGGAGCAGGCCTGAAAACGCCACTCCAAGGTGTTTGCCCTGTCCATAGCGATCACTGTATCGGTGCTTAAAATGTCGAGGTGATTTTCTTAAAAAATCTATTTTGTTTTAATACTTTACTAGGTTAACATTTATCTTTGTTCCTTACTTTTTCCAGGACTGGCAGCAGGCAGCCGCCAGGGCCTCTGTGCGGGGAGGCCGGAGCCGGTTCCCCACAGCCCGGCCGCAGCCACTAGGGAAGTGCCTTGGAGACGGGAGGAGTGAGGGGGAGACGTGTGAGGAACAACCCTGGGAGCGCTGGGAAAGCACCTCGGAGACAGGGGGAATGAGGGGAAGACGCATGAGGGACAGCCCTTGGAGCGCCGGGGCCGGTGAAGGCGGAGGGGAGGGGGCGCGCCAGGCCGCGGGGCAGGGGAGACCGCCGGGGAGTAGGCTGGCGTTCCCTGAAGGATCAGCAGGCCATGGAGGTGCCCAGGTAGAAGCAGGTTTTCTGCACAGGACCTGTGGCCCAGGAAGGACCCAGGCAGGGGCTGGTTTATATAAGCTGAAGGACTGCAGCCTGTAGAGTCTCCAAACCCCCATTTGCTAGACCCCCAGCCAAGGTCAACCCACCAACAAGAAGCTGTACTCCAGAGAATCACATGCTTTGTTTCTCCTGTAGGCTGTAGTCCAGTGAGAACACGCAGTGACTTCAATGGCAGACATAGCAGAGTGTCAGCAGTGCGTTATGGAACAGGGTTTCTTTTTCTTCATAGGTCAATGGAGATGAGGCTTTTCACAAGTTTTATCAAAATACAACACGAAGAACATTTGTACTGTGGCTACTCTACAAGGCAACGGGAGGTCTTTATAAGACCATGGGAAATTTGCACTATATTCATCACTATTACATCATAACTATAGTATCCATTGAGTGATCTGAATATCAATTCTAGCACTTCTATTTGTGAAAGCCTTCATGGTGTGCTTTGACACCCAAGAAAAATACAAGAACACACTTGTGGTTTAACCCCAGCTGGCAACTCAGCCCCATGCAGCCGCTCACTCACTCCCCCCATGGTGGGATGGGAGAGAGAATTGGAAGAGTAAAAGCGAGAAAACTCGTGGGCTGAGATAAACGCAGTGTAGTAGGTAAAGCAAAAGCTGCACACACAAGTAAAAGAAAACAAGGAATTCATTCACCACTTCCACTGGGCAGACAGGAGTTCAGCCATCCTCAGGACAGCAGGGCTCCATCATGTATAGCAGTTACTTTGGAAGTCAAATGCCATAACACCACAAGTCCCCCGCCTCCTCATTTTCCCCCCAGTTTATATATGCTCAGCATGACATCATCTGGTATGGAATACCTCTCCAGCTAGTTCAGGTCAGCTGACCTGGCTGTGCCCCTTCCCAATTTCTTGTTTCTCCTCCAGCCTTCTCACTAGCAGGGCCCAAGAAACTGAAACCTCCTCGATTTGACATAAACATTACCTAGCAACAACCAAAACCATCATTGTGCTATCAACATTGTTCTTCCACCAAATCCAAAATGCAGCACTCCACCAGCTACTAGTTAACTCTATCCCAGCTGAAACCCAGACAACGCTTTAATGCCTTTTATATTCTTCAAAAAGATCTGAAAAGGTCTTTTTCAAAAAGATCTGACAGACCTGTCCAGCGAGAGGTCTGAATTACAGAATGTCCAACAAAAGGTCTGAATTACAGATTTTAATCTCAGATTGTTTATGTTCATTTTCTCCATTTTGTAACCAGAAGTTTTGTTCTGTTTATTTTGCTGGAAATAAGTCTTAATTTTCCCGGAATTTCCAGACATTAAGCAAATAATAGTTGTTAAGAAAAAAAGCATATTGAAGTCCCAGGCCAGCAATCATGAAGGTATATGGAAGACTAAGCACATGAACACTATGTCTGCTATGTCCTGCGTTTGATGTGCATGCACTTGAGGGATTTTTGCCCTCCTAGCTATTGTCCAGGGAGTTCTGATAAGGATATACAAGCTCTGTCCTCTCTGAAGAAGGTAAATATGAACAAGAGCAAAAAGGAATTGAACCAGAATCCCTCAAGCGCTTCTGGGACTGCCTGACCCAAGCATGAAATAACCTGACAAGCAAAATAGTTGTGCTCCTGATGTTGATTTTAACCTCTAAACTTCAAAAGAGGGCATTTCAGTGCAAGGTTCTAATGCAGATTTAAGCATTTGAGAACACAATATATAATCAGGGTCTTACTATCTGAAATGAAACCAGTTCCAAGAGGCTGATTAAGTATCTGGAGACTGACTATACAGGTGCATCTTTTCAGAATGAGTATTGTCCCACTCTGGTTACAAGGACAGGATGCCTTAAAGAGAATGCCCCTTAGATTGTCCAATTTAGTAACAGTCTCCATTCTGACCTGCATTCTGACCCTTTATACGATGGAAGCTACCTTGTAAAAAGCTAGCTAGGATGAGCAAACTATTTTTGAGGTCAGTTTTGGAGTCTGGCACCAATCAGACAATTAGAGTTTTGATGTCAATGTCTGTTACAATGCCTAATATTGACTCAGTGTTTCCTTGTAGTTTCTTATGTTTATGAGTTTTTCAGTTCCTATTCTGTAAGCAAACAGCATGATTGTTGATGGTGGGGTTTTATCTGTTACCTCATTCCTAATTCTGTTGTTATTTTATTCTTGTTTATCCTGTTACACAATTCCTGTTCAAAAGGGGCCTGACACAGCACCATAGTCCACCGCTGACATGTCTGACAATGCCAGGAAAATAACAATGACAAAAACAGGGAACAGCAACTGATCTCCCAAATAGATGCTAGATGCTCCTTTCAAATCACAAATAAGATGAGTATGGCCATTCTTTGCAATCAATATTTGTATTTCATAAAGAGCAGATATTTAATACTTCCCCCAGTGAAAGAAAGATAAGGACAGAGAATACTAATATTATGGATAAGTAGTTTAATGTCTGAGCAAAATATGCCAATTATGATTCTTGGCCTCGTAACTTGGACAATGAATACTAATGAATCTGGAATCCTTATTTGCCGATTCCAGCTTAATTTTTTTTTCTACAAGTAAATAAAATTGGAACTATCGTTTCTAAACCTACAAGCATAATTGTCACCATGGGAGAAATCCGGGAAGCTGATTTTTTCATGTGATTTGATAGGCAATTGTGAAAAGATGAGCAAAGATTTTTGCAGTTGTCCTTTACACTAAATCTTGGGTATAACTGTAACCTAAAAGTCTGGTATATTTTAATACAAACTTTTCAGATTATTGAGCTCTTTTGTTGGTGGGGGTTTCAGTTTTTATTAGTTTGTTTCTTTTGGGCTTCCCCCCCCCCCCCCCCCCCCCCCCCCCGTTGGGGTGGCTGTTTACAACATGATAAGGAGTTTGTACAAATTATTTTGCTAGCCCAGATAATAATTGAAGAAATCCACCCCCCTGTGGCAGACATGTCAATTTCAGAATTATTACAATTTATCATCTAGCACCATTTTAGAAAGTAGAGTTTGATGTTCAAACAGATATGCAAACATTTGTGCATCTGCTTCTAAGACTTTGGAAGCAGGAAAGATTGGAAACATACAAATGCAAAGCACCAGCACCCATAGAGGAACAAAAGTAACCAGAGATACTAAATTTGTTCAATATCTATGAACTTCTTACTGAAATGCAACCAACTTTTGATATTTCAATATGAACCCTTTAGCAAATAGAAAAAAGGCAAAACTAGTTGATTTTCATCATGAGGACCACAATTCAAGCATGACTTCCTGGTCTTAACAGAGCACTGCTTACATTCCATTCAATCCCAAAACCTTCAAGTAAAATACTAAAACCAATTTGTAAAACAATTGAGAGAGAAGCAATGAGACCAACAAACTACCTCAGCAGAAGACCAAGGAAATTTTCCATAGCTTTAGAATAAAAATTCTACCAAGTTTTAGTGCAGAATTCATATGCCAGTCTAATTTATGTTTGACGTAAGGAAACTATGTGTCCAAAACTAGAACAAGCATTATAGAAGAAATATGCACTGACTGAAAAACAACTCAACAGCTGCAATGAAATAACTGGACAATATGGATTTTTATTTTTCCAGAGCACTTTTGAGACATTAACATCAGGCAAAAGTAATGGTAGACCTGGAAAATGTAAAGTAAAGATGAAAATCAGTAGATTCATATATTTATTTAAACTAGCGCTTTATAATCTAAAAAGAGGAAAAGGAAGTCTAAGAACTTTCATTTGAGTTTGTGGTTTCATTTTGATAATCATCTTTAAGTATCAGCATTTGGCCCTCTAAACATAATTCAAGAAGGCACATAAGGTACTTACTGACATAATTTAAAGCTTACAGCTCAGGAAAAAACAGACAACAACACTGAAAGCCACTAAGACATTGTTTCCTTTAGGCATAAAAATACACTAAGGAAATAGCATATAATTGGGAAGCATTGATCTAAACTCAGAAGTTACATTTGCTTTGAAAGAGGATTTAGAGTATTTTCTCCCTTTCTATATGGATGGACAGAAATGGCAAAGCGTAGACCAGCTTATATTTTACACTATATAGAAACAATTCAGCCAACAAGTCCTTCAGAAAGCTAAAGACTGCCAAAATGGGAATCTGGAAATACCTCAGCATTTAATAGCAGAGTTAGTGTAAGGCCTTGTAAGAAACTGAAAATCAGCAGCAAGTGGAGTTAAACACATCTGAATCGTTTGTTGTTAGCAGTTTGACATAAGATTCCTTCCCTTTCTAATAAGCTCTTACCAATTAATGTTTATTATTTTACTTCTTGTTATCAATCACTTGTCACAATTGCAAGCTCCAACAGGAGTTCATCATTCAACACTATCTAAAATCCCTTTAACAGGGAGTGAAAGCAATTTAGCTTTCTCTGGCCCATTTTTACAGTACAGGCCTGCTGTGCTGTGTCTAGGGCAGAAAGTGTGCTTGTCTGGAAGCATCTGGAGAAATAGAACATTAATGTTTACTAAGTGTAATTACCAGTTGTGCGTAGTTTAACAGAAACTCATTTTCCCTTGACTTTCAAAGTAGGTATCATATCACCAGCACAAACTGCTGTTAGCTAATTATTCAAAAGAACACGTAATTATTCAAAAGCAGCTGACTTTCTTGAGCAGCATAGTGTGAAGTTTTATAACCAATTTTCTCTGATACAGGTACCATTACCCCATTTAATTTTAAGGTTTAAGCCTGTAATGGGTTTGGACAATGACTTTAGAACATGATAATAAACGCATGCACCCTCCAGGCATGTTATCGCAATTTCTAAAATCAGGTACTAGATATAACAAGGAATACATCTGTGACTTTGGGAATACATGGTTTTACATTCTATCCTATTACAAAAAGCAAGGCCAAACTGCACGGAAATAGCATACAAGGACTCTAAAGAGGGTAGTAGGCATGACATGTTGTAAGAGCAAACTTTTCTAATAACGTGAGAGATGAACAGAACATTAAGAAAAAAAAAATCAGTGCATTCCTTACATTTTAAAAACGAACAAATAAGAGTTTCATTTCATTGTCATTGTAGAGGTTCACTGCTATAGCACTAAGCCTCCTCCATGTGTGCTCCCCATACACATGCACAAAACTTATGCCAGAGAAATGAATGAATAATTCTTGACTTTTGCTTTTATCCCAAATTGCCTTCATTTGGCCCTGTTTGCTTACAATAGGACTAGCAAGGAATCTGTCTGCACACACGGATACCATAAATGCTTAACATAGCCAAAAATTCACTTAGAATCAAATAACATACTTTCCACGAGAAAAAAAGAAAAAAAATTCAAATAGTAAAACTTTCTCATCAGTTACACGTTACAGCTTAATTTGTTTTCAATCAATGTTTAGCTAAGATTTTTCTCTGAAACCTTTGTCCATCCACCATGACTTCATTAAAATGCAAAGTTGTGAGGATATTTTCTAGAAATATCTAGTGTATTAAATAGGTGCAGATAATATTAGACTTTATTGGCAGGCTACCAGGAAGAAAAAGTTATAGCCAGAACATTGTTATCTCAACTACTTTGAATATAACTGGTATAAAGTTAAATGACATTCACATATGTCCTCTTCATCAATCTGAGACACTACATTATTCTATGCAACAACATCTGCTTGATTTAGACCCAGTCTGGACCTCTGAGCTCAGGTTGACAAGGAAAAGCTATTCCTATCACCTCAAAACCATATTGATAGTTCAGAATACTGTCAAGTCCTCCTGTCAGATCTAATCCTTCAGTGGATTTTCAGAAATACAAGAATTTAAAAAATGGTTCTCTTCTTAGGGAAGAACATGCTCCATATGCATGTTCTATATTAGAGACCTACCCACTGCCTCCTGATTTTTTTCTGCTTCTCTGTTTCCTTGTGCTTATTTTTCAAGTGGCTTCTTACAGCAGAGTAGATATTCCCTTGAGTGTATTTTCTTTCTTTACCACCACTCTTCTCTATACAAACAACAGATTGCTCTGCTGCTGCCCTTTAAATTTAGAGAAGAAAAATCCCACACCACAGATGTCTCGTGATGGGAGTAGGGTTGCTGCTTCTGCAGACTTACTGGGAGGTCAAACAATTCCAGTCTTCCTCATTGTCCCTCTTCAGAGGACACAGAGCTTGAATTTTCCTCTTATCTTGATGATGGTTCTCAGTCTATGATTTATAGACCATTGTTAGAATGCAAGAACATCTTAAACACTCCTGAGGTAGACTACACGTTTTCCAATGCTATTTTTATTAATAGTGCAGTGATAATATTGCATAATTGTCTAGAAGGATTAAGAGTTACTGGTTGAGCTTCCTATAGAATTGTACTAGTTATTTTGGAAAATGATGATTAATTAAAAATAGGGGTGGCTTTTGGTGCATACACCACAAATTGCATTGTCTAGACTTAGTGTCAGTATTCTTTTTTTTTCATTTACAAAATAATAGATCTACTGTTTAAGAGAAGCAGAAGTGTCATCTAAGCAAGTAAAATTAAGAGTAAGGTTACTTGCATCCCTGACAAGAACATGAAGAGTGAAATGCTTGGAAATTTAGTAAAACTGAACTGCAAGTGGACTTTCCGATAAGGCTATGAAAGTCCACATACTATCTAAAATTCTCTAACTGCCATTTTAAAATGTTAACAAAGAAGGAGAAAAAATGCTTAGAAGAAGCATCTTAAAAAGTTTGTTCACACAGGAAACTTCCACCATTGTAAGCTGAAGCAAAAAATTAAAATGTTACAGTGAAACTGCTTCCACAGTGACATAAAACACAAAAGAAATTACTTCATAAATTTTAGTCCTGTTGGTTAGACTGGTTCAAGATATGTGTACACACACAATACCCTAAATAAAAGTACCCTTAAGGAGCAGCTTAAGCATACTCATACATAACAGAAGATGCAGACACATAGGTGTCAACAACTAAATAAAATTAGTAAAGAGGAGGATGAGGAGGAATCTGCTTTTATTACTGAGATAATAAGCATATTTTTTCAGTGTTAGTCAACAAGCATACATAAAAAGACTGTAGTTCCTCGCAACCAAGTGAGCCACACCACCAAGCAACAAACAGAAAACAAAGGCCCACATTTACAGAACTTAGTTGGATACTCCTACACCCACCCCCCACCCCAGTCTGGTGAACCCTATGCATTTCTGTTCAATTTTTGAAAAGTTATTTCAGAAGAAACTTCTCTGTCCTGAGTAAGCCCCTCTCTCTCTTCCTCCCACAACCTTCCTCAACAGAATTAAATAATAACAAAATAATAAAAATAGTAATAATATTAATAAAAAACCATAATAGTAATATAACAATAATAGGCAATAAAAGCAAGAAAAAAGATCAGATTGATCTTTTAAAGCAGTCTGTATTATTTCCACAATTTCTATTAAAAATTAAAGTAAAAGTCACCCCCTCCCCCAAATCTGTTGCACAGAGATCCACAAAGCTTTAAAGACATAATAAAGCAACAAATAGTCAGAAAATAATCTGATGACTAGCAGCAGAAGAAAGGGGCAGCACAGAAATGAAACTGTAGCTATCAAAAATACTAATACATATATCAAAGAACTAGAATGTAGTTCAATTACATGGGCCAACAGTTAGAGAAGTCTGCAGGCTCATGAGAAATTAGGTGAAATTAAACAACTTTGATATAATGCTGTAACGTATGGTGATATATGTCAATATCTTAATGATCTGATTGAATTTTGAGACCTCATTGATGAGCAAAAAGTCAACATTAAAGTTACCTCTACTAACAGAAATCTAGAAATCTGAAAAACACTTTTCATGTGGTTTCTCTGCAGATTTACAACAATCTTTCTGGAATTCACTTATGATGCTATCTCTCTTGAGTTAATATTTCTTACTTCTTTCCAATAACAATTCTGACCAACTTCTGAAAGAATACTCCCTCCACAGAAAAGCAGTTTCTGACACATCATAGAAAAAAAGGATTTATACTTGCATACCTCTATTCACCTCAACCCTCTTTAGAGGTTCAGAAGAAAGCATGTTATATGAGAAATATAAGCCATCAGGGTTCTGTCACTTGACATAGTACTTCTACCACTTTTGCTCAGTAGTCCATCCAAAAGCATTTTATACAGGCACTGCTCAGGGCTTAGGTCAAAGAGGCCATATAAACAAAAAGCCCTTCTGTCACAGGAGCATCTGTTATTAAAGATAAAATCTGAGATTTGCAGAGAACACTAGTAGTATGCTATGTGCTTTTTTCAAACATATGTAAAGAGACATATTTAGCTGCTGATTCCTCAGAATCATGTTAACTAACTAAATTCTTGGGTTGTTTTTTTTTTTTGTCTGAACCACAACTGTCCTCACCACACTAAAACTCCCAATCATATTTTCCCCCAACCAAATTAATCTGCTCTAAAAGTTCACTCCTTCTAAATATGCAGATTAAAATTCAGCGTGACAAATACAGGCCACACAGAAGAAATCCACAAGTAGTAACAGAATAGCCTGGAGAGCCAGCTGCCTCTTGGAAATACCAGAATTGAGAAGAATTCTCTCAAGCTGTAGAATTGCTTATTTGTGTCAGTTTTTCTGTCCCTCCAGAGTCCGAAGATTACATATTTCCAGGGTGAGAGATGAATCAGGTATTCTCCTGCTTATCAAGACACCTTCCAGACAACATAGCTGTGTGCAGAAGCTCTGACATCTTAAGAAGGAAGGATGACTCAGATCTGCAGACACCGTTAACCAGCATCCAGCAAACAAGTGAAGCAGACAGACCTATTGCAGTCTTGAACAATGTATTTTTTCCTGGAAGATTCTCCTTTACATTCTTTGAATTCATTTCTATCATAATTTATTCTTTAAGAACACATTTTAATATTAGCAAATGTGCAGGCATGCACAGTTTAGTCAAGAAAAATGATAGATTTACTGTTCTGGAGGCGTAACATCTACAGCCACAAAATATAGTAAAAAAAAAAAAAATACCACAAGGGTCAATCTCCTGATTATTTTGCCAGAAAACTTTAAACCTGTTCCAATATAAGATCCTCAAGCAGTGAAAATAAACCATATTTCAGTCACTTACACTATTTAGTTAGTTTCCCCTCAAAGAAAAAAAATAAAAGCATTAATTTGTGCCAAACATAGCAATTCTACTTTGTGACCTGAAACCTTAAGACTGAAGAAAACATCTGTTGATACAAATTATGAGACATGACTGGCTTTGGCCGTCTTAAACACGGACACACAGAGCCAAGTGCTTCTGCATCTAATAATCCTATTTGAATCCTCTTGATTTAATATGGCTTCATGTGATTTAAGTCAGTTTCTCAGAAAAATAATTTCTCTTCGCTTACTTCGCTCCCCTCTCCACTATGTATTTACATGTGATTCCAGCTTTATGGAGGAAGATGACTGCATAAACTTAACGTACCTATTGCTGTGCACTGCAGGAGACCAAGCATCCCTTTGCTACAATAATACTGTATGTGTCTTGCCCAGATTTTTTTACCCTAAAGTACCTCATAAACAGTTAATCCAATAAAAGAGTAGTGCAATACTGGAAGATTCAATTGTTTCCAGAAGTTTCAACGATTTCATTGCCAATATATTTCTGCTTTGGTTCATTAAAAGGACTGAGTAGCCTGCCAGAAACAGCTGTGAATTTGACAGGAAGGAGATGCTCCAGGAAGATTGTTTCAAATCCCAAAAAGAAAGGAGTAAGCAGTTTCATTTTGCTGCAGTTATTTTCCTCTGGTTCTAAAACTAGTCTTTTTCCTGTGTTTCAGAGATTTTTTCATAATGCCTGCCCTTCTCTAGAAGTTGTCAATGGCTTAGTCAATTTCCAATTTCAACACTCTTTAACAGCCATTGACTTTTTTGAAAAACAAAAGCTTATTTAAACCTCTGGCTATGATTTCTCAAACCAGTAAAACTGTGGTCAGCAGCCCACATCCACAAACATAGCTTTTCTGCTTCCTTACCCTCTAACCACTTGGTGATGACAAATCTGCTGACCCGGCTATCTTTTTTTGCCTCTCTGTTCTCAGAGGAATGTTGGGCCAGGAAGTTTAAAAAAATATACGAATTTTCCCTTTTATCATCAGTCATTGTATACCTCTGAGATTTAACAGACATTAGCTACAAGCCATACCTCCACTACAGAGAAAAAGAGAAGCAAAAGTCAGAAATAGATAAAGTGATAGAATAAAAGCTAGCAAAGTGCTTTGATGACAAAGGTTATGCAAGCTTGAAGGAACACTCTTAGACTTCTCATCAGTAGGGAGGAAGGGACTTTGAAGCACAATTTAATGGCCAAACAGAAGTCACGAACTGACCAAAAGTTTCAGTTTGGGTACAAAGTACAACGGTGACAGAATACACAATGCTACCATATATCGCCCTAGACAATTCTGATGTGCATAAAAAAGAATCTGATAAAACAGCAGACCTTTGAAAACACGCAGTTTCCGTGCCTCAACCTCAGACAACACTGGCTGCATACCCTAGAATCTTTTTCTCCAGAGAAGACAGGCTTTGCTGTGCATTTTACAGATTCATAAGCAAGAACGTATCCAGCACCAAAAAAATCAGACAATATCTGCCAGATTACTAGAATCAGGAAAAAAACATAGAAGTAGTGTAAATACATCAGAAATTGATACTAGGATATTTTTTAAAACAATTAAGCAGGGCATTCTCTAGCCTGCTTTATCTCTCTGAAGACAAATCAAATGAGAGCATGCCAAATAATGCAAAATAAATTAAAACTAGATATCTTACTCTACATACTTTTCAAAATATTCAACAGGAAAACCCTGTCACTTGTTAAAGCCAAAATTACCCAGTTCTGTTTTCTTTAGGATATGACACTAGGCCACTGCTTGCTATCTCACATTTTCCTTCTGGAGCAGCATATTCTCTGCTCCTGTATCATACACATTTAGCAGTGCATGTGAGACTAATATGACCGCTCCCCCACCTCATGTGCTCCAAGAGCCCTTTTCCTGATCCAGAGCTTCATGCGCGAGATGCAGCCAGAAAAAAAGCCAAAGAAACCTTATACTCCCCAGACACATCCTTACCCGCCTCTTTGTTGCATCCATGTATAATCCTGTCTGCCTGAGACCATACAGACTAGAGGAATTCTCCAGAATAAACCCTAAAGCTGTCAGCAAGACTTGTTCCATCAATCTTTATATCACTCCTTCAGCAGTGAGGTTGTCAGAAACTGCTAATGAAATCCTTTCCCCCATTTAATGAACATGGTAAACAGCAGATGGAAAATATCACGTGGAAGCCACTAAATCAAAGATATAATTTGTTCACTTAATAGCATGGCAATGAAAAGCTTTGAATACATATACATGTACATAAATACAAATAATGGGAGAAAAAAGACCTTTGAATTGTCCATAAAGGTCAACCTCTGCTCCTGTTTTCCAGAGCCTGATTTATAAATCTAATATTTAAATTTCAAGCAAGTAACCTTCCAAAAAAAGGAAGTAGATCATGTAAAAAACAAAACAAACAAACAAACAAAAAAAATCCACTCCAAACAACTTCAAACCCAAAAGGGGTTGTTAAAGCAATTTTGGTCCTCCATATTTTTTGTTTCCTTTAACATTATGGTTGCAGTAAATTTTTCTGTCACAGAAAGATCCCCTTTCTGGAAATAATAGGCTCTCTCTATAAAAATAACTTTTATTCTTAAACAAAATTAGATATAACTCAAATGCAGATTATATAAACTTCTCTCCCAAATCATCCTGTGAAATAATTTTGATGGATTTTTATAAATTTTTAAGTAATGTTTACTTCTGAAATGCAGCAGTGGCTTATGACATTTCTTTGATCTATACTGAATTTTGTCTATTTTTATTGTACTATAGAATGTACCTGGTTCATATATTGACATCTTTTGATGTACTGAAATCTTCATATAATTTTTGTTATGCATCATACTTAAAAAAATGGATAAAGAAACATATGGAGAATATCTATACACAGCGCAGCAGATCACAGGTAAATTCAGTCAGTTGTTCATGAATAATAGAGAACAGAATTCTGATTGAAAACAACTTTTCATGTGACTGCATGCATTTAAAACTAACATCACTTATACCAGTAACCTGGGTTCTCTATGAGATACAGTCTGTACGTAAATTCTCATATAGGTATACTTATCCTCCAACGTACATGACTTCAAAGTTTTGCATGCATAACAGATACACTTTAATCCCTTCCTTCTACTCAGCACAGGCAATGTAAGAGGGACCACATCCACTGGCATTTCCACTTCTCCTCTGAAAGAGGCAGGGAAAAAGCTGTCAGCTGCAGGTCTTGGAGAATAGGAGTGACAGGTAAGCAGGACTTCCAGGTAGAGTCCAGGTCTATGCCCTCACAGTGCAACATACACAAGTTGCTCTTTGCAGTGTACCTACAGCCCTGCTCCTGTAGGGAAGATAAATCTTACCCAGAGTTCAACAGCACTTTAAAGGGAACCAGCCCCTCACTGGACCTGAGCCAGAAAAGCATCCAGGTGAGCTTCTCATCCCACAGAGGAAATGTCTGTTGAAAAGAATTTTGTGGCAGAGGTGACTGAAAAGATCTCTGGCGATGCCTGCTCAGTCGAGTCACCAGGAAAAAGAACCCTTGACAGCTGCAATCATCTCCAAAACAAAACAAAACTCTCACATTGGACTTATCCGAAGCTTAAAGGAATGACAATAACGGCAGTTCTCAAACAAGTGGCCATCGCCAGGGCTGTACAAATACCTGGAACATGGATGAGAAAATTGGCTGCAAATCTCAGAAATGGCACAAGGACAGAAAACAGCCCTCTGAGAAAGCTTGTAAGATTCGAAGAGGAAAGGAAACAACATCAATAGCGTCACGCAGCAAGAAAAGAGGCTGGACAGAACTGGCATGGTGGCAGCTGTGTTTCCCCTTTCATGGCACACGTCAGGGTGATGGAAGGAAAGGGAGACTGAGCATCCACATGTATCCATGCTGGCAGAGCGCACAGACTTTGAAAGGGGAGTGTTTGTGACACAGTGGTTGAAAGATCAACACAGAACTATTAATAGATTGTGTTAGCATATGCACTTATACAGAATTCTATACATCATATATATCATATTTACATGTGCTAGAAATAATTTAGAACATTGAAATATTGAATCACGTGACATGCTAAATTTTAATGCAGCTTAATAGTAGAGCCAATAGCAACAACTTTTTTTTATGCCTCTGTGTGATATCTTTCAAAGTAAACAAATAAAGAAGATACTAAGTTCCACAGGTTTTATCATCACTTTTATGACCTGATCTTATTTTTAATTTTGATACCAAAATCTTCTGCTCCTCCCTCCTTTCTTGGTTAAATAATTAGTTACCACGGAAACAAATATATTTCTGGTATGGACCCCAATTTGTGATATTGACATCAAATATCTCCTGTTTCTGTAGGTACATGGGGACAGTGCTGACCATGAAATATACTTCATGTTATAAACAGCTTCAAACTGTGATGACAAAGAATATTAACTTTGGATAACACTGCAAAGCTGTGCAAATAATAAAATAGAAAAAAATAATCACAATTATTTTTCTTATTTTAATGGAAATAGGCTGAGATTGTATTGCGCAAGTATTTCATCTTCCTCAGTTTACAGATCTCAAACTGATTGCTTTGGAAAAGCAAATCACAATCAAACCTAGAAAGGAGGAATCTGGTAACTCTTGGACCTCCAGTGATAACAGAGTGCATCGTTTTTTTATTTCAGCTACTTCATAAAACCTGTCTGGCTGCAGAAAAGAAGTTGTCCGTAATGCTACCTCAGGAGACTTTGTTTTAAGCAAGTAATCAGAGCTCTTTCTTCAACTCTTCTCACTTGAAGATATAAATGGCCCTCAGAAATATGGGGTGCAGAAGCACTCATGTCAACATTTACCCTCACAGGTATTCCTATGCAAATAAATGCATACTACTAGATATATGAGAGCTAGTCCCATGAGTAAGAACGTGCAAGCCTACCCTTTAATTAGAACATAGCTTCCTGCCATTTAAAAACTATTTCATATGCAGATACAGTAAGAGACATCTAAATGAAATCATTTATTCCTGCGCTTATTTCAACATGAAAAGGAACGTCAAAGTATGAAACTATGACTGAAAACTGACACGGCTTTAAGGTTGTAAATACTACTCTGTATTTTCAGAATTGTAACTGCATAAATACTTATCAATTTTCTTTTTTTTTTTTGTGAGAAAGAAATAATGATTGAGAAGGTATGAAAGAATATGGCATAAAAAATCATGTTTTGGATTAGTTTTGCATAAGAACTCTTTAAAATATTTAAAGCTTCATAATTTTGCACAGTTTTCTTGGGCTTACCATTTTGATCTTCCAAATACCTTGATTTACATTAGCTTGAATTATCAATTCATTTAAAGTATTTTTCCTGTAACCTATGCAAGTGGATAAACTGGGAAAAGAAGAGTAGAAAGAAAAAGGAAGTCAATGAGAAATTTTTGAACAAGCAGAAGTGCTACTGTTTCCTCTTCAGAAGTTAGGAAAGTAGATTTCTCTAAAGGAACTAGGCAAAGGAAATGCTGTGTATAACCCATAATGATAAAAGAAGCAGCTAAATACATGCATGGATTGGAGATTCCAAATAAGTTCTCATATTAATTTTTTAAATAATAGTTTTGAAGAGCTTATTCGGTTAAAAACATGCTTTTGCATCAGCTTGATTAAAATGTAGGGAAGATTTAAATCAGACGTTTTCAACTACATTTACAGCAAGTTTCCCATGAATATGTTCCTTTAAGTTCCATGTTCTATGCCATCATGTAAATCCCAACATATTAGGCACCCTCAGTTGCTGATATCCATAAGCTCATTAATGAAGAGGATCATGGATGGCACATGCTTCAGTAAGCCCCCTTTTTTCCCCTTTGCTACTACTGTCAGTGGATAAGAATCTGCCTTCCCCTCCACTCTAGCATTAAGCATGTATCACATAATTCATCCACAAACTCATACCAACCTATACCATGCTGCGCTGAACCTTGTTATAAGGGTCCCCTCATCCTTTCATGAAAGAGTAAGGTGACACTCACCCACACCCAGTTATGTCTGCCATTTCCTTTCTGAAAGGTAGACAATATCATAATCTGGATAACAAACTAGAAAGACCGCTCAAGCACCCCTGCCACTGCGTTTGAAAGGAGATACCTGCAAGTTGCATCAGGCAGAATGGCAAGAATGTGCCAGCCTGACAGCACAACAGTAAAAGACAGGCAAAGAGAAACATTAATACACAGAATATCAACGGCTGGACTTCACCTTAACCGGTAGGAAGAAATAACTTAACACGGACTGTCATACAAGAGGAGTTGGAAAATGTAAATTATTTTCTTTACATGGTTTTAGTAATTATCCAAAATGTGTAGCCTTATGCAAATTTAATGGCCTTTCTAAAGTATTGGACACAGTAAACCCCTTGACTATCTATCCAGACACATCCATAATTAAACTTTCAAATCAAGACTGATTTTTGCAGCACTGTACGTTATATTGGTTTTAACTCCTTCAATAATCAACCAACAACTAAGAAAGATTAAACACCTAAGCTAATACATACCAGCAGTGACAGAACTACGCACATAGCATATGCTTGCAAAACCACAAGCACTGAAATAACAGCAGCTCGATAAAATTTTATTCTTTAGCACAAAGTTACCAATGTTCAGCTGAAGCCCATTTTACTTTTGCATATGATCCTCACCCTGGAATGTGACCATCACGTTTGAGCAGGATGATTACTTCAGCTGCTCACTCAATCATTTGGTTACATCCACAGTGTAACTGCATTCAAATCATGACGAGGGCGAGTTTATTAATGGAATAACAACATCACACATGACTACCTATCCATATCCTGATGACTATCTCAGGCCTGCAACCTAACACAGTAAAGGTTTTTAGAGATACTACAAAAATATATTTAAAATATTCACAAAAAATGGTCTCTACATGTTGTTAGAAGGGCATTTTAGATTTTTTTCCTGCTTTTCTAAGAAAAGACAGCTGACACAATCACACTGTGAAGTGAAAATTGGCAGTTTAAGCACCCATGACACTGTTGGATGTCAGTCATACTTGATAACTTTTGAGCTGGTTGACCAATTATAACCAATACAACAAAAGCACAGCAGCTTCACAGACCATTAAATTCTTGATTGGGGGGGGAATAGGGTGGAAGGGACAGGGAATTAGCAGAATAATAGAGATATAATATCAGAATTAGTGTGCCTTGCCACAGGAAAGGCTTCTATGTCAGCTCAATAGTTCTCTCTTCAACCGATCAACAATTAATTAACTGGAATTAATTATGGTGTTTGTTATCTATTATTCAGCTAGAACACGGAGTTTGAGAATGCTGTGGAAGAAAGGGCAATTGGAGGTGGGAGGAAATGCACGATCCTGTTAACACTTCAGAAGAGCTCAGAAAATAAGGAACATGGTGCTGAAGTGTAAGAGACTAACGTAAAAACTGCAGGAAGCCCAAGTCCATTAGTACTCCTTAGGCACAAATCAATTTTGTAATCATCTGCCCTCTGGGCACTCTAAAATGTTTGACAGCTAGTTTCTTCTCATAGGGAAAATCCTCAATGGAACCACATTATTTTCAAACTAAGTCACGGGATAAAAATATGCTGATAAAACATGTATATGTATTCCATCATTATCTGTCACATGCCTATCTCAATGTTTCAGAATTCCATCACCTATCACTTAATGCCATGCTCTGCTAATCATCATCAGTCTCATCAAGCAACTGAGTTCAGTGGGCAGCAAGACAATTTCCCCCCTCAAGAATTAACGTAATAAAGAGCAGATGCTTGCAAGGGCTTAACAAAATATACAAATTTGTACAAAGAGAGAGGGTATACACAGTAAGAAGGACAGAAGGCAGCAGAATCATCAGGCTCAGCAGTCTGAGTAGATTATAGTATCTCAGAGGTTGAAAAGCCGCTTCACCTACAAGGGTGAATGCTTGATCATTACTCCTCCCTCTGTGCCCCAGCCCCCCTTGTTTATTGTCAATCAAATTTTATTCCCCTGAGGAAGGCCGTGATGATGACAATGAAAATGTAACTATTTGGGAAGACACAGCAAGAATGTTCATGCTAATGAGTTAGCATCTCCATTGATCAAGTAGCTGAGAGATTTCAGAGCAACAATTAATTCCAAAAGAGCTGGAATGTGCCTTGGCCCATTGGGGACGGCATTCACAGGACCCCGTGGATGAGCAGATCGATACCAAGGTTTTGTAGGGAATAGTCGCTGGAAGCTGGAGTCCCAAGAAAACACAGGTATGGTAAGTGACGATAGGATGATCGGATAATATAGAAGCTGAGGAAGGTGGAACAATACTGAATACGGTAATGCTGATGTTGCTGGGGAGAAGAGACACTGGCCAGTGACTGGGAAGATGAATGGTGCCTCTGTGCTTGCTTACCCTCAGCTCTTCTCTCTGCTCACCAGCAGCCGTGCTGCTGCACCATATGGAGGGTAGAAGTCAGCCCTTCCAATAGTACCTTCCCCCAGAAGAAAAAAAAAAAAAGTGTAGATGAAAAGGTGTGAACAGACCTCCCAGCATGTGCTTGTGCTTCTACACTGATCTGCTTCTAAATATCTCTGCATGTTGGAGCTCCTTTACACACCTCCCTTGCCACTTGCTCGCTGAAAATTCTCAAATATCCCACATCTTGCCTTTACATTGCACAATGAATTCATTTCCATGTTGGATTAAGCTAGTTTATAAGGAGCTCAATGGGGCAAATTTCCTTGGCAGGAATTTAGGTCAAGTTTGATTCCACCAAGAGTGCTCAGTAGTTGCATGTGAAATATTTATATGTGGATGAGGCATATATTTTGACACAAAGAGAGCCAGACACAAGCAAATATCTATGATCTGCCATCTTAAGTGGAGGAATAATAATTCCATTTCCTTCTGGACTATAGTCTGTTTGACAGCTCAAGTCTAGAATCCACAACACTTTGACACTAAGCCAAACTGTCACTGACATTTCTGTGTCTGAGAAATCCTGAATCTCACAGGTAAACTGTGAAAGCTGAGAAGCAAGGGAGTGAAAGTGTGAGGTTCATAACTGCGACAGTAGGCAAACTCTGAAGAGTCACTTTGTGTGACCTCTGCTTTCTTATAACTGGGAGCAGCATAAAGCTGGGAAAATAGGAAGGAATAAAAATCCACAGAACTTTTGCAGACAGCAGAAACATATGCTCTGCATACGAGTTTGGGTTGTTTTTTACTATGTGGTAGACAAGCCAAACATTATTTAAAGTGAAATACACCCTTTCAATCTAGGTAAAGAGTGCAAGAATTATATTCATGTTGTCATTTTTGTACACTGTTAAGCAGGCAAGAAGGAACATATTACAAATCTGAATTTTCTGAGCTCCTTTTTTTTTTTTTTTTTTTTTTTTTTTTGCACTGGTAGGGAAGGAGAATGTACAGGGGCTTTCTTAGGGTCAAAAGTAGAACCAAGACTACTGACCTCTATAATTACAATCTATTGATTTAAGTGAGCTGTTTATATCCTGGCAGCACAATTAATTCTGTTAACATTTACATAGTCAGATATAACTCATTAAGCTGACACTCTCCTAATATTCCGCTTTTCTCAAAAAGAAAGAAAAAAAAGCCCTTGTAGTTTAATGTACACACCAGGAAAAATTTAACACTTCAAAGGAGCTACTAAATGTGGCTTAAGAACACAAGCCTAGAAGACAAATCACATGCCCTCTCAGAGCCCTAGCAAAGCTGAGGTTACTCAGACAAAACAGAAGCACAAAAATGAATCTTATCTGTAGTGACTATCACTTCATTTATACAAAACCTTGCAGACACAAAAAAGCTTCCAATAAAAAAGGAGAAGGGCTCAAGATATTTACTGGAAGCATTAAGGACCAGCACTCCAGGAGATATATTTTATCAAGTCAATTAATCCACTAAGAAAACAAGTAAAATAATTTTCTGGGAAATACAGCAAATGTACGACTAGATGAAATGTTTATTTTAATCTATTTGTAAGCATAAATTTATGCATTATATAAAATCGGGGAATATGGCCAAAGGCATCAGTTTTGTTTGTTTGGGTTTTTGTTTTGGTTTTTTGTGTGTGTGTGTGTGTGTGTAGGTATGATCAAATACAGGAACATGTTTCCCGGAGGTATATTCAAAACCCAGCTGGGCACAGTCATAGGCAACATACTCTGTTTGACCCTGCCCGAGAGGAGGGGTTGGACCTGATGATCTTAAGAGATCTCTTCTAACCTTAGTGATTTTGTAAAACTTGTGACAAAGGACACACCAGTCATCCATTTACCATCTCTAATATATCTGGGCCTTGACAAATATATGGTCTATACAATCTGATGAATAAGAGATAATGAATACAGTTTCCTCAAAATTCTCTAATGTCAAATTTTTCCAGAATTCAATTCACTTTAAAACCCCCAGCCAATAAAACACCTCCATCCCAAAATACAGTCAGTTGTTCTAAGTACTTATTATTCTTCAATAACGTATGCTTCTCAGTCTTCTGAAATCCACTGTGGGTCTCAGGCTTTCACCCCAAATCTGCAGCAAAATTTTGGCCAAGTTTCGTAATCGTGTTTTGCAAAGTACATATTTTGCCTTTACATAATCTTGTCCAATTAATCTGCTACTTCCTAATAAAGATTTTACATGCAATAGTTGTATCCGAGTTGGCTTTCCACAGTACAATCACCCGACCTTGAATTTTCAAACCAGTTCATTCATGTAAGCAGTCTTAAAATACACATTTTACAGGGGAGAGCTGTGAAGCATGGAGGGGCTGAGTAACAAGCTAAATCGGCAGTACAAACAGGAGCAACAGAACTGCCTGCTTCAACAGTTTAAATAATTGCATGATGAATGAGGAATAAAAGAGGCATATTTTCCTTAAAAAGCCATGGAAGGTATCAGAAAAGACCAAAACTTGAAATCCTCTATTCATCAACAGAACTAGTTCAGTTTCAAGGTCTTCATTGTGCTATTGCTCTGTCCTTTGGCATAACCTAAAGATCATCTGTAACGCAGATGAGAAAATGCATAGAAAAGTTCCAGGCTCATTACATTCTTGACCAGAATGGACAGAAATACCTGCAGGTGAGTACTGGTGTAGGCAGAACTTGAACTGGTAACCTCACAAGAGCAGACACATACTTTACCAATTCCCAGAGCTGGAGTTTACAGTAAGGCCCAACCTGCTATTTCAGCAGCAGCAGCAACCAAGAATCTTAACTTGCAAACAAATACCTGTATCTTAATACTCACAAAATATCTCAGACTGTTCAACTTGTATGACTAAATATATGAATCAAAAATATGTAACTATGCTTGCACTATCAGTATCTAAGTGAGTGAACTCAGTATTTATTTTAAACTAGCTTCAAGGAGTCAAGTTCACAACAAAGGTTAGCAAAAGTTTGTTAATGTTTTCCAGAGCTGAGTATTGTGTGAAGAGACTTTGCTAGGCTGCCAAGCTGTAGAGCCAATTTGGATTATTAGGAGTTGATAAGGAGTTTTGTGCTCAGGAAGCATATGACAGGAACTGCCATGCACTTTGTCACACTGCAGAGAACAACTGCTGATAATGCTGAAAAAAAAAAAATGATATTGTAACCATACCCAGACACACACATACACCACACAGACACAAAAACCAAATCCACAGTAATGCCTTCAAATGAACAGGTTTTACAGAAGGAAATCTGTATTAGTGGCCTCAGATTTTTAAGATTTATTTTATTCACAGAAGGTAAAATAGATACTGCACACATGCTATTCCCTTCTTCACTTTGCTTGGAAATACTATACCAATTTCTATTCTAGCTCTCATAGAAACTCCATATCTTAAAATGGCATTTGACACTGGACAGAAATACACACATTGAACAGAATACACACATGATTATACAAATAATACTTGCAATTATTTCAACTTGTAGCTGGCTATACAAAAAATGACTAATCCAGTGCTCTAAAACATGACACCATACAGAACACACACACAAAATAGCTCAGAATGTATGGCGTTTCTATTTCAGCCTCCTGTTTTCATTATAGCTCAACACAATTGAGAATTTTCTGTATTAAAACAAAACCCGAATTATTTCAAGTAACTTGCAAACCAAGTTAGATAACCAGAGTATAGCAGGATATTTCTCAAGTCAGAGTATTCTCCTAGCTTCTCATATGGATTTATTTTACCATGCGCTGCTCATGTAAAACTTCAGTAGGACTATTGAGAACACAAACGCATTACTGAAAAGATAACCTGGAAGACGTGATCCACCTTTACATTGTGGAGCCTGTCTGTAGCTGGATGCTTAAGAAAGACCAAGCCCATATGACCAGTGACTTAATCTTTGCAATTTACCTAAGATTCCAGATGGAAGACAGACTTAAGGAAAACTTCAGTCAGGTAAGTAACAGTAACTCTACTTCATGCACCTTTGCCAAGACCAGCTAAAATCTAGGTAGTCCGTTTATCTGGACTCCAAAGCATTTAGGTGATTAGAGGCATACTGGGTTCTCCCCTATGCGACCTATTTTATGAGTTGCCACCAGCACTGAGCAAGCTTCTAAATTAAGAAGTAATCTTAACGCTGCTTTTCAAGCTCTTATTAGCGTGCTAGATTTAGTCCTACACAAAATCTTTCCTCATTTTTAATACACAGTTTAGTATAAGTTGCTATGAAAACCTTTAAAAGAATCCAATGAATCTTTTACAACAGACTATGCAACTTCAATCAGCTCATATTAAAACATGATTGTTGAAAGTACAAAATGAATTAATATGGTAAAGTTCTGTGTACTACATTAAGTTAAAGAATATTTGGCAGATGTGTATTTATAGCAGAATTACACAGACATATAAATTAGCTGCACAATAAAGTGTCTACACATTCAGTACACTGCTGCTCTATTCCATTTATGTAATGATTTGTAGTTTCTAAAAGTTGTTAGGCATTCTAAAAGCCAAAGTATGAATGGGATTACAATCTATCCTAAAATTTACTGCATTCAGTAAAGTAGCAGAGCACTCAGGCTTTGAAATCATGTACTGCAAAGGCTGTTTATTCTGCACATAAAGTCTTTCAGGATATTGTACGGACAAAGATATAAGGGCTGCAGTGGAACAGACTGCTAAACAGCTCAAATATTAATTTATTAGCTTCCAAACTTGTGTTCAGAGAGCATACAGAATGAAATAAAATAAACGAAGGATTGGTTAAAAAAAAAAAAAAGAAGAAAGAGTACAAGAATCTGGCATAACTAGTTGGCTGTTCTGCAGTTTAGAGTTTGAGTATTCTACAGCTGTGAGTTATGTGAATGGAAGATGGATGTGAACAAATGGATGTACAAAGCAGGTTTTTTAATACATATCATTAAGGCTATTTCATTTTTCTACATCTATATATTGAAAGAGGGTAAAAGCAAGCTGAAGAGCTTTAAGGAGAAGATATTGGAACAAGAAAGGGAACAGGAAAAGCAGCTTTGTAAAAGATTATTTCCCCTCCGTTAACCTGCCTAAATACCATAGATTTCCTTCCCTCCCCAAATTTAATGATGATCAAGAAGTTGCATTCTTGCTTCCACTTACAGCTTCTGTCATATATTCCTTGAATCATGAGCAGGAGGAGTACAAGCCTTGTATTCACACTGGTCTATCTCCCCCAAACATCCAAGAACATAGGTCCTGAAAACCAAATACCCTTTTCCACAACAGCTATGATACAAGTTCTTCTAAAAGGTAACAGAGTTAAATTTTACCTACTGAGGTGGAAGCTTTTTATTTATGACTTTTAACATTGTTCTAACACCTGAAAAGCTGTGGGGCTTTTGTCATTAGGTTTTTGTTTTGTCTTTTTCACGTTAAATAAAAGACTTGGATATTAACTGCAAGGAACCACTACAAAATAGCAACTTGAACAACCTTTTAAATATGTAAACACTTTAAGTAACATGCATTGCAGGTCAACATGTTTCCAATAGTTTCTTCTATCCTGAAAACTCCTGTAGCAAATGACCTTACATATGGTACCATGCCTATGTAGGTGTTCTGTATTTGAAGCTGGAAGGTCAGAGAAAAGGAGGCAGCAGGAGGTGTGTCCTGAGCTCAATTCCAATTACGAAGAAACCTCATTGCAAGCTTTCAGCAAGCAACTCTCATTTCTCAGAAACTAAAAAGAAAAGCAGAGATGCAAGGGACTTGCCCCCCCAAAACCAGAACTTTAGACCTAGGATGAGATAACCTAAACCTCAAGTCTTATTTTTTTAGCCAGAAGAACATTTTTCTCTCTGAAAATTAATGATTATTAGTTCTAAATGAAGCATAGTCGTCTTTGGGTGATTTTCCATACCCTGCAGCTACAAACACTAACAAGACAGCCAACTGATACTAAGAACGCTGCTGGCTTCTGTAATATGGGCATCCATGTGTCAGGAACTAAACTGACAGGCCAAATCATATTATGCATTACACTGAAAAAACCAAAAGAAATCTTTGTACAGACAAATGTCTGGTTGGAATTCATGGTCTGGCCCATAAACATCTTCAGATCTCCCAGAATCTAAAGAATAAAATTTTAGTGCTTTACAATGGCAACACCTTAACACCTTAACCCTTTAATAAAAAGCTCCTTCACAACATTAACTGTGTATTGGAGATGTACTTCCAGTTTAATGAAATTAGCCCATAATATACCTACAACGTAACTGAACCAACAAGCCTGCATATTCAGAGACAGTGGCCGCATTACTAAGACCCTGAGTAATCCCCTGCCTCTGATGACTGTATTTTTAAATAAGAGAGAGAGAGATAATACCTCAGATTCCTATGCGTTGATACCTTCTGGCCTAAAAGAAGATTGTACAGCATCTGTTGCTTCTGTGCTTACACTAAAGAAAATGCAGGAACTGAAGACTAGAAATTTTCAAACTGCAGGTATCTGGAAGTAGGCACGCTGACTATTTCCAGAGTTGAGGCACAAATGTCTTGTGTTATGTGCACTGAGGTTCTTGGGCATGTCAACTACAGAATTTTTTTTTGGAAATATGCTATATTGCAAACTTAAAGACTTACCATATCAAGGCACTGACAATTTTCTTTTTCTTGCAGGAATCTGGGCCAACTTACAGTATCAAGGAACAGTCTGTTCACCCACAGAATACTTCTATGTGGCAAAGCATCAGAGGTAAAACAGACAGGAAATCTTTTTCATGCTAGAGATTTTCTTTTTTTGCAGCAACGGAAGACCAACTTCCAATGTTAAAAAGAAACTAACTTCAAGCAGAGGACTGAAAGAGACATGCCATCAAAAGCTAGTTTGATGGGAGAGGCTTCTTGTTTCTTACAATATGCAGCTACATTCCAGTTGAATCAACACAAATGCTTGGAACAGTTATGTTCATGGTGATCTGACTGAAAGTAATAATTATTTGCCAGCATACTTTTCCTTCTTAGAAGCTTACAGAAGCCTTGAAAATGTTTGTACAGATAGAATATGGGAAGTTTACAACAAGAAAAGCCAGTCTGCACCAAACACGTGCCATGAGCAATGATAAGGACTGACTGATTCCTGTGGATATCCTGTATAAGTTATGAGCACAGTATTCAGTTACACACCTTCTAAACCAACCAAGCATTAATGAATTGCACCAGGAATATAACATACCATAATTGACACATCAGATCTCTTCATCAAGTATTTAGAAACTGTGATAAAGTTCAAAGCAGAATCTATGATTTACCTCTTTCAAAATCATACGAAGTTATTATCATGGTGTATTAGGGGTAAAGAAATTTAACAAGGATCTGAAAGTTCAAGATTTGCAAATGACTCAAATTTCAAGAACAAGTATCAGGAAATCCAAACAATAAGGTATTTTTCTAACAAGCTTTCTGGATGATCTGCAGAGAAAACTTGTGTGAAAACTGCATGCTCAGTTGTCCAGATCATTCTAAAATACATGCCAACTTTCACTGAAACAATAAAAGAGAAATCCACTAAGTACGGTTCCCTTAGCAACCAGTAAAATAATACCTACATTATTCATATTAACAATATTTACAGTACCCTATAACTAAGAGATACCAACTCACGAAGAGCACACACATACATCATTACACAACTTGTTAGCTTTAAAAATTCAGTGATAGTTTTAAGTCCTAATATTCCCATTTAATTCTTACCTGCAAAAACTATATCTTGCCATTTTATGTCAAGCTTAATCTCCTTTTTGTTTCCGAGCGCAGTTCTCGTTCACAATGACTATCAACTCAGTTCAAAGGCATGTTTGACATGAATGGATCTCCTTTTTCCATTCTGAGTATGCTCTGCATACAGGTGTGTTGTCCTTATCCCACTTAAAGCATAGCTAATTTCAGGCAGACGTCTGTTTGTAAGATTTCTTTACAAACTAATCTTAGTAACATGGAAATCCTTCTCACTCCAAGGATCAGTGCCAAGGGATTTGTGGTATTACGTCTTTGCTGTGCATTTGCAAATGTAGGCATCCAGTTCAGTGGGACATTTCAACAGTATCCTGTTGACTTTAGACACATTAAGCAGCAGTGATGATTTACCACCATTTATAACAGGCCATCCGGAAGAGACTTACGTTTCCCATTTCTGGTTTTAGATATCACACAATTGCCTCAATACTGAAAATAAATAATTGCATTCCCCGTACCAGCTATTTACAGTAGTGATGAAAGCAGACTTCTCAATTTCCACAAATATGCAAACAAAAATGTCTAAACATCAATACTAAGGATGAAGTACTACTAATACATTACGTATTGTTAATCAGTGTTAACAACTGTTTACAGCTGTACATTTAGAGCAGGAAATGTTGGAAAGTTTTGAGTTCAGAGAAAAAAACATCTATTTAAATTTTACTTAAAAGGAACAAGTAATTCTCTCCCCCTAACAACTAGAATATTAGATCAAATAATGTTTCTATTGCTTCAAATGTCCCATTCTTAAGGTACCAGAGTCATGATTCATAGCACAGAGAGATTTCTGCTTGACTTATGATAATTTCAGAAGCAGATACATTTCAGAATATCTGCTTGACTTCAGATAATTTCAGAAACAGACAGGAAAACATGTGAAGGAAGAACTGAAGAAACTTTTCTCTAATTTCCAAAATTAAAAGATGCCCTGGTAACCGGATGAAAGTTCAAGGGTGAAATGAAGTTCTAAATTTTCCAAACGCTTCTGTCTATTGCTTCCTATTGTCATTTACACATAATATTTAAATGAAATGTAAAAATACAATGTAAGCGACATGAGCCTACACATATGATTATACACATTATTACAAACGACATACACATCACAAATAAAGATCAGCATACTGTTCCCATTAGTTATCAATGGAACATTGCTAACATAAGGGTTATAAACACTGAGCTTCAAAAGTGTGCAAGAACATCATGTTAATCTCGTGTTCTTATTGAACAATTTAAATCAGAATCAGGATGACAACAAGATCTAAAACCCCTACATAGTGAACAATTAACCAAAGCTTGCACCAATATATTGTGAGATTCTGTTACCAAGGGTTATTTCAGATGTCTATGTAGCTTTAAAAATAGGATGATAAACTGAGGAAATTGTAAATATAACTGTTGTAGCTTCAGTGAGGTTAAAGTTAATTTTCTTCCTGGCAACTGGTTAAATGCTGCATGTTTATAGTAATTCAAGGACTTTTCCATTTCTCATGCCCTGCCAGTTAGAAGGCTGGAGAGGCACAAGAAATCGTGAGGGGACACAGCCAGGACAGCTGACCCCAGCTGGCCAAAGGGATATTCCATGCCATACGATGTCATGCTCAATATAAAAAGCTGGGGGGAAACCTGGCTGGTGGACGCTGATCAGGAGCTGGCTAGGCATCTGTTGGAGAGTGGTGAGCAGTTTAATTGTGCATTGCTTGTTTCTTATATTCTAATTCTTTTATCATTATCAACATTGTTATTACTGCTTGCTTCCTTTTCTGTCCCATTAAACTGCCTACCTCAGCCCACGAGTTTGAGTCTTCCGATTCTCTCCCCAACCCCACTGAGCAGGGCGAGTGAGAGAGCAGCTCTGTGGTGCTTAGTTGCCAGCTGGGGTTAAACCATGACAATAGTATAGCACGTCAACCATCTTTTACATGAAAAGTGCTGTTTCCTTAACGATTAAAGTTTTATTTATAACCAATACAAGATACTCATGTGATTACATCAGCTTCTTAGCTTCTCTTCACTATTGATGACAAAAATTGTTCTCCTTCATGCACTTTGAAAATACGAATTTAAAGAGAGAGTAGACTAAAGCGTTCAACAGCAGATATGTAGGCGTTTGCTGAAACCGGGCCAAGACATATGAATTTTCTGATCAAAGAGGATAAAACTGAGTTTAGGGGGCAAGAATTGTTGTTAATGAGACTAACAAAAAGTGACACATGCTAAGAAGAATGAATAGCCAAGGGCACTAGCTTATCAGACCCAAAACAACTAGAATGAAAGCCAGCTCCCCTTTGCTAAGGCTTTATTCTGATCACATGCGAAGAACGTTCACTTTCACTGTTCTCCAGATTAGCTCCAAGAAACCAAGTCATTTTATTGTCATGAAAAAGCAAATGGGAAACCGACTTTCCTCTACTTCATGTACCAGATAGCCATCCATTCCAGCTACAACACGCTATGCTAAACAAACACCACAGCTTTTCGGGTAGAAATCTGAGATCCATATCACAGCAAGGCTTGTCTCATAGGCAAGCCAGAGACATTTCTTAGGAGAGGCATCGTTAGGACTAACAATGAGTTAGTCACCTCACTAGAGAAGAGTGCTAGAGACAGTCCGGTCAGGCTTCCTCATGTATTCTCTCTTCAATATATATTCATTATTTTCTCCTTTAACTCTACTTAAAAGAACTAGCCAAAATAATCTTTACATTCAGAGTAACTTTTTTTAAAATGGGCAAATGACGTAGGAACTTAAGTCCCATATTTTCAACAGCTTTTTAAAATATCTGGCATCTCAAAATTGATGGAGTTGTTCTCAGTGGTTTCAACCAGATATTTCAAAGTCACTGGAAATTCATTGGTTAAGAACTTCTTTAAAAACCCTGAAAACAAGGAAAAAAAATCCACCAACATTGCTAGATGTCTCTGCTTATGTTTGTAATGTCCGAGTTTCTCTGATTTTACAAAATCTGGCTTACTATTTTTCCAACAGCCCTAGGTTACCTATGTGCTTTTACACATAGTAGTTTTTTCTACAACAGTATTTCCTTCTCCAACAAAAAAGCTGATTTCACACCTGACATAATGCATTTAAAATAATTCAGTAAAAGAAGAACTATAAGGAATCTGTTTAAGTCCTATTCCCATTTTGTTCTCTTCACTGTTGCTTAACACATCCAGTTGTGGTTTTTCTGGTGTTCTGGCTTTTTTTCTGTTTGTTTTTGACACGCTTGTTAAACACATCCCTCTCATCATCATCATATAGATCAAGGAATATTTCATGATTACTAAATCCCTACAAATCCCAATGCCATAAAACATGTTTCAAGGTGCATTTCAGTACAATTCTTAAGGAGGTGAAAGGAATAGCAAAGAGAGATAGAAAGAGTGTGAACTTAGTGTTTTTTACTGCTAATCCTAATTTAAATATAAGTAGTGTTCTGAAATTGCCCAAGTGTCCTCCTCTCTCCTTTAAAGAAGTCTAAACTCGAAACAGAAAATATATGGGTTGAACTTGAAAAGTTATACAGAGGAGATACCAGCATCCCTTCCCCCTCTGCAGAACAAATGAATGAATAAATAAATTTAAAGATCAAATACCCTAACTTATAAACTTAGTATCTCAGGGTTTTTTAAAAAAAGTTGTCACTATTAGTTACTCTGGGGGGTAAAAGATTGATCTGTGTTTTTTTTCCTAGGTAACCTTCACATTGTAAAATCTCAGCACAGATGGATTAGCAGCAGTGCAAATAGTTGTCTCTATCAAACAATACCAGTCTTGTGTTTCTACTTACACTTTTCACCTAAACCAACCTCGTATGTGCAGGGATTCACTTATACTTGCACTACATGGATACACCGGTAGCTCTTTCAGCTTCTGTATTTAGCCTTGTCCTTCAAATACAAGTTAAAGGGGCAGATTTACAATCTGAAAAAACAAGGTGCTTGAACACTAACAGCTTTTGTGAAGCAGACCCAGAAGGCTTGCAATAATTCTGCACGTGGTTTTATACAGTTATTGGATATCCTTTCTGGAGAGGAAAGCCTGACAAGGGAACATAGCATGTGTTTCCACTCCTTTCAGGAATTTGATGTAATGTTTGCTGGGAACCATGGCAAAGGCAATATGAGTCTATTTATCAACTGTGCAGTGTCCTTACTTCAAGCAAGCAGCTAGGTGATCCGTTACATAGCATGACCACTCCATGCCACTCCCATGCATGTTTTAATAGACAATATTACACATGAATATAAAGTTAACAGAACATAATAATATTGGCATAAAGATGCAGAATTCACCTACCACGGGAATTTAAAAAAAAAAAAAAAAAAAAAAAGCAAAACCCAAAACCCAACACAACACAGAAAGTACAGCTTTTAAATGCTTAGTCCCAACCTGGCCTTAACAGATAGTTATAAAACCACTTAGGTTCACAAAAAAGACATGACCAAATACCAATTATCCATGACTAAGTATCCCACAGTATATTTCAACCTTAAGAATTTACATCAAATATAAATAAGCTCCTAATGCTCCACAGATTAAATAACCTCTAAATACCAAATCTATACCAAAGGATGAGAGTACGTGATGTATTAAGTGTGTCTTTGGACTCATATATATGTCAAATATCAAAGTAACATAGTTCACAGCATATACATATAACAGTACTTTATGCACACCACATGCACATACTCCTTTCCTTTAAGCTTTCAATATTTTCACATCTGAAGGAAAGATTAATGGATGTGATTCTGTATAAACAGCTATTACTAAAACCACAGGGAAATCACCAAATAAAATTTGGAATGTAGAAACCACAGTCAGAAACCAAGCTACATTCCCAGCTTGGTTTATGTGAGGAACATATTATTGTCTGCCATGTATCGAGTAAATTATACTTCTTGAACCTATATAAGCTTGATGCTTGTTGCAGTGACCCTTCTCCAATTCATTTATGTTATGCTCATAAGGAGCATGAACAACCTGAACCCAACACGTCTTTGGTTTGCTCCATTTGTCTGTATCAACATGTAATCAATATTGACAATTTACAGGAAAAGAAACACACGTAGGACATGGATTTGCTAGGATTCAATTAATCTTCTTTCTTGAAGTCCAGCTGACTTATACAACTTTGAGGAAAACAGATTGGAAAAAACAGAACAAAACCCCAAAATAATCATCATGACAAAGCCTTATTTTTAAATGTTAACTTCTAATAGCTCTATGCATTATGGTAAACATTAATCTTGTTCTCTGAAAGCTATTTTTAGGAAACACATTTACATTCAGGCTGAAATTCTGTATAAACTTAAGCATGCTGCAATTGGAAAAAATAATTAAAACAAAAAAATGGAGTCTCAGAAATACTGCATCAGTTTCTGTAATGGCAGCAAAATGGTTGAAAGATTTTGTAAGCTGTATCTGATCCAGTTTGAATTTATTGGCAGAATCTTACAGGCAAGAGACTAAGCCACTTTAGAATATAGAATTAAATGGTTGGGGTTTATTTAATATCCACATAATACTACTTTGAAAAGAAATCCTTTATTCTATTGCTGCTAGAACAAGAGAAATGCAGATTTTTCTCTACTGGCTGTCAAGTGAAGTCCCTTTTCTTTCTTCTTATGTACATGTGCTGTGTGAAATTCAGCAATTTCATTTCACAGGGTGTCTTTGGCATTAGCCACAGTGTAATGTAACTGGAACTACTGAAGTTCATCTGATTTCACACCTAACCCATGCAGCCTCACAAATTTCACATTGCTTC
The DNA here is from genome assembly GCF_017639655.2 of Falco naumanni. Lineage (NCBI taxonomy): Eukaryota > Metazoa > Chordata > Aves > Falconiformes > Falconidae > Falco > Falco naumanni. Next base: position 17,136,825 of record NC_054067.1, read on the forward strand.
AATAAAAAGAAACATAAATTGCTTGAGTTTTTCTGGAAACAAAGCTCATATTCCTTTCAGTTTTCTGATCAAGACAAGCTTGTCATTGAACACAACACATGTTTATGCTTTGTAATTAAATGTCCACAGTAAAACCACAAGATTTTCATGTGATTTAATAGATTTTCTGGGCCAATTCAGGGGGTGGGGGTGGTTTCCTCAGAAAATACTGTATAATTATGACCTTTAAAAATCATACATCACGCACAAGTTCTGTCTCAATATCATGGAAAAATAGCGTAAGATTTTTAAAAGCAGAACAAGGTTTTCCAACCTTCAACTATGTGCATGTTTCTGTCCACCTTGATTTCTTCAACCAAATGTAAAGAAACATATTTGGAGGACACTATACAGGCGCAGTTACTAAAGAATGGCTTTTAAAGTTTTCACAGTTTCACCTAGAACACCACTACATTCTGGATGTTATGATCACAGCCTAACGTTCCTGCCAACCTGCTACCACAAATCCTAAAATATTCCCACTTGGTTTTGATCACTTTCAGTCTTTTGCTCTAATGATACATTTGTTGCCTCTACTTTTTTGAAAGTCCTTCTGCTCCATGCCTCATCCAATAATGGAGAGCCCAGCAGCGGTTCAACCTTTGTGCAAAGTGCTACAGAGCACGCAACAGAAGGAGCACAGAACTGAAAGTGCATCCCAATTAGCAAGCAAATAACTCATCCTTGCTTGGATGTTTATGGTGTCCGAGTACAGACTCTTACCTTCAAGCATGTGCTAAACAGAAAAACAGCCCTCAAATCATTCCCATTTGTTTCAGAGTAAAATGCTCTGCATGATCTGGGATCATAAAACCAGAGTAGTAATTTGAAAAACTGAGGTTATGGTAGAAAGCTGCAATGAGGCAACTGTATGCTGCTCATCTTTTACTTGTTAAGGACTACTCTACAGCATGTTTCTAGAAATACAGGAGAAGCAGTGTAATGATTTCTATCATGGTAATTTCAGTTGCTGAAGGATCCTTCAGAAAGTACTTTGGGGAGGTGGTGTGTGTGTGGGGAAGTGGTGAAGCCCAAACCACACATACCAGTCATCACTGGTAGGGATAAAAGATAAGATCGTCTAGGGACATCAGAATACATCTCATAGGGCCAAATTTCTATCCCAAGAAAGATTATCTCTAGGGCAGCTCTGAAGGATATTCACTGCACATATCTTTAATTACAAGTCATCATATGTTTTATTCTTTAGCCACAATTTATCTTCTTTTTATCACCTCTGTTTTAAAACAACGTACTTTTCCAGTTTCATCTAGTATCCACACCATTAGATACCCAGCACTACACAGGAAAACACCATTTTTCTGCAACTCCCTTTCCCCCTTAACAGTCAATCAACACTAGTAAATACAGAGAGACATGGCATGAAGTACAGTTCAATTACTGCCATTCCAGATGTGAAAAGACAGAATTTTCAAGAAGAAAGAATAATACATCAGTAGATAAGGGGGAAAAAACCCCAAAAACCCCCAAACAAACAAAAAAACAACCCCGAAAAAAGACAAGGAGGTGTGTCTATTCTCTTACATCTCCCGTTTAAGATGCACATCTTATTTTCCTTGTTTGTTTCAGCCTTCATTTCTGGGTGCAAGGGAGACCAGCTTCATTTTATCACCCACTGGTATTTAACACCAGCAAGCTTTCTATTTCACTACCTTTTTGACACCTACTTCCAGCCTCTATTTTCACCAGCAGCCTGTTCAGTGGCAAAATCATAGGGACAAGAACACCAACAACGTCACAGGACAGATCGTTACATTCCTGCTATAACCTGAAGCATAACAAGCTCCCAGCATCCAGGAATTATGGATGCAGGCAGTGGCTAACCAGCAGACACTCCCCCTTGTATAGCAAAAAGTTCCCGAAAAGCTGATTCTTCATCTATATCAATACTTTTTCTTATAAATCACAGAAAGATAGATACTTCACAGGAATAGAAAATAACCTTGTAGATAAATATCCGGTGTCACTTTGAGACTTGCAGCTCTGCAGTTCATGCAAATAAATTTTAGTTTTACTCAAATTGGGATCACCTAATTTAAACTGATATTGAAGCACATTGATGAATTTAATTAGACAGATAGTCTACTGCCTGAAGTTATTAGAAACACGTATGCTCATGCTGTAGGTGACACAGTCATTGTTTTTGTTATTATTGTATTATAATTTCTGTACCTTCTTCGTAAGAAACTCTCCCTGGACTAAGTAATTGGTAGTTGTTCATGAATATTTTAATAGTCTTAAAAAAAAAAAACGGTTTCCCAACAAATGCCAACTAGTAGGAAAGGCTACTTGAACTGCATTTATTCCTGTGGCAGATTTCCCTAGTTGGCCAATTAATTACAAGGTACAAGGGTCTTCTTGAAGTAATTTGAAAAAAAGAATATAAAAACAACATAACCTAAGACAGTCAGTTATGGTTCACTGTTCTTGTCTTGAACTGATGCTGCCAATGTACACAGAACCGCTAAAAATCTTATATTTAATATTTCTAGTTCAAGGCTCCAAGTCATCAAAGCTAGCAAGTAAGGCTACATTTCTACACACTAATTTGCCCTCATTCAACTAATCACTTAAATAAAAGTGATGGCAAAAAGGTTCACACATTGTGTCTACTTGCTACTATGTGCAAAGTATACTGCTCTTCATGTACTATAGTCAGAGAAACCAAAATTACCCAAGGATGTTACAAACCAGCATGACAAATAAAATGGCATTCTAAGGAACTGATACTGTTCTTTCAACAAAAAAAGCGACTGTAGTGCAAACATAAATGTTATATGGGAACAAAAGACAGCACGACTCAACTTTTATCACTGAAGTCACATATTCTGCAATGTTAATTTCTGCAAATTTGCAGCTCTTCACACTGACATTTTTTTGCACATAGATGTAACAAAAATAATGACAACAAATCAGTTTCAACAAAAACTTTTAAAATAGACAAGTTAGACTTACACATTCAGAAAAGCAAGATGGCACTTTCATCTTGCATCAGAAAAGCAAGAAGGACTGAACTTTTGATGAATCCTTTAGTCTCTCCAGGTGTAGCAAAAGGTCTTCCTAACAGCATGAAAACTTTTGGAATACTGAAATGGAATTTGTAACAATTTCACTTACAAACATGTTGTCTCCCAGTAAAGTACAGGCATTACAGCAGTATGAGACATTATAAGTATAAGAAAGACCCCCTGTTTAGGCAGAGCACTACATTCTTGACTTTTAGTTCTACCACTGTGACCATGCCATAACTTCTAAGTAGCTGCAGCTACCAGGGTCATAGTGAGAAGCAAAACATTAGAAACAGTGCTCAGCAATCCAACAACTATTAGAAGCTTGCATTTGGTTTGGATTAGCTCAAATTTTAATGCATATGGAAAACCAAAGTTTGGACCTGTACAACTGTAATGAAAGTGTTGGTAGTTACATTTCTAGACACAACCTCAACTACCAAAGAGGTGACCATATAACATTTAACTTAGGCATGTTTTTTCTCTACTTGTGAATACTATTTCTTTTTGCCTATGCATGCTTTTTGTAGAGCTTTGTAACACTCCTCAAGGACAGGAGATTACTTCTAAAAAGAGATAAGTAGTATAGTCAAATGTAAAGGCATGAAAGGTATCACCAGGTTAATACAAACTAATGGATCACCAACTACCAAACTAAGAAAAATACATTAGTGGAACCTCACTTGCATCATCATAATTTCAACAGCAGTAACAACTGTTTTAAGATGGCACTAATGACAGAGGGGAAGAAAAAGCAAACTGTACAGAGCTATTCTGGATGTGCTTGACATAGGATACTGCCAGATCTAACACAGCAACTAGAAAAGTTATTTAGCAGGAATCCACAGTATATACACATGAAACAAAGGCTCTAGAATAAAATGTTCTATCCTAGCCTACTGCTTCTCATTCAAGTGACTATAAGGAGAACAATACCCAGAGGTTAAGTTAACAAGCTATTTTCAGAAATTCAACAAGCTAAAACATGAGGAATGACCCAACAGGAGCTGAGAATAGGGAATTAATTGCCTGTTTGAATATGGCAGTGAACCGAGCTCACTGAAATAAGCAGCTTTCTAAGCATGACTGTCCTCTTTCTTAATTGCCACTTTTTACCTGTGCCATCTTTGTTATCCAGTACAAGAAAGTGTGGTTGCAGTTATCTTGCTTCTCTATCCTGTTTTATCACTCTGTTCTGTCTCCAGATTTTTAGCAGCATATTTCCTCCTGGACAGTATTGAAGCTAGAGGGATGAATGCAATGCAGAGGAGTGCTAGTTTGTTATGCCTTTTTATTATTATTTTTTAAATTATTTCTTCAGTAACATCAAACCATAAAATCACTTAGGTTGGAAAAGACCTTTGACATCACCGAGTCTAACCGTTAACCCAGCACTGCCAAACCCACCACTAAACCATGTCTCTCAGCGCCACATCTAAATGCTTTTTAAATACCTCCAGGGATGGTGATTCCACTCCCTCCCTGAGCAGCCTGTTCCAGTGCTTGACCACCCTTTCAAGGAAGAAATTTTTCCTAATACCCTATCTAAACCTCCCCTGGCACAGCTTCAGGCCGAAAACACCTCAGAAATAAGTTAGAATCTAAATGAATTGCCAGTAAGCTTAAACAAATCACAGCAGTTGTTGTTAGAAAAACAGTCCGTTCCAATGGGCAACACATCAGTACAATGAAGAATATACATAGCGTGCTGCTGAAGACCGTTTCCTTGGCAGTGTACACCAAAATCATATATCAGAGATATTACAGTTATTATGAAGTTTTTTATCAAAAACTAAAAATCAATAAGCTGTGACCACTCAAGCCTGCTGTACTGCAAGTCATACAGTATTTCAGACACACACACAAAAAACCCAACCCACTATAGCAAAAGTTTCAGTAGTATAATTATATTGGGAGGAGAAAAGGATAGAAGTAATAGCTGCAATAGTTTCCAACTTTAAACCACAGCGATGCACAGTTTGCTGATAAAGTTACCAAAAATTGTCCTCAGTGCCTGAAAAACTATGCTAGCCTACAAATACATAGAATAATGAGAGACTGGGTCCTTTCTGTTTGCAGTCACCAGTGCTATGGGTCTTTTCCTTGCCAGATGTTTAAAGAGGCTATCTCATATCAAACAGGATTGCCTTGGATCCGATTAGTACATTCCTGTTTTTCTATGCCAGCAGCATTACATCCATTGCCTAAAGCATAACTGCTCACGACAAATCAAAATCATTTGATTTGCAGTAAGAGCTGCAACTGGACCTCTCCCCAAGAGTACAATGCCTATGTGTTAATGTAATGTATACTTCTTTCCAATACAACTTGTATATCGTTAAAGCAACTCTACTTACACTGCAATATTTTTATATTTTTTTTTTTTTACTTTTCCCATTGGCAAGCAAAGCCTATGTTATTCACCTATCTAGCATATCATAGTAGCACGATAATTTTCTGTTTGGAGAAACATTAATGTTTCACAAACACTATTCAGACACATATAAGCGTAGCCAGCAGTGCAGTAATGTGAAATATTGAATAAGGTAGGATATTTAAAATTTCCTAATATGGAAAGGATCAAGCTCCAGTTCCATGTTTTGAAACATGGAAGACAATGCGCAACTGGCAAGAGGTGGGTATATAATTATAAAGGAATGCTGTATTCCACCTGATGATCTAGATTCCTCATGACATTGGATGCCGCCTTATTCTTATTCTCTACTAAGGAACAAAGCCCTCCTTTGGATCTTTTTCTTTGAGAGGAATCATTAACTCCATCAGTAAGTTTTTCCAGGAAATGCTAAGTATAAAAGAGTACAAAAAATCATTGAGCAGCTCTTTTAATTTTGAAAATTTAAGACTGTTCTCAGAACAATACAGTACATATAGGAAGTCTCATGACTATTATAAATATCCATCTTCAAAATCCCACTTTATAGAACCATTAAATTACAAAGTAAACTCTCATTGAAAGAAACAAAACCATAACAATTTTCAGACTAAGTAGCGTTTGGAGTTCAGTGTAAAGTAACAGGAGTTGGAAACCAATTACACTTTCATGATTAAGTGCAAAATTTGAGTTTTGGAATGGCATTGTTCTTAATATTTCATACAGGTTCTTATTCACCTTTTTGAAGTCTATATTTTTCTGTTACGAATTCTGAGACAATAACTTCACTTACAGAATAAAAAGGACAAAAAGACTCGGAAATATCTCATACAAACCTGTTGCACTCAGACTCCTTGAAGACTAGATGCCTGACATAAGCAATCTTCTGAACTACATTATAAGCACACAACAAAAACCTATTGCATTCAGCTCCATGGAGTGGCAAAATGTTACTCATGCCCATTCATAAACAGAGGTATTAATGCCTCACACCTTACAAGGTACTCTGTGGGTACAAACCAGTAAATTTAGCGTATGAGAATTTCAGCAAAAAGAGACTTCCAGGTTGTTGGCTTTTTTTAAAGAAAAAAACCCCACAAAACAAAACCAGAAGCTGGCTGCTAAGAGTACTTTTTAAGCTTTAACGAGCATGTTAATGACCCAAATAAAAATGATAAAACCCATAACCCTAGACACTCGTTAATTCTGTACAAAATATATTGGCCAGAAATCATTAATGTTGTGAGAAGCTTCTGTAGCTGTAGCGGTTCTAATCAACTCTCAAATCTTCTGTAATTATACACTTATGGCACAGTTTATTTTATTTATTTGGTTTTCAACTTCATAACAGAAGTACCCATCTCAGATGCTGGATTATTGCTAGAAATGAAAATTATTACAGACCCGATACACTACTTCACTTAAAGGTAAGCGTATGTTCTTATGAAGTCTCGTTTTATGCATCTGTAATACACCTTTGTTCTGCCTCTATGGTACAGCTACGCCAAGTACGCTGACAAAACCCTCTAACAATCTGAAGACAGTATACGATTAATCCAGCTACTCTAAATTTTATAAGGTTTAGTGACAACAAACAACAGACTTGAGGAAATGAAAATATTAGTTATTTAGTATATAGTTTAAAAGATACTTCTACTACCCATAATAAGTAATGATCTTTTGGAAATTAGAGGGACTAGCAGACTTCAGAGCAGAAACCCAACACTGTTGGAAGCATGAGGGGCATAAAGAACAGCTAATCATCTAACTAGCTTCTTTCATTGGTGACTGTTTGAAAATTACTCTCTTCAGAAGGAGAATAAGAAAAACTGAGGTGAAGGAAACCTTCAATTGTATGAAGTTCACACAGGAGTCAGACACAAATACTGTTTGTATTTGTGTAACTTCTTAGATAAAAGGAAAAAAAAAAAATCTAAGTCTCCACACCAACCTGCTAAATACGCCTGCCTGAGGCCCATGTATTACATTTGCCTAAAACATGATTCCCTGCACTGGAGAATCACCATACATGTACATTTCTTCATAAAGCTTCCTAGTGACAGTGTTCTACAAAGTCTGGTTAGTAGGGCTTTGCCTATTTGGTAAAACAATGCCTCAGACTCAAAATATATTAACTACTTGGTAGACAGAAAAGCAGTTTTTGTATCTACATGCACAAATTTTATGTGCAAAAGCTCTTAATTTCTATATTAGTCAACTGTATTAACCATGTCTATTCTCCATTAGCCATGTAGCTAACATATCTTAAAGAAGGCATTAGCACTTTTTGTGCCATAGACAAGGTGACCACAGAAATCTGACATGAGGTTCTACAGGCTTTCAAAACAGAGAAAAGAATTCAACTCCATTACCTTCACATCTCAACAACAGAAAAACAGTTTTTCAGCAAGCAGCAAACAAGGCAAGGAGGACTTAGAAGTTTGGATATACAGTTTTATATAAACAACGGTTGGCAGAAAGAAAGAATATTGCAAATAGCAGTTCATTACGGATATTCCATCTTTTTTTTCTTGTCCTCATCATCTCCTCAGAAGTTTGAGGATAGATCCAAAATGACATCCAAAGTTGGAAGAATTTGGAGATACATATTTTCATAACTACATAAAACACAGGTAGGCAAAAGCATGTTGCAAAGACAGAGAAGCCTGAACAGCTGAAGTTAAAAGACGTGAAAACACTCCAAAATTAGACTCTACATGTTGAACAGTTCTAGAATCTCATGAACTTGTAAAGCTCATAAGCAGTTGTTAAGTTTAAAAATCTTTACCTATACATTATCAGTTTGGATTAGCTCCCTCTGAATACTGCCATTCACAACTGTTTATTTGAAACAAGAATGTTTTCCTAGAGATTTGCCTAACCCACTCCCTGCCCCAACTCCACTACTGGCCACACAGATCAAATAAAACTATGAGCTGACGACAGACACTGGCCTGAATACTATACTGACAGAGTTGTTAGGCAAAAATCAAATTGCAAAGTAAAATCAATACAACTCTTAGACCTTGGTGCAAATTCAGAAATCTAGCTAAGGATAGATTTGGCTGGCAGGATCTGTCTTTCTGACAATGGTACACAGAAGCTGGAAAAAGTATAGTTCAATTTCCTGAACTTAGAACAAGCTTTCTAGAGATATTAACCTAAAAAAAAACCCAACAGAAAACAAACAAACAGACAAAATCTTACTTATAACTGTGAAGTAAACTGAATTTTCTCTGATGTCACTGAGACAACATGAAATCTTGGATAATGGTAGCTTCTATGTCACAATTTTAAACACTGAACTCAAAAAAAAAAAAAGAAAAAAAGCATGTTTTAAAAGTAAAATCTTACTATTAACATGCAAATCCCCAGCTTCAGAATTCCCAGGGAAGTAATGAAAACTCCCTTTTAATCATGCACAGCAACCCCAATTCATGGCAAGTCAAGTGAATCTCATTATCGCATCTTTTGCACTTTACAGATGAGGTTCCACTTCATAGCAGTAAACAGGAACCAGTGGGCCCCTTCAAAGAAGAAATGAATTTTGACAAATGATGACTGACAGCTATAGTTCTTGTCCAAACAATGAACAAGCTATCTGGGGATCCTTGGAAGCAAATGGCTCTTCAAGTGAAAAAAAAAAAATAAATAAAAAAAAAAATGATGGCCTCTTGCATGAGACTTCTTTTTCTATCTCTCCATGATCCTCCTTAGATCTAATGTGACAAACTGGGAACAGGGATTATTTTAAGTTACTGATCCTTAAAAAAAAAAAAAGAAAAGAAAAAAGACTTGAGGAAAACAAAATCATGAAATTTAAATTCAGTTGATACAGTAAATACATGCTTTGGGGAAATACCAGTCATTTTTGTCATTCTTTTCCTCTAGGATAAATGCTAAATATTAGCTTTAAGAGAGACAGAAGAAAAAACAAGAAATAATGGGAGTTTTCTTGGATAGAGTTTCCCTAAAGCAAAAGTCAAGGTCTTTCATAATTGCTGTAATTGTTTTTGATGTTGGGCAAGCTAAGTGATAAAAACAGGACACAAAAAACTTGCATTTCAATATAAAAAAAATCCTAAGTATATGCCCTCCAGGAACACATCTCTGTTTATAGTTCAATCTTTTAAAAAGTGCTTACTTATTTTTACCTTTAAAGCAAGCATTTTCACCTAATGATACTAGCAAAGCTGAAGCAGCATCTGAGCTACAAAACACTGTATTTCACCCATACGGGAAAAGAAGCTGGTCCCAAGGCACTGGTATAACTGGTATGGTATACATAATTATACCCCAGGTTTGAAATCTGCTTTTGACTTCGAGTGGGAGAACCTGGGCCAGAGAAAACAGGACAGGCAGAGCACGAAGGAAGGAATCATCCTAGAAACAACATAGGTTGCATCTTAAGCGCAACATGGAAGCAACGATTGACCTACAGGGGAAGCTGAGGACAAAGGCCAGCTCTCCTCTGCTTCTGGGAATCACCACAGCACCCACATACAAAATGTGCTGGTGATCAACTTCTCCCTGTGCCAGGCCACAGGAAAGCTGCCACTCTGAGATACTGACTTAAAAAAAAAAAAAAAAAAAAAAAAAGTTTTTTTCTCTAGCACCAAGTGGGTAAATATTTTTGTTTTCTAAAAGCGTCTCACCAAAGAACAGGTGAAGCAGCTGTACAAGACTAGATGCAACTACATGCTGTGAAAACAGTCATCCAAGAAATACATGCACTTTTCAGTATTTGGGTGACATTTGGCATTTCTTTCCAGAAACATCCTGGTATGTGCACAACTATCTTCTGTATCCAACAGTCTTTGCCTCAAAGGGCAAAAGAGATAAATACAACACAGGATAGGGAACGTGCAGCAACAAATACTAAAACATAACCCTTAAAAGTTTGAAAGAAGTGACCAGGCTGGCAAAATTACATATTTTGCAGCAAATTAATTCACAATTGGGTCATGAGGACTGACCAGATCTAGGCACACCCATCGGGCAGCTATGTAATTTACAGTCAGCATATTAACTTCTCTTGTATGGTTCTTTCTTCACAGAGACCACCTCTTTCCTCCCTTCTTTCCAGCAATTACAATCCTTCCACTCCTTTCACCTCCAGAATACAGCTTGTACATTAAAATAGTTGGACAGCTTGCAAGCAAGGATGGAGATATGCAACTTTTACAGTGTGAAATAAATAGTTTTCTCTTTATTTCATCCAACAACTGCTAGCCTCTGCTGCCATAGAAGAAATAGCTTTGTCTCTCTCCTAGGAAGTGTCCGCTAAGATCTCGTTCTGTGTGGAAATCCTGAAATTCCAAGCATAAGCCTCTGACAATGGTACAACCCAGGCTTTATGCAGGTCGCTACATAAGTATAAGCTGACTATGCTTAGCTCAGCTGTTAAATTTTACACCAGAACTCATCTGCAAGTTAAAATGTTGTATCAGTAACTAGCCACTATCAGAAGACAGGACCTCTGAACTGTTTATTTAACATTACCGAGTGCATGAATCTAGGAAAGCAACGTGAGCTGCGTTGTATGAGTGTTTTCTCAGTCTCTGCCATTTGTTTTGATGGAATGACCTGCTGTGCAGTATTTATAGCTTATTTCTTCTACTGCATTTCCTTTTCTTCACATGTAGTCCCAGCACATACCAGGCTGTCAGTTCTGACATCCCAACTTTTTAGAATAAGAGGAATAAGAGGAAGGGCAGTGAATGGGTTCCATTGCAGACACATGCACTCAGGAACAACCAGCAAATGCTCTGTACCCTTACAAATTTTGAGAGTTGCTATCAAATCAAACACAAAGTCAGAGAACAGAACTGTTTGAGAACAGGTGATGTTACTGTCTTTTTCAGGAGACAACCTCTTGACCCACTGAGGCTTATGTGTTACAAGAAGCTCAAAAGCTTCAGTAAAAGAAGTTTAACTCCTTAGAGCATTACTCAGGGAGAACAGGGACAGTGTGGATAGCAGGCTGCTAAGCATCCAGGCATGGTGTCTGGTCCATGCCTTCCTGAAAATACAGAGCTAAAGAATCACAACCCCCCAATCATTTAAAGAAGCAGCATAAGGGACAAGGGCAGTGAATGTGATTGAATCATCCAGGTCGTATTTCAGTTTGCCACTGATAAGTAAAAGAGCTGGGGAAAGAAAACTAAAACAAAGCGAACCTACAGACTTTTGTGGGTGAAAAAAAAAGCACCCCACAATTTCCAGGATATTTTATAGCTCTACGATTGCGAATGTTGAAAATAAATGCTGTTACAAAATCGAATATTCAAAATTTCTACATAACTTTAGATACAGAAATTGATGTGTCAAAATACAATTTAAACTTCAGAATTTCAAAATGCAAGAAAGGGAAAAATCCTGGCAACATTTTATTTAAGTGTAAAAGTCTTGTATCTCCAATACTTCTCCTTTCACTGCAAAAGCTCAATAATCCACAAAGCACCTGATTTCAGAGTCTGTATTTCAGCTCCCAGTTCAGGCAGTTGTTAAACTCAAGTCAGCACACATTATTCAGCATTTGAAAGAGAACATGCTGGTCAGCTGCCACTCAGCAGCATCTGACAGCACCGCTACTACCCGTGCAGGATTTGCTTCCTATGACTTCTGTTCTAACCTTCTTTCTGACTTTGAGAGTGAAGCTCACTTTCTGGCTTTCGAGCTCACTACTCTCAGCCTAGGTGACTTCAATTTCCACTTTAATGAACGTCTTTCCAGTGCTTCTCATTAACCTTCCTTTTCACTCTCCAGCTCTGGACTGTCTTTCACAGTCAGTGGCTTGTTGATTCAGGGCCTGACCCAGTAAACTTGCATGCTCATGAATAATTTCACTCCTGGGAATAGCCAGGCTGACTTTTGTACAATTTCTCCCAGAAGTTAAATTACTTAGATAGATATGTTGAACAGGATAGAGGGATATTTTTTTGGTTCATTTTTTCCTTTCTGACCTTTCAAGTCTTCGCTCTAGAATCTTCAATATTACAGATGTCCTCTATTATTTTATTTTTTAGGCTTTCAGGCTTATTCATTAGACCACAGTGAATAATTTATAAAGTATAATTGGAAAATATTGGAGGTATACATGCTATACTGCAGGTAAGGACATACTTATGATTATACAGATATCATAGATTCTCTGAATGTTTTTTATTATTTAATTTGATGAATTTTAAGTATTTTAAAGGCAAACTGAATTGTTCGCAAGTCCAGGAAACAGGATATTCAAATTTCCAGGTTTGCGCAAAAGTCACGCAGTGCATGACTTGTGCATACTTTGCATGCAGTAAGTACCTGGTGGAATCACACGCACCCATTAACACACAACCTTTGCATTCACTCTCTGTGAACATTCACCTGGTTAAGCTCAGTGCTTTGACTGTTAGTAGAAACAAACAACAGAAGAAAGGGAATGAAACCAAGAAGATTTGTTTAGAAATCTGAACACTAATTTGCAGACATATTTTTGCAGGTTTTAGCCAGCTTTAGCTTTGTGTTAGTCTCCTTACATTTTTTGTCATAAGCAATTTGATCCTCTCTTCTTTGAATTAATATTTCCCAGTTCTATAGTTCTTTATGCTTTTCCACCTCTTTAATCATGTTCCCCGAATATCCCTATGTTCATCCATGCACTTTCACTCATTTTACCCCCACAAGATACAGTATGTTCTTCCTGTTATATTCTCCTCTCTATTCACCTTTATAACCTGCCAATTTTTATACTATTTAGCTTCTAATTTTTGGACCATCACACTTTCCCTTTCCTAAGTTGCTTCCACCCCACCCCTGGGTATCTAGACTTTGAGCTATACAATTTAAAAACCCCAGTGTCATAACTGGTAAAACCATCATTTAACCATCATTTTCATTGATCTTAATGTTAGATCTAACCAAATACAAACATGGATTTCAGGGCAACTCCCTAAGAATATCTTCATGGAAGTACGCATTCCTGCAGAAGTATTTATTATTAACACTACAGATATACAAGAAATACTTTTATAACATCCAGTTTTATATGTACACACTGGAGAGACTGAAAACATAAAATACTAAAATTTTATCCTAAAAAAATTAAGAAGATAGAAAGCTATCCACGTGGCAAGAATTAAATAACATCTCAATATCTGAAAATTATAGCAAAATGAGCATTGTATGCTGGAAGCTGAACAGAGTGGATTGTCTCGACCCTTTGACAAGGTGGTTGACAGTAATAGCTGCACTAACATCCCAGAACATCCTTGATCTCATCACTTCATCTCTGATTTTACCATGGGTGTACCTTCAAAATTAAATATTGCTCTCATCATTGATGCTGTCTAATGTGAAGACAAGCAACTGCACTAATCCAATGGCAGCAATTCCGTGCTGTTGCCCTGCCTCAGAAGGCACTGGTTAGGAAGCTCTCAATAGAGAACAAATCAGAAGCAAACAACAGAATATTCAGATACATCGCAACCAGTCAACTCAATCACCTAAAAAGATACTCATGCATTATTCATTCTATGAAATCTGGGATTTATTCCAGAGAATGTGCCACTGACTAGAGATAGGGTTTATCAACTGTTTTAAATCAGCATGTTTTATCTAATACAATAACAATTTATTTACTGAGGATATTTATACCATCAGAGCTTTTCCAGGCTTAATTGATTCTTTTCATCAAGATCCTCTGCACTGGGAAAACCAACTCACAAAGGAATTTGAAAAGAGACTATGCTGAATATCTGCAAAATGATTTAGACAATAATGGGGTAAAGTTATGGATCTGTTAGCATTTCAATTACCAGATTCTTTTTCGTTGGAGCTATTCTACAAGGCCATCCTCATTTAACAGATAAGTAAAAATAGTTTTTCTTTTTAGAAAACAGTTTATATGGACTTAAATAATCATTAATCACCAAAGCTACAGTTAGGCAAGTCAGTTTATAAATATACCACTTGCATTGACAAAAAACTTAACAAAAAGCTAACAAAATGAAAATTTTAACTACTAGTGTATCAAGAATGATATAAATATAGACCAAGCACAATCCAGTCCAGTATTTTTCCCCTAAGCCTGCCATCCACCACTTCAGTAAGGTGAATACTTCCACATTAAGAAAAAAGCAGTAGGTCAGTGTTTTTCCTCGCCGATCAGTAAGATTAAGTACTGCCAACCCCAAACGTCAAAAATCAGGAGACAGACACCTAAAATTAAGACATTATTTTTAAAAATTAATTAATAATAAAACAGTCAAAAAGCCAATTCATCACTTGATATTCAACCTTAAATCTTTTGATTTCGGGAGCTAGTGTTTTAAGATATAAAAACATTAACTCATGAGAAATAAAAGATAGCGCACAATTTAAAAGAACAGAATTAGGCTTGTCAGAAAAGCTGCAGTCACTAGTATGCCAGCAGTAACTCTGGCTGGATTAGTAGGAAGCCAAATCCTTGTGCCAGTCTGAGGCCAGTAAAGTCAAAGGGAGATAATTAACATTCCTTTTAATTATAACAGAAGTTAATACAAGAGAGAAACACTCACAGACTACATTCTGTTCTAATTTAATAGAATAATTGCAGAATAAGGTTTTATATACAAAAACAAGGACACTTCCTAATTACCTAACTTCAGATGGCTAAGTGCCTAGTAGCAGTGTAACAAATTCTGTTGTAGATGATGTTTGGATAAATCATAGTGAAGAGGAAAGTCAGCACAACCTCCTTTAACATATTGCAGCTGTTTAATTGCATAAAAGCAAGCAGATGTTGCTGCAGCAGGTAAAGCAACTGCCTTTAAAGACAGCCTACATGATTACAGAATATCTTTTTCATTTATGTATGAAAAGTATGTATGTAGGAAGTTTCACTTCTGTGTGAAACTCTAGCTAGAAAAATTAAACTCTCTGGTAAAGAGATTTTCTTTCCCCTTTTTAAAGCATTACCGACAGATTCTAGTATAATGTAAAGAGTAATTGTAATACAATATTTCTAACAATTTTTTAAAAAAAATATTTTTGACACAGAATGAGGCTCCTGCTAGGCACTGGCCAGACTACAACTGAATGATGAAGCAGCAGGATGGTGGTGTAATAAGGAATTAAGAAAGTGTTCCGCTATGACCTATTGCTGGATCCTGGCTCTCCATGCCATGCTCTTTGTTCTCAGAATGCAGCTAACATCTCTGCATACAAGTTCTTTTCCACGTTTCTTGCCTGCAAGCTTTACACCTCAACCAAAGGAGCTTTTTTGTTTGTTTTATTTGTTGGTTGGGTTTTTTTGGAGGGGGGTGTGTGTGTTTACTTGCTTGTTCTGTTTTAAACTTAAACCCCCTTTTCTCTGGCAAGGTAAATGTTCTTAAGTTCCAAATATCCCAAGGTGTTGTGCTCTGAGGCTACTTTTCCTAAGGCACAGTTTCACAGCTTCTGAACCCATCCCTGAACTAATCTGTCTGCAACTAGTACCATATCCAGGCAATAATTGCATGTCCTAGTAAGGCCCACTAGTCCCAAAGGACTTGTCTTTTAAGGCAAAATAACTTGGAGAAGGGACAATACGCAAAATGACAGCAGATTAAAGAATGATGGAAATTAAAAGTTTAAAAAGCATGAGAAAGCAATTAACCAAGGAACAAAATGATGTTTCTAAGCATATAGAAGCTCAGAGTCTGTGACAGAATCAAAGTCTTCCAGAAAAAAAAAAAAAAAGAAAATAAAAAGGCAGCTACTTAAAAATGAAAATTTTTAATCTTTTTTGTATAGAGTGTAAGATAAGTGCTATTTCAGCTCCTAAGTATTAGAAGTATTAAAAGAAGCAATGCTAGAATGAAGTTGGGCAGGAACCATCAGCAAGGAGGCAGAGCCTGATGGACCCCATTGACAAGGTTTGCCTGTTTCATTCAGGATCCAATTGTCAAGATACTAATAAAACATTCAAATGAACTCTAAGAACTGCAATTTAATGGCTTCCTGGTCTGAAATGAAAAATAGATCAATAGATTGATCTCAACCTTTATTTAGTCTTAACTGTTTCCACATATTTTACATGGAGGAAAGAAGCAACAATTCTCTAGATTCCGAGGGAATTTTGCTCCTTTACTCACGCAGGTTTCTTCCTCTGAAACAACACGAAGATAGCATCTGTCTGCTTTCAGAAAGCCTGCAACAAAGTCAATCACAAAAGTTTGCAATGAAAAAAAGAGTTGTGGATGAGAGGTAAGACATTTCTGCTCACTGAAAGTGCAGAGAATAGAGCAGAGAAAGGGCTTTTTAGGAAGGAGTAAATGAAATGACTAAATGCTTAAGCAGTATAAAATTGAACTAGCATAAAATATAGTTGAGGAAATTTGAAGTGACCTGTAGAAGACAGTAAATCAAGTATCATGATGTAAGTGGATGTGCAACATTCACAAATGCCAGGTAACGTAGAGATTTTACCCACTTGCGTATAATGCTGGATTCTGAGCCAGCTATTGCTTAGAAAAAAGACCCGCACACTGCTGTGAAAAGTCAGCAAGACCATTTACCTCTCCTACAATACTGGATAAAGAACAAAGAGAATTACGTATCAGAGAAAAAAACTTCTGGAGAACATGTAACCATGATATAAGTGAACAGTACAGCCTCCTCTGTTATAATCCATGTTCTTTTCACCCCGCTTTAAAGTGATAGCAAGAAGAGAAGCTGCTAATTAGATATGAACTGCCCCAGATAAATAAAATACAAACTTTTATTCCCTGATGCTTTAGTGAGTCTCCAGTTGAATCAAAGATTATAACACAGTCCAGTCCTTGATGATATCTAATGTATGTGCTAAAAGTGAAGCAATGCATGGCTCAGCAAATTAAGATCATGGTTGTTGTCTGGGCTCAGTGACTTTCAAGTTACTTAACCTTTCCTTACCTTAATTTCCTAACCTTTTTAAGAGGGTAAGCACATTTTTGTTCAAAAACCACAGCCAAAAATGAAGATGTTGTGATAATTATTAAAAAATTAATAAGCATTTAATTAGGCTAATTCAAAAAGCTAAGTCCTTCATTCAGTGTAGATGAAACATCATTTGTAATCAGACAACCATCTGAGTAGAAACAATATAAATCAGCAAAAGCTATTCCAGTAACAACAACTGTAGCTACATCATTAAGAATTTTAAATGCTTACAGCTTTTGTAATAATTTGTATTTTATTTTCAAACTTTTTTATTAGAACATCGACTAGTCATTATCCTAGCATAGCTAAAAAAAATGGGACAGAATCAATGCCCTGTAGACTCTCTCCTCCGCTGTTTGTGATCAACACTGTCTAACACGTTAGAAAAAATCTATTTTGAAACTGCTTCCCAATTAAACCTGTTAAATGGTTTTAGAATGACTAAATTTTGTTTGTTTTTACACCTATATATGTTGCTAAGTCAATATTTTAAATGGAAGAGTACTGTAGCACTTCTAGTCACTTTCTTATCAAAATTTGAAGCTAAGCAAATCAATTGTAATTTTTTCCTTAGGATTCAATGCAAGTTATTATGTACTGGGTTACTTTCAAATTTCTAGTCACTCATTTTCACAGCAGCAGCTGACCTAGATGCACACTTAGGAAATCATGTCATTAATATCATGCTATGAGGCAACCTTTTTTACATGTGCTCAGTAAGAAGCATACAAAATAAAACAAGCAAACCTCAGCAACCAACACTAATGCTAGCCCCATTTAATCATATCACAAAAGGCAATTTTCCAAGAATCACAGATGGTTTGAGTTAGAAGGGACCTTTAAAGATCATCTAGTCCAACACCCCTGCCATGGGCAGGGACACCTTGCACTAGACCAGGTTGCTCAAAGCCCCGTCCAACCTGACCGTGAACACTTCAAACAACAGAGCTTTCACAACTGCTCTGGGTAACCTGTTCCAGAGTCTTACCATGCTCAGTGTAAAAGAATTTCTTCCTCATGTCCAGTCTAAATCTACCCTTCCAGTTTAGAACCATTTTCCCTTGTCCTGTCACTACAGGCCCTGGTAAAAAGTCTTTGTCTTTCTTACAAGCCCCCTGTGCAAAGTGAAAGGTCACGATAAGGTCTCCCCCGGAGCCTTCTCTTCTCCAGGTTGAATGGGAAGATGTTTTCTCCACATTCATTTCGGAACTGTCCACATCACTGAAATGCACTGAAGAGTGAAGCTTACACACAGGCTACAGGCACAGACACTGCTCAGCTTCATGTGACTTCTCTGCAAACCTTTGCAAAGTCACTCTCATTCTACACTTGACTGGTAAATTCCAACACTACTGTAACTCTAAAACATCCAGGTCAAAACAAAGTTTATGTCAAACCTGTTAAACAGTAGATTCTGATTTTTTTTATTTTCACTGAAGACCACCTTCACATGAAATTAAAGTATCTAATATGCTTTTTTCTTCACATTAGTGAACTTGGGAAACAGTCATTCATTCAATATTTTTTGTTCGATCTGACCTCTGCCCTTCCTTCTTTTACCCTTTACCCTAACTTCATGTCGCATTGTGTGTCTGTATTAAGCTTATACCGCTTTACATTTGCAAATTCACTTAATCATCAATGTAACTTGCCTCTAAGTTATGCACGCTTCAGTTTAATGAAACTGTATTTTCAGATGTTAACTGTCTGGGTCACCAACTGAAATGAATATTTAAAAATGTAAGCAAGCCTATAAAGATATAACTAATGGACCTGTTACAAAGAAACAAGAATAAGCCAAGCAAGTTGAGCATTCTCAAAATTCTCTATTCTCTGGGGGCTATTAAGACATAATCTTAAAAAAGAATGAACTGAAGATGTTAAGTTGTTTTATTAACAAAACCAAACATCTGTGAAAGAAGTTATTAGATTCAAATGAGCAGTCTACCAGGACTGTTCATGTCTGTTCAGTGTACTTGGAGTGTTTAAGACCTGAAGTGTTTCCACTCCATCTAAATTACTGTTTCACTCACTGCCATTACACCAGTTCACACTGAACACATCCTACATTTTGCACTGACTTTTCACTGTTCTTTCTGCTAGCAACCTTCCTGAACCATTGTCTAAGGTATTATTAATGACTAGCATCCAAGAAAAATTGTTTTGGAAACCTGAAATCCATTATAGCTAAATGATCAGATTCTTCTGATGGAGTAGAGAATAAGGATATGCTGTACTCATTTTCAGGTAGTGCCAAGTGTCTTAAAAAAAAACTTCTAAATTGAATAAAGTTTTAACCCACAGAGTATGACATAGTCAGAAGAGACAGAATGTATCATTTCAGTCCAGAAAGACTTTATATGCAATTTTACATTTAACATAGATGGAAATTCTCTTATTTTACATCAAATGATTATTAAATTTACACCAAAAATTTACTTGGAAAGACAGAAAACCTGAATTTGCTGCCATTTATACCAGCCACTCAAGAATAAATTACATTATCAAACCAAAAGTATTCTTCCCAAAATATTTAAGATAACTATAGAAGTTCAGTGTTCAGAAACGACTTTTGAAATAATTTTCCATAGCAACTGATGGCTATCTTTGCTATAAATAATTGCTTTCTGCTGCTTCTATTTACTTTTCCTTTCTTTCATGTTACTTTAATACAGTAAAAAATCCACATAAGGATTTTGTAGCCACTGATGACTTAAGATTCTTTGCAATCTGCTTCAAAAAAAGAGAGCAAGAATTTCTGGGCAAAATGCAAAGAGGACCCTACTCCTGAAACAAGAAGAGCAACAACAGAAACTTTAACAGATACCCCAGAGCTGTGTAGACCATGGGAGCAGGCATTTGCAGTCAAACTTTATTAGTTCACAGGAATAAAACTGAATTCTTAGTACTAAGTCAAAACAACTATTTTATCAGAGTAGCATTTCTTAAACAATTAACAGTGACACTTGTTCAGGTTAGAAAAAAAGTTACGGAGTACTAGGCAGCAGCTATCAGTAACATTTTCATTTCATTATGGGAGAATGGGAAGAAGGTCTAATTACTGCATACAAATGTTTACATTAGAGTGAAAACTGCTAACTACCTTTAATTGCTAGCAGGAATTCATATGCTTTAGGGTAAAATGAGTAAGTATAAACACCTGTAGCCAATAAATAATTTAGTTGTCATTCTCACACCCTGGAGAAGTTGAACTGCTGCTGACTCAGCATGACCAGAAACGAAAGTACTCTTCCAAAAGGCTTCAGAAAGCACTGTTATAGAGACTAGATATGACAATGTACAAAAAATACATGGGACAGGCAATTCCCTGTGTTATTTGCATTTTGAAATTTTAGTAACATCTAATATGGAGAAGAAAATTGCCAAGCTCAGCATGATGAAGTTGTTTCAACAGCTAAGCCTCTAAATTAATTTGCAATGGACGTGCTTCTGGCACCAGAAACAGGCTGCGTTGTGACACTTACACATCCAGGACCTGTCTGCTAAACCATGCCCCAAACCAGCATCAAACTGTGGTATATAATTTTTTATTTTCTAAATCTATTTAGGAGATTGCATCAATCTTGGTCTCCCAAAAAGTCCTAGAGAAAAAGATATGAGTACCCAAAAAAAATCTTGTATTCATCTAGAGCTTTTGGTTTTCTTTACGTTTTAAAGAACACATAAGTCTGAGATCCTTTGTCACTAAAGAAACACCACCCTGAAGGACATTGTTTGTCTGTCTTTTAGGAACAAATTAGGTCAAACCAATGAAGTAGACAGTGAAGCAGCCTGAGCTGGATCTTTAATTAGCAAATTGTTTATAGAATTAGCTCTGGGTTTTGTTTTTGGTTTTTTCCCAGTTCTTTGGTTTATGGAAATCTGTGTTCACATGAGAATAAGATTACCAGTGAACCATTTGTGTACCAGTGATAACACTGATTGCCTATGACATCCATAGGATGGCAACACTACCAATCTTGGGAGAGTCTAAATGCACCACAGTGATTTCCAGTTTAGTGACCATTTGTAGGAAAAGCAAGTGAACTTAACATTCAGGACTATTCTGCTTCTTTCACTGTGGTCGCTTTAATCATGAAATAGCCAATTCCCTGTACAGAATGGTTTGTAAGCAGATGCAAACCAACTAGCAACTGAAGTCAGCCAGCCTTATCAACCAGACATTGTTGATGTCTTACCTCATGTCCAGATGGAATATTTAAAAAGTTCTTTTTTTATGGAAATTAATATCCAGGTAGTTTTCACTCATCCCATTTGTTACTACTAACCATAAATCCCATTTGGTACTCTTAATTTGCTATGTTTTGTATTCTTTAGAGGTATTCTGCATTGCAAAATCTACTGCTTAACCAAAGACCTTCAGTTTCTGCCACTCAGATGAGCTCTGGCTGTACTGCTGATGAAATGTATTGCTAATGCTTGAGCTGACATATTTTCCTGGGCTATGGAGGTATGCATGTATGTGTCACAGCAGTGATAATTTGTGAATACTTATGAACTGATCCACAGGCACAGTATTGAAAAAACTGTTAAAATGTAAATTATGAAGCATCAGTAAAAATAGCTTGACAATATTACATTTAAAAGAGGCAAAACTATGCAGGACAAGAACATTCACCACGGAAATGAAAATTTTTGAAAAAGTTAAAGTCATATGTACTGATAAAGGCTAAGGAAAAAAGCAAGAAACTTCAGAGAGGAATGAAAACAAAAATGGAGCTAATAAACGTGATACTAAAAACATAACAATTATAAAGACTGATAAAGATATTTAAAGGAATTAGATCAAACAATCTTAGAAGATTAAACAAGTACAGAGAAAAAAATCCATCAAATGGATTTATTAAGGCAATACAGACAGTAGGAGGACTAAAACAATAACAAATTATTAAAAAAAATAAGACTAAAGTATGAACAGATGATCAATAATCAGGTAAGTTCTTTCTGAAAAGCAAGAACACTTTGCAGGAAGACACATCACACAGCTAGAAAAGGAGAAAGGGTCTGTAGCAATACATGAAGCAGATACATTGCAAGATTGAGTGTCCACAAATGGAAGATGATGTTCTATATATTTCTGCAGATGGACATGAAATGGTAAACAAAACTATTGTAATTATGCCAGAGCAGGCATTTAGGTAACAACTCTGAAATAACTTCACTTGGAGGGGGGTGGGGGGACGACACACACCAAAAAAAACCCCAGACAACAACAACAAAACCCACAAACCCAAAACACCCCTACACAGAAATACAGGAAATACATTCTAAAACCTCTGACAGAAGTTCCAGCAGAAATTCCAATGAGAGAATTTTAGCTCTAAAGACTGAAATACCCCTTTCTTTCAGAGGTGTTTGGCATATGACAAACAACAGAAGAGAAATAGTCTTCTGCCACCCCTTACAACTGTTAGATAACATATCTTAAATCTCCAGGGTTAGCAGGTTGTCATGAGCCCTATGTTAACAGAAGGAGTATTTTATTCTTGAAGACACTTGCTATTTCTAGAAGTTAAACAAGATACTCCAATAAAGTAGAAAAGATCATGAGGGAAAGTTAATAATCCATTTCTCTTTCTGTACTGATTTTCAAGATACATATTGAAATAATAAACAATTAAATCACATAATTTTTGGACAGACATTTATATTCCATCTGTATCGGCAGAATGTTGGATTTTGATTAGATTTTATTTTGTTAACTGTGCTTGCCATTTGGCGCAATTTATGGATGTTTAATGTCAGGAGCAACACTTGAAATGACTAAACTTGAGAACAGGCTGAAGTCACCTTTCCTTATAGAATCTTTCCATCTTTACACAAAGATTTTCAGGAGCTCTCAAATATTATTTTCTTTTTCTACTTATATGATTGTGAAGAGTCAATAAAAACTCTACTCAAAAATACTCAAAAAAGATAACTCATCTTGTGCTCCCCATTCACACAACTCTGCAGAGCTTCACAGCAGGATTTTCGTTTCTTCTTTTTTTGTTGTTTTTTTGGGTTTTTTGAGGTTTTTTTTGGGGGGGGGGTTGGTTGTTTGTTTTTTGTTGTTTTTTTTTTTAAAAAAAAACTATGTACATTGAATTCTGTTGCAGAAGCTGTCCAAGGGTTTTAGCAATGATAATTTATCCATAAAAACTGGATGGGGTCATAACCTTTGCTGCCATCAATGTGATATCTTCGTGAATGGATTTGGTTTTACAGATACTCCTGGTGGTGGCAATAATAAAGAAATAATAATTCTGTGGCCAGGGACATTTCAAACAAAGCTTTTAAATTAAATTAAATTATTTTTCCAAAAGCGTACAAGTTTCTTGAAGGCATTCAAAATTTTTCTGCAAACAAACTGTTGTGCTCCACTCTGTTAAATCAACACGCCTATATTCCTATTTTTGGCAAGCTCTCCCCTTTAGTTAAACTATTACCTACTAAGGACAACAGAAATGGGTAAATTTAAACTAAAACTGTTTAGCACTCTCTCAGTTAGCATTCTGCAACATAAAATTAAGAGTAAAAATTATATGCAAAGCCTCCAAAACACATGTAACTCAACGAGGGACTTTTCTTTTTCTATTTTATAGTGAAACAAGATAATTGTTTTTAATTTCTTGCAGTACATTATAATAAAACTAGATCCTTCCAGGTTTGTTTCTTGTCAGTGTTAACAAAACCTCCAATATGCTATGGACTCTGTAGAGATTAGAGATGAACACAGCTACTACATAACCCAGCATTTCTGTCAAGGAGGTCCTGAATGTAGATTTGATTTTTGGTCTGCCTTGCTCTATAATAGCCAAGAAAACCCTAGACTCCAACTAAAATTATTTGTAGTTGAGCCTCAGGGTCATGGCATATATTCTTCTTTCACCTGTAACAGGGGAAGATGTAACAGTAAAAAACTCTGCCTATATAGGGCTTAGGTAGGTATGTACATTTACTAAACAAGTCCTTTAAAAAGGACAAGTGTGAAAGCACCTCTGTCTCAAAGTGTGCTGTGACTTTCTAGAAAACATTACCCAACTGAGAAAACACTTACTCAGATCTGTTAAGAGGTTTAAAAAAGACCCAGCATAAGATTCATTATGCAGCAAAACTCTGAAATACATTGTATCCTAATTGAATGTTTGTGAGGAAAGTCATATTGTGTTGCATAGTACAATTTTATGGATCATCAATTAGCAATTGGACCAATTTAAAACTCTGAACCCTTGAAAGCTTCAAGCATCAAGTAAATGTTGTAGCCTACATTAATTTCAAGAGCAAAGTGACAAGTAATGCTGAGCCTGTTACATATCCTGGAATATCTTTTTCCTGTTGCTCACACACACCCACACCCCAAATAAAAAAGAACCCCACACACTTAGAACAACCTAAAACAAAACAAAACAGCTCTCATCCAAAGCTCAAAGAGAACCTGAACCACATATTCTAGAATAAATGACATTTCAATTAGTACTTTGGATTATTCACTTTTTTATCTCCTAGGCTCTTCTTATACAAGTCCTCACCAGAGCTGCATCAAACTCTTACAATATATGCAAATTTACTGGATCAAAGTCTTTATAATCCTGTTCTGAAGATCCACAGGATACAGATGAGCATTAGATTTTGCTCTATAATGTCATCTTGGTTTCTGTATCATATAGGAATGTTTGTACAAGAACTGACTGAGAAAATTAAAGGGAGAACAAGAATGAAACACCACAAAGCCAGAAAGAATGCACAAATTCATAGCAGATTTAGTTTGAGATAACATTTTCGAGTTAGGTTCATACAGTTTAAATATATTTATATGGAAATAATTATGTACTTGTTAATATTTATTCACTACATATGATTTTCTCCCTATAGAGTGTTCAAGGACAGAGCACTTAATTACTTTGTCTTGTGACCTGAATGAAATTTGGGACGGACACTTCCTCTCAGTCTAGAAATGGTAACAACAACAACAACTACAACAAAATCATTCCACCATTTAAAGACAATTAATATGTTAACTCACATTTTCTTCATTTCACCTCAGCATGAGCAGCAAAATAATCTCAAACATCAGGAAATAATCTATTACATTAGCAGCTATTGGAGGCACTAGCAAAACTGTACCTTAGTTTTCTTCGAATTGACCAACATGTCTGTTTCTGAATAAGAACAAAAGAGGGGAAAAAAATATGCAAAATTCATTCCATCTGTAGCTTGGCTTCCAGTATTTTCTTTCACCTTTTCATCATGTTTATCAAATGACCTTTTTTTTCCCTCCTTTGTAAAGCTGTGTGAGAACAACTTGATGTTGGTACTGTGCTTTATTCACATGAAAATGTCAAGCCAAGTAAGGAAGCAATAAAAAACAAAGAAGAAATATGATGGGAATTTATAATATGATCTTAGTAGGCATCTTGCTTCTCTGATGTTCAGTGTTGTCTGCAAAAATATAGACCCAGACTAATGAAAGCTATGAGAAGAAAACATTTCTCATGTATACCGTTTTAACCAATAAAAGCAGTCATATAGCACCTACTCTCACCACTAAACAGAATATTTCTAGTGTTCATTTCTATATTGATAAAATAGGAAATGTAGATATGTAGCACTGTTTGATATTATTTAGGTTGGTGTTTCCCCTGCATGTGTTTTCACTTAGCAGTCACAGGTCCTGGTTCTGTGCGTGGATGTAACAGCACTAATGTAAAGTGACACAGATGTGTACATCACAGAATGCAGAAGACGTGGAATTAGAGTACTACACGAGTTGCTAATCGCAATCCCAACCTCTGCAACAACCCACAGGGTTACTAAGCAGTTACAAAAAAAGCCCAGGCTAACCCTTAGTACTTAGTTCTCGCCTGTGGCAGGAGCTGAATCAGTCTCTAAAACAGCAAAGCATAATAGCAATCTTGTGCAAGGATATTTATACTGCAGTAGCACCTCTCATTTATCTCAGTCTGTGCCATTCTGTATCCAGTATTCCATTTACATTTGTGACTCAGTGTTGGGACAGTGCATCATTAACTGTGTTTTCTTACAGCAGATAGCATATTACTCTTGCATATGATTTCTGTTTGATAGATATTGTTTGTGACTATTGATGTTAACCAGGCTTTAGCTGCTCATATTGCAGCACTACTGATTTGTCTTTCCCACCATAGATAACAAGCTGCTCTGTTTACAAATATGTTCTGTCCTCCTGACACGGACAAGTGAAACAGGAGATACCAGAGCAAGAGGTGGGATTCACGATGGGCTGTGAAGTGACCCTAGTTCACAAAGCGATGTTGGGACTGGAAACACTGGGTCCTGCCACTGCATGTTCTTCTGCAAACATGTGAATTAGGGGATTTTGCCTTTTTGCCGCAGTATAATCTTTTCTTTATTTGCTCTTAGGTTCTTCCCTGTTGAGAACCAGTTTCACATGTTTGAAAGCACCTATGGCAGGCAGACAACTTTCTCAGAGATTCCATTAATGTTGTTATGCCTCACCAACAACGGCCTCTCCTGCCTAACACAGAAGGTGCAAGAGAGCAGAAGAGGAGGAGATATGAAAAGCAAGGCATTTAATACCTTTAACAGGCACATAAATGACCAAAAATTTTTCCCTTTTCAAAGTAGCATATTCCTAGGAATACTAACAAAGAAAAACTCTTGGAGACTGAAGAGCTAAAGCAAGCAATTTTTTTTTTCTATCTGTAGCCAAATAATCATGTTTTTCTTTAGTATTTCCCAAATTGTACACATGGAAGAGCGCTCTGTATATTTAGCCTTTCAGATATTCCTCTCTCCTTCTCCAACATACTTTTTGTCATACGAAATATTACAACTAAAAAATGCCCAAGTTTGCTTCACTCAACTCCAGTGAGAAAAGTTGAACAGGATTCTTTGACTCAGAAGACCACAGTTGGATCATGTTCTCAAGCTTTCTTTGGAAATACCATATCCAGAAATACTTCATATACATAAGCTGCAATGCTTTTTAAAATTACCTTCATACTCAGTGCTTCTAAAAAATTAGAGAAAAAACCCACAAGAAATGGGATGTACCATCAGAGTGACTAGCAATTCCCTCATTCTAACAGTGCCATGTTCCAGTCAGCCTCAGCCAGTTTACTCCTATCTACCTACTGTGAACTAAACCGCTCCACATAGTGTTTCCACACAATTTAGGCATGACTATTATCTCTATTTTCATTTTTACTTGCATTCATTTTTATCTCTCTCTTTCTTTCCTGCTGCCTTCTATATCCAGCATTTTTTACTTCTGTATTTCTTCCTGTTCTTCTATTCTTAAAGGCATATTCCACATCCTATTAGTCACTGTCCTCTCTCCAATTTAAATTCAAATAATCCCATTTCAGCTGTAAAATGTCTACACTAATCTTTACAGCACAAGGCAGGCAAATTCTTCTCTCCCACTAACACAATCCATTACAAACTATTTCTGAGATGCAGAGGTGAGAGGGACAAAATTAAATTCTGATGTCTGGGTGCTTTACTCTACCTTATCACTTCTGATTGTCAGCAGTATTAATTTGATTGTGCTTCATGAAAGACTTACTTACTTTTATATTGGTATGAGTTACTTAGCAGGTTAAAGAACAAGAGGGAATTTCCTCCTTCTCACCCCCACCCTCCACTTTCTGTATAATGCAAAGCATTATGTGTATTTATAATTGGGTTTGTTTAATAACAATATTTCTACATCTTGGCCTCAAGATGGAAGCTAGAAGTTTGTGGACATGTAATATTTGGAAACAACTTTAATTGCTTCATTCTCATTAGATGAAAAATAGAGTATATTTTATTTATTTTACAACCCTTCATAATTCAGAGCAATTTTACAGATTTTCCCAACTGGCAGCAGAAAATTC
This sequence comes from Falco naumanni, assembly GCF_017639655.2. Lineage (NCBI taxonomy): Eukaryota > Metazoa > Chordata > Aves > Falconiformes > Falconidae > Falco > Falco naumanni. The sequence continues at coordinate 17,165,093 of NC_054067.1, forward strand.
ATTCTAAGGAGCTCCACAAAAAGGGCCAAAAAAGCCATCTAGAGCTGTAGTCTAAAAAGAAGGAAAATAATGACCCACTTGGAAAGTATCCCTGGTACAATTCATCAAACAGTGGCTGAAGATAACAGTATATGCATAGAATCTCAAACAGGAGGCAGTGTGAATCTTCCATGTAATTTTAGCCACATTCCTTTTAAAACCTGTTTCATGGGCACAGGCAGTAATCAAATAAAAACTGATATTTGTTTATTCATGGTTGAAAGCCAGAGCAGAAATTACAAACATGATTTTTAGGACCAGTTGACCAAGAGAGCTACCTTTTTTTTGCAACAGTGTTAATTATATTTCATTCAGTGTGCATAAATAAACACATGCTCACATGCATATTTTATAATATGAATAAAAATAACAATAAACCACAATGAAATCCAAAGTTCTGTTTACAGCATCATCTCATCCTTCTTTTATGGTTAAGGATACTCCCATGAAAGGTGACATTAATTTCAGTAAGAGAAGACAGGACATACATGGGAATACATTTTCCTTTAAGTTCTACAAAAGCTCACTGAGCATCTTTAAAAAGGGCAGCAAATACATCTTTCTAAGTTCAAATACTGCTGGAAAGCATTAGCTAAAATATTCATTTAACAATCCAAGAACTGAGGTCTCTTATATTGTACCACACAAACACAAACAAAAAAAAACCCACCCAAAACAACAACAGAAAACAAACCCTAAAAACAACAAAAAAACCCACAACCTAAAATAAGCCAAAGGTTGGAAATCACTTATTAGAATAAAAGGCCTGAGAACAAAATAGATTTGGTGTAATAGGAAACAGAAATGCCTTTTACATATTCTCTACTCTAGGGTGCAACTTTGGCAGGAAAAACCTTAACGTTCTTCAAGTCCTGTAATAGAAGAGAATTGTGGCAGACAATCAAAACACGGCAAGACAGTAGGGATAAACTAGATTCAAGTCTTCCTGTTTGTATCTTCATTTTGGGCAAGCAGTAATTACTTGATTCTTCCTTTCAAAGTCTGTCTTTCTGAGTGCCCATGCTGTTGCCCTGTAGCTTTGTCACTGTAATACTTTTCACATGTAGTAAAATGGCATATCACGAATCTTTCAACTTCCCTAATTTTAGCAAGATAAGCACTTACTTGCACTCTATTTCAAACTGTGTAAATATATTCCAGGAAATTTTATCAAAACTAGTGGGAAACATTTCCTTTTTCACTGTTAACTAAGAAACCACATGTATCTGGGCACGTGACAAACATGCTGCTTTTTAATGGATAGCTTTATGTTGATGCTATGATCTAACTCAGAAAGCATTTTGAGACTGGAAGAGTCTTACCTTGATGCAAATAAAATACAAAAGTCACCACAGATGTTACTTATCATTGAGACCTAGAGGTACAACGTAGTGTAGTAGTTTATCCCAGTATCTGCTCCACTACCAAAATGGGAATGGGCACGTACAGTATTGAGTCACATACTCTTCTGCATAAATGCAGAGTTGTAAGAACCATTAATTTCTTTTGCCAGTCAGATTTGTTTACTATTATTTACCAATTTTTCTTCTCCTTATGTATGCAGAGGATTGTATTGGAAATATTTTTTCCGAGTGTTAAAATTTTCACGTACCTCAATACCAATTATTCAGCTATCAGAATCATATATTTTTCTCTCCCTGCCCCCCAAGAGGTCTTTGCAGTCAGTTAAGGAGCAGGAAAACACTACTGATTTATGAATCAGACAGGCAGTAGAAAAACCAACACAGCAACCTAGCAAAGGCACTGCTTAAGGTAGTCAAATCAGTTTTAAAGATATTCTCCAAGTAATGAACACTTTCATAGACATGACATTGACTCTTGAGTACATGAAGTTTAAAAAAATGGTTAGTTTTGTAATAAATATCCACTTGATTAGGCAGTTCCTGCTGCTGGCTAAAATTTTTTCAAGGCATAGGCAAAACAGAGTTTTGCTGCTCCAGCAATAAGGCACAGAGGCTTAGCTAGGGAATGGCAGCCCCTGTTGTAGGACGGGATGTGAGACAATGGGTCAGGCAGGGAGAGAACTGTGGAGCCTGGCTTGTTCGTACCATCACTGAGGCAAGCAGAGTGTTTAAGCACAGCTACTGCTTCTCAGAGGAGCAGCCATCCCAGTGCTGGAAAAAGGCTGCTCTCCTATATGTTGACCTTTCCCTCTACAGCAGCAGCAGCTCAGCTCTCTAGAGCTCTAATGCAGCTAAATTAGTCAGAAAAATTATTCTGTTGCCCTAGGCAACCACATACATGACTTCTTTTGTAAATATGAAATTTTCTGTAATGTTTTTTCTGTTTGTGCGTATTACAAAGTGCAGACAGATTCTTGAAATCCCACCACTAAACAGTATTTCCTACTAGCATCCACTTAAGATCACTACCACTTACAAGACCCTCTTATGCTTACAGACAGAAAAATTCATTTCTACAGACCCTTATCTGTACAACGCACAAACATTTTAGAAACTGTCCAATCTATGCTCATAATTAAAGTTTTTACACCGTTCTTATTTTCATCCAGTATTGAATATTTAGATGTTAATAGTGTTACTTTTAAGGTTCTTTTTTTTTATTATTTCTGCCTTTACCCCATCATCTGTAAATAAGTCATGGGAAGAAGTGTTCTTTTCCCTTTCAAGCAAGTGTTTCAAGCTGAGTTGTCACATAATAAAGTAGTTCATTGTATCTGACTATATTAAGAATATAACTTTCAAGGTATATCCTAGCTTCTAAAATTTCTGAATACATGTATGTTGAAACTGAGCAAGTGTGACATAGTTCTTGCTTCCCATGGGAACAACATTCAGAGCTCATTTGAGTTGTGACCTGCTTATGCTGCCAGGGAGTATTAGTATTTTTGTTGGATCTTAAGAAAAGAGATATGGAGTGAAGGACAAAGGCAAAAAATAAGACTCTTTAACTTCACAGATTAAAGACAGAGATACTGCTCTATTTCAGAAGACAGTGTTGGCTTTTTATAGGATCTGTCCCATTTTGTAAGCTCTAGTGGAGAGATTACTCTTTCTCATAGTAAAATACTTTAGACAAACTATGCATGGAGAAACCTACAGCTGTCCACAGCACACGAGTCAAGAAGTCTAAATAAGTTTCAATAAAGAAACAAGAATGCAAATTAACTTCAGAAGTTATTTTGCAAAAAGGATGGCAATGCAAAATGGAATACGTTCACAAATCCTACAATATTGCCTTTTTCTCCTAACACCATCACCTGACACAGATCAGACTTACAAAGATTATCCGTTACATTAAATAGTTCAGTTGTGTCTGCTTACAACACAGAAGTACATACAATTTAACCCCTGGCTTGAGCTCTATGAGTTTACATTAGTACAAACAGCATTTGTATATCCTTCCTTCAACTAAGTCTGACTTCTAAACTTTGCTTCTAACATGTTAACCTTGCAGTCAATTGATAATGACAAAATCCATCCTCCTACACATAGTTCATGTGTATATTAGCATTGAGCTCTTTTTCCAACAGACCATGCTTGACTGATAGTTTAAGCAACCTACTTCTCGTGCACATGGTCATGGGATCGCTGAAATAAATAGCAGGGAATAAAAAGGTCAATTCCAAAACTTCTGCTTCTAGAATCTCCTTTACACCAGAAGTGCAACATGTGTAGACATTATGCAGTTTCATCCTTGATAATTTAGAAAAGAAAAAGTTTATGAGCTGCAGCTTACTGAAGCCTTCTTCAGTTACAACCAGGTTCTGGATCCAATAACAGAAAGCAGCTGACAGGTCAAAATAAATGTTTAAATATACTAGTTAGATACAAAGGAGTTTTCTTCCAGTGCAGATAATCAATACATTTCTGTTAACATAGCTTAATTTTTAATACTGTACTGAATCACCTCCATCTCATTAAACTGCCTCACGTTGAAAGTTTGAGACAGCTGTATTCAAACATGAAAATGAGTTGGGGGGGTGGGGAATATCCTGTTTCTAAAGACAAGTGCCAATATGAATGTGTTGCCATTAGTTTTCAAAACATCTTTGAGTTTGCCTTTTGTTGTCGCATTTCTTTTCCCCTAAAAGTCAACACTGAACTTGTTCCTCCTGAATAGGGATAGTTCATGATTGTTTTGTTTAATTTAATTGTTTTGCTACCTAAAAAAAAAGCTAAGTTTTTTTTTCAATGCCTTTTCAACAGCAGAACAAAAATCTCTTTAAAGTTCAACCTGTTAAATTAATAAACTGTGTTTTCAAGATTTAGTTCTGTGTTAAATGAAGCTGCATAAAATTGTTATAACACACCCATAAAACACCAGCAGATGCAGGATGTTCAAAATTATTTTCTTATCATTTTGTAAACATAGAGTAAGTTGGCATTATAGCCTATCATTAACCATATCCCTGCTGTAAATTAAAGACGTGCCAAATCAACTCCAAACACACTTTGTAGTCAACAAACAACGAGAGGTGGTACACTGTGAGATGATAGCAACAAGACATTAAGGCAGAGTTGCAAGCATTGGCCAGTAAATCATAATCCTCAGTCCCTGGAGAGGATTGTCAGCAAACCAGGTTTACCTACACATGCCATAACAGTTCCCACATTCACTGAGAGTAAGGAAGACTGCACTCAGAGGAACTGTGGTGAGGAACGGGTTAATACATGGTGGCATAGGCACCCAAATAAGAGCACAAATAAAGAACTGATAACAATGGAGTGGGGCTCAAACTGACGGTAACTTAAAAAATAAAATATTTTGTGATATTTACAATAGAAAACTTCTTCAGGTATGGGAATGTGATCATGTGTCTTTTTGAATAAGGTGTATCTACAGACCTCAGGCTTTTAGGAAAGCTAATGCAGGATTTCAAAACCCATTACAAATCACCTAACATTCTTCTGGAAAATCAGGTATCTTTAAAGTAGCTGTACTGTAAGGACTTAAAGTTTTCTGATAGTATATAGAAATAGTAAACCTGTAGTCTTTTAACACCAATTTGAGATTCTTGTAGGGTATGGGGGATTTAAAAAAGAAAGGACACAAACAAAATTGCCACCCATTTGTGCTCTTCTGTATGTTGGTATGTAGCACCTTGTGTTATCATGTTGAGACATTCCAGGGGATTCCAATGCGTTTGTGGCAGCAAGGTGTGCCGTCTTTGCACCTATTAGTCCTTGTTTGTACAGGATTAGATATAATGAGGTTCTCTGAGCGTGGCATTTACCCAGATATACACAGAATATTTATACGTCCTATTTCATGGGAGGGGGGTTTAATGAAAGACAGTCAACCTCTGGCTAAAAAATGTCAGCCGGATAAACATGCAGAGCAACTCTAATCTGCTTTTTATTTATTTTATTTTTAAGTGGAAATACTAAGAATCCTGTGGAGGACATTTATAATTACAAGGTGGAAAAGAATTTCCCCTTTAAAACTGGCCTGGACTTCTAAAAATAATGAGTTATTCCAAAATATTACACATATACAATTAATAAAAATATCCATAATTCCTTTGGCATACATTATATCAGGGTAGTATTTCATTAAAATACCACAAAATCAACCTATTGCAAATAAGAACCTTACCTCCTCCTAGTTAGTTGCATACAGAGTTTTTTTACCTGACTGAAAAGCTGTTAGGTTTTCTGGATTTTTTTGTTGGTTGGTTGGGATTTTTTTGTTGTTGCTCTGGGGCCTGGGCTTGGGGGTTTTTTCTTTGTTTTGGTTTTAGGGTTTTTGGGGGGTTCTGTTGTTAGGTTTTGGGGTTTTTTTTAGAGGTGGGTTTTTTGAATAGAGAAATGCATTTCATTCTCCAAACATTTTAAACCAGGTTTTTGCAGACCAGCTCATCACAGCATTGCAAGGGTACTCAGCTCTTCATTCAGCTATTTGCTACTAAATTGGCAGAATAAGAAAAAAATCAAGGAATTCAAAGGAAATGCACTTAAATTGGTGTCCATATATAGCATTCTTTTTTCTAGCAATCTAACAGTGGTAAAAAAATATATAAGGAAATCATGATTCAATGCAGAATAAAGCATTTCACAAATCTAAAAATAAATAGGTTTAGATCTCTATATACTTGGGCAAATAACTGATGCCATAACCGTATTTTAATAACTGGTTTACACAATATGAGTAGAGTCTGCAGAGGTATTTCACAGATAAGGCAAGGAATAAGATAATTTTAATTTCACACCCCAATGTTATCCTCTGGGACCAGAACAAAGGGTCTCAAAGGCTCAGAAAATATTTAAGATGTCAGGGTACAAGATAAACTGGGATTGACTCTTAAAGAAAATTGTATGGCAAAGAATGAGACTTGTGTGTTTTTAATGGTAGCAGTAACGAAGTTTCTGCATGATAAACAATTCTATCAAAAGTCCATAAAATATTCTAGGGTAGAGTTATCTACTCATCAGTAGAAGTCTGAGTAAACTAATAACAACACAAAACAACAAACCTCTAAAAATATGCAGAATCATATCTCGAAAGGAATACCCCTCCCAAATTACCAAAACATAACAGAACACACGCATTACTGTACGCTTTAAAAATAAATCCATATTTGTGTATAACATTTGTACGTGTTTTCCAAAAAATACATTAAGTAGCCTAATTTGCTTTAACTTAACGTTGCAATAGTGTTCAAAATTCATGTAGTGTTTCATAGATTTGACAACTACAAAAAATTGATCCAAGCCTCAATCAAGGTAGAGGAGATTCTACGCTGACCTCAATTAGCTTTTGATCAAGCCTTAAGAGAATTAACAATCCTCTAAACAGTCGTCATTCACGGGTACACACATAGAGAGTACCAAGTGTTAGCACCTTTAGAATAAGAAAAGTTACTCTAATTGAACAAAAGACCAGTCACATCAATTTTATTTTTTTTAAACAACAATTTCATTAGAAGTCTGCCAAGTCAGGCTTGCCCTATTGCTGAACTGAACCTCAAGGTAACCTTAAAAAAAAAATGCAGAGAAGACAACAACAGGAGTTGGTGACCTCAAGAAGTTTCAAACTCAACAAAAGGCTACGAATCAGACTTATCTTCATAACTGAGGGCCTGGGCAGCTGGCAGCTCGGAGTAACTTCTGCTTTAGAAAAGTTCATTTTAAGAACAGCAGTGAAGTATCAATGACTAAGAACAAACAAGCACACTTTCCTACTTCTTTAAACCAACTCTTCACTAATAATTTGTGTAATCTTGTGGCCCTAATTCTCAATGTGGGCAGAAGCAGAGGTAATGTAGGAATTGAGAAAGCAGCATATGCATTCATGCTCAGCCTAAAAGAGGAACCACCACCCACATTAAGCCCTGATACACACTTCTTCAATAGCAAATAAAAAAATATGTTTGCTTGCTAGACATTCTCTCTATATACAAGATGACAGTTGATTAAGACTGTATTACAGAGTTCCAAAATTCAGGTCGAGTAACCATGGCCAACTGTCAAAAGTAGTAACGAAAGCAGAGATATCGCTATAATCAAAAGCAACAGGGAAATGAAGAAAAGTGAATGCTAATTATTTGTGATTAGTTTCTCCTTTCAAGGAAATAAAGCACTGACTTGCTGAGGGTGTTAAAACAGAAGGAACAGCACATCATTTTAGTGCTTCATATGAACTATATTCTCTTAATTTCAAGCAACTTACATGGTAAATGAGATAAAATTTCCCGTTTAATCAGATACTGAAAATACAGACAAACTGTCAATAGTTTTGCTATATGTTGGCCCTACACACCGTTCAAAAGATGCCAGGTCAAAGTAGTACCTTGCATCTTTTTGACCCTCTGGGATCTTGAAAAATCTTTCTAATGGAAACAGGAATTCCTTTTCCCATGGATATGCCCTTAACTTCCTCTTGCCCTAATTCCTCCCGAGTAGTGACAGTGCTATAACCCCTCAAATACTTCACATTGCCATCTAAACAGGTCACTTGTAATATGCCACACCCAAGTAAAGTCCTTAGAATCTCTAATGAGACTTCCATAAATTTACAAGTTAGAAAAGTTATGAAGAAATTGTTCCACTAGTATTTCAAGTATTATTTTTTTTGTAAGAGACACACACACAATGTAAGAAGAACGTAATGAGTACTTCCTTTATTCATTAAAAAAAACTAAAGGAGGAAAAGAGTCACATTTGAAAATAGATCCAATTTGAATAAACACATTAAGCATCTTTTGGCACATACTGAGAATTTAGGGGGAAGACTGGGGAAACTAGAAACAAGAAACCTCCAACATATATATATATATATTTTCTACTAAATAACTAAGCAATGTAAAGCCTTAACAACTCTATTAAAAATGTGCCTTGTGGAAAGCGTGATGTGTGCGGCGATGTGAATTAGAAAGCGAGCGTTTGCAATTCAGTCTAACAGGAATGACTAATATACTAACTACAGTGAAAGGAGAATACACAGCTACCCTAGCAGATGTGCACAGTCATTTTCCATCAGCTGTGGCCTACGTTAAATCTCAGCCAAGTCAGAACAAACCCCTATACCCAGCAGCGGGAACACTATTTTCTCACAATTATATTGGACGAAATATTAAAATATGCTAAGTAGTTTGTATGGAAAAAGGTAGGATGATTTAATATAGTACACCTTCCAATAAACCATTTGAGGTATTTTAACTAGTCCATAGCCAGTTTCCTGAGCTACCAATTCTCATCACACAAAATATTTAAACCACAAGCTATTCCTCCCTGATTTACACCACAAGGAACCCCAAGTATTAAAAATCTTTTAGCATTTAACAGAGACTGAGGCTTGTATCAGATTGAATATCAACACTGGGCAGCAATGCCATTGGTAACTGATTAGACTTAATCACCTTATACTGAAACCTTTGTGTTTTGGTTTGAGAAAAGAAAGAGCTCCAAATCTAGACTGAACTCCAAAGTACATGTACATTAATCATAGCTTATTTTTTTAAATTTCTTTTGGATAAACAAAGGTTTTAATTATACAGGTCCCTGTTTGTTCTGTTTGTTTCCTAATTAGAGAAAAATGGCAACTCTCCCAATCTAAGCTCTTTCCCTCTGAAGAATTTAACAATACATTTGGACAGGCACATATATTTATTTGGAGACTGCACAATGAATAAAATCCCATTTGCACTTAACAGAGCAAAGTTTGCCAGAATTCAGTATGTGCGCCAAGGCTCCACGCTCTGCTAATGGCAAAAATGGCTGTCCCTGCAGTCAGGTACTGGATTATGTACTTTCCTCTTGGCAAGTGCATGCCTGGAAACACCCACAACACCTGTTGTTTATTATAAATGGCTGTATTGAAAATAGACATGTTCCTACTGTGAAAGAAAAAAAAAAAAAAAGAAAAAGAAAGAAGCATGTGCGTGGGTAAATTATGGACAAAGATGGTAACTGTGAACACCTAACTGGTCCTGCTGAATGTGCTTAACTGCAAAGTGCATTTATATAACAACTTTCACCTAAAAATCTCAAAACACAAAAACTTTCTGTAAAGATAGTTAAAGATTATTGTTAGAGCAGGTTATAAAGCAAAATGAGATGAGGAAACTTATGGAGGTCAGGAACAAAGCCAAGAAATTTCAGTTCTAGTGACAAGGCAAATGACCAGAATTCTGTACTCTATTAAATCTTGACTAACACATGTTGTTCAGTAAAAATTCTCTTGATGTGTTTAACCAATGTATAACTAAAGTCAGTACATCTTCCATAAGTTGTGTGTAATTACTTTCTAGATCCTACTTGCATGAGAATATTGTAACACTACCAAATAATAAAGATATGGAATGTCAGCACCTTAATGAATACCAGAATAAAAAAAAAAGGAGGGGGGGGGGGGGGGGAGGAAGAAAAAAAAAAAAAAAAAGAAGTTGCTGCAAATTTCCTACAGCTCTTACCAGTAAGTACAATGAGATCTGAGTCCTATGACGTCTCCCTACTCCCATTTGCTTAGACTGACTCGTTTTCCTAGTTGATTCCCCTACTCTATCCTCCTTCCTAAAGCAGCCATCTCCCAGGTTTTCCTTGAGAAAATCTTTCTGCAGCCGATAGCAGCAACTGCATTGTTTTTCCTTTGTCCAGAGCTATTGAGATGATAATGGAATTATGCTGGCATGATTTTTAACTATTAATTCGTACCAGTACGTTACTGTGACCAGATCAGAGGTCCTGATCTGCCTCATTCCTTTTGATGAAATAGGTCAGTGAATATCTCTTTCAAAAAGTCTGTTTACATAAAAAAGTAAGAGCAATAAGAATTATACTGCAGATCAGATACCAGTTATTTCTTTTATGTTGCAAACAGCCACAACAGTAGGTAACTCCTATCAACAAAATTGAATACCTTACAGCACAACCTACTCACTCTCTCAGGATCTTTGTGATTAAGCAAGGTGGTGTTACCAACCTCTATTAATTGTGAGAAACAAAGGCACAGCAAAAGCATCCTTAGGTAGGATATAGGAAATCTACAAAGGTTCAGATATTAAAAGTAGACCCTCTAAAGCCTAACAAATATCCAGTCCGTAAGATTTCCCCCTCTCTTTTGGCAAGCAACCTCAGTAAAAGGAGCTTTCTTGTTTTTATTAAAAGGGTCTTGGCATACTTTGTTAATACACTAAAAAGGTCTTATTTGTTTGTACTCAGCCTGGGACAGTGTCTGTCAACTTCAGCCCCATGTTTAACAACCTGGACTCCTACTTTAGTACTTTCTTTTTCCAATCAGCTTTTCCATTGTTCTTTCAAATTAAACCATGCTTTGCCCACTCCTCATACCCTACAACCAACCATCACAATAGACAATTCGCCCACCCCAATATATCTTTAATACTTTGTCTCCTACAGTACAGTCAGTGTATTTTCCCAGTTCCAAAATTGCTTTTGCATTTCTCTAACCCAGCATAAAAGGAAGCAAACCTGTTTTATGAGTATTTTTGTATAACTCAGCTTTGAGTCTGGCTTCCACACCCATCGACAGAAAGGCAGACCTGCTTAAAGCTGTCAACAGAACAAAGTCAAGCTGAGCTGTGCCATGATTTATGCAGGTAGGGCCAGACCTGTCAGTTCCACTGTCATGACAGCGGGGAGGAATGGAGGTGTAGAATTCTTACTGCTGAAATTCTGGATTCACAACATCACAAATGCAACACCAATTCCAAAATGACAGAATGCAGTATGTAATTCAAAACCCAAATTTCCCTAGTACAACAGCAGGATAAAGAAATTGGGAGATAATCTATATTAATATTGGAATCCTAAGAGCAGACTGCTTATTTTCCCCCCATTTAGCTTCCAGACTGAGGGTAAAATATTTTGGTTAAACAAAGGCACAATATAGAAAAATACAGTTTGATTTATGATTTAAAGAGAGATCACATGTATTCTAATGTTACTATTTGTTAGCATTTCTCACAACTCTGTTAGAATCTAATACCTCCAAAACACCAAAATGCACCTTGACAAAGCTACCTGCATTTCACCCCAAGCAGGATTTGTGTGGATGAAGCTGTACTTAGGTTATGAAATGATCTCTTTGCTACCAATTTCCCAGCGTTACCCAAGTCATCTGATGAAAATCAGTCTTTAAGTATTGCAGTGGTCCATTTTCCAGCTCCTGTCATAACTAATCAATCAAGTCATCTGGGCAGGGGGAAAAAAATAAAAAGAATTCTGATCAGCTCCCAAGATTAAACATATTAAATATAGCATTTTGCCTTGGTGATGCATTTCTGCTTATTCTCACAATTAACACATACATTAGCAAAGTGGATCCATGTATTATGCTTTCAGACACCTCTGAAACTGAAGAAAATCTGTCATTCAATGTGATCAGGAAATTTACAAATGCAACACTATTTCAAGTGTAAGAAACGCTTGCACACACTGGTAATCACTCCCAGTGCACATGTCCACTTGCGGGCACATTTTTGTGGAAGACTTGCAAGACAACTCTGTAACACTAAGCTAAATAAAAAAGCTTCACTGGTCTTTCTGTCTTCAGTAGGAAGAACACTTCACTGGTATTATGGAGATTCATTGAGAGTACTTTTTCACTAAATTGCCTTAATTTGAGTGTTTGGGGTTTTTTCAATGTACTGAAGCTGTAAAGTTCTGGAACAGAAGACTGACTCTTAGCATACAGCAGCACTGTGCCTAACGTAGCTGAATTCTGATCTTGCCCGGGGACTCTGAATGTTGCTGTAATAGCTACTTGCTGACACTATTTGACTATTGTCTTAAAAGATACTGAACTTTTAGCTTTAATAGGTATAATTCCTATATATATATAGGTTATATATATATATATGTAGGTATATATATAGAGAGAGGTATACAACCTATATATATGTATATATAGGTTATAATACTTGCAAATATGTTTGGCACGCTCTTAAGTTTATAATCAAGATATCTATAGCAGGTACTTGAAGGACTACCAGATAATCAGCCTAATATAAATTAGCCTTAATACAAGGGAAATTATTTTCTCTAAATAGATTAACACTAATTGGGGAAGATTATTTAACATTGTAAGTTTCCTTCACATGATCTGTTCTGAAGCTTCCCTTTTCTCAGTCCATAAGTGAAATAATTCATGCACACAAGAATCACAGACAATTAAGAAGAGAACCAGAATGACCGGTTCCAATTTTCCCAAACCAAGAGGAAGAAAAAAAATATAAATAAATAAAATCTACCATCATCTGCCCTCTTCCTTATCTCAAGGAATCATGTCCATGGCAGTTTCTTTGTTAGCATTTTGCTTCCAGCTACTTGTTAGATTACTCCCCCATCCTAGTACACACACACCCCTACTATCAGACTTTAGCTATAAAAATGAAAACTCACTGTAGGAAAAAAAAAAAGGGCATCTAATTGCTTCCTTTCTTGGAGGTGCATCATTCAGTTCTCTTGTACAACTGATACAATCTGACATGAGCATTGTAATTCAATGCATCAACTAGAAAATGTATAAAGACAGCTTTACTGAAAAGGCAACCACATATTTTTTTTAGAACATAAGGAGGGAATAGTAAGTAAACTTAATGCATGCATTATCTTTATCTTGACAGGAGGAATATATAAGATGTACAACACCAAGCCATATTGTGTGCATCATTACACACAAAAATTTAAGTACCTATAAATGTGGACAATAGTCTGATATCCTGTCAAAGTAACAAACCTAGATCTTAGAAATAGACAATATGTGGCAGAGTTACTTACTGTTTTTTAAATTAACAATATGAAGATTATATATAAAAGCCAGGGGGAAAGTGCTTTTCTGCAAAATAGTAAATATGTATTTCTTGTAACATTTGTTGAAGATTATGGTTTCCTATAAACAATCCAATTTTAACCAATCTACTCTACGTATTGAATAAGGTCAAACCTAAAGGAAGATTTTCTATCACTAACATATAAACAAAAGCATTACGTTGGCTTGAGACATTCAGGTTATTTTCCTCATTTTATCACTTTACCCCTCTAATCTCCCTTCCTCAGGGATTTCTGAATTATGTTGGTATCAGCAAAATACCACTGCTTGCCAGTCCAGACTACTTTGCTAACCAAAAAGTCTGAAAATTAAATTCCAAAGCAAATAAGTCAGTCTGCAAGAAAGAAAGACATGACTTTTTTTCATGATTTTTTTTTTCTGTACTAGAAAACAAAGAGATTAACATATTTTTTTCTCTGGACATGTTCAGTGACATGTTTATCAAAATAAGATATGAAAAGCCAGGCATCTAAATCCCCATTTTAAATACTGCAGTTCTCACAATTCTCAAGAAGAGTCACTGGATGTTCTGCTTTCTTGAAAAACAACCCCCTAAGAAAGTCAAGTCAGCTTTTGGGCTGTTTTAAAAAATATTTTATCTATTTATAAGTTATATTCATTTTTCAGGATGCAACTACAGGATGCTTCCTACTTATTCATCACTTAAAGAGGCTTATAGGACATGGGCAGAATTTTGGTTTTTTTTGATCATGGGTCCCTTTACGTGACACCAGGACTGCTGGTGACAGACTGAGCACACCTGTCTCAAAGGGGGAGAAGCATTTTTGCACAGGAGTTAGCAGGGCTCATTGAAAGAGTTTTAAACTAGATTTGAAAGGAGTGAAACCAGGCTTGTTGGAGATAAGCCTGAGGGCAACATGGCAATGTTTGAGGAATAGTGTGCTAGTTCGATCCTTTGGTCTGCCATCTCAGTGGAGATAGAGGATGGAGATCCAATGCAGCAGCAAAGACACAAGTGTTACTGATGTGTTAGAAACCATGGAAGCACACATAGGAATTAAAGCTTCACCTCCCCAAAAGGTGGCAGGATCAATAGCCCAACTGAAGTGCATCAACACCAATGCACTCAGCATGAGTGAGACAATAATAATAAAAAAAAATATATCAATACATTAGCAAGAAAAGGAAGGCTAAGGAGACTCTCCATCATTTATTGGATGCAGGCGGGGAAACAGTGACAAAGGCTGAGGTACTTAATACCTTCTTTTCCTCAGTCGTTAACAGTAAGACTCATTGTTCCCAAACTACTCAGCCCCCTGAGCTAGAAGACAGCGATGGGGAGCAGAATGAAGCCCCCATAATCCGTGGGGAAATGGTCAGTGACCTGCTATACCACTTGGACACACACAAGTCTACAGGGCCAAATGAAACTTGCCCAATGGTACCGAGGTAACTGGTGTGAGTGCTCACTGAGCCACTTTCAATCATTTATAAGTCATCCTGGCTAACTGGAAATTATCAAATATTTATGCACATCTACAAGAACGGCAGGAAGGAAGATCTGGGAAACAATACTGTCAGTCTGACCTCAGTGCTGGGCAAAGCTCTAGAGCAGATCATTCTGAGTGCCATCATGCAGCACATACAGGACATACCAGGTGACCAGGCCCAGCCAGCACAGGTTTTTGAAAGACAGGTCCTGCTTGACTAACCTAGTCTCCTTCTATGACAAGATGCCCCACATAGTGGATGAGTGAAAGGCTGTGGATTCTGTCTACCTGGACTTTAGTAAAGCCTCAGACACTGTTTCTCATAGTATTCTCCCAGAGAATCTGGCTGCTCATGGCTTGGACAGATGTGCTCTGTGCTGGATTAAAAGCCAACTGGACAGCCAAACCCAAAGAGTGGTGGTGAGTGGAGTTTCATCCAGCTGGTGGCCGGTCACAAGTGGGGTTTCCCAGGACTCAGTATTGGGGCCATTTCTGTCCAACATCTTTTTCAACCATCTGAACAAGGGGATCGAGTGCAGCCAAAGTGAGTTTGCAGAAAACACCAGGTTTGGTGGGAGTGTTGATCTGCTGGAGGGCAGGAAGGCTCTGGAGAGG
This sequence comes from Falco naumanni, assembly GCF_017639655.2. Classification (NCBI taxonomy): domain Eukaryota; kingdom Metazoa; phylum Chordata; class Aves; order Falconiformes; family Falconidae; genus Falco; species Falco naumanni. The sequence continues at coordinate 17,180,473 of NC_054067.1, forward strand.
TATCTGGGCAGGTTGGACTGATGAGCTGAGGCCAATTGTATGAGGTTCAGTACAATGTGCCAGGTCCTGCATTTGGGGCACAACAGCTCCACACAACACTACAGGCCTAGGGAAGAGTGGCTGGGAAGCTGCCTGGAGGAAAAGGACCTGGGGTGCTGGTTGACAGATGACTGAACCTGAGCCAGCAGTGTGCCCAGGTAGCCAAGGAGGCCAACAGCATCCTGGCTTGTATCTGAAACAGTGTGGTCAGCAGGATAAGGGCAGTGATCATCCCCACGTACTCAGCACTGGTGGGGTTACACCTTGAATCCTGTGTTCCGTTTTAGGCCCCTTGCTATAAAGACAGACACTGAGGTGCTTGAGCTTGCCCAGAGATGGGCACAGAGCTGAGAAGGGGCTGGAGCACAGGTCTTATGAAAGGGGACTTGAAAGAACTGGGGTGATTTAGCTTGGAGAAGAGGGGGCTCAGGGGGGGCCGATCGCTCTCTGCAGCTCCCTGACAGGGGCTGTGGGCAGGGGTACTTGGTCTCTTCTCCCAGGTAAGAAGTGACAGGACAAGAGGAAACATCCTGAGGCTGTGCCAAAGGAGAGTTAGATTGGGTATTAGGAAAATTTTCTTCCCTGAGAGGGTGGTCAGGCACTTGAACAGGCTGCCCAGGGAAGTGATGGAATCACTGTTCCTGGAGGTGTGCAAAAAACATTTAGATGTGGTGCTTAGAGACATGGTTTAGTCATGGACTCGACAGTGCTGGGTTAACGGTTGGACTTGATGAAAATGATTTTATGATTCTGTGATTTTCCAGATGAAGCTGAAAGGGTTTTCAAGGGCATGTGCATGGGCAAGAAGATACTCCATTTTACATATACCTGATCTCTTAAAAAAATAGGTAAAAAAATATTTTTAATTTTTTTACCTTTGTTCTGAAATAAGCACCAGGCCATGAATCTGCAAGAAAATGATCAACTACTATTCCTCAGCTAGCGCAGAAAGTCCTCAACATTTCATTTTATTGCAAATTATAATGATATGGAAAGGGCAAGTGCCTACAGTCATTACTCAGCCTGATAAAAGAAATCAAACCTCAGTACGATTGAATGACAACACACTCCAGTTCATTTCTTCCTTGGAATCCATTAACCTCTTTCATATGAAGCTCTAACAGAATTTTTTTCCTAGCTTCTTTTATTATCAGTTACTCTATCACATGCTGCTCTAAAAACGTACTCTGCACACAGTCTGTAGTTAGAGGGCTCAGAAATTAAATGGCTATCTTGTCTAGTGCCAATAAAATATCACTATGGAAAATAAAGAGGTCATCAGTGATAGAAACACAGAATTCAACAAGATACCCATCCTCTGTAATGGATAAAGACTTAAAAGCCATACATGACAGAGGAGGGGAAAAAAGCATCAACTCTCATTGATAACAGAAAGCTGTGTTTTACTATCTTTGCAAACCTTCAGTAGCATCTTCCTCTGTAAGAAATCAAATTGAAATTAGCTGAGAAAGGTACCATGCAGTGCAGGTAAGGGTCAGAGAGAAGACTAGCGAGTAGAAACAAATACTGAACTGGAAAAAACACAGCATTGTGTTACGTCCATCTTTGCTGACATAACATGCGTCTACCCTAACTACAGAAAATACAATCCCTGTAATTTCATTTGTTGAAATTAGTGATGCCTTAGATTTATTTTCCTACATAATTTATTAGGAATATTTAGCATCGATTTTCCTCATCCTTCACAGAATGCGTACATTTTTATTTGCCCCTCCATTATTCTAAAACCAAAGAGAGAAGAGTCCACCAAAAAGTATGCAAATAACTTCATAGGTATGCTTATTATTAATAAAAATTAAGGAACAACAGTATGATACAGTGAACACACAGTGTTTTAATAGAGTAGCCTCGGGCAGCAGTAGTACATAATAGTGTACATTTCTTTTAGTCAAGCAATTTACAACACATTGCACAGGCCCTATGGGATCTCAGAGCAGCTTTTTACAGTCAATTCAGGGAAACGAAATACAAATGCTTTTTGCAGATGTCTGTAACGCTCCTCTGAGTCCTAAAGTGGGAAGTTCTCTGTTTATTCCCCGAAAACAAGATTAAAAAAAACACAACAGAACAGCAACTGAAAACTCTTAGTACTGTTACCTTCACTTTTACTCCCCACCCACCTGCCACTCACGCAGCCTTCACACCACAGTTGCAAAGTCTGTTCTCCTGACTAGTGAGTGCAGCCATACAAGCTCCCCGGAGCTCCAAGGCAGAGGACCATGTTTAACTTTCCTTGTTCTCTTGTGCTAGTAAATGAAGATAAGGATTACTCAAGCTATTTAGTCTTACGAGTTCCATTTATTTGTTCTGAATTTTTCTGCGTTACACTTATTATGAGCAAGCACAGGAAACAATGTACAAGAAATAATTAGAATTTAAAAGTTTTGAGTTAATTTTGAGGGTGAAGGACTGAACAATATATTAAAAAAAATAAATTCTTACCAATAGATCCATTTCTTAAATCCAATAGCAGCTCACCTCGAAGCTACAAGGATTTTCTACCTCTCATTGTTCTGCACAAGTTCAGCATATCCTCCTCCTCGGGGCCAGCCCCCCTTTTTGGAGACCCCCAGCCCGAGCCCCCCAGCACCCTGGACAGCAACTCCCACTGCTTCACTCCGCCCCTCCCCTTCCCAAACCACACCAGTAAACTGACAAGGGCCTGGTGCGGGAACACCACTGTCCCACAGCCACTGATACTGTCTAATCATTCAGCTGCACCTGTATCAAGTACTTGCGCTTATGTCATTACTTATATCAAGTAGTACAACAACTGGGAATGGTTGAATGACAGGAGGGGCAGGAACTGTGTCCAACTTGAAATCCGGACAAGATGACACCATTGTGAAGCATTTAGCTTTACAGCACTGAGTTGTTCCACAGTGCTCACCTTAAAGGCTAGGGAATGGGGATTGCCCCGCCCCCCCCCCCCCCCTTTTTTTTTTTTTTTTACAAACAGATGTAAACCTTTTGGTCTCTGAACAGTAAACATGCTATTACAAGATTATCTGGAATTATGAATGGCTACTTCCATTTATTTTAAAGAATTTTAAATATGCAGGAGTCACCGAGTGCACAAAGGACTTGATGTTACAAGCTTACATCTCAAAAAGATCATTGCTTAAAATCTGCAGTGTACAGATTGACAAAAGCTTAAACATTTGATTTTGTACTAGTTTAAAAAATGCCTGCCTCTGATAGCAATGCAAACAAAACCAGCTACCCACCACTGACTATATAAGAAATCATGTATGATAACTTATAAGCAAAGGTTACAGAATAGAAGCTTCTTAGACATTATGCAGTCCCAAATGAAACAAATAGTATTTAATAAATTTAATTTTCAGGATAACCAATTTTGTAACCTTGCCTAGATTATCTTTAAACAATAAAGCTGGGAGAAACAATAAAATAAAAATCAAGGCTTAATTTGATCATTTCTCCAAATTTCACTTGACTTTGGGCATGCTAAAAAGGAAAGAACAAAGATACAAATCCTGATACTGTTTCTTTGTAAAACACAAACAAAAATATTTTGTATTAATAATTTAGCTAACATGCCCTTCATCTATTCTAAAACAAGAAAACCTATGATACTTTTATTTAAATGGTATTTGGAAATTAAAATTACTCTTCCCCACAGCCCTAATGATTTCTTTGTTTCTCCTGCGCAGGTGAAATTTCCATAAGGAAAATAGTTACTCACAAAATTCAGTATGATCTGTCTTATATTCCAGAGAAGTAGTAATTTTTTTTCATTTAAAAATACAATACTTACTACATCCAATACATACAGAAGCTGGTTTTCACACATTGAGTTTTGGTCATAATTTATGCATAGACTTTGCCTGTTGCAATAACTCCCTACTAGAAACAAATAAAAAAGCCTTGCCGCTTCACCATTATGGAAACATATGCTTGATTTATATACTATAACCCACACATGCTCATACCTATAGCAGTCCTAACATGACTTGTGTCTTTATTTGAATAAATAGAATACAGAAGTCATTTACATCCTTGCCTTTATAAAACAGTCCTTTGCAGATACAAGTTTAAATAAGAGAGCTTGAGAGTCAAATAATTTACATAGGAACAGCAATATTGCATCAGCGTACCTCAGCCATGTTAAGATAACAAAGAAAACCCCATGTACCTGAGTGGTTGAACAGCAGCATTAACATCTTTAAACCCTAAATAATATAATTCCAGCCCCCTTAAAGAAAAAAAATACTAGAGAGATGAGTAAGCTAATTGAGCTTTAAAGATATCTCAGCCTACAGAATAAATTGTCAATCTTATTCAAGTGTGACAATAGTACCTACTTGTGTCTAAATTGCAGCTATGTGTTTGCTATCACTGTCTTCTCTGTTGCTTCCTTGATTCACAAACTGAGCTCCTAATTTCTTCTATATACCACATGCAGTGAGACTGTTCTCAGTTTATAATGCACAGGAATTGGAAAGTGAGAAGATTTGTTGAAAAAACCACCTAGGAGACATATAAGAAACACTCACAAACGATTTCCAGGGCCTGACTTGACCAAGTCAAACTTTTTTCCTTCACTTTATACCATGTGGCAATCACAAAAAAACCAACCGAAAAACGAACAAACAAACAAAAAAACCCATGCAACAAAAAAACAAACCCCACACCAAAACTAAACCACCACCACCACCCCCCATGAGTACTCATGCATGAATTATTTGCAGAAGCAGCGTCTTTTAGGTCACCAGTACCAGATCTATGCTTAGCTCATGGACTTCTCTAAAAAACAACCTCTATCAGCTAAACAGAAGACTCTGGGAATGTTCATGGGTAAGGAATTCAACAGCTAGATAAAGAATACTGCACAGATTTACCGCCATCTCACACCTTCTAACTACTGTAGAAAGAAAATTTGTGCACATTTCTTTTAACAGGTCCTGAAGGTATCTAACATCTTAAGATCCACTGCCAAATTGTTCTAACGACAACAGGTCTCTCCATTGCAGTCGACTGGTATTGCATCAGGTTAAAGTAACAGGTTAACATACAAGTAAATCAATATTCAAAAAAGAATGAAAATGCTGTAATATTTTAATGAGCCCACCAATGCAGAAAGCATGGATTCAAGTTTGTCCTTTTAGATACTCTTTTCTAATACTCCCTGACATATGCTAGTCTGCCCCCCAAATCTCACTGTTTCTGATGAGAACAGATTTCGCTTTGTGGATATATTTCTGGAATCAGAAAAGTGTAAAACATCAAAGACCTATCATGTCACTAACACATCTGTCAAAAAACGAAGCAGAGTTTCTTATTACAGTGCATTGGCCTGTTTAGTTCAGTTATAATGAGATGAGGCTTTCATCATTTCCCTTTTGGAAGTAGTTTCATCGTCTGCTGAAACTCACTCTTTAAGGTATTTTTGGTCATAAAATACAACATTAAGTCTTTTTTTCTTCGCTTTTTCCTTGTTGCTTTCTGGATTTATATTTTATATTACTGAAATCAACCTCTGTCCTTCCTAGCTATTTCCACCATTCAATCACTTGCATATGGTTATCCACTGGACTTCTTAGAGCAAATGCCTCAGCTACTGTAACTGCCTATGGAAAAGTTTTACACTGAAGCCTGCTAAGTATCTTACCTATTCAGATTATTTTGGTCTTTTGGTAGGAAGCCAGATATCCTTTTTATAGTTTTTTTAGCACACTATCTCTTCATGAAGAGGTAACAGAATCAAGAAATCAGATTAATGCAGTCATGTGGTTAAGTATGGCAATATTAAGACTTACATTGCAGCATTTCTCTTGAAGAGATTTTTGAGAATGAAAACATGCCTGTTATGGTCTACCATTTTGGTAGTATTACCTATTGCAGAATCTACTGTTGTGAACAGCAGTGTTTAAAGGCTGCAAAGTTCAGTGTAAAAAAAATTAACAGAAAAATAACACAGCCACTGGCTCATAGGTTCCAAAGCAGACATACTTCAGCATTCCTCAGATTCACTTTTGTATGCAATATCTAGGAAAAAGCTTTACCAATCCTACGAGTCTTCCTTTCCTATAGCCTCTCTGCACCCTTTTGCAAGTTCCACTTCAATTCTGCCCTTGAAGCATGGTTCCAACATTGTTGCCAAGATGCACAAAATTCCTTCTTGTCTTGTGTTTCTTTTATCACAGAATTTCTGTAGACAGTCTTCAGTTAGTACTGCTGTCTTTTGTCTTTTGCTTTCCAATTACATTCCTAAACAATACAGTAGAACACAGCCCCACAGATGAGTCACAGCTGTGCTTATTGTGGTACCAACAGCTATCTTATGAGGCTATCATCAGTTGACACAGATACTAATCTAACAGGATATTGGCAATGTGACCTGCAGATATACTGAGTCTTTGACTTACTTCTGAAGCAGCAGCAGCGTACAAAAAAGTGCTAGTGATAAAAAATATTTTTGTGGAACCAGTGTGCATAAAGCCTTTCCATAGATCATTGCTGTGGTGATGCCCTTGAATCTTTCCAGGCTTCCCTAGGCCTTAACAGAGAAGAGTATTGACCCAGAAGAATGAGAAGTGCTACAGTGGAAGTTTTCCATTCACTACTCACCATGGTTAGTGCCTAAATGAGAGTCACACTTGAAAGCACTTCAAATACCCACCATACTTCAGTCATGTCATGGATCTTGCTTAATATGCTACTTTCTTTGCAAAAGCATATTTATATAGCTTATTGAAATGATACTTCCTAATTTAGTAGTCTAATTACTCCTAGAAGCCAGTAATGTCAGAAATAGAATTAATCCAAACCCTGACTAATATAAAGAACTAACCATCAATTTTATCAGGGACATTTAACAGTTCACCCATATAAGCATCTATTTTTCCTTTTTTTCCCTGTTTTTTTTTTTTTTCCTTCTTTCTTCCCCTCCTTTTACATCATCATCTGCAGATCAGATCATTGAAAGAAAAGTCTGGTCCCTCTTCAAGAAAAAAAAGCTCTTTTTATCACCATAACTACATTTGTTGGTCTGTAACCTACTGTGTAATCCAAGTTATGAGAAGTAATCAGAATAAATCAAATGGAAATTTACTGCTACATAAAGAAAGTAGCTTTGTATACCTGTTTACACATTTCCCAAACCAATTCAAAACAAAACGAGTATCAAGTCCAGTAGAAACGTTCACTGATTCTGTCAATAAGAAAACCTGACACACCAACAGAAGCAGCAGTGGCCCAGACACAGAATGTCATCACACAGATGAGTGAAAGCATTGACAGCTTTCACTCATCCCCCAACTATATCACATTATTGTGCTGCTTAAAACAATACTACCTTGAAACTGTTTTGTAAGAATGGCTTTAGGAGAAGGTCTCAGTATAAAGCTTTAAGGTGGCCATTTTCCAGTCCACAGGTAACAGAACAAAGTCATACTGGCAGACACAGGAAACTTAGCTGTAGGGAACCCTTGGTATTCTCCCATATTCAAAACAAATCTGTAACATTTCCTATTGAGTATCTCTGCCTTTCGTATGTAAAACTTGTTGTATACTCCTTGGAGTATTGAACTGCACTTTTTTTTTTTTTTTTTTTTTTTTTTTACAGACTTTAAAAGCAGCTCTCACGCTTTGACAAGTATTGCAATAAATTATAATTGATCTAAGAATCTTTAAAATGCATATTTTTTGGCAGTCCCCATCCACATTCAGTAACTGCAGTCTATCATGTCTGTTTCATAGCATCTGAGCACCATGGACAAGTGAATAATTATCCTTAGTAAGAATAGCCAGATTTATGTTAGAAAAAAAATTAACTCCTAGAAAGCTCAGCAACTCAAGAGATGGATCTCTCTCTTCATGCAACGCTAATCTCAGTTCATATTTCCCACGTAGTTAAGACAAATTGGCAAAAATGGACATGATTTAATTAAAAGCTGAAGTCTTCGCAGTGCTTGTCTCCTAAATGAAATTTCTAATGAAAATGAAAAAGACCATTTCTAAAAATTGCAAGCACTAGATTTTTATTTTTTAAAAAAATTAAATAATCTATGAATAGTCTTCCTTGTTATAATAGACGTAGTTATGAATCAAAACTTTCAGGATCCTCCTCCTCAACAAAGAAGACATGTTTAGCAGGGTATTACTCTATAGCTCTACAAAATTCAGCCTATGTAAAAGCACTGAGTGAAGGGTAAAGGTCATTCCATGTTTCCTGAAGTAGCTGCCCAACACAGTGAAAAGATGTAGCCCAATATGCAGCACAGTGTTTTGTCAGCATCTTTATGTAAGAAATAACCAATATCCCAACAACAGGTGTTAGTATTTGTCCTAGGAAAACACAGAAGGCTGAAGTTTCTACTTCGCTGTCTCCTATCATAAGGGACACTAAACAAAAACCAGAAGGCTAAAATTATTTTTTTTTTTCCATGTTAATCATTGTTTCATTTCAGATGTGAAACTGAATTTCTCTTAGCACACAAATATAAACAGGTGATTTCTGGTTTGTTGTTTTCCTTTAGCGCTCATACAGACATATACCCAAATACCTTAGGGTATGGCTTTTGATCAGCATGCTTTTTAATTTTCTTCTTTGGTATGGATTCACTCTTTGACTTTGTAAAACATCAGTTAAAAACTGCACTCCCAGGAATTTTGCTGAATACAACACCATGCATTTACACAGAGAGCATCTAAGAAAAAAACACCTCCCTCTGCCAACACTAGCACTCTGAGATTTATATCGAAGTTCAAATGATATTTCCTACAGGGAAACACATAGGCCATCCAAGTTAAAGTATGAGGTGGAAATAAAGAGAAAGACAACCCCCAGCATAGCAAGTCTTTTATCATAAATCACCAGCTACAGTAAGAATGCAATATGAAGTCTCCTTTTATTAAAAGTCTCTCAGCATTCACAACTTCATGACGGCAGTAAACAGTGTTTGTAAGAAAAGGACGTTACAAAAAGGTCACCAGCTAGCACAAAGACTGTTTCAGAGTGCAGCATCAAGCCTGTACAGAATTGATAGAGAAATAATAAGAAAACTAAGCTAAAATATAAAGCCAACAACTATGTTATCTCTCTCACTCATCTTCATACCCATAAACCGAAAGAATGTTTTACTTAAAAATACACACTGGTTTCTATTTCTAGAAAGCAGTAGTTACTAAAGGTACTTTAATTTGTCCCATCTCGACTCCAGTTATCCATGGGCCATAACTGCATCCCTATTTTATTTCTTTTAGGCCATCCATATACTTTTATATGCCAGTAGGTAGCCCCCTGTAATATGCCCCCCAAAATGTTGCTGTCCCATGCCAATAGCCCCATATGCCTTTTAATTCCTCCTTTCGGCCATAATTTCTCCTTTTTCCTTCTCTTCCCCTGTGAGATTGGTTTTCCCTATTCTTCCACTATGAACAGCAGTATCTATGTCCTCCTTACATTGTTCTCTCTGCAAACAGGTTGTTTCCAATGTTCCTTTACCTCAGTTTCATTCAAATATTCTGTTTTCTTATTTTCCAGAACCCTTCTCTACCAGCTAATCTAGCACACCTTGTGCCTAACAATCTCTATTTCCATAAAATTTGCTTCTTAGGTGTAACTTATTTCTCTTCCCACCTGCCAAAGCAGCAAGGGCCTCAAATGAAGTTCAAATTAGAGAGGCAGGCATGTTCAAAATAACTAAAATATTTGATCCTTTGCACACCTTTTAATTGAAGTGTAGAACACAGTTTTGTAGCTGCTAAAAAGTTTGCATGGGCTCAACTGCCTTTTCCTTCTGTAAGTTTTCTATTAAAGGCTATTAAATACAAATGCAAAACCTCTAGCTCAAAGTCCTGAAGCCAAAAGTTGCCAAAAGCAAAAGATATTTCAGGGAAGTATTATTGCTGTCCATCTTGCCTTTGCACTTCTCTTTTGCCATCCACTATGGGAAAAGCATACACCAGTAGAGATAGTACTATTTGATCTGCTCAAAATAATGTAAGAATGTGTGTATTTATTTGTTTCCAGAGAAATGCCAGTTAAGCAATTATGGTCTCCATCTGTCTGCCTGCCAGTACTGCATGTCCCAATACAATTTTGGAATCAGCAAATTAATCTTGACAAAGTTATCAGGGATTATTTTATTCTTACAGGTTTTATGAAAATCTGGCTGCTGGGTGCAAGAGAGACCCAGAGTACAGTGGGGCAGTAAAACCACACGCTGTGGTTGTCAGCACAGACTGCCCAGCCAGCACTCGTACACACAACACCCCAACTAGCAGTTGCCAGTGCTGCCACCCCTTGCCAAAGAAGGTTGGCACAGGACGGAGGAGCAGGAGCACTGAAATTACTCCATTATCACTCTGAGGGTAGAAACTATGAAAAAGGAGACCAAAAAAACAGAAAAACAAAAACCAACAAAAAAACACAAACCAAAAAAACACCAGGGGAAAAAAAAAAATCAACTTCAGTAATTACTTCACATAATCCTTTTCCAGGTCAGTCCTGGTGCTTGCCTATCAAACTCTATTGCTACATGAGAAAATGGGGGTATTATAATAACCAGTACTGATAGAAATTTAAATTACACCAATTAAATCCTGCTCTTCTCATTCAGGTGCTGAGCTTGATGAAGGAGGCAAGATAAGCATGCCCTCTGTAGGCAATACAAAGTGGAAGGCTCTTCACCTATGAATGCTGGGGCACACGTACACCCCAAGTGTGAATGGACAAGGAAGCTCGCTCTCCAAGATGACATAAAAAGCAAGTAGCATTAAACAGCCTGAAACAGCCTCCTGCGAAAGGAATTTCTTCCTAAAAATCAGTCATGTCAAGGACGGAGCAACTCAAACAGTAATATTTTTAATACAACTTCTTTAAGAGCTTACACATGTGCAACAAACTTCCAACATGGAATTAGTCTGAAGAGCCAGAGATTTGAAAGACTAAGTTTTTTATTTATACATTTATTTATTTATTTTATATGGGACGGGAGGGGATTAACTGATAGGTAGCTTCCCTTTGGTGCCATTGCTGGAAGGGGATAAATCTTACGTTAATACTTTAAAGTATCTATATTCATTTCTAGCAGCCCAACTAAAGGTTTGCTTCAGAGTTCCTAAGGCATTTATTCTTACAAATAAATGCAAACTAAGGAAACAAAGTAATTTGCTTTTTTTCAGCTTCTTCCTTCCTTCCAAAATGTGAATGAAAAAAAATCTGCAAGAATGACAATTCTGTTGCAACAGAGACAGACTTTCAACAAGGTCTTGATTCAAAGTCCATAAATAAGATTTCATAACTTAAACCTGAATCGCCACTAACAATAAAACAAAAGGGTTTTAACTAAAAAAAGGCCTCCCTCTGGATTTGATACTATTGTGTATTATAAAGTAGAAAGCCAATGGAATAAACTGTTCTTTATGGAAGATGCTGTAGTTTATATGCAAAAGCACACTTCTATTTTTTGCAGCCCAATAACAACAAACAGAGAAAACATGCATTATTGATTAGTTGTCATCTTTTGAATTAAAAATAGTGTTGAAATTGTCCACACAGTTACTATGAATTTAAAGCTTTCTCCGATCATTGTAAATGCAAATCTGGCTTCTAGCATGGAAAAGAAAATACAAGGTCTTTATTAGAACTAAATTTTTGTAGTAAAAAAAACCCAAACATAACTAAACCAAATGCCAGATATAGATTGACAGCAAGTGACTTAGTTGCCAGTGATAAATTTGTGGTTTTAATGACATATAGGTAGCCAAGAAGCAGGAGCTGGATGAAAAAATTTGCAGAGGACACAGACACTAGTTCCCCAGGCTCACAAAGCTGTGAAATATCATTGTATTTTTCAGTAGAAGATCTTCCAGCGCTCTTTTTTTTTAAACTATATTTCTCTTTTCATAGGAATTTCCTGCTGCCAAATTGAACAGACCCTAGACCACCTTCTTGGTTCCAGTAAAGCTCACATTCAGTGTGTGTTTCACTCTTTCTAAATGCTGCATACGGAGCCTGTGAATCTAACTAAGGACACTTAGCTTAGTCACTTGATAATATAACATCCAGAAGTGTTAAACTGCTTGACCTTAATCCCTAGTAAGGACTCTTGATTCTGGGGCCAGTTACCTTACTAAATGCAGCTGGAGCTGATTAACACCAAACAGTTCTGACTGAGCTACAAAATACTTTCCTTTTTGCTTTCCCTTCTCCCTTTCACTCTCCTCTACACACACAAACATCCCAATCATTGCTCTCTCTGGGGTCACTTTTCCACCCCTTAAAATTCTTTTCTTTTCCCTCACAACCCACCTCTGAGGTCTCCCCACTCCAACTCCAATGAAGTCCCCAATCTATAAACTACTTCCATACAACACCCAAGCCGCCGCCTTCTCACCTGAAGATTCCCTTCTGCCTTTAGTAATACCTTTTTTTTTCTCACCCCTATGCCCATAAATGAAGGCCTTTTTTAGTATCTTGTCTATTATTCTCTATCCACTGAGAAATGAACACGTTTTAACAAATCTAGAATGCATGAAAAATTCATTCATGTATTTGTTCAAGTCTTTTACGACACAATTATGAATCCTTGATTTGCCATATTTTAGAAACCGTCCAATTAATAGCAGAAATCCTAATTTGTAAAAAGCAAATTGACCTACTGTACTGTTCAAGATGGTATCTTTATTTAGAATGAGTTTAGAGAGGAATCCAGAAGGATGTTTAAAAAATAGACATTATACCATTGGGAGATGTTTTATTCATAGAGACATTGTGAGAAAAGGATTGAAAACACTGAAGATGGCTTAATTATAATCTTGAAGTTAATGAAACAATTATGTCTATTTCTCTAGGCAATGTATGAACTTTTAACATAGGCTGGGTCAGTACTGGGCTACAGTTTTGGGGGAAAGAATTAGAAGTAATGAGATTTCAGGTCTATTCCATTTTTCCCTGGATTTATCTGGTTTGATTAAAGCAAAACTATAAAACAGTAGAAAAATTATATTATTTTCTGATACTAATTCCCTGCAATTCCAGAGCAGGCAACATTGTTTGACCTTTAGGTAACAGTACAGAAATTCAACAGAGCTGTGGAAGTGCATTTTCCAAGTAAACGTAAGGACTTTAAAACAAGGGGCAACCCTTTACCTATCCAAAGCAGATATGTAGAGAATGGGGAGAAGTACAAACTCCTCTTTCATCTTGTGCCTTCCTGTGAAGCACAGCTGTGATGGTACAAATATAAACAGAAGATAAAGAAACTATTACCTGGTATAGGAAGAAGTATTTAATGTCTAGGAGTACCAAGAGTTAAACGGGTTCAGAGGCCTACTAGTAGATGTGATCAAAAGCTGCAACCCAGAAATACCTATAAAAGATGTCATGAAAGGCACTTAGAACACTCTTCTTAATACCTTTGGAAATATTTGGTTAAAAACTTTAGAGTTGCAATTGCTCTGAAAGTCACAACAAATCTGGCATTAATACCTTCTGCTTTTTTAATTACAGGTGAGGTGATCTAGTTCAACTGGAGCTAGTATGTTCTACATATCACCCCAGACACAAAAAGCAGTGTAAAATGATTGATTGGGGCACATTCAAAAGTTGCATAATGCTGTCATTGCTTTTTTTTTTTCCTTTGTTCATATTCTACTTATTTGTTGCTGAATGCTACACTGATGAAAATCAACTACTGACTTAAATTAAGTCAAAATATTTAGCAGTCACAGTATGGCCAAAGCTATAGAGCCCACATTTTTTGTAGCCCAATAAATAAAGCACAGCTGTTCCTCATAACAGGCTTCATGTTAACACAGGTCTCAGGTTTTGTCTGATCCTTCCTGGGCTGCCTGAAAAAAAGATTGGTTTCACCTGTTAAACTACCACAGTTGTCTGACAACCACTGCCTGACTTATTCTAGGCATGCATGACTGTGGTGTTACATTTATTGCTATATACATATATATATTCTGTGCAGAATAAACCGTCTATGATCCTACTATAATAACATAATGTAAAGAAGTACAGCCATACGGTAATAGTAGAGGTCTTGAAAGCGCAGGCGCAATATAACACATGTCAGATTAAACAAGCACTGGCCAATTATTGTCAAATGCAACACAACCTTAGGGACTGGGTGAGTCTAGTTTTAGGAATAAAGTGAACAGAGACCAACTATATATGTGTAAACATGTAATATGTAATTAATTCAGATATGGCATATTTGCAGACCAATGGCACAAGAACACAGCATAAAACACACTTAGGCATATAAACAGCACTCACACAAAACTGACTCCCAAAGCAGAGCCAGGATCGAGAAGCCACCAGCCTCAAGCTGTTCCTGGTAAGGAGCAGAAAGCAGCCCCCACTACCAACGGCCTCTTTCACACAAAGGACTGGAACACTGAAAATTCTTCCAACTGAGGTTACACAGTCATATTGTTGGGGTGGTGCAGCAGACAATTTTTGTTTCCTGTGTAGTTCATATACCCCATATAACCTTAGAGGTTAAGAGTCTCTAGCAAAAGCACATGCAATTACTCTGCTTCAGTTCACATGCAAGGAAAAAGGAAAAACAATCAAACATCCATGTAAAATTTCAACATTTAGCATGAGCCAGAAATGAAATGCAGGATTTTGTTTTCTTCACAAGAGCTCAAAGTAAAAATTTATAGCATGGTTTTAAAGCAAAGAATATAAGATACCATTAGTTCACTTACTCTATACTGGACATTTGGGATTTTTTATTATAGTTTTGGCCTAAGCTATCTGACCTGGAAAAACTAATTAATTATTCCACACCTTAGTTTGCCCATCTAAAAGAAAAACACTCTCACCTGAAGAGCCTTGGGAGGCAACTGATTTATTTTATTATTTTTTTTTTAATAGAAGTGCAAATTTATATTTCAGGTTTACAAACTGCAATGCATTTCAAACAACTGGAATTCAGATAAGCCTTCTTTGATTGTCCAGGGAGAATTCTGGAGACTTTCTGTTGTCAAAACTAGATTTACGTTTAAGGAATATAATTTCCACAACTATTTACATTGTTATGTGAAATCTTATGTTTTTGTTATTTGTAAACATATGATTTCTTTATTAAAGGAAAAAAAATCACTCATTATGCTGCTTGAGGCATATGTTAACTCTGTGGATGAGTTTTCTTTCTTTTATTCATGTTAGGATTTACAACTGAGCAAGATACAGCCCAATGTTTTTAGAAATCATGGTATAATATAGGAAACTACTTCAGCAATTCTCAAGATGATTCCTCACTTATTACTTTGCAGGGGAAAACAAACAAAAACCACAACACACCAGCTGGGCTAAAAATCTCTTCAGCTTTTACTCTGACCCAGATGCAATTTATTTTTAAATGGGGTGGAAAAAAACCACGAATTTTTGGAGTTACCTAAGTATTAAGAACATAAGTAAATAAAATGTTTCAGCTATTAACTGTGCCTCAGATGTTTTCTCCAAATTAATACATCTTAAAAGGATGTTTGAAATAGCAACATACACACCTGGCATAGTGAAAAGAAATGCTTTTTAAACAGAGATGTAAGGATGCGGAAATAAAATGTAAGGTCAGTACAATATTTTGTATTGAATCATTTCCTTGAGAAGATGTTGAGATTGTTTTGGGTGCCCTGATCCTCATAGCAAATCTGTTCTTTTCTAACTAGCACAGGAAAAGCAAGTAGGAAAAGTCCGTCTTCCCAAACGCCTTGCAAACTTGTACTTCATTGCAGTTATTTCACCTGTCCTTTAAAAGCAGGATGCAAGGACACATTGCATTTACTGCAGAATACTGGCCCTGGCAGTTACTGTGGGGCAGCAAACGCACAGTGAATTCTTACCTTTACCAAAATATGTACTACAAAGGCACTGGTTAGCATATTTTATGTTCATAGCACTCTGACTTACACAGAGCAGACACTCGGTATCAGAGTCATGCTGTACCTGGAGAACAACTTGCTAAGAAACTCATCCTGCTACTTGAAATACCTCCTACCAGTCTAGCAAGATTTGCCCCACACAGCTAGGTTAGGTACAGTAGTTACCTCTTAAGCAATTAAACAAGTACACTGATCATGCAGTACCCATATGACTTCTGTGTTTACTGGTCCTGTGGCTTGCTTCATTTCCTTCAGTCACCCACCATATCAGTAGAAAACATGCATATCAGAGCAGCTAAGAAAAACTGAATTTATACATGCATATTTTTAAAAGTCTGTTCTTTTTAAGCAGTGTTACCATCCCATCACCTTCAGCCATCAACTAAGACCAGCTGCAAACTCTGTCACTCCATGAATTCTCACGTACAAACACACTGAACAAAATCTCAGGCGGTGTTTCAAAAAAAGCCAACGGGTGATCCCACACTGATAAGGTGGCTGCTGGTAAAGGCACAGCTGTATGGGCATGACTGGCAGGAAAATGAGGCCTTTAGAATTAGAAAGAAAAGTTTTGTCTGTTTTGGCATGTAATAATTTTCACTAAAAATATTTTTTTACAAGCAATGTCATATTTCATATTTAATGATGCTCCTCAAACTCAGAAGAGTGGAGCACTGCAGCAGGGGTCTGGATTTTTCAAAAGAACTAGTTGAAGTTTACCCCATTTTAACTGAGTTTTGGAGCAAATTTTTATTGGAGAGCTAATTACAGCAAACTGAGAATGCCTCCAGTTTAGAAGTTACTTAATCCCTCATGGTAGAGCTGTGGGTGCTGACTTTCTTACCCTCTAAAATGCAAGCTGTTAAAAATACTAATTGTCTGAATGCACAAAATTCTCCCTTCAAAGAGAAATAAAACTGTTTTGAAAGGCAGCTTTTGAATACGATCTTGATTCTAAAGCAGCCTATTTAGAGAAAACTGGATCTATAAATGTCAACACCACCTGTAGTCTGCCTGAAAAATGTGCCTGCTTTCTGACAACAGCATTGATAAGCCACAGGCACACCAGAACAAACATCCCTCACTTTATCTGTTAATACAAGTCGAAGGAGGTGGTGGTTACTAGTAAACTTTCTGTTCCTAATTTGTTTCAAACAGGTATCTGCAAATACAAGTATAAGCATCAAAACAATGCTAACCAAAATGCAGTAGATTAGCATTTCCACCTCAGAAGCCAAGAAAGTTCGGAGAAACCTCCTTGGGTTTAGTGACAAATTCTGTAAAACAGTGCAAAAACATGCAACATAAAAGGTAAGTTGTCTTCCAAGTGCATTGTGACCATGAGAAAAATTGGTATGACATGGTCTGTGAGAAGCAGACACACTGACAGTGCAAAACCCAATCTTCTGTCGTCTTCTTAGAGAAAGGACATGACAGAGTCAACCTTTAGGAAGACAGAACAGCTCAACAGAGGTTATAAATAAATGCATTTAGATTATATTTTACATTAAAGCATTGCATACAAATTATCGTTACTCCAATTATGAAGAACAAAATTTTGATATTGTGATAAGCACAGCAAAAAAGAACAAAGGAGGAATAGATATAGCTAGTAAAGTTTTTTGTCTCCTAGAGATTTCCTGGGGGAATTGTTAATAATGGATGTCATTTTTCTACAGGATTTTCTGTCAATAAGTCATGATGAAATAAACCAGTGGCTTCAACCATAGAAAAAAAAATAAACACTTCCAAACAAATCAAAGCCGATAAAATTGTAAAAACATTTGTGATCGTTTTTGCAATGAAAGGTAATTATGACAATAGAAAGGGATCCGAATGTAATGCTCTAATGAACATTTTTCTGTTGTTCCTTGTTTTGATTGCCAGGTTATTTGTAGGCAAAGAAACAGGAACGAAAAATGAAACCTGAAGTCAAGCAGCATCGCAGCCCTCTGTGAAATATTCATTACTACTTGAACAGAGCAATTTCAGTGTTGCTCTGCAT
The DNA here is from genome assembly GCF_017639655.2 of Falco naumanni. Classification (NCBI taxonomy): domain Eukaryota; kingdom Metazoa; phylum Chordata; class Aves; order Falconiformes; family Falconidae; genus Falco; species Falco naumanni. Next base: position 17,198,411 of record NC_054067.1, read on the forward strand.
GAAAACCTTTTGAAGGGAAGAAAAAAAGGAAAAGAAAAGCACGGGGATCACAGAAGTTATCATGCAAAAGTAAGGTCAACGACCCATCTAGATCAATATCTTAGTAAGAATGGCCAGGACTTTTGAATATGCAAACCATTTTCTAGCAGATTATTACAGTGATTACAAACACCTGGAGATACAGCAGAAAACATACAAAGGGTTTTACCACCAGGAACCCCTCTCAGACTGGAGATTCACTGAATAGTTGTTTTGTTTCATGTTTTCCCCCACTGCTCCTCTACAAAAGTCAATACACCTCAACCATGCAAAGTCTGGATCATTCATGCAGGTCTTCAGACTGTACAAATTCCTCTGGGGTTGCAAGAGCAGAGTGAAAAAACATCTAACATACAATTTAATACTTCCCCACACCAGTTCAAGATCACTTCCCACAGTATGTTAAGCGTGCTGTCCAATTCAGCTTCAAATAAAATCAAGCCAAAGGGCTTCAAAACCACTTCAGACAGATTATTGCAAAGCCTAATACATTTTATTGGTTCTAAGTAAAAGGCTTTCTTTCATTAGTTTAATTTAATTTCCTTAGTGAGTTGCTATTCTTTTGATTCTACCAAATACTCCAATTACTCCACAGTGGTTATGAAAGCGCCTTTGAACACTTGTTGATATTTCCTTTCAGTTAGCCAGACTTTTGAAAATCTAGGCCAAACTATCTATTACTATAAATCAGCACAGCAAAATTGAAATTCATTACAGCAAACATGAATCTAGCATACTGCAACAATCCAGGTGGAGGTAGGATTAAAAGGACAGGTAAACAATACACATGCATTGTGTCTCACCTGTTCATTTTGCCATTAAAAGATGAAAAAGGATAAAAAGACAGTTTTATTTCAAAAACTAATAATACCTCTTATTCTTCAAAAATAGCTTGGGAAGTATTTGCAAATTTATTTTGGTTGTCCACATTCCTATTCGAATTTTTTTTCTTTCTCCATACAACTAAAGTGGTGGCTGCTTAAGTTTCAAACAAATACTAGAAGATTAACTGTTCCTGAACATTCGACAGGACTTTCTTAACCTGGTTTTGCTAATTTCATAGATTAAATAAACTTCTGTGAAGAGGTTATTTTTATCAGTTCTCATTTTCTCTTTCAATTAGTAGAGATGCCTGTACTTTGCATGAACCAGTTGAGCTACTTTTATTCTTTTTACCTAGTAGAAGAACTGTAAGATTCTCTGGAGCCTTAAGACATGCATAAAATCAGACATTACTTTGACATGAGTGAAATTCTCTTCATTTGTGGGTGTTTGTTTTTTTTTTTCCCCCTAAATGTTTCTGTGGTTTGGTTTTTTGTAATCATCTCATCACATATACACATTAATATTGGTTCAACCATAAATGAAACCAAACTCTTTAACAGCCACTGAACAAGCAGAGCAGAGGCAATAGGAGCAAAGATTTCCCCTGTCCCAAACTGCCCCACTTACATTCCTCAATACACATTGAAAGTCATATCATTTGTAGGCACAGATGAAAAAGCTTGTACAATTTGCATTGAGACTATTATAAAGGACATAAAGTGGTGGCAGTTAAAATGGGAATCCTTGATTTTAACAGTAAAAAAGGGAAAAAGGACATTTGCCTGAAATGTTATATATTCTGGCTCCAGCTTCATAGACCTATATTTCAACTAATAATCTAGAACTGAAGTGGAGTTAATACAGTACAATCTGAATTCTATTGTAATAATTACTCCATCAAGTGCTACAGAAATGCCCGAATCATACTAGAATTGATATATTTTTTCCTTATGTTTTCCATATAATTCTACTGTAGAATACCTGAATAAAATCGGACAAGATAGGCCAGAAAAAACCCACAATTTTTCCATGGAACTGGTTTCTTTCCTTTCTGACTTGGATCTTGCATAAAAACAATCTTTTTGCTACTTTTGGCATCCACTATTAGCTGAAAGTCAGATAAAGAGCAAAAAGAGGAAACAACTTCGCAATGTCATCTTCTATAGCTGGTATTTCTTGCCAGGACATAGGTGAGCAAGGATCATCTCCCTCAGCAAGAAGAGAAGGCAGATGTTTAACACTGAGATTTTTCTGTGTAGACAGAGCCTGGCACCGAATGGAGTTTGTGACATTGCTTCAGTTGCCAGTGGCTCAGAACAGGGGGCTCCAATTTTCATCTCAGAATCACTTGTGCAGTTCTTGGATTGTGTTAGTTTCCATGGTTTTCGTGCCCAAATGTGTTCATATTAGCAAGATCACATAATTGAGTTTATAATTCTTCGATCAAATAATTGACTATTGCACTTGAATATTTTATAATGACTTGAGAGAAAGCTTATTTTGAAGTTTAGTTCTTGTGGTACAATATCAGTTGCAGAAAGCTGATTTATTCTTAATGGAGAAAGTTCTTAAAAAAATACACTGCAGCCTAAGAAAATCTCTAATTAATGTTATATATCTGGTCAAAATAAGAACCACCTTTAGTGGTAGACTCTCATAGACAGTGCAAAATAGATAAGACTTCTCATTGAGGAAAGCTCCTGAAGCACCAGGAAAACTGACAGCATAGCCGCTTTTTTTTTTTTTCTTTTTTTCTTGTCAGAGGCAAAAAAGAAAGGTTACCTTCAGTAGCTAAAAGCATTCTTCCACTTAGTCATACACTTATATGAAACAGGGTAGAAACCAGGCACCTCAAAATTCTAGATAAGTATATCTTATGAGAATTAACATATTTGCAGCTTCCATCTGTGATGTCATTAAAGCTCCAATCTGTTCAAAACCAGAAAGTCAGGCCGGAGTGGAAGCATCTCAATCTGATTTTCATACATCTTAGAGATAGTTACCCAGATTTCTAATTTAATAACAGTTTGGGTCAGCTATAAATTCTACATTCTATAACTGTCAGACTGCTTGCTACCATAATGAACCAAGATAAACAACAAACATTGAAAGTTATTAAAAAAGTGGGTATTTGCTCAAGCCCACTTCTGTTTCGAAAAGAATAAGTTGTGCAAGGTCTCCAGATGGCAGAGAGAAAATTCCAAGGCATGATGCAGAATACTAGCTTGGATCCAGGAAGCACAACATTACTGTTAACAGTATCAGGCTTGGTCTGGTAAGCTCTGTCTTGCTAACGCTGCCCTGCTACTTCCACTTCCAGAGGCTGCAGGCACAGGGTTCTTCACAGGCATCAAAGTGTGGTATAAACGGGCTTTGAGTTGCTTCTAACTTACCCAGTTAAAGAGGACAAAGTTCTGCTTATTTAAGAGAAAAGTTGGGCTAATTTTTGTGCCTCAAAGATGTTTCCCTCCCCCCACTCCATCCCAAAGTTTCAATCTCTTCCTTTACAACTTTTTGGAAAAAAATAAACTTAACTGGATTTCTTACAGAAATGCCAAAGGAAAGGTTAAACTGCTCCTGTCTCATTCATCAGAATTATTTTCTTCCTGTTACCGTACTTTTTCTTTCTGTGGTACAAAATAAAGCAGCAGATGATTTGAAATAACACTAAATGACATACACAAGAATTTTATTTTCAACCAAAGAAATCTGCAGTTAGATCATGTACAAAAACTGCTAATAGTTGACACTAGAATTTTTCCCTATATATCTGATTTCTGACATTCAAGAATATGACCTTCAAAATTCATATCCTTTTGAGCCTGATTTTTTCTGTTCCTTCTTGTTTAACAGTTAACTATCTCCTAAGCACACACTGTATATCAAAGTAAAGAACATAACATAGACCTTACTTTGTTTTTCTCCATTTGTTCTACTTCAAGTTTTCATCTGATCTGATGCATCTTCTTCAAGGTGATGTTTAAACAAAATTCTTTCAAGTTAATAAGATTTTCCCATACTTATGTATTTATTTTAAAACAGCAGCTGTTATGTCTCAAGCTCTGGCTGTTTGCTGTACCTTCTGTGATTTCACAGCAGCTGAGCTGAGTTGAATTTGGCATATCTAAGCTTTTAAAGCAATACTCACCATGCTTTATTCCACTTAATTGCACCTAATGTGGGGGCAGCAGGGGAAGAGTTGTAGAATTTAGGCACCTTTTCCGTTACTAATTTTAGGTAGGGGTTTTTTTGTTGTTGTTGGTTGGGGTTCTTTTTACATGCCAAATCAAGGACATAAACCTGACCTGTGATGATTTAAAGTAGCCTATCATGAAACAGCAAATAATCATTGAAAGAAAGAGCGGCTCCTCTACCTGAAAAGCAGATGAATATCTCTGTAAGTATAAACACAGAAGACACTTCAGGTATAAGTGCCTTTAACTGCCCACTTTCCATTACTTCTTCGGAGAATTTAACTATTTCCAGTTTCCAGCTGGAATGCAATTCCAATTGCAGTACTAGAGGCAAGCAAGAGACATGAAAACACAAGCAGCGAAATCTAGCTTTTGAGTTGCCTAACCTGTCAAGAATTCAGATCCAAACTTACAATTTAATGACTTAGGCTGTGTCTGAAACATACGTATTACAACTAAAGAATTATTAAAATATATAGGCTTAGTTTCAAGCACCTTTAAAAAACTAGGATATCAAAGAGTTTAGCATCTAAGTTCCCATGTCTGTATAATGGAGCTTGCATTTTAGATTTTTTTTTCTACCAAGGAAATGAGTCACCTATAAGCTGGATGAAAGAAGTGGACAGGTGATTGGAGAACTGATGCCTGAAACTGTACTCTGCCACTGTCTAGCTCAGGAGATAAACACTTTTCTCAGAAATTCAGCTATTCAGATATTGTGGTGGTGTTTTTACCCAAGCTTCGGTCACAGGAATCCTGTTGGTCATACCTACAGGAGGAGTAACTAGCATACACTTTTTATTTGTACCCAAAAAGAACTAATGACAAGACATTAAATTTATACACCTAAAGCCCCTGAGTAGCTTTCATTGTAAGTGTGCAATGTTCTCTACTATCTTAGCCTCTTTTGAAGCACAGTAAATCTGCCACGACTGGTTTATTTATACAAGCTAGATAAAAATGAAAACCTAGGAAATTCAACAAAGAAAATACACTTTAATAGAAACAGAGGTTAGCAGCGCTTAACATACAACATTTAGCCTTGAGAGGGGTAACAGTAGACACTAAGTTGTAGCCCACTCCTATCTCTTCCCTCACATTGACACTTTACCCTTTACCTCGAAGACTTTCTAGCACTGCTTGCGAAGCTCAGTCTTCCTACAAGGACAAGTCTGTAAGAAGGCAGAACTAAAGGACTCTTTTCTTGTCCCAAAGAGTGGTGACAACAGTCACAGTATTTCACTGCTGTTTAAGGTCTCTGGAAACATTGTCAGATTTTATTTTTTTTTTCCCCAGAGGAAAAGGAGAAGGGAATCTTCTACTGGGACTCATTATGTCTTGGAAAAGCAAAGATGCAGTCTTAAAGGCAGTCAATTTCTAAATTCAATATTCCACTCACAAAAAGCTGATACAGCTGTTAATTCTCTAATTTGCCACAAAACTAGAAAATCTGTGGGCCTGAGGAATGGGTACAAAGAACACAGTCTAATCACCAAGAACTGACCTATTCTCCTGACCTATATATAAATCTTGACTATATCAAATGCCACCAGGGCAACAAATCTAGCTCTTAGCAGAATTATTTCCAAGGAATTGCAGACAAAACAGGAGGAAGAGGCTCACCAGCCATTATAAAACCAGCTTAATTCTCAAAAGCACAGGCAAACTAAGGCTTGATTAAATCTGTGCGGCAGAAGGGTGTCGTTAGCACAAACAAAAGACTAAAGTAACATTTCAGTAACCCACGAGACAACAGCGTACACTTTCCACTCCATTCTGAAAGAAAGAAGGCTGGGATAAGGCAGAAAACAGGATAGTATTTTAATAAAACCTTCAGAAAAGGAAGAACCCTCAATATTTTCTTGTGATGAGGCTAAACACTACAAAGACTAATTTTACTACAGAGTAGATTGGGAAGTAACTTACTGAGGGCAAGATTCTTCAACTTCTGTCAATGTTACATTTGTTACCGGTGTTGTAGCGATGTCCATGGGTATTAGTAAGATGAAGACCGCATTGTAGTAGCCACTGTTAAATATTTATGGGCAGTACCCAAGGATTAAAACACTCTTGAAAAAATTAAAATAACTTACACATTCCCAAGTATGATCTTTGAAAGCTGAATTTTCAACATAAAAGCACTTTGATCTACTTGAGTAACATACAGAAGTGAAAACTACTGTAGGCCAGATGAAAGATATGTTGCTTGTCAGTAACACTGGCTTTTTTTTTTTTTTTTTAATCCCTACAACTTTTCCTACCTCTGTCTAGGAAATAGAAGAGAAAGGTGCATGCTGAGGGCCTAAGAGACTCATCATCTTGCCTTCCCACTCATAATCTTAAAATGACTGTCAAAAGATTTTTAATTTCCTCTGCTACGGAGATCAGGTTAATCTTCAGTGATAGGTGTTAACAAAATCCTATAATCAGAGCTAAGTTCTCTGCACTGAAACCTAAAACCATTGACATCCATCATTAGTAATTATTCCTATGCCCAAATAAACCTTTTTATATGACAATCACTACATATGTTAACTATAATTCTGAAATGCATGTGTTACTACTGCATTAAGTATTAAGTATTTACAATTTGTTCTGGACAGGTAGTGAGCCATTTGGTTTTAGAAACTTCAGGATTTTTCCAGAATCTGACAGTAATATGCAAGAATTCTTGAACTGGAAGTGACTCATACCAAAATCCCTAAAAATCATTAGCATGAAGATAGCTGATCAGATCCAATGAAGGCTTTGTGCATCCCTCTGCCTTAACTTAACATTCACTCTTGAATTTATTTTCTCTTGTACAGCCTAAAGTAGCACCAGAGTCCATGAAAGCCTCCAAACCTACTAACAAGCACTGAAAGCCAGATTTCAAAGATGATAGCTAAATGTTTATGTAGTGTTGATTATCTGCTAATAGATGTATTGTCCAGCCTGTATGTTATCTACTGGTGATACTCTAGTACCAGAAAACATTCACCCTTGCCAATTTAATTTTCTGTTTGAACATGTACAATGAAGTTTTTCCTTTGTCCTGATGTCTCATTTGTTGCTTCAGATACACATAGTAATCTTTCTGTGAACAGTCCCCAAGCCAAAAATTAACTGTACAACCTAGTCAGGAAAGAGTACTTGATAACTAAACACAAGAAAATCATGCACCGTGTGTAGAAAACCACAGAATTGTTAGAATTGTTCTTCTGTCTCTGATGGACAGTATTTCAAATATTTTTTCTGAGATATATCACAGAACAAAATTCTGCTGAACCCTGAATAGAAGGGCATCAAGGACCGCAAAGTCAGTTTCTAACTCTGCATTTTAATAGTCTCATGACACATGGATTCAAAAGGTGTGTTTATATCAGTATTCTAGGACTTTAGAAAAAATCTCACATTTGTAGCCCTCTCTTCTACACTGGCTGGCATTGCAGAGTGACCTAACAGCAGCTGAGCTGAATTCCTTTCAGACATGTCTAACCTAGAAAATGAACTCCAAGATCATATTAATGTTATAAAAGCACTAAGAGACACTCAATTCACAAACTGGAACCTGTGAAGTGTGCAGAGTATGGACATCGGGTTCTCAGCACCATCATTTTTGATACCAGAAATCCTCTTGTACTGTGCTGTGTTAATTTGAAAGTCAGCTTTAAGGTCAACTATGATCTCAGTTTTTGAAATAAATAAACATTTCTATGCTGTCATTCATAATGAAAAAATGCTAAGCAACATTAGCGCCTTTGTACAAGTTCTATGACTGAAAGCAGTTTACTTGAGAAGAAATGACTTTCACACAAAATCAACATTCAATCAGAGTAGAAACACATTTGCATTAATAGTGCATGCAGTTGTTTGGACAAGACAGATGCATGAGGAGCACTTGCTTCTAATCCAGGGCTAGCTTCTCCTGCTGCCTTGTTGTGGTACCTGCTACCTTTCCACAATTTTAATTTTCCTCTAAACTACAATTGTCTGAAGTAAAGCAGCAAGAGTAACTAAACCAGCAGGGAACAGAGGCCAGCCACTCCAGTGAACAGGAATGTTAGAGAAGCCGACACAAAAACTTGCACAAAATAGTTTGCTTTCCGAATCTCAACAACAACAAAATCACCCAGTTGTAAAAGTAATATCTAATATACTCTGATTTTTATTCATTCTTTCTACATTCACTAATTAACATAGCTATCGTTATATCATTTTGTACCACTACTGACTTTTTTCCATACATATTACTGGTACCATGAATGATAAAATTGAATGTGTTGTTAGCCATTTGACTTTAAGACATATAGAGCAAACGGATTGTCAAGGGTTAATTCGGGTTATAAACACCTTGTATGTCCTGCTAAGCCTTCCTTAAACACCGGCAAATCCTTTTGTTTAGACAAGGAATTTCACAGAGGAAGCACCTCCAGGAGCTAGATGAGCTGCTAGGGAGTGCCTCACAAGCTATGAGCTCAGCAAAACTAGGGGAAAGGCGGGGGAGATCGCGACCACCGACTCAAAAATCAGCCAGACTGAGCACGCAGACTAACACAGGAAGCAAGAGAATTGCTTAAGAACTAGGAAACCAAGTACTAGGTAATGAAAGTTGTGTAACTTGTAACCAATGAAGGCTGACTTCTTTGCTTGCTGAACTGTGTAAATAGTGTAAAGTTTTGACAACCGGGGAGCCAGGCATTTGTGGGTGACCGCCTAACTCCCTCCTTTGTGTGAACTAGAAAAAAGGAATAGAAATATCTTGACTCGGTGTGTGAATCTGCATTGCACACCAGGTTACAAGCCCGCCTATGGGACAACACTGACTTAGTTATAAGTGCTTCTGCAATACTGTAGCTTCTGGTGTTAAAACTAGGTCCACTATGGCTGGCATAATCCATCATCACATGCGCTTGAATTGACAACATTAAACAATCAGAAAAAAGCAATGGTTTCAGTATGGACATCCTGGTAACTGATATATCCTGTAATCTTGTACAACCATTTCTGCTGTGGCAGATAAATCATACTGTCCTACACTGCATGTTGAAGCACTGTAATGGCAGCAGGAATGAGATCAGATTTGTAGATTACTAAGTGAATAGATTGTCCAGAATCTTCCATCTCTCTGTGGGAAGATTTCAAGCTCATGTGGCTTTTTTTTGGCTGAGCTTTTGTAGTCTATTGTTTTGGTAGTAGTCTTTCTATCGTAACTTCTGCAAAGCAAGTTAAAAAGAGAGTGGGGAAAATTATTTATTAGACTGCTGGGAGGAGGCTGATTTTCTCTTAGAATATTTAGCAAACTCTTTCAAGTCTCTGTGGTTCAACATATTTTAAAAGTGTATGCTTTGGCTTTGATGTAGTTGAGTTCTTCATTTACTGCTAAAGTCTACATTCTTGGGTGATGAAATGTTTACTGCACTTTCTCCAGGCTTAGGAGTTAGTAGCCTTCTAGTGGTACTAGTACCAAAATTTCACATGGTGGCAATCTGCAAGAATATTAACTAAAAATATTTACCAAGAGAAGAACAGGATCGTAATTTACACGAGGAAGTGTAAGTTAAGGATAAACATTTACAGGAAACCTCTTTTTATTCTTCTACCCGCTTAGCCATATTCTCATCATAATTCAGCTCTCAAAACTTGAATTTATAACATGAAATAAAACTGGTGTCATCTGCCATCACAGTAAAACACCATGGTTCACATTGTGCTTTGAAGACAATGGAAATTTTCCCTCCCAGATGTTGAGGTTTCCTCACACCATGCTTCTACACTAGCAAATTGCACCCCAGATGCCCATCTCTCTACTCTGAGCTTGTCTCAGACATCTGAGATATATCACCAGATGTCAAGCTGAGACACCTAACAGCAGCAAGATATTGCTCACTGTGCTAAGTGTATAACACAGACCTGCTGTAAATTTTCCCACTTCTGTTGATTACTCATTAGTACTTCAGCTGGTTAGCGAAAGCACATGTGGGAGTTGTTGGCTGAACCCTGTTTCTCAGGGTTGATAGATGCATTTCCAAAAGTATGCATGACTATTTGTTCCCCTTGCACAAAGGAAAACAGCGGATGAAGGAGAACATAAGAATTTCAAGAGAGAAGGGGTTTCACCTTGAAAACAGATACTTACTATGGATTTCTCCCACTCATAATCTAAAAATCAGTCCCTTACCAGGTATCTGAAAGAATTACATCACTATAGTGACTTTTATTCAAGTGTAAGTGAAAGGTTTTCCACACCACCCAGAACCAAGGAAATCAAGAGTTACTTCACATTACACACCATGTTGCTGAATAAATTGAGATCACAAAAAGAGGCTACATAAAAGCAGAATAAGCAGAAAACAACTTTCCCAACTTCCCATTTTCACAATTCCAAGAAGCCTGAGTCATAAATTACTACATCTGGCAATAACAGCACAAAAAAATTCAAATGTGAAATATCCGACAGCTTTATACACACGTTTGGACAAATTAACAGTCAGCATCTTCAAGCCACTGTTAAATTATAAGGTTTGTCCTCTCGCTGAGTACTGGTCCCTCTGTGCTGACTGGTTACTATCAACAAAAATGTTTTTCCTTCTTCAAAGGCACACTGATTATACACAAGTTTAATACTAAGGGAGCTCAACAAGCAGCTTGCTGCACTTGTATAAGCTATCACATTTACAGCTCTACCTCACAGTTTCTGAAGAGCCAGAATACTTTCTATGGGCTACACTGGAAAAGCAATTCAATAGACTTCAATCCTTTCTACAAATTAGCCTTCAACTGGCAATTTATACCACAAAACTATTATAACAACTTGCTTTTCAATAGAAAACCGATTCAGTTGAAGCAATAGCTAGTCAATAGCATTTTCCAGGTAAGGATAAGTACACACATTAGTCAATTTGCATGTCCAAAAAGGTCTTCATAGGCTATTAATGTATTTCCTACTCTGTGTACGGAGTGTATGCCGCTTTGGTATATTATGGGCCATCAAAAGTCTCATAAAAAAATACAAAAACCCCAAACAAATGAAAACCCCACTTGCTTCATTCATTCATCAAGAACCACTATCCCATCACCCACGACTCAGCATTGAGGAATGGAAGAAATTTTCAGTCCTTAAATAAGCAGTCACCAGTCATCGTGAAGTGGGTAGACAGAACTTCATCTAAAAATAGCACTGCTTACAGATAACGGGATTAATCCCAAACATCAAGTTTAATAAAAGCCTTGAAAAAGAGGAGGGGAAAAAAAAAAACCATGTTACTCAGAAACATGCCAACAATCCAACGTGATGTAATCAAAGACAAAATAAATTCTTGCAAAAAAGGTAATTGTTTCAATATTTAATACACAATAGAAAAATATTCCTAACCCAATATGCTTTACATCATGTAATAATGAAAATTGCTTTTGCCGAGTCCAACAGAAAAGCCATAAACCTATATAAAAATCACAATTTACTAAAGATGCAAATGAAGAGTTAAGCTGGAAAGCAATACATTTCTAGTCCATTTAGAGCAGCTATGAATGGTTAATGACAACTAAACATCTTTAATTGGATGGTTTGTTTGGGACTGTCAAATAGAAAAGAATCTGGGGCGGGGGGGGGAACTCATTAGTATTCTTCATTCATAATAATAAAATTTATGCTACAAGTCAGAAGACCTACATACCTTTTTCTTATATTTTTGTGGTTTCTGTATAACTTTGGTCTACCTTTTCAGAGAAAATAGAATAACTTAAGGGCATCAAATTTCTTGGTTCTCCTTTATAAAAGCTTCTCATCTATCATGAGAATACCACTCATGTTCTCCTAATGTGCCTGAAATGTGGTTTTTTCATTTGGTTTTTATTCCAGAGGTCTTTTGGCTCATTCTGGCAATTTTGCAAATGCTGCCAATCTCTAGCGACAACCTATATGTCGTAAAGTTACATATTTCTTTTATCATCAAGTTACATAAGAGAAATTTATCACCATTCAAAGAATGTTTTTAACACCTTTTCAGCTGTTAAAAAAAAAAAAAAATCAGTTCCCAAGAGTTAAGAAATTCTGTGGATTTCAAAATTAGATAGAAGTTCCATTACTGGCTATATAAAACTCACACAGACTTTGGCTCTGCAAATTTTACTCTAATGTATAACAGAACAAAATGCGTAGCACCAATGGCAAGAGAAACTGTATTAAAAAATTAGATTAAAGAATTACTATAGAAAGATTTAAGCATAAGAGGAAGAACCCTGAAAATTAGAAGAACAGAATTGAAAAGCTAAAGAAAATTTATTTTGTCCCAGAAGCCTCCTTACATCTTGAAAGGCAGGTTTTGGGTGGAGAGGGGGAGGGTTTGGTTTGGGGTTTTGGGGGTTGTCTTTGGTTAGTTGTTTTTTGTTCTTCCTAACCACAGAGGTGGCCACAAATCAATGCAATGGAGAACTAAAGCTAATAGGAGTTGCAATACCAATTCCCTTAAGTCACAAGGCATTTTTCTTCATAAACGTCTCTAGTGGAACAGATATTTGTATCAAGAGATTAGTAAGAGCCATGCAAAACTATCAATTTTCTCTTTACCACGTCTGAGTGCTTCCAGTTAGGCAAGCTTCAGGGACTCACCTCACTCTCACTATCCGATCAAACTGTACAGTACACAATTACTGTGTGGAGTAGCATCAAACCTACCATGCTGAGAATGAAGGCCATGGCACACAGCTACACAATGACACTTTTCTACTTGACCCTCTCCCACCACCAACATGCACCATATGGCTAGAGCAGGTGAAGAAGTTGCTGCTAACCTATGAGGTCCTAAAAACTGAACATAAATAAATAAAATGCACCAACAGGTATGTTCCCCCTCCTACCACCTTCTTGAAGCTCTGCTTCACAATTTCTAGATACTATGCAGTAACAGCAAAAACTAACAAAGAAGGACAAAGATGATTTCAGCTTTGTAAAACTGGCATTGATTTGCCATGAAACAATAATGAATAAAGAGTTCCAAACAGACTATAACCACGTAAGTTATTATTTAAAGGTGCAAAAATTTCCCATTCATAGTATTTAGCTTGCTTTCAATTATTTAGAAGATTGGTAATCTAAACTAATCATGGCAAGGGTTAACATACATTCTGGAGATACTAAATGGATACTTTAAGCCCAGATGTTGAGAACAATGGACATGCAAGTCAAAACTCAATCACACTCACGAGTGAGAACTGGCCGATGATATGGAGATCAGAATGAACAGTATATCCTGAGCACACAGAAAGCTGTAATGGCTCTAATGTATCAAGGGCTGTGGCAATTGCTCCAGACAGTATTTCTGAAAATTATCTATCTCAAAAGAGATAACAGTCCTTTAATTACTATAATGGCAAGACTGCATTAGGTTCTGAAAAAAAAAAAAGTGTTGGTCATCACCAAATACACTTTTGTGGACAATAAAAATTTGAATTTAGAAGAATGTAGTGGAAAATAAATAAGACTGTGTGTAACTGATCAAGAATGTCCCATTTAAGGTGGACACGCTAAGTATAGACCATAGTGTGACAGTGTTAATTGCTAAAAAAAAGGCAAACTGATTAGAAAACCATAAATTCAAGAATACCAAGGTTCCTGTTGCAAAAGTTTTTAACTAACAGTTTTTAAGTGTAAGAAGCCATCAGAAATATTATCGATACAGTAATATCAGCCAGCTGGATGATTGGTTACAAAACTTGCGTTTGGGAAACAGACATATGTGCGCCCAAAGAGTTTCCTGATGTATAAGGAAAAAGAACACATAAAAAGGATGTAATAAGAATTCTCTTGTCAATCATGGGCAATTCCATCTTAAATTCCTGTTGCCAGGCAATAAAATCATGTGGTGCAAAAGCTGTCTCTTTTATAGTCACTGTGTATTTCTATGCATTTAAAAATAAGCTGCATTGAGAGGAGACAGCCCTTGAAGTAAGAACCGACAGAGTCCTGTTGGAAACCATAACAATCAAACCAACCATACTGCCAACCTCAGACTGCATTATAATTATAAAAATTCCTCAAATATGGAATTGCTTGTTATATAAACAGTAGCAGAAAAGGTAGAACTGAGGCTGGACACCCCTTCATGGAGGTCAAAGCAAGACAACACACACTGCCAAAGGGAAAACAGCTTTCACTTAAAACTTACAAAACTGAAGGCTTTTACAGATTGTTACAAAGTTCTCTACTTCATTTTCCCTCCAATTCTAACCTCCACTCTATAGCTTCCGACTGTACAGAGGAGAGAAGATTGCTCCATGGAGCTCAGAAAATGATGACATCCATGCTCAAATGGATACCAGTCCTCATCCTAACTTTTGGAGTACCACAGCCTACAGAAGTCCACAGCCTACAGAAGTCCCCAAAGATCTCCACTCTGAAATATCCCCATTCCTAAAATCTAATATATAACTACAGCCTGATTTTAAGTTGCATAAAAATGAAATTATTAAGTAGTACTGAAGTGAGAAAAGAGAAGTGTCATGTCTCTGTCTTTAAAAAGTGAATGTTTTGTTTTCAGGACTCCCTTCCTCTAATTTAACACTCAGATCTTTAATATATCTGGCTACTTTAAACCGAATTTAAAGAAATACATGTTCTTTTAAAAATAATTATTAGTTCCTTTTTCTAGTTTTTCTTTGTCTAGAACTGTATTTATTGGCTTTTAACTTTCTGAAATTAGTCAGTTAATATTTCGCAAGTGAAAAATCTTTAACCAGTACAATAGATTTTAGCAATTTTGCTACTTTTATAGAAATAGACATTGATTTTTCATGAAAGCAAGTACTGCTGAAGAGGAATATTAAAACAGTTCAAGTAGTATGGGAAAAATATGCAACACTAGAAGAAAATGAAGATTATACTATATTTGATCAAAACTGCAGAATTTTAGATACACAGTATGCAATAACTTGTATTTAAAGCAAATTACCTAAAATAAGGCGAACATAATAGTCTAAAGGTGTTCTGAAGAACAGGAGATATACTGAAAGAACACCTTTTGCATATCTCTATAGCGAGGCCTTTCTCCTACCAAGAAAGTTTTGAAGATATAGTGAAACACCAAACAGTGCTACATTGTTATATTCAGAGCTGTTCCATAGAGGGAAAAAAAAACACCTTTCATAGGTTTGACAACTGTAAACTCAGATTTTATACAAGAGCTCGACATCAATGTCAGTCAAAAAGACTGACTTGCAAGATACACACATTTATCAATCTAAGTGGAATAGATAGCACTCTATTCAGAGCGCTTAGTATCATTTGCCCACATGATATACCACAATTCTATTTTTGTAAATAAAAGGCACGTGTTATATGTGTTAACATGTTAAGAATTGCAACAATATCAAGAAATCTCTTATATCCTTCACATGGCCAGTTTAGTCAAATGAAAAAGAATCAAATCCAGTAGAAAAGCTTAGAATGAAAAGAAAACGAAGAATCAGCTCTTTCAGATCTTGACTTTAAAAGTTAATGGGCTTTGTTTAAAAAGGTTTAAGTCGGAGCCAAGATGATGATTAAAGGCTTGAAGCACCTGCCTTATGAAGAAAGACTGTGAGGGCTGGGGCAGTTCAGCTTTGAGAAGTCAAGCCTCCAGGGGGGTGCTGGGGTGGTGGGTGGTGGGGTGGGGAATCTTATCAATATGCATAATTAGCTAGTGTGAGCATGTAAAAAAAAGTTGCAGCCTGACTCTCCTTAGTGGTAACCAGTCAGAGAACAAGAGGCAGAAAACAAAGGTTGAAATACAAACACCTCAATTTATACTTGAAAAAAACCCTGAAAAACACTACCAAAACCTGACAGCACGACAAATACATGCCACCACTTTTTTATTTTATTATTATTTTAATTTTATTTTTTATTTAAGTGAGGCTAGAACACGTTGTGAGGTCTCCATCTTTGGAGATACCCAAAACCTGACTAGACAACCTGAACAACCTGTTCCAGTTGACCCTGCTTTGAGCAGGGGTCAGACTAGATGGTCTTTAGAGGTCCCTTCCCACATCACCAATTCTGTGAAATCCCTCCCCATAAATTATCAACAGGCTGATGTCACTGAAGAGTTGCTGCTCGAATTCTTCACTTTGTTAATGTTGATTAAAAATTTACGCAGATTTTCCAGGTTCTTTCAGGGAAAAAAAAAAAAAAAAAAAAAAAAAAAAAAGCAAAGCAGTTTAAGTTGGGTTAACACTCCCAGTTAATCTAACACATCTTGGTCTGATCTACAGCCTTGATTTTTGTCCAAGAAACAGGTCACAAGCAAGGAGTCATAAGGTGTATCATGTTTTTTAACTGCTAGTTTATACTTATTCTTGGAAGTAGATGTTAGCCCTTTTCACTTTCAGATTTACGTTATTTGTATTTTAAAAAATCAGATACACATGAGTAATCTAATTTGTAAGTACAGGAATGCAAGGTCAAACCAAAGATTCATATACTTCAGTACTCTGTCTCCCAGTGGCAGATGACTGAGTAAGCTTGTAAGGACATGACAAGTATACATGGACAGAGTTTAGGTAGTGTTCCTTGGGAACATTCCTCTACAATCCAAAGATTCATGGGTCAAGAATTTCTTGAAAAGAAGTAATTTCTTTCCATATAATAAACCTTAATAATTTGAATTTGTCACATAGTTGTCCAGTTGCTTTTGAACACATATAAATTTTAGTATCTACATGCAATGCATTGGATCACTGACTTCCACAGCTTGACCTCATGCTGTGTGAGAAAGTTTCCTTTAATCATACCAAGCCAACCACTTGCAGAGTTTGATAGGCCATACTAGAAGAGACAACTACCTCCTGTCTTCTTTTTCCATGTCATTCAGATTTCCTTTCTGTTATCTCTTTTCCAACCTAAAATTCTCCTAGTATAACCCAGTTGTTATTCTTAGAAACAAAATTCCATTCTGCTCATTATCCTTCAGCATTCTTGTCTAGATCTTCTCCAGTTCTACAACATCCCAAGACAAGAAAAAAAATGAAACCAACAGACAGTATGAGATGCCCACACAATATGGAATTATAGAGATACATAACTACATTCTTTATTTTCCAGTCTCTATTAATCTCCTACTAAGTCTTAATGTTCTGTCTGCCTTTCTGGATTTTTTTAACCACTATTCTCAATATTTTCAATAAGCCATGAGAAGTACCAAGATGTCATTTCAGAACCTATCATTTCATTTGTAAAACTAGGGCTGTCCAGGATACATGGAATGAACATAGTGGAAACTGTGATGTTTTACTAAGCTACATAATTTTAGCATTGTTGCCTATCAGGCTTCAAATGTACTTTACAGGTGCATTTGCCAGCATTTCACAGTAAATACATTCATCATACTTTTTCTAGCTGGAAGAGTAACTCTGTTCTGAATGAAATACAAGGCGAACAAAATCAGTTATTCTTTACTCATGGTTTTACATCTGGGTGAAAATGGGTCCAAAGTCAATATAGCTAATATTAACATCTGCACATAATTTGAGAGGCAAACCAAAGTCAGTATGAGTTACTACCAGGGGCTGTACTACAGCACCTCCTTTATGGTATCAAATTGTTCCCTGTAATCCCTGGCCCAATTCCATAAAACACATTTACTTTTTGACTGGACATCAAGTTAATAAATCTTGAAATAATTCATAAAATGTTGAAAACAACCTATATGTCTGCTAAATTAAATACTTTGCAGTTTTGAACCGTCCTGAAGCATGTTTGTGTAAGACTGCAAATTCAGAAACTTTATGACTAACACGCATAACAGGAGCATCCAGTCCATATAAAGATGTACGCACCCAAAATTTGTTGGCCTTATGTGGATTTGTTTTGGTTTTTAAATAATAGAAATTATGTTTTCTACCAGAAAAATCAGTTCAAATTTCAGGACTGCATTTCAAAAGCATTTGGACTTCCTAGTCAAACTTGTTCTTCTAGAGTATGCAAATTTTCTTACTTATATTCCAAAATCTGCATTATATGCCTACTAGTAGCATGTTACAACTCAAATTTATTTACCATTTTACTATCCTGGGATACGGCCTGCACCCTACCAGCACCCCTGCTGGATTTGTTTTGCTCTTAAATGATTTCAGTTCTGTATCATATGCTTACTTTTTTTCTAAAAAAAACACCTTAAAAACATTGAAACTCCTTTGCCAGTATAACTCAAGCCTTCATTACTGTCCACAGAAGCTTATCTTTTTGAGCCAGATTATCCCGAAACTTAATATCCATTTCTTGTCGTGAACATACCCAAGGGACAATATTCCCTCAGAATTAACCAAAAGCAATTCAATCTGGAAATGTAGCATTCATTCCAGTCCTGAGGACTCATAGATCCCAAAGCTAAGTTTTATAAAATCTTTTCATTTAAAAAAAAACCCAAAACTTCAACCTTAACATAATAGATATTTATCCCTTCAAATATCAATATATATTTCTTAGGCCTACAGACTCGTGCAACCCAGCAGTCAATCCATCTCTTCAGGCTTACTCTCCAAAACACTGACCCTCCTCCTAATTCGGGGTTTAATTAACTGTGTGGCAAGAAAGCTACATTTGCTTCCACCAGTCCCAGACAGCTTCTTAACCTTTGGTCTGTAAAGAAGAAGAAAAAACAAAGTGAACTGTGCTATTTTGACCACAGACCTGATGACACTCTTAAGAAATGGTCCACAAAGTAGACTGAAAACTGGTACTAAGACCAGTTGCCTTTGGGATAAACAGAAACCAGTACCTTGAAGTCAGAGCTTGAGGTGAGATTTTATTGCTGGAACCAGGAAATGTACTAAGCTCTACAACCCCCTTTAACAGGTTATCTATAAAAGGTTTAATTGTAGTCAGTAATATGAACTATATTATAAATATAGCATTCTTTAACTGTACACTAATATTTAACACATAAAATATACAATACAATAGATTTATGGCCAATGACAGTGTATCAAACCCAAGAAACACCAGTGCCAAATTTGATTTGCATCAGTTAACAGTCCCCTGCTTTGTACACAAAGAAAGATAATCAAATGCAAATGCTTTATTTTATTTTCACCCCATAAACAATCATTCTATTAAGCATTAAAAGTGAACACAATCATGACTCTGGAATTCCCAGAAATATGCAGAACATATTTAGGCATCTCCTATATCACTAAGCAGTTCACAGAAATATGCAGAACATATTTAGGCATCTCCTATATCACTAAGCAGTTCACAGAAATATGCAGAACATATTTAGGCATCTCCTATATCACTAAGCAGTTCACATTTTCATGTATTCCTTCAGGAATTTTATGTACAGGCTTTCTATCAGAGTAGCAATTCCTGTCTTTTGTTTTGTCTCTAGAAACCTGCCAGGATAACTAAACCCACAACTCAGCACGTCTCGGTGACTGCAGAATCTTCTGGACAGACATCAGAAGACTGGCATGGCAGCAAGTCACGCCTCTAACGAAGAGGAGAAAATCTCAAGCACCAGATGTCCAGTTAATCCAGCCTTAAAGGAAAAAAACCCACCAAACCCAAAAAATAAGCTAAAACAAAAAAGAACCACCACTACCCCCTGAAAAAAAAAAAAAAAAGCTGCTGAACAGATACATCTATTCTATTTGACCTGAACAAATGTCAAGTGCAAAGCTTCAAGAAAACAAAAATGCAAAAAGAAACAATTTGAATATGGTAGCCTTCATTTCAGGCCTCTTAGTCATCACAAAAGTAACTTGCAGCTCATGACAAAGATGTCCATACAGCAACATGATTCTGTTACAAATCTGCATTGTTATTTCACCACATTCACAAGCATACCTCCCAATATAAGTTACATGGGGTACAAACAGATCACCTGCATAAGTTACAAAGTTTAACCTATTGATCAGTTTAGACCCTGGAACCTGCCTTTAGCAGTGTCAAGTAATCATAGATTTGTATTGGTTGACATGTAGAAGCCTCTCAAGAGGCCTCCTCCACACCAGGGCACAAGAAAAGTCTTAGACTATGGATTCCTCCCATGCAAGGCCCATTTTTGTCAAAGATTCTCAGAAAATATGAATTTGGGTGAACAGATGGAGTTTTATATCAGTGCAAGAAGAAAGAAATATTTAGGAACTGTCTTGCTAACACATGTTTCTGCTTGTCCAACAGCCCATTTGAAGATATTCACCCAGGAAAGAGGATATCTATTTTAATATCTTCTATCAGACTCATTTAAATACACTTTGACTCAGTTCTTCCATGCTTAGGTCATTCTCCAAGAATAAATCCACTGGATTTTCAAGTCTTTCTTGAACAGCCTTGTTGAAAATCTTTTGTTCTGTATAATTACCCATAGTCTTCAATTAAGAGCTTGCCCAGCTAACCCCCCCAAGCTTCTCCTTGGCACTTGTTAATGTCCACTTTCTGTAGCTCCCCCTCAGACTATTGGCTTCTGCAAACTCCACATCTAGAATGCAATGCTTAGTGAATGTATTACGCCAATACAGTTTCTTAATTCAAGACTAGGCATTCTCCTGGCACTAACTATTAGTACCACAATTAGGAATCAGATTTGTCAGCTCACCACATAAAAACAAGTGCAACTCACCTTTCCCTGCCTGAAAGAAAAAAACCGCAGCTGAATTGTTAAGACCATGCCATTCATCCACTGCAAAAAGATACTAAGACATGCAGCATTAAGCAGGTACATTACAAGATGGACAGATTTTAAAGCCAAAAAAACTTTGCCTTGTTCTAGAGTCTGAACTAGATATTGTGAGACCCAACAGAACACCAAGGAACCTTTTTTGTGCAGCTGGCTATTTTTTTTTCCTCTGTACACAAAGATATGACCAAAGCTCTCATTCATGGTAATGAGAAAGTCTGTAAGGTTATCCTATCCCTCTTTATACTACTGCCCAAAGTAATCTGAAAAAAACTTAATGCATGCACTGACTAGAAGTTATGGAAGAACAGATACTGGTGGAAATGGGAAGTCTGTATGGGATAATATTCTACTGTTTGACATTCAGCTGACAAGCCACCACAAGGTATTAAAGGTTTGAAGTTTTTTTTGGGGGGATGGGAGGCGTATCGTTTTTAAATATGGCCTTAATTTGAGGAAGACAGTAATTCTGAAATGTAAAGATTCCCCTCATCTTTTAATGCAGCCATTAGACATTTTTTGTTGAACAGTTGTCAAATTCCTGCTGTCTGCCTATTTGAAATACTGTTTTAACTGCATCCTTACATACGGATAATTTTAAAACTCTCCAATTAGAAAAAAAGCAGTCTTGATTCAGTAGAGTACTTAAGCCACCGAATGATCGTATTGTTAGATTTAACCTTTCCTATAAGATGCATCTTCTAGCTACAAAATAGAAAATTTAAGAAAAATTATTATTTGATACTCATTATTCAAATTTGAACTCAGTAGTTAAGACTGGTTCTATGTTATCAATTAATGTGGAAAAAAAGTCTTCAATATTAACCTTTTCACCACCGCACACATGTGTGCACTATAACATTAAGGGACTAATGCAAGACACAACTGACCGCATGAACTACTTTCATACAAAACCATTGCAAACTTGTTGAGGATGGCAGATAGTTCATACTGCATAACTGCTACATACGTGACTGGTTTGTTTAACTGGCAAAAGAAAAAATCCAACCAAAAGCCTTCACACATACAATACACAAGACCACCACGGCTCCTGCAGACGTGAAACAGCTTTCTACAAATTTATACCAAGCATATCCCCTGGAAAACGTTTATGTTTCAAGAGACTGGCACACAAAACTGCTACTTCTTTTATTACCTTTTTTTTAAAAAAAAATGAAAGTTGTGCTATTTAATGTTTTTGTGGTCTTGTAGTTCTGCTGATGTCATCAACCTAACCAGTCATAAAACTATTTACTAGAATATCTACTATCATGGTAATGTCAAAACGAGTTACAATGATATTTAGGTACTGTCATCCAAATATCAAACTATGGCAAATGAAATACTTGCTGTAACAAGGTTAAAGTAAATAGACACAATTATTTTTTCCCCATGACAGCTATGTCATTCATAAACTAAGCAAATGAAACACTACCTTTCTTCTGGCAATAAGATTTCAACAACTGGGATAAGTATAATCCAACACAGCATGTCATATTTTCTTGTATAACATATGTTGAAGGATGTTATGTACATACCCATGATATTGAAGGGATATATAAATGATCATATGTATGTCTGTCAAACATATGTGAGTTTAAATTCAGCACAAAATAAAACAAAATTATGTAGAAATTTTACACTGAAAAGGCAGAAGTCAGCCTGCTAGAAATCCAAGTGTTTTCAAACATTTTCATTGTTGTGGCAGGGGTAACACAACAGGGGATGGGACAGACAACTGCCACAGATATGACAATAGAAAAAATTATCCCCAATAATATAATATTGTAAGCCCATGTAAAAGTTAAATGTTTAAAACAGCTTGATGAATATAAGATTATCTCTATGAGCTGTCCTAGCAATGACCTGCTTCAAAATACACTCTAAGGTTTTACATGAGAATCATCAAAACACAGGAAGTATTAACATTTTGACAAAACCTGGACAGGGGATTTTTATGCCAAGGAGAAATTAGGATAGGAAACATTTAAACAGAATGGAAAAGAATTAAACAGCACTATCTAAAGACATTTAGCTGCTTCTGAATATACTTGTGCTTTTCTCGAACAGAACAGTTGTCTTTTATGGGACTCCTGATAACAGCATTGCTTCAGCCACAAAATTCAAGAAATGGTGCCTATTTCTAAATTGGCTCAGGTACCCATGGAAAACGCAGGTGTTGGTGACATTTGGGGCTTACAGACATTCTAAACTGACATAAGAGTGACCATATCATCACTGTAGGCTAATCCCATCATTGACAGGAACAATTACTACTGTTGGAACCAGCAACAGTTCCTTGTGCTAAGCTAAGCAACACACACGCCCGCTTCCTTAACTTACGCTTTAAGGATGAAATACTACAAGTGACAACCTCATCCTTGCCCAGAGCCATGTAAATTATCCCTAACCCACATACTTTGCCTCATTCTTCAGTGTTTGTTGACACACTAAGCTGTAGAAGCGCAAGTACTGCACTTGCTGATTCAGCTGAATATTAGTGCCAGGCTGCTTCTGCTTGGATGCATATATGAGCCAATTCACAAGTGCCTGCCAGAGATACCAGCCAGTGATTACTTGCAAGGGCAGAGGCCAACTCTTAACTCTGTCTTTAAAGGAATGCTTCCCAAACATGCACTCCACTTTGGCCTTCATGTTTAAATCGATAGCAACAAGGATTCCTATGTTCTAGCCCCTCACCAAGAGCACAGATACAGAACAGAGGCCAGTAACATGCAGGTGAGTGGTGAAAGAAGACAGACAAGAAACAGTTCTCCAGTTTCCCTTCTGGCCAACAGGAACCAAGAGCTTGTTCTTGGATCTGCCAAAGTGCAAGTGATAACCAGAGTTGGGATTCATCTTCTGCATCTGCTACACACGCCTTGAAATGCCTTATGGAATAGAACAGGAATCCCTGCTTTTCACATATGAAGGCTTTGTTATGATGTTTATTTGGGTTTTGCTTCAGCCTTCAAACATAAAACACTGTGGTGAAAAGGAAGGGACTCTGCTGTTTTGTAAGCCTCAATCCAGAAGGATACAACATAATCAACTTAAATAGCAGCATGGCAAATTCAAGTTAATAAATATTCAAAGTCATTGTCTATAGCAAAGACAAAGTGCTAGAATAGACTACCTGCAGAGAACATCAAAATTGACATCTATAAACAGGTTAACAAAATGCTTGTAAAGGATGAAATTTACAAGTGAATCTTGTCTAGGGTAGGAGCCATTTAGTCCAATGACCCTTTAAAATGGCAGGGAGGGAGAAAGAAAGAAAAGCCACATAAATACCTGAAAACTTAAGATCATCTCCAACATAAAAACGTTATTACTTTCTAATAAATGGTAACATTCTACAATTTCAATTTTTTTTAATTTTTTTAAACACCATTTTTATATATATATTCAAGAACATATTGTGACCAAAAACCCTTCTAAAAAACCGTTAGCACCTGGCATGTATTCATTAATAAGTAAAAATGCTGCTGAATGTGATTTTATACTAGCTTTGTGTTTTCAAGAGAAAAAAAAATCTAACCAGAATTTCATTTCCACTCAAAAAAAAAAAAAAAAAAGTCTGCAACAGTGATTGTAAAAGCAGACAAATCTTCCTCCTTCCCATAAAATAGTCTCAGCTAACATAAATACATCAACAGATGAGTTATACCACTAACAGAAATTAAGGGTCCAATCTAGTATCTTAGGGGAAAAAAAATAAAAATCAGTGAGAGAGGTCTTGCTGAACCAAGTCTTAAGCAAAGAATCACATTGCTTTATAAGCATTCTTGCATTTCAGAATTAGATAAATCAGGTGCATTTAATAAATATATCTGTGAGTGTGTTCTCATACTATAACCTACCAGAGTCAAAATTTACATATGCGAGGATTATTAACAGAAGCCTTCATCTGCAGAATAACTTGTAACAAACTGCTTACTGAGGAAAGTCCAGTGAGCTCACTGGTGAGAAAAATAATGGAGAAATATGCCTTGCTTTGCATTTTAATCTCAATTAATTTTCAAGAGTTCTGAAAACTCCACACATTCGCAAAAAAGGTAAAATTACTATAAATTACAGTGGAAGATTAGTTTTGCTTTCCAATGCCAAAGCCTATTGGCTTTGACAATATATGCCACATTTGCATATGCTGAACACCGTTTCAGTCAACTTTTGCCATCAAATACTGTATAGCAATGGCATTAAAAGAGTCATTTTATGACAAAATCCACAGGAACTATGCCAACATGGTTTTTTGACGAAGCAAATCTATTGATATTTAATGCGCACTACTAGATTAGACCAAAACTACCACCCACATTCTGGGCCAATTCTTTATTTGTTCTCTGCTGGAGTCTTCATCTAAAGCTATTTGCCTGATATAACTGGATGCCTTTCAAATTTCTTCTTCCATCTTTTTAAACATGTGATGTCTGACTGCATGCTTGTTCAGTAAGTATAATGACCATGTAGTTTTTTCTTGTATACTTTAAAGTCTGATTTTGCTTTCCAAAACAATTTGCAACTTTTGTCTCTATTGGAAGTTTTTAGGAAACAAACATCCCACTACATAAGATCAACTATCATTAATTTTGTTCTCTTTTGCATTTAGTTATTTTAATTTTTATTATCTTCAAAAAAACAGAAGATACAACTTCACACACATTCCCATGCTGAAACACCCATTTTTCTTTCTCCAGCAATGCTACTTTCAGTTAACAAGTGTAAATGAGATGAGCACACAAACAATTGAGAAAAGTTGCTGTTGTGCTCAAGATATTGAAAAACTTTATAAAAAGCAATAAAGGTCCTGCCAAAGAAAAAGTATGCAAATCTGATAAATTCTTTTGTGGTAAGTGAGAAAACTATCATACATATATATTTATGCACAAAGAACTTGCCTGTAGCTACTTATTTCCATTGTTAATTACAAAACACCATGGAAAGCAAGGAATGGCATCTGGCTCAAAGATGCTTAGTAACTATTAAGTATTCAGCCATTTTAAAATGTATATTGCTATTATAGTTGTGCTCTTTTTCTGCATTATATTTACTATGCAGAATTTTCTCCACAAGGGATCAGATATCATAGATCAGTTATAATTCTGCTTTGATAAATATATATATAATAGTCATCCAGGCTACATTATGAAAAAAAAAATGCAGATGCCTTCTGTTCCAGGGGAAAATGAGAGCAATATTTTAAAAAAATAAAATTCAAGGAATGACGACTATTCAGAGAAAGTAGATTCTAGTAGAAAGTCAACAGCTGATGCAAAACCATTTACAGGTATTCTATTTCTGATTTCTATAAACATAAAATCTCAACACATCTCAAAACAAAAACGAAGTCAAACATCCAGGTATTTGTAATAAGCTAATTTTCTACGTGGTCATTAATGGTTGGATCAAACCTCACTGAAGCTTGAGGCCTCTGCAAGCAGATATGACCTGATGTAGGAACAGAATTACTATAAATTGCAGGATCTTAGCTGCATGCTCTTCAGCCACTTCCATGAACCTGCGCTGAGGGTTTTCAGGGTTTATTAACAAGTAAACTGCATTATAAAGTTCAACAGCCAGCTCACCACTGTTCAGTAGAAGAGTAACATTCATATTCCCTTTTTGAAATTATGGTTGGTCAGTAACATAAAAACAAAGTCAAAGTGAAGGCCGCTGAAAAATATTAACTAACTGTGGTTCAGGAATTCAACTCACAGTTGTAAGCAGATTAATCTAAAGTGGCTAAAACATTATTACACCCAGCTGTCAACACTATCCTTCTTATGAGTGCTAGTCCATCAGGGACAAATGAGGGACAAGGACTGTAAGCTGCCGTAACCCAGTTGTTATTCCAGGATATTATTATGAGCCAACATTGGCAGTAGTTTGCATTAACATCTATAACCCATGCCTAGTTCAGCTGTTCCTGCTGACTATAGTATCATCTGAAATTACCAGTTTCTTCTCTGAGGTTGATTAACCTCCAGGTTCTGGATTTTTCCTTTCTTTGTTATCTCACAGGTTATCCAGTAGTTTAATCAAAGCGTAAACCATACATAAGTAGTGTTCCAATCTTGTATCTTTTTTACATAAGTATTTGTCTATTGACTTGAATTTGTTGAAATAGGAATAAGTAAAACATTTTCCAATATTCTTCAATATTCTTTAAACCATGCAGGAACAGGATATTAGAGAGGATTCAAAATTACTTTTCATTTGTTATGGTATAAAAATGTTAGAGAACCCTGTGATGTTTTTGAAAGCATCTTTTAAGTACTAGAGTCTAGACTGCCATAAAAAGTCAATTAATTACTTAGATAGATTTTGCCAGTCTTAATTTGTCTAAGACATGGAAGAAAAAAAAAAAAAAAGGTTTATCACAATTCCATCCTCATCTTTAGTATTGCAGTCGACACCCTCCAACAGCAATCATCAATAAAGGAACAGGTGAGATTGTAATTAGACTTGAAAAGCAGCACCTGTAAAGAATGAATATCTGCTGCTGCTCCACAGAGTCCACAATTTCAATTTAAACTTAGCAATTTGGAAATAAATGCAGTTTTTGTTTTTCATTGGAATAAAACTAACAACAAAAGACGACAGTTTCTACAAAGGCAGTCCCTGGACTTCCACTGAATCTTCATAATTAAGCCAACAACTTCTAATCATTCCCCTTTTTCTACTGTCCTATATGACCATCACTCATCTTTTATTTCTATCCCAGACAAAGACGTAACCCTCCTCAATTATTCAACTATAAGCTAAGGCACTCAAAGTTATTGAAAAAAATATTACAGAATCTCTTAACGCTCACAGTAGCAGCAGCAAAACTTCAAGGCTTTAGAATATAATCAAAAAAGGTAAATGTTATTTTGCAACATTTCAGAAAAATATTATTCCTAATTTGACTAAGCTCAATTCATGCTTTCTAAACAACTGAAACACTCTTTTTGTTAACTATTATTTATTAAATAGATTTGTTTTAGAACCATTCCCTCACCTGAGAGGGCTCCTACTTTAGAACTGTGTTCAGACAACTCATTCACCTTTTTCTTAAGAGTCCTGCTTATTTCTTGAGGAAGACATTTAACAGGGTACTAGACTGTTGAGTCCAAGAGCTGTAGCATTTCACTTAGATTCAGCAATATTACCCGCTCTACCAATTCCATGAAGTCATCAGGATAGATGACTGACTCTATCCTAATTTTATATCATCCTTTTATTTCACAACTTACAATTAAATTCAATATTCATGCATTTTAACTAATACCTCCTCTACACAGGTGTAAGAGGTGAAGTACACCTCAGTTAGCACTCTACCAAATAAAACCCATTCCTTTTCAAAACACCTCTTTAGAAGTTTTGAATATGGAAACCAGCTTCGCAGCATGTCTCAAAACACCAAGAGACAGTACAAACAACAGAACAAAATGCAGAACCAGAGACCTTGACAAACACACAAGCCTGTTTGGGAACCGTACCGAAAGTATGGCCCACCCTACCTCATTAATCCCGACACTGGAAGGCCAAGGCTGCGGAAAGGCAAGCTGCTTCCTCAGGGCGGGGAGCCGAGCGCCATAACACCTAGCTGCCCGCCAGAGCCCGGCTGCACGGTACCTTTGCTTGTGGAAAGCAGAAATGGCAGCAGGCTTAACCACAAGCCCAGAGCCTCCAGCAGGTTCCCAGCGATGAGGTGGGGCCCCCGTGAAACCAGACAACCAGCTGGCCAGCGGGGCTTTGAGCTCTGAGCCCACATTGCCACACCTGGGCCTGGCTGCGGCCACCCCAGCTGAGGGGAGCTCGGGGAACCACAGCCTGCTGCTGCCCTCACGCCTCCTGAAGGCATGTGCATAGGAACACAAACCAACCTTAATTTCTTTTAAAATTGAACCTTTAAAATATAATCTATTTTAAATTTTAATTTTAAAACATAATCTATCTACAGCTGACTCATAAAATACTACTACGTAACGGGCAATCTGCTCCAGCTGAAGTTTTTCATTTGTTTCCACCTGGAGCCCCCAAAGCAAACGACTGCAATAACCCACCTGCTCTGGGAAGGACAGTACTGGAGATCAAAATACACAATCTTTTTTCCAAAGCAGATTAAAGAACAACATTAAATGCCAGGTGAAGATAAGAAGTATTAAGAAATTATGAAATGAGTCAGAAAATAGAAGCTGGAAAATGGATAGATATTAGCCCTGGTGTTAAATTAATCGACTCTTCCCCCAACCCACAAATAATATCTAGCTTGAACAGAATCAATTTACTTTCCTCCAAAGACCAATCTCAGTCAAATTTCCTAATACAAAAAAAAAAAAAAAAAAAAAAGGGAAGAAGAGAAGAGTGAATCAATAAACCCCAAATGAGCCTACTTAAAAACAAGCAGTATGAATTTTTTCCTCTTGAATAATTCCAAATCGAAACCCCCTGCCTTAAAACCGAAGTGAAACCAAGAAACAAAGACAGTTCAAAAAAATAATTAGACATTTTAAAGAATGAGAGTACCTCCATAATAACATAATGTGTTTGCTCTATCTTAAAAAGGAGTGAAGCTTGTATTAAAAGGTATAGGTCAACAACTAATAAACAAGACGAAGGATAAATGATTTTAAAGAGACTCAGGCAGCCATTTGCAAATGGAGCAAAAAAGAAAAAATGGCAGCCCCCTTAACCTTTGCTGGTTTAGCTCACAATTAATCTGGTAGGAGATAAGATGCATATAATCCTTTTATAGGCTTTATCAGAAATATTAAGGCAACAAATTTATAAAAACCATACAAACCCCACTGTATACTAAGCTTATTAAAGATGAAACAATAAAATGAAGGGTCCTAACTGAAATATCCTATAGCAGAGGCTTAGAGAAAGAATATAAGAAACAGGACAAGTAAAACCAAACCTTTTCCTTGTTCTTCCCTCCCAAGTAGAATCCCTAGTTTCAGAATTCCTATGCTAGAGGTTGCATTTGTAAAACTATTTTCAGCTGCTCCCAGTGGGCCTATCTTCCACAATGGTTGCATATAATCCTTTTTTAAACCCGTTTATAATTTGGCTTCTTCTGTGCCCAGTGCAAAGATTTCCATATTTTATTTACACATCGTATGAAAAAAAGATTTGATTTTTTTTCATTAAACTTCCACATGACAAATTTATTGAGGTAGAGATTAGCTCTTAAGCAGAAGTTAGTTTAAATGGCACAAGTGCTAGGGACAAGAACACTTAGGAATAATCAATACTACCTACACCAAAAGAATAATTGAATTGTAATAGTTTGCCTAAAGGCAAAGACAAAAAGATGAGACAGCATTATAGGAGTCATCAGGAAAATAAAAGGCCATTGAAAATAGGAACAGAATGACCTGGTCTTCATGTCCACAGTCAATAAGCTTTTAGGTTTAAACTGTAGTAATGAAGCTCAAAGCTGGATATTAGGGGGGAAAAAAACCCCCATCCTAATAGTAAAGCTAATCAAAAGGACTGCTTGGGATAGTTACATAACTTCTCTAATAGAAAACGGGATGAGAATCTCTCTGAAATGACAGGGATCTATTAATTTTGCTTCAGCAAAGAGAACTACATTAAACAACCTCTTGATGTCCCTTCCAGTGTAGCACTATACAATAAGAATGGAAGTCAAGAGGCATCTAAGTTCAGTGGTTTATTTCACTCCCTCCGATAGTCTTGTGTGCAGTTTCTGACTTATTTATATTACTAGATAATACTTGATTTTCTCTGCCACTCAGAAGCAAATACACAGCATTGTGATTGCCTGAAATATAACAGGTTAACTAGACACTGAAGATGCACAGAATTTATGATAGTTTTTATACACGGTCATGTGACCACATTCAAGTTGCTCTAGCATTGGACCCTTCCCAGACACTCCAACAGCATCTGCTAGAAACCCGCCTTCTGTACTCTCTAAAGTAAAAATACAAATTAGAGAACAAAAATTTAGCTTTTTGACAGAAATTGTGTCTTTGCCTTCTGGACAACATTGTACTGGTCATGATGAAAACTATAGTACTCAGTGGGGAAAAAAAATAATTTAAAACTAAAGATCCCGTGGCCATCTAAATCTAAATTGCTTGCTTTCTTAAATTAAGTTCAAGGAGTAGGTATGGCTGGAACCGTGCATGTTTGACACAACATACTTTAAGAATGTAGCTTTTGGGTTTTAGCCTTTCTAGCTACATATATTGAAGAGAATAATATAATTCTGTATAAAACAGAATTCAGTTTAAATAGATACATATACATAAAGTTATTTGCTCACAATAAAAGAATGGGTTTAATCCAAATAGCTTGGCTTGGGTTTCATTTCTGCCTGTATTTCAGGTCAAGGTATCTCGGAGGCCAAATTTCTTTACAGAGTTAGTTAACTGTAAATACATTATCGTACCCTGTTGGTATAAATCAGGATATAATGAAACATCAGCTAGTATGCAAAGTGATTGGTGGGAGAGTTCATCTCATAGTTCCATGCAAGTATCATCTTTGTGTGTGCTCACATACAATTGCACAAACAATTCTGTTGACTTACACTGCAAAGCTACAGATAGAAGTATGCACCAAATCTCATAATTCTTATAATAAATGCTTTATGTGTTTTCCAAACTGTTAGTCTTTTTCCACATCTTCCAAACTTGGAAAATAGGTAAGACATTTATTATGAGAATCTTGAAAGAATTGGAATGCAAGCCAAAGGACATGCAATAATTTAATTCATAAACCTTTAAAGATACTATATTCTGAAAACAGTTTTTCCATATCTTGCCACTGTGGAGAAGAGAAGGGGTACTGGAGGAAATACAGAAAACATTATGTGTTCTATTTTTAGCCCAATGTTTTGAAAATAAATGCTTTTGACTGGCTCTAATACAAAGACAATAGTCTTTATGGTACTAAACTGACGTTGTATATCTGGCTATCCATTATAAAACAAACACTATTGCCCTTCTATTTGGAATATTTAAAGAAGACAACACAGAAAGTCCATGAGAGATTTGTTCTTCAAAAGAACAAATGAGCAATCTGGATAAGTGTGAATAAACAGAAATAAGAGTCTGTAATCCACATTTTATTACACCATAGTCTTCAAGAATATAACATTTAATAACAAACATGTTAGAATAATGACAGTTTTGGTACCTGAACTTCAGCAAACTCTCTTATGTTAACTACCACCCATCATTCTGTTACTGAGATAAGACATAATTCAAAGTAGATTTGAAGGCACTGGAAAGCACTGAAGTTTGAACAAATTATATTAATGGGTACATGGAAATACTAGGGACATGAATCCCTTCTTAGCTGCAGGGATTATCTGGAAGGATGAATGTGGAATGAGAAGTGATTCTGCCATGAAAGCTGTGGTCAGAGCACATGGCTTACACAGAGGCCCTAGAATAATCTATCAAGAACTGCATCTAGTTTTATGTACATGTAGGTACTGGCATCCATTCTGGAGAACACAATTGTATCAACCATAGGTTTACATGAACTAAGTTATTTTTATTTCTTCTTACATACACTAAATTATTCTTATTTATTCTTCAGGGTCTCAAGCACTAATCACAGTGTCTGGTCACGGCCATGTTAAGTACTATGAGGTACCGAGCACATAGCCTTATCATTTATTGTAAAAATATAAAAATAAATAGCCTTATTTAATCAACTCCAAATAATTCACCTTGCAGCGGGGTCTCACTTCACTCACTCTAGTGGGCAAGTGAATGGCTTAAGGTGTATCTGAATCTGTCTGAACTGGTCCCACAACAGGCAGCCCTGGAAATATGTTATGCTCAGTGACAAGGCACATCTGACTGGCACAGAAAGAATTGGTCTTAAAAGTACACAAAGAAAGCTCTAGCTTACAATTAGAAGATGTAAAATGGAACTTGAAAATCCAGGCCAGTTCCCAAAGCTCCTTCATATTGCCTATGACAAAAGCAGTCCCACATTCTCCCATAGTTTGCCTGTGCCGGCACTTGGGACAGCAGAAGTATTTATGGGAAAACTCCCCCTCCTCCCGCCAATAACTTGCATCAAGGAACGAATCAAGTTTAAAGGTAGCCTAACAAAACCCATCTCTGGCCTTCCTTCCTCTCCTCATAAAAGCTGAGTCTGATTTAATTTAACGTCTAGGTCAGTTCTTGAGCCCCACAACATTTGTGCTACTACAACAGGGAGAACAGAATTAGAAACAAGTGGCGAGAGCAGGGAAGGACAGCTTCCTTCAGCGGCAGCAGTGCGGCAGTACCTGGGACATAGTCCTGTGGGCAGGCTTTACTGATAAAAATCTCACAACTCCACTGACAGCAAATACACCTTGTAGAATGTTAAATCACATAAAGGAGAAATCATCACTCTGTACAGAGATAAAACCAAAACTTTGTAATTTTAGCAAAGGTTCTGCAAAAATAGCAACTTTTAGTCAATGAATATCCATCCACTTTTCCAATAGCCTTAATATCTCCTTGTCTACCAGCTATATGTTTATTCATTATACATTACTTGGTTTGTTATTTTCCTTTATTCCATTTCCTATTTCAGCCTCCTCATTAATTTTTATGCACTTTTGTTTTCACTTGTATACTTTTCATCACTTCAATTTCCTAATATTTCAGCAGTTCAATTAACTACTTCCATATCTTAATCACACTGAGACTCCTTATTCAGCTATAAATATAATTTTATTACTGCTGCTTTAATGACTAACTGTTATAATAACTATTTTATATAAAATAATTTCTCTTAAAACTTCCTCCATTTTCTTCACTTGTCTGTAATCCATTCCATCTCTCATTATACTTTATATTTTGTTCACTAGATCTTATATTGCCCTAAAATGTTTCCTGTACTAAAAACTAATTACCTGGGGAGGGAGTAAACTTTCACTTTGTTTCACCATAAACATAAAAATTAAACACTGAAACATTTCCTCCACATCTTTTGGACTATCCTAAAGTGGCTGAATGTAACCCAAAATTGAAGACAGATACTATCTCCACATTAAATGGTATACTCTTTCAATAAATATGAAAGTACAGCCCAGACAGGCATTATGAATACAGCACACATCTCTGTTGCAAATATCAACATCACCAATAAAAAGTGTGTGTTAGTATTACATGAAAACATTACTTCTGAACTGGGAATCCAGGATTATTACCATCTTAATTTCTGCAATAGCATATACTTGCAGTGAAATAGTTAATATTTACTTTCAGCTTCTAAAATCTCTGTCATTTTAGGCAGATCATTAACTGCTGTAAGACCTGAGATGCTGATGCTTCTATCAAATAAACAGGAATCAAAGTGTCCAAATCAAAATGGATTGATCTGATTCTGCTCAGACTATTGAAATATTTTGCCTTCTAATTATCCACATTCTGTGAGCTACAAGATTTGTCTGTGGTGTAAAGGTACAGATGACAAGGTCTTCTGTAAGAAAAGCATACACAAATGCTGATGTCATGTTATACTGTGTACAGAACTTCCATGTAACAGTATTTTTGGTCATTCCCATTAAATCCATTCACATTCAACAAATAAACTTTTTGTTTGTTTGTTTGTTTGTTTGTTTAATTTTGCTTCAGCCACTATACTTTTTAACTCTAATTTGTTTTTATGAAGGAAGAATTAAAATCATTGAATGAAGTACAAAGTTATGCATTTTTAATAGTTACCCAGATTCTAAGTAGTGAAATTTGCTTGTAAAGCCCCATCATACTGAGCTTCTTACAAGGGGGGGCAGGACTTTTTTTTGTTGTTTGTTTTTTTAACTTGCTTCATTCATCTCACAGTGCACTGGTTCTCTCTGGTGAGGTGGCCTCTAGTTGTACAGTATCGCACTTCTACCAGCTTATGCCATGCAACAGATTTAACCTAAGCTCTTCTGACTCTGCACTGTTACAACCTACTGCTAAGCTGTCCCAGCTTGTAAAAACAAATCTTCCTTTACAAATACCTTTTTAGTTCCTCTTGTTATTTTGTTGTCTTTCACCTGAAGAATTCAGAGAATACTGATATTC
Source organism: Falco naumanni (assembly GCF_017639655.2). Taxonomy (NCBI): domain Eukaryota; kingdom Metazoa; phylum Chordata; class Aves; order Falconiformes; family Falconidae; genus Falco; species Falco naumanni. The sequence goes on from NC_054067.1 coordinate 17,233,145, forward strand.
AGTAAGGATTTATGAAAGGCCTACTTTTGTAGGGGGAAATATCTTTATGTTTCCTGTCACCCAAAGTGGAGACCTAAATCATGCGATTATATGTTATATCGCATTAGTTTAAGACAAGCTAGGTGGACATTAGACTTACTGTTGGATTTTAGACTCAGAAGTACAGATTCTTTATAAACCAGCTGTAATTGTATTAATATCATTGTCGATTTCTACCAGTTGAACATGTGATTGTGTTTTACAAAACCAAAATTCAGTTGCTGATCCCAAAGGATACCAGAAAAATGGTTTTGTCAAATGTGTATGTTTCCTAAAATCATATCCAGTAAATCATATCACAGATTTAAGATAGAAATTGATAATCTAATGTTCTATATTTGATAATTTGTATAATAGATCACCTGCAGTTCTAGTAGCTTTAGAACTGTTACCTTTCAGTGATAAATAATCTTTGTCAGCTGACAAGACAGTTTGTTTTAATTTCACAGAAATACACAAGCTCATGTTTGTTCACAGTATATTAATTGACATATATAATTACTACTGATGTCTACTTTCTAAATCCTTTTCTACTTTCCACTGAAATATAGCATTAAATATTTTAGTTTAGAAATGAGTGGTATACATGTTTTGCTACCAACTACCAAAAAATTTAGCACTAGCACTGACACCAAGATTTATAACTAGAAGTTGCTCAAATCTGTTTTAATAATAATTTCTAAACCACTTTATTATTGTTAAAAAAATGGCAGTTATGCATTATTTTACTAATTTTTTCTTCACTTTGGTATTTTCACCTGTCAGAAAGAAATTTCCCCCTCATTTATGGGCTTTCAGCCTTAGGAAATAACTTGACGTGTATTCAGTAGGAGCATCTTTTATAATCTATGTTGTAGCCCAAGGTTGATTTTCTCCTCAAGTAACAGAAACTGAACTTCAAAGAGCTGTTAACCTTTTTGCAGAAACAGAGGCGGACAACACGTTTAACCAGTCTGACTGATCTTTACATGAGTTACATCCTAAATACTAATAAATAAGAAAATGAATTTGTTACCCAACATGAGAATGTCTTCAGCAGAAATTCCAGAAGCATTTACCGTTTATACAAACAACATGTGAGACCTCCACCAAACTCTTAAAGGCCAGTATAGTAAAACATTAAAATCTCACATATGTTACTACAGATGTATCATTTTAAGTTCTGTTAAACCACATTAATTCCTACCCCCAAAAAAACCCAAACCCAAAATAAAATAACTCTTGGACCAAAAATTTCTGCCATGATCTTTACAGAGATTAAGTTCCAGCTCTGATGAGGTGGGGTTTTTTTTAATGCCCTATACCATTTCTGAAACACTACATATATTCATAAAGAGGCTCCCCAAAATGAGGAAGTATATTGAAATTCACTAACTTGCTGTCTCTCAGTCTTACTGGGAAATTTTACTACCTCAACTTAATCTATTATCAGTACAACAACACTTTCCTTGATTTGATTACCTTCCATTACTCTTGTATGTTTGGATAAGTCCATTTATTTTTAACAATATACAGCTCATTTCCTCCTTACTATCACTACTCTTCCTGTATTCTCAGGAGACTCATGACCATTTTTCTCATGTTTCAAATTCAAGCAGCTGGCAAGATGCTGTCAAAACCTGGATGTTTCAGTATCGTCTCAAAACTTCTTGAGACATAAAAGTATCATTTCTTCCAGCTATCTTGAACTGTGAAATGTTACAAGACAAAATTTAAAATGTCTTGAGTGAAATGTTTCTTCTGTTCACCAATGCTTCTCTGTTTCGGTATGGTCTTTTCTGTGTAAGAGTACAAAAGGCTGAACAGATGTCGGTTGAGAAGGACAGAAACCTCTAGCAGAAGGTCAACAAAACCAAAGAATAGTAGAATATATAACAATTTCACATTGGGTCATGCAGTACCATATAGGTACAGTAAGTGATCCAAGAGCATCCAGATCTGCGCTCCGGTCACCATGTTTCCCTTTCATAAGGCTGGACTCAGACTTTTCATATGACACTTTCAAGGTACAACACTGACATGGATAACTAGTCATCCAACCATTTTTGGTTTCCCTTTGTATACTGATATTGATGTGTCAATCTCACTGACCCTGAACTGGCTATCTGCAGAAATTCACATGCAGTAGGTCCACCACAGCACAGATACATTGGATTCCTTGTATGAGAGCTGTGCAGTAACTCTTCCTGCACGCAGCAGTCTTTTCTTTGACGTTTCTGAAGTTGAAAAGCTCACCAGGAACAGCAGCTTTTGCACTGACTGGACCATCACAAGAAACATCCACATGGTAAATGTTAGGATCAAAGACTGTGTCCAGAAAAATCTGGATATATGAAAAGACCTAGGTGCAACTGTGAGAAAAACCCAAGCTGAACAACTCCAGAATGGATAACTAATATTTTGCATTTTTTTTTCTTCTTTTCCTGTAAGTTGTGAAAGTATTTAGCCTCCAAATCCACCCACTATGGAATTTCAACAGACATTCTAACGGTACTCATCAAAAACTTACTGCTGATTACTCTTTTCCCCGTTAGCAATGAGTGTCTGTGCTTGCATTTTGTTCTTATTTCATTATTATAACTATGCAATGATTGGTTATATTTCACATCATACAAAGATAGAAGAATTACGATTATTTTAAAAATGGAATTTAAAGATACACTCCTTCACTGCTTACAGGGTACCCTTGTCTCTGTACATGTTCCTCAGAGGATAACAAGATTTAGGAGTTAAAAGTATGCTTGTAATCTTAGGTCAACAGGAGTACAATATAAAACCAAAACAATAGAAATCTATTAATATTGATTTAGGAATGAAACACTGACAAGGCTGAGATATTTACTGAGAAAGGCAGTGAGCTGTAAGAAGGAATGAAAATAGATGCAAGTCTGTTTCTCAACTCTCCCTATTTCTAAAGGTATCTGTATACTAAATCTGCTCCTCTACCAACCCCGAAATATTTAAATTAGAATAACAAAAATTGTAATTAAGATCGTTCTACTCACAAAGTAGAACCTACAAAGCTATGGGAAGATATTTGGCCTATACACAAAGTCCTTCAAGACTCTTCCCAAAGTCAGCTCTTCAAGGCATATCATTAACTTTCTTTTCTAGTACTCTTGCCATGGATTCCCTAAGCAATATCTACTATGTTAAGTTAGCAAGTTTCCCACGGCATGTTCTTCTAAGGGACTAAAGTTCTGTATCATTAGACTGTACCGCTATGGAACCTTGGAAGAGCTACCATGGGCCTGGGTGCCAGTGTCCACACTGCAGGAGTGATGCTCATTTGCAGTAAACAATCATAACAAATGGTGGCAACAGAAAGTAATCACAACAAACTTGTTACAGCAGTATCTTATTTCTAACTGCAAGGAGTCATTTCCTCCATGAGTTTGTCTTCCAGTGTTTACAAGATAACAAACAATAACTGTTCAGTGCTGGTTAGGTGGAAAGAGAAAGGTTATAGAAATTTCTAGGCCAAGCCTAAGTAAATATGACCCTTGTATTTCCACTACAGACATCTAGACACTTCCAGCTGTTGAAATTATTGCTAAATATATTTACAGTCTTTGTACAATAAAAAGCTTTATTACTTTTACTACAGGCAGAAGAAAAAAGCTTTAAATCTTTAGTTCTGAAGCAATATCTCCTGTCTTAAAAGCAATGAAGCTTTTCAAGGGAAAAAAACAGCACACTCTAAAAAAGGTGGTTTATGATGTTGTATCTTTGTTGCAATTTTGGTTCATATATTTTTATTAAGTGTAACCTTTATATGTAAATGAAATGATTATCTAACACAAAGTACTGTTTTCATAAAGTAAGAATAGGTTTTACGTCCTAAAAGATAAAGCAGCATAAACCAGTCAGGCAGTTCAGCATGTATTTGATAGCTGTGAAATGAACTATTTGATTTCCTATTACAGCCTTAACACTCTGCACTGCACCATAGCCACCAAACCCATGTGGTTAGGCAACTAACCTTTCATCAGGGAGTCAAGTAATATAAAGCAAGTTCTGCATTTCTAATAGGTAAAATACCTAATTCAAAAATCTAAGCTTGGAAATAACCCTACATCGTGAAATTGAGAGAGAGAAATGGAGATCATATTCTGAAAACCCAGAGAGAGATGAATATACTTAGCACAAACGAAAGGCTTCTCGATCAAATGTGCTTACTTTATATGTAAAATAATTTCTTATTCTCTCTCTCCCCTTCAAGTGCAGCAGGCCACATCTAGGAATAGAAAGGAAACTTTACATCTCCTGCTTCCCACATCACTGGACTCTGAGGCAGAACACAGGACATGCTCCTTGGCTGACAGACAGATCTAAGGATGCATCACGCTCTTCGATGAACCAGGGCATGAGATTTCTGCAGTGGCAATCTGTCTGACAAAGCTAGCATTGATTCAAAGAAGGGCTTTACAGAATCAAGGGAAAAAAAGGGAGTGAAATTTTACATTTTAATTTTGTGTCTGGCTCTTACACTATGAAGAAGACAACTAAAGCCATCAGTTCGATCAACAGGTAGCATGAAAGTATTCTGAAGGAGAGAAGATGATTTTTAAGCATGGCATAAACCTTACTCAGTTATATTTAAATGGAGGATAGAGACCACCAAAAATGTATGTCTATCCTACTCTGGACAAAGAACTGATACTGAATTTACTCAGAGATATATAGAAAATGATAAAATTACCCGAAAAACATAAAAAGCTTGCATATCATTATTTTTCTCTAAAATGCCTCTTTGGTTCAGGCACATACAGAAGGATAAAGTCTAATTCACTATGGGATCTCCTGGAAAGCCTGTGGAAGTGTCTCATTTCAACAGGAGTAAATCTGGCTAAGAGCCAAAAAATTCAGTCTACTCCAATCCCAACTGGCAAATTAAAACCGACACTAAACAGCTTTTTGGGTAAGCAGCTGTCGTAACAATTTTTATTAATAAATTGATGAATAAAATTGCTTTGCTCCTACCTAAGCAAGGTTTTTTTAATCCTGAATCAACAACTCTCTTTCTCTCTCAGAAAAAAATACTTTCCACAGAAAGTCTTGCTATTTGTTATATAAATCTGAATCTTCATAATCCATCTATTTATCTCTATTGTCTTGTTAAGCAGGTGTACAGTACTAAGCACAATGACTTCTCATTAGATCCTGTAAATGCTACAACAACAAAAAGATAAAAATGCCACACAGTTTAAAAACAATCTGCTTCTTCAGTCCTTGCATTTCTTCTTTTCTTACATTTTGTGGTCTTGGGCATTCCTTTAATTTATCATCATGAGAGAATCTGTCAATAGAGAGAGCTATGAAAACAAGATAGGATTGGAGAAAAAATATATATAGATTTTTTTACCTTGGGTGATTAAATTCTCACTGACATTAACATATGACAACCTGTTAGAATGATTTGTAAGTCTTTACAGTTTTATAAATAGCTTTATCTCTTCATTCCACATGAGGAAAAAGGGAAGTATTATTTATTGTACCTTTCTACCATCACAGCATGGAATATTTCAAAGACTTATTTTAAGTTTTGTGGAAGTCTCTTGATATTAGAGGACTGCAGATACAAGATGATGAAACCTTCTTTATATCTTCTGTCCCCCTGCTGTACACGTTGTTACACAATATCTTGTAAAAGAACTAGCTCTAATCCACACAAAGGAATACTTTCCTTTTATTGTCACGAAGTTGTAAAGCTAAAGCAAGCTATCATAATTTCATTAAATCACGCTGAATTACTTAGAAATGCTGAGAATGACTTCTAATATGTAATGCTTGCTTTACAAATGGACTGAATATTTATAATATTTAGTTTACACGGTGTTATTTATTTTTTTAAAAATGACATATTTGGTTTTGTTTTCTTAGTAGAGCATAAGGCAAATTATATTAATTAGGCTATTTACATGATTTCCTAACTTGAAGCACTAAAAGTTGCCTTTAGCTAGCAAATAATTGGAATTACAATTGCTGGAGATTTCACAAGTTTTTTAATTATATCAAACTCCATCAAGCTCTGATAGGACATTAATAGTTAATTCCCTTCACTGCCAGTGTTTTTTCTCCCCACTAAATGCAGTGTATTCAAAACCATAAAACAGAAATATATGACAAGAAACAGTAATCTTCCAATTTTATTCCCCAGACTTCAGGTTTGCTGGTATATCCCTTTGGGAACATAATGAAAGAGCTTGTCTTTCATAAAGACATTGGAAATAGATTGTAGTCTAGAAGTTACCATAGGATTTTGGATAAGCAGCCAGTTTTGTTAGAAATAAAAGTGAAGTATGAAAAAATACAGAAAAGCTAACACAGCACAAATTTATTTTGGTACTGTAGAAAATTCTTGCCAACATGAATTTTGTTTTTTCTTTGCTTTTGAAAATCAGAGTGGAGGAAGAAACTCATTCATTCAACATTTCATTTCTAAAACAAAGGAAAACTCAATCAAATGCAACAGTTTCTATGACAAGAAGAGAACTGTAGACTACCTCTGATGAGGTGAGTGCAATCTAGGCTTATATCAGACTTGATTGTAATTCAGTAATCAGCATTACATACTTCTAATAAAGCTGTGAATAACCTTTCTTTTTCCAGTCTAGTAGTGTTACTCCAAGAACTTTAGGCAAAAGACACAAAGCACTATAAAGTTCTTCAGAGGCAGAAAATGATCCTAGTTCCAAATGATCACCATAATGAAAGAAAGGTATACACAGACATTACTCTTTCAAGCAAAATGCTCTATGATCTGAAAAGATTCTCCTGTGTCTACCTATTTCAAGCATTTAGCTATTTTTACAACAAACAGCAAATGCATACAAAATTTAAGTAGAAATAATTACCTTACTGCACTGAACAGAAGTGGCAGAGCAGGAAGTCAGTGTCACCATCCTTTCACTTATCAGAAAGTTCTGTAGGCTAAACACTCATAGACTGATTAAATATTTCACCATGTGGGCAGTTTTAAAGATTTTTTGCCTGTTTTTCATTGTTGGATTGTTTTCAGGTAATTCCAGCTCCTGAAAAGGACACAAATATGTAAAGGTTTCAGTTCGGTTGGAGGTGTGTTTTGCTAAAAGTTTTAGACTAAGTATCTAGCCAGCTCTAATAGCTGGGACAAAAACTGTGAAATGCAGGAGTTAAACACTAATGATCAAATACTAATGCTTGGAGTTATTTCTTGTTTTAGAACATCACAATCCTGATTCCTTTAAAGAGTTGCAAACAGAAATGCCCCTTCCTAAAGCATTATGTGAGTAATTATCTACTACTATATTTGCGTCTTCAGAAAATCCACAGTTCACAACCTTCAGTGTTCACCATCTCCCATTTTATATTTCCACCATTTATACACCACATCAGAACCTTTTTCTCACTCAAAACATCACACAATGCCCTGCCTAGTCCCCATGGTTTGTACTGATGATAGATGAGGAGAGAGCATAGAAGGAATAGTTGTTTTTTCTAAAAAAAGAAGGGCAGGGGAAGAGCTGTGGGTTAATTTTTGGTCAAAATGTTGTCTCTAGCAACATCAGAAAACAACATCCACCATTGGACATGAATATCTATGAACAATCTTTTAAAACCACTAGATTATGATGAATACAGAGAAATACACTTATGCAGTTAGTACTGAATGCTCAGAAGTTTTCTATTTCCTGGATGCCAGGAAGCTGTTTAAAGCTTGGCATTGGGCTGGACTAACTGTTTCATAAAATCCATGAGACATGAGAAAAATTGAGCAAAGCTCCAGTAAACATCTTAAAGATTTCTGCTTGGTGAACTGAAAATTCAGTTAACCTCTCAGGAGTTAGTGAGCAAAATTTGGAGATTAAATTCAATTATAGGGTGAAATGGGAATTTTTATTTCCTCTTCAAGTGGAAGTTGCAATACATTGTTGAAGATGAAACTGTTGTCAAAGCCTCCATTACAGTTTTGAAGAGAAAAATAACTGCTGAAGTTTTGAGTATTTGTTGCCCATTAATAATGCGAGTGGCTTAGAAGGAGTTAAAAAAACAGGCACCTATCTATGAGGTAGGTCATCAATTAAGGTAAGATACAAACCCAGGTATGTGAATGCACAGGAGCAAAACTCGTTTTAGCCCTCCAAGCCCACAGTAAATCCATACTTGTCCATTCAGATACAATAAATCTCATCTAAAGAGCAGAACTTCATTTTGAACTACATACTATAAAAATCTGAATGTTCTAAATATACACTGTTTATGACTTTGCTGCTGCTGCAGCAACATCGATGTTGTTTCTTTATCTTTGTCCTTTGACTTGCCTATTTTGTATCTCTGTCACTAACACAGTGTTAAGGAAAAGCTCTGCAAAGCAGTAGAGAGGCTAAAAGGGATTCATGGAAGAGAAATGACAACATAATCACTGCTAAGGATGAGTGTAAATGGGCATTTCAAATTCTATTGCCCAAACAGTGCAATGTGACAGAACTTTGAGACAGGTGCCTTAGAGACACTGGTGTTCAACTGAGACACCGTTCAACATGCATGTCTATGCCTGTAGGCTGTATAGCCCAGGCTGGCAGGATGAAGCACAGCCACGTTGCCCATGACAGACTCCAGACCCCAGCCGCTACTACTGTAAGACCAACCCTGGTGTGCTGTGAGTTCCAGCCCTACTTAACCTATCACCCAAAGTGCTAGGGAGGCAAAGGTGCCGAAAATATTGGTGCTTATCAAGCCTTTCAAGTTTAATGCCTTTCACAGCACTATGGGAGATGAAATAATTTGCTACAGATCTGTCAAACCTCAGCTTTTGACAAAAAATAATTAAAAAAAAAAATACTTTTTGAGGAAGGTGTTAAAAACAAACAAAAAAGCCTCCTAAACTCAACCTGTACTGTAATCAGAATCTCTAAAGTTCATTTCAGCCAATGATGGACTGAAGTTAAGGTTAGGAGTCAAGTAACCTGGTGTCCTCTTTTTGCCAATATTAAACCTGAAAGGTAGTTCATGCACGGCGCATACAGTTGCTCCTCTCATTAACATCCCCACAACGTTCCCTAGTGTTCAGACAAGGCCCTCACTTGAAAAATTATTTATGGCACACTGGTAACATGCGTGAGAAGAAGTAATTTTCTCTGCCTTGCAAATGGGAATGCTTACATACAAAAAAAGATGTATCATAAACTTTTAACACACCTGTAAACTCTCCATTCCAGGTACGCTCTACACGGACAGCACACAGCCAGGCACTGATGACCAAGCACCGTGTCACCAGGCAGCACACTGCCGGCACCCAACGGCACCACCACGGCATCAAAGGCACCTTGAGTCTCACAGGCTGTATTTTATCAGTACAGACACTCAAGCAGGGTAGCCCAATCTATAAAGCAAGGATGCAGCAGATTAAATCAGTGCAAAAGAGCCGAGCAGACACTGACCTCTGCCCCTCCGCCCGCACCCGGACCTCCAGCCTTCAGTGGCCACTGTGCCACAAGAACCGCAGGGCAGCCTGCTCCCGCCACCCCGCTCTCCTCCTTCCCACCACCCTGCACCTGGGCACTGGCTGCCAGCAAGCCCCTCTGCCCTGCCCCTGCCTGCAGGCATTATCTTCTAGAACCTTCCAGCAGCCCATGGCAGGGAGCGGAGCCAACTGCTGCCTTGGCTGCAACAGGTGAAGGAGCCAGTCAGCAGAAAGAAGCCGTCCCTCCCGGTCACAGCAGCTTCTCTGCTGAGGGCAGGAGTGCTCCTCGGGCTCGTAGTGCAGGGGTTGTGTTTAACCATGAAGTTGGCAGTAGGAGTCAGTGGGGTCAGTGAGGTCTCAATTATCCTGATTTTGCCCTGAAAGTGATGGATATCAAAGGAAAGTCTTCACTTTCCTGCGGCCCTTTGAAGATTTGTGCCCTTACTCTCAGCTTGAAGGGGGACGAATTGGCATAAACACTTGACCATTTGACTCCAGAAGGTTGATCAGTGGAAAGAAGAGACTTTTAACTCTGGGCAATTTGCTGTAGACATCAGCCATTTCTTACCCTACTGAGTTAATCAGTAATTTCTTTGTTTTTAAGGATTACAGACACTGATTAAAACAAAGCTCTGCTCTTTTTCTGACAGTCTCACTGCACACCATGGAAGTATTACCACAGAAGTATTTCTGTGAAACAGCATCCTCCCACAAGTTCAACCTCATTTAAATATCAAGGCAAGAGCCTGAAACGTGTGCCCAGCTTTTCACATCGTGCATGGAAGCATCTAACGCAGGGTATTTTAAAAAGGCTGAACAGAGAAAAATGAGGCCTGCTTTTCTTATTTCCAGCTCAAAACAGGATTATACAATACTGCTCATGTCTTAATCAGAGATTTTAAAAAAAGATATTTCAAATTATTGCATTATTTTATATTCTTTCCACTGGGAAATCAAAACTGACAATGATACCCTTGTTCACTCATCTACATGTTTCATCCTCATTAAGTGAACTGTGCTGTATTCTATGCATTAATCTTGCAGAAATTAGACTTTTGGGGAGATATGAACTTTGTTTCTCTTATCATTGGGAGGAAAATCAATGTATTTTCTGTTTTCATGCGTGCATGCAAAGAAGTTAAGCACTGGGCATTCTGATGCAATCATTCCACTATGAGCTGAAAGATTGAATTCAAGCTACTACTGATTTTGGTAAATAAAATTATGTAAATAAATAAAGAAAAACCCACTTTCGATAGACAATGCACCTATTGTAGGATCCCAGTGACCTAAAGTCATAAAAGTCACCAGCATCTTTGTAGATGTGACATCTCACTTTCAAAATTTTATCCTGAACAAGCTGACTTACAGTATGAAAAATTTTGAGAAACATTGCATTAAACTTTATGGATGCATTTCCACAAAACCACCACAAAGAAACTAGAGGAAAAACAGAGCCCCAGGTAAAGAGAACACCAAGAACTGTATTTGAATGATGGTAGCAAGAATAAGAAACTGTTCTAGTAGAGGCATCCGTAAAAGAACAGCTTAGTTGTCGGCTTTAGGAGGGAAAAATTTGGTGTACCTGAAACCTTCCCACTTTTACTAAAGAGTCTGTAAGTAACATGAAATAAGTCACCAAGTTTCTCTGTGCCTCAGGGCACATCTGGAAAACAAACATAGTATCTCACTACCACAACAAGAGTTTGTCAGGAAGGGGACAGATATTAAATGAGTGGGGCCAGACTCAGGGAGAGAGAAAAATAAGGAATGGACATGCCAAAAGAGAAAAATCCCAACTCTTTCTTAAGTCTTAAGTACAATAATTTATAACATGGGTAAGCAATAAAACATAGGGGAAAGAGTATATTGAACAGGGAGAGAAAGTTTATTTTGACTGGCATGCTCCTCCTGCTATAAGTCTGACTTGGCTAGAACTAGTCCTGCTATATTGTATTTTTTGCCCCTACTGCCAGTTCCTTCACTGATATAATGAAAGAGCTGCCATAGTTTGATACTTTGATATTGAGAGCAAGAAATAATGGCTGATACAAGCTAGCAGCTAGAAATATGTAAAATAAACATAACCTAAGCTACTGAAATCACAGATCCTTTTAAAGAAAAAGAGCTGTCTGACAACCAGAATTTAAACCCACATGCCATACAGCCCTAAACTAAAAGTTAGGTGGAATAACCAGGGTTTATGTTATTTTGAGAAGGTAATGGATTAGAAAGATACATTGTTTGAAATCAGTCCTCAGCTAAAGGAGTGACAATTCTTTGATAATGCCAGGATTGGTTTTGTAAGTGAAAAAACTTGCAAAAAGCTGGCTGGGTGCACTAGTAATCTTCAAAGCTTGATTGCTTTTTCTGATAGCTTTAGAAAATTAGTGGATGAAAGCATGTGTAATATATCTGGTCTGAGTAAAACACTTGATGTAGTGTCTTACAAAATCTCTACTTGCAAAATTAATTCAAATTGGCTTGGACATGGAGTACTGTCACTTGGATTTAAAAATGGCTGGCTGAGTGCAAATAAAGGGTAATGAAAAATGGCAATGTATCAAGTTGGTGGGAGGTGTCTGGTAGAGCTCTGCAGGGATCACTGTTTGGTCCTGTTTATTTAACATCTTCATTAACAATCTGGAAGAGGGAGTGAAGCTACATGTTAATTAAACTGACACATAATAATAAATCAGGAATTGCTTCTAATGCCAACAGGAATACTTCACAAAAACGCTGTGTACTACCAAGGTTTCAAGAAAGGTCAATAACAAAGACGTAGCTGGGATGTTATAATTGCATTCCACCTTTTAAATAAAAGAGTCCAAAATATACACTAAGTGAGAGTCAGAAGCCTATCTATTAATTTAGAGCACAATTGCACAGTGTATATAAACTAAAGTAACTGGAAACTTCCAGTGAAAGACGCACTTTCTTTTTCCCCTGACATTTGCAGTGCATTAGATTCGGTGGTAAAGACTGACTCAGCTCAGTTCACTAATCTGATAGAAAACTAGTATTTGGGGAAAGGGTTGTTAAATCAGTTTTCAGTTGTTTCTACACGTGATTGACTGCTAAATATAATGTAAAGGAGGAAAGAGAGGGACAAGAGGAATCGTGATAGAACTGCATTTCCAGTATCACTCACAGTTAAACTGGATTAGATGTAACGTAAACCACCCCTTTAAGTATAGTTCTGTAGTTTCATATGACAGCCAAAATTCCACATTTTAGACTGTTTACACAATGGCAAGAGAGTAGTTTACTGTTACAACATGCTGGATTCACTTTAATTATAAATACTTCTAAGAAATTCAAATAGATAAGTAAACATTAAGTTGCTCACTGAACAGCAATGCAGATTTATCAGACTACACTGAGTCACAAAAAAGAGTTCTCAAAAATAGGCTGGAATGGTAGGACTCAGTCAGAGGCACTTATTTCTGGTTTACAAACATACGTAATATAAAGACATCTTAAATAATGGTGTTACTACCTCCCTGCTTTGAATGATTTACAGCAGCTTTTGTAGACTGACCCTTGGGCTGCAGTACTGCACTGAATCATAAATGTAGACTCATTTTTAAAGGGCAGTTTGATGCTACTTCCTAAAAGGTAAGAAAAAGGAAGAGAAGTTTTAAGGTCTCCTTTACCACATACATTTTAAATTGTGCTGGGGACTTGTGAAGTCCCCAGAAAACGCGAGAATACTTTAAAGCAGTGAGAGTCTCATGGTCATAAAGAAATTTCCTACGTTAGCAGGAAAGGATTGTAAAACAATTAAGGAAAGGAAAGAAAAGCCTTGTGGTCCCTACACTAAATTTGTTGTCTTCTTGTCACAGCTTTTGGAGGGCAAAGCCCTACAGCCAGACAGGAATAGATAGACAAGCAACTCCATCTGTCCAATGGAACTCCTCTGCAGAATGGAGCTCTGAGAGATCCTGTGTCTCCATTGGATTGGATCTGTCATGCTTTCTGTTTAAAATGAACAGAAACCTGTCAGAGGAAGCTGACAACAGGACGCTCTCTTTTGATGTCACATCCATTAGGCAGGTAACTTTCTGTTCATGACCTAGGCACTGACCCATCGTTCAGATCAAACATGAATTGTCTGAAGCCAGAAGTTACACTGATGGAAATGAGAACAGAGAAACCCAAAATCATTTGCCAATATATAATAAAATATGAGGTATACATAAAAGCGTTCAATGTGCTTTAGCTGCAGTAGAGAGAAATTCTCTTGACAGCTGTTACATAATACACCTAAACCTCTCTTGCAAGGGTATGTAAATGTAAACCCCCAAATATATTAAAGGTTGTTTAGGTGTCACCTACTTTATCAATCTTCTCTCAACTAATTTATCCTCCATGGTCTCAATCTGAATGCTGCTATCCATTAATGGAACTAGGTTTGTTTAGTTTTATTTTTAATCCTATCTTTTTAAGGATTTCTTGTCTCTTGTTTGGTTGTTTGGGGTTTTTTTTGTGTGTGTTTTGTTGTTTTTTTTTAACTTCAGTAATTTGTGAAGCAGCTGCATTGGTCATGAACTACTTGCATTTTATTATACCTACAATGATTTTTAAACAGAAAGAATCTGCTCATGGGAACGCTAATCCTTCCATTATAGAAATAATTAAGCTCTTTTATTTGCAAGATGAAAATCTTTAGGGAACATATGAAAACTAGCAAAGAGCAATTTTTTTTTTTGAACAGGAAAAATGATGATATAAACAGACCTGCTAGTGTCTATTAAACTGTGGCATATGGAAAGGCATACAAACACTTACATAAATCTTTCTCAGTAGTTCTTCCAGTTGGCTCCGGAAAAAAAGTATATATTCTACGGAACTTTTTTAACCAAAAGACAATGGCAAGTTCTCACGAGATCTTTTCTAAGTCTTTGCAATATTAATACACTTCCAGTCTTTCAGGATAAATGTTAACATAATATTGTTATTCTATCTATCTAGTCTGTAATTATCTATAGACTGTACTAGTTTGCAAATCACACTCTTCTCTGATTAAAAAAAGCTACTTCATTAGATTTTTATTTATTTTCTTAAGTTGTTGTTGCAATGGTTGCATTTTATATGTAGCAACTTCTGTTCCTAACCCTCCTAGATTATTTGGTTCTATATACTGCACTGTATTTACACGTGTAAGATCTAGCACATAACCACTCAAATATTATTGAAAACTTCATGACTTAAAATTGCCATCTTACCACCAATTTTGGTTCATAAGACATAGAGGAATGCAGGAATATTCCTTGACTAGTCATGCCTGGTGAGGATGCTACAGGGGGACGGGAACAGCTGAGGTAACTGAGTTGTGAGGGAGGATTGTTAGGAGGACAAACACCAGGAAACCATGAGAAAGCAGACTTCATTTTTTTCTCCTGCTCACCAGACAAGTTGCTTTATGCGTGTCTGATCTGAGGCAGGCAGCAGTGTCCTGGTCTCGTGTTAAACCTGATGGAGCCCTGCTGTGTGAGAGGAGGCCAAACACTTGCCCACCCATGCGAAGTAGCGAATGAATTCCTTATTTTAATTTGCACATGCAGCTTTTGCTTTACCTTTTAAACTGTCTTTATCTCCACCCATGAGTTTTCTCACTTTTATCCTTCTGATGCTCTCCTCTATTCCACTCTGGAGAAGTGATTTAGTGGCTGTGGTGCTTAGCTGCCTGCTGTGGTTAGGCTGTGACAGGCAGGAAGGGAAGGAAGAGCTGGCCACTTACAACAGGATTATCTATACAGGGAGAAAAAATGAAGCAAGCCCAGGGAAAAGGAACAGGGAATAGAAGATGATGTCATTGATTAATAACAACAAAGAAATTAAGTTGCTCAGGGACCTAGGTCAGTTTTTACAGTGGGAGGGCTGTTCAGAGGGATCTGTACTGTATCCTATATTCAGAAATGAACTGGAAATAAAACTTTACTAAGTTATGAGGTTTTCTGTCATTTCTAATCTATTGATGTTAATGTAGATGAGCTTTTATTGAAAGTTTGAGAAAGTAGCAATAATACAGCAAATAAAATATGATGCTGATAGATATAAAAACAGTGCACAAAAAGAAAGAATTCTCAATTTGCATCTACAGTGTTGGGCTCCAATCAAGCTGTTACCACTTAGAACTATGTTGCTGGAATTACGGTAGACAATTCTATGAAAACCTCAGCTCAGTGGCAAACACAAAGCAAATGAATGTTAACTGTTGTTGAGAAATGAATAGAGAACAAACCTGAAAACATCATTGTTTTAGCACAGAAATCCAATATATGCTTTTGAATCCTTTGTGCATTACAGGTCATTCATATAGTCAAAGCAGAATAGTAAACCAGTAAAAGTAGTAGTATAAAAAAGTGAAAACATCTAGAATTATTTCCATATGGCTAAATTGACGAGGTGTCTTTTTGGTGAACAAAAAGACCGCTATGTTTTTTTCAAGGACGTAGAAGTCACAACTGGCATGGAGTCAGTGAATAGGGAGATATATTTCACCATCTTTTGGAATACAAGAATTAGAAGGCATCAAACAAAAGCAACTGTTCAAAACGGGCAAAAAGAGGAAATTCTTAATATAGCATGTAGCTCTTAATATAACACATAGTTGAAAGATGAGACATTGTTTCTAGATTCAGTGACCACTGGAACAATGGGGTTTACCAACTGATTAGAAGAGAATGTCAAACAAAAATCTACCAGCACTGTGAAACAGAGATGCTCCTTTGATAAAGATTGCTAGAAGATGATTAGAGTACCACCATATACTGTTATCAGTAAATATATTTCTCCACATACTTGCTACTGGCCACTGCTTGGGGGTTAAACAGACCTTTGTTCTAGATACTAGATAACCCAGCTAGATACTGGGTTAGATAGCCCTTGTTCTTGTAATGAAATATTAATATTATATAGGGTTGGGGTTTTATATTTCCTTGTTATGTGCATACGTCACCGGTGAAATATTTTAAACTGTTAAACATTTAAACACAAAAAAGAAAAAAAATATCTATTCAGTAAACAAGTACAACAGCACTGGAAACTTTGTGACAGTATTTTCTGGCAGCACAACCTGTATTTTTTCCTGTCCTGGTTAAAAACTAGAGAGGACCAAAGATTAATTAAAATAGTATAAGCTTTTTAAAAAAGCTCTACTTAATTCTGGGTTTACCTTTTTTTTCTGAATTAGAGCAATGACAGAGTTCCAGATGTGAGGTTGCAGGTCATGGCAGTTAACACACAATTCTGCTATTATTTTTGTAAGAGTTTGTTTGTATTATAACCTACAGAGCATCCAACATCACATTTAACACATGCTTATTAAATATAATTATTTAATCTATATGTAAGTCAGCCTTGTATTCAGATGTTGATTTGGTTGTTGGAAATCAAGTTAAACTTCAGCTTCCAGCTGAGTTATAAACTAAGAAAAAATAGGATACGACTCTACAAACACTGACCAGCTTCTAATCCTTTCACAGGAAGGATTCACCAGTTCCTGTGAAGTTTGTGTGTCAAACACACAAACAGTGTGTTTGAGCTGTTGCATTCTGCTTTTGCAGTTCCATTTATAATCTATTTACAAGCTGAAAACATAAAAAGGAATGAGAAGGAGTATTTCAGAAACCACATTTTGAGAATATAATTTTGCATGATATTGAAACAGCTGTAGGTGATTATAATAGACTAGTTTGAGAAAGTTATCTTGTCAGATACACAGACTGCTTTTATACTTCTCTTTATTTCTTATGTGCCAGAGTTCAACAGAAATAATCAGATGATGACAAATTATCCAACTAGAAAAATTAACAGGTCAAATTAGTCCTTTGGTGACCTATTGCCAAGAATCAAGGCCTCCAGTCAGCCTTAGGGATACAGGAATCTTGATGCCCACACAGTGCATGCAGAACAAGGATAAATTACTTTTAATAAAGACTAAGAGCCTAGCAGAATCCTGCGGAGCACCATATGCAGGAGAGTAGGGACAGAAGTACTAAGATACTGAAGACACAGGTCTGCTATCCTAAGGCAGATGTGCCTTCATCTGTGTAACAATAGGGCTGGTGTGGCTTTTGAGGATGCCCTCAGAGGTGTTTTGGTAGTTTTGTTTGTTTGTTTTATGAGCACCATCATATGGATGGTGAACATCCTGATGAGCATATGGATGATCTACAGCAAACCTGAAGTTATATCTAAAATGAATCTGTGGCATGAAACTTTAGAGGTGATCTGTCTTACAGCATACAACTATTTGTGATACTTGCCAGTTTGGGGAAAAGTAAATGATAAGCAATCAGACAAGATCAGTGCTTTTGTTGAGGAGCGACTTGCAGCAAGCTTTTCTGTGCCTTAACTGACTTCCAAGGCACAAAGTCTGATTCTATCAGATTTAAGTGCAGATGAGACCTTCAAAGGGATAGCTATAGAAATGATAGCAGCTACTCTTGATTTCCATCATGAGCAAAACGCTGTCCCGACTGTTATACAGAGTACTTCCTCAACACTGACATAACTCAAGAAGAAGAAATAAAATATCCTAGAGTTCTTTCTATTCCTTTAATATTCAACGATAGCCCTGTAGACATCCTATGCAGTTCTTGAGAAGTATACTCTGAGGAAATGACTGAATTCTAATAGTCAGCATATGAGACAGGCTTTCACAAAAGATCATTATCTTACCAGCCAGAATATTCAAACAATTCATGGCAAACTAATGCAATTTGTGCTGCTATCTTCAGTGTTATGGTATGTCAATCTGTGAAAGCAGCTACCAGTGATACCTGCAATGCCCTGGAGCAAATGTGCCTGAATGTGGAGTTTCCAAGGTACCATAAGAAGAAACTGTGATGTTTGATCTGATTAAAATATGTTCTAATAAACAGTAAACCGGAAGAAACTGGCACAGAACAACAGTCTAGTGTAAAACCAAAACCCATTAGCTTTAGGCACAATTCAGTATCAAACAGTACCCAACAGGCAAGGGGTTGGCAATCTTAAATTAGCAGGAATAGTCTTTTTCATAGAGTACCTCACTGCCCTTGCTAAATACATACCCGATGAGGAAAAAGACACCTCTTCCAAATCCTTATGGACAGTACATACTTCAAAATCATGTAATTTTGCATTCTCCTGAACAGACAACCCTCACTTCTCTGTAGTTTTTGTTGTTGGGTTTTGGGGGGGGTTGTTGTTGGTTTTTTTTGTGGGGTGCAGATTCCCAAAGAAAAGCTGAACTCATCCATTCTTCCCCACACCTAAAGAAAGATGGATTTGACTGAGAGGTTCAACTCTTCAGTTCGTAGAGTCTATACATGCTGCTTAGCAGTCATAGTACTGTCTGGCTCATTAAAGTAATTGCTAAAAACAGTCAAAGTTTTATATAACCAAAATCTATTTAAAAGAAGCCTTTTTTTAAAAAAAAAAAGTAAAGCTGAATAGAATATCTCTCTGAATATTTACCTTCCCTTCCTTTCAGTCTCTGAAGCTGCACTTGAAATGCAGCAAACAGTCATCTTGTATTCCTGCTGCTGAGGTCAAACAGCTTCTCCATGAAATTCTGCATGATGCAAACCCAATTAGTAAGAGTGGCATATTATTTTTGTAATCATTAATACAGACTAAAACTGACTGTCAGATATGAAAGAGGACAGTAATTTGTATATTTAAATATATATGGTGGCTAAACAGGGGATAATTTAGTTGCATAAGAATTTAATTTAGTATCTAGACTTTCTGGAATCACAGGCTCTAAAGCAGATGTAATCCACTCACCTTTTTATCTACCTGAATTTAACAGGTTGTTTACTATTATTATGCAGTTTACTGTGATGGAAAATAATATCAGGGAGCTTTAAAAAAAACTACAGGTATGCCACACGTATATCACAAGATCCTATTTATTGTCATACCTTTTTGGTATTGATTATTTTACTATAATTTTGTCTGCATTTCAAGGAGTACTGCACATTGTACCTGTTGCCAGTGTTGTGATGCTCATTTTCCCCTTAATTTCTAGTGTGTGGCATGAACAAGTTGCTGCCATCCTTGCCATCCCATGTCATTCTTCTTATACAGCCAAGAAGTAATTCCATATGTCTTTTTCCTTTACATATTCTTAAAAAGACATTTCTCCCACTGAGCATTCTTTTAATCTTCCATCTTAATCTCAGCATAGCTTAGTACTGGGTCCATTCTTAATGTTTGTCACAGATAATTTTTGGTAATTTGATCAAGGATGCTACTTGATTAGAGAACAATTTTATTCAAAGCGTAAAGCAGAAAAAAGATCACTATAATTGTGTCCAAATGTTGTCATAAAATCAGGTGCACATGCACACAATAATGAAAATATTCAAAAATTCTGCCCTATTGTGACTTTCTGTGTGAGGATCATTACATCATACAAATGAATCCTGAAGTTTTTCTCCTGATTCTTAAAGAAAAGTTGAATTCTAAAGATTTTATAGGTATCTGCTGTTTATAAACTCATGCAAATGTTTTCTGTATTTTAGACAGCATTACATAAAGAAAAACTAACCAATATTTAACCAGAAAAAGAGGTGAAATTTGAGTTGGATGTAATATTGGTACAAGCATGTATTTCACCCTGTTATGCACAATTCCTGGTGAGCATTCTTGGAATGTTAGTCAACAGAAATTAAATACATTTTCATCATATGATGATATGAATTAAGATCTTTGTCAGGTAAACAGGTCACCACTGCATCCTTTCTGCCTGGAGTGTTTTGCAGAAGTCTAAATACAAGATTTGGAAACATCATAATTGCAGGAGGAAGAGGCAAATAAAAGGAAGCTCAAGGAGAGCTTGCATGTCAGTTAAATGACTGCTGTTTAATTTTTTGTCTGTGTTACTGGTTAAGTAGCATCTGCTAAATGTGAAATTGAGAATTTTGGTCATAGCAATTAATATTCTGAATGAAATGTGTGCACAGAAGCAGTACTTTATATTGTGCTGCCTGCAGGCATGTAGGCATGAGCATGAAGGAAAAAGGTGAATTGATTTGGAATTCCCTATCACTATGGAAAAAAATAGTTTGTTCCTGCATAGCTGCTGCCTAACTGGTATTTTGCTAACGTCAAAACTTTGTAGAAAATCAAGACGTTCCAGTCATGAATGAACATCCAGATGAGCCATTACACTTGTGCACTGAGAATCAGCACTCTCACTTAACTAGTCTTACCACACCCATGTAAACAAGGCGTAACAAATCTTTGATCTGAGGGCAGGAACAGGCGTAAATTACTCTGGTTTAAGGGAATCAATTTCGGGAGGGTGTGTTGTTGCTGTTAAAAAAGAAAGCATAACATAAGAAAGTTACATAGTTGCTGAAATACTGCTGGTAATTGTGGGGATTTGCCTTAGTAAAACAGAAGGAAGCACACCTGCCCTTAGATTTATTTATTTGGGGGTTTTGTTTTGGTTTTTCACATGGCAGCAGGTGTAACATTTATTGTCAGTTAAGCATCTCCCCTCAGAAGTCCAGAGTCAGGAAAGCAATGAAGCATTTGCGTGCAGCTCTAAGTCAGACGGAGGCCGCAGCCTGCAGGCACGCATTGCTGTGGTTTGGGATCAGACAGTTCTGTGCCTTGCCAGTGCCAATGCTTCCACCCTCGGTGAATCAGCCGTTAGAAGCCCCTACACTCCCTTAGTGATGGAGGCCACTTTGGCCCTTCAGTAGGTCTCTGAATCAGCGTTGGCATCAAGGGCTCAGCTGTTAAGCACTGCGCTCCCCCAAGTTGGACATGCCACAGCAGTCTCCAGTACTGGGCTTTATCACCGTGTGTGACGTAAGATTTCTTAAGCATTGTGAAATTCTGCAATGTCCATAGAATTCGCAAGAGAAAATTAGTGTTGAGTCCAACTTTTCCCATGTGCTGGGTCCAAATGGAAAGGAAAAGACAAAAAGAGCATGCCAAGTATTACTGTTGTCACTGTGGACTTTGTTATTTTTGGACTTAAAGTGGTTTCAATGAAGAGAACGTCCCTGCCTAACAGCATAGATATGCTGACTCCCATACTGACTCCCATCTAGCACAGTGGTGTCAACATACGTACTCCATGAAAGTTAATTCTGAAAAGACCCATGCGCAACAGGAACAGAGTAGTGGAGTGCTTCTCTATGTAATCAGACCTCAGTACAGACCTTCATGCAACAAAGACATCACAGAACTAAGTATTTACCTCAGGACTGTTGCATTTGTTGCTATTATTTTGCACATTGGGTTTATTTTTTCTTTGCACTTTATTTCTTCTGTGCCTTTAGGTAATGAATAATTACTTAAAAGCACCTTATATTCTTAATTCTGAATTGATAAGCAGTATAAAAGTGTACCATTGCCTCAAGTTTTCAATTCTCTTATAATTCATTTGAATGGCCCCTGTGCTTTCCCGCTTTTCAGAATTTATGGACTTGGCCTCATTGACTAGCTTTAAAGAATGTAGTACTTTATAAGTTAATGTCCCTACATAAAAGAGATATGAAACAAAATGATCTGCCCCAAATCAATATACGTTCCATATATTAAATATATAGAAAGATATTGAAAGTGTTATCAAATGGGGAAGTTACTTAAAAATGAAAAAACTTATATGATAGCCAAGTACTAAAAGAGCAAGGAGAAACTTAAACCTACATTAAAGCTCACAGTAAAAGGACAATGGGAGAAAAGCTTGGACTGTATTTGGTCAAATTATACACGTTGGATAAAAAAAACACCTTTTATGACTACCTTCGAGAACAGAAAATATCATGAATGCTAAATACAATAAAATATTGCTAAGTGTCCTCAATTTTTTTCTGCAGTTGTCATCCCTGAAACTCACATCCTGCTGTAATATCTAGGCATTTGAACTGGAAATTGTACTCTTAACATGAAATAAGGTACTATACTATCACCTGGGCCTTTGAATTGGTAAACGGGAGCATAAAACCATTTAGACTTATGAATCAGGTTTATGAACAATGACAGAAATTAAAGTAAATAGAATTTTCATTAGGAGAGGGTTGAGTAATGAGTAGTATGAAGAGTAGCCTAAAGCCACTCAGTATACAACAGTGTCTTTCCTACACCACCAAGTTTTTATTAAATTCCTTGCTTATAAATGTCAGATTAGCATGCAAATCCTAACATTTAGATGAGCAACGCAATTTATCTTTTAATTTTTGTGCCCTGAAAACTCCCAAGATAATCTTTTTAAATTAACTGCAAATACAAAAAGTTATTTCAGGAAGCGCAGAGAAGACAGCATTTCTACACCATTTTGTGAGAAAAGGTATTAAAACACTTTCACAGTTTTAATCCACTGGTAAAATATTTAACAAAAATTAAGCTGCAGGTTCCTACTACAATGGTCTTCTAAAGAAAACCAGAAACCGAGTGGAATTCCTCTGTAAGACAGCTGCTGCAAGAATTCGTGGAATTGGTATGTACAACCTTAGAATTTTTTAACTGCCATAAGGAAGATCTAAAATAATAGCAGTGTCACAATTTTAAGAATTATGCTTTGCTTGTCTGAAAATTTTAGAATCACTTCTTTTAGGTAAATATCTACGTCGGAGTTACAATGGAAGTTCAGCCCAGCTGTTGAGTTTTTAAATGGTTCAGAAGTACTCTTATAAAAATGCATCTCCAATTGCCTTGTCTGCTCAGTAGACTGAACTGCAGTTATTATTTTGGACTAAGAAATATTGCAAGCTGCTTGGAAAAATTAAGAGTTTGATAAATAAAGAAGATACAAGTACACTGTCTAACCTTGATAAACGTGATTAATAAGAAAAATATTAGCAAATGTGAACATAGGAAT
Organism: Falco naumanni; assembly: GCF_017639655.2. Lineage (NCBI taxonomy): Eukaryota > Metazoa > Chordata > Aves > Falconiformes > Falconidae > Falco > Falco naumanni. The sequence continues at coordinate 17,256,463 of NC_054067.1, forward strand.
TTTTTCCTCCTCTTTAAATTAGAAATTCAAATCTTTTTCTGGAAAAATTGTGTATTTTGATTGATGAAAATGCTTTTTCAAGATAATTATCTCAAACCCTCTTAAATAGCAATTAACAAATAAAAATAATGTTTAAAAGCAGATTCAAAATATGATTTAAATTGTTTTTAAGGGGAATTGCTAAGCTATTAAATTTCTGAGTCTGAATAAGTTGCTGGTTTGTTATTTGACTCTCATTTGCTTATTGCTAACATAAATGATAGACTGAAATATCTTTTAAATCTATTGTGCTGCCTTTTTATCAAAGTACATGGAAAACCATTACATTTATTCTTGGCTATAATTCAGAATAGGAGGATAAATTTTCAAAAATTACAGGTTTGACTCTTATTTTCTTTTTCCCCTCAAGCTTATTTTAATCAGTTTTAATCTATTTGATTGATAGTATAACCGAGAAGATGTAAATAATATTATTTTAAGAAGAAATTCAGCCTCTCAGTCTTCTTTAACAAGAAAATTTGTCTTCTGTGGAAATAGCAAATATTTTAATTCTTACCAAGGAAGTGACTTGGAGTGAAAAAAAAAGTCAGGTAACTAAAAGCCTGAGGTTCAATAAAATTACTATGTTTGAAACACCCACAAAATCAGGAAACGTTAGTGCTATGATCATGGATTCAATTAAAATAGCATATATAATTAAGCATATAGCTGAATGTAATGTAGGAATAACACAGAAACAGTTTTTGACTTAGCATTCCAGAGAAACAGAGAGATGCAAAGTCTTATTTATTCTAAAAATCTCTGGCTGTGAGAAAGCACCACTTTTCTGTTTTCACCTGTGGACTAGAAGATTGATTCATTTTGTATGAGGGGATAAACTTAAGGAGCTGAGGATGTGAAAATGTAACATTCACAAAACTTTAATTTGATAAAGTCCTTAGTTTATCTTTCTATGGCAGAATGATAAGAAAAATAAGAAACATAGCCCAGCAGGGTACAGGTCAATGAATTCATTCTTGCAATGGGAATAAGAAACATGAGTTTGTTCATAAAGTATATGCCTTCCCCAAGGAATAATAAATACTAATAAATTCTTTGGTCTGAGAATTTCATTAGAGAATGAAGGTTGCGTTTATCTGAGGAATACATAGCTGGGAAAGAAAGCATGAAAACTTTTATATCCATAGCAAATGACCAGGAGGGAATCATGGCCAGAAGAATAATAATTAAGAAAAGGTGGATTTAAGACAAAGAATTTCCAGAAAGAAAGTTAATATTTGTATTAATATTGAAACAGTAAATTCATTTTCAGGGATTCTGAAGTAGCAATTAATTTAATATTAATGAAAGCAATATACAAGAAAGAGGAAATATGTAATGACAAATGGAAATAGCAAAAACATTTTAGCCACAAAGTTCAAATCGGCAGACATTAGGTCACAGAGAAAAAGGAAGATTCTACCCAATGAAAACATGTCTGTGGAAGTATGGGAATTCAGATTATTGTGACTTTCCAAACAAAAATCCTGTATAGATATTCCCAGCAGGAGTAATTTCATGTCCTTCTATAGGAAGCTGCATTTGTAACTGCTAATTTTGAATGACAGTTTTGGACTGATCTTATTAAAATCTCTATGTTTTTAAAATAAAAAAATTATATTGAACATAAACAATTTTTTAATCGTTTAAAAATATGAATTTAAATGTTAATATGCATTTAAAATGTTGCCACTGATATGGTCAACAGTATGGATGTTCCATGACACATACTTATCAGTGCACTGATAAGTGTTTCTTAGAACGCTGAGTACCACCTTATCGAGGAGAACAGTTGTCCCTTCTAAAGATGCATGTGAACTAACTTAGCTGCCCTGTGTGTCTTACACAGGCATTCGTGGACTGCCTCATCCACAGTGCAAGTTCTAAGGATATGATAAAGGGAAGGTGAAAATTAAATTCCTAAACTTTGCCCAACGTTTGCAGCTGATCAATAATTTGCCTTGAAACTTTTGGTATACCAGGCGAGTTTGAGCTCAGTTCTAGGCTCACATACAAAGCCCCTGTGATAGCTGTCCTACATTTTGTCTAAATGCAGCTTGGCTATAGGAGCAATGGAGGGGGTTTTGCCCTGGATAGTTTCATTTGTATAGTTCCCAACATGCAGCAGTAAAATATTCCACAGAAGTTACTTTGGTCCTAAACTAGCAATGGAAGCTTATTACATCTTACTGTTTAAAAAAAAAAGAAAAAAAAAAAAGGCACCAGAGTTTCATAAAAATGACAAATTAGTGTTATTTAGTATACATTGTTTACTGTGTTGCAATATTAACAGAATGGTAACAGTTTTGTGTTTAACAACTGGAAAAAGTGACTGACACCTTAAAATCATACAGACTGTTCATTCGTTTATAGAAAATGGATTCAATTATATGATCTAGGAGTCAAAAAGATTATTGCTCTAACAATGATCTTATATCATCCATAATTGCTAAATCAGTATCATGCTTATATTTTTTAAAAAAGGCTTACAGTAATTCAATAAATGAAACTAAAATATTAACATTATTTATCAAGTGATTAAACTATATTCTAATAATTGGTTGTAAGTCAAATATATTCTTTCTCCTTGCACTAAAACACATTTTACAGACTCCTTTTTTAGAGCATCTATACTCTAACCTGTTCCCAGGCTATTACTTAATCAAAAAATACAAGTATAATCAAGGGGATTCTATTCAGCTACCAAAATCTCAAGGAAATAAATAAATAAAGGAATGAAAATAAACTGTCTGGGAAAACCTGGAAACCAGCCTTTGAATGTACAATTGAAGAAACTGTAGACATCAGTTATTACTCCATAGTGAAGCTTGACAAATATCAACAAACACTATTTGAATTTGCATCCAAATACTCAGTCCTAAGAAGTATTAGAACTGTTTGGTCAAAGGATATAAGCAGTGTTATACTATTTACATGGCTGAAGAACAAGAGGCAACATCTCAATTCTATAGTAGAATGCATCTGTTTTCTATTCCACATTTATCATAATGGATCATTATTTACAAAGGATTATATAATCCCAATCTCATTTTCTATTTTTTTCCCTTATAGTAAAATTTTTTAACATTACTTCAACAAATTACCTCAACAAAAAAGCAGAAAGAAGGGTGAGTAAATTCTGGGTTTGTTACCACATGCTTTCTGGAAGAGTCTGATTTCAACAAATCTGTCTTTAGTGTTTGGGACTGCATGTTCCCTCAGCAGTGCACCAGCAATGACAGACATTTGCATTCTACCTGAAGGAATATGCAGCACTTGAACTGTCTTCAAAATATTATTTCTGAAATGCCCAATATCCAAGAGGCAAACTTTTTTCTAAGGTATGTGGTAACATCTCTGGATCTAAAGTAATAGGAAAAAAGAGGCAAAACAGATACATATTTTCTCATGTCCATTGCTACCTCCATTACTCCATAGTCAGAAATTCTGATTATTCTCTTATTCCGTACAATCTTACTGGCCCACAGAAGCTTCACAGCTTATTAGTAGGTTCAGTGTTGCTCAAGCAGCTAGACTTTCACATATGCCAAATGCTTTGGAAAGAAAATTGTGAAGATGTTTTTCTCTCACTAAGGCAAACTTTGACATAATGTCTCAAGTAAATTAAGGCTGCCACCATCTTTTTATTACTTAGTGTACGTAACCATATAAAGCAAACCAAGCTTGTCTTTAAACCACTTAGAAGAAAGGCAGCCTGAGGTATTAGGAAACAGAAGGGACCCTTTTAGCTGTAAATACGTTATAAAGGAAAAAACAGAAAAAACAGTGGAAGGTATGATTTGGCTTTACAGCTGTGATTTTAAAAAGGATCTTGTTTTCACGTATGTGAAGTACCTTCTTACGCTTTATTTGTGTTCGTGCTACTAAAAGGTGATGGCACGTAGGTCTTCGTTTTCCAGTTGGCCTCTCTTTTGACTCTGTCTTAGGGGCAGGAGGAAGCAAAGAGGTTATATTAAACTTCTTTAAACTCTCTTGTTGTACTAGTGATTACTGTATCTTGCTTGATGATTCAGTTTTAAATAAAGCTTTCTAGCGAGGACATTAATAGTCCGCAGTCTGGTACAGCAAGCAATCTAATTGAAGTTGAATGAACAAAACAGAAAAAGGTCAGAATCACTCGGTTTCCAGTACATCAATCCTTTCTTGCTGCTTGAGAAATAAAACAATTCCAAGCCACAGACTTCACAATAAAAAGAATCAAAATCCTCAAAAACAAAGACAATTAATGACAGAAAACTGTCCTCCAGAAGAGGCTTGTCTACATGAATACCAGGCTTCCGTTTTGTAAATATATGAATTATTACGTGAACTCCCAAAAAATCGTATAGCTTTCAAGAAATAAATCCATTCTGTGAGATGGTTTTGTACATTTCAGTCAATTAGGTTTTGTCAGTACCAAAAAAACCCAACATTAAAATAAAATTTTGAAGCTGGAGAGATTTCAGAGTGGCGTACTTCAGCTTACAACTGCTTCTCTTATACAGCCACACTTGACTGGGATCCACACTCTCTAAAGGAAATTCTGAAAAGAATACCATAAGTTTAATTGCTTTCCTGTTTTTCCCCCTCATCTCACACACAAAGGAAGAAGGTCAAATAGTACCTTTTAATGAGTGGAGTATCTCTTGATATACATCTATAACTTACAAGAACTGAAATAACTCTGAGTAAAGGTATAAAGTGTTGCCTGATTGCAAATAGTGATGAAAATCCACCGTGGGTGGAATTCCACTGGTCAGTTGACCTTTTACTTCAGAAGATCTCTACATTCGTCTGAGCTTGTCTAGAAGACACACCTAAACTAGTAGGACTGGAAGGACTTCTCATATCTAATGTTTTGACCTCACCTTGCAAAACAGTTCAAAAAGCGAGAATGTGTCACTTCTTCAACTTTTGTACCATTAAAAAAAAACAACAAACCAAAAAAACCCTGAAGCCAGTATCTGGAGCTTGCAACTGTGTTATGCTGGGGAATTTCTAAAGATCATACAGAGCTAAGATTTAAAAAATTGCAATTAATGACATGAAGATGCACTTACATTTCAGCTGACGTTTTCATACATGATTTATACTTTGCCCACTAGTCAGATGATGGATCAGTCAAACCATCTTAGCCTGAAGCACAAAAAAGTGGAAAAGATGTATGTCCTCTGGCTTAGAGCTTTCCCTGGGGAGACTTTGCAAGTGTTTTCTACCCTCTTAACAAAAAGTAAAGGGGGGTGGGGTGGGGTGCGGGGAAGCTTATATAAAGACAGAATTTTAAAAAAATCACTTGAAAGAGAAACTTCTCAATGTTTCTAATTTTTTTTTGTAACCTTAGTGAAAGAATCATATTTAAAATAAAGGCACTAGAACTCAGAATTGAGGCAAACAGCAGTTTTACCTCTAAATATGAACACCAGTCTGCTATGATAGGATTATTTAAATGCTGTATTTATGATCTTGTTTGATTTTTTTTTTTTTTTTTTTTTTGACTGTAAGGTATTGATTTGAAAATAGAAGAAAATAGAAGAAAATCTAGCTTGGCTTTGGTACGAAAATACAGTGGTTGAAGTCTGGCACCAACAAACCTCAGCATGACCTGCTGAAATTACCAAAAAAAGAAAAAGGACTTGGGGGAAAAAAATAATAATGATTTAGAGAGAAAGAAGTCACATTAGCACAAAACTTTCTTTTATTCCCCCTGGGAATAAAGTTTTCTAAACTTACATACTGCAAAACAGAAGTCATGCCAAGTAAGGTCATTTACTTAGGTTAGAGGAGACAAATAGTTTTCATCCTAACAAGCATTCACATGTACTCCTGTTTGCTGAATATCAAAGCATCCAGCAGAGAATGTCAGGAAGGGACAAAGCTGATTGTCTCCTATAAGAGTGCCTGTAGTGAAAAGCCGTGCAAATTTCAGCTAAAAACTTCTGGCATGGTAACGCTTCTAACAACACACATCCAATCCAAAACTCAGACCTATTAAATCAAGAGAGTGGAAAATATTCACATCTATTGTTGGAAGGAATACTGTGAAGAGCTATTCTGCATAACCAATGGCTATCAAAGTGACATGGAGAAGAACTGATTGAACCAGAAACTTTTTCCCATTTAGATCAAAGCTAAAAACAGCAGTATAAAAATAATAAAAAAAGGAAAAAAAAAAAAAAACCCTTAATGCAATGGACAACATACCAACAGAACTGCTAAAAGCATCAAATAAAAATCAATCTGTGTTTTCCACAGAACCTCTAAGAGTCTGGATCCATAAAGCAAAGCATTAATATCATGCAATTTTTGGTGCAAAGATATGTTATGCTCTTTTGTTATAAAAGGCTTCTATGACATCTGCTAGAGTAAAAAGAAATGCATAGGGAAGGAATCTGCAGTTCTGTCAAAAACACGCAGTGAAGTTAGTCTGTGTTAGAATGAGCAAACAGGGAAAAGATCTTCATTACCAGATGAGTTCATTTAGATTCATTTTTTATGTGATGTAACTTTAATTAGAAAGAATTTTATGTAATTAATTTAAAGATCGACTATACAGGAGCAAGATTGTTTTGGACTTATATCAAATGCAGATTTAGCTTCTTCCTCATATCTTTGGGGATTTCGAAATTTTAAACCAGTCTGAAATTTCCTTAGAAGTCTTTAAGTGTATTTTGGTAACATTATTAATAGAGTGTCTCTAATTACTGGGTGCTTTCAGTGTAATTATGGAAACGTTCCTGGTACACAGTATTAATTTATTCCAGTACTTATAAGTTTGTGCACTGATGTATAACACATTCTAAGGCTATCTACAAATGCAGCCAGAAGTGGGCTGAAAACATGTGTGTTTTACAGAGAGAAAGAAAAACTGTGAAGAGGTTTAACTGCATGCTTTTTCCGACTTAAAAAACAATACCCAGTCTATGCAATTACTGTGTTTATTTGTACAATAGTCACCATTAAACCTTCCTAACCTTCCCAGTATCTACTGTTGGAAGATGTGGCAAATATTCATCTCTCTTTAATGATAAGTAGAATCTAGCAATAGTACAGTACTGTACTAGTTCCCGTAGAGATGTGGGAAATACTTTTTTATCAATTATGAATTTTATATAAGTATAAATAGCTGGTTTTAGGTTAGGGTAGCCTTTCCCTCTAGCTATTATCTAAAGCTTTACTATTTCTTATTCCCAGAGGCAAAATAACACAGCTGTGACTCATGCCGTTTCTCAAAAAGCCACCATCGAACCACCTAAAGAAGTTGTTAATTTACATCCTGAGTTTCAGCACTGAAAGAATTATCAAGCTTGTGATTATTTATTCTGTTTTAGGAAGAGAAGATTGACTGGAAATGTACACCAGTCTTAATGAATAACTCAAACAAGACTTCCATCATAATCATCATGGAAGTTTTCACCCTTTCCATGAACAAAAGGAAAAAAATGTTTTTTTTTCATTTCAGATTAGAAAGAAAATAGAGATGCATAAACACATTTCTGTCAAAGGAAGCCATGTGTTAGTCTCTATTATAACTATCACAAATTGACTCAACACCAATTTCTAGAGAAGTTAGAAAAAAGAAAGCAAAAAAAAGGCAAAAATTTACATTTTTCTGCATTTATATAGATAGATACATCACCAATTAAGATTTTAAAATTCACAGTAGGTAACTGGGTACAAAAAAATGATCACTGTAATATCAACCACTCACACAGATCATGCAGATACTAATATTTCTAACCATTTCAGGGATTTTGCACTCATACTTGTTCATATTTGAGCAAACATGCAAGAAAATTACTGTCAAGTCATGTACCAAATGCAAGACAATGACAAGAATTTAATGGGGTGTTTTAAGGAAGAACCTGACTTTGCTGCAAGTTGTGCGACTAGGTTATTTCTCTCAAGATTATTATTAGATCTAAGCAAATATGACAAAAGAAGTTCTGCAATCAGTTCTCTCCAGCAGTATTTACACAATTTTGTACACAGTGTTTTTAAATGTTTGGCTGAGCAATGTTTATGGAACAATTGAAAATGAATGCAACATAAGCCATTGTCTGTCAAAGAAGCTGCATTAATAAAGTATATAGATAACGAATAACAATTTCAAATTAAAATCCATTGATTTGAACCATGTTCATGGTGACTTAAACTATGTATTTTACTTTACAACCGTAGGCAATGTGATCTATTGTAGTTACTATGGATTCATCAAAGTACAGGAACATGGTAGCTTTACATTGCATGCTGTTATGCCTGCTAGAATGAAATCCTGTTGGAATATTAACAAAGGGGGGTTTATATAAAAGCTGCAAGTATTGCACAAGATATAACTAGAGAAATCATACAAAAAGGAATGACTGGGAGCAGAGTCTGATGGACTCTTTTTTCACCCTGTATATTGATGCAATTGTTAAATATTCACCTGGCACCTGAGAACTTCTGCTCCATCAAAAAGTTCTAAGAACATTTTGTGCACCGAGTCAATGCAGCTTTCTGATCAGGGGGAGGTGTGGGGGGATAAATCAGACTGTTGTAACCAATATTCCTTAGGCCAAATCTATACGATGGGGCAGAGCTGCTTCACTGTGCACAGCACAGCCTTAGTCCCTCTGTGTTCCCTGTCCGTATGAAAGCTTTAGGTCACAAAGAGACACATGTCTGCCATTCTGGAACATGAGCAGGAGGGAGCGGGGAAGTCCCCCAGCCTGTACCCCAATGGGAATGACCAAAGGGCTGGGCATTGTGCACATCCACTGCAAGCGCTGGTAGAATAAGCACTCCGGAACCAGAGCAGAAGGGCAACGCAAGCTGCCATAGTAGCAGCTGAGAATTCTGGAAATCTTGATGATAATAATAATAATAATAAATCTTTTTAATAAAATTCCAGAAGAGTAATTGATTTAGTAAAAAAAAATATAATCGATATTTTGTCAGCTATGCTTAACAGTTCTATTGGTTTGAACTCTGATTTGCAAAGCTGCCTTTCTTTTCTCTGCATGTAGAGGCACAGCAGTACAGATTCCCCTCTAGTCAGAAGACAATCTGATATTCTACAGAAGCACTTTTAGCCCAATGCTCAAACCAATTGTTACGATCTATAAAAAAAAGAATACCTCCTTATCTTTGGAAGAGTTTAATTAGTAGGAAAAGCTACATTTTAAGAAGATAATATATAATTAATAACTCCAGCAAAGGTGGCAAAAGAAGAAAGAGACAGTAATCTTTGTACATCCTTAAAAGCATTTAACACGCTTTTTATCTAAAATTAATGATCAAATTGTGTAGTAACAAGTGGAAGAAAAAGCTCAAATAGTATTGCTGACAGTATTTTTGTTCTCTCATTCTCTCAATGAATGATTGTTTCACTGGCCGTCTATGGCTTCTTGCTGTGTCTGAATTATTTTTTTTTTTAAATTAAGAGCCACACTGTCATGTCCAAGAAATATTCTGTCAAGGATTCTTTTCTTGTCATTCCTAGATATACTGACAAAGAACAAATTATTAATACATAAAAGATTTATAAATTCCAGCTATCTTGTCCAGGGAAAGTATTTAGAGGGAGGAAGAATGGAAGATGGATTGGTTTTCCTTTAATGAACATTCAAAAAGTTCAAAGATTCCAGATTTAGAAAAGATTCTGAAGAAGAACAAGATGCTTTTTGGGCTACCAACAAATGACAGAGACACATTCACAGTGAGATAAAAAAAAACCATTATGTTGACTTCTCAGTCTTACTCTGCCACATCCCTTCTATACAACTGTGGGGATACCTCAGCAACAATTCTCTAATTTTTGAAGTGATTTGCTAGTGGAATAAGTACGCAAGCAGAGTTTCTTTATACTGTTTTGAACAAAGACCCTAAAGGTGTTTGTTCTCGGTATGGGTTGACAGAATATAACCTAGAAAATAGAAATCAAACAGAAAAAATATGGTTAAGTCTGGCATGTGAAGTGGCATAATGGTTGTGCAGACTTGAAAAGAGCTAGTCTCCTTATCTCACTTGTCATCTAAGAATAAGTTATGGCTAGATATAAGACACATACCAGCTGGAAAAAAAGCCAAGTTGCACCTATATTTATTGCTTACAGCTGAGTGAGGAATTTATGGAATTCCCAAAGCAACCAACAGGTTTGGGGTTTCTCATTATAAGACCCCTGTGGACAGTTCTGTGTTAAGTACAGATGTCAGCTTGGGAGCAGTATTCAGACTCAAAGGTTGTCAACAGATAGTAAGTAGCTGATGACTTTACTCAAAAGACACGTTTGTTGGTAAGAGGCAAATGAGACATTTTGATAGAAATTTCCGAGTGTTCAGTGATAGGCTGATATATTTGTATGTTTGTTTTAAATAGAAGGTTTATTGCCTCAGCCTGTTGACAAGGCAGGACAAGTTATTTTAAAAAACCCAGAGGGAACGTTTAAAAAATGTGTAACACAGCCAGTCTGAAATCACACAATTAATTTGCTTCTGGTTTTTTATGCATGCAAAGTTGAAGGCAAACATATCAAAACATTGTGATTTGGTAAGTTAAAATAAATATTGGACAATTTATTGCCAATTCTGATTAAGTCTGACCATTGCATTTTCGGGATGAAGAGTAAAGATTTCAGAGAGGCATAATCACACAACCCTCAATTCCATTTAAAAAAAAACAACCAACCAAACAACAAAACTAAAAAAAAATCCCAACCATCATCTTTCATTCCACACGCAAAATTTACTGTTATCCGTAATGTGAGCCTTTACAGTTCATCAGTATACTCTTAGACAGATTTATTTATTGTATGTAATGTTTAATATTTTGATCTAAATGTAGCAATTTAAGTTTCTCTCTAGTTTTTACAGGCCATGTCATAGGAAATGGATGAGTATGAATACCCTGACATTCTCTCCAAGCATCTCTCTGCAGCGGCGAGGACAAAATCAGCGCCAAAGACCAGGATGAAATGAAGCAGTGGTTTCTCTATTAAGAATTCATCTCTGCTCCTCTCAGCATAGTAACACCGGCTGCAGTTCCCTGTCATATAACTAGGAGGAGGTAATGACAATCTGCTTTAGGCATCACAATTTTCCCACACTTTACAGACATTTGGGTCACTGGAAATTCAGTGTTCTTAGAGAATTCCAATTTTCTACTTTAGGAGACAAATAAAGCTACTACTTCAATTCAAGTCACAAATAACATGAAATCAACATTATACCTTGCAGTTTTTACTGGAATGGTGTTTTCAGATGTGGAAGTTGTTCATATTCTGTTTCAGCAATGCTGTGTTAATGGAAGGTTTCCTTTACACACAGTGAACTTAACACATTTTAAGATTAAAAAATAATACTAATTCTCAGATTTCATTATAGAGAGAAGTTTAAAGTAAAATCCACTTTGAAATAATTAATATAATCATTTAATGGCTAAATCCTACTGTTTTAGCCTGAATAATTATTAGTCATTTAGTTTATGTACAGTTCTATGAAGGCAATTCATGATAAGAGAATCAGAGAGAGAGAAGCTGGAGAGAGAGGTCATTCTCTTTTTGAAATGTAACTTCTTGTGCATATCTGGTTTTGTTTCTCTGTCTCCACTTCTCTATTTCTTTCATGTTATTTGCACTCTACCTTCCACATCCCTTTTTTCTTAAGTTTCCCAGGTTTTGCCCCAGCCCGTCCTTCACAGTTATTGTAAAAGTTCAGCTGCAGGGCATTGCTATCCCACTCCTTAGTGCCTCCATTAGCAGCAACATGCCCAGAGGGAAAGAAGACAACAAAAAGTAGTTTCTTCAGGCTAAGCCAATCATTGTCAGATACACGTTGGCCTAAAGATCTATCATAATTTATCCACATTGTAATTCTAACCTATTATTAATAAATTATATTCATTTTTACGGCAAGGTTGTTTTCACAGAAGCATTTCCCAAGTCACATGAAACATGGCACTGTGATTCTCAGTCAGTACCACTGTCTTTACATACATGAATTGCTGAATAAATCTCTTGGACTTTGGAAAGCTGATTCCTCCCCTCAAGCACAAACAAAGAAAATACTTTCAATACTGACAAAACAAGACAATGACATAAAAAACCACCAACCACCCTCCAAGGATCTGATCAAGAACAAAGTGAAGTTAAGATTTAAACTATTAATGTTTGGTTTCTGAAAGATTAATTTTAAAACCCGTTTTCTTAAAAGAGACAGAATCACTAGTATTACAAAGACATCAAATACAAGTATTTGGTGAGGCAAAGCGGAAATACTGTGATATATCTTTTAAAAAAATAAATTTAAAGTTTATTATTTGTATATAAATATATATACAAATATATCTATGGGGGAAAAGCAGGGAACTCAAGGGGGTAAAGGGAGAGAGAGTGCACAAGTAAATAATGGATTGTCCAAAATCAGATTTAGCAAACAACATAATTTTCCTTTTTTTCCCCTTTTTTAGTGTTTTATTTAGCCCTTTATTTTAATTTCATTTGCTAGTCTATAGCTTCAGCAACATACCATCACATATAAGACAGAGGTCTACTACTTTGGCCAGTACTGGATACGACAAGGACATTTAAACTGCCAGTTCCAAAATCACACAAGCTTCATGCGAACCATGATTTACTCTACCTGACATTCTTATGTTGATATACTATTGATGCAATCCATAAATGTAATCCTAAATTTCATTTTTTTTGGTCTGTCTGTTCAGCTCCATTCTTGAACAACTCTGGTGCTCAATTTACTGTATTTATGTAAGATTTGGGTAAGAGAAGTGAGACACTTTCATTTTTCAGGAAATACTATCAAAGTTTGCTGTGCCATAAATAAAAGATGGAAGATAAGAACATTAACTAGAGTTGCAAATTCCTTCTTGAGACATTCCTCAAGACAGTTTATTTTACTTTGCCACCAAGTTAAATGAGCTTAAAACCTTAATTTACTAGTGAAAACCACAGATTTATAAAAATAGATTTAGAATTCCAATTAAGTAACAAAATGTATGCAGACTTAAACCTAAAAACATTTAGCTAAAAGTCTTCTTTCATCCGCTTGGTCTTATTTTCCCAGTTTTTCTTATTTCTAACCTTACTACAGCATCACTATCTATTCAGAAGTCAATATTGATTTGAAGATTTCCTCAAAGACACAACAAACTTCAATTGATTATTTAAAAGCAGATTCAGGTATGCAGAAAAAGGTGTTATAGGAATACAAAAGCACACGAAGAGATCCAAATTCGTTAAGGTTTCTTCAAACCATTCAGGAAACATGCAAGTCTGATACTTTCTTTAACTTCAGTGAACTCATGGTAACTGGAGTTACAGAAGTGGAGATTTTCATCCCCTTTACTTATTTGATACTAACAGATTACACTCATTTTTTAAGCCTAAGAAAAATTCTTCACCAAAACTAAAAAATCCTAAAAAATGGAAATAAATTCCTGCTGTTAGTGGGACCTGCACTTCTTCCCCGCAAGTATGACCTTTGAACTGAAAGCTTTAATAGAAACACAAATCCCTGAAATGAAAAAAAGCCTTAAAATATATATTTATACAGTTTATCTTTCCTATTACCACCTTACTCATGTAAGACTATCTGCAAATTCTGACTGGTTTTTTTCCCCTCATATATTTTCCCCTCTTTTGAATGGCAACTGGGCTGAAAGCAGATCATTTAAAGGTCTCGGTTGGACCTCTTCTCCCAGACACTTAATTTAAAATTACTTTTTTTCACATTAAAATCCATATGATGTGAGTCACAGGAATGTTACAGAATGCTTCTATGCACACACACACACAAAAGTATTTATGTGATTAGAAATTTTACTGTTCTCCCTTTGATGGCTTTCAGAGAACTGTGTTCAGCAGGAATCCCGTTGCTACGGGCATGGTTGTACAAAAACACCTGGACAGTGCTCAAATTGTAAAATAACTTTTAAAATAAATTAAAACCTAGTAAAAATAATCTCATCGAGAACACTGTTCTGATGGAGGATTGCCCAAAAAATACCATGCTACTGTTTATCACATTTTTATTCTCAATCTTACTTAACATGACTACGAGAATCTGCCTGATACCCATTCTACTTCTGTTCCTACACAGCTTATCTAGAAAGAGGAGTAAATATCTGACATTCAATTAAAACTCTACAATTAGAAGAAAGACAAGAACTATTTCCTGCTTTGCTCAATAGATTTTTACAGTACACATGCTATGAGAATAATGACAATAAATCTTGCTTATATTGCCCAACATTCCTCATTATAAGATGCTTTGTATTAGGTTTTGGTTGGTTGGTTTTTCCCCACTTAAACTGAAATATTCTATGTCAGTCTTTCACTTCGAGTTTCATGGGAAATTTCTAGTCAAAGCAGTTAATCTGTTACAGATTGAGTCTATTTCAAGATTTTCCTGAATTAAAAACAACACAAGAAAAACCAAACAAACAAAAAACATGACACACACCCCCCTCTGATTCCTTGCAGGCCTCTTTTTACAATCTGTAGTTTGTTCATGCTTTGACAAGAGACCTGGCTAGTACTGTCTTTACGTCAGTCCTGGAAACCAACCAAAAAATGGACAAGTTATAAATCTCATGAAAATGATGGGTTATATTCATTCAGGGGAGTTTTGACAGACCTTTGCAATTCACAGGAAACTCAGACCACACATGTAATTTCATTGAAGGTGCAATTTTTGGTGAGCACCACAGAGCGCAGAACTGCATGGCAACCTCCCCATGGCTAAAGGCTTGTCCAGGCTGGTGGTGCAGCTAATGACATAAACTTTCCCACTTGTGTACTCAAGATTGCCTCACTGTTTGCCAGGAGTCATAAATGCAGAAGCCGCCTAATGTAAATGCTACGTGAACGGAAAACCAACTAAGTAGATGGAACAAGGTCCCTAGGGAGCTGGTAGGATCTCCAAGATGAAAAGAACACTTGGAAGAAAAAAGCTAGGAGATGCAGGTTGAGAGAATGCATTACTTCTGAACTGCTGTATTTGTCCATTCTCAGGAATAAGAAAAAGGAAAAGCATATCCTTTTAGGATTGATCTAAACTGGGAATCACAACCTGCTATTGTTGATCATTTGCTCTGTTTAAGTGACTGATGCGGTTTATCTAGTTTCATACTCCTTCCTAACTTACATGTCAATCTCAAAAAAACTACAACCCACACATAGATGGTATTAATAAGGTTAAGTTTGTCAAACACATCCTTGGAACTGGGAAGTATAATACTCCACTATCATGTGTTTTCTCCCCCTCCCTCTCCATGTGAGTACTGTCCCTTTTAGTCATTTATTGCATAAGGTAGGCCTGGTCTAGGCTGGAAATTCTGGTTGATTTTGCCTCTAAGATTCTCTTTTTTTTTCTTTTTTTTCTCTCTTTTCTTTTTTTTTTTTAATAGAATAAGCTGGAAGACATACAGTAAATGATGTTGTGGGGAAAAAAACAGTCACGTGGCTATAGCACTTGAGAATAGCTCTGCAAAACTGGATTCTGTGATACTTTTTAAAATAAACATCTTCATAGAAAAAGTAGCTCTGTGGTGTTTTTTTTTCCCCAGGCTTTTGACTTTATATTTTTGGTTTCTGTGATAACTCAGAGCAGTCCTATAAATACAGAAAATCCAAGTTTTCTGAAATTAGCAAAAGCTTTTGACCTCAATGTCTTTGTTTTTTACGTTATTTACCTGTGAAAGGGAAGCAATACCCTTCCCTCTCACAGGAGCATTATGGAAGTGCATAAATCACATTAATGATTGAAAGACACCTATACGTTGTATTGATGAGAACCATATAACCGACTATTAAGTCATTAATGGTGCCTTCCTCAGATCAAAGGCCTAGTGGCATCCAGCGAGCCAGAGGAGCAACAATTAACAATAAGGATTAAATGAAATATTGAGCCTCCGTTCATTGGGTGAATTACATTATCTTGGTGTACAAGACAAAGCATGGAGTTGGTTTTAAAAATAGCACATGTAGTTGTAATTGCAATCTGTCAGAATCCACTCACACAAGGAAGCCCAAACAAGGTTGTACTGGCAACATTAATTTTACTATGCAATAACTTTTAAATGCTTGCCTTTGCCATCTTTAATTATATATTACTTTTTTTTTTTTTCTCTGGGCATATTTAATCCAAAACTACAATTACCTTCAGTACTCATTCACTTCTTTTTCTGGAATTTAAGCAGCACCCCATTGCTATTCAACAACTGCGATTTTCTCAGATTTGTTCCATTTGTATTCTCTCTCAGAGCAAAATCAGCAGTATACAATTCTAGCTTAATTACCTGAAAGGTGTTTGCACTGCAAATACTTTCCTGTCTCCCTACATTTTGCTTTTCATGGCACTGGACACGTACACAGAACAGTAGAAACAATTGATTAACATGGTGATAGTTTCTAACAAGATCAGTTTCTAACAATCAGGAAAAGACACTGCAACACTGAGATACTGCCTTCCACCCAACAAGCACCTTTCCCTCCGCCCAGAGCAGGCAGTAGGAGATAAAGCTGGGAAAATGCGTAGCCCAGTGTATCGCTGATGGAACAAGAGTGTTCAGTGTCTGAACAGAAACGTTCTCGTGAACATGCACACAATGTTCCCACACAAAAGAACAGCATGTGTTTCTAAATAGGCAAACCAGGTTCCTGATGCATAACACCACTTAAATCCTCACCGTGCTGTAGTTGTCCAGAATTTATTTGGGAAATTTAGATCATCTGTCACTTAACACTTGGAGAGTACAATTTATTTTCCAAAAAAAATAGAGCAACAAGGGAAAGAAAATGTACCATTATGCTCCCAGTCCTTTAGCCCAAAGGCTACCTCCACCTGCTCCAGTGTCCTAAACCATTGGATAGCTTTTATCAGCAGTATACGATGGTGGCTTCCTATAGATCTGGTTTTCTGTATACCACTCTGTAAAAACGCAGTATACATCAGTCATATTGCCTTTAACCCTCAGCCTGCCTGCATCCAGTGCTATGAAAGGGGAGATTTATAGGAATAATATAGAAGAGACACAAATCCAGCTGAGCATTTTGGAATTTTGCAGTGCTGGAATTTCTTAGGGTAGCTTTGTGTGCCTATTTGTTTTCCTCAATATTCCAGTTAAAATATTTATTCTTAGATAAAACATAATGTGGATCTAGCAAAGAAAACTTGATTTTCTCTGAAAAGCTCAAAGATCTTAATCATAACATTATATAACACTATGAAAGCATAGGAGTTATCTTTTTTGATTAATGCCCTAAAGTGCGGTTCATTCTTCTTTAGCACATAATAGGGAAAGTTTGTCATGTAGCCTGTAACTAGCCGAGGAATAAATTTTTTTTCAGTGTTACCACATCTATTCCACGCAATATTATGAAAATACATTTCCTCTGGCCTGTACAAATTAAAAACTATCCACATTAAGTGAGGTTGTATTTCACAACACCATAAACAGAGGCAGTGGTGGATGGCTTGATTAAGAGGCATTCAAATAGCTGTAGTTGTGGTACCCAAGGAGGTGGTTAGATGCGCAGATCATGGGTACCAACAGTATCAAATGTAGTAGGAGATATGTGCTAGAAGCAAAACAAGCTGTTAGGTGGGAGGCTTTCATGTTACCATGAGTGTGTCCAAACACAGAGGCAGAGGGGTAGATTGAATGTGATGAAAAAGAAAGTATAGGTAAGGTAGGGCAGCACTGTGGAACGTTCTTGTATGTAAGGGATCTAGAAGAGAAACTGGCTTCAGGCAAACCAAATTAAAGAAAGGCTTCTGGTACTTTAAAATTTAAACAGTGGACCAAGATGGAGGTATTGATTGTACAAAGACCAGAAGATACCTGAAAATGGCCTGTTGCATATACCAGGCTGCTCGAAAATTTTCATCTATGAGTTCACTAGGAACTGCTGGTGTAAATTCGGAACAATTCCAGTATAGTAGTAAAGTTGGGTTTTGATCCTGCTTAGTCAGTGAGGCAATTTAAACATCCACCAATAAAGCAACAGGAGTATAAATAGAACAGATTATAGAACTGGAAGGAAATTTCACATTAAAGAAAAATCCAAATAGTAACCTTGGGAGGGGTGCTATTTAAGTTACAGGGAACAGATGTATCCATAAAGGGGTTTTGTTTTGGTTTGGTTTTTTAATTATAAAGCATATAACGACATGTTTCAGAAACTCCAGGAATAATTACTGCCATTTCACATCTTTGATACTTGCTGGCTTTTCAGTAGCTGAAATTTACTCATGTGCAAATTTTGATTCACAGTAATCCTTGTATCAACTCACCAGTTTACTAATCTATTGTTGACCAAGAACCAGATGTTCCAACTTTGTGTTATTCCGGATCCAACTCTCTCTGCTCCACCAAAGAATTTAGTGGTTTATGCTCTGATGTATTTTTTCTTCTTCAACTATAGCCAAAGAGTAAAATAGTGAGAAAGATCCAAGCTGAGCTGCAAAACTGGGAAATCTAAAGACAGTTGTGTAATCTCACTGAAAACTGTATAACACATGGATTTCCTTGTATGCTATGACAACCGATAGAGTCAATGGATATCGGCCACTCCCTCTGGAACAGCAATTATTTACCACGAATAACTCTGGTGTAAAAGTCTCTTCTCACCAGCAATTACATGCCATGCTGAGTCTCCTCATCCTGGAAGTGGGATGGAATGAGTCAGACTTCTTATGGCCTTTGAACGGATAACAGGGGCCAAATCAGATATACACAGTACTATAGGCTATAGTTTAATCCATCCATCTGTAGACTTTCTATGAAAGGGAGGAGCCAGGGCTTGACAGCAGGAGGTGAGTTCTCATACAGACACAAAATAGACTAAACGTAGAGCTAACAGCAACTACAATAGTGATTCATAGTCATAGTATGGAAGGAGAAAAGAAGATTAAGTGTTGCACAACAAAATTGATGGATCTTAGATCTATAAAGTGTAGAAATCCATATATAAAATTTGAAGATGGTTTGCTGTCAAATATTTTAAGTAGTGTGGCTTGATGGTGTAAATTAGTTAAGTTAAAATCCGTGTCCTGAAAATGTCAGATTATATACACTATATACTCAGCAAATCTTGTCACTGTCTACTTTTCCTCCATCTGATGCAAAGCCTTAAAAATATGTATATGCTGAAACACACAGACATTTTAAAACCTACACAGAATTTGCTACCAAACAAGGGTCACAGAGTCTGGAAGGAAAACTTTGGCAGGTTTTCTTAATCTGTTTTGATGTTCCCATATCTACTAAATTCATTCACAAAGAAAGGACTAACAGTGTGTCTGAATTAGCCTTACTCTAAACATCTCCCCCAGAAAAAAATGCCTCAGAACTCCTTTTGAAGTAGCAGTTTTAAGACACTGAAAACCAATCTCTAGTAAATATTATTATGAAAAGATATATTAAATATAGTGGGCTGCTTATGAATTATTTTTTTATCTCCCATCTGAGTTGCAATGTAATGATTCTTTTTTACTTTTACTTCCTTGTGAACAGCAGCAAAGGCAAAGACAGACAAGCAACAAATACTCTGAGCAGGAAAGCTAACAGAACTCGGCCTTCTGCGAGTTTACGTATCACACTTGATTTATTCAGCTCCCCCATGTCTCTGCAACCCATTCCTTCACAATTCCTTCATCTCCAGCTGCCTCATTGTCTCACTTTTCTTTTTCCTAAACTCATCCCATTCCATGCGTACCAACAATTTACTTTTAGCCTGCTGAGTGACATATGCTTTGTTTTAGTTTACAGCTTGACGTATATTGACTGTTTAGCTGGCTGCTTCTTCTTGATTCTTGGAGAAGCATTACCTCTAAATTAGCGG
The DNA here is from genome assembly GCF_017639655.2 of Falco naumanni. Taxonomy (NCBI): domain Eukaryota; kingdom Metazoa; phylum Chordata; class Aves; order Falconiformes; family Falconidae; genus Falco; species Falco naumanni. The sequence continues at coordinate 17,276,342 of NC_054067.1, forward strand.
CAAGCAAAAGAAATGGCTTTGGTTCAGACATGTGCGGACTCCAGTGTCATGCAGAGCTTCATAGGACCCCAAGCCTCAGATCTATATGTTCATGTCAAACCTGGCTGAAATTGGCCAACAGACATAAACGTTAACGGTGGGCAGGAGGGTAGAAAGTGATGAGGAACAAATAACAGGAAGCTAAGGACAAAGATTGCATAAGACACAGAAAATCAAACAAAAAAATAACAGTTCTTTTTCAGAAAACACACATATAAAGTCTGTGTGATTCTACAGTAATGTAAATCTACTAAGGCATATATTAAAATAGAATGAAAGGGAAAACATTCCTTGGTATTTTTTTCCTGTGTTTGTTTGGTTGGTTTTTTTATTCATGATTGTCCACAATTCAAAATTGCTAAATGGAAAGTGATCTCTCTCTCCCCCCGTCCCTTTCCATCTAAAGTCTTCTTTCAGGCAACTTTTTCAATTTAGCCTCAAATCCCTTCTACTACTTAAGTCACACAAGTAGGACTCAAGTATACACTGAAAGTAAAATGTGTCATTCTCTAAGTTGGGATGACATTGTCAGTACTTCCCTGAGTTGATGCTTTGGTCAGATGGTAGAAATCTTGAAGCCTAGTAAAAGAAAAAATCAGTCCGGAAATAAAAGTAGTGAAAGGTATTTGAAGTCTGCTGAAAAGTTGCCATTGACTTCTATGTAGTTCAATGTTTACAAATTCACACTGAGATGTTTTTTAAGAGAGAATTATAGAGATGATACATTTTTCTTCATGCTTATATTCTTGATAAGAGTTTTCAACTGAAGTTACAATCAAATCCAATAAACTAGCTAGCTTCTAAAAGGCATTTATTTTATACATTTTCAGAACTATGAGTTCTGACTGAATACTAGATGCTAAATCAGTAAAAATGCCTGTTTAATGATTGCCAATTGAAGAAGAGATCTGTTCAAAGTGGTCTGAATCTCTAGTCTGCAGACTGGTTGCTCATTCTATTTGATACCAGCACTGTATTACTAAAATTTACAGCAGTTTTCTATTTACTAAAATTCTAGCAGCATTATATTACTAGCTCCTGAACTGTATCAGAATCAACACCCACTTGTGCTACTAAACATTAAGCATAGAAACATCACCTTGCATTGGAGTCTGTGAAAATTAAATAATATACAAACAAACAACATGCCATTGGAATACTGAAATAACATTTTAATATCTCCTTGCTGATGTTCAGAGTTAGGAGGACTGTGCTTTGGTTAAAAGAGGTCTGGTCTATTCAGGGACCACTGAAGAAGACAAGAACTAATTCTCTTACTAGTGGTGTGGCACTGACTGAGGGCAGCTGGCAGCACGCAGAGGCAGGCATTGAGTTTTCCCCCAGATCTGAGGCACACAACCGTCCCCGTCCTACACAAGGGTAGTAAGCAGCCCAACAGCCAGACACAAGGCAGTCTCACCAGATTTGTGAAGGTAAATCCATTCCTCACTCTTAACACCAGATTCGCACCGTGCCCATTCGTGCACAACCTGAAGGAAGCAGCTGGCAGAAAGCCCACAGGCAGCAGGATCGGGGTCTCTTTCCTCCTTTTTTGCTTCCCGTGCCTACCTCATCTGCCTGGAGATATTACAGCAGAAGTAATTGCATATCTGTACTCCAACTATAATTTTTGAAAGAGGCTTACTGCAGATAAACCGCATAAGTAACAAGGTCTCCTTTCCCTTACATCTGCTATCTGGAATTGTAAGAAAGACTAAGCTAAAGGTTAAATATTTGGAAAAAAAAATAAGGTTCCAAAATACTTCTATGAGGACAGTTTTATCACACATTTTATAAATGGGAAAACTGTATGACATCATCTAGGAACGGACTGTATAAACTATATACAATTATTGTTAAACATTTGCCCTAAAGTGACTTTTCTAAACCCAGTGAGAATTAAGAATAAGAAGAAAACCATGAAACCCATCAGTCCAAAATAACTACATCAAAGAAAAGAATTAATATTACACCCCCAAAATTGTAAGTCCTGTCAAAAAACCTTGGGAAGCATCAAACCAAAATAATTAATTTTGGTTCAAAAAGAAGTTGACTGGAAGGAAAAGAAAAAAATAAGTTTTAGAAATGCTCAAGCATCCAATTATTATTTTTTTGTCTATTAGAAAAATGTAAGAAGTACTCTTCATTTCCTCTGATTGGTAGTGTCCACCCAAAATAGCTAGTAACTGATATTCTAAATTTGTATTAACTAAATTCCAAAATTTGTGGTGGGAAGGCATACACAGCACATTACTGTGGGAATTTAACTGGAATTTGTGCTCTGTGAACAAACACCCAGCAAGTCATTTCTAAATTATTGTCATCTACACTGGAAGACTATTTCATAAGCTATCATTACCATTTTACAAACTTAAGGGACAATGTCACAATTCTCCATTTCTGAAGCTCAGTTTCAAACTACTCACTTCAAAGCAATGGAAGAGGAAAAAAAGCAATATATTTTCTTTATTTGAATTGGCCAGAGGCACAGGGGAAAGTAGGCTTCATCCTCTCACAAGACACAGGTGCAGCTTTTTTACTTCTTGCTTACAAAAAGAACTGATATTCTATGACAGTAAACATGAAATCTTTTTTGTTCATGTACTAGCAAATATTACCTGTATATCAATAGTTCAGCATTATCAGTTGCTTAATCTTACCTTGAAAAGAGTCCATTTCTTCAAAGAAATCATGAGAAAATGAGGGCATTTGCTTATATAGTTTCTGTAACTTGTGGAAGTCTTTATACCTAGCCTTGTACGTAAAGTTTATAAAAATAAAGACACAATAACAGAAAAAAAAAAGGCTGAAAATATCTTTCAGGGCTTTGGTAATAACTGGTCTACAGTGAATTAATGGAATTTGTTCTACGTGTTTAACATCTCCTAATTCAATCTACTTCAGTTTTCTCTGTTCTCCAAATGCAGATTGCTGGCTGGTGGAAAAGGAACTTAATTAGCTATAAATACCAACAGCACCCAAATATTAACATACAGTGAACAGCTGTGCCATTTGATAAATTGGTTTTGTTTCTAACAGTGATTCTACCCAAACATTATCTGTATGGGAGAAGGCTTTTCTCTTTACATGACTGTCTTCCATGAAAACCAAATTAGTTCTATGCATGAAGGACACCAAAGAGGAAATTATCTACATTTTTCTAAGGCAAGAATATAGTTTGTGTTAGATTGCATTAATAAAAAATTATTCACTAACAACAACAAAAGTAGTATAATTGAAAGAATTAGTGTAGGAAGTGGTCATTAGCTTGTGGTAGGGACTAAAAATGTTGCCAGGTGCCTTTTTACTAATTATCACAACTTAAAAAAAAAAAGTCTTTATTTACCTCTCTCACTAAATGTTTGAATATATATATAAAAAAAATTGAATAATAATTGAAAAATACTAGATTAATGACTGCAGAGTCAAGGTTGTCCTACTTCCTCTGTTAAAATGTTGTAAACCTGAATTAGAAGAGACTACATGAAAAAGCAATCTTGAGAGTTAAGTTTTTCAGGATTATCACATACCAGCCAGTCCATGGAGAAATCTGATGCTAACCTGAAAATAATAAAATACAAACTGACCCATCAACAAAAAGCAGAAGCTTAAATCAACACAAAAGAAGCTATCAGATCTTTAATTTCCTATGCTCACTGATATCCTTGACTCCTAAAAGTCATCATAGATGTCTTGCTAACGAGATCTAGCTTACAGTACTGAAATTGCACCTCAAATCCAGACATTATATAAGAAATCACATCAACAGATTTCAAAATATACTGGAGTCATAGATCCAATTAACTGCCAGATGTTCTGAGTCATAATCACTCTGCCCATTTCAAATCCACCACCAGTATCAAAACTTATTAAAGATTAGTTTCAATCCTATTTGATAAACTGCTTGAAAAGTGGCTTTTTGTGGTTTAGGCATAAAACTATCTGGAATTGAATGGAATATTGCAGATTGTCTCACCAAATGGGGCCAGATTTTCAAGCCTTTCAGCTACAGCTACTGGCCTGAACTACGAAACGGAGATACAGAAACCTCTCTGTTGTACAGCCAAATTTCTATGACATCCAGTTGTAATGTTTTCTGTCTTTGGTGTCAAATTGACTTTTGTGTATCCACAGAGTGAGTTCTGAGTAAAGCTTAATGTAAAGCTATAATTTCAGCACAGAATAAAGTGATTTACCTGTGTTATTCTGTTAATATGAGCAATTTGTTCATACTCGCAGTGCAATCGACACATACCTGTAATCACCGAGATGCTCGGCAATGCCCCTGCAGTTTACAAAATGAAAATGAACCTGCAAGACTGTGTGGGGCTTAGTTGTAACCAGCTGGGGTTAAACCACAACCAAAATTAAAACAAAATAAAACAGGCATCATATTCACTTGGACTTCAGCTGTCGTAACAGATCCTAAATTTTGGACTTACTCATATGCAACTTGTCTATGTCTTTTGCACCAGAGTGAACATTTTCAACTTATGGCAATTATTTTCAGGCAAGGAAAGCCCCTGTTGCTGTATATTTCTTAGCAAACTTTAGTGTTAAACTTTTTGAAGTATCCTTAAGAATGTTAATTACAAATGTACAAAATAGAACCTCTTATACATTATGTCCCTCTGGTATTTGTAGTAAGCGTATATACGTAGCATGACGACATAATTCCAATGTAATGGAGATCTCACTTGTTATTAAAATGCATCAAGTATAAAGGAATTGTTGTATGCCTGTTTTAATGGACACTTTTGACAATTTTTTCAATGATAGACAAAAGATTTCATCATTCCATTAGTATTTGCAGGATTTACCCACACAGCTCTCCCAAGCGAGACTGAAGGAATTTACCCTTGAGAAAAGATATGGTAAAGGTTAATATCATCCATATGTGGGATTTTACTGTACCGCCCTTACAAAAACAAACTGTGGAGGTCAAACCAACCAACCAGGAACTGCAAAAAATAGTACCTCAATTTTCCCTTTATAGCTATTTTCTTTCCTGCAAAAAAATTGCCATTCAGTACTGGAAAAAAAAAAAAAAAAGAAAAAAAAAAAAAAAAGAAAAAAAAAACTAAACCAGTTTAAGGAAGCATGTCAATTTTCAAACCCCCTAAACTGTAACACTGTAAATACAGGCAATTGCAGTGCAGCAGTCCAGAGGATACAGAATTTTAAAATCTTCCTTTTGCTGATGGTACCCTCAAGATTCCCATAATGAAAATGTGAGGTTTTTTTCATTTTTCTTGTTCCATATTGTCCTGCTTGTGGCCAGGATAGCATTAATTTTCCTCTTAGTAGCTGTATTTTAGGTTTAGTGTTAGAACAATGTTGATAGGACACCGAGATGTTTTTAGTTGTTGCTGGGTAATGTTTATACTCAGTCAAGGATTTTTCAGTTTCTCAAACCCCGTCAGTGGAAGGGCTGGAGGGGCACAAGAAGTGTGGACGGAACACTGCTGGGACAGCTGACCTGGACTAGCCAAAAAGATACTCCATATTATAAAATGTCATGCTGAGTATATAAATGGGGGGGTGGCCAGGACGGGCAGATTGCTGCTGGGGACCAGCTGGGCATCGGTCAGTGGATGGTGAGCAGTTGTATTGCGCATCACTTGGGTTTTCCTTTTGGATTTTATTCCTCTCTCCCTTTCTCTCCTTTTCTTGATTATTATGATTATTGTTGTATTTCATTTTATTCCAATTATTATTCTTATCTCGACCCCCCAGTTTTATCTTTTTCCCCGATTCTCCTCCCCATCCCACTTGGGAGGAGCAGGGAAGGAGCGAGAGGCTGCATAGTACTTACTTGCTGGCTGTAGTTAAGACACCACACGTTTTTGCAGTTATTACATTATGTCTGTATGAAACATTACAATTTTAAGAGTCGTTCATGACATTCATTTCCCTTTATCAACATTAACACTTTTCCAGAGGCCCCAACATGTACAAAATGCCCACGGACTGAATAAACTGTGATTACACTTATTACTGAAATAATTTCAGATACAACTGAAAATGTTAGTTATGGTTTTAGAAGTGTGCTCTGAAGTTATCCCTTTCTTAGGTTAGTATTTGATTTTCGAAACCTAGCAGTGGAAAAAAAAGAGATCTCTAATAAATGACTTTTCTCTTTCAAACGACCTGCAAAGCCTGAATCTGAAAATATTCAGGACACACTGTGAGGTTCACCTCTTAATCCAAATGTTTAATTACACATTATATTATTACTGAACTTTCAGAACTGCAGACTTGAAATAGAGTCTCAAAAATTTTTAACCAAGCTGTAGCTGTTTGACTGATTTATGTATTATTGCACCACTAATGACAAGCCCAGGAGTTAGCGTTTTGCTGACAATTGGATACAGGAATGAGAGCAGAATTTCAGCCCTTGAACCAAGCCGCAATGTATGTGCAGTGCTGACGGGGAAACACGTAGTTAGGACCCAAGGAGTCACAAGGAACAACTGCCAAGTAGGTGGATATATTTTACTTTCTTGACCCTCAACTGCACTTTATTCTTTGGTATTTTGATAGCACAGTAGGTTAGACAGAAACTAAGCAAGAGAAGGTTTTGCCCAGGGCAAAACCAATTTGAAAGCTCAGAAAACAAAAAGAAAACTAAAATGATTCTGCCTTCCTAATCATAATTATTAGAAGACAGAGATAGACAACAAAGAGAAAAAGAAAATCTGTCTGCTGATGGGGCATGGCATAAAAAAGCGTAATGTTTCCTTTATGACGCTGATAGCATCAGCATTTACAAGTTTTCACTCCAACCCACCCTTCTGCAAACAGCGTTATATCAAAAGTAATTCTTCATCTACTGGCATTTCAGTAGAAATATAGAACAATATATTTTTAAGTGTAAAACTTAACTAGTACCAGCCATTTAAAATGGCTATCTTTAGTTGATTCTGAAAGAAAAATAGCGCACACCCTGCAACCTTACATAAATCCTCTTTTCAAAATAGGACTAAGACTTTGTTGCTCAAAACAGTGGCTAGCTTGGGGATGAAGTGGTCTTCTAAATGTCGCGAAGACACAGCTTCGTGGAAGAATGAGCTTCCAAATTGTTAGTGTCATTTCTAACCCCAGCTGGTAATTAAGTGCCACACAGCCACCCACTCCCTCCTCCCCCACCCAAAGGGGTGTGGAGGAGAATCGGAAAGGAATGTAAAACTCGCGGGTTGAGGTAAGAACAATTTAATAATTTAAATAAAATAAAGAACAAGACAACAATAGAAATGACAACAATAACATTTATAACGAAAAGGAGGGTGAAGGGGAGAGGAATGAAGTCTAAAGTGAAGGGAGAAAAGTAGTGATGCACAATACAGCTGCTCACCACCTGCTGACCGATGCCCAGCTGGTCCCTTAGTAACATCCCCAGCCCCGGCCAACCCCCAGGTCACATACCGAGCATGATGTCCCATTCCCTGCACCCCTCCAACCCTTCCACCAACAAGACAAACCCAAAAGTCCCCAAGCACACTGTTCCCACACCAAACCCAACAGGCATCACTGCACTAGCCACCAAGAAGAAAATTAACTCTATCCCGGCTGAAAGCAGGACACAAGTTAATTCCTCTTTCTTATCTTCTATATCCAAGACTATTAAACTCCGCCTCATGCTAAATTTGCTACTTGTTATTTCAGCTACTTGAGTGTGACATGAAATAAAATCTTGTATCGGAGCCACATTACTACAACACAGTGTGTTTTCTATCAAAATATATATTACTTAAGGCATTTAGTGCATTTCAGATTGTATTTTGAAATTAAAGTAAGAAAGAGATTTAGTGCCTGGGAAAATGCTGTGGTTTGTATTCACAAATAAAAGCACAGTTAAAGTAATAATGTGTGTGTTCAAAATAACAACAAACACTTTACCATTGTGCTCTCTGAAACATCTTAATTCTGAACAGATAGGAAGAATAGTGAAAAACTTACGCAGAAAGAACAAAAAGACTTCAAAAAAACAAACACAAAGAATATCAGCATTTGAAAATTCATGTTCATTTTTTCCACTGTCCTTTTAATACAAAAAGTAAGACAGAGTTTTATAGCATCGATTACTACTTCTTCTGCATTGCTTTGTCTGTTTTTCTGGCTAGCTCAGTGATTACTTTGATTGCATTAGTATATGTTTTACATTGCACCAACCACTTGCAACTGCACAATCATGTTATGTTCCGTATTGTTATAAAAATGTCTGTACAACTAACAACAAATGATATTATAGAGTATATAATAGATAATTATGCATCTAATAAAGAAAGCAAGTGCAAAAAGTAGATTACATTTATCTGTTTACATATTCTACCTCAAGCTCCATCTTTGCATGAATTTTACACGTAACGTGTGTATGTTCAGGCATTTCAGTAGTAAATACATCAAGAAAAAAATAAGGAAAATATAAGGAAAATCTATTTGTTGTTGCCACTATTTGTTCTCCAGTTTGTACAGAGAGAGAATGTGGAGAATAATTTTTTAAAGCCATAGAATCATTTCGGTTAGAAAACACCTTTAAGAACATCAAGTCCAACCACGAAGCCAGCACTGCCAAGCCCACCACTGAACCATGTCCCTAAGCACCACCTCTATGTGCTTTGCCAAAGTTTGCAGGGAAGGTGATTCCACCCCCTCCCTGGGCAGCCTGTCCCAGCGCCTGACCACCCTTTCGGTGAGGACTTGTCCCTAATCCCCGATCCAACCCTCCCCTGGGCACCTCGAGGCCGTTTCCCCTTGTCCTGTCGCTTGTTCCCTGGGAGCAGAGACCGACCCCCCCTGCCCACAGCCCCTGTCAGGGAGCTGCAGAGAGCGATCGGGCCCCCCTGAGCCCCCTCTTCTCCAGGCTGAACCCCCCAGCTCCCCCAGCCGCCCCCCCCCAGCCTTGTGCCGCAGCCCCTTCCCCAGCTCCGTGCCCGTCCCTGGACACGCTCCAGCCCCTCAGGGTCTGTCTGGGAGTGAGGGGCCCAGAGCTGAGCCCAGCGTTCCAGGGGCGGCCGCACCGGTGCCGGGCACGGGGGGGACGGGCGCTGCCCTGGCCCTGCTGCCCACGCTGCTTCAGACACGAGCCAGGGCGCTGCTGGCGTTCTTCAAGCCTACTCCATTTGCACTATTGCTCATTATTAACAGCTAACTATGTTACATACAGTCTTTTAACTGACACAGGTCAATGTTTTATTTAGTATTTCTTTGTCATAATCACGTACTACTTGCCTGATTTTCCAATCCTACATTTAGAAACATCTAAACTTATTACAACTAATACCTATTTTCAAGTCTCCAGGCAGCATTGCAATTACAAAATTAATGCAATTTAATTAAAATCCACTATTATTAAAATAATTATTTCCACAAACCCCAAAAGATCTTGTAATTTATCTTCATGGACTGTGCAGTACATGCTTAGGATGTACTGGTTCCAAATATATACCTGAACGCATCATTAAACTCATGCAGCTTCTTTTGAAGTGACCACCATACACCAAGTACAGAGATTCCATCACTGGGCTGGGACTGGGCTAAATATGTATATATCAGATGAAATGCAAATATAAAGCTGTTTTCAACATGGTATCTGCAGAGTTGCAGAGGCAACAAGTTGTTGACACTTGCAGAGTACACACTGTTAATCAAGCTCTGAAGCAGTGAAATAAGAGTGTTCCTGACTTGGCAGGAGGAAAAACTGCCTCGGCACAAGGACAGCCAAGCGTTGGATCAGCAATCCCCTTCCTGGCAGGTTTTTAGGACGTGGCTCGGTAAAGCCCTACACAACCTATTCTGGTAACACAGCTGATGCTGCTTGGAGCAGGAGGCATGTCTCCTTGACTAGAGACCTCCTAAGATTCCTTCCTACCCAAAATACCTTATTATTTTCTGTTAAATGTGATAAAGATAGGCAACCTGGAAAATGATGCATATATTAAATTCTTGCATTCAGCAAATAAAAGTGATGTGTGAAGATGAAAGGAGAAGTGGGAAAACCAGAAGGGTTGAAATATAGACAATTTTTAGGTAGGAAAACCACAAAACTGAAGTATGCAAGAATTATTAGAAAACACAAACTTAAATCTTTCACATCTCTGTATAAAACTCTGTATACATTTTATAAATCTGCCATTTACAAAGTGATAAAAACTGGAGGCAGTCTAAACTAAATTTATTCCTGGTAGGGGATTACATAAAGAAATAACAGATCTTTTTAAAAACAAAACAAAACAACACAACTAGATCTACTATATATGTGTTTTTTCTGCAGAAAAACTGAGGGTTACATTGGTAATACAGGAGTAAGTTGCAGAAATGAATGAACAAGTTCCTTTGTATTACTGGAAGGATATAACTCTAACCATTTTTAATATTGCTCAGCAGCTCTATGAAACAAAGTGGATATAAAATTTATGTCAACATGATAGAAATTTCCCTATTGATGGCCACTTGCATTCTTTTCTTTTGGGGCTGTCACAAGAATGAAATTCAGATGCATCTCAAAAGCCATTTAAGAGAAAATTTTCAAGTCCTTTTGGAAATGTACACTATATTCAAAATGTTATGTAATCTATTAGAAATGCATCTCTCATGATAAAAAAAATTAGGGGAAAATACAAGCTGTCACATGAAGAGATGTTTTTATAGCCTTCTGAGCATGTGAGTAGTTTCTACTGCAAATAGTTCCATTACCTCAGTACATATGGATTACTAACAAACGAACAATGCTGTGCAAAATAAGATCTCATATAGTTTAAAAGCTGTATTTGCATAGTGATATATCAAGTGGGATGAACTAATCTTATTATAAAATAGCTTCCTATTTAATTAGCTGTGTTCTGAACGTTTGGCATACCTGTATTTTAGTTAAGATAATACACCCTGTAGAATCAAAATTACCTTTGTTTTAAGTAACACACATTGACTAGAATGTACCTTGCTTATCTGCGGATCAGAGAGATATTTTGTACACAAGTTACTGTGAAGCGTGCATGAGGATCAGCACTATTTCTTTCTTCCTTACTAACTTAAAGTGAGAAAATACCCAACATAATTCAGCACGCTGGGCAGGATCAGCCTAAGAGAGAACTCAGGACAAATTAGGCTGTCTACATAGAACTGCCATCCTTATAGCCCTCCAGGATTATTGTTTAAGACAAGGCTGGTGTCCTGTATCTCTGTGAAATATACTTCTTCTCCACTACTAACACCATTTCTAAAATATTTCCAATCCAGTTTACACTGTACAAACTCAATGCACAATGTGTGACAATTTTTTTTATATATATAATTTTTAGAAGAACCCTGTTTCTTCTGGGGTGTTACAAGACTTGTTCAAACTATTATCCTTGCAAGGATTTCCTTCTGGATTTTTTTTTTTTTAATATTAACATTATTTTTACTAAAATAATTATTTGCCATTTTAATAAAAACCTTACAGCTGGTGCTTGAGTAGTTTTGTGTTCCATGTAGAATAACTTCAATTCTTTAAAAGAATTTTACAGTTTTAGAGAGTCAATGGTTCATAAAATAATGCTTTTAAGACAAATTGGAAACCCACAGAACAAAAATAAAAGCATCCTAGAGTGAAATGAAAAAGCAATAAATTAAGACCTTTTTACAAGTCATTCTTTTCATATTTTATTTCTTATTCAGTAAATCAGTAGTCCATGGATTTTCACCTGTAAAATAGTGCTGCAGGAAATTGCTCAATATGAATTATAAAGAGAACAGTTTAGTTAATTAAAAGTTTGACTAAGTAACAAGTTAGACAACTAAATTCCAATTTCAAAATAATTTATCCACTTAGCCTGTCTCATGAAAAATTAATGGGAAAAGACTCACGTAGACTTTAAATCACTTTTACAGATATGGTTTGGTTGGCTTTAAATGTGTTTTACCAAAACTCATTTGATTTTTTTAAACTAAATAATACTTTATCCAAAGGCTTTTGGGGATTATGTGACCAAATTCTGAACCGTTCCATAGCTATTGTCAAAGACAAAATGTGGCAAAAGACAGCCTAATGACAATGTCTAATTAATATTGGTGTATCCAGAACCTTGTTGAACAACAGTATAGTTCTCCATTTCTTGAATTATCTATATCATATAAAGTCTGAAAAAGTTTTTCTCTGTTACAAAAAGTCACTTTTATTAATGCAGTGGTTATATGGAACTTATTTGTTAGAAGAATGGAGAAGTGTAAACAATTCTTTATATTCAGATTTAAATGTAAGTTATGATAAAAAAATAATATTTTATTCCAGCTCTTCCCCTCTGGCAGATATTATATATTGAATATAGTAAACTCTGTATAGATTTTATGCTTAGTGGTTTTATAACATATGGACAGTCAATTTACAGGAGAAAGAAATGGTGGGAAATCAAAACTTTTTATAATTATAGACAGCAATGTAAACTGCCCAATAAACCAGAAAATGAGTGAACAACAGCTATCAAAATTCACCTCAGAACCAAACTGTCTGAGAAACTGTAATGTTGGGTGTCTGATAAGTCAATAAATCTGTATCTGCTTTATGGCTCCACTGTAAGAAATAAATTCTAAAAGTAGTCTAGAAATGCAGATAATTATTTACATTTTATATATTTATCTAAAAATTTTTAACAAAATTTGGTAAATAGAAAAGTAACTACCTTGGGAGTTATTAAGGAAAGTGAAATATAACTTCTCATATAAATATTACTTATAGATTAGATAGATGTTTCTAAGTATACACCCTACAAAATAGAAAAGCGACCCCCAAAAAAACTTCTCCTCCCAAAAGCTTGTCTCTTTTTATCATCTACATCAGATGATCAAGTAAGACCTATTACCTTAACTTACAAATCTTTCCTCATTTATTTTTTAAAGCTACAGCCTGTCTTCTGTTTAGAACTTTTGTGTGCTTCAGGAGGTATCATCAAATACTCATTTTAGTTCTCAACCCTATCAGTCAATTTACTGTTTTGGTTAAAGCAACATTTAACACATTTATTCTAACGATAACCCCTTTTTTCCCCAGCCCCTACTTGCTGCTGTCAGCCACAAGACGGGAAGGAGGATCCCAGCTGGTGGCTCTAGGGAAGAGCTTTGCAAGGGGAGGTCTAGCTCAGCTGGCTGCCTAGTAGAGCAGGGGCAAGCCAGGATGACTAGGGTGGCTGAGAGCGTGACACAAAACCATTACAATACTGTGATAATGTCAGCATGTCCATATCTAAGGAGTTTGCTATCATACATTTAGAACTGTGATGCTACTGTGGAATTAAAAAAGTGCCATCCCTTCTTTAAGTGGACATTTTGTTGCCATTATGGTCTATATTAGCTTCATTCAATTTTTTTTTAGGACAAATTTTTTTGCTTGGTAAATTCTACTAACCCTAGGATTTCCACTTGCATCTTGTAAGGAGTCAGTCCCAGCGTGCAGAAATGTGACTGCATTCTGCCAGCCCTCCATTAGCCGGCTCCCCTGTAACTGTCCCAGCCTTAGGCTCGTTAGCTTTTAGTAAGTTTGTCACTGGTCTCCCTATCTGTTTGTATCCAAAGTGAAAATATGTATCTTCCAGTTCATTTATATGCAGTATACAACACTCAATTTTTTTTGTAAAAAGAAACATAATTGGCTTACTTCCCTTGATTTAACTGAAAACTGCAAAACAGTGCTTGGAGCCAGCATTTTCCTTCTGGGAGACATCCGCTGCTTAGAATGAAACGCTGTGCAAGCCTTCTCCAGTTGTTCTTCACACTTCCTGAAAGCTTCACTGTTCTATTTCTCATTCAAAGTATTTCTTAGTTTGTTATTCTTCTGGCAACGCATGATATTTCAGTTGGATTGCAGAATTATTCTGAAATAGAAAAGGTCCCAACCAGGAAGGCTCACTATTTCAGAATTACTGTGTAGCAAAATGGGAGCAAAGAGACCAAATATTATTTGAAAATTGTGTTTATATTTGTACCTGCATATTTGTAAAACAGATGTGAACCCAAGAAAATTGTCATCTATACAGAAATGTTTGAAACAAATTGGTTTTCTAAAACTAACTTTAAAAGAATTTTCATTGTGACCTTACTAAGTATAGGGATTTTCTGAAACATTAATAGGAAGGGTACTTGAAATTTTAATTACTTTACAAAGACACGAGGCAAAAAGAGAAGCCAGAAAAATAGGATAGAAGGATGAAAAAGACATAAAATTAAGTCAAAGAAAATAGAAAAACACTATGCACAGTCTATATAAATATGCAATGTATGTGTTTAATTCCTCCAGTAGGAGAAAGAATTATATTTTTTTGGTGACATTCAGTGAAATCTAGCATTTTGTTAAATGCAAAAAAATACACTTAAACTGTTGAAGCATTCCATATCTGGGCAATGGTCCCATAAAAAAAATTGTCTTTACGGCGTTTCTGTTTAACTCATTTATAGTAACCTGGGTATTCATAAGGGAGAGCTATAAAAATTTTTCAATTCCACAGCACAAATTGCTCTGCACAACCAGAATTTACAGTAGCACGCATGACCTAGGGACTGTGGTGTAAACATACAGCTTACAAAACAGAGCCAGCCACAGAGAGGTTTGCATGCACCCAAAGCTGAAATGTAAAGGAGCAAACAGATATTAAATTTCCATGGAAATTTTAGGGTTTGTTTCTATTTTTTTTTTCCTAAAAACATAAAATGAATATAAAGAAAACACTTCAGTGTAGGAGATCTTTCAAAGCAGGAAACGCTTCTCATTTTGCAGGTCAACCTTAAAATCATTACAAGTCCAACCATACTCAAGCAGAACAGTAAAAACAATCGCAGTAGACCTACATTAACGTTAGACAATACAAGATAGAATAAAAAAAGGTCATAATCTCTCTCAAAACAGTAACTCACTCCACACTTTATGATGTCCTCTATGCCAATGACTCATATTCCATCCCTTGGTTTCCTGATTAAGATCAACAATCTTGTAAATATTGTTTGTGAGAAAACAGACACCTACAATGGCTGGGTCTTTGCTTAAAACCACTTTGATTTTTATTGACCTAAACTTAAGTTCATGAAGGTCTGCAGGGAATCATCAAAATAAGTTTTTTTATGAGTCCTGGCATAAATTGAAGCCAACTCTCTTCGTTTCAGCAATGTCCCAGTGTCATGTTTAATCCCAGCCAGCAACTAAGTCCCATGCAGCTGCTCGCTCACTGCCCCCCTGCCAAGAGGGATGGGGAAGATATTCAGAAAACAGGTTGAATAAGAACAATTTAATAATTAAAATAAAATATTATAACAACAACAACTGTAATGAGGAGAGAGAGGAAGAAAGGAATAAAATCCAAAAGGGAAACAAGTGATACACAACACAGCTGCTCAGCACGTGCTGAGTGATGCCCAGCCAGTCCCCCAGCAGCGATCCACCTGCTCCAGCCATCTCCTCCCAGTTTGTACAGGGAGCACGATGTTCTATGGCATGGAATGTCCCTTTGGCGACTTGGGGTTAGCCTTCCTGGCCATGCTTCCTCCCAGCTCCTTGTGCACCTGCTCGCTGGCAGAGCATGGGAAACCGTAAAGTCCTTGACTTAAGAGTAAGCACTACTTAACACACCGATGTCTCTAGTTGTTGCTATCAGCATTGTTCTCATACTAAATGCAAACCACAGCATTTTACTGCCTACTAAGAAGAAAATTAGCTCCATCCCAGCCAAAACCAACCAGAACACCTAAATATAAGAATTTGTGCTACAATTTCATTACACAAGAACACATATGCCAGCCGTACCTAACCAGTTAATCTTTATTTTTAACAGATGAAAAGCAATGCCATAAAAGCTGAATTTCTGCCACAGCTTTGTCTTTTAAAACATTCTGAAACTAGAGGAGAACACAGTAGAAAGTCCCTGTCATCTCTCAGTGCCTGTAGATTACCACTGAGAAGAACAGCATTCTATAAATCAGTTTTTCACTGTCTTCACCGTTACCAACAGAACTCAAACATGCTGATGAAAATATGTGATTACAAACAAGGTAATTCTTTGGCAAATTAGGCTCCAAACATAAAAGTTGAAAAATAGTCAGAAATAACTGAATATCCAAATGTACTACTAAAGTGATATGATTAAGTAATCTTGCTTGCACAAAGTTATTTATTTAAATGTATTTATTTAAAATATTTAACCAAGAAATTACCATCATGATTAAAAGAATTACACTTAGCCTACAGCAACGACATGCTAACATTTCCAGTTTCTAAAGCCTAATAATTCACATTAAGGTTAAAAATAAGCATAGTGGATATTAGCAAGCAAGGCGCAACATGAATGTCACTAAAAAGGAAGCGTTTCAGTATCGATATTAGGAGGAGAATTTCCTCACACGTGAGGGAAATCAGTCAAAGAACATAATTCATATGAGAGGGCAAAGGCATTATCGGGAAATGTCTCCTAAGCAGTAGTTACATACACGAAGGCACAATGCAAAGCCTTCTGGCAAGTGCCAAATGGCACTGATGAGGAAGGTGGCACAGAATGCAGTATTTTAACTAGGAAACTTGAACTTAATTAAGACTTATGTCTTTAAAAGGATAATTTTATCAATGAAGCCTTTTTCCTCATGGCACGTTTTTGCCCCCTCTGTGACACACCACTGGCTAATCTTGGCGTCCAAAGAAACACAGCAAGTCATTGGGAAGCCAACAGAAAGGTCGGCAAGAGCTGGCAAGCCCTCCTAAAAGGTAAGAAATGTTCAGCCTGGTGTTCGCCTCAGCGCCTGGAAGATTAAAGGCATGAATTTGCGGCTCCTTTTGTGCAGTCTGGAAAAAGACTTCATATTCATGCTGACTAAACGTAAAGAACATCATGGTTGTTATGCTCCTGAATAACACAGCTTTTTGGTGTAACAGTTTGCTTACTTATCAGTTTTGAGTAGATGAGAAAAAAAAAATTTAGTATAGGTATTCTTGTGTCGAGAAAAAAAAAAAAATCAATATCCTTTTGCTAAGGCCCCAAATAATTTCTCTTCAGACAAATCTTGCTTGCAATTGTCTGTACCTGGCCTTACAGATACACCCTGTATTACCCAGGAATTCCCTCCTAAGCTTTTCAATACATTGTTCAAGAGCACTGTCACTGCTTACTCTACAAATGACATCCTTCCCTTTCAAGTCACTATTAGGCCATTAGGAACGGGTATGTAGAGTACATACTGGGCTATTAGACAGAACATGTTTCAAATAAAAACATGGATAGCTTCTCATCACTATCTCACCATTCACCTCATTTTTTTTAGCTGATACACTATTGAACAAAATCATGCTGCAATTTCAGCTCTATAGAGTAGACGATGTCCTCTGGAGGCATAAATGAGCCTGCTGTCACTGAACGCCGTTTTACATCATTTGGAATATCCTTCAGTAACAATTCCTTGACATTAATATGAAAACAGTTTCTATGGGTTACCATGCAGGGAAATAAATATATAAATGCAAACATTTTTTTTTCCACCCCCATAAATTTACTAAATATCAGCTTTGGCTTAGGAAGTGCCTTAATTACTGCATGTCAGGGGAGTGTTTACAGCCCCCCCCCCAGCTGTGTTTCCCCATGTATTCACTGCTGTCCACCGCAGCTCACGCTCCGAGGCGGGGTGCTCATGGAGGTGGACTTTTGGTCTGACACAGTGTGGCTACTTTCCTCTTCAATTGTTAACAAACCCACTAATGAGCAGTAGGATGAAAGTGGCAAGGACAGGGAAGAAATGCTGAAACTCCCTTTGAAAGTGTTAACAACTGGATTTACTGTGCAGGAACTAGGATGACCGTACTTTGTAGAATAATATAAAACTGTAAAACCATAATAAATGTTTAGTCTTTGATAAGAAAAAGCTCAGACTCAATTGTATCTTCATACAATTCATATTTTGGAATTATATTTTTTTCAGACTGAAAATTTTAGATGAGGAGAGGGTGAAAGTCATACACAGTGGAAGAGGAAAAAGAACACATTTAATATGTGTTACCAAATGCAAGAATGTGATTTATAGATAAGGGGTAATGAAGGAGTCTGAAGCCCTGTTAGCAAGATCTTACTGTAAAAGGTCGATCAATAACTTTGTACACATATAAATAAAGCTTGAAACTGTTTCTGTTCATTTGGCTACAGTGTCTTAGAACTACAAGTATAATGAAAATCTGGAAAAATCAGAGCTTTCATTGAAGTCTGTAAGTTTTGCTGTGGCTTAGAAACAAAGAGTCAGCCTCCCTCTTCTCCAAACTTTTTCACAAAACATACAAAACACAATTCCACTAGAATATTCCCTATAAATACTTTCATTTTCATACAAGCCAATAAATATTTCTGATCTAAATGTGTTATGATGCCAGTCTCTGAGGTTTGCACTCTACTCTTCAACTAGCATGTAAATTTGCAGTTTTCTCAATGCAGTTTACAACCACAGCTTATGAATAAGTTCAACTCTTGAAGTGATTTCGATTACAAATTCAAGTACACTATGTTCGGTCACTTTTCCACTGCCTATCACATACTTTGTACATAGTAACAGGAAGATTCACAATGTAATTTTCTACTTTTTTCGTTGGCATATACAGAACCCACTTTCTCACAGCTTGCCCATGTAGAAGTCACAGAATAGAAGAGAAAATGTGGAGTCTTCCCTATTGTTTTTCTTTAAAAAGAAGTTGCAAAATAAAATAATAGATGTTATATATCGCACTGTTGAGAAGTTCTCTACTTCATTAAACTACATAACTGCTATTTGGCACAGTTCTTCATCACCTATTTCACCCCTACCACCCTAGGGCATGGTGAACACACAACACTTTTAAAAATATCAGATAAATCCCAATTTAAACATAGATATAAATTATTAAGTAGCACTTGTAGAGCCTATCATTATCAGAGAGTGGTTTCAAATGATATAAATCACTTATTTTGACAGTATTTTTTTCCCTGCCAATTCTGTTTCCCCTGCCTATGTTCAAGTATTCTCAACCCAATACTACATTCAACTATCTTAAAAATTCCATATTTCAGCTCTTACAACAGGTAATGTTAATTATGAAAAGGATGGCTTTGGCATCTGCATTTAACACATCTCTACACGTAAAACTTAATTATCCTATATGGGGATTCTTGGCATTTATTAATAAAAGCAATACAATTTATATACATCATTCTGGACATGTTTCAGTCTAGCTTTATGAAAAAATTACCTATTTCAATCTTGTAAATTCTGCTTTATCTCACATCACCCAGAAGAACTGAGAGAGTAGGAAGAAATGGAGTAGGGAGCTCATAAGGACAAATTGGCTTTTTAATTTAAAACCAGAATCAAAACCATTATTCAGTGTTGTATTATTTTATTCTTTTGGAGAACTGCAAAACCTTTCAGCTTTTAGGTTATATATAGTTTTCTACTTCCCCTCCCTACTGACAAATAGATTAGTTGAGGCAATTTCTCTCCATTAAAGGTTTTGCACTTGACACTGTAATGTAGCCACTGTCCAAATTACCCTTTAGGGCTGCACTTTTTAATTCAAGGTAACAGAAGGATTTGCATTTGTCACTTCAGTTGAACATCTCTCTTCCTCCCTTACGAGGTCCCATGTAACTCTAACTGATCCCAGCTCAGTCAAGAGAACAAAACATTATGGATTTTGTTCTGTTAGTAAACAGTTACAAATTTGTGAAAATTTTTTACAAGAACTTTGTAGTTAGAAAAAAAAACATAAAAAATTTGTTTTGAGGTCTGATTAAGGAGGCATCAAATTATATCAGCTATCATGAAAGACTAGGGGGCATAAAATGTGTACAGAGCATGAAAGAGATATGCACCAAAGTCTAAACAGTACAATGATAAAATTTGGGGTTTTTTCTTAATAACTGCCCAACTGAAGATTGGCATCTGTTAAAAGCCAGACCCATCATATATTACATAATACACAATGATCTTGAAAAGAATTACCCTTAGAATGATGTTAAAAAGTATTTAAAATAAAAACATTAAAGACAGAATTAACGTCCTTAATATTAAGAGATATCCTAAAAATATCTGTATTCATCATGTAAGTATTGACACCAGAACTGATATTCTCCCTCATGGCATATTGGATGACCTAACTGTGCCAACCCCAGGCAACTGACCCAGTTGTTTGCCTCTAAAAAAAGATTCTTATTAAGACTTGACTATGAAAGCATGACAGCCTCTAAAGACTAGCTGCCAAAACCTTATTGCTTTGATTTTTTTTTCCCCCTCTCAATTCTGACTCAGAAGATCATTTCCTTTCTGTTTGCTATCAGCCACAGAAAGCCAAATTTTAGCTAGTAGCAGCTGGGAACAAATAGTGCATCAAGTATGCTGAAAAATGTTGTGGTTTTTCTTTAAGATACACTTTTCAAGGTGGTTTTTTTTTTAAAAAACAAACAAAAAAAATATTATACTTTTACTAAAACTATATGCCATGAAGTAGAAACAGAATAATGATTATATTGGTAATTAATTCCATTATTAGATACATGGAAATCAGCATTTTCATACAGAAATCTTGTGTTAATAGGGGCTTCAAAAAGGAATATCATCCTAGGCCAATGAAATTCAGATGATTGCACAGTAAATCTACATATAGAAAACTGAATCTGCTATACAATAGCTAATTTAGCAATCAGACTGCTAATCTAGAATTTGAGATACTTTGGATACTCCACAGATTCCCTTTCCCTGCTAAGGAACTAACTTAGGTTCAGATGCTGAACATGTATGGATAACCAATTCTCTGTTATTTCAATAGAAATTTGGCATTAATGATCTAGATCTTCATCTTTTATGACTCACATTCCCTGTGAAGTAGGGATATCTTTTTCTTGCTTCCTATGTATGACATAATTATATATAATGATATGTATGAATTAATGCATTTATGACTATAAATAACCCCATCCTTGGAAACAGAGGTCATAGAAGTACTCAGGATCAGCAGTTTCTCACCACAGACCACAGTACAGCTACTTGGAATACAATTTCTTGATTGCAATTCAGAAGACATACCGAGTCCCAAAGGAACTGACTAAATGTTTTCCAGTTTCTCCATAAAATGAGCTATCCAAAGATGAGATGAGAGATCCTCTCTGGTTTCTATCAAAAGGCAGGCCAAGTCAAGAAAATGAATAATGCTTTTGTGTAGCAATCTGTAATACCAACCGCAAATACACATTGTCCACAAAGCTGCTGCCTATTTCCTTCTTTGCCAGAAGAATCTTATTCCACTTGACACAGAGCTATATATTCAATAACAATGTCAAGGTTGAATTCTACCTTTGCATTATTTTTTTGAGATTTTTTTTTTTTTTTTTAAATTAAATAACTGGATAAACTCACCACACAGTCCAATAAGCAGGATTGTGTCTTTTGCCTCTCATACAAAACTGATTACAGTGTGATTTGTAAGAAATAATAAAGGAAACAAGTTTTTCACACTAAAATTATTTGTGCGGGAGTGCAGTTATATGAGGTATCACACATATCCCACACGGCTCTGTTGTTTACCAGTGCTATTGTGAGACTAGAAAGAACAGGTATAAAAGTAACTGCAGAATTCAGAAAAAAGTAAATATATTGCAGCAACTTCATCTATATGCCAGAAAGAAAACACAATGTTTAAACCACTTGAAGCTTTTCTGATACGTACAAGAAACTGAGACATGAACAAGAAAATATCTCAGAAAAGTTTCATACTCAATTATTGCAGTTACCTTTTGTAATTTAATTTAAAGGTCAAGTGTAAGATACAAAATGTACACCAGCTTATTCCTTTCCTAACCTTCTTAGTTATTTCATAACTATATCAATAGTTGGGAAAATACATTATGGGAAACAAAAAATAAAGTACTGATATCACATTTTTAAGCAAAATGAATGTTTCTTTTATAACATGTCAGAAGACAAAATTAAGTTCTGGTATCATAGCTGAAAGAGTAGAACTCATTTTGCATGAAACATAGCAATAAGCATCTATGATGAGCATTTAACTACTAATCTATTAAAAAATCAGAAACCAACAGAAAATTGTTTACTCTTACTCCTAAGTTCCAATTAACTTTAAAATTGTATAAAACATTATTATGCAAGTCAAGCGTAAGCTTGTAAGTAATGTTCTGGAACACACACATTGTTGTATCTCTTCCCAAAATCATGTAAATTAAACTTGTCCTAGAAGCAAGAATAACAAAAATTTCAGCTGAAAAATTGGACAGCATCAGAAATAAGTAAGAAATTTAGGTGATTTTCAGCTGATTTGTGGCATTGTAGTTGACTTCAGTCAATGAAAGTTTAAATGTTTAACACCAACGGCAGAAGCAGCCTTTTTTTCTTCATAATATAAATATAAAGTGAAAGTTACAGGCGCCTTGGTCTTCTGCAATAAGACTTTCATACTCAAGAACAGCAAGACAGGAGAGTTCCAGTAAGCTGTTAGTGGTTACATCTTTCAAATAAAGGCACCTCGAGCAGGAAATAATTCATTGTCCTTTACACACAAATAGTGGCATCTGTAAGCCCTGAAAATGGTCCAGTCAGAGGTCAGTGAGGTACTCTGTGTTAAGAGACACCAGCGTCCTTATGGGATAACTGATCTTTTGGTATGGAACATTCATTCAGCCTTGGTCCCGAATCTCTTTCAGCTTAATTTATTCCACTGTTAAAATAAAAATTTTATATCAATAGCAATAAGCCACAAGTCTTGTTAATGATGACAGACAAAAAACACATCAAGCCATAAATACTTAAAACAGCAATACATTTTAGGAACAATAAAGAAAACAAAAAAGCCCAGAAGCCTAGGTTTTTCCCAGAATTGACTGGGAATCTCAGGGCAATAGGCAGTAGTGCAATGCACGGCATGGCTGATGTTATTGCTTTTAAGCTGATAGATCTGAGATAGCATTTATTTTTTTTCCAAACACATTGCAGTAAGTGTTTTTCCCCTATTTTTCTCGTTAACTTTTCAAGGTCTTCTTTGATTTTTATGCAGGTAGAACGAAGTCCTTGTGTGGAGTTCAGGTAGGAGCTGACATAGTGGTGTCAATGAAAAAAATGGTGGCTTTTAAAGGTACTGTGTGTTATACAACGGCATGCATGGAGAATTGCACAAGATACTAAAGAGCTGTTTTCAGCAAGCTGTCTTATCGACTGCAGCCATTACTTGCAGATTTCATAGACTGTATTTGCAGCCCATGAATCTGACCACACAACATAAAAGATTAAAATTTGTGCTACCTTATTTTAAGCAAATGCAATAAAATGAAATATCACTATTAACCACTAACAGATAACTCTATGAATCAATTACAAAATAAACACTCCCAATGAAATTTAATTTATAAAGATTTCTGGCAAACAAATAAGATCATTTCCAAGTGGTAAACTTCATTATTGTTATATCCTTTTGCTAATTGCTTTTGCTTTGTTTTGATTTTTCAGTTTCAATTAGTGTCCTCAGCAAGGTGTGAACTCAAACAGCCTTGTTATTCTGTTTCTCTGCTCCAACAAGAACATGTCTACATTTTTATTTTTACAATGCTACTCAAATAAATTACCGGATTATTTAACTGAAAGGCTGCTGGCAAAAGTAATATTCTTTCCCCCAAGCAGAAATGATACACATTGACGCTATGAAGTGGTGTAAGTCCATTGCAATTGAATGAGTTAGATCTATTTATACCAACTGAGAATCTGTATTCCTGTAAAGCAAAGCAAAATTTTCCCTCTGGGCTTTATTTTTATTGATAACTTGAATTATATGTAAAATCTATAATATAAGAGAAACGTTCCCTAAGACTTTTTCCTTGAAAAGACCTCTGTGTTGCAAATAGTATTTCCCTCTGCTCAGACTTTTCTGCTTATGCACATTCAGGTTAAAGCCAACAAACCACACTTAGCACGATCAATCTCAGAAAATAAATTTAGCATATCTGTGCATTAATGGCATGGATCAATAGAAGAAGCATATTATAAATCCAAGAAGAAAATAGAAATAAAGCTTAAATACCATTAAAATCCATAACATCTTTCATTTGCAAGCCACTTATCAGAAACAGTGGATGTTATAACCTATGTGTGAAATTCTGTATGGGAAGTTTTACAACACTGTGTACACAACTCTAGGAAAGTAAAGAAAGAAAATAATGAATTAAATTTAAGCTTCAACTAGAATTTAAACAGGCTTCATAATAATTTACTAAATTGTTATCCAGCACAGGCAGTAATATCCCTCTTTTTAATAAAAGAAATCAAGCGTTTTTAATGTGGTCTGAAGACACCAGCTAAAGAAGGTATCACCTTCAACATCATTTTTAATCTCAATTTGGAAGCAGACTATGGCCAAAGAACCCCATTTCTGCAACCACTAACACTTTTTTGCCTTTTGTCTGAATATAGATGCAGCTGGGTTTTTCCTGAAGCGAGAGCTGAAAGGGCTGCAGCACCCGGAAGTACAGCCAACGGCCAAGGCACAGAAGTAGGTCATAAGCCACAGTGAAATCCTTTTCCTATAGATATTCTCCGTAGCACCCCTTAGATATCAAGTCATCAGCATGTCTTGTGGCATAGAGATGCACACGCAGGAGCCAGCCTCTGTTTTAAAGTCTGTATTTGTTAGCTAGGCATGCAAAATATGTCAGGTGTTAAGAAAGAGAGGAGAAATACCAATAAATATTTAGCTTTGCAGCCATTCTTTAGGCTTTTAGTTATGAAATCCATTGTCACCGTTTAACTGGAGAAGCTTTACCGCTCCCTATTTGTAATGAGTTAAATGAATTTGGAGATGCAGAAAGATTAGTAACAACCACTGAGTTTCGCTCCTTAAAAGCGTGGCATCTGAAAGAGAAAATTTTCAACCTTTATATGCAACAAACAGTCTTTAGTGGTAACAAGTAATTCAGACTTTGATCAAAAAAATCAAAACCCTGTGCTGACAAGAACAATTTTTAGATGTAATAGTGATGATGGGAGACCACAGCTCATGGTTTTAAGAGGAGTTAAACCACAATCTAACACAAGCCTTACAGCAAACCAGCAGCAATGGTGTTTTACTACCCTTCCAGTTCTACCACAACAGATCCATTCAGCCCCCAAACAAACAAGCACTCCTTCAACTTTACTTTATAAATACAGTGAAGTACAGTACACTGTATTTTAATGATCTCTCCTCAAAAACGTTGTTTGATACACTGATTTGTATGCTAATACCTACTGTCAGGAGGTGTTGATCTCAGATATTAAGTAGTGACTTCTGAAAGGCATTCAACAGTAACACCTCAAGTAAGTAAACAATCTGTTCTTTCATATCCAGACATTTTGTCATTTAAACAAGAGAAAGATGCTTTCACCAAAATAATCTGCAATTCATATACAGAACACACAAGAACAAACGTGTACCGAAACAAGATTTTGCTGAGGCAAGAGCGAATGAGTTCCTCCAGCCCAACTGCACTTCATTTATCTAGAAACCTTTGGCTTAGAAGTTGAGAAGATGGAACAATTTTGCTTCCGATAACATTCTTCCTGTGACCTATGTCTTCTGCTAAGTAATTACAGCGGCCTTGACAAATATGAGTTAAGCACTGTTGCCATGCCAACATATGTCCTTCTCTTCTCAAATATTCTACTGCTACCAGAGACATTGAGCTTGGAATATACTTCCCACCAGTCAAACTACTGTCAAGTTTCTTTCGACCTCAAAATTATGTTAACTGCTATGGATTTTACTTCATATGATCAAGTATAAGTATTAATAATAAATGTATTTCCACTTCTCATACATTTTTTTCTGAGGCAAAATAGCATGAAGTAGCAAATTATGTGATCAACATTGCTGATACTCAGTAATAAAACAACTATTCATGTTTCCTGATACTCCAATGGATAAAAAGGTCATTCATTTTTCTGGTCAAAGCATATCAATGCTAGATAACTGGTATACCAAGAGTTCGTATTCAGTTGATCTTTATCCAGATGAAAAATAAGCAGAAAATGAAAAACACATGAGAAGCTTTACATTTCTGGATCAAATCTTGTCGGTATAGCCTTGTAGCCCAGTGTATACAGTATTGCCATTCCTTGTGACATGCCACTAGCTCTATATTAAGCTAAGAATTCAGTCATTGGGACTTGTCGGGCTGTTTCTGGACTTGTCTGGGACTGGTTTAATGCTTATTGTTATATATGTATATTTCTGAAAGGTTATCTATTAATAATGAACAGTTACTCTGTACAGACTAAACTATCTATGACCTTAAAACAATATGCCACAAACAGGAGAACAGGCATGGGATAACAGCAGTAGCCTTGAAAGTACAATTGCAGAATGATTCCAGATATTTCAGGGCTGTAAGCAACTCAATTGACTCAATTGTCAGTTAACGATCAACAAAAAATGCAACTGGACAAAACCAGTTTTAGCAATATGAAAAGAGGAAACCAGTTAGTGTCCAATATATGTAATACAAAACATATGTAGTAAATTCAGATGGGACACAGAATTCCATACCAATGCAGAAATAAAAAGATATAAGGCATATTAGTAAATACATTCAAATGACTCCATGCAGAACCTAAAATAACAAGGAAGAAAGCATGAACACCACAGTTCTCCCAGAAAAGGTCACAGGATGCTAATGATTTTCTGTACCCTGTGCTCACTCCATAAGTGAAGCCATTGACCTTAGGACCTAGAGGTAAAGTGGTAGGTATTGGGATGTTTGCATGTATTAATTTTAACTGTATATAATTTGAACAGTAACATCATAACTTGACTAATGGTGTTTTGAGAGTGTTAAAACTTCAATTAGGTTAATAACACAATTTTGGCTTTGAACAAAAATTGTGTTTCTTTTTTTCCACTACAAGACTCTGCATGTGAAATTGATGGAGAATTGACACAACATATTCCATAACTTGGATGCAACAACCAGGTAACACCAGCAAAGGCTATTGATTATATAAAAAAATCTCTTGGGTAGGCAAAAACTTCAAATACCTTTCATACAGTATGTAGTATAATGCAGGACTAATCCTCATTTCTAGTCCTTTCCTGTTCTTTTTTTAATAAAATATTAACACCATAGAATTAATTACTGCAGAATTACAGTAGAATAACCTGCATTAGCTGTTGTTTTGGAAAAACATTACCGCCTGCAGCTGTATTAGCACTAGTGCTCTAACCAGCATTACCAGTAATAAGATACAGAAGAAATTTGAAAAGGGTGTTTTTACAGACTAAAAAGATAATTCTTATTTACATGTATAGGTGAATAAGTAATCCAGTCAGTCTGATTTTCAGGCAGGCTTTAAGGGAAATTAGATTAACCTAATAAAAAACTAATTCATCTATTCACGAGAAGACACAATTATCATACAATCAGCATTCAAGAATTCAAATAAGTCAGTATCTTTACATTTATATTTAAACAAAGAAATTCACCTGCCAATGACAAAAGATTCAAATACAATTAATTTATTATAGAACAAAAGATAACATTTTGATGATTTGAAAACCAGTTAGGAGGAAAACAATGGAACTGATAATGACTCTAATGCATGCTTTGATTGCTTTAGACAGAAATTGCATTATATAAGCCAAACAAAAGTAAATGGCAGGCTGTTCTACACACTGTGGACCCACAGGAAGCCTGCTTACATAAAAAATCCTGTCCCGTGATAAGATTGCTTGATCTTAATACAGTACGTTCCAAATAAAGTTTTGCTGCATTGCAACATAGCAGTACAGGAGCTTTGAACCCTGTCAGTTCATAGCAACCCTCTCCCATGCAGATTCTCTGGTGCTAAACAAACGTGGATGATACTGCAAACTTACTGTAACCTGCATAATTAATAGGATCTCTCTTCCCTACACAACCGCCGATTTTCACCAAACCTGTAAGAATCTAACGTACTTGAGAATGTGATACTCATCCACGGACTAAAACGTGAGGGGTGGTTGCAGAAACACACACACGTACAAATAAAATGATCAATCAAACTTAATTTCTTTAGAATAAGAAAGCTAAAATACATAGTTGCAGGTTTTGGCTGCTTTAGTTATATTTGGTAAAGCAAGCATGAGTGAAAAAAGTATTTGGTAAAATTTCCATTCGTTTCAGAGAGAAGCAACTGGACAAAGACTGCAGAGACTGTAGTGAAATCTCTCCAAATAAGAACAGACAAATGAACTAGAATATAACCAAGGCAATCTGCAGACAGAACTCAGCATTGTTTGGGAAAGAAACCTGTTTGCCTCCTAAAGAACTTTGATAGTAGATGAGTTTCCCAGTATGGAGCTGAAGGAGCTGGATCACATGCACCCTATAATTTGTGGGGGGGGGAAAAAAATCACAATTTTCATAATTGCAAATATCACATTTTTTTAATTATTAAGTATTAATTGCATTTCTTAGCTGTTGGGAAATATAAGGGTGTACTTAGTTTCAACTGAGTGAATTTACATGCAACAGGCTGGGTACAGCCCATCACAGCAATTTATGCGGGCCATCATCCTTTTTCCTTGACAATCCTTCAGCCAAGGCCATGTATGCACTGCCACCTGAGTGGGACAGACCCAGACTGTTTGCATTTAGCACTGTTTTATCAGACGATGGAGAAAACATTCCCCCTGCACCGCCCATAAGGCTTCAGGTGACCCCACAATAGGTAATGCCTTGCTGCGACCAGAAGCTTTGAACTTATGTTATGGGTAGCATTTTGTATTCAAAACGGACAACTTATGTACACAAGAAACTCTACTGCTTTTAATTGCTTTTCAAGAAAGTGCAAATCCACCTCTCCCCTTCAGCCCTGATGCAGTTTCATTGGTGTTTTATACTGGAATAAACCGTAGGATGTATCTACATAAACAACTACAACAATGCAACTAACGACAATAACAAAGCACTGAGAAGCATTGCCTTTGTTATCATTATGTAGTAATATTACAAAAAAATATTATTTGAAAGGTAAAAAATTGGGGAGGAAGAGGGAGTGGGAAGATTTAATACAACAGTTTCATCATGAAATAAAATGGCATATACACTGATACAGTAATCCTGAAACCAGTCCAAAGAAGTAATCACAGCTGAATCTCCAATGGTCTGTTTTAAAGTGGTAATAATATTCTCTGGGAATGAATACACTAGACAAATATTTCCAAACTGAATGTCAGACTGTTTAAGCATATATTCTCACCAATAAGCTTATGTTTGCTAATGTAGAAAACATTCAAATATATTGCTATATATTATAGCTGGTATGACTGCAGTGAGACATATGTTTCTAGGTATCTCCCAGTATTATTTGATTTCAATAAAAGGCTACATCTAGACATATTCCATAAAACTGGAGTTCTCAAAGGAATAGACACATTAAACTAAGGAAGTTCAGTTTAAGAGAAAGATATTTTACATATTTTCTTAAAAGCCCTGGAAGGGTTTGAAAAGCCTAGCTCATGCCTGATGTATTTTCATGATGAGTTTGATTCAAAGCGTTCATGTTTCCATAACGTAAAACACTAGCTAATTTCACTTCAAGAGTCTATTATAAATTCTGCTTTGCCAGATAATACCAAAGTGGTCTACAGTTTAAAATCCTTCGCTACATCATATGGCTGGGGTAAGTAAAAGCAAAGGCAAGTTTCAGGGTTCAATAATAAATTGAATGGCATTTCTGAGGCAAACAAAAAATAATTTAACAAAAGATGAAAAATTATTAATACAGTTTCTAAACAAAACCAAAAACCTGCTCTTTGCAAGGATAACAAAAAATGCCAATAAAGGCAAAAATACAAAACAAAGCAGTTACTTCAGTGTCACCATGCACTGTCCTGAGAAGTACCTGTCAACTGAAACCAGTCACTGCCTTAGGAAATACATCTGAATGTTGACCGCAGCCAACAGTCAAGAGAGGCCTTTTTGCACATATTTTCTTACTTGGTGATTGGTTAGTTTTATGTTTAATACATAAATAACCAACAGATTCTTATGGTTGCGATTGCATATTTCATGACAGTTCTGAAAATGTTTGAATTTAGATTAATATCATGTAAAATAAATTGAATACATTTATAAATCTGGAAACTCTATAAATACAATTTCACATAACCAAATTATTCAGGGCACTTAGAGTATTTCTGAATAAGATGTAAGGAAAGAATCCAGCCAGACTATTAGCTCCTTTCCTCTGTGAAACCTGGAAGCTTCTTCAACTTCCACACTACTGCTGGAATTACCAATGAGAGTTATCAAAGCTCTCATCTTGGGTACATGAGTGCTAAAGCTTTCCAGTCCAAGTCAAAGCTTGAAGTTCCTACAGGAAACTAATTGGCAGAAAATATTCATTAAAACCCAAGGAGGTAAGTACATTAAAAAAACCCCAACGCACTATTGCTTACAAAGGTAGTTTCCTTCTTTACTCCTTTCCATCTCTGAATTCCTACAGTTTAATTTTTTGTTGTGCAATCTAGTTTGAGACCTATTCAATACAATGGCATGATACAGGGAAGCATGAGTGAGGATTTAAGATTTTTAAAGGAATCTGTGTACATTTAGCATGCTGAACGAATACATTATTGTGTAGAGTATCCCAGTTCCCTCATCTACCATCATCACCTGATCAAGCTGAAGTGCTCTTGCTCTCACAAAAGCAACCCACAACATTGCACAGGGTGCTGATAGGTAGTGGCTACTCCCTTGTAACGTAACACAATCGATCTTTGAAACAGTTCTAGAGCCTGAGGTCAGCTGCATTGCAGTTTCTGGTTTTTTTCTGGCTTTGTTTTTTCCTAATGCTGAAATTTAATAGTGAACATGTGCTCTGAGCACAGAAATTTCAGAAGAATATGCAAGACAGAAACGTGCATAGATTTCTCGGATATATTTCCTAAACACATACTAGATTTCAGTGCGTATTGTAATTTACAAAGGTTTATGGAATAAGTTGGCGTTATTGATTTCAATCTGCCATTTCAAACAATAATTAGATTTTAACATTAAGCAACGGAAATTTTCCCAGAAGGTATATTTAGAAAGTAGTAACTGAAGTTGCTAATTTGCTCATAGGTGCTGCCATTCTCAGTGTACTAGTCTCAGAGAGAAAAAAAAAAAACACCCAAAAAAACCCACCACAACAAAAAACACACAACAACAACAACGAAAAACAACAAAACAGCCAAACCCGTCTGGAAATGTTTAGCCAGTTTCAGTATTATGCTATGAACACAGGAAGAGATGCAGAGTTGCATACCGGCACCTACATCTGAAGACTTGTTCTAAAAAATATGCTGTCTAGACACTCTCCAACATTGCAGGGCACTGAGCAGATGGAATATGATGGTGAACATCCACCTCTATCCCAGGCTATTTCAACTATATCCTGGTATAAGGCTTTGGAGTTAATACTCACAATTTCAAAACTGAAAATTCCATTTCTACAAGCCTACCTGTGTTGGTCAGCAGCACTAGGCTCAGACCACGAGAAGACTTAGGTACATATTTCAGTGCCACGGCTGACGTGTTAATGGCCTACTCTGACAACAGCTAAGTGGAAACTGTCATAGTTCTGCTACTTCACAACTAAGTTTCAACTCACTCTTTCTTAACTAACTGAATACAAATACAGTCTCAAGTCTTGGGTATGTCTTTATGATCCAAAGTGCAAAATTCTGCCATTGTCTCACAACAACGCCTGTTAATCCAATTTAATGAATATCAACACCTTCCAGCTGATCCAGAAGTCCACAGGACCATTCAGAGTTTGAAAGATTCTGATTATTTTGGTTCTAACAAAAAAAACTTAAAAACCCATAGGCATTGGATATTTATGATTTATTGCTCATATTGCATAATATGAATTATGATTATGAAGTGCAGACAAAGACGTCAGAAGAGTGACAGTTCGGGGCCCTGAGGTTTTGCAGTCAGAGTATGTATTTTTACCTATACTAAGTTTGCCCCTAAAAAACCAGCTCTTTAATAAGTGTAAATAGCAATTTCTTCTTTATTTTTCTGAGATACAGATATTAGCTTACCTTACTCTACACAGCTGACTTTCTTCTCTATTTTTATCCTTAATGTCTTCACTAAATTGCAAGTATCTCTTTATTCTTCCCCCAAATGAGAATTTTTAAAAATATTTATAGCTATTTGAATTTCCTTTTCTTTATTTCCCTGTTGCTATATGTCCTTGTTTCAGCTGGGATGGAGTTAATTTTCTTATCAGTAGCAAGTACAGTGCTGTGTTTTGGGTCTGGATAAGAATAACATTGATAACACACTGATGTTTTAGTTCTTGCTAAGTAGGACTTACTCTAAACCAAGGACTTCCTAGTTTCCCATGCTCTGCCCATGAGGAGATGCACAAGAAGCTGGGATGGAGCATGGCCAGGATGGCTGACCCAAACTGACCCAAGGGATGTCCCATACCGTATGACTTCATGCTTACTATATAAAGCTGGATGAAGAAGGAAGAAGGGAGATGTTTAAAGTGATGGTGTTTGTCTTCCCAAGTAACTGTTGTGCTTGATGGAGCCCTGCTCTCCTGGGGATGGCTGAGCTCCTGCCCACCCATGGGACATGGTGAATGAATTCCTTGCTTTGCTTTACATGTTAAACCATCTTTATCTCAACCCACCAGTTTTCTTACTTTTACTCCTCCAGTTCTCTCCCCCATCCCGCCAGGGGTGGGGTGGGGAGTGAGCAAGCAGCCAGGTGGAGCTGACTTGCTAGCCAGGGTTAAACCACAACAGTAAACTTCCCATTTCATGCATATAGACATTTTACCACTCTACAAATAAAGAGTTTACAGTGCAGTTGTATGAATTATGAGTTCATATACATGTAATGTACATTACTGGCCATACTTCATAATGTAATATAATCTCTACATCATTGAACTGGATTAAGACCCCCAACAATTATATACCTTTTGTTAGATGCGCTTCTCCACACCTATGAAAATTGCGTGTCTACCAGTCAAAACAAATATGAAGCAAAACAATGTCAGTGTTGTACTACCACAATGCTACCTCTCAGAACATTTTATGAGATCACCTTAATCCAATATATATTAAAAAAATAAAAACAAACCCACAAAACCCCCTTAGCTTTTAGCAGTATCAATCACCAGCATCAAGTTAAAAACCTGTGCATGTACTTGCAAGGCAGGGGCCTAAGCAACCACATCTAGTAGTGCAAACAGGACAAGTTATTTCCTTTTCAGTTTTTACTTTGGAATACTAATATTTATTTTTAGTAAGTGCTTTAATTTCTATATCACTGAATAGCAATGGGAGCTGAAAATATTTGTAGTTACAACAACTAAATAGAAATTATGATAATTACTGTAGTTTTTCATCATGTTCTCTATAAAATAATTAGCATTTTGTCTTTAAGAGCCTGATATTTCCGATAGTAATTTTCATGACATTATGTATTTCTTTGAGACTGATGTGCATTTTTAATATTATTAAAACATTTCTTAATCAATCTGAAATGCTGAACTAATTCCAGTTAGTGCAAGATAGATTTAAAAAGCATTTTGCAGGCAACTGGGAGACAACTCTGGGCATGAATTTTTTTCAGCCAGCTGAGTCTGACACCAGGGTATTTCATTTGATTCTCCTGAGAGAAAAAGACCCAGCTGTGCTTCTTATATAGTCCTTTCTGCCAGATGATCCAAAAGAGTGGTAATTCCAGAGAGACCCCATGCTTGCTTTTTCCTTGACTGTGAAGTGTTAAAGTTCTGTCTATTCCAGCACAAGGTGTATCTTGTTATTGCCACTTATTCATTATTTATTATTAAGAAACAATTGTACCATACTTCAAAAATCAATTATTAGAGATTCAGAAAATTCCCATAGTTTTTTGGTTTTCTCTCCTTTTCTCTAGTCTAAATGGTAATTAGAAATGTGTGTGAGAAAGAGGCAGATAGTTCAATTACCTTCACCATCACACTATTGCTGAACAAAAGAAAAAAAGACTCCATTCTTCCTCCATCTCCCTATTACATTTTTTTAAAAACCACCAGACACAACGAACACAGGTTCCTTATTAATCATGACAATATCCCTTTGAACCCGCAGTCTTCATTTGGTGTCCTAAAAATAGGTGACCTTGAGGCCATTCTTCTCAAAAGTTGAACCTACTTGAAACTAATATTGCACAGCTAAAGCAGAAGGGCAAAAAGATATTTGGATAAAACCAAATAACGGAAAAAAAACCTTGCCAAATGAGAACTTAAATGAAAAAATGCCTTTTTAGCACCTGTTATGAGAGAACAACAGGGACCAGATTCATAAGGCTGGTATTGATGGTGTGTCTTTTCTATCAACTCACTCTGTAGATCTATTTCCCAGACAGTAAGAGACTAAGTTGCAGCACAGACCTCTGATTCTGAGCTCACATTTGCTATTTCTGGAGAAAGTGCCCTAGGTGGACTATTGAGGCATGCTTTTCTGATTATCTTATGTGGAGTTATTCTACCCTGCATAAATCTTTAAGACTTGGAGACGAGACAGATAGCTACGCACCCCATTTCCCCAGGTGAGTACCAAGTTAGTGACTTATTCCTTCTATGGCTTGGAGATTATATAAATATTTTATACAAATATATCCGCAGGTTCCAGCTATAAAAATTCGGAAAAATCCACTTGAAATTGCTTACAACTTCTTTAGATAGTTAGTGGAATATGCACATTAAAATCCACTCTCCACCTGGTTCAGAGAGGGGATTTGGACAAGGATTTTCATAGACAACAGTTCTCGCCTCCTGAGAACTGAACTTAGGTCTCTCACACCTTGGGTGTGAGCTACTGCTGCTGCTGATCTTCCAGGGAAATAGAAAGGACAGCTCTTTTTCTAATAATGCTGTGTCTCTAAACCAGAAAGTAGCTTTCACAAAGCTACTTTTCTGAACAATTTCAGAAATTGCTCTGTGATTTTGGCCTATACAGTTTTGAGACAATGGAAAGATATATTCAAATTTGTAAAGTTTATCCTCATTTCTAGGGGGGGAAAAAAAGTTTTAGTTACTTGGTCACTCTAAAGCACCACAGTTTATAATAAGATAGAGTACTGGGAAAGTTTCCCTGTATTCTATTTGTTTGCCACTCTTCCTTTTCTTGGTTTTGATCCACCTAGAAATTTCTTCTGGGGGCCAATATTAGAAGCTCAGATGTGTGCATTCAGGGGTAAGAGGAACAACAACTGCAGCACTCTATAAATCAACTGGAAGTGACAGGAATTAGTAAGTCAAACAATCTGCTGCCTTATAAGAATTATTGGCCCATAAATATCAGCATCCAGTGCCATATCAGATACCCCGTGGTATCCCAGTCGCAGGAACAGGTCTGGAAGATATGGAATAGGACATGTAAGAAAGCCATGCCTTTTGGGGCCAGGAGGTGGAGGGAACTAGAATCCTGCATTTAGATACCCCATTTGTTCCCTTTCTATCCTTACACCTCAGCCTTGATACCAAAAACCGTAAGAAAATAGCCACTGGAAAAATAACCCAGCAATATCTATTAAAAAGCAAGACAATTAAGATCAGACAGATACCAAATTTTCAGCAGAGTCCAGATTTCTAAACCATGTTCTAGAGGAATAAGAAAAATAAAGATCTTCTAAATCTGGAAACACATGTTTATGTTTAATATTAAAGTGGCACAGTATGTGTGTGTAGAAGTATTTATATAAATATATGATAGTGGGCATATTTCTCATATCTTAGATTTATAGGCTGACTTTATGAATGGACTTGCATGCTATTTTGACATTATGAAGTAAAACAGTCTCTTACCTGCACTGTCTTTAGGAAGCATATGTTTTCATTTACAGACCAATGCAAATCTGTAAGTTCCATACGCACCATGTAAATATGAATTTATGTTTGTGGAGCTAGTACACACTTGCAAAGTTTTAAAGCACCATATCAGAAGCCTAGAATGCCATTATTTAGAACAGAACGGTAGTACTTATAACCACAACAAAGGGTCCTGGTCTCAGTGTTGACTGTTCACAGGCAGCTCTGTTAGAGTTACAGAAACCTTTACCATGTACGTGGCTAGCAGTACAGTGTGTGTCACATAACAGAGATCTGAATAGCTGCGTCCCTTGGCCAGCCTATTGGGATTGAGAGTTTTGATTATACCAAAAAGATCTTTTGCTAAGAGCATTATTTTTTTGCTATCAATTCCCTTCAGCTCAATATGAAGCTAAGGTATAACATATGCTGTATGCATCATATGTTCGCCTGCATACCCATGCATATTGTCACTTTGTGTTATTCCAAGAGTCTCTTGAGCACATAGGAAACAGTTTCAGTGGGTTGGAAATTTATGCTTCAGTAAATGCATTGTCAATTTGGTGACCATCTGTAACGTACAGAATTTAGTTTTATGCTGTGGCAATGAATAAAGTAGATTTTAGATTAGATTTAGGTTGCAGAACAGACCAAATAATGTTCTGGAAGCCCTATATTCATGGGGTTTAAAAAACCCAAGTATTAAGCCTTCCATGAGTTCTCTTACTTTAGGTGAGCACATCCCAATACAGTTCCTACACCAGAAATATTTATATCCTTAGATCAAGACAAACGGTAAGAGAAAGCAAACCTTCCAGGAGCACCAAGGAGAAGCAATTAGTTGTCATCATATTACACCCTGGAGAAAATAGTTTTCAGTGGTGGTCAGTTAGTAAACAGAGACACATTCTATCCAAATTCCTTCCTCTGAATGCAGGTAAACTGTGCGTATATACATGAACAATACATGATGACAAATAATTAAGCCACAGGGAATCTCAGCCTTTAAAGTAAAACTTTCAAAAAGCAGTTAGGGATGAGTGGAAACAGTATTTTTTATTCTCAATATGCAATTCCAGCATTATTTATAGATTTTTCTGTCCAGCATTCAGGACATACATATCCCTCAGTAGTCACTGTTCTTGATGGTTTACTGAAAACTTAGGCAAGCATGACCACCTTATTCAGGGACAATTTAAGATCTGAATTGTTTGCCATTATTTTTTTCATTAACAACAGCTTCCCTCATTGTCTTACTAAAATAAGATTTACAAAAGATGCAGTGCACCTAATCTATCCTTAAAACAACTCCACAACAGTTTTCTTCCTTCCTGCTCAATAGAATCTATGATGAGGAGGTTGTGCAGTATTAGTGAATGGCATCCACTATTCACCTGTCCAGAGATACATTCACCCCCATAAAAAAATTATTCTTCAAGGAGGAAATCCATATTATTTTCTGTATCTTTCCTCTAATACAACAAAATATGGGAAACCCAGAAGAATGCAGCATTTCCTTTAGCTGCATTTGCATAACCTGGGAAAATGTCTTCTATTAAATCATTTCTGTTATCTTTCTTATTTGCTCTCTTACAGGCAGGATTTGAAGAGTAACATTTGAGAGGGATGCTAATGAATTCCCAGAGGATTAAAATAAAACTACAGTAAATAGAGTTGTATTTCAGTCACCTAGGTCTTATGCTTCCATCTGTATGTAGAAAGATGACCTGCATTAATAAAATTTCGCTCCTACTCCACAGGTTACTATGCTGATTTTAGAGGGCTTGTACTGCTTTTACTATGATGGCATTGTTAAAACGACACAATACAAAGGTGAAAAAATACTGGAAGCCCTAAGGAGAAAGCTCATGCTGGATTTTAACAACAGTTTGTCTTTTAGCATTTACATTGAACAGAAACATTTTAGATCACTTAATTTCTCACTTTGTTAGCTTGCAGGGCGTATACGTATGTTTACCTGTATCTACATACACAAAATAAATACTACGACTGCTTATTTGTGCATTAAAGCAATTCAAAAATGTGCAACTGGCAAGGGTTGAAATACAAGCTGAAACAATAATGATTCAAAATAGTGGGAGGCTGGGGAAGGGAGGAGAGTTCTTTTCCTATGGCTTCTTCCCTATTGGGATACTTAAATCTCATTGTTGAGGTTCTATGCTTCTATCTGTTGATCTGGGGAAAAGGATATTATCTCCTGTGGGTATTGTGACAGCTAAATATGTTTTGAACAAAGCATTCTAAATTGTTTAAAGTTATTTAATAGAATAAAAATGTTATTTATTAAACATTCTACCATAAAAATTAAGCATTTGATGTACATATTCCTCTTCAAAATCTGTTTATATTCCTTGAGAGTATTTTCCAGGTTTAGATTTCATAGCATTGCTTGTTAGAAAGAGACACTACTATTGCAGTCAGCGTGCTTCTGTTAATCTGCATGTCATAACCATAGGCATAAAACCCAAACCATCCAAAGAGTTGAAAGGGAAATGGAATGCTCTCAGGAGATGGCATTCATGTTGTAACCTGTTTACCTAAGCCTGAAAGAGAACACTGTATCTGGATTGGTGGCATGTTCCTCAGATGTATAGTATTTATATATATTCTAAACAATATAGTTGCTTTTTGCTGTTTTGAAGAATAGTGCTTGGAAATGTGGACATTTTAACTGTTCTTTGCTGCATCAGGACAATATTATAAACTTACTGCTCTATAGATAGGACCTTGTGAAATTTTGCCACATCTGCTATATGTATGGCATTTTAAACCTTTTTATTCAAACAGTCTTATTTTAATGAAGCAGGCTTAAAGCTGTATTAGGTAGTGCTCATTAGGTTTTTTTGTGCTGTAAATGGTACTGAGCCTAAACTATTTAATTCAGTCAGGAAGCTGGTCTGCCTAATCATTATTGCAGGAACATACTTTCTCCACAAGTCTTTTGTAAGCTCCTAAACTGGACATATATGGTTTCCTTTCATATCCCGGTCAACTGTAATATTGGGTACTGCAGGAATGATCTAGAAATTCATTGTAGAGTATTGCCACACTCTCTGGATTGGAAAACTTCAACATTACTCAGCTTAATCAATCAGACTGGCATTAGGCTCAAGTATAGCTAAACAGCCTAGTAAATATGACTTTTGCTGATGTTAGTAGATGGCAGAGGGCTTTGCAATGACGTGGCAGTGCAAGATCTCAGGACATAGCTTTCCCTGGCCTGAGCTGGTTTTAGGTATCGGACCCAATGTGTGGCTTTGACACACTAATTCACAATATGTAAAATCTATATGCTCTATACAAAATCTAAAATAATTTATATTTCCTCATGGTCATGCTTTATAAGCATCCATACATTTTTCAATAGTACATTGGAATGGAAAAAAACATTTTCTATCATTTCACGGCGCAGCAACCAAATCATACAAAGACCAATTCTCTTTAAGTGAAAACCTCCATTGAAAGAAAAAGCCTGCCACTTGCAGAAGGTATGGATCTAGCTCAGCAGTTGTTGAAATTTTAAAGCTATCCTCATTTTTGTCAGTGTAATTAAACATCGCATAACTAGTCTAGGTGCACGATAGTAACAAGTATGTGAATATTTAGATAAGAAAATTTGACTGTGGCATAAAACCTAGAGAGGTTTTAAGTGCTAATGAGAAGTCTGCATTCCCTGGATTTTATTGCAAGGCTAGCTTACTGCTATTGAACTACATTTCTGAATGTAAAATTTCATAAGCAGCGCGAAATGGTGTTTTCTCCTGTTTAGCTCTTAAAGTTGTTGTTGACTTTAGTATAGTCTTCCATTTCTTAATGACTTTCAAATTTGTCTCACAAGAACTTACCACAGGTATGACAAAAGACAGACAAAACTGATCACAAGGTTAATCAAACTAATATTCTTATATATCAGTTTGTCTACCTTTCAGAAAAAACAGTGAACTACTATAGGTAAGATTTCTGCTGTTACTTAAGTACTATACAAAGAATGACCGTAAAAACTGCTACTTAACCAAATAATCAACCATCTGTATAACATTTATGTTGAACATACAATACAGTTGTAAACTGTTAAGAAAAATGTAACGATGCTGAAAAAAGGGAAGAAACCCAATTTTAGTGTGCTTTATCTGCAAGATCAGTCTACAATAATTAACAAAAAATATTAATGTAGAGCACTATTTTAATAGCTAATGTCAATGCAATTGCTTGTATTGACAATTAAAGTGAGAAATCCTCATTCACCTCAAAAAAATTCTTATCAGATTGAACACTTTCTCCTTTCCAACTATTATTTACATAATTCAAGAGAAACTACGGAAAGGGAAGATTAAGTGTGTGTGTCTTCCTACATTTTAGATACATTTTAAAGTTAAGCTTATAGTATTGTACAACACAAAGAACTTCCAACAGTACATTTAAAATATGATATATGCTGCCCTTCCATCACATACCAGTTTGACACTTAGAAGAATATGTTCTGAGTTTTGTTCACTGAAAAGGTAAGAGTGTTGTAAGAGTGGAGTAAAATCAAAGGTACTGAATGGCACATTCTTGTATTAGGAATTAGCATATCTTACTAGCATTGACAGCACTGCTGAGACTTCTAAATTATTCAGCATCTGCAATCAACATGCCAAGTTTCAGTGGAAATTTCTGTGCTTTTGTAAGCACATTCCTGTCTCACCTAATCATGTTTGTTAGGTTTGATGTGCACTTGACCAAGATTTTTCAAAAAGGTGTCTCTCCAGATTTCTTGGTAACACTGCCCCTGTGTTTTCTGAAGAAAAAAATTAGCACCTTGCATTTTAAATTCCTGCCAAAGTCTTCAGATTTACCATATATTTTATAACCATATTCTATCTTTAGAGATTTTTACTTTGATGAAACTAGGAGAAACTACAAGCAACTACAAGCAGATCTGTGAGGACCATCCATTTATTAATTTTAATAGAAGTTATCCTGAACCACAAAGCTCAGACATTTAATTAAAGTAAAAGGAAAAAATGCAGTAAGAAATCATAGTAAAATTTAATATTAGATCAGCCTGAAGAAATTAAAGAGAAACCAGAGGGGACTGATAAAATACCTGATTGGTGGTGAAGGATAGGATACTTCAAGGAGAGAGGATGTCATGCAATATTGTTCAAGCTCAAATGAAGGCAAAGTACATAGGCACTGGATAACCCATTTACATGCAGAAGTGCTGACAGTATAACTGGCCAAAATACTTGGAAGGACAAATCCTGGCAAAAATGATTTAAGGTCTAGTGATATAGTTCACACCATTCCCTGCTCTGACTCTCATTTTTGCCTACAAGCCCACTAGCTTTCAGCTGTGTAAAGTGCCTAGCTCAGGAATGAATGCCAGTGCAGGTGAAGCAACATGAAGTTACTGCAGACTCCAACGCTCACCCATGAGTTTGAAAACGCAGCTGGGTGACTAAATTGTGCCGAGCTTTTTGTCCTTTCATGAAAATATTGAAAACAGTGGCTAACTAGTCCATGCAGTCTCATTCGTCATCCTTCAAGCCTTTTTGTCTCTGTTTTTCATTGAGCACTTGCAAAAGACATTCCCATTATCTTGATTGGCTTGTCAAGTCTTCAAGTTCCTATTTCTCAGTTTTGATGACTATATAGCTTTGTTACCATGTAAGAACAGTGCAGCAAGTGACTGAAGAACTGACAATCTTTTATTTTGTGAGGCACTCAAAAAACAAGTTTTTCCTGCCTACAAGTTAATCCTGTTTTATTCTTTATTCTCTCTAGCATAGTTTCTCAGATGAGAATTATGTCTTTTGTCAGAGACATAAATACTCCAGCAATTTTTCTAGCAACATTGTTCAAACTCCTTTCTTCTTGGGTTGAACAAGCAGATTGTAATTCATCCGGTAGCATTCAAGTTCTAAAAGCTTTTGTTTAAAAAGGTGCCACTGAGTAAAAAAACCCTTAAATATCTGTTATTTAAGTTAGACAGAATCTCTGACTTTTTCCTGAGGCAATTCATAATCTAAATATAAACAGTAGCTAGTATGTAAAATACTTCAGTCGACATCAGGTGTGATTAAGAAGATATTTCTTAAAACAGTGAAATAGAAAATTACAATCTACACTGGAGTTTGATTGATGATAAAGAAGAAATATTTTACATTCCCTGCAAAAAAGTCTGAAACACAAATATTAATACTATCTGAGACTTCAGTGTGGCTAAATAATTCATAAAAGTTAATTGAATTTTGTTGGTTGGAAAAGGGATAAGACTGATTCAGCAGTGAGACAGATGAGTTAATCCCCTACAGCCTCCGATATGAAGATTGCCCTTTTCTACGACCTCCTCCAATTTGTTCCCTAATAACATATAGATCAGTCAGCAAACAGTTTCTAAGGACTCCCTAACAGTTGCTGACCCCAGAATCTCCTTGTGTATATCACAGGGGGGTGTACAAAGTCACTACCAACAGAAACGTTTAATTTAGTACGTATTTAGTCCATATATACTTATTCAAAAAGATTTTCCTGACATCTCCAACCACTAAAACTATTTACATGTTTCCCTGATACTTTTGCATATTAAATTTCCTCTGCATTGTCCACTTGCACATTAATTTCTAATGCAATGTACCCTACAATACAGCTGTCTTGCCCCCTAAACATTGCCAAAACCACAAAGCCAAATACATATAAATTTAAGGAAATCTAAAGAACAACCAATCAAATAAAGGTAAGTAATTTGAGGGAAATCAAAACTCTCCCCATCTAAGTAAGAAGATAAAATGTTTGTTTCATTAAAGTGAAGAATTTACCCCAGTATCAGCCTACTAATTTTTTATATGGAAGACTGGCAGGAAAATGGAGAAATAGGATACATATTCCCTACATAAGTCTGAACTATGTATGTTTAGTTTGTGTATGTTTACATGCAATTTGCCAGCTACACCTATGAATTATTCTGTTCAATAGCTGGCAGATTCCAAAAGCAAGTGGAAGTATCAAGAGTAAATCTGGAAGCTTTACTCTTGTATCTCCCACTACTCAGACTGTGACATACATATAGGTATATCAGAAACACAAAAAAAAATTTCATATAGCATCTTAACACCCCTAATTAAATGAAAACTGTGATTTCCAGGAAGAAACTATAGAAGGAAGACTTGTTGAGGAGAAACATAAAATTACAGCCTGGAAACCATGATTATTTAAACTATCCCATCTACAGATTAAGGAAATTTATTCTGGTCATCTCCTACTTAAATCCTCAATTCAAATCCTAAAACTATAGTCACTCATTCACTTTGTGAAATACTGTAGCAGGGCAAACACTCTACATCCAGGATATTAAAAAGGTCAAAATAATAGTAATTTCAGGGACTTGCAAAATTACAGAACAGTCTTTCAAAGCACTGACTGGCCTCAGCTCACAGAGAAAACCGGAGG
Source organism: Falco naumanni (assembly GCF_017639655.2). Lineage (NCBI taxonomy): Eukaryota > Metazoa > Chordata > Aves > Falconiformes > Falconidae > Falco > Falco naumanni. The sequence continues at coordinate 17,319,677 of NC_054067.1, forward strand.
AATTACAGACACATGGTGCTTTGTGCTTGGAAGGATTGTGCTCAAGGGGGATTCTCATATTACATGCTTGTAACAAAATTTAGTAAAAAGAAAAGTGGCTAAATAGTAATTCATATCCTTTAAGATTACAAAAACAACACAAAAGGCAGACTACTGTGAGAAACATCAGTCCTTCTTCCGTGACAATTATTGGAAGGAAAAATAGAAGAGCATTAAATTAGATGTGCTGTGATTCCCGCAATTCATTCAGAATCATTTACTCTGTTTAATAAGATTCCTATATGATCACTTGGAGGAAATATTAAAAACATCTGTCTACACAGAAGTATGTTACTTCAGTTTATTAAATAAACACTCCTCTAACACACACAGGCATGCAGACACAAGCATGTATACATGCGTCCCTTAGCTTGGCACAAGTTACTTAAGCAGTTTTCGAGACACAACTTCTTGCAATTCTTCTAGCCAACAGCACCATACCAGGTTAGCTTTATGAATTCTAGTAAAACATTTTCAGGAAAGTAATATATGCTTCTTTATACAAAACTTCTGAAAAATTAAAACATTGGCCCTAACATGTTTGTTTTATTACCACGTACTTATTATTGACAGGCTCTGCTCCAGGGATGATCGCTCCCCACAAGTTTTTAGCTATTCAGGTTTTTTTCTGGTTCTTACACACTTTGTTTGGCTATTTCATAGAAACATTTAAATTGGAAAGCACCTTTAAAAACATCAAGTCCAACCATGAAGCCAGCACTGCCAAGCCCACCACTAACCCGTGTCCCTAAGCACCACCTCTATGTGCTTTGCAAAGGTTTGCAGGGAAGGTGATTCCACCCCCTCCCTGGGCAGCCTGTCCCAGCGCCTGACCACCCTTTCGGTGAGGACTTGTCCCTAATCCCCGATCCAACCCTCCCCTGGGCACCTCGAGGCCGTTTCCCCTTGTCCTGTCGCTTGTTCCCTGGGAGCAGAGACCGACCCCCCCTGCCCACAGCCCCTGTCAGGGAGCTGCAGAGAGCGATCGGGCCCCCCTGAGCCCCCTCTTCTCCAGGCTGAACCCCCCAGCTCCCCCAGCCGCCCCCCCCAGCCTTGTGCCGCAGCCCCTTCCCCAGCTCCGTGCCCGTCCCTGGACACGCTCCAGCCCCTCAGGGTCTGTCTGGGAGTGAGGGGCCCAGAGCTGAGCCCAGCGTTCCAGGGGCGGCCGCACCAGTGCCGGGCACGGGGGGACGGGCGCTGCCCTGGCCCTGCTGGCCACGCTGCTTCAGACACGAGCCAGGGCGCTGCTGGCCCCCGTGGCCACCTGGGCACCCTGCTGGCTCCTGCCCAGCCGGCCCTTGCCCAGCCCCCAGCCCCTTTCCCGCCGGGCGGTTCCCAGCCCCTGCCCCAGCCCGCGGCGCTGGGGGGGCTGTTGTGACCAAAGTGCATTTCCTGGCTTGTCAAGCATATAAGAGGCAGAATAATGTAAGAATTAAATAGAGGCCATTAATTTGCATCAAAAGGAACGCTTAGCAAAGTGTCATAAGTGAAAGCTCTTGGTTAACACCATATAGAATTAACCAGTTGATCACTAGTGTTCTAATGTAATTTGAGATTGATCTGTGAATAACTCACAAATAAACCCAAAATAATCTAGCGCCATCCAACAATTAGGTTGCATAATTCAAGTGATTTTCTGAAACATCTGATTTGCTTTTATTATACTGCTAGAAGAAATGCTCAGTCTTGGTGTCAAGTCTTAAATTCAAACCCCATAGGCTTCTCAATTGAAGATGCCATTTGTAAGATAATAAAAACAAGACAGAAACATTTGAATCCTTCAAAAGAGTTTACTTTTCAGAGAATGGATTCTGAAAATCGCCCTATGCTCCTTTCAAAAGACCTGGACTAGAGCCCAGAATTAAGCCATTTTTAACAACTCAGTTCCTGTTTTTGGACTTGTCAATGTTAAGTTAACTTAAAGACAAGAAAAACAACAGGAAGAAAAAAACCTCATAAAATATTTATTGATTGAGCATTTGTTTCCTCTACTCAGTTCTACGAAATATTTGAGATAGACACCATTAATCTGCACAAAGAAATGGTACAATGTAAACTGAATAAATTTGCAGGATTTTTTAAGAAATATGGGATCAATTCACTGACACATTTATAATGGCTACATGGGGCTAATTCTTGTAGGTATTAAGTATCCACAAATTGTAACTAATATCAGGTGAGAAGTTCCTTAATAAACCAAGGGTCAGTCTCCTGGCCGGCTTTAATATTGTACTATATTGTTATACTACATTATTTTTCCTCACAAAACCAAAAGTCTACATTTATTTTGTTTTAGTTTCTGAGTAGGAACAAGTTTGGATTTTTTTGCTTTTCTTTCTGAGAAAAAGCATTGAGCTACCCTCATTAACATGGAGCATCCACAGTTTACCGTGAAGGCTTTAGTATTTTCCATTCTGTCTTTCATATGGCTACAGTCTCTAAATGACAATTTATTTACACCCGTGCATCGACATCTGAAGATCTCATTTTTTAAAATCTGATAACAAGCCGAAACTTTCACCATGCACATCATGTAAAGTTTCTTTTCCTTGACTGTCATGGTAAGCACACATACAGCAAACACACCTTTTTCAGATGAATGCATACATACAGAACCTAAAAATGCAGCTGAAAATATCAGATAATTTTACTAAAGTAGTTTTTATTACTCAATCATATTTCTGTAGCGCCCTGTTAGTTTCTCAGTTTTTTGATTAAGTCTCTGTCTGTCTTCCAACACAAGATCATTTCTAAAATTGAGACAACAGATCAATTTATTGTGAAACGTTCAGAAGAGAAAGGCCCAATGTGAAGGTGTGAGGCTTATTCTATGAAAGAGCTAGAAAACAAACAAACCAAACTAAATGTAAGCTTGTAGAACCAGTTATTCATCATTTCATTTCCATATTACTGCCCTATAAAAGTTCAGTACTGTAGTCATTACTTTAGGACAGTTTAGGTACCTGTTCTCTTTTACCCATTGTGCAAGTTAGAATCCTTTTTTAATTAAAATCTTATCATTTTAGAAGGCCTTAATGAATCCTTTACATGCATGCATACATACATAGTCATCTTGTTTCCAAGTATTTCTTCCTCCAGCGGCTACCTGGATTGGGTGATTTTTTTCCTACTTTATATGCTTTGCATATGAATTGTCACCTGTAGACAACCAGCTAAGACAAGTTGCTATCTTTGAAAAGATATGGCTGCTACTTTCTTACTAATTTAATGTTATATTGCTTAAATTCTCAAAGATATAACACTTTTCTCTCTTAAGTAAGCTTCAAAAGATTCAAAGCTATTAATTTTTCTTAATATCAAGAATTCTTTTATTTAAAACGCAATATAATATTAAAAAGGATGAACAATGCAATATACCCTATAACACTAAGTGTACAGTGATATTTGGAAACAATTCACTTTCAGGACATGGACCAATGGTGTTTTGCAGGTTCTAGATTTATTACTCAATTTCACTTATCAGCGATGCTTGTGAATCACAGTATAATTTGACTGCCATAGTAAACCTAATGAAGAAAAATAAAAAAGGAAAGAAACTTGAGATTTACTTTTTCCATATGCCAGTTGTCACCAGCAGAAAAATATGACATGGGCTGAAACCCTTGTGCAATGCCACTGTATGCCTCTGACTTGTACAAGTAAAAGCAATAGAAAGTCAGAGAACAGGTTTTTAGATTAATAAATAAAAGCACTTTTATTTCATCACTGTTGATTCTCCAGAAGGTGGAAAAAACCCAAGCAGATATGTAATGAGAAAGCAAGAAATAACTCAATAAAAGTCTACTTAGTGGCCATTCCATAGTCCCTATGAAGTCTAAAGAACCTATTGATTACAGAATATTCACGGCATGTATAGATTCTCGAGATCTATGCAGTTTATACAGTCTTAGCTACTGTAACCACCCATCTGTATTAAGATCTTGGAAGTAGATTAAAAGTACATAAGTGTTGCTCTAGAAATATGTATTAGCACGTTAGGTGGAAGGATCTGGATGGCATTTTCTCCCAAGGGAGCAAACATTCTAGTTATAGGGAGCTGCCATTACCACTTAGGCTCGATTGAAAATAGATACCAGCTGGGGGCGGGGAGAAAGGAAGAAAAAAAAAATAAAAAAAAAAGGTTTCACTGTTTCTTTCAAATACCAGTAAGAGAATTTAACTTGGTAGGTCAGTAAAAAACTCTGTTTAGAAGGCTTTTGATAGGGCAGAAGAACAAATTTACTAGTATAAAGATGGAACTTGATATAGTGGTAAGAGCTCTGTTCATTCACATGGAAAGCTTTTCTATTTGAAAAATTATGGCCAGAATCAAGAAATTAATATGTCCAATTACATGTTCTTACCATAGAAGAGTTAAATCTTATTAGATATATGTTTCACTCATCTACCACTTTTAAATCACAGTAGAGCTAGTATACAAAACAAAGATTTCAGGCTGTTTCCAAGGTGATAAATCAAGCAGCTGTATTACATGTGGCAATAAGTTCACATTGCAGTTATTTAAGCCTTAAAATCTTCTTTGCTAGAGGATTTGCAAACCTCTACCTCGTCATGCCTCCCCCCCCCCCCCCTTTTTTTTTTCTTAAATGAAGGATTATTCAGGATGAGAAAATGCAGGTAGATATTTGTACTGGCAAGACTACCAAAGACACCTACATGCCAAGAAAAACTTTCAGGAAAAGCTACTGTCTGTCATGCAGTGCTAAAACCTTCCAGAAATGCAGCAGGCTCCTGCCTTGGGGAGAAAAGCAGGTGCTTTTGTTGTCTTCCCATCAGGCAGGTTCTCAGAAGGCTATATGAAATTTCAGTGTTAGCCTAGTTTTCCTCAAAAGACAGGACCTAGCACTTTCAGACCATTTTTATTGACAACTTTGCAAATGTTATGGTTAGAATAACCAACATATGTGCAGAAGTTTTCATTGTTAGATACACATTTCTATATTGTCAGATATAAGATGTATGAATGTAGCACACACCCTAACACAAGTTATGGCTGTACTCTTGTTCTCATTTAAAGCTATGTGTAGCTCACAGCTATAATAGCCAAATGTTGCATTCTTTTGGAATACAGAGGTTACATTCATGATTTATTTTATCAGGAGCATTTAATGGAGAACACTACAACATATCAGGCCTTAAAACCACAGATGACTCTGTACGGTAGGATGAGTCATAGATCTCATACAGACTCTGTGACTGTTATGCCCCATACAAGAAAGGCTCAGGTTCCCAAAAGTCAGACTTCAGCCTGTACTTTTGCAAGAGCGTTTTGCTTTGCAAGTACCTCTGTCCTCAACTGAATCTCAAAAAGTTCCTGTAACCCATCCCTCCTCCTTGCCTAGGTCCCTTTGAGTGGCAGCCCTGTTGTTAAGCAGGCAGAAGGTGGTGGGCTCCTGACAAGAAGGGGTAGACCCCAGGTACAGGTATGTTGCTAGCATGCTCAACATTGTTCACCATCCAGTGAAACCTGCTTTCTCTTCCACAATCTGGCCATGCCTTAAAAAACGTACTCACTGGCAATAAGCACTGCGTGATGGGGCCACAGGCCATCTTTCTACAGAACCACACAGTTATTGGCAGCAGCTGGCCTGAATCCAAGGACAATAAGAAAGCCCAGGAATCCTGAAACATTTGCTCTCTTCCTTGAGTTACCAGATGTGGTAAGGATTGTTATCAGTACTGTAATGCAGGGTATGACCTCAACATGCACTACTTCAAGGCTGCATCCATTTATCCATTGTCAGGGATCTATTTAGCTCTTTCCAGAATGGATTACTCCTTTGCTGTCAATTGATCCAATTTCAAAATCAGAAAACAAGAGTCCATATTTTTTCTTGTTATATTCTATCACAGCTTAATAATACAAAGCTTTTATATTTCATAAAATAATGTACATAAAACACAAGCACTAGCATCTGAAAAATCAAGAAGTCCTTGATTCTCTTTTCAGGATCATAAACTTTATTTAAATAGTCTTCAACCTTGAGCTTTTTCCCCCCACGTTTTTACTTCCTAAACCAATAAACAGCTAATTTGGGGAGCCCGGTTGTGACAGACCAACATGGTAAGCAGATAGAATGAAAAGCTGATACTATAAATTATTTTTTTTTTTCTTTTTAACTCAGAAGCTCAGTTTTTAAGAGTGCTTCTTCCCCCTCTTTTCTGATTGCTTATGTCCTGAACAGATGTTTTTATGAGCACAAGGTGCTGGTTTTTTTGTGGAAGTCTGGAGGGGTCTGCACAGGAACATTAAGCGGGTTTGTGACCCAAAAGACTAAGGCTTTGATCCAGTAACGAGACCATGAGATATATTCGCAGCAGTGTCACAGATGCGCTGTACAATAAAACAGAACTAACTACAGCATCAAGAAATGCAGATCTAGAACCACCATATACACAAAGCGATTAGGGAACACTAGGCTAAAGCCAAAAAGGCTGAAAAATTACTTTCACTTGGAGGACTGAATGATTATTACCGTTTCAACTTCAAAAATAAAAAATGAGTTAGTAATTAGCATTACAAATATTATGTTAATATCTGTGCAGTGCAAACGACAATCTACCTTTTAGTCTATTCCTTGCTGGATGTTCCCAGTCTATCAGATGAACGCTTTATATAAAATACTTTCACTAGAGCAGGAGCTAGAAGATCCTGGAAATCTTTTCTCCACCGTGATCATCTTAGCTATTGGGCCATCACACAATTTGTTCATTTTGTCTTTTTAAGCATTTTGTAAAAAAAAAAAATGAACAGCCCAGCTGAAGGTATTGAAACATTATCTTCATTATACATACATACAGGAAACAGCCTTTTCCAAAATTTACACCTAGTTCATCAGAATTAATGGAAAACTATGAACACAAATACAGATATAAATACCCACAAAAGTACTCATATTTTCTAGCACCTATAATCGGACTTTTGTCTCAGCTTTGACGTTCCGATCATGTACATGTCTAGCCTTCAGCAATCAAAGTCTAAAGCTTGGATCAAGTTATTCAATTTGTCAGTTTAACACTATGACATTTGAGAAAAACATTATATCTCATACTTCTTGGAAAGTGAATGATTTACATTAACTCAGGTTTACAATAGTTATGAAAGTACAGCCTAATATTGTTAAAGAAATACTTTCACTTCCTTGCTGATAGGATCATTCTACCCTTGCAGAATGTCAACAGCTAATCATATTCTTTCTCTCTGCTGATATTATACTGAGAAATTGACTTCGCCATCTGGCTTTCTAGAATTTTTATCAGGTCTTTTTAATTAGGTACAAATCATTGATTTCCATTGTTCCCCAGCTTCTATCTTTTTCAGTACCGTAAAGACTGAATCCATTTCCAGCGCACTGCAGTGTTCTCAAGTGGAACCTAAAATGAATAGGATTTTCCCACAGGTTTCACACCTTACATCTGCTAGCAAAAGTCCGGTCATGCTTGCCTAGCAGTGCATATAATTCAATTTCTGTTTTATTAAGATATGAGGATGACCATTCTATTAAAAAAAATAAAATGAAACCAACTTAAAAAATTCCAAATGGAAAATGGGTCCAAGGCTTAAGAACTGGAGACATCTGCAAGAAGGCTGAAGGTTTGGCTGCCATAACTATATTGAACATAATTATATCAAAGTGCTTGTAAAGACTTCTCTGCATTAGTTTGTTTTTTCTATTCTGTTGCGATGGTAAAGGCATTTGTGTAGCATTTCAAGTTTAGAAAAAGTTTATAATATCCAAACATTGCTGTATACTTGAGATACAGATGCTGTAAATTTCAGCTTTCAGAGTAGGAATCCTATGCAAAACTAGTAATTTTAAATCTTGCACAAAGACATAATTAAACTATACAGTAAGTTTTGTAACATTAATCTGGAATGAAGACATTGTCCTTTGTAAGAAGTCTTTATAATTTGCTTTCACAAGAAAAATTGGAGAGAAATCCCTAAATAAATTAAGACTATCTTTAATTTGATTACCAAAGTATATAAAATCCAGACCTGGACTTCCTCCAGAACTTAATGAAGGGAGCTTGGATAGGGACCACAAACTTAGTTTTGGTTTAAAAAAAACAAAACAAAACAAAAAAACCAAAAAACCAAGCAAACACACAGCCACAACAATTTGATTTTGCAATTTAGATGCTGAACACTGGTTTAAGTTTTCTGGTCATTTAAATCCTTAATCATATACAAATATCTATGAATTTTAGAAGTAAAATAGAGTAAATCCTTTGAAAAGACTACAAAAATCACCAATTTGGGATCCACACAACAAGGTTCTCAAAGACTTCAGTTAGAATGTCAAGAAACACTAGTACTACTCCAAATGTCACCCACAAGGCACTGCACTCACATTTAAGGTCCAAATATACCTGAGACTTCCTAGGCTTTCTAACTGATAAAATAAACTGACCAAACAAACTTCTGGTATGAAAACTGACAAGCTACGTTTTGCTAGGTACTAAAGCAATAACTTACCTGCAGGGCAGGTTCCTGCAGGGCAGTGTTTTAGTTTGTAGTTGAGACATGAAGGACTTGTCACTGGAACAATTTTTTTTTCCCATCTCTGCCACCCCAAAGGAAGGGCAAAATATAATAGTGTCGTATGTGCAATGATTTACTAGTATGTATCTTTCTCTAGATGCAGTAAATGTAAACAGAACTTTTAGGATGATCACATAAATTAGTTCAGGTACTGGAGAGTACTTGGAAATTCAGCTAGCAAAATATTTAGCTGCAGCGCTTCTAGACTCAAATAGAAGCTACCTCCACTGAGGCAATTATAGCCTGTTTAAAAAATTTATTCTAAGTATGTACTAACCACATATCCACTTAATAATATATCAATAGCAGAGTTCACTTCAAAACAGAACAGCAGACCTACAGTGCTGTAAACTTAAAGCATAAAAATCAAAACATGGCGATACTTTGCAATTAAAGCCAGTCAATCAGCACACATATCTGTCCCTTGGTATGAAAGGGGAAGGAGAAGGTGCCGGGTAACTTTCATAGGTTTTAACTGTAAAAAACCTTTCTACCGACATGAGTTTTACACTCCATACATTTTGGGACATATTTGCTTGGACATCAGAGCAATCAAATTGCAAAGAAAAACCAGCATATCAGATGAGATTACACCAGGCATGGCACATCTCTTAAGTAGGCCTGCTGGTACAGTGCCAGGTCTGCTTGGTAATCTTAATATATTTGCTTCCATGAAACAGCACAAAATCATTGACTCTTATTCAATTTGTAATCCAAAATATTCCCCAAATCATTTCCAGAAGAACTCCCACCGGACAACTCTTGTTAATTTTGTATTCATGCAGTTCATCTTTACTGTCTATGCATAGGGCCTTTCTATGCTTTTTATTCTTTCAGAAATTTACCTCTAATTTACCAAGAATTAAATATTGCTTTCTATTCCGATTGCAGCCCTTCTCAGATTACTGTTGTAGGAAATCTGACAAGCACATTAACTTTTCCATCACCCTGATCATTAATGAACAAATGTAGTAGAAAGATCACAGGTTGGATTCCTAAAGAAGCTTGCTTGATACAACCTACCACATGAAAGTAAAACACAGAGAAGTGATTCCGAGTGCCCTTTTCTAACCATTTAAACATTAACCTTGGGTTAATTTCCCTAGCCTACTCAAGAGAGTGTTGCAGAAGTCTCAAAAGATCTTTTTAAAATGAAGATATGACTCTTCTGCTTCTCATCTACCCAAGGCTTGTTATTCTGCCGCAGATGAAAATCAGATTGGCTTTAAAAGGTTTGTTCTGGACAAACCCACATGGATAGTTTCTTGCCATCTTGTGGGTGCTCACAAGCAGTATGTTTGGTTTACTGTTCTTCCTGAAGTTGAAATTAGGTGGCCTCACCTGTAATTCTCCTGTTCTTATGTTTTCAAAAAATCATGGATGCCACTTTCAGACTCTCACAGCCTCACTCATCCTCCATCATCTCTAAGATCATTGTTAATGGCTCTGAGATTGATTCAGATGGTTGGATTAATTTAATCTGGTCCAACTAACCTGAAAACACATAACCCAACTATTTTATATTCTCCTGTTATAGCCTACTTTGCCTGTTTGGTATTAAAGTTAACTGCCTTATTTAAGTAATCACAGTTGGCCTTTTTAGTGAAGGAAGAACATATCAAACACTCGGACTGTCTTAGAGTTCTTGCTCAGTAACTTCTCATTTTCACTGAGTATAGATGAAAATTAGTGGTAGTAGAAAAAAAAAAAGCCTCAATACTTAGCTGCATCTCATTTTGTACATTAACCTTTCTATTTTTGTACCTATGTATTCATCCTCAGTAACCTTAGTCCTGGTGTACTTTATTTTCACAACAATTTAACAACTCAGGATTTACCCAAATAGGACTCGTGCTACACTTTCTGTCTGTCTTCCATCCCTCTTTTACTTAAAAGTAGTAAAAATATAAAAAACTGTTTCTTTGCAGTGTCTTTAACCCTATTTCACCTAATCTAGGTTCACATGAAGCACAACCAATCACTTACTCAGATTTATTGAAATCTATTTTTTTTATTATCTTCCATTCTTTCCTAGAGATCATGAACTCTATTATTTCATGATCCACCTTCCAAAGCTGAGAATAGACAGGTGGAATGCAACAAATTCCTCCCTGCTAATCTCGCTCCTGTCTTGACTAGGTTTCCCTTTCTTTACTTCTCCAATTTCAATTACGTAATATATATATTTTACTTAGTGTTTGTAGGGGTTTTTTATTTAAAACAAAAAAGCCCCAAACCAGTGAAAAGCAATATAATCTGTATTGTAATTATACACATTGTGGTAATTAAACTGAACTAACAAACCTGCGGTTTGATGGATGTTCACCTAAAGTCTCCAAAGTGTGGGCTTCCCTATTTGGGGGCCTGTATTAGATGCACAACATGGCTTTTGCTCTTTTTGCCATACCTTTACAGACACTTAAACACTGACTGTATTCTAGATATAACAGTGAGTTATTGAAAGGCAATATCACCTTACTTGTTTTCTTTGGTAAGCTACGCTCCTGTCAAATACAAGTATTATTCAAGATGCATAGCATGTGAATTATTCCTTCAAGTCTCCATATGCCAATTACATGGTAAGCATGACCCTGTGCTAAGACCTTCCATTCCTCTTCATTATTGTATATAATTTCTCATGTTTCTTTCTTATGCCTTCCATAGGAACGCAGATACACAAGATGTTTGACAGAGTAATATTCTTCTGCTTGTCCTTCTTATGACACTATTATGAATAAACTCCTCTAATTTATAATCCCTATTCACTTAGTTCTTTCTACAGATACAAGTGTTATTTTTTGCTCTAGAGGTTGCTCAACCACTCAAACACTTCAGTGATTTTTTTTTTTAAATTGATAAGAGACATAGTTGGTGGTTCATTGTTAAATTACTTTTACTCTACTTCATCCTGTGATAATAAATTTGAAACTTATGCCATTTTCTACCCTGTGAAAAGTTACCCTGCTTCCTTTTTTTTTTGTCCTAAGAGACAGCTATACTGAGAATGTAGGTGCAGCCAGAAGTCAGTTGCTTACATAGCTAAAATGCAACCTAAGTCCGCATGTCAGACTTCAAAAGTGATCTAGATTCATTAACTCAGGTATACAAGTACTGTGACATGTTCATGCTTTTACTGCAAAGGATGAAGAGTTCAACAGGAGGACTGCAGAATACTCTTGACACATTTTAACTAGCTTTTACATACTGATAAAGCATAGCCACTGCAACACAATTCCTCTCTTCAGCTTCTCAGACAGGCTTTCCACCTTTCAGTGAATCTGCCTAAGTTAGAGTCAAATAGGTAATCTCAAGCCAAACAATAGCCCTCAAGTATTTTACCCAGTTGAGAGCAATAACCCAAAGAACTCCTACAACCACTTCAAAATTATAAAATGAAGAGCCAGGCTGTCATCTGCTAAGATTTCTTTGCTGTGGGGGAGCCAATAACAGGTGGAGATGGCTTCTCAATTGCCCCTTTTAATCTATTTTCAGTTTCCCTGTATTCGCCATAGTTTACCTTGTCCGCAGTTTAGTTTCCTTCATGACTATCAGCTGCAATTTGAGTTAAGATGTTCAACAAACAATACAAAACACCCATATCGATTAGTTGCCGACGGCTCACCTCTCATGGTGTCTGTTATGGGTCGCAGGTTCTCCCGCTTGTCTCAGCTACGTTGGGCACCAGCTGTTGTAGTCGGAGTCCAACTCAGTCAGCCTTACACTGGGCACTCGTTACAGCACAAACTAGTAGGCTGCAACAAGGCTTTTACCATCGGTCAGATTCTACCATCCATGCTGTTTCTCCTTCCATCAGTGGCCAGAACACACTCCTCCTCCTCTGTCAGACCACCACTCCCCCACCCTTCAGGGCTATTTAACTACTTAGTGGGAACAAGCTACAGCTGCATATTATCAATGCTAATCAACCCACTGCCTTCATTCCTCTACAACTATCCTACTACCCAGATACTCACAAGAATGAGAAATCTTTCCCCATGATATTTTAACTAAACTGCACAATTTCCTTTTACCTCACAGATTCACAACACCATTGAAGAACTATATATTTTACATATATATACATATATACACAAAAGGACAACAATACTATTACCTCTATTACGTTTCCATGGAAACGACAGTCAGAGAATCATTGTGTCCCTACCATGAATCCCGTTTTCTGGAATTAGGCAAGTATACTTTCACTTTCTCTCCCCTGTGATGAAGACTACACTGATGATAAAGAGTGAAAGAAACAAACTAGAAGATAACTTTTACAGTCATGTCTTCTTGCACTATCCACAGTGAGGAAACATGTTCAAGGTCAAGCTGTGCACAGGTCAAAAGTCAGATCATCAGGGTCCATAGGTGGTGGCAGGCATAGCTGTAGCCCTGACATTAACACCTCACAGAAACAGCTAATCAGGGGTTGATTGGGAACCACAACCTATTGTGCCAAGCTCCATATAAATACAACAGCTCTGCCCCAGAGACTACACTATTCATTTTAACACAATATATTGAAAATTGATTATACACAGCAAAATTTTTGAAAATCAATTTTCTGTAGATAATACATTGTTCATGAATCAACTTCAGAGTTTTCCTGGACATTCATTGTTTTCTGATAATTTTTTTAAATCTTTCCTTTTTTTTTTCTCTAATCCACGGTCCTCACCCCAAAAAATATAAAATCTTAAGACTTCAGTTATACTTATTACCTGTCTCTTAACTTGACATATATACCTGCTTGCTGATTAAGTCTGCTTAAACCACATTGCCAAAAAAAAAAAAATACAAAGAATTACACTAATGATGTGCCTGCCTGGAAAAACCTTGTCCTGTGTGGCCACTTCTGGCAGCACAAACTGAACTTCAGCACAACGTGCTTCGCCAGAAGTCCTGCCCTATAGAACCATCCCTTCATCCTGGCAAGTCTATATTATAATAGGTGGCAAGGAGAGGCATCCTTAACCTGCTGTTAACCTTTTCAGAGCACTAAAGAACAGATGGTCTCAGATTAGCTGTTGACGAGCTGTTAATGTAACTATCCATCAATGCCTTTAATTACAGTTTTCTTGTTTTCAAAAGAGCCCATATTGGATTTTTTTTCGTTTTTTAAAAACAGAACATAAAATAAACTGCTCTGTAAACATAGAATAGACCTATAAACACAAATAGACTTAGACAGTGTTCTTTCTCCCCCTGTGAAAACTCCATGTGAACATTCATCTGAATAAAATTATCAAAAAGGTATTGTAAATATAGGTGATCTTAATGCATATCAAATACTTCTTTGGACCACCTCTACCAAGGACATCATTTTAATCAGCTGTTTCCAAAACCCATAAATAATGCACAATGAAAAATTTTCTATTACAAGAAATATTTCTTAGAAAATGTAATTTTAAAAAGTATCATTTTCTGTTTTAGGAAATAATAGACATATTTCCATAAATACGTTATGGATAAAAAATTACCTCTGCCTTCATATAGTTAGGCTATTGCTTTGGTAAACTCTCTCAGGATACTACAGTGAAAGCTATTACATTTAAACTTTAATTACAGTGAATTACTTGTTAAATGAAAAAAAGTCTTGCATAGATAACAGTTTCATATACCAAACCTTCTTCCTTCAGGAACCAGTTGATAGCTAATCCAATTTAATATAGTCCAAGCCATTTTATTAGTATGTTATCTATGCACATAATTCTGTCAGTCAGGTGTCATGGAGATGAAATGGCATTGTTTCTCCTGTGTTGGATGCTACACTGCTCTCAATTTTTGTGCAGGTAAAAGCAGGTGGAAAGACTAATCATGAATTGATTTTTATTTTTTTTTTAAACTATATTAATGCCACAAATCCAGATTTTTAAAATCTTACATGGGATTTTCTAGCAAAGACAGTCTGGTATAAGCTATACATTAAAGCATAAAGAGTTACCGAAAATGCACACATCTTTGGAAAGATTTAGCTACATGAAAAAACTAACTGAACCTATAACTATGAAGCATTTTATTGCTATCTATACAGAAAGGTTATGTTTACTGTAATAATTTTCTTTACTGTGATAGTTGAATTCTCATGAGTAAGAGTTTCTATCTTCAAGAGAAAAGTCTACAACTCTTTGCCACAAATACACTTATAAACTTCTGAAACATATCTGTATTATAGGAGAAAGACTTACCTTTGCAAGGCAAACAACAACAAAAATAAGTAATTTTTGGATCTTTAGCATTTTCTTCCGTTGTGTTACCTGGAATGACATCAGTTTACAACAAACATGAGGGTTTCGCTTCCACAAAGGTAAGTACCTGTATATGAAATGATGAAAAGTCTGCAATTTGGCACCAAACCCATGGTCAAACTCAAACAACATTGCTACACATCAGCTGCATTTATCTGCTCATGTCTTTCTTCCCATGGTCTTCCCTCAAAGCCTTCATTCCAAAAAGAAAGTGAAATTTTTATGATATACAAAGAATTCAAATAAATTCTTATTTTTACCAGAAGGAATATTTGGAAGAAGAAATACAAATCTTAACAGACTTTGGAAGTTTCCATACAGTATTATAGATGTCTTATGCTTAGGTAATTAGAGACATTAAATATTCCTTAGCTCTGGATACGTGTGAACTCCCATCCATCACTACTGGAAAAATGACTCTTAACTAGAGGTAAACAAACATATTTCTTCCTTCACACTTCTCCATTAAATTCTAGTAGTAGTGCAATAAATATATGGATTCGATGCATTCTCTTACCACTTAGGAACTAATTAAGCTTTTCCCAAGTCCTTTTTGGCAGAAATTCTTTTCCTACCAATTTAAAACACTTTTTAAATTAAAAAAAAAAAAAAATAAAAAATTGAAACTGATTCACTCACAGGAAACCTTGCACATGGCAGCCGTTTTCAGAAATGTTAGAAGTATTAACACTCAGGTTGTCATAAACACCTATGACTGTTTTGAATAACATTGATTTGGCTGTCAAAATAGGTATAAGTGTCATTTCCAGTTGTGGTCTAGAAAACATTCTACTTCTTAGAGGAAAAAAATAACGTCTGTCTTAACATACTCAGCATACCTCACCTGTTGTGTGCTGACATGGGCACATGACAAGAGACATGCTCTTTGATCCAGTGTAACATGATTCAGACACATGATAGTACCTGCAGAAAGACAACAATACCATTAACACACTGAAAAAAAGTCTTTATAGTACCTTGAAATGTAAGTAACTGTTGGAACATATTACTACAGTACAGTCCTTTAGAGAACAGGTGGTACAGCAAGTTTTAGTGTGCTGTAGTAACTAACTACAGCTGAGGTCTGGAATATAAGGTGAATTCTGAGCATGCAGCAACAGGAGTGTAAGCAATATATGATTTGAGGCTGTTTAGCATCGATTTAATTGCCTATTCCGTTGACAGATGAAGGGTCAGTAGGGTTACTGAGTCAAAAGAGTAAAAAAATTGTTTATCATTAACAAAGGCAAGAAAAGTGCAGAGGAGGAGGAAGGGAAGTAAGGAAACAGAATGGGGGGGGGGGGGGAACTACTCTATGGTATTCCTCCTGAATTATTTGGAAAGTCAAAATAGCAGGCAAACCTGTAGATTTTTTGCCTTGGGGTCTAATCTTATCAAGGATCAGTGGAAGTAGGAGGGGAAAAAAGTCATGCAAATGATGTAACAGTAGAAAAGATAAACCCCAGATCTGTCTATATATACACACGCATGTGTTTTTGTATACAGATATATATATCACAGAATGGTCAGGGTTGGAAGGGACATGTGGGGATCATTTAGTCCAACAACCTGTGGCAGGTTTTAGAGTCACATCCAGGTGGGTTTTGAATGTCTTCAGAGAACAGGCTTAACTGTGTGCTCACATACACACGTACTAATCTTGTGCCAAAAAAATAATTGAACAAAACGTGTAACTTTCTTAAAATATGCTGATCAGTGCTAAGTGTGGCACAGAGCAATAAAAAACAGTAAATGTTTAATATGTATTTTGAACCTTGACCCAACAAACTGTATTAATAATGTATCAACCCATCCCAAGGTCTCTTTCTGTCATGGCCCCTGAACTTTATCTTCATCGACTGCTCAAAATCAGTTGTAATTTATTTTGATGACTGTAACATTTTTAAGGCACTAAAGCTATTCTTTGATTAGCGACTATGGTATATCTTCATCAGTTTTAAAATAGTGTTTTAAATGAGTGTTTACTGTGATGGTTCTGATAGGCAATACTGCCTTTCATGTAAAGGTCATTGGCTCACTTCTGGTCCTAGACAGTAAAGGCTGAAAGTCATTGCTGCCCAGTGGCTGCGTTGCACCCTGTATGAAGGGAACTGATGGGTTTGGTCCACAGCTTTAGTAGATAAATATCCACATCATGAACTATCACTAGAACTGGCGTTACTAATGTCATTCTCAGCAGAAGGTCAAGGAGTGAGTTGGCACAGAGACTAAACTGTGTTTGCAAGCCTAGAAGGCAAGATAAAACCAGACTAAAGAGGTGGTCTAGAAAAAGAACTACCCCTTTCCTATAGCTGTTTCAGAGCTGTTGGTCCAAGATTCCTAACACGCTAAATTCACTTTCAAAAAGACAACTACCTGTCGATAAACTGAGAATGACAGCTATGAAATTTAAAGATTCAAGAAGCATATAATATTTAGACTGTTGCAATCTCCTTAATCAGCCTGTGCTTTATAAAATCAAATTAATTGAAATTAGTAAAAGAAAGAGCAGATCTGCTCTTTCCATTATCCAGCCTTCTGCCAGCACAAATGTATCCTTTGCCATGTAATGTCCAAATAATTGTACACATTCCAGTGACATCATTTCCAATTTTTTTAAAGGTATTTTTCTTTAGACTTTGTTTAGATGTTTTTGTTTAGAATTAGCAAAATTTGAGCTTACAAGATTTCTTGGGAACCATATGTATCCACTTTTTGAACGACTGAGAGTTTTCTTCTGCTCTACTTTCTTCTTTTTTAATGCCACAAGGAAAAATTCTTCTATCTCAGACCCTTTTAAAAATTTTGCTGGTTTCCAAAGGTGATTTGTAGTGTTTGCACCATATCTTTTCAGGAAAGATTGCCCTTTTTCTGTACTGATGGTAACATTTCTGTAAATTAAAATGTTTTCTTAAACCTGCAGTGTTTAATTGTAGCATTTACTTGTGCACAGCTCATCCATGAGGTATGCAGTTTCTTCTACATTATTTTGCATGCATTTTCTGTGGACAAAGAATTCAAAGAATTAATATTATATATAGTGTTCCTATCCATTTATAAAAATAAAGTAAGGTATTTCTTGTTTCTTTTAGAACCAAACACTAGTGCTAAGTCAGTGGATAACTGATGGTAGTGAGAGTACATTCCCCTCAGAAAAACATTGCTGACTTTTTACATTCTGTCAACTCAGTTGCCTTCTTTTAGAAGCTAATTCTGAACAAATGGGAGCTCCTTAATGAAAAGCCTGTTTGATGTAAGTGGAAACAAAAGACAAAGAAAGTTTAACAATGGGTGAATACAGTTTAATACAAAACTCTGCCTCTGGTGATATTTTTGTTTATGGGACGATGAGCTATGCCTTCTGTGCACCAGTCTGGGATGGAATTGGAGTTTCAAAAAGTTATGGTTGCCCATATTTCCTCCTGAACTGGGTTAACCTAACAACATTAGAAGGACACACCACACTAGGAAACATTTCTTTCTGTTGTGGTAGTGTGCTTACCATCCTAAATACAGTTACAGATTTGATAAAGGACCCACATAAAATATCTACTCCAAACCATACAGAAAGCTGTTTAAAAAAGCAGGTAAAAGATACAAAAGGTAGGAAAAGATACAAATTCCTTTCTATGCCACATGGCAAAAAAAGTGGACTAAACGACAAACGTATTATTTTTCAGGAGAAGGCACTGTACTCGGAGTGAATTCCAAAACAACAATGACCGAGCTCCAAAAGAGGAGCACAACCTGGACTCTGTAATGGTCCCCCTGCCAAGGCGATGCCCTCCCCTTCCCCGCCGGGCCCCCTGACTGCCATGAGATCTTCCCTCGATTCAAAATTTCAAAGCACAGTGGGCACCTCTGGCTGAGCGTTCCCGCTGCAGTGCTGAGCCCAGCCACAGCACCGAGCCACAGGTCGCCTTCAGGCTGGTTTCTTTAATAAACTAGATGATACCCCAGCCCTAAAACTGCATGATTCCCTATGCATTTAGTGCAACAAATCAACTCCAGGATTGTTTCCGGTGATCATAAATACCTCGCCAACTATATGCACTAATATTTGATAGAATTAATTAAAAAATTGCCAAGCTTTTCCACTCAGGTCATTACAATCTATAAAGGAGAGCTACTGCAGTTGTTTACTGACTCTGGCAGAAATAAAAAGATAAATAGACATATTAAAATGTATAAAGAAGCTCTCTTTTGTAGGCATTAAGTTTATTTTAACAGTGTCAATAAATGTCTGCTTATATAGGTTCAACAGTAACCAATGTTCACCAGGAGACACATTTTAGAAATGAGAACCAGGAAAAACCTCTATAAACACAAATGGGAAGATTAAATATAGGGTGAAAATTAAACGTTAGGAATATCCTTAGAAATTCTGTAATTGAGTAATTTTGGAAAAGCACTTGTTTATCTTTTCATAGGATAGAAATCCAGTTTATAAAAAGATTACAACGGTAAACAATTTACTTATTAAAAATAATGGAAACATGAATGACAGCATTATTATAATTTAATTTTAAAATACAAATTATAGGATGAAAACTGCTCTTTTTTAATCATGCTCACTGCCATGGAACAGCTTTAGTAAAATATGTAACTATATAATTTTACTTTCCTGTTAACAAATTAATTCTGATTATTACAAATTGCTTGACACATTAGACATATAACTCAGTTTTATATATGCATATTTATATAACTCATATTTTTATATAAATACCTTTTTTCCCCTTTCAGAGGCTGGCCAGAGCTTTATATGGGGAGACAACAGAAGGGAGTGGTCTTCACAGCCTATTTGCATTTCCATTTTACAAACTCTCATCTCTGCATTATTCTAGTGGCTGCCTTTGACACTGTCTTCCTGCTGGAAGATAACTGACAAAAAAAAAAAAAAAAGAAAAAGAGTTGGAACTGAAAACTTTTCCAGGCTGCTACCTATGTAATGTTTCCTCAGCTGTCAGAAACCATCCAGCATCCCTCAGTTTTCCACAAAGCCAGTTCCCTTCTCATCACCAAGGAGGATTTGGGGCAGCACAGGTAAGACATGCCAATGTAGCGGTAGGTAAAAGACAAAAGAAAAATGAAACATACCAACTAAGCCATCTTTTCATAGGTATCCTAAAATCACATAATTTGTTGATACTGATCTTTGACAGGAAGATACCAGGTTACATCTAAATCCATAGTCATATAGCTCAATTAAGGTAAAGGTGAAAGAACCAGACCTCTTCATTGCCATCATTTCTTCTTAACAGGGATATTGTCCCTTCAGTCTCAATGAAAATCTAGTTTTAACACTGGTGCTTAATTTATTGTCAAAGTAAGCAGACGGGATTTTCAAATAAGAAAAGGATGCAAAGCATGTAATTTAAATCCAACAGTTCTGTTCTCCTATTAATATTGGTCTCTCTATGCTTTGAAATATATGTCAGGGCATAGTCAGACCTGACAACTAACATTATCTGACCTCTATGTTTGTCTATGAATATATGACAGATTTATTTTAAAGAGATAGGCCAAGATGATTCAGATAAGTCACCCCGAAGCAGCTCTGCACCATGATTAAATATTACTGATAAGTGTCAACTATTACAGTAATGTCAGTAAGAAAAGGCAAAAATAGATTTGTCCCTCTGAAGTGTAATAGCCTTTTTTTTAAAAAAGTCTCGTGCACAAGTACAGAGGACAAATATTTGAGAAACATGGATGTCACAGGACTCTTACAATATAATTCTACTATCTGCTTAATTGTCATGGAAAATGCAGTGAGATTAACATTGATATGAGCATTACTAAAATTCTGATCACTAATATTCTCAGGAACGGTGTTAATTTTACATGCTAATGAGTAGATAAAGGGAATTAAGATCCCTGAGGGAGAAAAAGAGGTTGACTGAGGTATGAAATACCCTTAAGATTGTAGAAAAATATGATTGTGGATGTGCTCTGTTTCTGTAAGCTGCCAGACACACTAACTTAGTTTTTGCTTGGAGTAGAGCTAATTTTTTTTTCTTGTTAATGTTAGGAGGTTTATATGTAGAATGAAGACCACTGCGAAGAGTTGTTATTATGAATGTAATGCTTTATTAATATAAATAGTGCTTTCGTTAGCATATTATGGTGATAGTATAAATTATAGATGGGATAATTAACATGGAACATGCAAATCTTTACTTTCAGGGAATGCTTGATATAAGACACCAAGGAATATTGCCTGAGTATAGTAATACCTTGGTGCTCTCTTTTAATCCTCATTACTGAAAAAAGA
Source organism: Falco naumanni (assembly GCF_017639655.2). Classification (NCBI taxonomy): domain Eukaryota; kingdom Metazoa; phylum Chordata; class Aves; order Falconiformes; family Falconidae; genus Falco; species Falco naumanni. The sequence goes on from NC_054067.1 coordinate 17,340,807, forward strand.
ATTTATTCCTGCAGGTATTTCCAATCAAACTACAAATACCGCAGTGAAGAAAAAAAAACACAAACAAACCACAAAACCACAAACAACAAATAGGGAAAAAATTGAAAAATTAAAAAAGTCAACTGACAATCTGTCTTGTTTCTTAAGCAGAAAAGAAAAACAAAGACTTCTACTACTTTTCTCTTTAATAAACAAAGTCTACTGATAAACTTATTGATAGACAGATATTCTGGCAACAGATTGTCAAAACGTGTCACCGAACCACACGAGTAACCCACACTCACTTACAAGCTGTCTGCAAAGTTAATCTAAGAACCTGTAAAATATCCCAGGTTGGGTATATAAATATCTTAGTGATGAAGTAAATTCAGAACATTTTGAAAGTTATTATTTGCATTTTTAAACACGCAGGACTGTTAAATATGCAAAGACCTAAATTAAACTTCAATAGTAAGACCTACCTCTAACACAAGAAAATATGTATTCATAGTATTGCAACCAGAAAATACAGCTACACATGTAACAGAAAGTGAACTCTGGTCCTACTTTTGGAGCAGTAACAGACATACACCTCCGCTCCATGCCAAATGTTGCAATGCTTGGTCTTAGTTTAATGGCTGAACTCCAGCTAGGGTATTTTAGGGGAAGATTTTTTGTTCTCGTTACTTATTACCAGACGACAGGTTTACCTAAACCTGTTCTGAGAGCCTGTTGCATCACCAGGTTCCACAATGCACAACTACTACATGAGAAAAAGTTAGAAGCCTGTAACTGTTTAGAAGTCCAGTTCTGTTCCTTCTGTTCCTCCTAAACCCTTCCTCTGTTCCAGCAGTCATCAGGAAAAGGTGGAAAGCCCTTGATAAACAAGCCATGTACTGCTACACCAGTAATTGCTTTTTGCTTACAGCAGCTGTTCAATTGTGTTACAGTGGCAAGAAGAGACATCTTCTTGATGATTCTGTAGAGATACACAAAACCTGACCAGACACTAGCAGGAGTTTGGATTAGATGATTTCAAGACACCCCTCTTAACCTCAGTGATTTTGTAACTCTGTCATTCTCACACTTGAGAATTTTGTTTGCTTTGCAGGTATTTTATTTCCATGCAGGTTTATTACCAGGAAGCCTGAGATGTAAAATGAAAGTTGCATATAAGTAAAAATGTCACTTTCTCCACCCTCTTGTTTCCAGATGGCTAAGCACTAGACCAAGTGGAAAAGAGGGTATGCAGTCACTGTGGAAAAGAACTAGCTAGATGCCTCCCTATAACTCTCTTAGATGGTATCTCTCTAGTTGGTGAGCTATTCTTGATCCCTATTGGTATTCCTTGTGTGATGTTGTTGCTTTATGTAAGAGGTTACTGTTGCCTCAGAACTAGCACAAAGGCTGGATTTGAGAAATAGCTGCATTAAAAAAGACTACCTGGCAGAAAAAGCAGGGAGAAGATATTTTGCTCAGAAGTGTTCAGCCTCAAAAGAGAAATTGGGAAATATTTGCAAGAGATGGGTATAAGATACAAGGAGGGCAACTGATAGGATAGAAATAAAGAAAGATGTATACATATCCACTGCAGGATCCCAATATTACATCAAGTAACATACAGAACACTCTCCCATTTCTAAAATTCTGAGAATTAATATAAATGGACAAATATATAATAGAATAGGACATAAAATGTCCTAAGCAATGCATGTGCTCTATATTGAATTGAAATATGTCGATGTACAGGCTTACGTATCCCTTAGGCCAAACACTCTTTCAAATAGAATTTTTGGTAGCTAAAGCAACACTTGCCTAAAGCACCTGTCAAGCATCCATTGAGAACTGAATCATGTGATTTCTAAGTACATATCATCCTGAGCTACTGTCAAGATCTGGTGGGAATCTGATGTTGAACATTGCAGCAAAAATATATTCTAATTTTGTTCAGGAAAAGCAGGAAAAAGATACCTTGCTCAGAAGATCTTGGCCACGAAGAAAGGAAAAGCAAAGCCAAACCCTAACTCAGAAGGAGCAGGCAGACCTTCCACACAGCATCTATGGCTCAGGAATCCTAACTTTTCATACCACCACCCGGACTGAACAACATTATTCCTTCTCTGTGGAGAATTATCAGCATCAGTCAATTTCTCAGAGCAAGGCCACAATCTCTGTTTTGGGTGGTTTAATTTTTCCTCTCCAGCCATAATCAGGCAGTGTTTTCTTGTTAGATATATTATAAGCAGTCCAAGCTGCCAGCTGCAGTATAGCTAGCCTCTTTTGGCAACAAAAATTTGCCTTGTTTTCCATGCTTTCCATCCCTCCACCATTCAGGGTCAGATTTGGCACAGAAAAGCCAACAGGTGTACTTCATTGTTAAAAAGACATGAGGCATCAGTGCTTTGAAGATGTTAGTGTGATGGGTCTCCCAGCTGCAAATGGTGCCACTTACCTCATTATGCAAAGTGCCTATATAAAGCTATTAGTGCTTGGCATCTATGCCCCAGTGAGGTGGTCCAACCAATTAACAAGCACAATATTAGATTAAAATGGACATGACTGCAGGCAGCCAAGACTCGCTGCATTCTCACAAAGCTGTATTTTTTTTCCAGCTCCAAGTCAGATTCCCAAGTCAAAAGCATGCAACTGTCTCTGAATGTGTCTTAAATTTACACATCTAGTGGTAAGGCACAATAATAATCCCCTAACTATTTTCAGAGCCAAAAATACAGTTTAACAGATTTGTAACATCAGAAAAGAAGTATCATAAATATTTATCTGTCTAAAGAATTGAAATTTCAAACTAGCTACAAGAATGTAAATGTGTTTCAAATCAACATACTGATAAGAAGAACTAAAAATGTGAGGACTCACATATGAGATATGAGTAAGGAGTCCTACTACCATGTACTTCAGTTTAGCATCTGTAAAGGACATCCTTGCTAACTGTGATTATGAATGGCAGGAATTTCAGTGATCCTGTCCAATACCACAGTTGTGCATAGCCCACGACTTCTTTCCAGTTCAACAGAGTTCCAGAATTATCGAAGTCAAGTACTGAGGAACATGCCCACAAGGATTAGCTAAGCTGAGAAAGGAATCCTTTCTGCATAGTGCCTGATACTACTTCTGTTTAGTTTTCAGATTCCAAATCAAAAAAATATTTTAAAACATGCAAATGGAACATTCATTAGAATGGAATCTACACAAAACCACCTTCTAGAATAATTTGAATCAATCAAGAAAAAATGAAATAAAGACACACTACACAGAAGTGAAACAATGAAATTAGTAAGACATGCAAAGTGCAGTTTTACATCCCTGTCTAAGCAAGACATGCAATATGCTGTTTCTGCTCTGATACATCAATGTAAACATAATTTCACTGAAGTTGGTTTAAAAGTCTGGATTTCTACAGAAAATGTTTATGCATTTTCATGTTTGCTTTGCTCAGAAGACTTACTATAAACAACAACAACAATTATTAGATAGTAGAAACTACTTTGAGTAGAGTTAGCTTTAAGAACCAAGGGTAAGCCAAATATAAATCATTTTTTTCTTTTACAGATACTTTTATTCCTGCTGGTACGAAAATAAAAGGCAACTAGAAAGGTGGATATTACAACAGAATCTAAAAATAGCTAATAATTGTTGAAAAAATGCTCTTTTGATTTGCCAGAAGAACTTGTTTTTGAAAAGCAATTCTAAAGTATTTCCTCTTAACTGTGCTTGCTTCAGTGATGTTTTATGGAAAATGAAAAATTTAAGACAAACTTGACACTTCTGTCAAAATGAACACATTCTATGTAATTCTGTTATATCTTTTGTATTTTGCACAGGTGGGAGTTGGGATCTGCTGTATGAAGAGAAGAAATGTTCAACTGTAGATTTATAAGATTTATTTCAAAAACTCTCCAGTGAATCCAGCACTTCCAACAAAACTTAGTTCTTCACTCCGCAGCAAAGTGGTTTTATTTCTGAATGTCAAGGCCAAACTCACCAGGCCTTTTAAAATAGCATGTGCTTTAGAGATATTAATAAACGTTAATTTTTCTGTTTCAACTAATTCTCTCACCCTTGTACCTACTTGTGCTGTTGAATCGGTGGGCATGACCATAACAACATGTTGCTAGAAATACACCACCAGCAAGCACTTCCTCCACAACACACCTTTAACATATTCACAACACTTGATTGGCAGAAGAAGTAAGTAGCAACAAAATTCTCTGGTTGTATACACATTCTTGAATGAGCATGCAGAAGGAATTCTGTGATGAGACTGCGTCTGTAAGCAAGGATAAGCATCCAGTGGCAGCAGACAACACATTTTCTACCGTCTGTGCACAATGAAAAGATTTCACCATATGCCTAGGGCAGACACATTCCTAAAGCCAGCTTTTGGTGGAAGATGTATTACTTCTCCAGGCAGGAAAACCTTACAAACCTCACGCAAACCAGGGGGTCAAAACATCCATCCACTGTTTCTAGTAGGATGTGAAAATGCATTGCTTATTATTCATCATTGCCAGAGCCTCACTTTTCAATCCCCAGCTCCAGAGACCCATCTGATAGAAGGATTGCCACTTCACGTTCCCTACCTGTTCAGCTGTACAGCTTTCCTCTACCCTTGAACTAGATTGCTCCACTCCCTTCTTTTCTGCCATTGACAGGAAAACATGAAACACGCCAAAAATATCTCCTCTGATCTGTTTTTTTGGTTTTTTTTTCTTCTTTTTTTTCCCTATCTTTCTTTACTAAGACTGCTTAAAAGAACTTACTTCCATCCTGATATGCAGCTCCTTTTAGGCATCAACTTCTCTGTGATAAACAGTTCCCTCCTGCCTGCTTCTCATTTCCTCTAATCACTCTTAATTAAATCTCCCTTCCCTCTCATAATAGACCGGGTCATGCTGCTTTTGTTGCTGTGCTTTACAGCTGAGCACTGAATGCTTGCTGACCATTTGCAACACACAGGTACTGATGCCTATTCTCAGGCAGCCTTCAGAGTCTGTAATCAAGACCTCTAAAGCTAGTTCTAACCTCTCCATGGTATAAGGCTTCCCCTCGTGACTACTGCAGTTTAGTTTCATCTTCTGAGACCGTATGGTACTTAGAAAGTAAGTGGAGCCCTTGAATTCATATTATTATACATGTCATGTTAATGGAGAAAACACCTGGACTTGCAACTTCCACAAGAAAAAGCAAAAAAAGCAAATAAAAATCCTGGAAATAAAAAACTTCTTTCTGGGACCATTGGCATGCTGTAAGACCTTGAAGTTCTAGACAACTGTTTCATGGTATTACAGCCTCAGTGTCCTCCAGATCAGCCTGCAAGCTTGCTCAGCAAACTTTCTCTCATTTGTTTGGGACTAGCTTTCTCTCACTTGTTCAGATAGCTGCCCAGCTCAGAGAAAATGCATTCTTTTTTCATCTGTTTTCTTACTAGGCAACTTCCATTGCTCTAATTTAGAAGCAGACAACCTGAGATGATCAGTTTCCTTTAGTTTAACAAGTCTATTTAGCATATTCAATGCTTTACTGAGAAAAAAATCATATCATGTTATCTCTTCTTGTATTACTCTTGCATTTGTTCTTGCATAGACTGTGTGATCTATGACAGCCCCAGCCAGCAAGTGGCAGATTAAATACAGACTGAGGAATAGAGTGGTACATGAAATTCATAAAATAAGTCCGGATTTATAAATTATACATACATTCCCCAAATTGTCATATCTCCCAATCTTCTCTCTGCTGTTTGCCAGATTTTCTTCCACCAGTCACTGTCACATCATAGCTTCTCCTTTCTTTTTTATGGCCTGATTAACAGGACATCTATATTCTCCCTTGAGCTCTCTTCCTCCAAGCAAGATTCTTTTCCATATCCATACAGAGGGGCCAAAAAAAGCATTTGTGAGCCTGAGAAACTTATTTTTGAAGATACATTATGTGATCTAATAAAGGATAATACTTTTTCTTATAAATCCATGAGCACAATGCAAATGCTTCAATATAGATTCAGAAAAAAATCTATTAAAAAACAATTTATTCTTAGATTACCTATAAACTATCAAATGTAGACCTGCCTTCAATATATAAAGGGTTTCTATTAATAGTTTGGGGAAAATGGTTTGACTGTCTGAATATTGATAAAGACCACAGATTTTGCAATTGCAAGGAGCAACCAAATACAGTGGTCAGATTCTCCTTGTAGTACTGATTCTTTAGTGATGTTCAGGATACTTCTGAAAACCACTGTGGCCATACAAACCATTTGCATCCCGTGCTCTATTCCAAAACTTACCCAGCAAAGCCATTATTTTAGAATACAGAAATACAGAACTAAGCAGTAGTTCAGAGTGGGGTTTGAGGTTTGGGGTTTGGGTTTGTTGTTTTTCTTTTTCCCCAAAATATTTACCAAGCTGTATGTCTCTACTTTCATTACTTAGCTCCCAAAACTCAGAAATTGCTTAGAGGATGTGATAGGTTCTGCAGCATAGCTCAGTAAAAAGCACACAGCTACACAGCACTGGCATGCAGATGTTTTTATATGCTAAGAAATAAGTACCAAAGAAGTACAAATTTTCATAAGAGAACAATGTGTAATACTAGAATATGGTTCATTAACAACAAATTTCATGCAGTGCTTGAGTAGAATCAGTACTCTCATCTCTGTCCCACAGACAAGTCTGCCATCTGATTTTTCTATCACTCTGCAACAATTTTCCTGGAATTAAATGAGTGCATATAGAAACATTATAGTGCATATGTGAACCTGTTGCAAGTTCTTTTCTCACCCTGTTCCTGGTTTCACAATTTTATTCAAAACCGAGGGAAAGTACACACAGGCCCTTTTTTTTTTTTTTTTTTCTTTCTTCTCCGGTGATTTCTCTGATACATTTCCATCCTGAATAAGTGCCACATTGTTTTCCAAAATGCGTATTTTTATGATGTGTATATTACACACACTGGAGACTTGCAGCAGCTACATGAGCATCACTTTATACGATGTGTTGATAGAGTAAGCAGCCTCTTGAAAACAGAACTGTCTTGCAGTTATACACTCTTTAATTGCACACTGCATGTTGGTTTTGATTTTTCTTTTTTATAATGAGCCTTTGTACAAGTGACACTGTTAACCCATAAATAATGAGAAGCATCCAAATATACAATACATAAATCAAACATAAAGTATAGGAAATAGAAAAATAATGTGATTGGGTTAGGAATGGCTCACTGATCTATTTTTTGAAGAGTGTAGTTGTTCAAGGAAAGAGTTTATTCTGCCTGTCTTACAGTAAAATGAAATTTGCAGGTAAAAGGGACCATCTGTGCGCAGATTACACAAGTACATATCCAGCCTTACCCTGGAGTTCAACGTATTTTTTTCTAGCACAAAATTAATACAAAACATGAAAAGAAAGCAAAGTCCTTGACTATTACAAGGTACAATTATCAGATGCCTTCCCTCTTTATGGTTCACAGTTGCCAGAAGAAGAATGTGTCTTACTCTTAAAATACCAAGCTTGTGTGACAGGCACATTTAGTTTGTTCCTATCTTTTCCTCATCAGAAGGGAAGTAAATGTGTCAAATCCTCTGCTTAAGATGAAACTGTAATACTTCCATTGTATAACTTCTTGTGCATAAGATATGCAAAAATCTAGCCTCTGAATGTCATATTTTATTAAAAAATGTTACTTTCTACTAACAGTCTAAAAGCAGAATAGTACTGCAGCTGGGAATAGTAAAAGTTCTTCATGATGAAAGGACATCAGTCTTTTTCCATGTTTCACTTGTAATAGGAATATATTTTGAAAGTTAGTAATAGCTATGTGTTGATTACAGTTTCAGGTGTCCATGTTGAAACTAAATCTATATTTCATGGTTTGACCTTGAAAAATGTTTGGGTTTAGTATCTAGAAGAAAAAAGCACTCAGTGCCAAACAAATCACCGTTTTTAAAAAAGGAAAATGATAAGAATAGGAAGAGTAGCTATAGCTTAATATATGCTCTGCTGTTGCAAGAAAAGGCATAGAAAATGCAATAAAAAATGTCAAACAGGAAAGAAAATCACAAAGATAGTGATTGACAGAGAAATTACTTTTACATTGTTCTACGTTTTATTACTTATTCAAGCAACTGCTGTTAGATAAAAACCACAAAACACGCTCTATCAGTACTTAACTAGCATATGGTTGATCAGGTGGGGCTCATACTCACTTCCACTTCAGCACTGTTCCCAGTGGAGACGAGGGTCAGAATACCGGGGGTACTGTCATCATAAACTGCTGCAGTGACTTTTGCTAGAGAACATGTGCCTAGCAGAAATATTGAAGTGTCATAGTTACGTACCTGAAATGTAGGTGGATGCAGCACAGATAATACAACTCTATTGAGAAGTTCAGTAAAGAACCCGTAAGTATCAAAAGCTCTCCTTTTGGGCATTTATTAAAAAATACAGAGTAAAACTTAATTAATGTGAATGTTGAATTTAAGAGTAGAAAATAGATTACAATGAGCAATTTAGCTCTTGAAACCAACTTCCTTTATACTGGCTAAAATGTATACAATGAAAGACTTAAATAAAATCCATTCTGAGAAACATGCTGGGGAAGTTGCAGTACTGGTACCTTCTGGATACATATAGCATGGATGGACTGGAGATCAAGAGCATTAAAGTCTGCACAGTTCTCCTTAAGGTATCCTACAAAATTCTATTAGGCTAAACTAAAGTGTATACATTATGATAGTTCCAAAAGGATTAACATACGCTTCAAACTGCTTTGTAATCTAGACATGAATACAAAGGGAAACAAAAATTCCATTTACGTATAGAAGAGTAGCTGTTAGCATATGGAAGACAGATATGAGCATATATAGGATGTAACACTGACAACTGGCAAATGAGAACACAGTTAAAATTTTTAGTTTTCACAAGTTTGTGAAATACTGGTGTGTCACAATTTCTGAGGGACATCGTATGTGATGTTAGTAAACAGCACATTTATCACCTGACTACCTAAGAAAACTAGTGTTCCTTGACATTTTTAGACTTTACACATCTTATAGAGAAGGATGCAATTGTGTAAGTTTGAAGAATGTTTTAACCGTTAAAGATCATTTTCAGTACCTCTGAAAGTTAATTTTCGAATTTGTTTTGGACTTTGGACATTTAATGTTTTTCAGTCATTAGGTGTTGCTCTTCTAAAAGCTGTTCACCTCAGAATGGCTTTTAAATTTATGAATCTTAGGGAAGTAGACCTTACCATTTCCATGGTTCACCTGTTTCCCTACATTACTCTCAAACTAAATCAATCTTCAGATTCATAAAATAAGTCTGTAAATATTAATGCCTACCAGAAACAGTATTACCTCAGGTAACTACCATAGCTGGGGAATACTGGGGAAGCAACATCTTTTTGAAATTCCTTTTCAGCAATATTAAGGTTCCTACTCCAGAACAGGAAAAGACAAATGAGAAATGTTTTATGAGAAAATATGTAAAACAATATGGAAAAAGAATGGAGGATGTGACAAGAAAAACAAGGAAGGGGAAGATCAAAAGTAAGGAAAAAGTGCAATGTGCCAAAATGATATCAAAGAACAGAATCAAGGAAGGAAGACAGAAAATAGAAGAAAGTATACAGCAGTTATAGAAAAGAGAATAACAGAAAGCTGTGGGAAAGGGGAATGAATACAAATGAGATTATATTTCCTTTTTTACAGTTTCTGGAAAAGCATTAATGACAAAGTACGTAGTTAAATGAATGAATATTTAAAATGGATATGATATATCAGTAGATGTCAGGGGCACATATAACCAGATTCACCAAAAGCAACAGAACACCTAGGCCTGGTTCTTAATACCATCACACTGAGGCAGCAGCATATATTGCCCTGGATTCCTCCTTGCAAAAAACATTTTTTTTTAATTTACTGCCAATCACTTAATTTTAATCTTTGACATGAACCAACCCATAAAGTGATGATGACTGCTATCAAGTTTCCCTGGTTTCTTGTGCACTGATTTATTTGGATTCCTGGGTTTTTTTCATTTTAAATTTTCCATTTACTTTAATTAATCTTTCCTCAGGTGGTCACGTCTCAGAAGTGGGTTTTGTGTTTGGCTTTTTTTTCCTTTCTTTTTCCCTTTTTTTTTTTTTTTTTTAGGAAATTTATTCACCTGGTAAATTTTTCTTTTGCTTTCATGACTGTCTTGTTTTTTCTCAAAGAAGAGAAGAAAACATTAGAGGGGCACTGAGTACAGGCATGAGAACTGGGCACTTGTCCTTTCAGTGATATATTTTTTATAAAATTGGCAATACAGAAGAATTAAAGCAAGAGTAGAAGACAACAAATTCTGCCAAGACAGAGAGCAAAAGTGTGTATTCTTTCTTCCAGTTTCTGACACTATGTGTTCAAATACCTTTTGGATACAGTATGTCAGCTTGTATTTCACCATATGACATGACATAATGCAACATGACACACCAATTGTTTTGTGACAGGAATGTAAAGAAAAAGAACCTCTCCACTCTGCTGGTAAAGAAATAATTTTAAATAGAGAAATAGCTAGATTTCTGCTAAATGTTAAGGCATCAAAGTGTAAAGCCTTGAGAGCCGTTCATGAAGCTCCCGCTGTGGGGCCTGCAGCCCCAGCGCAGCCATGGGCTGCCCCTGTTCTCAGGCAGCACCACCGGGGGGGCCTGAGCCATGGCTGACCCCCTCCTTGCGCTGGCCCTCACATGGCTGGCGGTCCCCTGCACTGCAGCACCAGCCACATTGCAGCCGGGGCTGGGCCTGGCCCGTGGCCCAGCTGCCCCAGGCCTGAACCAAGCCACCCCACCATGGGCCTGCCTCACCGCTGCGGGCTTGGCTGGCAGTCACCGAGATATGTCTGACCTTGGCTGGTGCCACCAGGCCTGGTCCTGCCCTCGAGTCACTGACCATGTGTCCACCTTGACGCCACAGGCCCGACTGCCACCACTGGCATGGCCGCTCCCAGTGCACGGGGACGGCGGGATGGGCCTCTGGCTGCACCGCCATGCTCGCTCCTTCCCTCGGGGAGTGGCCGGCTGTGCTGGGCCCCAACATGGATGCAAAGTGTTCACTCGACTAGGAACTGTTCCGTCTAACCCCACAGGCCCTGCTGGTACTTCCTGACCCAGGTGTATTTTAATTGTAAATCTTTTAATGTCAAAGCACGTTTGTATGGCCCTGGGTGAGTGGATGACCTTTAAGTTTAGACATGTATTATGTGTTCAGAGTGATTAAAGGAGGAATCAAGTTCAGCTTTTAACAGCTGGAAATTTCATGCAATCAGTTTTGAGTATTATAATTTTGACGCTTTTCAGCAACAACCTTTCCAGAAGTCTGGAGGTTTTTGTTTTGTTTTTCACTTTTGACAACTACTCTCCCTTACCCAGGCCCACCTATCCCAGCAGGCTCCATCTGTCTTCTCACAGGCACAAACCCTGTCTGAAGAAACGAGCACTGTAGCAATGCAACAACTGGAAGTTGTCGTCACTGTCAAGTGAATCTGTGACTAATTTCCAGATAAAAGAGATCCCACCAGCAGAAAGGAGGACTACACCAAACCAGCCCTACTTCAGAGTACTGAGCTGGCAAGCCAGGAGTACTTGTGTGTAAAAGCCTGGAGCAGACAAAATCTCACACAATACACAGCAAAACAATGTGTGTGGCAGATCACAACTCAGTGGGCTAATTTGAATTAAGACATAAGCTCTAGAAACCCCACCAGTTAACTCCAGGCTATGGTAGTGCCAGTATTTACATATTTACAGAAGTATGAGTACATTGGCACTTTCAGGTGAGGAAGAAAGGGAAAGAAACAAACAAAAAAAAGACTAGGTTTTACTAACTTATGTTGCTTTATCTAGATTTTTCAAGTGTTGTTCAGTAAAACCCCCTTCTAAATAAAGCGCATGGCACCCTAATGCATATCTTCAGAGTAGATTTCTTAAAGAAAAAGAATTAAAATTTTTAAAAGTTGAGAAGGTATCATAAAAGAACCCAGAGCCTTCTACTATTGGGTACACCTACAAATGCAAAGGAAACAAAAACCATGAAAGGAATGCCAAACAGATTTTTTTTTTTTTTTTTTTTGCTGCCTCTTCCCTAATAAGGAATGAGGCAATAATCCTCTGTGTAGTTACTGAGCCCATTCTGTCCCCTGTGCTCAGGTACAACACTGCTAAGGAATGTCTATAATGTAATGAAAAATAGGTTTTGTCTTAACTGACTCTTGAAATTCTTTCAACTGGGGAATTGCAACAGTGCTATTAAAAACCAGTTTTATTGACGTGACACATTTCCTAGGATAGGCGATTCATCATGTCATGTTATTGTACCAATAGTATACTAAACATTCGAAATTCAAGCAAAATCCTAATGATATAACTATCAGAAAAATTTAACACTGAATGTACCTAAGTGATGCTTCTGCTGTGACTGAGAAGCATATTCAGACCAATACCTATCAGCTGGATTTCTGCTGGTGAGTGTGGATTTTTATTCCTTAAAGTATTGTTTATAAAAAAGGAAGGAGGTCAGCAATGTTATTCTTGTAACCTACCAACCTCAGAAGAACTCTCTGGATGTAGTCTTGCCATACCTTGTTCTCTGGAGTCTTCTTCCAAAATATATGCATAAACACATCCTTAACCATAAACATACCAAACCATTAAACCACTAATTACTATGGTTCCATACCAAAATAACTTAATGAGATGGAGGATACAGGTTTTACTACTGCTTTCCAAAAATTAATCTGTCTTCAATTACAGGTCACTGGTAAGAGAATTCATTTTAACTTTAAAATGTACAGAGATTTTAAACCTTTAGAAAAGCAATTTATTAATGTGTGATCTATTACTTTTGTTGGTCCTGGCTGGTCTCCCCAAAGCCTTTTTTTGGCAAAGTAAACAAATAATGATCATTAGCAATTTAAAAATCAGAAGAGGAGGAAAGCAATATTGTACATATAAGATGGAGGTTCAGAAATAAGAAAGTTGTCACTGATACAGAACAGAGATTAGCACAGCTGCAGCCCCCAACTAGTAGTCAGCAGAGTGAAGCCTGAAGACAACAGAGAAATACCTGACAAACATACCCTGCAGAATCTGAGCCAGCTGAAGTACTGTCACTCTTGTGATATCCTCGGTAATTGTGTTAAGGCTTGACATAGTCATACAGAAGCTGTGGTTCTGTCCTGTTTACTATGTTCTTCCAGAACCATAATGTCTATACGGGTTTGGGCTTCAGTTAATGCACTGAATTTAAAATAGCCCTGCAGAGTTTTGGTCCACATATCCCTTGTTTCAGGGTAAATCCCATATCTACTTAGTTCCACCTGTCCTGTGGAAAGCAAGGTACCACTGTCATGGTATGACAGTGGGATCCATGGTCATGCCCATTTGACCTTCCCATCAGATCTCAAAGATTCTGCCATGAAAAGAGTTTTGGTTTATTAGGTCTATAGAGAGCAGCTGGTTAACACAGGCACCTAAGCCAATTGTGAATCCCGTACCACTACCACTACTGCTTTCACACTACCTTAATTCAATCTAGTATTGAACAAAGAATATAACGCATGCTATAAGAGAGCAACAGAAATCAGCAAGTGACAAAAGAATGGTGACAGAAATGAGAACTGAAGTATGTTAGAAAAAAAAAAAAAGATCAAAAACCACAAACTGCACTAAAACTCTTTTTTCCTACCAAGTTAAGCATAACTATCAGTCTGCTGTGTTTTTGCAGGCTTATTTTACAAATGCATTGGTTCACCAAACTTCTATCAGGTTTAATAAAAGAAAACCAAACAATTTGATTAATAGTCAGTTTTGTTTTCTGATAGTAGACTGAAGGCCTTGAGCTTTCACAAAGAAAATTCAATTTGAATAAGGATTAAACTCAAATTGTCAGTGAAGTATCCATCCCCAAAGGATTATTTCTCACATTTATTCTAAATTATGGTTGTACTTTGTCTTCCAAAACATCATGTTTTGAAGCTATCCCAGATAAATCATAGAATATTGGTATTAATAAGGATGTTTAATATAAGAACATTGTTTTTCACACAGTATTTAATATCCCAAATAGGTATTTTGTAGTACTACAGGAAAAGACGATGTATCTGTGAGAAGTGTCAGTACTGAAGCAAAAATAACCACTATTTTTTTCTTTTGATATTTCATCTGAGGTTTCTAAGTTCAATTAATTAACTTACAGTTTTCTTGAATCCTTCCACTGCCTCTTCTGTCTATGTGTCAAAATAATTAATTAAAAGACTCACAGATTATGATTGTAATTAATTTCTGACAAATTAATATACTCCTTGTAAAGGTATAACTACAGGTTAGGTTTGGTTTTGATTCAGGGCCCAATACATTTACTGTTTACAGAACAGGAGGAATATCAGATGTAATGAATGGTGCTAAGCTGGAATAAAATAAATTGAATTCACATTTTTGGACTTCTAATGTTGCATGATCTACTGCCTTTTCAGTAAATATTTAAAATAAACACCCATCATTCAGATAAGCATAAATACCTTTACCCCATATTTAACAAGAGAAATGGTAATCATTACAACTATGAAGTGCACAGTCGGTCATTAACAGCAGAAGTTATAGATCCTTTTGAATAGCACTACAAGTCAAAACAAACTGATGAGATTTAAAAAAAAGAGCACTACTAAATTCACAGTAAAACATCACTGGAGTAAGCTGAGTCAAGGAAGAAGTTTATCTAATTAATTTATGAAATCTTGGTTCCTTATACTTATTAGCTGCCTTGAGTAGCTTCTTCAAAGATGTCCTAAAATCAAGTACAGGGAATAATCAGGGGAGGAGAAAAATAAAATAAAATTATCTGCTTTTCATCTAAGGCAGTAAAAACAGGAAGTCAGAAAAAATCTGGGTATTTTTACTTTTCCTATGTATAGAAGAGAATGGGGGTGGGCTTGCTTTAGAGGTACTAATTCAAGAATATTTTCCATAAATTAACTAATTTTGAAATCACCTATAATTAGAAAGCACAGTTATTTTTAGCTTTGTATAGTAAGTGTAGTATTGTAGAAACAGCAAAAAAGAAAATGGTGTATGATGCAACTGTTGAGTTTAGAAACAGCAAGCCAAGAGGAAAAAGATTTTTTTCTTAAAAAAAATTAATTCTGCTGGTTTAGTGGAAACAGTTAAGCCCCAAGCAAGATAATAAGCAGTAATATTACTTTAAGCATTGCTCTCAACATATGAAATAAACAGAAAGCAATGAAAATTAGACTATGGATGAGGCATTCTTGCTTTAGCACACTTCATTCAAGGCGATTTAGGAAAATCTTCAAAATTAATCTGAGTTTTGCTTTATTTAAGTGTAATGGTGGAGATAATACTAATGTAACTCAGACATCAACTGATTCAGCTCCTGAAAATGAACTTTTAAGCATATGGTCACATGGTCAGAAAAGCCAATATAGATGAACAGTTCTTGAACAGCACGATAACAGTCTGGAATTACATGCTAGGGTTGACACAAGTGGGTTTCTGCAGCCGTAATTTCAACAAATATATGTTAGAGTTTGACAGTTAATCACATGGAAAGACAATGAGGATGTCCAGGAAATATTTAAATTGTTCCACTCAGGTTTGAACAGTGTGATTAATTTCTAGCTAAAGAAGTAGGATTTTTTTTCTCTTCAAATATGGCTGATTTCTTCATTAAGTAAAATAAAATGGAAACAAAAGAGCTCAAATTCTAACAGGAAACACTGCCTACTACAGGAAAACCCAACATAAAAATGGCCCACTGGTTCTCGCTGGTAATATAGAGGCAATATTAACAAAGCTTTAACCCTTTTTTTTTTAAACATATCCCATCGATCCACCTCACAACTGTGATTTCCACAAATGGATTTGGTCTTAGATTATAAAATCCTTTTATTTTTCTGGTGCCCTAATCTATCAGCCAGGGTCCTGATACACCTCTTTTTAATAAAAAAGGAAAAGCAGCAATTCCCTCTAAGATAAAGCGATTCTTTTTTCAGTCCTTCGCTGTGAAAAGAAAGACATTGAGTGTATGTTGTCTACAGAAGCCTAACCTCCATTAAAAGCTAATTTGGACCAAGACTGGATAGCCTAACAATATTTTTGAACCCTGAAATCAATATGAAGGTGCTAAGTGCAGAGGGAGGAAACTAAGCACAGAGATCTCTGGCTTGCTTACTGGTTTGCATCTAACACTGCACCTGTAACTCACGTACCATGCTTAGGTGTCTATTAGGTATGTGATCTCCCTAGGCCTCCTATAAAGACATTTGTGGAAGACTAGTTACAGTTTTGGCAGACTGAATCACATTCTGGAGCTGTCTACCTTTCTTTACTGCATACAGAGGGAACACAGTACAATCAGGATCCCAACTTCAGCTCTGGAGTGAAGTGTTCATGTTAACATTTACTGCTTGTGGGTTAATGCTGCATCCATGTAGTCTTCTACCATGATCACTGAGACTCAGTGCAAACACAGCAATCTGCCACCATGGATAATGCCAGATGAATATGGGGGACTATAATAATAGGCTAAAGGTGTAATTAGATGGTTCCTGATGAACTGCAAATACAGTAACTTTTGGTAGAAATGATCTGTAACTGGAGTATTGTAGCATTAGGAATATAACAAAAATATCAATAATTTGTGCTCAAAGGTATTCTCAAAAAAGAAAAGGACGATCAAGTGTTGTCACTGAGAATTTTTCCCTCTAGGAACAAAAGACTACATAGTGTAAAACGTGCTATAGAAATCCTAAACTGCAAAAGAACAATTATTGTTTAGAAAATCTTTGCCAGCATTACAGAAATGATATCAAAGTTTAAACACTGGTAGTTTTTTTAATTAATAATAATAAAAATAAATCAGAAATGTCCAGTAACATTAAGTAAAATATGTAAATGTCAAAATAATTTGTCACAAAATCGTCACCATCACCAGCTGTGGTTTTTAAAAGAAAAAGAAAAAAAAACCCCTAAACAGAAAAAACCCTGACTTTTTTTAATGAAGCACTTCAAACCTCCTTTTTGTTTCTCGTATTTCAGTGAAGATCAGGTTTATGTTCAACTTGAGTTACTTATATACTTGGAATTTCTTAAATCAGTCTTCTTTTATAACTGCTTTATCCAGCTAGTTCTACAATTGGTATTTGGAAGTGAATTTTCACCTGCTCTTTTCTTTCAACATTGAGCACACGTAAAGCTGGTATGACTAGGCAAGTTTTGACTATCTCTGCACAAATCTATATTTGTTATAGGAAGAATGCACAGTGCATTTCAAAATCATTCCTGCATGTTTAACTGTATTTTTTTGAAAACTATACTGTGCTGAAAAAAAGAAAAATGGGATAAGACCTTGGATAATTCTTTTTACACAATCTCTTTTTTTGTTTTTCCTTTGGTTTTGCTCTTGAGCCTGCAGTTGGCTGCATATTTAGTGCTTCCACTGGCAAATGGAGTGCATGCCCCAATCTCAATTTATATAAACTCCATACCCTTTTTATCATTTAAGCTGTTTTTATACATCCTTCTCCAGATAGAGCAACACTGGTGAAATAATTATCACTTTCAGTCTTTTGCAGTGGCTAGAGGTTACTGCCTCCTCTAATCTCCCAGTGGAACTGCTTGTATAAGCAATTCCTAACCTGTTTTAGTTCCAATTAGTTTAATTAGCAAAATTCTAGTATGTATGCCCCATTTGTTAACTTGGATTATTTAGTTAAGAAACATACATATAAAAAATCCAGCAGATTAGAAAAAGGATTACATTCTACAGGGAATATTGACATGAAGAGGGAGAAGGGCTGGAGGAGCAGCAACTGCTCCAAGCTGGTATGACTCCAGACAGAAGAATATATCTGCATCAAGTTAGCCTGAATGCACAATAAATATATGTACTGGTTTGTATTTTCTACCAGAACAAATCTGATTTATATCAGCTGCAGGAGAATAGACAACACCTGACCTAGCATTAAGTTAGATTTTCACAAACAGATGATACTTGATCTAGCATAACCTCTTCTGAGACAAAGTTACTCTTTCAAAAATGCTAATAAATATGACCTGGCAGAGAACATTTACATGAGTTGCAGCAGAATGTCTTATCCGGACTCAGCATTTCTGGCCTGTGCTCACAGAAAGCACAGTTAATATCCCACGGAAGTGCAATCTGAGGCCTTCAAAACAGGAAAGAGTACCCTCATTTCTAAATTACAAAAAGAAAATTAAAAAATGAATTTTTCTATCCGAGTAGAATCATAGCAGGGAACAGAAAGTAAATGATCCATCTCTTCTCATGCTTTGTAGATGTATATAAATGGTGCAAAGACTTAAAATATTAGTGAAGAAAAAGGTAGAGAATAACACTACTGTTTTGACATTATGTCCAGGCTAGGTCATAGCCAAGCTTTGCCTGGACAGAAGTATATTAAATACTTCTACACGTTATTATGCACAAACTGTTTCTTTCCTCAAGATCAGGTATGTGCTATTTTACATCTCCATAT
This sequence comes from Falco naumanni, assembly GCF_017639655.2. Taxonomy (NCBI): domain Eukaryota; kingdom Metazoa; phylum Chordata; class Aves; order Falconiformes; family Falconidae; genus Falco; species Falco naumanni. The sequence continues at coordinate 17,359,352 of NC_054067.1, forward strand.
TAAATATTATCTGATTTTTCTATTGTACCTACAATATTATTGGCATACAGTAATTTGTAGTAGGTAATAGAAATTATATTTTTGATGCTAAGATTGTGAGTAACGTAGAAGTGATTACTGTAGCTAGTGTGACTTCAAGCTTCTTCACAGTATTCTGATTTACTCTGTATTTTTTTTCAGAAGATCTCTTAGCATAAGAGTAAGCAATTTTGCACCATACCTATGTTATGTTTTGTTGAATCCCCATCAAGATGCTAGTGCCCTGCAGCACCTGGAAATGTGCACTGATCTTCTGCAACACTAGTTTCATCTCTTCAAGACTAAAATTGATTTTTCTCAAACTGGCATGTAAAGGTACAAAGTGTACCTAGTGATCCATAGCTCAAATGAGTGTAACAAAACCAGCCTCAGTGGTTGAAGATGCAGTAACTTTTTAAGCCTTTGCAAGCAACAGTGCTAGAAAAAACTGACAGTAGTGAAGAATTTATCTTGTAAAATGCCAGGCAGTCAAGTTGTTTTACTGCTGCTGGAGGCTATTGTCAAAGTTGCTAAGTAAATGGTAGAAATAGTTTTCTTTAATTGGAAAGAGCTGGGATACCATGGTGATATGCTTTTTATAGCATCCCAAACATAAACAGATAAAAAAGGATTTCTAAACTCAGATTTTATCACTGTATGATTTGTCCAATTCTATAGTTCACTGTGAAAGGCTCAAATTCTCCCTTTTGAACACTGAAATAGGAGGGAAGGCATTGGAGTCTCCTTGTTTTCCCCTGCCACATAATCCCACCTGTAAGGGTGAACTTTATTGAAGGGAAAGCAAGTAGAAGTTAAAAATGCCTTTAAACACAAAGACCAATCGAGTGTTGCACTGGCTCAGCCCTCATTAGCACTTGCCTGGCAACTCCTGCACTTCCCTAATGTAGCAGAGCAGCCCATACGTCTTGGGAAGGACACGCACAAGCAGGAGTGTAACCAGTGCCCCCAGGCTCCCCGCTACCCTGGTACACCACAATGCTTCCTTAGTACGTCATCCAACAGAGCGTGTGTGGCCTCAGAAGTGATTGCACCTGTAGAGTCTCTGACCTGTTAGTCAAGAAAAAAGTTAAAGCAGCTTAAAGATAGAACATCTTTTAACACGTCTGTGACTTGCTCTGGCTTTCACAGTTTCTTTGAAGTGTGCATGAACACAATTTTTACTACTTACTAATAAGTCCTGAAATAAAAACCTGATTATTACAAACAGTTTACATTTCTACCTGTACTGGTTCCTGCAGAGGCCAGGCTTCAGAAAACCTTTTTTATTTAGTTCTCATTACACATGCATAAATGAAGGAGAATTTTCACATGCCCAGGGAGAGATGTCACAGAGGTGAATAAAACACTTCAGACACTAATACAAGAAAGACAATATAATAGCTGAAAGTAGAGACCTTTGCAGTTACAAGTGAAAAGTGACATTTTTGGGTTTAGTTCTTTGTTTTTTCTTATTGAATGTGATCATTCTTTTTCTCCTGCTGGCAAATAAGGATTGTAAAAATTTAGAGCATGGCTTTCTAAAATAGCTTTTAGAAAGCCATTCAGAGTGAACAGGCACTGTAGATGCTTGGCATTTTTTAAATTCAAACACAAAAAAGTATACATATCTGAAATGTATCAGGTCCTGAATAAAATTCCAACATGCAGGAAAGGACTTAGGGGGGTTTAATGGTCAAGGAGTTGAACATGAGTCAGTAGTGTGCTTCTGAATCAAAGGTGGCCAAACGCAACCTGGGCTGTATTAATAAAAGCATAGCCCAAAAATTAAGAGACATTATTTTTCCCTCTATTTGGCTCTTGCAGGACTACTATGTCCAGTTTGGGGCTTCCAGTACAAGACAGGCATGGATAAAGTAGAGACAATTCAGCAGAAGGCCATCGAGGTCAGTAGGAAGCAGGAGTGCAATGTAGGTGGAGAGAACCGGGCTGTTCAGCCTTAATAAGAGAAGGACAAGGGGAGGATCTTAATGTTATCTTCAGCTACCTAACAGGAAGATCTAGAGAAGATAGAGTCAGACTTTCTTTGGAGATATATAGTGGTTGGATGAAAGGCAACAGGCATCAGCTGTAACAAGGGAAAATACATTCAAATACTGGGAAAAATAAAATTTCACAATGGTGGTGGTTAAATATTTGAAAAGGAGCCCAGAGAGTCTGTGAAATCTCTCTCCTTGGAGATACTAAAAACTTGACAAGTCATGGCCCCGCTCTAAGTGTACTCTGCTTTGGGTGGGTCTTAGGCCAAATGACTTCCAGTGGTGCCTTCAAACCTATAGTGGTCTATGGTCCTACGATAACACCTTGACCTGATATCTCTGGACTGGCTTAATGTAGGAGAAATTCAGTGGAGTGCTAGGGCATCTAGGAGTAGCCAGCAATTCCTCTGTGGTTATGGAATATCTTGAGGTTAGCAGGTTCGCTTGATATCATTAAATTGAGGTAGGTAAAATAGAAATTACTAAAAGTATTTAATTACTATGTCACAAGTTAGAGAAATAGCCATCGCTGCTTCTCCTTCACTACACGACACAGACCAATATAAAAATGTGTCTTCTGCCTTTTGCATCCATCCAATTAAGATGCTAGCATAGGTACTCTGTACAGTAACAGAGAGAATTGTTTCTCATCAATCTTGTATGCTCAAAACTGTGGTCATAAAATTCTGAGAGCGCAAATGGAAAATTTGTATGAAATCTGAGGGAATCAATGTCATTCTTACAGACATATGAAAACTATATAAACTGAGCACAACTTTTAAGGCTTAGGCTATTCCAACAGCCAGTTTGTGCTGTTCTGACAGAATGGTATGGAAAAGAAATGAGCTTCAGTAAAACACAAAGATGATTTCAGCTAAGATTTTCTTTCTTTAAAACTTTAATGGCATATGTATCTTTTAAAGAACAGATTATGCTAATTATATCTCTCGCTTGCAGTAAGTTACCTTTTTAAATAATGCAGCTTCTGATAATCACAATTTCAACGTAACTGTTGAAGGAAATAGCTCCAGTTGTGGATATCATTCCCAGAGTGCTTCGGGCTATAAAGCCTAACAGCTTTCTAATTCTATTCACAGAAAGTATAAATCAGGATTAGATTTCAGTAATTTGCCCATACTCTGACAGTGATTAGCACAGTGCACAGTATGGACCACAGTCTTCTGAGCAAGTTCATACAAGCAGCTGCACAGAAATAGGAATGCATTCTGTCACTGTTCCTTGGTACAGAGCAAAGACTGAACTGTCACCGCCATGGGGAGCATTACTTCAAAAAAGGAGCTATCATGGCAATAACATGTCCAGACGTTCCTTTACCTCAAATGCAGAGATATTAACAGACTATTTAATTTTTATAAAAAAGAGAGCTAGTAACACAGTCTTACTTTTAATTTATAGTTCGTTAGGTCTATTTCTTAATGTGATTAATGACATATCACTACTTAAAGCATAGGACATTCATCAGCAGAACTGCATGCCCTTAAAACAGGTGTTGAGGGAATTTGAGAACGTTACAAAGCAAAGTTTTACTGTTTCTATAATAGTCTAAAATGACAAATTGCCTAAGAACAAAAACCATTACAATCTTGAAGTAGGAATTAATTTTTGTGTATTTATTTTGACATGTTTTTTGCTAAAGTTGCAAGGCTTTCATAATCTGTATGTGGAAGGCATATGACTACAGATGTAAACATGAACATACAAAAGCCAGAGAATAAGACAGAATTCAAATTTCAAAATTTTCCAGTGCAGAATGTGAGACAACAGGAAAATGGAACCCTTCTTAAAGCTAGAGACTGTCTTTGGTCAAGCTTTTGTCCTTCTTAATGGAAGAAATGTATTTTCAATCTTGATTATCAGGAGAATAAAATAAGACATACCAGAAAAAGAAAGAAAAACTAGAGTATAACTACATATAACTAACAATTATGTAGAATATTGACCTAGAGCACACTCTACATATAATACAAATATAATACAACTGACTTCTAAGCATCTTTGTAATTAGAGCATGAAAGACCAGTTCTCAAAATTAGTTATTTATTGCATAAAATAACTAGTGAAGTAACAGTCCACAGAGAACACTACTGATAAAATTGAGAAGTAGACCAAAGAAGCCAAAGACCCTGAGGACAAAGGCCCTCTAAATTCTTAGAGAAATAGAAAAAGTAGAAGCAGTGAGTCTCATTCTATAAAATTTTAAGAAAGCATTGAAATTAATTGATTAATTAGAAATAATTGAAGTTGATATTATTAATTATTACTTTTTTCTAACACCTGTGCACCTAAGAACATCTTTGATCAGATACCATACTTTACTATTTGTTTCTTGTTTTTCCAGGAGTTATCGATGACTTTTGCTTTTCTGCTCAGTTCTGTTCATTTTTTATTTTGTCTTCCTTCTCTTCCTCAGCCCTGATTGTCTGTCTTGTCCTGTTATTTCATCTTCTCTTTCATGTATATTGTAAATTCTCTGGATTAAAATCTTGGTTCTTTGTTATAGGTCTGCAGAGAGCCCTGCATAACCCATCCATAATCTACAAATGGGGGGGTTAAGGGATAGTATACAAATAAATGAATAAAAGGATGCTTATTGCACTTACATTTTAACAGAAATAGATTAATGGATATTAAACACTGAATTTATTAATTTAGAAAAACAGCAAAGGGAAATCCTGTTGGTAAACAAATCTTTTAAAAAAAATATTTCAACAGTCTGCTGAAGTTATCAGAAAAACCTTCCGGTTCTGCCTTCAAAGGCAGAACATATTCTGAAAGAATGAAAAAGAAAAAAAAAAGTAATTAGCAGTACTGTCAAAAGGAGGCCTGTGAATTATGCAGTGCTTTAGCATCCTGACCACTGTGGAAGAATGAAGACGGATTCTTTGGAACTGAAATTAAAGGGACATTGCAAAGTTTGACCAGAAATAAACATTTTTCATGGGTCAAATTTATTCAGAACAAGGCACTGTAAAAATGTACATCCATACCAGAATGCAACTTTTTTTTAATCATTGAGTGGCTGGTGAAGAAGTGCTCATGTCAAATATTAATAATTCCAGTCTGAAAATTCTCACGTGAATGATGATTTCCAGCCATTGTTTCAGTCCAGGTTGTGCGAGGAGCCCGTGCCTGTCTGCACACAAGGCAGATCCAGGACCAGGAACACAAAGCAGTAACTCAGGTCCGCTCTCTTTCCAGCTTTATTAGCCTGGACTCTTGATCAGCTAAGGGTCTTGATCTCCAGACACAGTCATTCTTACTTGTAAAACAAAGAACAAAATTTTTAATATATCTGCAATTTCATCCAATATATCACTAACTGCCTTCAGAACGTTAGTGAAAAACAAAACTTGAGCCCATAATTGTCCACGTGGTTTTGTCTACCATTTAAGAACACTTTGGTTTCCTGGATTCCTAACACAGTTCTGCCTCAGGAAAAAAAAAAAAAAAACACCAAAAAAACAAAAAACAACAAACCCCCAAAACCCCCCAAAAAACCCAAAAACAAACCAAAACAAAACTTGAATTTGTAAATGGTGAAAAACAAAATTAAAAGTTACTACATCACTACTGTCTTTGTGGACTGTGTCAGGGACAGATCCATGACCTCTGAGCCACTTTGTATGGTAAAAGTTATAGTACAGTTAGCTTCTTCCAGATCATCTTAGTGTCACAGACCAACACAGTGGGTGGTTTTCTTTGTAGCACAATGTATGCTGGATGACCTTGATTGCTGTGCAAGAATGTTTGAGAATGACTGCTACTATGCCGAGATAGTATTGTAAAAGCTCTCAAATAAGACATTTTACTTTTCATATCCATGTTCTTCTGTTTGTTTCTAAACCTGACTTCTAAATTAATCCTCTTAGAGTATTCCTAAAATAATGGGATTCCAGAATAACTGATAACACTTTTCATGGTTTGTTTTACCTCCTTAACAACTGTACTTAACAAAAATGAAATGTCATCCTTATTCTTACCTTTACATCTGAGTATTATTCTCCTTTTCAAAAATCAACAATCTGCCAATAATAGAGATGTTACACGAGATGTGTTAAGTGCTCTTTTACAAATGTCATTTCTTAGCAATGGTTTACTGATAACATGCCAGCCATCTAAATCAGAACATGCTTTAACACAAAACTGGAAGCTTACCATTTTTGAGTAATTATAAGTATAACCTTTATTTGTAACTTTGGGAATGTTTAACTTTATATTTTGCATTTTCAGTTTTTAGAATCTTTCAGTGTCCTCAAAACCAGAATAAAACTGTATGTGGTTTAGACTGAAACAAAATAAAAATAAATCAACCTAGAGAAGTAGCATCAGATACTGTTTTTCACTGGTTGACCATATGTCTTAATGGACACTGCTACCCAGGCAAGGCCAGAGCTGAAGTTATATCTGTCTCTCAGGGAAGTTGTCCCAGTTGCCCAGTTTTCCAGTTTTGACTGGCTGGAACATAAAATCTGTTGCTTTTCCAAGTGATACAGCAGGAGGCTGCACAGCACTGTGATTTTTTTAAAAAGATAAACCCTGAAGTTTGTTCAACTGTATTTGGAAAAAACCTAACTTAACAGGCTAATGCTTGTCTACGATTGCTCGCCATCAACATGTCCTTCTGAACAATCACAGCACAACACTGCGTCATTTTGTTTGGAAAAACAGAATTCAAAGCAGATGTACAAAGAAGAAATTATCAGGTTTGCTGACTTTAAGTCTACTGTCCAGGTTTCATCTATTCAAGCAGTCATACTCATGCACATAAAAGTAAAAAAAATAATTAACACCATTTATTTAGGTTTTTGCAAATGATAAAGGTAACTTTCATAACTGGGGAGAAAAAAAACAACTTCTAGGAACTAAATCAGGGTTTACTTTTTTCCTCTCTTAGTTAATTGTCTTTAACTGTTTTTAGCAGTCCTCACATTACTTGTCCTGGTCAACTTCTGATAAACATAGTTTTAGAAATATTCAGGGACCTTGTTTTTAATTTTTGTTTCCAAGCAATCAGATGTATTTGTCCTCTTTATGTGATTGTTCCTTTGAATACAGATGGTCTGGTCAAGTTTTTCTTTGACGCTACATGAGAATTACTGTAGAGACAGCATTGTTTCTGCTTGCTAAACATCTGTGCCATGAAAAGATATTGCCTGGGAAATGAATTAGACATGAATCAGTTTTTATATCCCCATATAAAACAAATACGAAATAAATCAAATTATTGTTTAATATACTTAATTATCTTTTAATGTGCCTCAAGTCACATAGCATATGTCCTGTAAAAAGCACTTGGTTTGGTCATCTGAACATGTCATGTATATGCTAATGATGAGAGATGGCACAAAAAGTTCTTGCCAGAGTCATAATCCACTGGAAAAAAATGAGTACCAAAATAGAGTCCTACTCTAAAAGCTGTGTTAGTATAGGCATATTTCATTTTGAAAAGGGTGCATTAATTAGAAAGTCCTTTCTCTGAACACAGTGAATAATCCATTTTACTGATTAATATTTATCGTAGAATTATTGTGGTTGGAAGGAACCTCCTGAGCTCTGCTATTCCAACCTTCCTGCCCAAAGCAGGGTCAACTAGAGCAGGTTGCCAAGAGCCTTGGTCCAGTCTCTTCTTGTTTATCTACAAGAATACATATTTCACAGCCTGCCTGGGCGAACCTACTTTGACCACATTAACTGCAAAGAAGTTTTTTTTCTTACATTTACCTTGGATTTGATGTATCATGATGTGTCTATTAACACTCATCCTGTCACTGGGCACCAGTGACACCTGACTGTAGTTTTCCAAGGGACTTAATTCTAATAGTAATCTCCACAGGGAAAAAAAACATGTAAATAAACAAATAAATAAGAAAAAATATTTGCAGTTCTGGAAAAATGTGAAAGGTACCACTTAATCCAAAGTATGTCTTCTCCAAAACTGAATTCCTGTTATTGGTGAACACTGGAGTCTCAGAATGTGATAAAGCACCTTTGAGTAATAAATTTTATAGTAAAAAAGAACTTTAAAAACTAAAAGAAGTAGCAGGTTATTTGTAAATAATTTCATAGCATTTGCTTGCCTCCAAACACCAATGTGGCACAAGCCAAGTTATTTTGCAGCCTAAAAAAACCCAGATCAGCAAATTTCTGTTACAAGAGTACACACTTAGTCACTAAAATCTGGATTATGGGTATCACTAACTACATATACTTTTACTTTACCTATATATACTTACAGTCACAAATGTGCGTATCTACACATGTAATGCTGTATATTCAGTTGGGCAACATTTGCATTTACTAAGCTCACCATTTTTAACAAACCTGATACAAGGAACCTGTTAAATGTCTACAATATGTTCACCTTTCACAGTGCATAATAAAGTCAAACACACTCTTACAGCTACTTCGTTGCAAACATACTGGCAAAGAAATGAAATTTTTAAAGGAGTGAACTCAACTGAAGGTGGTGATTGAAAGCATTTTCACATCTCAGGAAAGGAGCATTTTAACATTGCTTGTCACAGACATCCTGTCAGGCCTTCATGTGTTCCAGATAACACCTTTGGTATAGCATCTTCAAGCATCAAAATGAACCTTTGCCATTGACTCTACTGTAAAATTTAATTAATGCATTATACTCATAGGCTGTTGTATTTAAAGGGTAATTTTTGCTTGCTTCTTGCTATTCACTGGGAAATAACTAGCTCCATATGACTCATCAATGCAATGTTCAATGCCAAGCCTGCTTGCACACAAAAGGGAATTACATAATTATACTAAATTTTGCAAATCAAAAACTTCTTTATAATTGCTTTAAGATTATTTTATATTCCATTTTCAGAAGATGCTTCCCTGTGTAGCTATTTAGCAGGAACATTTATTATAAAAGTTAATTATAGTCTCTTAAAGAATTAAATGATTTTTTTTGGTTCTTCTGTGATTTTTTTTTAAACAAAGAATATCCCTGTTACACTTTTCTGAATTTTGGGGTGATGTTTTAGTTTTGACCTTTTTCTTGACAATCTGATTAAGGAAATGTCCTTTTTTTTTTAATTGTATGTGTATCTGATCTGTACTTCATATTTTACTGAAAAGATATACTGTTGGGCTAAAAAAAAAAAACCAAACAAATGAGCACTGCTGTTCTTAACAGTCTTTGAACTAATTTTAACCTAAGGAAAATATTTTAAAATTAATAAGGAATGGAAAAATTACTTAAATATTTTAAGTAACTGTAGTGGGTTTACATGGTGAGGGTTTGGCAGTGGGGAGGCTACAGGGAGAAGCTGCCAGAAACTTCCGCCATGTCCAATGGAGCCAATGCCAGCTGGCTCCAAGTTGGACCCACTGCTGGCCAAGGATGAGCCCAGTAGCGATGGTGGTAGTACCTCTGGTATAGTGTATTAAAAAGAATAAATAAATATATAAATAAATAAAAATAATCTCTGCAGCAACAAAGACCGTATGTGAAAGCATCAGCCCTGCAGCCCCCATGCCAGGGCAGGAGGGGGCCGGGGGGCACCAGGCACCAAAGCAGAGGCTCCCGGCAGCCCGAGGGGAGCCCCTGGGGGCAGGCTGTGCCCCCAGCCCGAGGGGAGCCCCTGGGGAAGCAGACCCCCCTGCAGCCCAGGCAGGAACCCCCCACCCCAGGGCAGGGGGTGCCCACAGGAGGCCGTGACCTGCGGGCAGCGGTGCTGGGGCAGCTCCTGGCAGGGCCTGTGGCCCTGTGGGGAGGGGTCTGGGCTGGGGACCCTGTGGGGACCCCCCTGGGCCTGGCTGGGCCTGGGGTGCTGCGCCTGCGGGGGGACCCATCTGGGGCCACGTGTGAAGAGCTGCACCCATGGGAAGAACTCGCGTTGGAGAAGTTCATGGAGAACTGTCTCCCGTGGAAGGGACCCCACGCGGGGGCAGGGGCAGAGTGTGAGGAGGAAGGAGCAGCAAAAAAACCCACATGTAGTGAACTGACTGTAACCCCCGTTACCCATCCCCCTGCACCACTCAGGGGGAAGAGGTAGAGAAACTGGGAATGAAGTTAGGCCCAGGAAGAAAGGAGGGGTTTGGGGGGAAGGATTTTTCTGATTTGTATGGTAATAAATTAAACATTTTCCCTAAGTGGAGCCCACGTTGCCCGTGAGGCAGCTGCCGAGCGCTCCCCCTGCCCTTATCCCGCCCCAGGAGCCCCTCGCTGCGTCTCTGCCCCCGGCCTGGCTGAGCAGGGCAGGGACAGGGCGGCCCGGGGGGCACCCAGCACCCAGCGGGGGGGCACCCAGCACCCAGCCGGGCTCGGCCCACCACAGTAACATGTTATTGCAACAAACAGATAAAACCAGACAGGACTCACAAACACCACTTCACTGGAGAAAAGAAGGGCCAGGGAGAAAATTGATTAAAAAAATAAAGTTTTTTTCCACTTTCTGACATTTATTTTTGAGGGTCGTCTTGGAGTCCAACACTGCCAATCCAGCAATCAGCAGCTATTTCTGACGTGTTGCTTCCTAACTTAACTACAGACTGTCACTTTAATCTCTGGAGAATGTTATTGCCTAGGAAGACTGAGCTGGTAAGGGGGAGAAGGAAACCAAGAAAATCACTTCTAATTACTGTTATGTCAATTTGGAGACTGACTAGAAGCATCAAAAATCTATCGTTATTTTTTACAGTAGAGTAGAACCGAAAAAAAAGTCTTAACTTCTTGACCCACAGCTCTGTCTGGTTCCTGAAAAAGCCAGTTTCGCTAAACAGGATTTCTAGACTGCAGGCAAGTGGGGAGAGGTAATAAAGGACTGCTCATAATTTAATGATAACCAGTCACAGAGTTCTGTTTAGCCAATTCTAATGCATCAGAAAATTGGATTTTGATGAGGTTTCTGCACCTTAATTTCCTCTCCCTATGCATTTCCTACAAAGGACTATTACATAAAACACCAACTGAAAGCTAGCCCACACTGCATACCTCAAGATGTTTTATTGCCTTTGTGAACATTAGACACCCTGCTTATATTTACCACCTACTAACAGAATGGGACAGAAAATAAAATACATGCTGTGAAACTCACTGATATTTTCTCCCATTTTTGGCACTTTCCTCTGCCTTTCTTTGAATGTTCTGCAAAGCAGCTCTCTTTATTTCTCACTTTCCCCCTTTACCTCCATACGTTAAAAGCAGAGAAAGGCAACAAAATTCTTAGCCTAATACTCTGTAGGTGACAAAACATTTCTTTTCCCTCTACTTTGGGGACAACTTTCAGACACGTTTCATAGCTGTTTGACAGATCCACAAGTCCTCCTGCTTGAATCCTGGCAGAGTTCCAGTCTCGTAAGTACATTCCACCTACCTAAAATTCCCCCTTTAGTTCAAGTGGGATAGTGTGCCATTTTCTGAGCTCTGTTACTTTGCTTATAAACTCCTACTGAAACTGAAGAGAAAGGCAGGCAGGATTTGGTTCACTGGTCTAAAAACATTCTATACAATGAACCAATTGTTTGGTAAAGCTAGTGAAACTATTTCCACAGAACCAGGCTGGAATACTGAATCAAAAGCTGTTGCTTACCAATTACCATACTGGTCTGACAGTGTTTAAGCTCCTGTTTGGCTTGATTCTAAGAGGTGTGGAATGAAATTTTAATAGGAATATGGAACTCATAAGCCAATGCCCAATATAAGCGTTATAATAGCATTCCCCTCTCTGAAAGCAGTTGAGTGGCTCCATTTTTATTTCAGTGGGGAATTAAAAGTTTCCAAAACTTTGTTTTCCAGGGAAGAGAAATGTCAGCCACTAGTGGAATTTGCTTTTCAGGTCCTAATGTAAATCTCACCTTTGGATTAGAGGAGTGACTTAAATATTCTAGAAGTTCTAGTTCTTTCCTTTCTTTATTAACACCTTCCAGTCATCTGAATTCTCATTTGTACTTGGAAAAATATTACTAAGCATTTGCAATGCTGTAACTCCTGATTACTAAATACTAATGAAGCCTAAAGGAAGATCAGCCAGTCAGGACTGACATTTACAAGATAAAAGCAGTTTAACATGAGATAAATATAAACTATTAAGTAGTAAGATTTTCAAAACTTCCAAGATCTTTTGGTGTTTAAAGCAAGAACAAAGAATAATTAGGAAGAGGAATAAAAGTGGCAACTCGATGCATATAAGGAGACTGGCTATAACTACGGATACACAAAACTGATCTTGGAGAAAGAAAAAACATCAGAACATTCATAAAATGAGAACATTTATGTGAGGTAGACAGACAGACAAAAGAAATTTAAAAATTAGGACAGCAGAGAAGGTAGATTGACATAATCTCTTACTTAGGTTTTCAATTAATTATTTTCCTTTAGCTCATGGCAGAATCATGTATTCAGCACTTCCTTTTCTCTGTTATATTCATCATTGTAAAGTCTGTGGTGTTCAGATTTGCTACTAAGTTGACACAGGGATATTGTCAGTAATTTGTTTTGGTTGCTCCGTGATTGCCAGCCTGTTGTGATATGTATTAACACAGAACATATTTGTTTGCCTACCGAGTAGGAGGAATGAAAAGAGGACAAAAACTTGGTGTGGACAGGATGACCTCTGCTGTGAATTTTACTAAGTGACTTAATGGCTGCTGTGAATTTGTGTGACTATCATGCTCTTTTTAGAAACAGTGTGATAGACCCAATGTCTATACACAGCACTCACCCAAATGACACATTTTCCCCTTTGTATTAGTGGTATCCTCTCAAGAAAGCACTTTGAAACGAGCTGAGTGTAGAGCTGGCTTGATCTGATGGATAATAACATGAAACTGGGAGCCAGAAAAGCCTGTCTTAATTCTTTTTTTCCTCTATCAAATCCTATGCCTTAGGGAAAGTCACTTCACTAAGAACCTCCTGTACCTCCAAGTAAAACAAAAAAGGCTTTCAAAAACATTCATAGTCTCAGCAACTTTACAAGATGAAGACAAGATTTTGTCTACTACCTTGAAAATGTAAAAGCTAACAAATCTGGATATCTGAGGTTTTACATACTTTAACAAATGAACAAAATGTATATTACAGTCATTTGTGTGTGTGTGTGTGTGTAAATACTCATCTTCCTACTGCAAAAGCAGAGAATGCCAAATTCTGATCTTAGGGACATGTGATCGGTACAAGGCCAATTACAATATTTATCAATGTTCAGTAACTGTATACCACACGTAATTGCATCTACGCTGGCAAACACATGATCTTAGAAGTTAGAGAAACCATTTTCTGTCAAGCTGGAACCAAAAATTGTCATCAGACTTTCTCCTGTAGGCTTTTCTGCAGTTCCCCTAACAGCTGTTGTGTGTGGTGGGACAGGCAACCCCTATATTTCCTGGACAATACTGAATCTCCTAAAGCAGCCTAGCTCACTTGCTTTTCAGTTATTAATAACATCTGCATCTGCTGTACCTGATCTCTGATCATTTTGTCTAGTGCTAATGTTTTACCTTTTCCTTTTGAATTATTGGAGATGTTTGCTGATTACATGCAAACTGCAGCTGCCTTTTAAGCAAGCTACAAATTTATCAGAAAATACACTACACATCAGAAGAAAATTTGACTAGCAGCAGGTTTTTCAGATGATGAAGAGACAGAATGCTAAGAAAACCTAATTTACTTTTTGTGTGAGGTAGAAGGGTTATATTCCTCTGGGCCTTTATTCCTGTGCATGCCACTTTGCAAATGAAACACACTGCGTGAGTACTGTATGAAGAAAAGCATCATGAATACTAAGTTAGTCTTGAGTTGCACAGGAATATAAAATGCATCGGTTCTACTTAAAATCGATTTCACCTTGGAAATAACTATTGGATTCACTTTCTCTCTCTCCTCAAAACACTTAGATGGAAAATACCACTGTAGCTGCTGTATATTAAAGTGGTAAATATACAACCAAGCAATCCAGAAATCTTGTTGGTAGTTTCAGTAAAACTAATTTTAATTTTTTTCACTGCAAAGGGGTACAGCCTCTAGAATTAATTCACAGACTTAATCTGTGTTGATTCAAAAAAATAAAAATGAGCAGTGTTTTTTGTGTGTCCCTCTCCCAGGACTAATAAGACACATTTGGAGCAGAGTAGTTTCCAGAAGTTCGGAGTCACTATGGAATAATCAAAAGAAAAGAGAAGAAGAAATGGAACAGGAGCCACTCATGGAACCCATCCCACTAATGCTCTAGGCAGAACACTTTGGGTTTTTTTTTTCATTTTTCCTTTTCTAAAAGAGTTCAGGAAAGAAAGGGGCTTCATGAAATTAGAGAAATAAAATTTTGTATACTGTTGTAATAAATGTAGCAGCTGCTGGATTTGTCATACTTCCCTTTATATTAAGTTGAAATAAACAACCGATCTAAATTTTTTTAGAAATTACTGACTTGAATTAAGGATACTGAGATGCTGGTAAGTATTGATGAGATTAGGTACACTAACAGAACCTACCTTTTAACCTTCTTTTGAAGGCCAAAATTACTTTTAATATCTTAAAGCTGTAAAACCAATCCAAACATTTTTCAAATGTTAAAGTCAAGGAACTATAGTACTTGACAAAAATTTTTCAAGCTTTCCATATGGACTCCTTCACAGTACAACCAATTTCTGCTATACTGTAAAATATCCAATAGTATTTAAAGAAGGGTTTATTGGTTATTATTGGTACTGATTCTTGTTATAAAGGGCAGAGTTGGTCAATCTGGGGCTGTAAAACTGACTTAATATGTATTTCCTCAGTACTACTTAGGCAGCATCAATTGCCCTTGTCAACCTATTTTCACAAAAGTACAAGACATATAATTAGATGGATTAAGATTGATGTTATTGATCTATTCTAATTTGATCAATTGAGAAGGGCAAGCAAATCGTAACTTCCTTTGCCCCACTTTTTTTTATATTGCAATGATACACACATACTTAAGGTATAGTCTGAACATACCGGCTAGGCATTTTGCTTCAGCATCAAGTAACTTTCCATCTGACTTGACTAATAAATAAATTTGACAATAAAGTTAATCTGGCTTTGCAGTGCCAGGTTACAGATCAAAAATGCTGTGGTAGATTGATACTATCTCATTCAGCTGACTGAAAATTGCTCTAAAGATTTGACTAATTGCACTAACCTTTTTTTTTTTTTTTTTCCCCTGTGTTAGTCTGATAGATATTTAAAGCATGTAAACTTGTACTGCTGGATATTCCAATAATTAATACATGTGGTATCATTACTGTGGAAACAGAGCCTGACTCAGAGGGAAAAAAAAGTGCTTCTGCTAGGCAGAACTTTCTAACATTTTCATTTCTTTAACTTTCAGACTCTAGGGTGGGCAAAATAGCCTTGAAATTTAAAACTAATAAAACCCAATAAAAGTAAATTGCCTCATTCAGTTAATGAACAAGAGAGAATAAAGGTCATATACAAACTAGTATGAACTGAAAGACCTTATTTGCACCAGTCTTTGTGCAGCCACAGGGTGACTCATTACATACTCAGAGATGGGAAAACCTACAGAGATAGCCCCTGAACTAGGAAGGCTTTTTGCCTAGGCTACTTTAGGTGGACATATGGCCACCAGGGTTCATCAACAGAGCTCACCAGAGGTCTAAGACATACCTGTGAGATCACAGAAGTCTTGGGCAGGCATTAAGGAGAAGTACGCTCTCGTATTTCAGGCTTGGACTATATACTGTTAATGAAAACATTTGGTGGACATTTTCTGTAAAGCTACTTAGGTGTGAGTTGTGAAATAAGCGTGAAGAACTAAAAGAAAATAGTGAGGCATCAGAAGCGAGGAAAAAACACACAAGATGCAAGTTGAAACAATTGTGTATGAAACAAAAACAAAGCTTGGAAAGAACATTCTCCAGCCCAGGAAACCTCCTGCCTACTGCCAAATACTGCAGATAGGAAACACCCACTGTGCTGGTGAACAGCATGTACTATGGCACTAGTACACTGGTGACACTGGTGTGCATTAACACAGCAGGTGCTGTGCAGTGAAGGGATTAAATACTGTAAGAGCCTTCACTCAGGAGAATCTGTTGCTTCTCCACCTCCCAGCTGTTTTTCTCTTTCACAGTGGATGTTGGAGGACTGCACAATCTGGTTTAAAGTACAGCAAAAGTCATTATCTTTCTATTGTAATTCCTATTCTTTTTTGTATTCTTTGTGAGGCTTCTGTAAATCCATCCACTACTTCTCTGCTGCATTGTATATACTGCCTTTAAAGATTAACTAATATTTTCTTGAATTTGCATGCAATCTGTTATGAATTGAGAATATTCTTATGTTCAGTCTTATACTTCTGCACTAGTACAGGCATTTTTGTATTATGCTACACCACACTTCTACTAAAATCCCCATTTACCTCATTACCTAATCAAACTACAGCTAATAACTACAAAACACTTATTCATTTCTCTATCCTTTTGGTGTGGTTTTGATTCTTTATGTGAAATGCCACTTTTTGCATATCTGTACCAAACTCTCCCATAGTTGAATTCTGAGCTTCAGAGCTTTATACTGTATGAAATGTCATTCTGATAAAATACAGAGAATTCTTTTCCCAACTCCCCAAAATACATCCTTTCCCTGAAAAACCTCCAAAGCTTTCTGTAAATTATTCACTTTGTGATTATACATACTCTTTCAACATAAGGAAAAGCACTTGTTCAAACTAAGAATTAGCTGTCTGTTATCATTCTTTTCTCTCTCTGGATCTCAAACATATGCACACAGACCCACACAGTCCTCTACACTTTTTAAAATGAAACCAATTTGTCTGCTAATCTGATGCAAGATATATGAGGAGAGTAATACTTCCAAGAAATCTGGGTGAAACTGATTGAGGCATGTACAGGCTTTGCTTATTCAAAATTGGATTTTCTGTTTTGTAGATTTATATTTTTTCCAAAATGACCTGGCACACAAATGATCACTTTGCCTAGCTGAGCATGGGGGATATATGAGCATGTCTTTTGTATACATCTCCTCAGGAAAGATACAGAGATAATGAGACATATTCACATACATAAAATGTCCAGTTAATATGGGTCCACAACTACAAGAAATTAAATTCTAAATGTTTCTGTATTAAAAATGCATCTATGAAAACCTCACAAAGGGCAGAGAGAGACCTCATAAAGAAGATTACAGTCACCCAACAATGAGAAGAAAGAAGAGATATTGGGGGTGGGAACTGGAATGATCATAAACTAATACTTGCAAGTTCTGCCT
This sequence comes from Falco naumanni, assembly GCF_017639655.2. Classification (NCBI taxonomy): domain Eukaryota; kingdom Metazoa; phylum Chordata; class Aves; order Falconiformes; family Falconidae; genus Falco; species Falco naumanni. Next base: position 17,376,620 of record NC_054067.1, read on the forward strand.
CAGCCCTTGCATGCCTCTAGCTTACAGTGTCAGTTGTTACAGCACCTGTGTGCCTTCAAACATCTTCTGGGACATTTTTAGAGCCTAAATTCCTGTGTAAGATAAACTAAACTACAGTTAAGTTGAAAAGTTAAAGTATAGTCTTTAAAACAATTGAAAATTGATGAAAATCATTGTTGTTAAGTGCTTTCTAAGTCCATGAATTTACTTAGTTACCCATTTTCCACTTATTTCTTACATACAGTTGTATACACTTTAAAATTGCAGAATAAAATCTAAAATCTGCCCTCCATAGTTCACTTCTGAGCATAAGAATTCCTAAGCCCAGGACAATAGATGTCTTACGTTTGCATTTACAATGCCATAAATCCAAACCACAGAACACTGATTTTAATAATTTGCATTTTTCTGATGCAAAGTCTCATCATCAATTGTTACGCTAACTTTTACTTTTATTCTGCAAGTTTTAAGGATTTTGGACCTGGAAGTTTGGGTCTACACATGCTTTAACTTTGTGAATGATGGCACTTGTGTTACTGATGACAGGTACTGTACCTTTTGGGAACTGTGCAGAATCTCTTTTCTTAGTGTGCTTGTTTTATGCAGGAGAGGCTGAGTATGTCATCATCTGTGGATTTTGCCTGCCCAGAACATACCAGGCAGAACTCATAATAGTTTCTGTTTGTTGAAACTATGAGTACAGTCTGGCTCAATAATACTGCTGTGTAGAAGTAATGTAAAATAGAGATTATAACATGTTCTTTTAAACCTCACTGGCTACAAAGAGAACACATTATCAGGGAGAAATAGAGAGATGCATTTTGTGCATTTAGTTCCAATCTGGACATAATGGATCTTTACCTGTTTAATTAATAACAGTATTATACCACAATGACATCAGGAACAGCCTATATATATGTCAGGATCCCAAATATATTACCCTCCTTTCAGTTACTGAACAAAGGCTGGCCTGGACTTGAATACATTTTGTGAGAGTTCCACTCTGTGAACATGATTCAGAGCTAGCTTATTGCAAGTACTTCAGTTGCACCAATAACTACATACCTTGTTAGAAAGCAGAGTTTCTTGGCATCAACTGTTGAAAGAGCTGGGGTACATAGGAAGAGACAGAAATGTGTCTTTAGAACATCACTCTTGAAAGAACAGCACATAGGATTAAATACCAGGTTGGTCATTGTGCTTTAAGAACAGCCCAGAGAAGCCAGATAACTGAAAAGCTTTATGTTTCACTCATCTTCTTCCAACCTGCTTTTAATTTGTCACTAGTTAATGTTTCCTATACTTATGGAAAGTCTGAGATGATTGCACCATTTTCATAATATAAAAGGAAAACACAAAAATGAATGTTTCTTCTTGAAAGTTCATTGTGTTACCCCTGGGTCTTCTGCTTAAATACTAAAGAATGAACTTTAAGATTTTTTTTTTCCAGATAGGTTTTACTAAAAGCCAAACAGTACAAATGTTCACTTAATGTAGAACATTTGAAAAAAAAATATTTAGTGAACTTTTTAACTAAGGTTTCCAGTACTACCTTCTCCTGGCTGAGCTAAGAACCTAAAAGTGATTATCATAATAATAATAAGACACTTTTACCCTTTATTAATTATGAAAGAATAAAGGTAAAGAAAAAAAAACAACCACCTTTTTCATGTGTCCATGTGTGTTTATTTATTGATATGTAATAACTAACATCCTTACAAGACTTGTATTGAGTACATCTTTTTGAACTTTACTTCAATCAAGCTATAATTAGGGCAAAACATCCTTTTCAAAGTCACTCACTTTGTCCTAAAAGTGATAAATTAGAGAGGCATAGAAAAGTAGAACAAAGACAGGAAAGTCTTCAGAAGAAATTGTCAGACACCACTTCTATACATTTACATAAGAGCAGCTCATGTAGTACTAATATGGAATTCATAGCTAAATCTCAGATTTAAAAGAGGTCACATATCCCATGACAGATTTCTTGTAGAGCAATCTTGATAATTTATTCATCAAGATGGTATCAACTAGGATATGACAGTGGGGAAGGGAAGTAGAAACAGAAAGAGCAGGATGGGGAAAGATATGGAAGAATTGTGATATACTGCACAGTTTTTAGAAGAAGAGAAACATTATTATTAGGAACCAGAATTACATTAGACATAAACCCAGGTAAAATAATATAATAAAGGAAGCTAATGAGATGGCATCATGTCAGTGATGTGACAAAAAACAGGAGTGAGAGCAGAAAGCACTACAGTTGGAAAATATAATACAAAAGATCAAGAATCAAATGAGCTACAAAACCGTGACTGAAGGGCGCACAGCAATAAGCACAAAAATGTGGGAAGAGCATAACACACATTTAGGACAAAACGTCAGCATAGAAGCACTTGAGGAAATCTTCAGTAGTTCAGATGCAGGAAAAGGAAAAATGTTATCTTGCTGACGTAAAATTGAATGAAACATAAAAGGAGAGGAATATGCAGTAAATAAAAATCAGATATTTGCAGGAGCCAAACAAAGATGAAGAATGAAGATAAACAAGTGATAAATAGACAGTTATATTACAAAACAGGAAACTGAACAATGACTTGCAGAAATAAACAGAAATAAACTATAGTGTATCATTAGCAGAGACAGAGATTCCTAGGGTCACAAGCAATTAAAGAGTTACTAAAAATTAAACATGGTAACACCCTCTGTGGAAACAACAAATTAATTGTTGACCGAGAAAAATGATGACGTGGTTTTGTCATACTTCATCTCATCAACTAGTAAAACGTATGTGTCATGGAAACTCTTAGGAGTTCAAGTTTTGAAAAAGGCAGCACAGCATACAGAGTTTGCTATTGCTGTGGTTCAACCCCAGCCAGCAGCTCAGCCCCATGCAGCCACCTGCTCACTCCCCCCATGGTGGGATGGGGGAGAGAATTGGAAAAGTGAAAGTGAGACAAGGACAATTTAATAGGTAAAGCAAAAGCTGTGCACGCAAGCAAAGCAAAACAAGGAATTCATTCACCGCGTCCCATGGGTGGGCAGGAGTTCAGCCATCCCCAGGAGAGCAGGGCTCCATCATATGTGACAGTTACTGGAGAGGACAAACACCATCACTCCCAATGATCCCTAGTTGATACACTGATCATGGCATCATACAGTATGGGACATCCCTTGGGTCAGCTGGGGTCAGCTGTCCCGGCTGTGTCCCCTCCCAGCTCCTTGTGCCCCCAGCCTGCTCACAGGTGGGAGCTGAAAAGTCGTTGACTCTGTGTAAACGCTGCTCAGCAGCAACTGAAACATCAGTGTGATGTCAACACTACGCTCATCCTAAATCCAAAAGACAGAACTATCTCAGCTACTAGGAAGAAAATTAACTCTATCCCAGCCAAAACCAGGTCAGCTACTTAAATTGCCCAGAGGTTTTCTCCAAAAGCCTTTTCAAATGCAGAAGACATCCATTGAAATTCTTACTTTATTTCACCAAAGATCATAAAAATATCTTCTGACTTCAGTAGAAACCAGGTTAGATGATCACTAGAGACTCACTGTTCCTCACGGGAGTACTGACAGGGAGTTAGAACGCTGTATTTTGCCCTCCCCAATAACCAAAGTCCAAATCTAGTGGCTCTCAAGAAACAATGCGCTCACTTGCTTATCCTTCAGCTACCCATGACGATGGCAATAACCTCTGCTAGCAGTTAGCTTGTAAGATGAGTATAGGGAGCCAGAATTACACAGCTTGATTCCTAGAGACATTGCAACATATCTGTTAAGTGTGACTTTGCATGCTCAAGTTCTGAACAAGATTTTTAAATACTAATTGAAAACACCTGAACAGCATTTGCTTTTCAGATTAAATAAATAAATAAATAAAAATTAAAAAAAACTCACAAAAAATATTTACCCCCCCCAAGACCTAAGTTTGAGAAAAATCTTGCAGGTTTTTCTCTTTTTTTTTTTTTTTTTTTTTTTAGGAAGTAGGCCACTTCCATCAAAGACCCAATCATTTCTGAGTCCCAGAACGGAAATTGATTCTGTTTCTGTCTAAGTAGATTTCAACAGCCATTGAGAGAAGATAGAAACCAATTCAGTACTCATTCTGCATGTCTCTCTTATAGGTCTATTCTCTTTGTGCTATGTGTTTAAGGACATAACACAACTTGGCTGGGTGGTCTGGAAAGCAGCAAATAAGGAACTTAAGTTCTGGCATAAACATGTTAGAAGCAGTTGATCTATTATGTATCCACATCAAGCAATGCCAATCAATTGTAATTCAGACACTGAATCAAGGATACGCTTTGGCATCAAAGGATTCTTGAAAATAAACATATATCAACATTTAACATCTCAGAACTAATGCTTCCCCCTCCCCCCAACATATCTTTGTCAGGTTTTTCTTTAACAGCTTAGAAAGCCCACCATATCCTGGGCTGCCTCACAAGCAGCGTGGCCAGCAGGTCGGGGGAGGCGATTCTCCTCCTCTATTCTGCTCCCGTGAGACCCCACCTGCAGCGCTGCATTCAGCTCTGGAGCCCCCAGCATAAGAGGGGCATGGACCTGTTGGAGCAAGTCCAGAGGAGGCCACAAAGATGATCAGGGGGCTGGAGCACCTCTCCTATGAAGACAGGCTGAGAGAGTTGGGGTTGCTCAGCCTGGAGAAGATAAGACACTGGGGACACCACGTAGCAGCCTTCCAGTACCTAAAGAGGGCTTATAAGAAAGACGGGGACAATTTTTCATAGGGCCTGTCATGACAGGACAAGGGGTAATGGTTTTAAACTAGAAGAGGGTAGACTTAGATTAGATATTAGGAAAATTTTTTTACAATGAGGGTGGTGAAACACTTGAAAAGGTTGCCCAGAGAGTTGGTAGATGTCCCATCCCTGGAAGTGTTTGAGGCCAGGTTGGATGGGGCTATGGGCAACCTGATCTAGTTGAAGATAGTCCTGGCAGTTGTCGGGGGGTTGGACCGCTCATAAAACATCAAGGCTTCAGTCAGTCATTCAAATATTGTCTGGTGTAGAGCGCAGACAAAGAAGGAGCGTGGCAGGAAGCCACAATCTGCAAAGCTATATCATTGGCTTATCAGACAAACAGTTGTGATAACTCACCAGCACAGAGCTGATCTCCTGAGAGAACAGAAACAACAAGATGAAGGAGCTGATGTCAGTCGTGGCCCTTATGCATTCCACAAAGTTTCTGTCCACCACCACCTAGATAAAGTCAGAGAAAAAAACCAAACAAACCTATACTGGAATCATAGAAATCCCAAATTCTTGAAATCTTATTTTTCATATGCTGCTGCAAAATACCTTTTTTAGAGAACATTACCAAAAAAGTAGCTGGAGAAGACTGCCAGATAAACACATTTTTAGATCCATGTAGAATTTAGTACATTGAAAGACATCCAAAGAGTCCCTTAGCTGAAATGGAACACAACAGATGAAAAAATGATAGGTGCTAAACTATCGGGGTGAGTTTCCAGCTTTTTGCCTTTTCCAATGGGAGACTAATGCAAGAAATTAAAGACACTTCATACATGATATTCAATTAATCTGAGTGGAAACTGTAAGCAAAACAGGAGAGCAAAGTCTGCCTAATTCCAAACAATAGTACTGGCCCGGGCAGAAAGCTATTGTAACAGCCAAACTGGTATTTTCAGTTTCAAATACAGCTTTGGTTAAAAAAAAGGTAAGTTAAAAACATTTCAAACCCCCACAGAAATATTTTGAGAATGGACTGTAAAAAACACTCTGCTCTCCACTGTGGGCACTCTAGAAAGGTGCTTTGTGGAGGCAGCAGACAAAACCGAAGGCTGAGGAAGGAGGGAAGGTCGGCACTTTCTGTCGGTCTCAGTAGTGTCCCACGTTGCCAGTGAAGTGGCAGCATATACCTTTCCTACTGTAAGTGAATATGAAATCCTTCAGGTTTACTTACAAAAAAATGTTGGTATTATAATTGCTTAAAGAAGCAAATAAGGATAGCAATAGATTGAACTAACTGAAAATTATCCGAGACAATAGATTAAATGAAAACTTTTTGAGAAGAGACTAATTAGCAAACCTTTCCTTAGTACAGACAAGTAAACTATGTACTAGTAAAAATGTAGCAACACATAGTTATTTTTTCCCCAAAATAGCATGCTCCTTTAACACCACATCCAAAGGTAATACTTTGTGATGTGTCTCTAGAGATGTTAAAGAAAAAATTCCACGCAGGAAGGAAACAAGATCATGACTCTGTATGTGGGAAACATGTCTGTGTCAGCAGAGTATACCAGCATAGAACCTCCTTTTTATATAGAGGTGTAATACATGTTAAGCAGGATTTTAAGAATTTCCGTAGGAAGGAATTCCCTCCTGTATTTGTCCTTCCATAGCTGTCAATGCCTGCCAACATTACAAGTCCTTTCCTCAATCCCAGATGCCCTGGGTAAGGAAGATTACATTGCATGTCATGAAGGGTAAAGGTAGAGCATGAGACAACACAATTATCAGAACTTCTCATTTGACCAATCTGCAGAGGCTAGATTACCTTCAGCAGGAGGAATAATCTAAAGCAGTATGTATTCATATCGCTTGCTTATATTTTGCATTGGTATTAGAAGAAAACAGGAAAAAAAGAAAAAATCTTACTTAGCTGCAGGGATCAGGTCAGTGTAAGAGTACAATATACTTTCTTCTGAGACTGGTGGGATCAGCGATACAGACAGTGTGTTCATCGACTCCTACCTAAATCACTCTTAGCACATTCGGTATTCCTGGGGAAGTTCAGTCCAGGTGCTTCCACACTTTTTGTTATTTGAGGTTTTGCACTGATAACGGCAAGACACTGTAAAGTTGGAAATGAGAGATCAAATCAAAACTTCTGTGTTTAGGGTCTGTCCTTCTAAAAAACATAGCTGAGTATTCTCAAAAACTATTAAACACATAACAAGACATGATCAAATCCTTTGGACAATAATGTTAGGGACAAGATAGGCAGCTCTTTTTAGACAACAGTTTGAAATACACCAGTTTCATTAAAAGTGCACAAATTGTCAGTACGCCTTTTGAGATCATGACAGCCGTGACCAGTTTCATTCTGCTGTCTGCTAATGTGCAAAATGTTCCAACATTCCAGAGGCAGAGGGATCAGGAGCAAGCTTCAGGCAGCTGGTACCAAGGACTATGTGGGTAGGCAAAATCACTGCTTCCCAGGAGAAACGTATGAGCTTGAACTGCTATTAAAGTTGTCAATCCCCGTTCTACTTCTCATACTGAATCAAGGTCAGCTTTTATGCAAAAGCAGTCATATGCAAAAGTTCTGGCCAAGCAAACACCATGACTATAAAAAAGGGATGGAAACAGGCTGTTGGATGGCTATGTTTCCATTCAATCAAAACTTATGGATTGTTGTACTGGAATTCCTAGTAAAGTGGAATAACATATCTGAATTTGGTTGACCAATTAACTGGACAATCCTCCAGTCCACCTGGCAGCTGACAAACAGCAAGTTAGCCAGCAACTTGTCTTCCCAACGCCCTAGAGTCTTCTATATTGCTGGGAAAAAAATTCAAAGCATACCAGGGCAATCAACTGCTTGATTTCTACTAAAAATATCAACAGAATCTGCATACTCAAAAAAAACCCCCAAACCACCCCCCCCACACACACACACACTGTTTCTTTGAAATCTGCCTTTTCAGTTGAGAAATTCCTTCCCTGGAAAGAACTCTAGAAACCCCAAATGGATTCTGTGAAATCTGCATTTTCTGTTAGAATATTGCTTCCCTAGAAACAACTTCTGTATAAGTCTCTTACTCTGTTCCATTTCCATTTCCCATGTTGGAGCACAGTAGGAAGTTATGACTGAGGATCACTGCACACATGTATTAACCTAGATATTTTGTTCCCATAAAGGAACTAAAATATATCTGGATTGATTTTTATTTTTTTTCTGAAATAGAAAAACATTTTCTAGAAATAGAAAAGATAGAAAAACACTGAATCCAACCATCCTAAACAGCACTGCAAAAGGAGCTTATTTACTAATATAGTAAGCAATAACTTTGCACCTTGTTGGGTAGGACTCCAATTTTAATTTCTCCTCTGACAAGATGAAATTATTTTCTTGGTTGATAGATAAGAACTCACAAGAAGCCTTGTACTTTTAATTAATTTTATTGTTTTCCATTAAATATCCAAAAATATGTGAAATACATGTGTTGGTATAACCTTGCAACAAGTCCAGCTGTAATTGGTCTCCTATATTCTCCAAAAAATATAATAAAGTCAAACCCATGATCAATAGGAAATGAGTAAGTTCACACCTCGGCTTCAAAATCAAAAGGCTTGAAGATTCTTCAAAAAAATCCAAGATTCTCCAGCCGTTTCAGCATAAAGGTTACCTCACATCTTTTTCCTAGGTTTTCATAATAAACTGTGCAAGTAAAGGTAGTGACTTTCTCTGTACCTTGTAGTCGTTTTCATCTATAGTATTATAACGCTTTTCCTGCTTCTTTATTGTAACTATTAATAGATCTGTGCAAAAGATCACTTGTAGTTCCCCCATACAGAAAGATATTTTATTGAATTAATGAAATTATGGTTCTTTGTTTTGGAATACTTGTAGTAATTCGACTTAATATAAGAATTCTTACAGCCAATCAGAGGTGTGAAAGGCATCTTATAATTAAGACCTATATAACACCACACTGTCTGTACTTTTCTGTTGCTCACTCATATATCAACAGATTATATAGGCTACTTAGCAGTTTGTGTTGTGAACACTTTATTGCAAGAAAATTAGACAGAAATACCTGGCATTCCTTATCAAGAAAATTTTATTTTCAAGCATATGGCTCTATCATCAAATTTAGCGATTGATCCAGGATAGTAGCTCTGCTATTACCACCAAATAGAATCTTTATCAGTAAATGTCAAGGGCAGTCACTGACAAATTCCTGCTGTTTTTTAATTGTAATCTGCATGAAGCTTTTAAAATTATATCTGTTGATAAGGTGATCTTTGACTTAGCAAAATGTCCAGCAGCTTTGTATTCTGTAGGCTCAAAACGGAGGGCACGATGACATGGGCAGCAGTAAATTGCCATTTTGTAGTGGTATCCATTGTCTAAAAAGCAGTTATCATAGCCATTTAATGTTTAGTCACTGCAGGACTAGTATCTCTCCTTTTATAGATTACTATTTCAGCTTTGGGAAGAAACTTGGGGTGCATTCCATCTATGTCGAGTTTTGTGGAAAGAGGTAGATATGATTAAGGATGCTTTAAAGGCATTGGTAAGTTTATGTGCCAGCAGTCCCGTCTATACTAATTTCTGATAATGTATGGACTAGCTTGAGCAGTGTGAAACCAAATATTTAAACTCTGCACTAATATTTATAGACAAAATGTCATTTTTTATAAATATTGATTCCATTCCACCTATTTTTATACATAGCATAAGTACCCAAAATGCATACAATTCCCAGAGCTATGTTCTGCTGTGTAGGTATCAAAATAGAAATGCTTTTCTTAGATCTTCAGTTGCTGCTGACTGTGAATACTTTAAACTACAGTGAAGGATACAGACATAAGTTCCAAAATAAGCTTTCAGTTTCTTCCTTCCAAAAATCTGTGACTTTTAAAACACAGGTGAGAGTTCTGCTCCTCAGTAGACAGTAATATCGGCTTGTGATGTACAAAGACGCAAGCTGTGTAATGAAGCATCTAGTTAACAATCTCTAGATACTGTCGATTTCATAAAAGGTTACTCAGAAATGGTAAATCACAGGTTTATGCTAGAATGGATCAATAAAAATCCACAAACTTTTCTACATCTTTTAATAAAGAAACAAATACTTTGGAACAAAACCTCCCAAAAAAACAATAAAACTGTATCCTTGGTTTTCTATAGAACATAATAATAGCTCTTTCTTCACAAAGGTATAGTGTTTACTAAGAAATCTGCTCCTAGGGTAAGCTATTATTACTTCAGCAGTCTCCAGGCTCCAAAAGGAATGAAAACAGTTTCAAAAATTCAGGATGTTCATGAAATGGAGAAATGGATGATGAATTTGTGCTACTTACTGCCCCTTGTCAATTGTTCGCTTTTCATCTTAAACTGAAAAGACTGCACAGACCATCCACTTGGAAGCAGGGCCAGGCTGAGGACGAGGTAAAAGAGGAGGCTGCCCAACCTAGCAGGAAATAAATAATGGCAAAAGAAGCAAATCTGGTAGCGTGGAACATCTATTATTCACCTGCAGTAATTTGTTGCCTGGCAAGAGCTGTTGAATCCATTTTGAGAGTATTTTACAGTGAGTTAAGAAGTTTATAAAGGAAAATCAGTAAAAATATTCTTTCCTGTTCTAGAAATAAGCTAAACTCATCACTGGAAAGCTGTCATTTTTGATAACCTGACCAGAGTTAAACCAATGGTCAGCATCATGCTAACAGCTGGAGATGGGAATGCTGAAATTTATGGCGAAGGTCGGCTTCAGTCTGCGCAGGAGAAGCAGCAGAAGAAATGAAAGGGAGAGGCTCTGGTTCACTGCGGGTGACCTGCGGTTTGGTAAAAGGTCTTTACTCACAACAAGGGAGGGGAAGAGCCCAGATAAGGTCTGAAATGATCACCAGACAGGCTCTCCAGCGTACCAAACCCGCTGGTGTTGTGGCAGTGGCTGAGAATAGAAACACACAAGCTGGTTGTACCATCAGCATTTTGCTATGGCCTAAATTTGTCCTAAGTAAAATTAATCTCACAGGACCATGGGTAGGACACACTTTCTTTTTTAGCTGATCAGCATATATAGCATAAAAACATGCAACTTGTTCCATTAACAACAGAAGTACAGGAAAAATGCTCAAACATTCAGTAGATCGATATCTGGTTTTGTGCCAGCTTTCTAAAATTTGGCTCAAATGGAAGATTTTCCTAACAAATGGGATTCATGGGCGGGTTGCTATGCTGGGAATCCAGACAGAATTTCTCCTTCATCCAGTGAAGCAGAAAGAAGCAAACCAATCTCAATTTTTGTTCTCTTTTTTCCCTTTTCTGTGCCATAGGACTAAGATTAGCACAAACATTGTTCATGATAAAAACCTAAGTTTATTAATTTTGAGAGTGACGTGATGGTAACTAAATTTAAAAGTTTTGTTCATAAACACAGACTTGTCAAGGAAAGAAACCAATCTTTTAAAAGAAGAAATTAATCACTTAGAATTGTAGTGTCTAATAAAATTAAGTCATTTCACTATTACTCTGACGACTTATTATGAGCTAAAATTTATACTATATTACAAATCCTTCTAAACGTAATAAATCTGACATTGAAAAAAATTAATACAGTATCTAATTACATTTAATTTTATTAAATTAGAATGGACTTTTCCTGTAATCTCATTTAATTCAAGACATTTGTAAATCAGCAAAATTACTAACAATGTCTAACCCCCCACACATATAAAGTTACAGACTATCAACCGTCTACCTTCCTCTCCACTATGGAAGAGAAGAGAATGCAAATCTCTTATTCTGGGCCAAATCCTGCCACAGGCAACCACTTTCTGTGCCTTGCTGACCTGCATCTGTGTCACTCAGATCTGGGGTTTTAAAGGTGGAGAGGAAATAGGGCACAGGGAGGGCAGAGTATTTCTATAACTCACTATTTCTCTGAAAACGTATGGGAATCTCGCTGCTATTTCTATGCAAGTAAGAGACTCTCATTGCTTGTCTCATCACATCTACCCTAGAAGAATTCCCAGTTCACACTAGTAAAACCTTTACCTTTTCAGGAAAGGAGCTTCGTTCTGGTGCAAGTCTGAATCAGGTATTCTGTCCTTTGCTGATATTGCTGATCTTAATACACGTGGGATGGGACGGTCGTGCTTTATATTGCCCTGCCAAGGAGTTAAATCTTCAATCTGATGGAGCGCCACCGCAGAAAATCTACTTTAACTCCTCTTGTGTGTTTTTCATAAGGCGCAGTTTAACACAGCTGAACCCCCAGGTGCTCCAACTCAACACTTTCAACAGGAAGAACTTTTTAGAATGCTGCTTTTCTCATTTTGCCGCAAAGCTGATTTTGTAAATTCTCTGGTGATTATTCTGAAAACAGATTCCTCCGAAGAGTTTTGATGCTTCCTTCTTGAAGTGTTTTGCTAATCATGCCTTTAAACTTCCCTTACTGAAGAGAAGACACTCAGCCAGTCAAAGAAACGTACCTTCTTACCTTGCTCCCCATTTTTGCATAGGCACCATAAAGTAGGATGGAGTGGTAATTAGCTCCCATTGCTGACTACCATGCAATCTTTTCAACTACCAACCCCTCATCCCTCTGGGAGGTCTGAGGTTTTTGGTTTGTTTGGTGTGAGAAGCTGAGTTACACAGCTGGCGTATCTCCAGAGCAATCGGAGCAAAGCTCTCTTCCCTTCCCTTCCCTTTCTTCCCATCTTTGTGTGCTGCGGAGCTGGCTTTGAAAATCCCATCACAAACCAGTAATTAAAAGAAACCCACATCTAGTTTTGAGGAAGAACAGCCACCAGTTTTATAGAGTACATATAAAAATCTGTTCAACACAGCAAAAGTTTAGGCAGATTTTTTAAATTAACAGCAGTACTAAGGCTCTCTTAAAGATTTATTCACTTCAATGACTCAGTCTCTCATAGTTTTTTTCTTTTTTTTTCTTTTTTTTTTTTCTTTTTCTCTGTGCCACAATAAATCAGGCTGTGAAATAAGCTTGGTTTAAGGAGCAAAAACATTATGATTTCACATTTAACAGCATAAAAATTGCCTTATGTTCAAATTCATGCTTCTCAGTAAGGTTCCCAGATACTTTCTACAGAGTAGCAGTTTATTATCAGAACAGAAAAATGCTTCCTATGGGCAAACTAAGGCTTGCCATCACCAGCTGAGATGAGTACGTATTGACCAGACATCAGAACCTGAAGACATTTTGGGCTTGTATTTGGTATTTACTAAATGAAATTTGTGGCAAGCAGCTGAGATAATATGTAAATTATTTTACACAATTTTATTTGGTGATTATTAGAACTTTCCAACTTGAACTTACGTGCATGCCACCTCCAGCAAACCAAAATCTTAACATACTTACACACACACAAAAAGGTCAATACTATTGCACAAGCTAGGAAGTTTATCATCTGCACAAAATTAAGTTCTAAATGTATTAATGAGATTGTATCGCACAGTAGTCAAGTTCAATGGAAAAACGAAAAAAATCCAGTTAATATTTACTTTGGGTTAGAACTGAATTCAATGGCAGTTTTGTATTTTTAATAGACGGATGGAAAACTAAGAAAAATCTGAAAATGTTAGTAATGTTGAGCTACTAAAAGATTCCCATATTAATATTCATATTCAAATAGATTACAGATCAGAAAAAAAAAAAGATAAAAAACCTGAAGCAAACAGAAAGATGGATGAACCAAGAAACCCTGAAAATTAAACATTTCAACATTATTGACATGAAATCTGGCAATAATTTCAAATAAAAGTATAAATATCTACAACATTTATTATAGCTTGGTTTAGTTATCAAAGTGGACATTCCTGTTTTCAAGGAAATTTTTTTTGTAAAGGATATTTTTTTTTTTTGGAGAAAGATTTTAACAGTCCTATGCATAAGATTTATAGTTCTGTCAATATATTTGTGATTACAGCTGTGATATATGTATATAAAATTCTGAATTTATCATATTTGAGTCAATGAGTGAATTTTATTTAACGAACTGAAGTAATTAAAAATCTAATTCCATCTCAAGGTGCCCTCCTTTGGATAGCATTCCTATAGTGACTATTTAATGTGATTTCAGTCTTGTTATGTCATAACTGGTTTATAAGAATGGCTTCAAAACATTTTGCTTCATTGTTACAGCTTCATAAAGAAAAAGAAAGCTAAAACACATCAATTAATGAATGCTGAGTAGAAAGCTTATTCTTTGTAATCTTTAAGACAAAAGGAAAAACTCAGATGGCATATTCGAGGAACACATACCCATTCCACACTTAGGAAATCTTACCAGAAAACACGGATCATATCTTCCTGCCCATTAAAAACAACATCCCATTTCCACAGGATTCAAAAGCAGCGGAATAATTTATTCACAAGGGAAGCTAGATATAAAGCTTGTGTTAAAATATATTAATTAAAAATTGCATTCTGGAAGTAAAGCCTTCAAAACCTGCAGCTGTGCTTGGAAGAAACATAGCAATGAATGAGGACTACAAACCTTTTAGAAATCTCACTGCTCTGGAAGTCTGAAGATACCAGAGTGAGCATTCATAAGACATTTGCTCCTTTACGTCAAGACACAATGATGAGCATTTCTTTTAACACCTTCCTACATGGATATTTGAGCATCCAGGAATTTAAAAACAGATGGGAAGGGGGAGATGCAAAAGTCTTAATGTGACCAAAATAGTAATTTTTCTTAAGAGTTTCAAGAGTCCTGAACAATCACTCGTCAGGTCTGACTTAATGGGCTCGAAATGATACCTAGCGCTAGGCTGGGAAGCAAACATATTTTTGGCTACATATTGTAATACACAGAGAGTAGCTAGGATGCTTTAAGGGGAAAAATTACTGGCAGAATGAGTCTGCATGTTAGGTTTTATTTATTTTGAATGTAACCTTTATATATTGCAAACCCTTCTGTAGATGGCAAGCTGCATACTTAAGACATTTCTTTTACTTGAAGAAAAAAAATGTTAAACTACATACCACTGATTTCTTTGATTTATTGGTAATAATGTTCTAGCAGTAAAGAATGCGTGTGAAGAAAGCACCGCTTCTCACATCTCATAATCTTTCACAGTACTTAAATATTGTTTAAACACAAGCAAATAAAAAGAACATTTAACATGAAAACAATTACTAAACTGATAAACAGGATTCAGTAGCTGAAGAATATTTTATCTGTTCTTTTTATTTGTTCATTTTACCAACTACATCAAGATAGCATATGATCATCTTCAGTGGGGTAGGAGTGGGAAAATGCAGCATAAGTTCACAGGAGTGAAAATGATTAGCATGCACATGCTATCTCTGCCTCCTGTATTGCCGTTACTATATATACACTGTATACCTTTAAGCTGCATGCTTGCATTTCTTTAGTGCTGCATATGCAAATGCAAAAGTGACTTGCTAAAGTTCATCATCTGGAACGTCCAAGCTCATTGATGCCGACTACAGAAGAAAGGCATCAGAAAGAATTAGGCAAGAACAGCATCCAGCTTTGTATCACTGTTCTATCAGAGAGATTAGGATAAAATCAGAAAGCTGTTTCTTAGATTAAAGCTGCAGTGTCCCAGGCATTCTCTGCTGTATACAAAAAGCAGTACTGGCCTGGATGGTTGGCCGCGCAGTCAGTGTACAAACAACAAAGTAGCTGTCCGTTATTCTCAAATACAGAAACTGCAATAGGCTCGCTGTTGCCAAGCCTCATTATAATGAAGACAAGCTTTTACAAGACAGGAAGATACAGCCGCTCCCTGATAGCTTTGCAAACTTTTCTTCTAAATCTTACGGAACTGCACGCACTGAACCATTTCTCTCCAGCTCTTCTGAAAACTATGGCATAGAGTGATACCCTTCTTCACCAATCATCGCCAGGAGGGAGAAATGAGCATGCGTTGTACAATAAGACCACCAGAAGGATTCAGCCCACCAAACTAGACGCTCTTACTGGCACTTTTTTTCCCACTTGGAATACGACAGAAACATTACGCTAACCAGAACTTTTTATTTAGCTCTGACTTTGCTGATGGCCAAAGCCGTAGGCGCAATAGCTTGACACATCCCCCACGACTGCTCAAGCAGCCTGTTCAGCAATGCCTGCACGTAGCTTCAACGCCGCATACACAGCCTGTACAAACAGAGAAAAGAACCATCACAACGGGGCGCATCTCACTGTGTCCTCTCAACTGTAATGACGCCCCTTTAAGAAAATGACATCAGTGTCCATCTTTAAAGTACCAGTCCCTAGCTTGAACTTTATTTTGATTGGTTTAAATCCCAAAGGTTTAAACCAAATCCTGTACTTTTGCAAAAACAAAGTGATGCTAGTTTGCTGCATAAAACACAGATATTGCTGATCTGCACAGTGATCCTGAAATCATGCTTTTTAATTCTTGTTCAAAAACTAGTGTGATCTTGAAACAGCTGTTTCATTGAGTCCCATAGGTATCTGCACTTTACTTTCACAGAAATAATTCCATATATATAGTGTCCATATGTTCCTTTTCTTTCAAAGGCTTATTGGAAATTAAGTAAATAAACAAAAAATCCTACGTCAAACTGCAAGGTGTAGGCTCCCCTTTGCTTCTATACAGATGCTAGAAAGCCTTTGGTGAGGACCAGGACAGAGTCCCACAGCGGTATAGAGGTGGCAACTGGGACTGAAAATCCCTCGGTTTACTGCTGACCTGTGGTCTTAAAGCCAACAGAGTTTATCTGTGTTTAGAGCCTGGCACATGCGCAAGCGCCCTGCAATAGTGGGGCCCTCATGTGGGAATTCAGATTTTCAATGTGTTTTCAGATGAGCAGTGAAAAAGTAGAAGTGGATTGAAGTAAGACTTTTACCACATTCACATCTGCATTAGAAAAACAACAATAGCTTCAAGACTGTGAACAACAAGCACTTGAAGAAATGGGGTCAGGAATCTTATCATTCCAAGTTAAAGATCACATCTATTTCTCACCAGTACATTGCCACACAAATTGCAAGATACTCTTTATTTCATTCTTAGGCAAGTATAAAAGAAGCTCCTACCAATTCTCCCCAGTTCAAGTTTCAGCTCCTACAGTATTTGATTTCATTCCTTATATTGCTTTTCTTACAATTTTTGCTTGATATGATTCTTATATTTGTGCCTTGTCAGAATACCATAAAAAAAATCTGCTCGATTTATGATGTGGGCAAAAAAACTTCGATGTCTCTGTTGTTCAATTCTAACTTAATTTGTAAGCGGTAAGTTAGGAGCTTTAATCTCAGTGCCCATATGTCTCATCTCAAACCCAGATCGCGCTTTGGCATGAGTGGCAGGCTCTGCTTAGCAAAGCTCTAGGTTGACATATTGGAATGGGTTTGGGAGATGCTCCTGGGGAAAACTTATTCATCTTTTATCGCTGGTGGAAATATTCATACCTCAGACATCTCATATGGAAAACCAGCATTTTCAAATCAAAGGAATCTTATGGACAACTATGAAATCAGCTTTTTCTTAAGAGTCAGTGATCTACGTGTAAGGATTGTTTTTACCTGAGCCAGTGTTCTAAACGATAGGGACAGCTTCCATCTGGCAGTTTCTGGTCCCGTAGGTATGAAAACAGAATAGACAGGCAAGAATGGTGCAGGCTGCAGACTTCCATGTAATTATTAGTTTAATAAAATCTTTTTTTTCCCCTACTAAATATGTTCCTGTTTATACTCAAGACTTTTGCAGGCAGTAAAACACTATGTACAGTACATAGCTACTCAAATGCCATGTTTGAGTATTTATGTTCCAAAGCTGGGTGTAAATATTATCTCCAAAATTTAGATGAAAACTAAACCCTAAACCACATAATCCAATTCCTAACAACATAAGAGTAATAGAAAGACCAGTGTTTTTTCATTTATGCGGTGGGTATCATTACTGAATAAAATTAACCTGTGCCTATGCAGTCTATTTTAATTTTTGCGTATCATTTTTGATATCATGTTTGATAGGACCTGCTGCACAGAATAGCCTTCAAGAGGTACAAATCCTTTCACCCAGTGCATTTACTTGTTTAATCACACTGAAGCCTCCTACTGGGACTCAATGCTATGCTGTTTCCTCATCACATACAGTTTTAGACCAAATCCCGTGTTTTCTCCTCACAAACAAATGGAATGCATTGCAGTGCATCCTAAATCCCAAAGTTTCCACCACGATCTTCTGCAGTTCCAAAAGCCAAGTATGGCCAGCTAGCTATCACATCTTAACTCTGCCACAGCCAACTCGTACTAACCCAGCCGTTGGCTAAGGCTGGGGTGACAACAGACAGCTTGTCTGCTGTTCTCTGAACAGCATCTTACACCAGAACGGAAATATTTTGCACCCAGAAATGTCACCTTAAAGTTTTGTGAGGACTCTAAAGTCACTACTTGCAATCACATTATAAAGAAATGCATTCCAACTGCCAGAAGTGGATAGAGAACCTTTCTTAAGGGTTGTTTCCCCCCACCCAGCTGCATCCTAACACCTTTATAAGGAATGGAAAAGCTGTTATGAGTAAAATATTACAAAATTTATGGCCATAGCATTAGAAATCTGATGCATG
This sequence comes from Falco naumanni, assembly GCF_017639655.2. Taxonomy (NCBI): domain Eukaryota; kingdom Metazoa; phylum Chordata; class Aves; order Falconiformes; family Falconidae; genus Falco; species Falco naumanni. Next base: position 17,394,933 of record NC_054067.1, read on the forward strand.
GCTGCATGGTTAGGAAGGCTGTATCATTAGCCCATTTCAGTGCATAAAACCTTGCCAGCGGTCTTTGTTTCCTTCGTTAGGTGGTTAAAGAACCATTCTTTAATTCTAGTTTGTCTGACAGGAGGGTTTAAAGGCAGGACAGCTGGAATGGGAGACATTAGAAGATCTGATCTGATGGATCTAGGTAAACTAGAATGTGACAAAACGAAATGCCTTTACAGTTGAACAGAAATGTATTTTAGCAGAAGTTTCTTCTCTGTCTTTTCTACAAATAATGAAGGAATGTAGTCGAAAAGTTATGAATATTTAAAAAAGAACACACGTGTTGTAGCCGTACGATTACTGGGTCAGGCTGTTAGGCTGTTCCCTGACGGCGAGGTGGTACCCGAGCCACGCAGCGCTCCTGTAGGCTGTGTAACCCTGCAGGCACAGCTAATCGCAGAAGAGAAGAGGTCTTCATAGTCTATTCTGTATGACTGCCACCATTTAAATGACGACAGCTTTGATTTGCTCTGATATGTGCTGGGATTGAAACTGGGGCCAAGAGATTCGTACAATATTGTAGATTCCAATTTTGACCTTCGCTCTAGTCCTGTGACACAGCTCAGCATTTCATACTGCCTTGCAGATAATTTTATTCTTTTGTTTGTTTTTACCCTCTCCTTCTACAAACCTCCAGTTGAATGAAATCTGATGTTGCCTCTGTGTTTCCTTAAACCTCATAAGAAACTGTGTCCAACCAATGCAGCGCTTTCAGGAATTCTGTTCTGCCAGCTGCTCAGCTCCACTGCAGAAGCACTTGCAGATGAGATTTTTCCCTGCTTCTCACATGAGCTCAGCTGTACGGAAGGAGATGGGTTAGAGTTATTCCCATGGAACACGAAGCAGTGTCTGGCCAGAAGAAGCTGACTGGGTGGATAATGATCGTCTCTGATATTTCTTCGTCATTCCTGGAGAGCACAGCTATCAATCCGTGCCTAATCTAGACAATATATTTCTAACATAAAGTCCCCGTATAGCGGGAAATGACAACTGTGAAAGCTGATTTATCCAAGCTGCTCTGCTAGTTCCTATTCCATGACAGAATAGCTAATGCGCTGACAGACAGACAGCTTAAGGCTGAGCTCTCACTTGATCTCATTATGTGCCAATTGATGCAAGTTAGCAACCAAAGTAGTAAATTGTCATGTAGACAAACAAAACTTTTGCAACAGCTAATAGAAACAGTTAGAAATAAAAGCAACTAAACTTTCACTCTTTTGTATTCTTTAAAAGCAGCGCAGAAGTTAACCAGTGATACTATAGCTTCCCCTGGAATGATTTAAATCAAAGCTGCTACACCAGAGAGATATCTCAAAGAACAGCACTTTACTACTTTTCATGTACGTTTAAACCGAAAATTATTTGTGATTGATTAGACCCAGTTATATTTAGGTCAAAAAGTTAAATATAGATGTCACCACTTGCCTGAGAAGTGCTTTGGAGTGACATTTATTCCTGATTCTTGTGTAAAAACCCAACATGATCTGTCTCCATTCCATTCTAGACAAAGCAAAGCAGAACCAGACGTTTGTGGGGAAGTATCAGCAGTAATACTATAGACTGTCAAAGTCTGTGGGATGATTTCACAGAAGCTGTGCTGTCTTCATTCATAAGATAGTCAGTTCTATCTGAAATTTGTAAACTCATAGAAGCAGGAAAAGTAGAAGAGCTTTCTATGTGAATAATATGGGAGTTTGCCTATATTTTTAAGCCTTCTTAACATGACACAATATTCTACAAAAATGGTTGGTTTCAGACAGAGGCTATTCTGCAGGACTGAATTAACAATGGTAAGTAAAAACATAAGAAACCAAAGTAGTGTTAAATCTGGAAAACAAATATAATATTTACTATTTTACTTTTACTGTTACATTTCATTGACTTTGAAAGTTGATCCCCTTTCCTGGCTTCATTTTGACACTTCATTAGCCAGTGGGTCATCACCTTCTGCTCCACTGAGTAGTGGTTATTTTTCATGCCAACACATATAAAGAATTCAGACCTGATTTGTATTGCAGGTAGTAAATGGTAATTATCTGTACCTTTTTTCTGATGTGAATCACTGTCTCTGAATTGGAGGAACTAAATCTTTGTAACTTTGATGACAGTGGATTAGAGTATGACCAGTCTTTCTCTGGTATACTTACTGGGGCAAAGGCTTAGAGGTCATGCATTCAATTTTGTATAATTACTGTCAGTTTAATGATGAAGATGAAAGAAGATAGTATGTACTTAATCAAGCAGATAAGCATATGAAGCTTTTGCATTAAAGATTTAATGGAACAATAGACACAGAACTGGAAAATGGACAGTGGGCAAAACATGTCACTTCTGTGATGGCTCATGCTTTCCTCAATGGTCAGGACAAACAGTACATTCCTTCTCCTTTCTCCTCCATCCTTTTTCTAAAGACATTATAGTGAAAATCAGGGGAACAGAAGGGCAAGAATAACTTTAGGAAATGTTAAATTTCACATTTGTTCCTATAGAAGACAACCATGAAAGGTGCCAGAGTAGATGCATTAAGGTCTGAAATTTTCTATAGAACAGAGACAACAATGACACAATGGCAGAAGCTTTGCCTTCCCTGACTGTAATCACCAGTATCAATGAAACCTGCTGTAGTTCATGTATTTAAAACTCGCAGCTTCATTCTTCATAATGCTGGTGATCACTGTGGTGTCTACTGTGCAAAAAATTCTGCCTTTCCTCATACCTGAAAGGACCACACACTTAGGCCTGCCTCTTACTGGGCTGAGAGGCTCAGCACCGGTGTCTCATCTAAACACATTCGGCTCTCTGTCCCTCCTACGCAATGTGTCCCAGGGGCTTTTCCTGGCCATACTTTACATGCATTATCATGCTCTGCGGGAAACACAGCAAGCAGAGCAGCTTGCCAGAGTAAAAGCAGTTGGCTAGGGCTTCTTGTAATACAGCCGTTTATCAGGTGAAAGGATGGTCTGTACATTTTACAAAGAGGTTAAAACAAACAAACAAACAAAAAAACCCAAAACAAAATAAAAAAAGGGTTGAATAAGCGGAGTGCAGAAAAGGTGCTGAATTAAGTCAAGTTTCCATGGAGTAGGAAACATGAGCATGAGCCTAGAGTACTACAGAGGAATGCTAACACAAAACTAGGATAATGCTACCACCTGCTTCTGGGAAGATTATTTCCACCACGCAGGAAAATGGTAGGGCTACAAAGTTATTATATGAAAGGCGATAGCAGGAAGCAGAAAGACATCTTTCTTTAGATGTATATTAAGAGAAAATAGTGATGATTATTGAGACATATGACATGCTTATTCAACACCAGCTAGGAGTCTGATCTAAGATACACAACCTCAAACCAGTGTTAGACCCCTAAACTGTGAAGGAATTTAAGTTTTAATATACATCCTCCTCTTCATCCTTTCCTGTTGATTAACATGGGTGATGTCCTTTCTTTTTGTCGACTACTGTAAATTGCACTTCCTAATTCCCTTCACGGCACAGGAGTGTAGGTACTTACCTCAGAGCTGTTGATCTTGCATCGTCGAGTTACAACACACCAAGACAGTCTGTGTATCCATCTCCAAGGTCACAGACAAGGTTACAGCACAGCAGGAAAATGAATTCAGGTCTGTTGAATCTCAGGCTGGGTCCCACTTGCTGGCTTGTTTAACCATCAGAAAGCAGCACTGGTAAAGAGCAAGGAGTCAGAATCCAACTGGATCCTGAAGATGACTATATTTTCTAGTTTGTACAGATTAGTCCACTAAAATGGTGATGGCAGTTCTCAGCTATATTTGAACAGATGAACTGGAAACGTAAAGTTCTGTCACTCATTTTAGAAGCTTATGAAATTTCAAGGGGATACAGTTCTAATTACCTCTCATATCCAATTTGCGAAGATAAGTAATAATTTCTACTTTCCTATTAAACGCAGACGTAAGGAGCATGTCAAACAGCTCAAGAGTACAGTGCTCCCCAGATGCTACACCTGTTTCTCATATATCATTTTCCTCTGTTTCACCACTTGTGTTTACCAGAAGGTTATGAATAGCTAAACTCTGCCATCAGGGAAGGTCATCTCTGAATGATCCTTACTACTTATTACTACTATTAACTTATATTTTATTAATGGTCCACACGCTCTACTCAGGATATAACTTGGCTAAGCATTATAGAAACATATGGTGAACATCCCCTGTTGAACATTCTAAGCAGAGAAGCAGATAACTGGCTGGAAAACGCTGCATTGGAAAGATTATGAAAAGTGGTTGACACATCAGTTCCATTCTCTCTACCTATCCTTACTTCTAAATACTTGTCCACAAAACCAAATTTTAGGTTTTACTTCTGTTGGCATTTAAGCTACAATGATGCTTGAAAAGAAAAATATGGGGAGTAGGATGATAGAAGTTTTGTGGAAAAGTGACAATGTCAAGCAGAGATGAATTGCCTTGGACTTCTTGCATCCCTTGGGAAGGAGCTCCTGCCACTGGTTTTGATGAAATTACACAAAAGCGCGTTGACACATTCATTTATACAGAAACAGTGGGTCTCTTGTCCTATTATTAGAAAAAGCCATAAATTCTTCCCAGATTTTAGACTCATCAACATCCCCATAGATTTAGTGGGCTTCAGGTCTGATGTCAAGATTCGGAGTCACCTTCTACAAAAGAGACTTAGTTGGATAATGTCTGCACTAGAGCAAAAGTCCAGGGGCTTTGTAGTTGCCATAATTTTTTTCAGACTAATGAACAGGACCTGATAGACAGTTCTGTGAAATAAGAGTGCTACTGTAGAATACAGTATTTAGAACAATATTATTTACTTACTGTATCTGGGTAGAGCCTTTAAAAGCAGTGGAATTGAAATCCCAGAGATAAGTGAAGGCAAACAATGGAGAGGTACACCGCAGTTTTTCTAAACATCAAATAATTTGGAGATAAGCCTTAGTAAAATATCTTACTGTGTCATTTCTATTTCTGAATGCAATTCTTCACCTTCTGCCACGATGGCTCTGTTTACCAGTGCAGCACTAGTGGTTAAATATCTCTTGTCTGCAACATCTGTTAAGAACTGGAGGGGTTTCAGACTGTGAACTGTAAAACTCTGATAACAAGACAGTACGCCTGGCCCAGTGACCCAAAACAAAGGAAGCAATGGATGTAAAAGGGTAATGCTGGGAGAAAGAAGGAAAGTTCTGAATTAACCTGGGATGATTATGTGTTCTGACAGAACGAAGTAATTCCTATTCGCTATACTAAAGCTACATGGCAGCAGAACGGAACAAGAACAGATGTAGACTTTGCATGCAGTAGATAATAGAATATCTTCTCTTATACATGAGTAAATAGAGCTGCTGGAATAAAATCTGTCAACAGCCACTAAAAACACAAGTAATTAGACATATATTTAATACACTAGATTTAATACATATCCTTATGGAAAACTCCATAAAGGAATAGCATAAAATCACAAAGGAGCATGCATGCTTTCCATAAGATGTTTTGTTATGTTTATCTACAGAATATATTATTATTATTATCCCTATTACAGCAGCACCTGGTGCAGCTTTGTACCATCCACATATCTTTTCTATTAAAAACTGTGGAATAGCTGTATAAAGGTTTTGTTTGTTTTAAAGCCCCAGTACCCCTGCTGGCTCTGCCAATACTTACCCCTTAGGGTCAAAGGGACCAAGAGAAGCCATAACCCACGTATTACTGGGTTTTCTCCCAGAAGGATGATTACTTGTCTACCTCAGATCTCTCGCTTTCGCTGGACTCTCCTGGCACCGTTGAACAGATGCATGTTACCTGTGCAGTAGCAACAATACCACTGTGCCACACAAACAGCACCCATCTGTGCTCCCCATCTCACGCACTTCCCTGGCTTCTGTCCAACTTCATCTTGGTGTAATGGAGTGCAAACAAAAAGCTGTGCAAGCAGCACAAACACGTCTCTACAACTGGCCATAGAACCCTTCCTGCTCATACCGCATGCATTCCTGTTGCTGCTGCTACGCAGGTAACGGCACAACCTGAAAGCAAGACTTAGACACGGCATGGTTTAACATCTGCATGCTGATAGCCTGCTCTCCACGCTTCAAAGTGTATTACAGTCATCTTAGGTGGCCTGTGTATTGCTTGGCCAAACACTCTCAGCAAAGAAAAGGTCAGGAGGATCTGGAGAAAGAGGTATTGTCTTCACTGGTCACTTGGGGAGTTCAAGAGTTTGGAAGCAGATCTGGTCAAGAAATACTGGCAACAGTTTTCAATGCAGCTCAGTGCTGTAAGAACAGCACAGTCAATACCGCTGTGTCCTCAAGCCAGCTTTGACTATTCACACCATTTTCCTGACTACACCCAGTAAGGCTGAGAGTACACTGTACTGGTACTGTGTAATGGTATCTGCCACTCCGTAATTCTAAAGTCAGGGCACTGCTGCCTGTTCTTCAGCCTCATGGGTAGCAACAAAGTGCCAACAGGCATTAAGAGAAGTAAGGCTCATGCAATCACACTTGAAAGGCATAGGCATGGCAGGGACATCCCACTCAGGTATACCTGCCTCTCTGTAACACCAGATACAGCCACTGTGCGTACGATTGTGGGAACGACACCTCCACGTTCTCAGGCTTGGCTTCTTGGCTAATGGCTCCTCCCTGGCGTTGAGGATTAAACCTCCCTGAAAGGGTTATGGAAACCCCAAGCGCTTACAGTTCTTGCTGTTACCCAGTGTTTGAGGACAGACAAAAAGAGCAGCAACACATTGGAAAGGTAATCTTCACGTGGGGAAGAAGGAAAGCCCAACACACGGTTTTCAAACTACAGTGTGGGAGCCTCTGGAAAAGAACACAGACAGCCAAAGGAAATTAGTCTTTTAAGGTGTCTACTACCCTCCCAGACTGCCCATTTTCCATTTGCCCTGTCGATTTTCTTGTATTAATTTTAAATATCAGGGATTGTCAGCCCTAGAAAAATATGGTAGCAATAGTTGTACATTTTCATGGGGAGGAAAAAAAAAGCGCACCACACCTTGTAAGATCCTTTTTCATCTACTCACAAATTTATTAAAATGAAATTTGAACTGTAAGAAACTTTTCTGGGTTCTTTTTTAAACTGAGTTTCTTAAAGGACCAGTCTCTAACGTTTTTTAAAGCTCTGTAGTTTGGTTTGCACATTTGAGAACAGGGAAGTGATGTTTGACTTTATGTAAGTGTAGTTTGTTAATATTTCAAGAAGATGATGGTTGAAATTCTGGCCATCACTGGATCCCAGAGAAATGACATCATGTCACTGGTTGAAAACATGGGTGGTAGCATCAAGTTCTGAAAGACACACTAAGTCAAAACAAAATAATTCCCTAAAGGCCAGTGTAATAACTAGTATTACAGGAAACATCTTAAGAGATTTGAATCTATCCTCCAAAAATTGCCTCTTACAACATTCACTTTAAGATATAGGAAGGGGCTTTTCCTGGAATTACTTTTACAAATACTCCTAAATAAATATTCTCAATATATAATACATTACTTTTCTCACATCCCTTGGAGTCAATCTGTTTGCTATCATTCTGCTCCAGAACATTTTCTGTTACCAAGGAATTCCTGAAGCTTGCTGGCTCTCTGTGATAGAAATGGTACCTAGGTTTGTGCCTGAAAGGGATCCCAAGCAAGCTGTCATGCAGATGAAAAATTGACATTTGTCCCATTATCAGTGTAATTACACAGATGTGTCAATGTGGGAAGGAAAACTGTTTATTTGTTTGAGGAGTTCCTTTGGCTTAGCAACTGTACTCTCCTGATATCACTGCATACCACTGATATCAAAGGGAAGATCTGTGCCTTATTTTTCAATCGGAGTGCACTGTAGCAAAGTAAAATGTTAAGTTAGGCATGCATAAATGTTTCTTATGTGAATCTAGTGAAGGATGTCTGACTGACAGGCAGAGAGAGAAAAGTGTATTTATAAAAACAGGCAGTGTTGATGGAGGTGACTTCTTTCCTGCCGTTCCTTCCCCAGTGCCTTGCCAACATCTCTTATATGCTTAATTAGCATGGCCAGCAATGGCAGGCAAAGAAGCAGTTCAGTCTCAGCTCCATCCAGCCTTTAACCTCTCATCCAAAACTGCTGCAAACAAGCATGGAGATGTCTCTGCAAACCACTGGGATTCTCAAATTCTAACACTGAATATTTTCCCGTAAGGCACCAGAGATATATTGACTGTTGACAAGTGACCCACTAGCAGAGTCAGATAAAAACTCTGCCTGCCGGTCAGGAGAAGATAAAGATGAAGCCAAACATCATCTGTCCAGCATTCAGGATCCTCTTCCTGCACCTTTATCCACAAAGTCACTTGCAAAGGCCTCTCAGTCTAAGGACTGAGACTATTGTACAAATGTTTCACTCCCGGTGACGGCTCTCCAGATGCCAAGTTGTATTCAGCACGTAACTAATGAATCCATCCAGGGACGGAGAGCTGCTCCAGGGTGGTGACGGATCTGGGATTCCAAAGCCATACAAGTCCAATTCAGAAGCCAGTTAAGAACAGAGAGACTAACATTAAGAATCTTTCAATTTTATCCTCTCCATTTTCCGGGCAAAGAAGGTATAATGACAAATGAATTGTGTTAAAAATGGACGTCGTTACGTGACAAAGTTGTAAGAATAATACTATTATCCAGTAAACCGGGAAAACACAAATGCAGATGGCACGGTTTAATTCTCTGTATTCTCCTAAAATATCTTTTAATATTGTTGTAACAAATATAGCTGAAAACCTGCAAAAATTATGAAGCCAGTTTCTTTCATTTCATACATTCTTCGAGGTCCCTTCTGCCACTAGCCTTAATGTCTGTTGTGATTATCTGGTGGTTCTGTATCTTGTACAAAATATCTGGCTTGAAGCAAAAATATTGTAGTATGTCAAATATAACAAATTTAATAGTAATCAGCTGAACTAATTGGAATGACAGTGACATTCTGCACTACACTTGAGTGGAAATACCTTACAGACAAGAAGCCTGACATTTGACCGAGATCCCCTATATAGACTTACATTATTTACAAATGCAACACCTAAAGTCACAAGCAGAGAATTCAAAATACATTAGAACACCTATAGTATTTGTAAAGTGTCTTAAATCTTTTATAGAAGAAATTCTGCTTATAGAAGTAACCTTGACAAAGTAGTTTTCCCCTTAACCTGTAAAAGAAGGCTCTGCTTTTATTTTAATAACGATAATGCAAAAAAAAGAAAAAAAAAACCAGTACACACTTAAAAATAAACGTCTCCTTTGATTCTTCCTTGAAATTAACTTTTATTTTATAAACCTTTTTTTTTTATCCCCTTTCTTTTTTGGGAGACCAAACAAGAAATTCTTTCTGTTAGCCAGTAGAGAAAAATGGTAGCCAACTGCCCGCAGGAGGAGTCCTTGCCAGTTTGCACATCTATAACCTCCTCAACTCAGCGAGATGAGACTGAGACCAGGTATAACACTGTTGTTCAGTTTGCACGGTGTAGCCAGTCTTCTGGTAAGACTAGATATCAGGTTTGGTGGAATTTCTGTAGTGTAGACACTTGTTCACTAAAAATCAATCAATGCTAGCAAAGTGAATTGTGTGAGAAAGTAATTATATATCCAAAAGGAATAACAATTGATAATAACTATTAACTGGATTAAAAGCTGCTTTGGGATGGAGGTGACTCCCTTTTCCAGGTAGCATGTATCTCACAAGCCAACTTATGGTGACTCACAAATGCTAGAAAACAGAACCCATTCCAGATAAAAGAGTATTTTCAAATTTCAGAACTCTGCGAATAAAACTCTGGAATTCTTAGTCAGCTGTGGAGAGCAAGTACAGACCACACTTCTGAAGAAATCTAGAACAGATACCTCAACTGTGACACAAGCAACTGACTTAGATGAACAGCTGCAACACCTCTGGCTTTCAACAGGAGTCTTGTGTGCTGAATTTCCCCCAACATAATTCCCTGAGCATCTAAAATTGAGAGCAAAAATCAACATGCCTAAAATGAGGATGATTAAAATTCAGATCTCAATCTTTCTGTGCTTTTCCTTTTCCTAGCAATTAAATAGGATAAATGCTTAATAAAGAAATGTTTAAAAAAAGCACACTCGACAGAGCTAAGAACATTAAAAACCTACAGTGATAAAAAACTTCAGAGTATTTCTGCCATGTTAGTTCACCGATGATTAAATTGGTTTAAATATTAGCTATAGTTAGAGCTGTGCAAAATAGACTTTGTTTTTCAGAAATTACACATAACTTTTCAATTTCATAGAATTCTGCACTGCCTCAGTTACGGGCTTCATTTGCAGTGCTGATTAAGTAGATTTTTGCATCAAAAATGCAAATGTATACACATTTTTAATGCAAAACACTCTTTGCTTGAATGCTGTTAGTCTGCTGCAATACTGGCCTGTTTGTGCTCAACAAATTTTTCTGTGTTACTGAAACTTCACAGTACATTATGGGCTCAAACCAGACCCACTTGGGGATAAAGAAAACATCCTTAAAGTTATGCAAAATATTCATAACAAAATGCAAATACTGTTTACAGTTTTCAGCATCTTAGTATAGCAACTCATATTCTAAATTGCAACCAGCTAGAAGCTATACGGAAAACTTTTTGATCAGTCTCTGTGCTGTCTTGTACACAAAACATTGCAAAAAGGCTAAACCTAGCATTACGTATAAAAACCCCGTTTTTAGAGTAAGATAGCGGGTTTAGATACATTTAGCACTGACACATTCAGAACGAGATTCATTTTTTACTGAGATTTTCTGAGAAGGGCATTTAGCCAGACTGGGGAGTACTTCCTCTAGGGAAGAGAAAACCTATAGTTCAAGGATTGGATTTTAATTCTACCAATGTTAAATTGCACCAAAAATGAATTGGGGCCAAAATAGTTATTCGCATCACACACTGCTGGGCAGTTATAGATTGGTGTACTTACGTTTGGCCAGAATAAGCAATGCCTTCTGAGAAATACACACCCCTGCCTCTTCTACCCTCGCATCGATGAATACAATTCTTGTCATTGCTCACTGACATAGCGAGCGCACATCTTCGCATCCCTCCATGCACGCTTACCTTGCTGTCTCCCTCGCACTAAGTAAAAAGCCCTCCAGGTGTAGGATGCAGTGCTCTGTCTCCTAGCATGCTGCATCAGAGAACTAACGACACTTCTGTCAGTCTCTCTCGCGGTCAGTTCTGACTCCTCAAGGGATGTTCATAAAACTATTTCCCTCCACTGTACCTAACAAACTCACTGGCGCACAAAATGGTTTGGGAAACTGAGAAAGAGAAAAGATGGTCAGCTTGTAGAAAAAGAAACACAGGCAGCTATACGGGTGAGAACTCCACCATCCCAAGACCCTCGTTCTGTTCCACACCTCGGGTAATAGCCATCTTTCCAAGAGTAGAGATGAGTGAAGTATGGTTTAAAAGTCTACACGAACACGCAGGGCTTCAGGGGTGAAAGCCTGCCTGTTTGAATGCAGACGGCTGCTTCCATGAAAATTATGCGGACTCAGTCTCACTGTTTCAGTTTGCTGAATTTTGTTTCTTTAGAAAATTCTCCCACACATTCTGTCTGGGTATTCCTTACTTTTCCAATCTGAAAACACGTAGTGCAGATGTTTGCTGGTAACTGCAATTTTCTGCTCTGCAAAGGCCAGACACCGCAGTAGCAACTGAAATTATGTGGAGAGACACAAACTAACTGGAAAGAATACTGGATGAAACACAGGGTGAAAGAAAAGGATTTCAGGATTTGCTCCACAGGTGAAAAAAAATAATCTGAAGTTCAACAGAAACCTTTTAGTTTGAATTAGGCATCAGATCCTACCTGACCTTTCACATCTGCTCCTTTTTAGACTCAGCACCTGCAACTGAACTTCCATGAAAGAAATCTGATTAAAATAAAAATTAAGAAAATTGTAACTGTTTTGGTACTGGATGGTACCAAAATTGCAGGTTATGTCTTGATTAGGAGCAACTGCTTTATTAATGTAGGAAAACTACTTTTTAAGGAAAATAACTTCATGATGACAGATTTACGGTTTATGTAATTTGATTCCTTGATTATAGGATGTACTACAGCAAAAATACAGTTTTGCTGATACAGCAGAACTTACATTAAAGTCTTCCCCTGCTAACTACATCAGTAGGACTGATGTCTTTTACCTACCTTGATCAACGACATACATTAGCTGAAATTGGCAGGGTACACCTCTCCTCAAATGTAACAGTGTTCATCAGTCTGGCTCAAACTGGAAACCAACAATGGTGACATCAGTGAGCAACAACAAAAACCTGGCTAGGTGAATAATTCTAGTAGTAAGCAGTATCTAAAGCTAGTCCTGGCGTAAGTCTTCTACCAGATATTAATACACATAGATTTTATTTAAAGGCCAACATTCCAACCAAACCAAAGACATCAGAGATAGCATTCAACACATGCATTTTTATTACAGTCCAAGTCCTGTGCAGTTTTTTTAAAATTTACTTCACAAGAAATTGTGCCTGACCTCAGATTTGAGTCTGTGTCGTTCATAGATAAGTAGCTGCAAGTCTGAGTCACTTGTTGGACAACACAAGGGAACAGATCAAGAGACCTTTTATCTACTGTGTCAGTTCTTTGCCAAATGCAGGAATCAAGAACACTCAAGATTTTACAGGGCAAAACACATTGTGAGCTCAAGGCAAACACAGTAGCTAAATGAATGGGAAAAGGCAACACTTCCCTGACACAGTTCACTGAAACCCATAAAATGAAGTTTATCCTTTTTAAATTGTTCCTTTGTGTAAAAGGGATTATACTGCCTATGATTTAGTGCTTCTTTAAATGGCTGCTGCTGTAAAAGTAAGATTACAAAAACGAAATGATTTAGGAAAAAAATACAAGGACGGATGCAAAGAGCCCCCAATGCACCTGAAATAGTTTTTGCTGAATTATTTCGCATTACTATGTTCTTGTCTTCTTTTGTAACTTTTATCTACTTCTGTTTATGATTACCATATTCTGGAAAAAATCCAGTTTAGAGAAGTGCTAGACCACCTCGCTGCAGCGTGTACGGAAGCCTTACAGTACAGAACGTAAGAAGCCTTACAATACAGAAGTATTTCAATGGCAAAGCAGTTTCTCCTGTTTCCTCATTTTAAAAAGTTACCTAATTCCAGCTTATATTTAAGCAACACCCTTTAACTTAACTTTAGCTTTACATATTGTAAAGTGGCATTAGAGAAACCTGTTTTCTAAGCCGTGTGTGCTTGTTTATGGCAGTTCTTAAGTGATTTCTTACCAGAGTAGTCCCAGCTGGTGCATGGTCCGCTTTACAGAGACGCGGGCTGAGTTTTGTTAGTGAAGCGCTGCGGCAGTAATGCCTAAAGATGACCACTAAATTTCAGCAGGCAAGAAAATAATGGTTATTATTTTAAAAATGCAATTTAGACAGTTGGAACCCAGTTCTGGCTGACTGAGTGAATTAACCCCTACCCTTTGTCCTTCCCCCAGACCAGCACCGTTCACAGGCTGTGTGACAGCATTAACCTCACGGACAAACACACTGGCGCTTTATGCTGCCAACTGAAGGATGAGAGCTGAGCAACACCTTGTGTTAGATGATAAAACTAACCATATGCTCTGAGTTTGCTCCTTTTCTTCCTTAATATTGCAGACTTTTCCTCTCTGTGCTACCAAGTGCCATGTTTTCTCTTTGCAGCATTACTTTCTGAAACACCAGCTTTCATAAATCACTTGATAACACTATTTTATATGTATTTTGTTCTTCCTCATTATTCTTCCCTATCCTTTCTGGCATGATTCGTCATACCAACTGTCGCTTTGCAGTGTAAATCACGACCTTCCTTGAGATATTTTTACCGGTATGATGGAGAGCCGAGACTGACAGCTGATTAACACCGTTCCACTTCCTTTTTCTGTCGATCCTTCACTATTGAAAAGTTAGATGCTTGTCTCCCACTCACTTCAACTCAAGACAGCTCTTTTCTACCAACATATACTTTGAATATCCAGTTGGGTAGGAATGCTATAATAAAGTAATTATTAAGTTATGTTGTTGTGAATGACTGCAGGTTATTCATTTTTGTGAAGTGATTGTACTGTGCAAACATCATGAAGATGATTCAAAAGTCATTTCCAATATATTCAGTTAAATTCACAGTAACTAGATACTTGGAAATATTTTCTTCCCAACAGAATCCATGCCCAGTTTCATGATAAAAAAATCATAAAATAATTTTGAACGACCTGAAACCACAACTAAGCTTACCTTTAAGCTTCGGAATATGAGTATTTACATGTGGTGAACCAGCTACTTTTAGGAACTAATGAGAAAAAAAAAATTACATCATAAAGCAACACATATTCTGCCAGTGTCTAAAGGGTATTAAAGAAAGCAACAACTTTCATTAAACTCATACAGTTGATATTATCCATTTTTTAAAAACAATTTAATCATGTTTCAAGAATTAAAACAGAGAAAGTTAAATATTTACGTGGGCACTTGCAGATGGTTTGGGGAAAATTTTTATATGAAGAAAGTGCTTTTGATGGAGAACTATCTTTCATTAAAACTATAGATACGGAAAACTGTAATTTGACATAAAGATGGGGGATGACTCTCAAGTCCACAGAAGAGCTGCTATTTATTTCATTGTTTCAGAGTATCAGCCTGAAATCAGCAGAGCCAGGCTTGATACACATAACCCACAGAGCAGCGCCCAGATGACTGACTACAGTACACATGACCATTACAATAATATGTTGGGTAACTGCTCTAATAATACTAAACTGAAGAGCATCCTGAATGCATCCTGGCATATTAACCAGGCCTAAAGATGCAAATGTGAACTAATTAAGGCTGTCTATAAATTATACAAGCTACTTTTTGTATCTTACCACTACCTAACAAAAATTGATGTGCTTTTGCGTCTACTAGCTCTTGAAGAAGGGTTTTGTTTCCTCTAACACCTGCATTTTAGCTTCTGGTACCAGTAGGTCATAAGAGGCTATAAATTACCCTCATTACCTTAATAATCACAGGATTGCTGAATAAGCTCCATTCCATCATAACATAATCACATTCCAGCATCTGCATCAGGCTTTAAGACTTCCTACTGCTTATGAGGAATAGCGGGCTGAGTCAATCAATACCGAAAGCATTAACATTGTGCAACATCGCGTATATGTGATAGACGCTTGCATATCATTACGGCAGCAATACCTCCGTGATAAACTTATGTACCTAAAGTGAATCAATACAAATTTTTGATTCAAATAACTCATGCAGGTCATAACAACAAAACACATTTGTTGCATTTCATCTGAGCACATTACTATTTTCAGTATTTTTTTGCTTTCCACTGCAATTCACTCCTTGGAATTCTACAGGTGTTAGTGCTGAGGAAATGTAAATGGCGCTGCAGATCAACTATGGAAATCTGCTCATGTCTTACCTAGGAGAGGGAAGACAAAATGAATTTGGACCAATTTATCTAGTCAATGCAAGGGACAATTTCTTTGCCAATTTTTCAGAACTCATAACAGCATAATCTTGTGCAGGTTTTGCTAATCTAGCCTTACTTTAAAGGTGATGAAATTAAAGTCAGATTCCAAGTTACGTGCTCTAGGTTAGTAGTTGGGCTAAAAACAGAATCAAAGGACCATCACCACCAGCTTTATGCTACACACAGGGCCCTTGTACTGCAGACTTCTCCGCATTGTTCAAATGTAACTAAAAATCACCTCTTTAATTTCTTTTTCTTACACTTGATAGCACAAAGAAAGCTGAAATATGTGAACAAACTGCTGCAATAATGCCTGCCTGAGCCTGCAGTGTAAAATTGTGACTGAGGAAGCAACGGCTCCTTGCTTCTCAGGCAGCATCCAAGACAGCAGAGAGCATTCCCCTTCCCCGGCTCTGTCCTCCTGCCCTGCTGGGAGCTGGCCTACAGGAGCATCGCGCTTTCTAAAATTCTTTTCCAAGCCCTGTCAATCAAAATGCAACCTGTGCCTCCTGTGCTGCTGTGAAGGCAGCCAGGGACCTCCAGCAGTGCCCAGCAGATCTGTCTGCTCCAACTGCTCCCCCAGAGCCCCTGTGCCCCAGCCAGCCTGCCATGCTTCAGTGTCCCTAGGTTGGGTCTTCGCTTCGCTAAGAAAGGGTTAAAAAGTGAAAACTAGAACAGGAGAATAGAAGAGTCACTGTTATACTAATGTGGATCTTCTTCCCACATCCTTTTCATTTGCTGGTAGCATATATACTATTCCCCTCCACCCCCCCACCCCCCCCCCCCCCCCCGAGTGTTTCTCAGCTATAATTCACTGCCAGCTTTTTCTGCTTTTTGTTTCAATAGCGTGATGTTTTACATGATCAATTTTTCCCCCAAAAACCCAAAACTCAACCCAAAACCAAAAGGACACAGTTATACATAATTTGAAGTGCTTTTAACTAGTGTCTGGGAAATAAAAAAAAGATAAAAAAGAAAAGAAAAAACCTACAGCATTATCACTACTGTAGAAACTGTCTAACCCCACTCGTTTACACTCTTTGACTTTACACTTTTCATGAACAGGCAGGGAGTAAAATATTTATTTAGACTTAATGATGCTATGACTAGTGACTTAAATTGCAACGCTACCACTACTAAGCTTTACTCCTAACTGGCAACAATATCCTATGATAAGCTAAAATTCTCTGAGTAAAAAAAAAAAAAAACAGTGAAAAAAAATTTTCACAATCTCAATCATGATCAGTTTATTCTCGTGCTTCAAAAATCTTCACAAAAGGGCTATTTATTGGGCTGACTGCTTGGAACAGCGTAAATTCCACTCTTCCCCATAAATAACACATTGGCAGACTTGTGAGTTAGGCAGTCTGCAAGCATATAATATTAATTTTCTGGCACTCGAGAATTTGAGCACAACTCTGGACAGTGAAATGCAAAGGAAAATAAAATGCTCACACAGAAATATATTCAGTTGAAATATAAGAACCCTCTCAGTTTTAACTTGTTTATGCCATCTCAAATAAAAATGATTTTACTAATGTTTGCAAGTGCATCTCCTCATAAGAAAAAGATGCGATGACTTTTTCAAGACCTGTCACCTAGACACAAAATAAGCTATAAAACATATTGTCACTCTGTTTTAGGTATTATTTGAAGCTCATTAGGTCTTGCTCAGATTATTGTTTACTGGAATTTAAACTACAGCTTATTGGAAAAGTTTTTCATTAGTTTCACGTAAATTAAAAAAGTATTATTTTACACATACATTGCCTACGATGAAATTAGAATGCCTGGCCTAACAGAATTGCAGGTTGATTTCCTGGCCTAACAGAATTTTGAAATATTTCTGGAAGCACAGTTTTCATTTGGCCATTCTATGTTACCATAGCTTTCAAAATCCCATAAATCTTCCTGGTTCTGTATTTTGTTTTTTTTAAAGACATTTTACCGGTTTGCCATTACCTTTTGCCTTTGTAACCTCATTCTCTTTATGGCAGTGAATTCAGTCATTGAATTCTCTCTTTTTCTTTTTTTTTTTTTTTTTTTTTAAATCCTGCAAATACTGCTGTTCTTTAAGTTGACTGATCCTGTGCCACATAAGCAAAAGAACTTCATTTGAATAGGTAGCAGCAGTGCATTTAAAATGTTATTTCTTTAAATTTACAACTTTACCCATAGTTTATAATACACATACACCTTTGGTAGTTTACAATATATACAAACCTTTGGTAGCACTTGCTTTTATCTCACCAAAGTAATCCTTTTCCCTTTTTAGTACTCCAGCAGATAAAGAATGTTCGAGAAAGTGTGATCATTCATTAACAATCGCTTCCACAAGTGGAACAGCCTTCCCAGCTACTTCAGCATATCTGCATCGCCAAGTGCTAAAACAGCAACAGCCTGACATGAATCTCTCACGCCACCGAATTACCAGTCTGATAATTATTCATCAAGTCATCCTTGTACTCTCACAGACTGTTTAAAAACACAGCTTCCCGAATGTTGCACGAGTATCCACAGCTCAGAGGTCTGGCTGCATGGGGTTGGTGTCATGTCTGTAGAGACTGAGAACTAGTTTGCAGCAGATCTGACCAATGCCTGACCAGGACCAGGTCTTTTTAAAAATTTATTTATTTATTTATTTATTTATTTTTTAATTTTATTTTCTTTTTTTCTTTTCTTAAAGACTGAGATATTCTAAAAAGCAGATAAGCACTCTCAGGGTTTTTTAGTCATCTGTGCCTCACAATTTGCCCCTTAAGACTCAGAGATCAATTATTTCAATGGAAGAAGGTTGGGCATATTGCCCTTATGAAAATCTGGCCTGAAGACCTGGCTGTCCCGCTGCCTCCCGGTCAGCACATCACACACCAGCCCTGCAGGTCCCTGAGCCCGCAGGGCCAGAGCCAGCTGAAACCAAAAAGCTCTGCGACTTTGTGAGCTGGTGCCTGAGATACTACCTTTTGCCTCTCAGATGAGTTTCTTAGGTTGGCCTACTTACTACACTAACAAAAAGAAACAGCGTTCAGTACCTTGTGAGTTTAAGTGGACTAAATTAGTGTTTGCTTACAGCCTAAAGGCAAAAAAAAAAAAAATAAATCCCATATTTGGATTTTTCTTCTTAATCGTAGCTTTGTATCTATTGAAAGGGATTAATTACAGTCATTAAGTACTCATCAAAGAATTCTGAGCAAATCAATTGACCGCTTTTATAATTTTACTACAGCCCAGTAATACTGACTTCCTTATAAAAACCACAGAAAGGCTAATTTTGAGACAATGACTGGAAGACATAACAGAGGGCAGGAGCACAGCTCAAATTTACAGTTAGTACCCAAATGTAAGAGGTCTAACATGTGGCAGAGCACCACAACCTGCTATCAATCTGAAGTTCACATAGGGGATGTCTTAAGCATGTGCAAAGGCAACAGAAATAATTACCCCTGAGAAAGGTATTAAGGGGGGTGCCACTTGTTTCTGGACATGTTCTGCCTGCCAGTCTCCCAAAGGCAAAAACGTCTGAGAAAATGACGGGAATCCAAGACTCCCAACATTAGAAAGTCAAGAACATTTAACCCAAAATAAGGAACAAGAATATGGTATATGTAGAGCATCATTACCACATTTTTCGAAGTCATGATGATCACAGCATTTACATTTATAACTGGCATTATTTTTTCATATTAATCCCATAATAAACCTCTACGGCTTCACCATATATCAAATAGCACATTCCAACTGTAGTCCAGTTCATTAAAAATAAAATGGTGCCTTCAACCATCCTTTGGCATATCTTTGCCATTTATACAAAGTTACCTAAGGAGTGTTGTATGAACAGGGCTGATCGTATTCATTAGAATTCCGGGTAATTAGAATCTTAAGTACCCACTGCAGAAATGCAGTGCTCTCTCTCCATACGGTTCTGCACTTCAGCCTGTTACGGTGGCATCATTAAGGTGTTTAAGCTGCAATACACAGTTTTGAAGGTGAAAGTCTGCCAAGCTTCTATTCTGTTAAGACCATTTTGTGACCAGGTGAAGTCAATAATTTGGAAAACACCAACAACAGCTGTCTGACTGACCATGTGTCTGTTTTAAAAAGTCTATACTGGAATCCAGAAACTGAAAATAAATATGGACCCATGTAATTTGTTTAGTGATTCCCTTTTATTGTTATTTTTGTAAAAATAAACCATTATCACCATGATTTAATGCTGGGGCTTTTTAAGTATATGTTGGTTTAGATCATTTTGTCTTTAAAGCCCTCCTCCATTGGAAAAGGCATCTTTTTCCCCAAATTCAAGTCAAATATACTTGACACCTCAGAGAAAAAAAAACCCCACAGAGATCTATAAAATTTCAGTAAGCTAAAATGGAAAGTAATTTCAGAATGATAATTTCATATAACAAAAACAGATTTTGAGGTGATGGTACCCAATAGGTAATAATCATTATAAACAAGTAAAACATTGGCGCACCTAGCAAAATCATGTTATGTATATCTTTATTACAGTTTTCAGAATACATGGATTAACAATGGCCACGCTGTGATTTCATCAAATTCCTATTTTAATCATTACATACAAACACAGAGCTGTTTAAAAAATAGAAATGCATGAAATTTGTCTTTTTTTTTTTTCTTTTTTTTTTCTTTTTTTTTTTGGCATCAGTAATCACATGACTTCCAAAAGGGAAACCAAATGGTGCATGATAGCAGACTGACTAAACTGTAATAATTATTGTTCACATTCTGTGGCATATGTACCACCTCAAACAGTGCTAAAAGAAGCACTACAAGAACAAATCCTTTTCCTTTAACATTCTTCTAATGATATCAGTGGATGCTGAGTGACAGCTTGCAGGACTGCAGAATTCACAGGCTTACACAACTCCCTTTTTTTGTGCACAAAAGCAATATGTGATCTGAAATAGAGACACCTGAAGCTGAGGGATTTGGCTTTATCTGCTTTGATTTTTTAAAAAATTATTTATTTACATCTTGTGTGCATGCGTGGGCGTGCGTGTAGGTACTGCAGAAGAAGAAATGTAGAGGTTTCTTACAATACTTATTTTAAAATGAATAACTTGCAAATACAGTATGGCACGTAAGAGGTGGGCTTTACATTGCTCTATCACTTAGCATTTGTTATGCCTGACCTCTCAGCAATTTGAAGGCAAACATTAAAGTATATTTCAGCCAAGCCTTTGTTTAATGGATAAGAAGCAATTTACATATATAGGTAAGTTTGCTCCCACGTAACTATGACCAGCTTTAAATATTTACTAGCTATATATCATTCTCAATATAGGAAGTACTAAATTCACCCATCAAAACAGGATTTGCCTGAGGGATGCAAAAGCCAAACATTGCAAAGTTTTCTTGATGAAAGCTATAGGAGGATTTCCAGAGACAAACCTAAAACAGCCTGATCCTCAAAGTTTTGCAAACCATTTGTATATTGTGGGATGAATTTAAAGTCACTGATGAATTGTGGTTTGGATAAAAACCATGAAAACATTGTGTTTTTTACAGCATTTGTCTGAGGTAGTACATATACCACACACAAAAATGCAAAAATATACAGATATTCGTAATTATTTGCATATTACAGAAAGGAACTATGGGAATGCTTGCATTTGTATCTGAATTCTCAAGAAAGAACAGATAATTTTAGGTAATGTTTTTCGTATTGACCACGGTTGTCTAAAACCAGAACAAATTATGTAATGGTATTACTGGGAGTACTTCCTGAAGCTGTTTGTCAATGCCCTCTGAGGCACTAATTTTGTTTTGGCTTTAGCATCAGTTCGTAATATGACTAACCATTAAACCAAACATCACTCATGTGATGGGAAAGGCTATTTGTTGAATCACAAACAAACATACATGACAAACTGTGTTGCACTTTTTTATCAGTGAACCACATAAAACTTGAGAAAAAAATGTCTAGTGTCTTTACATTTCTGATCTGTACAGCCAGTAGTTAAGCAACAGAGATGTATATTTGTATATGATTTAAACATTTCATTCCCGTGTCAATTGCAAATTTAGTTCAATTCATTGCAAAGGTACGATTATCTTCCTCTTAAATTAACTAAGAAATGTAAACAGTGTAACATCATAAAAAAACCTAAAAACCTCCTCAGTACTTGTAACTGGTAAAATGTGAATGCAAACAGATGTGCTGGTATATTGTTAACATAATGTCTCAGAGGACATATAGTGAAACATAATTAGCAAGAAATTTATGTATGAACCCTCCAGCGATTTTCTTTCTGGGATTACTTTGAATACAAATATAATTTAACTGATATATTTCGCTTTTTAAAATTAGAAAATAAGGCAAGTGCATTTCTGAAAAAGGTGCTACTCTTCTACACTTCTAGATAAACACGTGACACCTCTGAAAATTAGATCAATAATAAAAACATTAAAAATATCTGCAATTTAATATAGACTGAAAAACTATCAAAAGACAAAGTGACCAGCATCAATTTCAGAAAATATTTTAGACTTCATAAATACGAGCACCCTATATTTACATAAATTATCTTCTAAACTAGTTTTCCTTTGAAAGACACTTTTGTTCAAACAGATATGTCCATTAAATTATATAAATGTTTCAAATATGAAAAAAATAGTAGTAAAATAGAAGCATCAGGTGATGTTATTTTGGATTTGCTTTTTTATTTTTCTAAGATTTGGTTCTTGAAAATCTGTACTCAGCTTTCACAGAGCTTTAAAAAAGAATATAACCCATGGAAATGAAAAACTCGTGCACTAATAACTACTGCTACAGTATAAAGATTCTGTTGTGAGCTTTTGAGTTTTCTCATATGAAGATTATACCAATACTTGTAAGTCCCAGCAAAATGCTCATTTTAAAATTTGAATTCTAATACACTGTTGATTGTAGTACAAATTTATATAGACATTATGAACTTAATCCTTTTAAACTGGCTTTGTACATTAAGCACATTTTTATAACTGTAAATTTAGTAGTTCCATTTTTAAAAGTTATGCTAAATAGAAGGTTGATGGTGACCTTACATGAAACAGGATATAAATCTTTATCTCTCTTACTGATAAACAGGGAGACAGAATCCTGTTGCGTGCATTATTTTTTTCCTGAAGTACCATGTAATTCTTTAGTTTGCTACTAAAACCACAAAAAACCTCAAAGAGTTTAGGAAAAGTGTTAGTTGACAGCACACATTTCACTAGGCTTCAGTCGTATTCCTATGTTTAGAGATATAGCAATAGGCAAACCCCCTGTTTCCTTTGAAGACAATTTAAAAAAAATAATAAATTCAATAAGAGATTGAAAAGGAGCTGTACCTTTTCATACAAAAATTGGATATTGATCACTGTAGTTTGAAACTGTGAGAATTTATCCAAAATAAGTCAGACAGTCTTAAGAGTATCTTGCCAGAGAAGCAAAAAGAACCTACTGTACAAAGAACGCTTGGCTCAAGCAGTAGTGCAAAGTTACACTGCCCCAGTATCGAATGCTCCTCTAGAGCTAGCAGTTTGTGCACAGAAAACAACGTGACAGCTTACCTTCAAAATATTCGTTATACAACATTTAAAAAAAAGTTCCCTGTAACACCAGGCAATAAAAGCATTTGTAAGAATCCATCAATCAGTGAAAAGCAATAGTAATTTGAGAACAAGTGCCATCTACTACATAGTATCCCATTTTTTTTTTTTTTTTAAACCATAGCTGAACAACATATGAGCAGTTCCACTGGAACTCCCATTTAAAATCCTCCATCCCATCCAGATAAGCAACGACCCTTTAGTAGGAAGGATGGTGAAGACTGACCTGAACACCAAGCAGGCTGTACATTCAACTAGAGTCTGGGGAGAAAAGGGAACTACAGTTTCCCCTTGAGTGGCAGAACATACACAGTGTCAGCTACTACACTGACTGCTCACCTGAGGTACCGCAGTGCAAGGGGCCTGTACACAAAGTAGAATGGGAGGAACTTCCCCAAAAATCAGGCTGCTGCAACCACCGATCACTGCCATGCAGTGCTGCAGGCAGAACACGTGTCCTTAGCTGCTAAACCCTCAGCACTGAAACCCACCAGGAGAGATCCCGCTACGTATTTTACCTGAGAAACAGAGGAAAAACTCAGAGGCAGTTCTGAATAACTTCATAATGTAGCTCGTCTCTAAAAACCTACACACAGGTATTTTTAGCATAATTAAAATAGGACAATTGTATTTTCCCTAAAATATCTTTACAAAGAATATATAAGTGCATAATTAGAAAAATCCCTCCTTAGATACAGTTAAAAACATAGCCTGCCCTTGATATCATTTAATTTTGGTAAAATCCTATGCTCTGTTTTATTTATTAATTTTTTTTTTTTTTTAAGCAGTGATAAGTAACTATACATCATCATATCACCAAAAGTGTAGATACGTGGTATACCCTACTTGCAGACAAAATAGCTGAATCCACCAAGGCTTTACACTGAGATAAGGTTTTCAGCAACCTGATTGGGACTATGCGTTGCTTTTTGATGGTTACAAAAAAGATTCTGATAATGTAGACCAGCTCATCTCTGAATTTATTAACATACATTTTTATTATTTTTTCCTTTCATGTCCAAATCAGAACTGCAAATGGAATCCACAGCTGCATTCTTTCAACAAATTTGTATTTCCTTACCTATATAAAACATAACCTAGAAATCCCCAACTCCTTTCATGTAAATTGCCAGCTTCAGAAAAAAAAAAAAAAAGAAAAAAAGAAATAAAAGAAAAAAAGGGGGGAGAAAAAAAGAACATAAGAAAATAAGATCTATATCGTACTGTTTAACACTGTTTACAGATCTTGGTAGTTGGGGTAATAAGATACAGTATGTGGATTATTTAGCAATAGCTTTTAAAATACATAATATTTATACACCTTCTCATTTAATCAATACCAGTATTCCTTTATGATCATTGCCAATTTGCATGATGAACTCTTTTCAAAGTATATCCATTTAATTGCAAATAAAAAGATTCACTAATTCTTTGGCATCAAAAGAATCATACAGCTGCGATTGCTCCATTGTGGCGAGAACGAGACCTTTCCAAAGTTACTCGTCTGTTATCTGTAATACAAAGAGAGGAAAAAACAAATCACCATATGATTTGAAACATGGATAATGCAATGTCAAGAGGTTTTCAAACAGCCCTGAAAATAATTTCAAATGATATGTAAATAAGTAACTAGGAGACTGGATCAGAGAAGTTTCACACTGCAGCTGCCAGAAGGAGTTCAAGAGTTCTGCAATCAGCAATAAATTACTTTCTTGATCAGAGAAGCTGGGTGATAAAAGCATTAGGAGGATCCTGAAACACAGTCCCCTTGGAAACAGCACGCAATAAGTAAAATTCTGGGTAAAAATCTTATTTTATAAACAATTTATGCACAGAAGCTCTGGAAAAATAAATTTCAAGTTTCATGAAAACATACTGACCAGTGTGGTGGTGAGAAGCCTACTAGATGCTACAAATATAAAAGCGCTAACACTGTTCACCGTAATTTGGTACAGAGTTAAAAATAGAACAGTTAAATCAGCCACTTCCTAAGCACTTCCTGATTGTGCAATGCGAACAACTTTTAGTATAAAATATTACACAGTAATTATTGCAATGAATAATAAATACGTCTCTATCACAGGGAAACAATCATGGAGTACCAGCCACATTCCTAAATGCCTTTAAAATAAAATTTTAAAGCAATGAGTATACACATGCACACACACACACACAAAAATAGGACAGAAAATTAGCTCGCACTTAGTTTTCTGGGAGTTTTGATTTTTCTTTTTTTAAAATGTCCTGCCACATGCCTTTTTTTTTTTAGGGGGGTGTGTGTGTGACTGCTTACTTTTGACCCAGCCTTTTCTATTCTCTCCTGTCATATTCAGGTTGCTGCTCTTTGTTTGCACCAGAACACTATCTCCATTGTTACAGCATCAGGGTGTCCCACTATATGGCTGGAACTCCTACGCAGTCCTGGATTATTATCAAACTTCAGAAGTAAAAAATCTGACAGACAAACTGCAGGCAAGCAGGTTTTCTCAGCTTTTTTCCAAACGAGCTGAATTAGCTCTATCTGTTCCCACAGCGCTGCAGACTCTAACAGCATGTGTTACCGGTAGTGCTGTGGGAGGGTGCTGAACCTGGGCCAAGGCATAAAACGCATGACCCCAACACGTCTGATGGGCAGAAATGCAGTTTTTCCAAAAGCTATTGACTGAATCACTGTTCCAGAGAGCAGGGGACAGGCTGGAGTAAGGACCAATCTGGGGTCCCACCCGTGTGTACAAATACGTGAAGGGAGGCTGCAAAGGGCCCGGAGCCAGGCTCTCTTCAGTGGGGCCCAGTCAGAGGAACAGAGGCAATGGGTGTAAACTGGACCCTGAGGTTACTTCTGAACACCAGGAAACAGTTTTTTACCGTGAGGGTGACCAGGCACTGGAACAGGTTGCCTGGGGAGGCTGTGGAATCTCCACCCTTAGAGATATCCAAACGCTGTCTGGACATGGTCCTAAGCGACTGGCTATAGGTGACCCTGCTCGAGCTGGGGGGGTGGACGAGATGACCTCCAGAGGTCCCTTCCAACCTCAACCATTTCATGATTCTGTTCTAAGCTAACGAAGCCAGAAATGGTCCCAGCACATTAAATAAGGTTCTGGAGAGGACAAAGAAAGTAATCTCTGTGATCTGTTCCTGGACAAAGAACAGGGGATGCCTGTGGAGATCTGCAAATTGCTCTGCAAATCAACCTTCCTTTTCCCTGTTCACTGAAACTGTCTGCAATGCTATAGGGAATTAACGGCTCCTTTAGCAAGATTATTAGTTCTTTTTATAGTTCTGCCTTGCCTCCTTTTCCTAATGAATCTATCCATGCATAAAGTATTCAAATTACCCTAAGTCAATCCGTTTTGCACGGGAATAAATCTCTATACTGGTTGCAGTGTCACTAGGCACTGGAAATTAAAGCACAAAAATGCTGTCTAAAACCCATGGAGGGAAGTTTCCAACTCCAGCATGCTGCTCTTCCCCCGTAACACTCAGTAGTAAAGAGTGTAGCGACACTTGCTCTCAGTGGGTAAGAGTGCCTTCACCAGCAGACTATTTCTTGACTGAATTTCACGATTGTCAATGGTTGTACAGGTTAAAAACAGATTGAGTCTAAGAACTGTTGATTTCTCCATACTTGTTCATCTAGATTTCTCTCTTTTCTGTTTTATTTCATCATAGTAGAAACACCTCCTGCAAATGACAGTTCAGATTCTCCTGTAACTGCACAACTGAGATGGGACTTAACACAAAAAAGAGAACTTTAAAAAATAGAAGCATTACCATTTCCTTCTTCAGCTGATGACAAAGTATTTTCCCAATTATTAGAAGTAACCTATTCTTTTAAATGATTTTCAGTTTTTAAATAGAAAATTACATTTTCTATTACAGGAAATACAAAATCTGAAAGATTAAAGAGAGACTGGAAAGAACCACAAGGTTCTAATCAAGCAAACTGGGGTATAAAAAGTCAGTGACTACCAGTAAGAAACAATGTCAGCATTTGCAAGACATTTTTCTGCAAAGCTTAGAGCACTTTATAGTGAGTCTTCCTAAACCAAAGGCAAGTAGGATATATTTACACTTTGATAAAATTTTCACTTTGTTATAAAAAAGGGATGGGATGATATAGATTTAGTTATTGTCAATGTGAAATTTTAACGTATCTGAAAATTTTGGACGTTAATATGAAGTATTTCTTGTTCTTTAAACAGAGACTTATTTTAATCAACAGTGAATCATATTCACTGTTGAAAAAAGGCTGAAGCAACCTGTGCGTGTGCATATATACATCTGGTTAAAGGAAACAGGCATTACTATGTGTACAAACATATATACAAACACAAAGGAATGACTCGTTTCTTCACTAGATGTAAAATGTGCTTGTTTACATATAAACATATTTGTTTGGTTAAAACAAAGGGTTTCATATCAGGGTCTGAAGTTGGATTGCGCTGGTATTTCAGTGACTCAAGCAACAATTTAAAAAAAATCATGACATTTACAATACTTTCAGCATACACATTCAGTTACCCCAATGGCTGTATTTACCTTTTTTTAATTTTACAGACTATATTCAATACAATACAAAGAACAACTATCTTACAAACATGACTACGGCTAGTGTAGCATAAAACTACGTATAACTTCAATAAATAGTAAAACTATTCACTTGTTGGGGGGTGGTGGTGAGGAGGGAAAAGGAAAGACAGTAGCAGAAGCCTAAAGGAATTCAAAATTAAGCGAAAAGCCATTGCCAAAGTCCATCTCTTTTAAAAGTAGGGCATTTAAGAAGCATCTCCAATGCTCATATTACAAATATTTTAATCTGTCTCAGAAATGAACACATGAACTTAAATGTGGTCTCTCAATCAGCTGAATGGACCTTTTCTTGTAGCAGTAAAAGGTAGACCAATGAAGGGCTAAAGAAAAAAAAGTGTTATTTTTATATCATAAAATAATCTTTTAGCTAGCTGGATCAAATTCAAATGAAATAAATACACAACTAAATGCTGAGAAATCAAATTGGTAGCTCCTTTTTAGTACATATAATACTGGAATGTAATCTTGACCATGCAAACTTTACACCTCCACTGGAAAAAATATATGGATTTTGTTATAATTATTACTTGCTCAAGTCTTTTTGCACTCAATATAGAACCAAGATGGGAATAAATAGTATCTACAACATATTTGTAGAGGTGCCTTTGATACATACATTTCATTCACTATGTAATATCAATCTACTAATGTAATAAAAAAAAAAAAAAAGAAAAAGAAGCAAACCCACAATCAGCTTAGTGTATAAATACAATGAATATTTGCCATGAAGTAAATAAAATCTAAAGGTTGGGTTTAGACAATGTATTATAATTTTATGGACTCTGACAACTTCATCCTTAAGATGTTCTCCCTTATACTCTGCATGTATAAAGTATTAGAAATTACAATCAATTAAAAACACACTGGTAGGGGAGTGGAAAATATTTTTGCAAAAACTACAATCTGTAAAATGTATTTTTCCTTTCCTTAATGCTCCTTCATTAGTTCTGTTATTAAAGGAGAAGTCTCAATAGCTGCAACAGATTTATTAACTCAGTAGCATGTTACCAACGAACTTGGTAATATTAGGAGAAAAATAAATAGCATTTTGCAGAACTGCAATACTATGATTAAGTGACTTTTCCATTTTGCTTTCTGCTTATTCACTCTTCCAGGTAGTAACTTTATGCTCTCCTAATTATAAACCTTACTTTTTATGAGCAATCAATGCTAGTAGTAACAGAGATGTTGTGCAATCGAACGAACTAGTCATGACTCAGATATCTGATAATAGAGTCTATAAAAGCATAACTCAAAGGTACTCAACTGGAATTTGTATTATCCACAAATAACAACCACAAAACCAGTTCTCTTTGACATGCCTTATATTAAAATTATAGATGTATTATAACCTGCTACCTTGGGCCTGGTACCTTAGTTGACTAATTCTCCAAGATTAAATATTTTTTTTCCCCACTCAGTTAAAGCATTAAAGGTGTTTCTTTGTGCCTTAATTACAGCACTCAATTCAAACACTAGACTGATTTTGAAATCTTATTTCCCTGCAGATGTTCCTAGACTGCTCATCAGATTATCTAAGTTCCCCCCAAAGGTAAATAACTGCAGCACCCCTTGATTAGCATTAAAAAAAAACCAGCACCAACAATGCCCTAAAATCACACACACACATACACCCCCCCAACCAACAACCAGACATGACTGGTGCAGATAGCTACCTTTTGCCCTTTTTTTAAAACAAAAGGTCGAAAAATTAATCTATATGCAGAAAGTAAAACACCTAAATGTTGTAGGAAAATGGGCTAAAAAGAATACTGGGGTTTTCAGGAATAAAATATTACCTGAACTATCTTGCCTTCTTTAAAAACAGAGGTCACAGGACCCTCACACCTGAACAAAACTTATTTGAAATACTGCCTTAGTTAATAAATACAATGTGAGAGCTTAAATAAGTGCCAAATTGTTGAATCTGAAAAGGGGTAGCTACAGCATTGGGTACTCAGCTAGCAACTGTTGTGCTTGAGCACATGCTGGAAGGCATGAGCCCCAGTGAGAACTCTGAAATGCTAATTTATTTAAAAAGCTTACACCATTAACATGTACAATCACTATTTTTTCTTTTCCCTCCTGACTAACCACTCCAAGGTGAAAGAATTAACCTTCCCATAGCTGACAATAATAAAAGTTGTTTAATGCTCTGAGAAAGAAGGTACCAGCTTGAGCTGACCTAAAAATGACCACATGAAGAAGGTAAAAATACTCAGTAATGAATAAAATATTTCAAGTTTCATCTTTCTGAAATAAATTTGACTATGCAAAAGATGCAGAAATGCATGCTGTAAGGGAATTTGTATGGCCCTATGCCTTTGGGAATCAATGAAAGCATTTATACCAAACATTTATTTATTCATTAATGCAAAATTTTATTAGGAAATCCTACTGAAACACATCCTGTTTTCCTGAGCAACCAAAGGGGAAACCCTCATACAGTCCCAGGTACTTCAGCAAGCACCATAAATGTATATGACATGGAAAACAATCAGAAGAGCAAGTTAATTTCCTGCAAATATGGAGTGATTACACACAAAAAATAAAATAGTAAGATGGTCATTTATGAATATTCTAAATGCATTAACTGTCACAACTGATGATCATTCCAAGGAGAAAACAGTGCATCTTTCGATAGTGATGACACTGGCATTTCTTCTTTAGAAAAAGCTGGAAATCTGAATTGCACTTTACAGAGATAACTAAACATTTTCTATATAATGTCAATGATTAGAACTGGGACAAGGTATACGAAATTTAAATCACTTTAGCCTGGGTAGCCTCTGGTTTCCTCCTTGAAACCTTGCTGTTGTTTAACCCCAGCCAGCAACTAAGTACCACACAGCCGCTCGCTCACTGCCCCCCATGAGATGGAAAGAAGAATCAGAAAAAAAGTAAAACCCATGGGTTAACAACAGTTTAATAATTGAAATGAAGTAAAATAGACGACTACTACTACCACCACCAATAATAATTGTAAGGAAAAGGGAGATAAAAAGAGGAAGAGAAATAAAACTGAAGGTGGGGGGTGGGATCCAACAAAAAGAAACCAAGTGATGCACAATTACAACGGCTCAGCACCCACCGACAGGTGCCCAGCCAGTCCCTCAGCAGCCATCTCCCCAGCCAACCCCACCCCCACCCCAGTTCACGTACTGAGCATGACATGACATGGGACGGAACATCCCTGTGGCCAGCTGGGGCCATCTGTCCCGGCTGTGCCCCCTCCCAGCTTGCTGAGCCCCCCAGCCTGCTCACGGACAGGGCACGAGAAGCTGACAAGTCACTGACTTTGTATAAGCCCTACTTAGCAACAACTGAAAGCATCCCTGTGTTATCAACATTATTCTCATCCCAAATCCGAAACACAGCACTGCACCAGCTACTAGGAAGAAAATTAACTCTATCCCAGCTGAAACAGAACAGCCAGCTATGCACAAGGAAAACTGAAGCCAAGTTACAACGTCATTGGATGTAACAGCTTATTATCTATTGCTTTAAAGAGCAACCCATAACGAGAATTAACTTTATTATTTTTCTTTATTGACTACATGCACCTTCGCCAACTTAGCTTACCCACAATGAAAGGTAAATCTTTTTGGAACTTGGAATTGAAAGAACGTAAGACAGAAGTAGGAACGATAGACAGTGTAAAACAGCAGGGAAGCCCATCAGTCTCCAGCACCTCTTTAACAGCTACACATGAACACTGTTCTCGATATTGCCTAGCCTGTACCTATGACATTATTAGAGAATACCAGCTAAGAAATGAGTTACTCAAGGAAAATAAGAACTTCAAAACTGTTATCTCTGTCTAGAACAAAATCCTTTTGAGAAACAGAACCTTCAGAAAAAACAGCTCTCCTCATGTCAATTCTGTTTTCAGTCCATCTCAGTGAGATTTGATTTTGAACTAATCTTTCAAAATGTGTGGCCTATATAAAAAAACACCAAACAAACCAAA
Source organism: Falco naumanni (assembly GCF_017639655.2). NCBI lineage: Eukaryota > Metazoa > Chordata > Aves > Falconiformes > Falconidae > Falco > Falco naumanni. Next base: position 17,426,686 of record NC_054067.1, read on the forward strand.
CCAAAACAGTAACAAGGTAAAAATCAGTATGGGAGAAATGCAGCCAAAATAACATCTCAGAAAAACTCTCTGAAACAGACAGCTCTTTCCGAAAGATCTTTACTGCAAATACATGAAACAAGCAAATAAAACAGTTTTCTAACTGGGTTAAGGGAAACTGTAAAGTTAATATGTTTTCTTTCAGACCTGTAGTATTTTAAACATGAATATTTCAACTTCAACAGGCACCCTACACATGCCCGGCACAATCTGAACTAGACCGTTTATAACCACCATACTGGATCGTTTTACATTCATTCGGATTTGATATTTTTGTAACCAAAAAAGAGAAAAGATCAAGTGATACGACATCCCTGTTCTCAGCTTTTTTTTCCTGAACAGAATCTCAAATTCTTGACAATCAAACTTAAATGACAGCTAAATTGGTTATTTTAGCATCAACTTCAAAGAGAACATTGAGATTTCAAGCAAACCCTGTAGCTGTGAGGTCAGACTCTATACAGCCTGATTTATTTTGGTTTAGGTCTGACCCCAGACTTTCATGTGAAAGCTGAGCGATAACCTGAGCATATACACTGTATATGTTGTTAGGATGGAGAAAAAGCAACTTACCCTTAGCCCAAAGAAATAGCAGGGGTGGGGTGGGGTGTGTGATTTTTGTATCTTTTTTTAAAGTTCTCAAAACAAGATGGCCTATATAAACAGCTGAAACATTAATTATAAAGGCATCATGTGTTTGTCTTATAATAATTTAAAAATCATGTTCTTGACCTGGCTTGGTCAAGTGGGATGCTTACCAGTATATTGACATGTAGAGAAAAGGTGTTGTAGAGTAAGAAAAGTTTTTAGAAGAAGTTAAGGAGGAAGGGAAAAACAAAAGGTTCTGTGTAGCTGTTAAGAAGATTTCTAGGATAGGAAGAAAAAGTATTATGGAGAACTAACAGACTTAAAAGAACTTCTCTCCAGACTGAATAGTTCCTCCTCTGAAAAAACGAGACACACACATCTACCTCTTGAATTATCTGCAGAAGTCAGGAGTGCCAAAATTATCATCATAACATAGGAAGCCTTAAGGTCAGATAGAGTTGTATGCAGATATGTATTCTGTTTGAAAATACTGGCTTCAAAAGCATTAGTCATTTCGATAACAGACAGTACCTTCATCTTAAAAAGGTTTCCAGACCAGCCTATGCCTACAATTTCTCATTGAGTACATGTGGATGTTTGAATTCTTTTTAACTTGCTAAATACAAGTTGTTAATATCCAGAAGCACTGTAGTACAGAGCCAGGTCTAAAATAAGGAGAGCTAAAGGACTTAAGTCCTGACACAAAGGGGTTTCACTAAGATTAAAAGGGAACAAAGACACATCTAATCTTACTGCTGCTAGTCAGACCCAGCTTGCTGGGCACCGTTAATTGTAGCCTTTGAGTCTCATGAAAATGCAGCACATCAGTAAAAAAGCCATTTATTTATGTTCAATGTATTATGCATTAAAATGCTTTAAAAAAGAATAATGTGAGAAGTTTTAATGTTAAATGGCATGTGTGATGACATTTACCAGCTCAGCGCAACCCAGCTGTGACCACCGTCAATACAGTATGGGAACACAATAAAAGTAGCACTTTTGCAACCAAAATCTAGGATGCTGTCCGTCTGCATTACAATTCCATTAAGCAAAGAAATACTTATCCTATTATAGAGCTGAAGAGAATTTAATAAAGTTAGATATTTATGGAATAAAAATGGATTTATAAACTATCTTCAAGTAATCTGTTTAAAATAAATTTTACTATTGCTTACTCCAAGCTTTAAAGATTTTAAAAAATTATAATGAATTGGCCCAATAAGCTAAGATTCCTTAAACCTTTAAATGATCTATTTAATATTTTAATTTGGCTTTGTTTTCTTTGTTAATAGTACCACTTGGGATACGCATTGAAAGCTCTTCCACTAGAGCTGCAATGGAAAAGCCTTGGTTTGAGACAACACATGCCTGCCTTAGGGGTTACAAGACAAATCAATCTATTTTTCTCCTTTCCTCCAAGGGTAATTGGCCTTTAAAATCACAGAGGAAAATAGGCCTTCATGTCAGTACAGTGCAGGCACATACACAGCTATTTTTCATTTCTTTTTCAGTTTGAATTCTCAGCTGAGAAATAAACTTAGAAAGGTGGGAAAATAAAAAGAAGGTGAAGAGGAATGATTGCATCAGTACAAACCCTCTCCAGTAAGAAAGCAGCCCTGTGACCAGTTTTGGAATCTGGATTTACTGAAACCTGCTAAAAATAGCTGTCATTTTCCTAGTCAGTATTTTTTATTCCTGTTTGTGATTCAATTTACTTGATTTTTTTGTGACAGCCTGTACCACCAACATTTATGGAGATTTGTCACAGGATTTAGTTAAACTGAGAAGTTATAATTACTGCTTCATTTCCCATACAGTCTCACAAAATAGTACTGATTTTTACCTCATCCTTACAAAATCACCTTTTTCAAGCAGCCATCATGGCTATGAGTATCCCCTACAATCCTTATGCTGTGCTACACACACAATCATGTATAAACTCACAGTTTCAGATTTAAAATACTGTTAAAATGTATACAGTAAATTTTATCCTGGCTATTGAATTGCTTCAAAGCAGTGAAACTCATACAAGAGCCTTCATAATTTTCTTATTGTTATTAAAGGTGACGTGCAATACATTACTCATATACCTCTAGTGAGAAATTCTCATTGGAAAATATTTTCCAGTGCATAAAGATGAGTAATTAGCTGAACAACAACTGATACACAAAACCAACAACAACGAAGTCCCAAAAAGTCAAAACAACGTCCATCTCTTAAAAACAGTACTAAAATTCCCTTGAAACAGAGCACTGAACATGTACCACTAAACCTTTAATGTGAACTTGCTCACTGGGAGGGTGTATACAGGTGTAAAGCAATTATTAGATTTGATATCTGAATGAACTCAGGTTCCCATTAGAGCCTGAATGCTTCAATGACCCTATTATTTTCCTCCGAATGCTCCCAGACCTGACCAACTTAATTATTCTGACTAGTGAAACATTTAGGACATGAACATATGATTTGTTTTAAACCAAATGAGACAACTGAAAGTACTTCCTAAAATAAAATAAAATAAAATAAAAAAAGAAAAGAAAAGAAAGAAAGAACAAGATACGTGATGCAATGTGTCAAATCCTGGAAGAAGGTCAGGTCTAAGTAACAGTAACGAAGAAACAGAAAAAGAGATCCGTTGCAATAAAACTGCATTTAATCAGATATTTTCACTTGAACTTCTCATTTGTAACCTTTATTGCATCTCACGTACAGGGGAAAAGGTGTATCTTATGAATCAGAAGGCTGAAACAAATTTCAGAGAGTAAATACTAGGTCTGCTTCAGTAAGGAAAAACCCCAAACCTCAAACCACAGAATTATGTCTCTCCTTTCATGATTACACACACACTTTTAGCAATTGTCTAAAAGTAAAAGTAGATCTTCTAATAAGAACCCCCACAACATTTAATGTCAGAGAGGACAGATTTGCTGATATAAAAGATGAGTTTCCTATTGTAATTGTTCCTACTATTTGACTGTGAAGGAAAAGTGCATGACATTGCAAAATTATCTATTCACATTTTAAGCAGATTTGTTCTGAAGCTAACAAACCATACTCTTCGTAAATATTGTAATTTAAAATGGCTTCCAAAATGTCCTATTCCCAGCTCCCCTATTAACACTACTGCTCTTACAATTTGCATTTGCTTTGAAAGTTGACTGTAAGGTTACAAACAGGACAAAGAAATAAAGACAGTAATAGGTTCTGAACTCCCAAGTATACAAGCAGCCATAAAGTTAGCATCTTCTCATCCAAATGCATTTGTCCTTAAAAAGAATCAAACTGACACCGAAGTGGTCCCCTTGCCCCTTGCCTCCTTTCACTAATGATATGTAATGGCTGCTGAGCCTGCAATAAACGTGTTTATGTCCAGCTAGATTGCCATCATTTTACAATCTAATCTGATACTTTTAAGAAAGAATAAAGTAGCGAGAGACCAGCACCAGCTTGTGCTGAAGGCATTTCTTGACATCAGCCTTCACTTCGCACTTCAAATGGAAGTATTCGATTTGACAAAACATACAGAAAGTCAAGAGAGAAGACTCTTCACCTCTTCTCCAAAACTGCCTGATAGAAGTCAATACCAATTGCTTTGCAAAGTTACAGTCAAAACCTGACAGATGAAAGTCAAAGGGGAAGCTTTCCAGTTATTCCTTACAATATTTTATTAAAGAGTGGCGTGCAAATGTGTTTGCCTCAGTAGGATCACCCCCACCTGCACTCCTCATTTTTATCAGTTGGCAGTTTGAATACTGGAAGTTGCATCTCCCATGCATAGGTGCTTTATTCTTTGCATAAAACATGAACTCAAAGATAGAGAGGGAGGGGGAAAAAAAAAAAAAGAAAACAAAAAGAAACCCCTCTTTTTTCTATAAAGGACCTTCTTTCAGAACAGTAGTTGGATAACACTCCTGAAGAGCAAGGATTTCCTGCTGTTTCATGTAAACTGGCTACCACAGTTTTTCTCCATACCCAGAAAACTACAGCCCCAGTCAAAAGCAAACAACTTTCCCTGTAGCCTGCAAAAGTCTCTCCTGTATTTTTTATGCATCAGAAACAAATTCTCTTTCTTTATATATATATATTAAAAATAACTGCAATAACTTGTAGTCTACATGTAAAATGAAATATTTTAAATAATACAATAAAGGCAGACTATCCATAATTATTTTTTGATTAAATAAAATATCAGCATTTTTTATTCATGGCTAGGTTAACATTTACAATTCAGCGTTTTGCAATATTTAAATGGAATTGAATATGCTATGAGAAAACTTAAAACTACATCACTCCTGTATGATGGGCTGGCACAGGCTGCAGTCTTCTGTGCCCATCTGCACCTTCATGGAGTAACATGAAAGAAAAGCTCCCGTCTGAGCCTGGCAAGATGATCTCATCACTACCTGCTCCTTCCCTACACACCCCAACCAAGAATAACTAGATACTGCACGTGATTTACTACAAATTATTTGCAACAAAGGCATATACAGGCTATGTGAATGTGAAGTGTGGCTTATTAAAAGAATTAAATTCTTTTTTAATTAAAGTCATTTCAACTATAGATGGCAGACTCTGAGGTAAAATATAACAACTTTTCAGAACATAGGAGTCTAATTCCTTTCTTGGCTAAGCACAGACAAGTCCATTATGATTCAACATGAAACCTCGGTGCTCACATAATGCAGAATTTGATTCTTTTTGTTCATATAAAAACCAAAAGTATAGAAGCAGTTAATGCTTTGACAGGGCTACGAGTTTCCATTAACAGCTCAAAACAGTTCCTATTTATTAATACTTGTACGAGGGGTGTTATTTTCTAAGGCTTCCTGTGCTATTTCAGTAACAACTCTCTCAGATTAGTGGAATCTCACAAGTAACACCTTATCACGCCATAATCCGGGTTTATTTTGGTTGCAGTCTGCCACTGTGTCCGTTCCCCATCAAGACAGCTCTGTCGGACAAGGACCTCACAGGAGGAAGGGCAGGGGCAGCGTGTGATTACAGCACCTGAATCTGTTATTCAGAGGGCTCCTAAGAACCTGCGAATATTTTAGGAAACAGCCCTTTTGCAAAGACTAAGGAGACTACTATGTTTAGGTGGACTATTATTGTCTGCTTTTTAAAAACAGGTTTAAAAATGCTATGGCTTTTTAAGACCAGACTCATGTGGAAGTAATATTTTATGTGCCTAATGAATCCCTATTTAGAAAAAAAAAACCCAAACAATTATATAAATATGGACACAACTGTTTCAGAAGCAAAATATGCATAGATTTTCTTTCTGAAACTTCTTTCTGAGGTCAAGCCTTTTTACCTTTCCCAGATGCACAGCTACAAACACTTCCTCTACTAAACAGCGAGCTGTGACAGTGCTGACAGCCTATGCTACTCACTGTGAAGGGGGCCCTAAACATTATTTTTTTTCCTGTATTAAAAACAAGACAAGGTATGGCTTGGTAGAAACTAAAGAACACATCCTATTAGCAACAAAAGTATGTAGCAAGAAGCAAGTTCCACAAGTTTAAAATAACAATTTCACTTTATTTTAAAAGAAAAATATACAATATAGAGCTAAAAAGAAGTTAAGGTCTTTAACTGACAAAGATTTCTTCATCCCACTATTGCTACCAAAAATACTCTTCAGGTCACCAATTAACAGATGATGACTTATTACAACCCACAAGTATGGCACTCTCTAGGCAAATGTCAAAACTGGAAAACTAACCGGAATCTTTCAGCCTCTCAATACCAGAGCTGTAAACTTTTATGAAATTACTTAATGCTTATGAAAGGAGCTCCAGAGCAAGCAACGCCAAGGTTAGCATTGATTGTCATGGGTTCTGTCAGGGAGTGATACAGCCTTAATATTGCTTACAGATTTAAAAAAATATTTTGTTAAATGTGGGTGTGTTGTCTTAAGCACATTTAGTTGAAATTAGCTTACACTACAATTTAACACTAGGTAACAGATGAACAAGTTAAATGAGAAGCATTTTTCCAGGAGTTTTTAACTACTCTTGTGATTCAAAAATAACTACATCCAAGTGCTAATGCCAACACTCATAATATGAATAAAAACATTTTTACATACGTGAATGCTAGGAAAGCAGAATGATGGTAATGTGCTGACTACACCAGAAAATTAGTCCTTCCCTCTTAACTTCAGGCATGACCTTGTTACTTTAAATAACATACCCATCCAAAAACCTGCTGCAAATAGTCTATAGTCTTTTCTCTTGGAGATCTTATATAAACAGACTCCTCTCTGCCCCTTTAGGTGTTAAGTTTATCTAGTTGCCTAATCTTAATTAAGATAATATAGGACTGCTGTTTATGGACCCCTACCTGTTTGCTGCCTTGTGCCATGCAGTCTTGGCTTCTCTGCAGCTTTACCGTCCTTCTGGCTCACCGAAGAACTAGTTATACTGTGTTAGAAAAATACACTTCCCCAGCTCCACTGAGCAGGGAGAATTGCTGTTCTATGCTTTCAGGTCTCACTTGGTTACTGCATTGTTTCTGGAAGTTAAACTACCTCATATCAATTGCTCACAATCCTCCTGTGTTCTCTGACCTCTTTGTCAGTTATTAATTTCCTTAATACATTATCTATCAGTTAATTCTTCCTTGACATACTAAACTTACACTACGTTAGAATTCTGTTAAAGATAACACTGATACCATAGCCCAGCCTCTGCACTGATTAATTGAAAATGAGCTGCAACTGTGCAAAGGGGAACTGAGAACTGCTGGGCAGATGTGTTCTGAGCAGGAACAGAAAATCATCTCTACTTGGTCAATTCTTGCACAAGCCAGATACCACAAATCCCAGGTAACAGACACAGCCAAAAGGAATCATGTTTTTCACCTTTTTGTTTAGCTAATAAACAGTCATTAGATGCTCCTGTCATTTATTTATGTTTCTATCAGCAAGAATCTGAGGCACAACATACAACAAAGAACTGGTTAAATATGTTCCCTCACCTGATGACATTACAGGAGAACATGACTTCCCAAGACTGTAATTTCTTGGCTCCAACAGTGGACAGAAAGATTAAAAAAATTAAAAAAAAAATCTCAAATGCTTTACCTTATTAACTTACTTACAAGGTAAGCTTCATTTCTCTTACTGTTTCTTTCAATTTCCTCTCCATTTTCAGCCTTTTTCATCACAGAACGTAAAACAGTAACTATTACACAGTTTTTTTGGAGCCCTCCAACTTCCTCTCCACACTGAACCAAATCTACTCACACACCCAGTTTTACTTTAATTTGTAGGTGAACCAGCTTCTTTTTTACCTGCTTTTCCCTCTCAGCATTTTCCAAACATGGCTAAATAGCCTTTCTTCCAAAAATTTTGCATCCCACAACATCAGGTAAGCAGCCCAGCATCCCCCATGCCACTCCACATCTTGAAAAAGGAGACGGTCACTCAGTCTTTTTATCTATCCTGATGCAGCCGGACTAAACAAGCCCACTTATTCAGCTCATGATATGTGTGTGAATGTAAAGCTTGAAGAAATAAATTCATTTTCACTTGGGCTGGATAGGAAGCAGTACCGACAGCTTACACAAAGATGCTCAGGAAGATTTTGCAATTTAAATTCAGCTCTTCACCCTTCTCGAGACAGAAGGGACAGAAGGGAAGGGTAGGGCAAGGGTTGCTTGGCTATGTATAAGGTTGCAGAAAAGGCCAGAACAGGTCACTGCTGACAGTGCAGAAAGATGAGCAAGTCATTCAGGGACAAATCTGGCCTTAAGCATCTTCTGAACACACTGGGCTCAGTTTGCTAATAAGGGTGAGGGTTGTTGGGTAACCTCCTTCACTGTCACATGGAAGAGACTTCAGAATTCTACATCTCCTTATAGATACCTTCCAGACTTGAAAATAATGTTTTGTGCCACAAAATAAACATCATTTTCCCTTCCAACATTTTTTCCTTTTAAAGGTCTAGTTTGCAGTACCACTCCAAAACTCGTTTTACCATACAAACAAGGAAATTATAAATTTAGGTGGAAAAAAGTCAGGAGCCTCTGTCTGGGGTGGGAGAGAGCAGGAACTTACACAGATTTCGCTGCCAGACAAAATGATTAGGAAAATACAACCTTAATACCACTGAAATAATATTAATCCATCAGATTTTTTGCCCAAAGCTGCCAATGTTGTTTAGAATTATGTTTCGCTGCATGCAAACAGTTTTAACTACAAGTTCTTTCAATTTCATCCAAGGGAATATTTTTTTCACATTTGAACCAGTTTCATCTTCACAAATAACAGTCAGTGTATTAATGGTTTATTATGATTATTATCATTAATTATGATTCATTAGACACTTTTAACTATCACCCACGTCTTCCTTTTGGTTTCGTATAACTCCTAAAGCCAAGCAAATCTGGTTGCTTTTAAAGGTAAAGCAACAAAAATCATGAACAGCTTGTCCACTGTTCACCAGGAGCAGAGTGAATCAGATCTCAGAGCAAAAAATGAAAAGCCTGTTTTGTTGAATTAAAATTTTGATCAAAAGACATGTTACCTTTTTGTTTGTGTTCTTTTTAACTAGATGGTTTAGACAGCTTTTTCTACAAAACAGGACTAAGACTTTGCTGAACATTGATAATAAATCTTGTTGATGTCAAAATAATTCCCTTGCACTACTCAAGGAAACAACAAAGTAAACTTAAAGAATAAATTAATTTTTGAGGCTCTTAAACTTCACCAGCTGTTTACGATGGATGAAAAAAAATTATTAGCAAACTTCTGCAATTTTCCAACCTAATATTTCAGTAGAAGATACCAAGAAAAACAACAAATAAAAGAGAGTCTGCATTTCAGCTTAACAACTTGTCTTCCAAGTTAGCTAGGTTTTGGACAGAGAAATCTATCTCTACAGACTTTTTCTTTTTTTGTGAGGATGTGAACTTTTTAACATGTTGTTTTAATTCTATGAAGTTGACATCTGTGATCCTACTCATCACTGACAGAAAGGCAAACTGTAAATTAAAAATTTTCAAAAGCTGTAATACAAAATTTGTTAAAGAGATTGTTTTTTCTTTAAAGTATACAAATCTTGCCACTTATATTCCAAGTGCTCTACTGACCGCAAATTAAGGCAAATAATTATTTCATAAAAGAGCATGCTTGCAAAGGGCTGAAAATGACATCCATCATACAGAAAGGGAAAAAAAAAACCCAAGAGAAATACTCTGAAGTATGCAAGGTAGTTTCATATTCCTTTTTTAATTTTTTAACAAGAATGCATTTACTCTTTGAATGACACAGATGCATGAACAGTAAAAAACAAAGTGCTAACTGCAATTTGATTTACTGTGCTTGTTTTGACTTATAGTTCAAAAACAAGCCTTAAGTACTTCAAGTCCAGCACAGCGTGAGACAACCATAATGCCTGCAAAGTCCAGAGGGAAGGATCAGTAAATGTCACGATACCTTCAGGGCACAGTAGATCCTTAAAATAGGTAATGATTCAAGAGTTTAAACAGGAAAAGTACAGCAGGGTGCATTGAAAAAAAAATAATCTGCATCAGGCTGCAAGGTCTACTAACAAGCTTAATGATGAGCAAACTAAAAAGTCGCTGTGCATTGCCATCAGTGTATGCTCAGTTACTGCTGTTCGATGTGACTGACAATCATTTTGCAGCCCAGCAAAAGAACTATTAAAAAGGTCAAGCCACACTGTGGCTCTTAAAAAAAAGATCACTCCCTTTTCTTCTATGTTATCACACACATATGATTATAAGACTGTTCACAGAAGACACTTTCTGAACATTCAATAAAAATGTCCCATATGTCTTAAAATAATTTTATTACGTTTATGTATGTGTACATAAACACATTCTATAACTTACAGAAACAACAGAGTATGTCTTTTAACATCACTGAAAAAATTATATAGGAGTTAACCTAAGTAGCTGATATCCAAGACTTCTGAGTTTCATTAACAACATAGGTAATGACCACATGTATGATGTCTGGAAATGCAAAAGCTTCATAATAATTCACTAAAAATGGTATCACCTATATTATTGTTCACATGTGGTCCTTTGAACATTGATTAGCATATGAAAACAATTACGGTTTTGCAGTTTAAAGACACCATGGCCAATCACTTTGAAACTAATTGTAAATTTTGTCTCTAAAAATACTCTTCTAGTAGGGCATTTGAAAAATCTTTGCCATTTGGATTCTGAATTAAAAAAATACAGGTCTAAAAATATTCTAAAAAATCCTAGAAATAATATTAAACTGAAGCTCTCATAAACTGACTACATGAAGAACCAAAACCTTTTCCTTTCCTAAATGCTGAAATGGAATATTGAACAATTTTCAGTGCTTTTTCCCAAACATTTTCAAGCAGTCAACTTTAAGTTTAGGGCAACTACATGTTTCCGTGTACAATATGGTTCCAGCAAATTTTAAGTTTTCTGAAAATATTTTATTTTAAAAAAGTAATATTTTTTCCTCCTTAGGAAGGTTTTTAAGCACTGACCTCATTTTCACTTTTGCCTGGATGCTCCCCATCCAGGGTCATCCCTGTCAGCTTTGCAGACAAGCCAGCTGAGATAATGGGAGTACTTTGTGCAGCAGCTGCTGAGAATATGAGCTTGTTTCTCATTTGCCTTCAATAGATGTCTCAACTTTCATGAAGGGGTTAACAGCATACTGCAATGTTATGTTCTAAAATACCTTTGGACACTTACAGGTTATTTTAACTGTATGCTTCTGAGTTTCTTCTCAGTGTCTTCTGAGTTTGCTTGTCATCAAATTACCTTATTTTTTTCAAATTAACTTCTACTGTTTTATTTCAGCTTCATCAGACAAAGCACAAAAAGTTAAATCTGCTGCTAAATGTCCATCTCTCTAAAGAGTAAGAATGGATAGAAAGTTTCAGAGTCTTTGCAAAAACTGACAATAGCCATGAGGGGTTCCTAATTTTTTTATGTGAATGAGGATACTTAAGAGGACTTTAGCCTGCAGATCACCAAGGGCTAGCTGATAAGATTCATGATAGAGAGAAGCTTTGGAAAGATTGTTTCGCACATTAAATTGTGTCATCAACCTCCCTCAGGTTCCTAAAGAATAATTTAGAAAAAGGGAGCATCTTCATACCAATTTATCACTAAGAAAAATATTTTTCATCCCACCACAGCCATTCCCTCACAATACTACATTTTAAGCCGCTAACAAATGCACAGCACTCTTACTTTTGTAAATAAAACATTAGTTAACTTAGCAGTTAACTTGTAGAGCAGTAAGATCTACACCTACAATCTAACTCCACCTAAGCTCTTTAAAGAAAAACTCTGGGCTGGTGTACAACAGCTTTTGGAGGATCTAGTTCAAGGTCCATCCTGTAACAGTTACCGTGTGGTACCGTGACTTAGAATCTTTACATCAGCACAACACACCAAAAATTGACCAGTTCTGTTCAGCTTGGAAAAGGAGGCCTATATAAAACCAAACAAGAAAAAAAGGGGAGAGCTATTAAAAAAGTTAAGGGACAGATTATTCACCTGTTAGAGGTGGCATAAAGAATGTTTAAGCATACCCTACTCGGAAATACACAGCAAAGACATAGCAAGTAACAGCAGTAGGTTTAAGACACAGGGGAAAAGGAAAAAACAAAAAGGTGTGATTATGCAGTGGGATGCAGGAAGTTGTTATAAACAAGCAGGCATCCTCTCACACTCAAATCTTTTCTAATTAATGAAACAAAACAGCATGATCTTTGCAACATGTTTCCAGTACTAGGTATCATGCATACACACAGGTCAAGACTAAAAAATTTACAAAGGCAAAACACACCCTGATAAGAAATAGCAGTATTACTCCATTACTGTTTCGAGTAATGGGCAAGAATACAAAGGTTTTTCACACCTCTCCCCAAAACGGATAGATGCCTAGTAGAATTATTTCCTATACACCTAAGTGGTGCTGAACATCTCACCAAGTATCTTTAAAAAATCCAAGGTCAAATAGAGTCAGCATTTAAGCAAACCACTTAGCCCTGGATATTCTGGGTCTAATCCTAGTAGTTTAACTAGCAGTTAAGCTGTCTTTCTTTCATTCTGTAAATGGCTTAATTACCTAGTCTGGCTTTATGCAATTAAAAATCTCCCCACCTATAGCTGGCAATTGATGTAACTAAACATTAATTCTTATCCTACAGAATTTATATTTAATCTATAATACTAACATCAACCATATTCAGATAATACACTAAAACAGACTCGTCTGTCTCCAGTCCCCTGCCTTTACAAAAGTTACTTTTTGTACAAACCCCTAAATTAATTCATAACATCGAGTATGTATATTTCTTCCTTATGAAAGTAAGGAAAGTCGGTTTCTTAATATGGTTTGTTCTTAATATCGTTTTTCCTTTCAGATGACCGAGATGTCTGTTCACGTGAACTACAAGGAGGTGAAGGACTTGGGCTTGTTTGCCCTTGTGAAGAGAAGGGCTAAGAAGGGATCTAAGAACAGCCTTCAGCTGCCTGAAGGTGAATCACGAAACCTGAGTCAAATGCTTCTTGGTTTGGACAGAAGGTAAAACAAGAGACAGCAATCCAAATCTGCAACTTAAATGTTAGTAAAAATTTTTTCTACGCTAGGACAGATTTTCTGTTAGTATGTTAGTAAAAAAAATTTCTACACAGGGCAGTGCTACAATGGGTTACCCAGGTGGTTATGCAGGTTTTCGGGACTTGGTTTGACAAGTCACAACTGACTTCATTTAGTGTGGTGGTAATGCTGCTTCAAGCAGAAGGCTGTGCTAGATAATTTCCGAAAACCCTTCCAAACGTTTCTCACACCCTAACAACGCCCCGATTCTTGGCAAGCATGTATCAGAGATTCAGAAATAACAAGTATTAACATTAGTTATTTTTGGCTTGTCATTAGTATTTACATCCATACTTCTTAGCAGTTCTAAATGCCAAGGTTTTAGTTTCAGTGATATTTTTCAAATAGGAAAGGGTTTTTTGCCAATTTATCATTTCTAATCTGTTCAAAGCTTAAGCCAGAACACTTCAATGAGACTTCTTCATAAATAACTGTACATAATGAAAATAAATTAACATCTATTATTTAGCTTCATTCTTAGAATAGTTAACATATGCCCACAGGTTATAGCAGATATTGAAAAAATAAACAAAAGTTATAGATATGGGATCTTTACCGTGGATTCTGAGAGGAGATTATGGTAGAACTAGGATTTAGGCTAGCTGCCCGATAAATTCCCGATTGCACAAAACTACCACTATTGGTTCAGAATTTAATAGATGTGAAATATGATTACTAAACACATTCATAACTCCAACAGCCATAGTCAGGTATGACTGACATAACACATAACATAAATACCATAACACTGGCATTTAAGAATTGCTGCTATGGATATGGTGCAGGGGTTCTGTGTTTTTGACTATATTTATTCCACAGTATTTTATCGTTCTGAACCTATCGTGCATATGCTGGCCACATCCCAGTTGCAGAGCAGGTGCCTTCCTCAGTGAGGTACCCTACCCGTTTGATTTGAGCTAGCCAGGACAGAATAAGCCAGGTCACTTTTGGCTTGTGTGTCTGGATTTCCTTCCACATTGCCCAGAGGAACACCACGCATCAGAACGCAGATGCATTGAACACATGGACCAAGACTCCTGAATATGCCATCAAACATCTGCCCACGCCACAGAGACGAGCAAAGGGACTTCAGTCAGCACTGTGATGGGGAGCACTGCCTCCCTGGATTATGTAGAAGTGAATAAATAATCAGCTCTTGAGATTGTCTCCCATCATCTGCAGCTAAAAGCCCAGAGAGGAAGTTTTGCAAGGATAATGAAGGAACAGGGGAGAAAACTGGAAGACTGAGAAAACTTAGTTATCCTTCCTTAATTTGATTGATATTCCCATAGATTGCACCAAAGAAAACACAATACTGACAGCATCTGCTCTATAACGGCGAGGAATTGGAATACACCAAGAAAAGAAGCAAGCTTTGACAAATTCTTGAGACGATGCCAAAATTTTCAAAAGTTGTACACCACAGAAAAAATGATATATAATTGAGAAAAGAGTCAGCGTGGAAAACAGAAGGAAATTAAGAAGTTAAAAGAAACCAAAGAAAAAAAAAAGTTACAGGACTGACTGCTCTGTTAAATAACAGGAGAAAATAGATTTCTGGTATCTGTACAGGACTTGGGGGTGTGTGTGGGGGGTTGATGGATTTTGTTGTTGTTTTATATATTTCTGTGCCCTTATTATAGCAAAGACTGGATCTGTAAGGACAGGAGTGACTGACAAATGACTCTTCAGCATGCACAGTATGAAAACACAAAGCACAAGCAATTTCAGCTTCACTTTATTCTAAATATATGACATATGCTTAACTTTAAAAAAAATATTGTAAGATAACTTCAACGAAATAGTAAATTATTTGCTCTAAACCTGTTGTAATAATCTTTTTGGTTCTGCTTTCCGTTGGGGTATAACTTTCAGTCAGCACTGAAAACTGCACCTGCGGAGAAAGCCCTTGTTCGGGGTAGAATTACAGTCTAAACAAGACTGAAGAGAGGAAAAAGGTACAACAGAGTAATATGCTGTCACCTCATATACCCACAAAGTCTGAATATGCATGGGTGCTGAAGTCAAAACCCTAACGAGTCTAGTTTGGCATGCAAACAAAGCCATTTCAGGTGAAAGTGCATCAAATCCTCCTGCTCTCACACACGCAATAGCTGACTAGTAAGATTTTGTGCTCTTTGTCTGAAAGAGGGAATAGGAAAAAAAGTCTCCAAACTAAATAAATATTAGTAAAAACAGCATTTGTTCTAGAAAATATAAACTTTATACAGAAAGACTATGCATTATAAACAGGAAAGCAAAATAAGATAAAGTAACTTTCAAGATAGCAAAAGAGTGGTTTCGACCTTCTGACTATGTATTTTCCTGTAGCTTCCAGCAAACCTACTTGTTATCCCAAAAAGGATTAACTGTCCCTGTCATTAGATCTAGAATTTTAAATACTCATCCAGATTTAATTGCAAACACGCCTTTGTTTGTAGTTCATAGCTTTTTGAAGCTGGACTTGAGAAATTAAAACATGATTTAGATTTGCAAAACTCTGAATCACTGAAGGCTGAATACTGCACTCAGAAACTCAGCCTAAACACAGAACAAACAACAAAATACAGGCAAGTAATTTTATTTATTTTAAAAGGACAGATGGGATGACATATGGGTTCAAAATAGTGTACAGACTCCAAGCCTAAATCTATAAACACATGCATAATATGTAGTATATATGTACGTATACAATGTATGCACAGTATATGTATCCTGCATATATCTATACAAATATATATGGGACAAATATATGGGATTAGGGAAAGCTGATCAGAAATCTTACACTAGGAAAAGCAACAAGAGCAGTTAATTAGTGGGAAATAAAAACAGCGGAGGAAAATATTTTCATACAGCTTCAGAGAAGACATTAAATGGTGTGCAGCAGGACACACAAGTTAAATAAAGAACCAGAACAAAGAAAACTGAGAATAAAACTATCTCCGATATCTTGTAAATATAAAGCCATGCTATGTAGTGGATGAACATAATGTGTAAAGAAGAGCAGTCTGGCATGTCACTGCATGAGAGTATAAGGTGTGGGGACAATATGGCTCTATATTCACTTATACCTCAGACAAAAATACATAAAACATGAAACAGACAACAAAAATGTGTTAAATGTTTGCAACTTAATTGATTTTTCTCTCAGAGGACCCTGTGATTGTGACTGAGGAGTGAAAATGTAACTAATTAAAAACAGAGCCACTTAAAGGAAATACAATGACAGATTATAACCAGAAACACGGGCTTCAAAGCTATACAGCAGTTTCTTCTAAGGTAGCATTAGAATATTAAAGTCTTCCCTTAATTTTAAAGGAAAGCTGAAGTTGACTAATTCACCCAGAAATCAATTCTTACTATATTTTACTCCATGTATTTTTAACTTTAAGACAGCATTATATGTGATCTATGCATATGGCTACGTAAGTTCTTTATTAGAACTTGTATGAAAACATGTTCTACATGCAGGACACCTGAGCAGCAATGTCTACCCAAAATCATGTACATTTTTCACCCAGCTAAAGGGAAAAAAAATATTAAATTAAAATGCAAAGAAGGATTTATGAATTGAATTTATTTTTTATCTACCAGTCAGCCTAAGTTGAAACATGAATAACTGATTTAACACTGAAATGGTATTCAAATATTTGACTCCATTCCCCTATTGCTTCTAAATTCACTCAGAAGTCAAGATTATTAATTCTTCCTGACAGAAAATCAAGATTTAATGATCATCTGATAACCCTTAGGAATTACAAAGTAAACTTTGATGATAATTCAGACAAAATAAAATGATTTTACATATATAAGAAAAACATCATGCAGAACGCCCGTTTAGGCATTTCCTTTGGGGCACTAATAATATTTAAGAAAATACAGTGCAAAAAATTGTTTCTGTATGTACAGTAAAAAGTTTACAAACAAAAAGGGGACCTTTATTAGCATCTGATGACCTTTCACCATGCTACCCCTACTTAGATAAAATAGACAAACAGAACCCCTCAAGCACACCTTCAAAAGAGCCTGTGATAGGAAAATATATGAAATAATTTTAACCCAGTGACCTTGTTGCAATAATAATGCTTACTTCAATACATCACTTTCAAGATCAAGCTATCTATTCACCAAGGCTCATCACACCAAAAATATTAAAATAATGTGCTTTGTACAATTTTATAGAGAAACTGATTTCAACTTAGTAAAAATGATATGCTGCAAATGATTTTTAGGTAAATTTTTAGCTTTCAGGTCATGTCTGCAGGGAAGTAACATTAGAACTAACAGTGCTGTGAAAAATAGAGATGCAGAAACTGTACAGCCTGTGCATTGATTTTTTTTTTTGTCCCAGAGCTCTCTTTGCCAGCAGAAACACTTTAAAACCAAGTACAAGCCAATGACAATCTATTTATATATGACTGTGTTCATTTTTTATTTTGTATATTGTTTAATGATATTTATACTTCAAAGCAATTAAAATTGTATCTCTCCAATGTACGTACACTGCCCTTCCTTGACGCAAAATTACTACAAACACAAAAAATTCAACCAGGGCAGCATTCTGTCTAGCACTGAGTAAAAGATTACACCAGAAAATTTAAGAGGCAAAGTAAGCTCTAATGGCACTTCCAGTACATTCTGGCTGTAATAAACAATCCTGACAGATGCTTCTCTGAAATCCTTTAGTTGTATAAACTTGAAAGAGGATTTAGAGGTTCCCACTAGTCTGATCTATGAAAAAAAAAAATCTTCTGATGCCAAATTATTTGTTTTACCCTGACGAGTCTGGCAATTCACATAAAATGGAAGAAAGAGTGGTGGGAGCATACCCCGCCGTGCAACACTAAATTAGGTTTCAGGGAGGGAGACCAAAACAGCTCAGAAACCATTCCTGATCTCGGGTACGAATATGTAAGTGGTTAACAAATGTTAATTGCTTGAATGAAAGCCACAGCAATACATCAAATTTTTGCCTTCCGTAAAATCTGAAGACCTACCATTGTGAAATACAAACCAACTTTTATAAAGCTGTCCTTGTTTCAGGTGGGATGGAGTTAATTTTCTTCACAGGAGCTGGTACAGTGCTGTGTTTTGGACTTTGGATGAGGACAATGCTGATAACGCATTGTTGGTTTAGTTGTTGCTAAGCTCTCTCTGTCTACACCAAGTGAAGGATTTTTCAGGTTCTCAGCCCGCCCCACCAGTGAGCAGGCTGGGGCGCACAAAAAACTGGGATGGGACACAGCCAGGAGGACAGCTGACCCCGCTGGCCAAAGGGATATTCCATTTCATGTAATACCATGCTCGGCATATAAATTGGGGGGGAAACTGGCTGGGGGCTGCTGCTCGGCAACTGGCTGGGCATAGGTTGGTGAGGGGTGAGCAACTGGGTTGTGCAACACTTTTGTAAATTCATTATTAGTATTCCTTCCTTTTCTGTCCTATTAAACTGTCTTTATCTCAACCCACTGATTTTACATCTTTTCCCCAACTATCTCCCCCATCCCACTGGGTCAGGGGGAGCGAGCAAGCGGCTGCGTGGTGTTTGGCTACCTGCTGGGTTAAACCATGACAAAAGCAGTTTAATTATTTTTTTTCCCCTTAACATTTCTGTACAGCAATTGACAAAAGATTTTGGAGACCTTCTTTACATCTGTAGAAATGATGTGTGAAGATGAAAGATAAGAACAGCATTTCCTCTTTCATTATTGCAATTCTAACTCCTTTAGCATTTTTGCCCTGTCATCATGTATTTCACCTAAATGTAGTTTTATTTTTAACAGTACGCTTCTGACATTGGCAAAGGGCTTCCATATACTTCTGCAATATTCTCCACACATTTAAATTATGCATTTAATCCATTTAATTTTTTGATCTGTATACAGTTCTTGATTTGTATACATCACTAGTATTAAGTGGATTGCAGAATACAGATTGAGTTAAAGGTGAAAGTTTCTTTGAGTTGTCCTTCATTCCAACTTTATATGACTTGTGTTCCCTAATGACACCATTCTTATCTATAAAAATCTATTTCTTTGCTATTTTAAAGATAAAACTTAAAAGGCACACTAAAAAGTGCTGAATATTTTAAGTGGTATATGAGGACCTTGGGACTTGCAGAAAGTAATTAACTCTTTTGCCTTTAAACCGCTCCCTTACTCAGTCTTCCCATTCTGCTTTGACAATTTGAAAGAAGTATTTTGAGATATTATCCAGCTACTAAAGTCAGTGGAAAAAGGAAGCTTTAAAAGCAGCCATAGATAAAAAACAGTTACCCAGTACACAGAACAAAAAAGAACAGCCAAAATATGTGACTTTCCAATGTATCAATGCCTTTTTCTTCACTTAGGACTTACAATAAAAGCAAAAAAGGCAACATGAAAGCTGTTTTAAACATCTACTTTGGTTTTTTTTTAATTATTATTATTATTCAGCTTTTAGGTAGTTTTTTTGTTAAGTATGAAATCTCAGAATTACATGCACATGATCTAATCTTAAGTTTTTCCCCTGAACTTCCTCCTCCCACCTCCAACCCCAGACATTCTGATCCGGATGATGTCAATTCAATGGGCACTGAGCACTGGATTGAAACACAAACTGAAGCTGGGGAAGAAATGCCTAAGAAAGCTCACATAACAAAATTTCAATCAACAAACTCCCAACAGAAAATATTTTAGACTGATAGTCTGAACATGTCTGCATATTAATCAAGTAGCCCTTTAAAAATTACTACAAAAAGCATACATAGGCATATATTTACAATAAAGATAGCACTACTGTACATACTACATTAGTTATGATTAAGGAGACAAATCTCATTAGACATGTTTTAGAGAAGAAGGGCTGATGGAGGTGAAGTTTTGAGAGCAACACAATTTTGTTCCTAAATAATACAAAAATAAGTTTCAATGGCTGTATCATATGACAGTCTTTAGCTAAATTAACCACTTTCCACGTCTGTATTTAGCCATAAATTTGCTTGGTCATTTTGCCAGTGAAGTTCTTGCTACTTTTCTCTATTAATTCTTGAGTCTCCAAAGCATTTTATTGTTCATGAATCTACAAAATGTAAGGTAATTGTTTTACCTGAAGAGCTTTTCTCTAGGATACCTGAATGATTGGAATGCATATTCTATTAACAGCTGTCTAGCACGGATCGGTTCAACACACAGCATTGATATGTGTGTATTTCCCTGAAGTTTCTGTACAGGGAAACTCAGCATTACATATAGAAGTTTAAGTAAATGTTGGTTTAAGTTAATCTTTCCCCTTCTAAGTATGCGTAAAGGTTAAGGGCAGGGTGAACATTCAAGGTGAAGGACATAAGGACAGAACTGAGATGCAGGCTGCATTGAATATGTGAAAGAAGTAACAAAGAAAATGCTGGAAAGTTTAGGGAGGACTATAAAAACACACGGACGCTGAAACATGCAGTGAAGTTGACAATAAAAGCAACCAAATTTATGACCCTCTGGAGTCAATGAACCTGATTTCAGTAGCATTACTGGATGGTGGCCTGAATTCCTAGGAAAACAACATCAGCTGGAAGATTTAAGATCATTTGACATTTTAAATACAGCTTCTTATACCATTAGTGTAAGTGAGGAAATACAGGTAGAAATATAAAGAAGGGAAGCGGCAATGCATGCAACCTCTCCACACACACCCCGCCCCCCCCCAAAGTCAGAGTGAACACAGGGGAAAAAAAAGGAATAAATGCAAGTATTTCTTTAAGAGAATGCAGTAATCTTTGCTAGTCAACAGCAATACACAGGCATCATTCTGTCATCAAGAAAAAACTTGTGCAAAATAACTTGCTTGGTAATATTTTCCCTTCACAAATGGTAAACATCAAACATTACATTTATAGAAGTAACTGGGTAAGCTTAAACCACCAAATATATGAACTTTAAAACATCTTAATATTTACTGAAAAGGAAGAGCAGACATTTTCTTGGGAGGTGTGTGTGTGTGTATATATATACACACATACAAAAGCTAATTGCCCCCCTAAACTCTTTCTATTAACAATTGCAAAACATATTTCTGGCTGGCAGCGCATGTCCATCCCTCACATCATGAATGTGAACTTGGAATAAGGCTCAAGTTTACACCAACCTTAAGCGTTGGATGATTAAGTTTTGCCTGCAAGCTGCTTTCAAGTACATAACGTTACAGTTCTTTAAAATGTAAAAATATACAGAGTACCTAGGTTAAAAACTTCATGCAGTAAATCTAAGCTTTTATGCAGAAGATGTTCTACATAGATTCATGAAACCTGATAAGAGTCTGGAATCATCATATGAAAGATGCTTTAAAATTCTTTGATACCACCTTTCCTGTTTCAGCGTATAAATCCTTATGTGCTTTAACATAAAATTGCTAGCGGTTCATGTCAAGACTATTAGAAAAGAAGTAGGAAATAAGTTTTGATATTTATTGTACATTTTGGCAGCAGCTTAGGAGAGCAGTGCTTAATCCACCCCCGTTGGTCCCATGGGGATACAGACAAGAGCAGAGCCCTTTTCCCTGAGTGACGCGCTAAGAGGACAGGTATCCCACCCGTGCTGGGAAGCAGCTTGCCTTACAGCTCTGTTAAACTGAGCTGCGGTCCTGCTCCTGAAGAGCTTTCACCTTTGCAGGCCAAGCACTCCCCCCCCAGCTTCCCTCCCTTCCCCCCAAAGAGCTGCTGTCTGCAATTTTAAATGCCAAAGTTGTAACATAAAAAATTACAGACATTGGCTTTCGTAGGATTGATGCAATTGCTGTCTTCCACGCAATAAACAGAAGTGATAGTGATAATGATGCTAACAATTATGCTGTTATGGTTTTAAATTAACTACCCACACAAAATTTCCCTTTAGACTAACATTTCTTAAAACCTTGATATTAGACTGGTCCGAAAAATCCTAACACTTTGAGTATTTTACTTAAAATGCTTACCTCATGCTACTTCCCTATTTTAACTTCCTGGGGAAAAACCCTGCTTCAAGGGCAAAAGCTGAAATGTTTACAAAATAAATTTCTGTACATGATGAGGAAAAAAAAAATATTGAACTGCTTTTTCACTAGAAGCTTCTTTTCAATCTCAATATAGAAGATGAAATTCCTGGTTTTGAAGATCGTCAGTGAAAATTTTGAATAACTGCAACTCATACTAAGTATTACCTACAATACAGTACCCAAACACATTCCCTACAATTTCTTCATCAAATTTAAATTCCTACCCGCATCTGCTCCTCTCTGGCTCTTTACTACCCCCTCAGCAGTGCTGAGGTAGCTGCTTTGTATGGTCACAGTTGAGTCAGAACCATATCGGTGTTTACTAAACACAGCTGATCACACATCCACTCACACGCGTAACACCAGCCTGAAATGTCAAAGACCAACAGAGCAGGAATTTCACATTTCAAAAGTCATTAATATTTTAGTAAATTATTAAATTATGGAATGATTTATTTCTAGAAGATCTGTGATCAAACTGCAGGTTCCTATATTTACATACAGTGCTGTATGTAGATGCATACATACAGAAGTAGGCTGTGTGTACACACAGACACAGGTAGCACACACTTTTGTTCTGCCAGACATTATCTAACTGGTAAAAAGCTGATTTTACATATATATCATTATTAAAGTGCTGAAGTAGCTTTTTGCTCCTTCAGACTATAGGCGTACACTTTGTTTCTAACAGCAAATTATATTTGACATTTAATTTAAAAACCAAGTTACCCTAATCTAAAGCTCTACTATAACAACACTGATAAAGCAATGACGTTTTCCATAGGACAAACCCAATTTTTTTTAATTTAAGATAATTTTAGTCACAAGTAATTGAAAATGTAATTTAGAATTCATTACTTTGCGTGGTTAATTACAGAACAGTTCAAAAAATGATGATCCAATAAAGTAATAATTTTCTCTCTGAAACATGGTATCAGAGTAAATAAAACAAAATGCAAATTAATATGTGTATCTGAATTATATTGCAAATATTAGATGTATACCAATGTGTAATACAGTCCTGATGCTTACGCATTACACTTACGAGCATGCCCTAGCAATCCATAAAACTGAACCCAGACAAATCTACAAACCTCTAAAACGCAGTTCTTACATCTTTAACTCATCATGAGGACAAAAGGGGTTTACTTAGTTATGACCATGCAATTAGTCCACACCTCTAAGTCGAGAAGACTGTATTGCCTAACCCCGTCAGAACACAACTAAAACAAGGCTTTATCTCCATTCTACATGAATTTTGCACCTTTCTTCAAAACGAAAATAGAGGGCGTGTGTTTAACCAAAATGCGTGATTTAGAAAGAAAGAAAAAATCTTTTGCAGTGATGATGCCCAATCCAGCAGCAGCTACTAAGCAGTAGAAGAATCTATAACCTTATTCCTCTTTCATAAAGGGCACAGAATCTAAATGAACTCCTTGCCCTTGTTGCTGAAAAAAAACCAACCAGTCTGATTTGACCTAAAAATTTCTGCATCTGTCCCCAAAGTCTGTGTATTTTCCATATCTAGCTTCAACAGACAGGAAGGTCATCAGTAGGCACAGAGTTGATGCAATTAAAGCCTTCTGAACATTTTTGTCTGCAGATCTTTAGAACAATTTAAGTGGTTTTACAATAGTTGAGTGGGAAAAAAAAAAACTGTCATGCATGAACCACGTAGGAAATTCGCTGTGCTGAGCCACATGGTTAATTTTAAATCGGTTGCATCACTTCTGAAGTTAAATTTTCTATTTTGGTAATGCAAGATGTCTTACTCTGGCCTAAAATACGGATTTTCCTAATAATTTTAATTCTCTAGGGTACAGATAATTTAAAACCAGGAATATCATCTTCCCAAGGATGTGTGTCCCAGCAGAAAGACTGTAGTCCCTGTGTATACTCTAAAGGATTGCTTCCTGATAGATTATACCAGACAGTACTTAGCAAGAATGTCACGTATCATAAATATTGGCCAATAATGTGCAGTGCAAAGGCTGCAAATGTCGGTATAATATTAGAGGTATCACAACACTAAACCACAGCATCAGAAACATTTGCAGAGACACTGTCATGATATCACAACTAGTGCACAGCAGTGCTTTCAAGTTTATTAGGACATCTTTAAATACTTAGTTTTATCAAACATAAATATCATGTTCCTGTCTATTTTCATTTGTACGCAATCCAGTGAGGGGCTGTGAAAGTCAAGATGCCCGTGGGTTTTGCTATGATAAGTCACCTTGACTCCACCACCACATCTCTGCTGAAAGCAGGCACTGCACAGTACAGCAGCCACATCACCAGGGGTGTCTCTCATCACATTCCTATTGCTCTTTTTCATCTCCTTCTCTCAAAAGCGTTAAATACTTTATTTCAGAACTGTAACATGCATGTCATTATGGTCACAATTATATTTTACTTTAAAACAACAAAGAATCAGACTACATTCGAAGACTCATGGAAAAAGTCAACTAATGTATTTCAATATACTATTTTGAGGGGATACTTTTAAAATCAACACTGTCTTAAAGACAACTTGTTGCACTCTACCCAATATAAATTCTGTTCGAAAAAAAATGAGACATATCACAAGACCTACAGTTTTACCTGTATTTAAATCACTTCCAAACTGAAATTCCTCAAAGAGTATCTAAAATCTACACTAATTCACTCTTTATTTGGATCACAAGCTATGCAACCAGATATGAAACCGGACACTTTAGCAACACACTCTGCAGACCCCAAAAAAGAGGTCGTTTCAGATACTTTTCTGTGAAAACAACAGAAACTCTAAGATACAAGCATATGTGTTTGCTATAATAAACTCTAGTTCACTATTCAAAAGTATTATGAATGAATTTGGAGAGATTTATTTCATCTGGAAAAGGTGACAAGGGTTCTGCTGGTCACTGGTCAATACCTATCTTGTAAGGTATTGCTTCTTTGCATTCAGATGTTCATTCCAACGGAATTACAGTGTTTTAGAACACATTGCCCAATACCACCGCATCGATATTATGGGTAACAGTTCACTCCTGCCAGCCTTGAAACTAGTTATACAGGAATTGAAGTAGCAGAATTTCCAGTAGCAAAGCTATACCTAGCAGATGTGAAAAGAAAATGTCTGGGATTGCAAAAATGCAAGGCTGCGTGGTTTGTTGGCACTTGGGAAATACTCAAACACATTTATATTTTTCTTGGAATAAATTAGATTACAACAAGAAAAGTTTCTTTAAGCTATATTAACAGTAGAAACAAACATAAAATAAAAAGGAAATTTTCTAATCATCTATACTAATGAGTTGTCTAATTTGATTCTTTTTCATTATTTTACTGTTTCTTAGTATTTAATATGTGTATTATTCAGCAAAAAATTGTCAACAAAATATTGGAGGATATTAAAAGAAGAAAATGATGTGGAAATATTTTACATTGCATCCTCTGACCCTGAACATACTCAGGGAAAAGGAGGGCTTACTGCACTGGAAAGTCCATTCCACAGGGAAATACTCATTGCATTTTGCAAACTCTTATATCCCTTACCTTGTCAATAAAAGAATGGAAGATGAACTGAAATTTAGAGTGCTCTGCCATCCTTTAAAAAATAACACCAACAAATTATGCAAGAAAGGTCACTAATTAAAGGAAAGCTGTATGAAACAGAACAAACCAATTTTCATGACGATAAAAGTACTTTCTTACTTTAAGAGTGTTTTTTTTCCCCTGCCATATAAATAAATACCTCATTACTTTCATATTCACCTTCTGAGGGGGTTAGTTATATGATAGTGATGATTCTTGACTCTTAAAGGCAGAAAAAGGTGACGAAAACCAACTTGTATTAACTCTAAAGAAAAAGCTGTTTCCCTGGCAGCACACCTCTCAGCACGATCTCACCCATTTTAAAGCAACTGTGTGATCCTCACTTGACACCTGGAAGCCCACCAGAGGAAAAAGAAAGCTAATCAATGAAAAAGGTTTTTATCATCTGCCAAAACTCTTTCTTTACAAACTGGTTTTAGAGCTTGGAACACAGGGTTTTATTCAGTAGGCCAGACAAAGATCTGCATGGTTATCTAGACCAACCCAGTTTGGAAATGAAATATATTTTAAAGATCAAGAAATGAAAAGCACATATTTAACACTAACACTAATTCACAACGCTAAGACCAAACAACTATCCTTCCATGGCTGATAAATATTCCCTCTTAATGGGCACTGGCCATTTAACAGCACACATTTAATACACCTAATAGTATCTTATGTTTATTTTTTCCAGGATATAAAAGCCTGCTTTCATAAAAAAAATAAAACATAATAAAAGACAAAAAACACTACAGCTAGAAGATATTACTACAACTACCTTGCTACTATGTAGCCAAATTAAAAATAAACTCAAAATGAAGAAATTTGCAGAGAATTTTGTTTGGGTTTTTTTTTGTTTTGTTTGGACACAGTCAATGACACTTCCATACTTACTTAAGTCTGGGTAAAATCTACAAATAACCTGGAAATCAAGACAGAATCAGATTATTAAGTATGGGAAAGAGCTTGGATCATTTCAATTGAAAATGCCAATGAATCATTTGGGTTTTTGCTAATAGCTGAGAACATGCTCAATTAATAAATCCTAAAATCAGAAATACAGAAATATAAAGTACACTGAACTATCTACTGCTTTATGAAGGCATATGGAGGACCGATCACTGAGACCTAATATACTTGGAATACTCTTTCCTTGACTAGTAGCTGAAAGTATTGCAAATATTTTTCTGCCTAAGTGAACAAACCTGTAGAATGCAGTTTTCTCTTTCTTTTCCAGGTCTTATTCCAAAAGAGAAAGTTCTAGATCATGTATAATGAGAAAGTAACTACAGTCTTAAAGCACTTACAGATACTTATATCCACTAATCTGTGAAACTAATATACATATTGTTACCTGCACTTGCCACACTTTTGTCTCCTACCCTTAGCTGAAATAATTTGATCTAAGTAATCTAGGTAGGTTATTTTTGGGGAAAAAGAAAAAAAAATTAGAAAGCAAACTAGTCACCTTATGTTTAAAAATTCCTTAAAGAAAAAAATTTAAAAAAGTATTAGTGCAACGTGAGAACACAGCTTGCTAGTAATCACAGATGGCTGTAGCAATAGGTTCTCTAAATTAAATAGAAACAACTTATATTTTAATTTCAGTATATGCTACTGCACTGGAAATAAACTGATATCATCAGGAATGAAAATGGTACAGTTAATGTACACAACCTCAACAAGGAAAAAGTATACATACTGACCATTTCTGCTCAATAAATTTTACAGGAAAAAAAGAGAATTTGCAGCAAGACCTTTTTTGTATAGAAAATGAGGAGCAAATACTAATCGTGAATATTCAATAGTAAATAAATATTGAACTAATGTTTAAAGAAATAACTACAAATATTTTGTAATTTAAGCATTTTCTTCAAAGCATGACCATCAGAAATAAATGGGGAAGTGACACAAAACTGAAAGACAGCATGGATTATCACAAGAGGAAAATTTACAAGTCAAAGTTTAATAAACAAACTACATATTAGCTTCTCACACAAATTATTTGACATTTTGGTTTATTTCTGCATGCAGAGGCATTTTTGAAATAACATCTGCTTAGTATCAATATAAAGTTTCATAGCATCATGAAATATTTGTACCAGCACAGAATTTTTATACATGTATCTATGTGTCTGTTTAGATACAAACACACATACGCATATGTGTAATATGTAATACACAGACACATATTTTTCAGTCTCATTTTTGGCACAGGAAAAATTACTTTTAAGACCTGCACACTCCCATTATACAACATCAAGATTAAGTGAATATAAAAAGACATGGTATTTTTTGAATGATAAAATGTTTTGACATTTACTTTAGAAGTGTTTTACCTCTCACATCTGTAATTTGCACCACAGACAGGTTGTCTAAAATATGTTCTTAAATATATCAGTCTTGCTCATGAAGCATTTCACTAAGATTTCTCTGCTGCATTCAGTATTGTCTGAAGTACTCTATGTATAACATGACATGAAGAATTTCTTTATAATTCCTTCTGAAAATTGCTAGAATCAGGGCAAAGGCACACTGACAGACATGACAAGGATCATCATTACTCTCTATGATTTTGAGGTAGATGTAACAAAAGAAAAGACACCAAAAAATCCTAAGTAATGGAACTAAAGTATAATAGAGACACAACATTTTCTCCACTACTAGTTCTTTTCTTCTTTCAGATTACCACAAAATTCACAACACTCCAAACGAATGAATAAATTATCTGTTAGCCCCTATTTCTTTACTCTATTATACTTTAATTACATGTCACAAAGACCTTCATTACCGGCCAAACACCATTTTAATTGATAAATACATCTGCACAGCTATTGAGTCAAACTGGGCTGAAACTGCAGCTCTCATGGTTAACATTCTCATGCATGGACATGTTGTTTGAGCACAGCTGAGATCAGAATTGTAATGTGCTTGTTCAACAGCAATGTTCCATAAATATTTGTGAAAATTAGTCCAGTGTAAGGCAAGTGTTTAACACTACCGGAACTGCAGCAGAATTGGGTTTTGTTGTTACTTGTTTCTGTCCTCTAACCAGGAATCCTAACAGGCTCGTATTCTTAGAAGCAGCACATTTTACTTTTGGACCATTCTGTTTATAAATTTCTACAGTTTCTAGAACAATGTATTTTTAAAAAGTAAGACAATAAGTACTGATTTATGGGGGAACCGGTCCTCAAGTTGCACCAGGGGAGGGTTAGATTGGATATTAGGAAACATTTCTACACTGAGAGGGGCTTCAAGTATTGGAACAGGCTGCCCAGGGAGGGGGTGGAATCACCATCCCTAGAGGTGTTTAAAAAATGTGTAGCTGTGGTGCTTAGAGACATGGTATAGCGGTCCTGGGTTAACAGTTGGACTTGATGATCTTAAAGGTGTTTTCCAAACTAAACAATCCCATGATTCTATAACTTACACCTTCACCCTCCTTTGCAGTGCTGCCATGTGGGCTGGATTTTTTGACTCTTCATCAAGAAGTTTAGAAGCCTGTTGACCTTTTTTTTTTTTTTTTTTCTGCGCTACTTCAAGTTTGGCAATCTAAATGATTAATTGGAAAATATGTTCTATTAAAAATTAATTTAAATAATGACTTGTAAAGAATGCCACGTGACTGACTGAATCCTGTAAAATGTTACAACTTTTAAAGATCTCCAATACGTATACCCAGAGTGAAATCTTCAATATTGATCTCTGTCCTTTAGGCAATACCTAAATTTGTATGAACCCATGAGAGTTAGGGATTCCCAATCACTGAGTCTGTACAAAGAAACTTAGAACTCTCTCTTACCCACATACTGTAACGAATAAAAGGTCCAGTTTTTGAGAGCACAGTGGGAAAAACAAATCCTTAGAATGATTTCAAATATGGGTAATTTATTATCAAACTATGGGTAATCTGTTATTTTTGTGGAAAATAAACAGTCCATAACATTTTAGATGCAGCATGCATAGCTATACACATGCATAATTACATGTATAGTTCACTACTTGGAAAACTCCCTCACTCCTACTTCACACCTCCACTTTGATCATTTTTCTCTAGTAATAATTTGAGAAAACATTTGTAGAAAGAGTTACTAAATCATACACTCATACTTCTTCAACACAATGCTGCAGTTACCCTGTAGTTCACAATATTTTTATTTATCACAATATCTTTAAACAGAACGTCTAGAGTTCCCACAAGAACTTTACTACTGTTCAAAGTCTTATTCTCATTTTGATATTATTTCTTGCTGATAGACAATTCTTAGGTTGATTTGCTTCCCAAATCTAGAAGTAATATACTATATGAATTATGAATTTATTTATTTTTATATCAAGATGCACTTTTATAATAGCTGTTTAAAGCAGCTCACAAGTGAGAAACTCTGAGAAATTCTGTAAGCGCCACGTACATCAAAACTATTTTAAAAAGAGTTAAAGTAAAGCACACCACCTAAATTTTGTCCATATATGTAAGTACAAAACCACAGACCTCAGTTTTGTGCAAGTGAGAGCATTCACAAAACAAAGCACAAAACCACATAAAATATGGAGAGATAAGCCCATACTCTCCATACGTTTTAGGAGATGTGGCCAAATTTTCAGTGTTTTCTTGTATCTTGGCAAACACTTACAAAAAAACACCAGACCAAAGCAAGCAAGGCCATATTTTCAGTTACATTACATTGTAATAATGTAGTACTTCTAGTAGAAAATATGGAGAACATCAAGATTGTATTATTGTTACTGCATTTTTTATAATTTCTTACAAGTGACCACCTTGTACCTTGAAATATGCAGGTTGGTAATATATTACAGTATCCAGCCTGCAAAGAAACCTCATTTATGACTGAAGAGCCACTGACTTTAATATTTACAATTGTGAATGTGTAAAAAAAACAACAACAAAACACACCTGAAAAATATTATTTCCAGTTAAATTACCACTGTACTGCTAGTAAGTTAATAAATCTTTACGAAGATCAGACACTGAGGAGGATGTATGATTATACTTCTGATGGAAGGAAATAGCACGGTTAGGGAGGATGATTCTGTCTGCATGTTGAGGATGTGTAAAAAAAAAAAGTTTCTGCCATCATTTATGCTGTTTGAAAGCCCTGAACTAGTTTTCAAAACTTTATCCTTCAAAGGCATTCTTAATATTCAAAAAGACCTTGCTAATTAACTCCTAAAACTACCTCAAGTCCAACCTGCTTTTCCTGCTCCTTAGAAAAGTTTTAATTACACAGATGAAGCAGTGGAATTCCAGCTGTCACCTTCCAATAGCTTTCTTCCTTTTTAAATAAGGTGCTTTTGTGCTGATCTCTCCTTTGCTTTGAGAAGAGCTTTGGACAGGTTGTTTTTATGATTTAGTAATTCCATATGACTATTAAAAATGATGTGACAGTATGGAAAGCACATTTAACCAGTTACAGAACACGTAGCTCTTTTCTGAAATGTTACATCTGGCGATCAGGTTAGATTTTACCTAACATAGATAAAGAATTATCTGAATACCTAAATAGCAATTACAGAGAAGATCACGGCACTGTCATCACAAGGGTGCCTGGTGACAGAACAAGGGGCAAAAAGCAAGAGCTCCTTCAGGGTGAATTCCTTCTTTATGTAAGGAAAAAACATGCAACAGCATTGTGACAATTAAATGTTAACAGGCTTCTCAGATGAGTGCTGGAAACTTTTACTACAAATACCCAAGACGGCTTGGCAGGGAAGCAGACCCTAACCTATGGACCTTCTTACAGCAGGTTGGATCAGATGACCTCCAGAGGTCCCTTCCAGACTAGACTTTTCCATTATCCTGTGAACACATGGATGAGGCTACATAAACTACCATCACTGCGCTCTCTTCCCTTTCTGTATTACTGTTTGGAGGAATGATGGCCAGAAGATGCATACTTTGAAGGATGAAGGGGATTTTTATCTGTGCAATTCCAGCTACCCTTACTATATGAATAAAATAAGTAACACAGATGGAGCAGTTCTGTGGGAACGTACTCAGTTGTGAAAAGGTCTCTTGATTACTCCTGCCAGCATGAAGAGCTCCTCAGGCCAGGCTACAGGACAGGGTCTCCCTAAGCATGTACGTGCATAAAACCTAAGTAACGCAGAAGTTGCTACAACCTTCCATTCACAGGCAGTGCTCTCAGCTAGGATGCTGAGCATGGGCATTTTCCTGGATTCTTCTCTGGCCTTAAGCCTTGTGATGGCGATGGGCTGACTAGATATGCCTGAGAAGTAGGCAAACACAATTAATGAAGGATGGTGATGCTGACCAATTTAAAGATAGAATAAAAATAATCACAAATGCCTACAAACCCTTGGCCCAGAAATCATTATCAATACAATATTTTACACAGAATTTGCAGTGAAAATCTAAATTAGCTGAATTCTATTTTAATCAAGGTCTGCTAATATTTACTAGTGTGCTCAGCAGGAAGCATTTTCTTAGTTCCAGCTCCAATAAACTAGCCAAGTTCTGTATGTTTAGGAAATACACTAATTTGTCACAAATGGCTCCAAAAACATTGAAAGTAAGTACACACTTTCCTACAAATACGAAGGAGAATTCACACATTCTGGAGTAACATAAAATTTATCTGGGGTTCAGAACCAGACTAACTCAGCATTGACAAATGATCCGCAGTTAGGTTAATCCGGGCAGCTCTCCTCATCAGCCGAGCATCCTTGCTGCCGTCACCTTCAAGCTGTCTGTATGATTTTCTTACAACTAGAACAGAACTCTTCAATTCCTACTCGTCCCTCCTTCCTTGCTACATCATTTCTAGCTCACTGTGAACCATACAAGCTTCTCACCTGCCACTGAGCTTCAGCATTACCCTCAAACTAAGACTTAGAGAAGTTTTCTTCTAAGAAA
The DNA here is from genome assembly GCF_017639655.2 of Falco naumanni. Lineage (NCBI taxonomy): Eukaryota > Metazoa > Chordata > Aves > Falconiformes > Falconidae > Falco > Falco naumanni. The sequence goes on from NC_054067.1 coordinate 17,459,430, forward strand.
CAACTCTTTCAAACCTAAGATGACAGATAAGTTACAATTTTCAGTTACTGTCTATCTATGCTTGTGTTTAGATAAAGGGGCTATTTCCCTTCATTAGAACAACACAGAAATTAGAAGTAGCTATATACTACAGTTCAATTATTTACACCTCTTAAAAGTGAAACGAAACTGAACACAGTAAAAAAACCAACCTGTATATAGCATTTTTTCTATATACAATATTCTCTTACTGTAACAGACAATACAAGAAATACTCTAAAATAGTTTCATATAATGAAGATACATTTTTCTTCTTTTACAGCTTGAAACAGGGTGTAACTTTTGGTATTAATTTTTTAAAAATTATGAAATCCACTGAAATGCAACAACAATCACTAAAGCAAATTGCTTCATAAAAGCTTTTGAGGGCATGGAAACAACATTTTCAGCATTTTAAGAAAAAGAAATAATCTATAGGTATTGAACACACAACGCTGCAAAGACAGCATCAGCATGTTAAGTTCCACAGACATGTAACAACAACATAAATTTTACCCCTAGATAATCAGATAGTTATGGATGCAGAAACTAGACATCTCTATACTAAGAATTTACTTCAACATTAAGACTCAAATCAATTTTTTAACAGCTGCCAACATCTAGACATTCTGTAAAAAATATCTTTTCCCTTCCCCCAAAATATGAGAAATATTCTCTCCAAATTTCTTTAGCATGAAAGCCCAAAAGGGAGATTTGGACAAATACCACAATTTACAAGTATTTTGCAAGTCTTCAGTAGGGATAGTTTTATCTTTTGGGAGAAGATGCTATAGCATTCTTGTCACTAACTAGTTGACAGTACATCCTGCCTCCCTAAAGTTCCTGAAATAGTAGATTGCAAGGTTTTTATTGTTGAAATGTGAATATACTTTAGGGCAGTAATTTCTTTCTAGGCTACCTAGGGAAAAAGTCATCATCTTCAAACTATGACAACTATTCCACAACATACTGAAGATTTTGTGTGCTTATACAGGTAAAAATGCACTTGCACAAAAGTGCCTCAATACATATTTATATGTTGTAATAAGTCCTTCTGCAAATTATTTCTCAAAAGATAAAACTCTGGAAGTATGTATGTTCTACTAATATCAGTTCATACTTTAGACTGACCACATGATTTCTGGCAATGCAATAAAAATGATGACACTATATACTTTCCATAAAATTTCAAACATCTGTGTAATTACTTCTCATAACCTGAATCAACTCCAGAGAAATCAGTGTAATGACTGAGCTCAGTGGCAGCAGAATCAGAGACTAAGACTGCTTTATTGCAGAGATACCACCGCCACCGTAGTCCTCCTGTCATTTGGTTTTGAAACTTTCCAAAAATTCTTAGAGACAAAACAGACACCGTGCCTGAAAACCTACAGCTTTCTGCAGAGTAGTCAAAGCCCTTGCCAGCCACCAGCTGGGTAACATAGCAGGGAAAAAAATCCCAGTGACAGAGGGGTAGAGCAAGTCTTAAAAGATAGACAGGCTGCAGGAACATGCAGCCCTTAAACTGGGGTGGTACTATTATAAAAAAATAAAAATAAAAATCTCAATGTGCACATGGGGTTTCTACCAAAATGAGGTTCCCTTAAAGGTAAAAATACACATTTATTATAATATATCATACAAAAATGACATAGGATTTCAGACTGATCACAAGTTATGGCTCATTTGCACAGTGATACCAGCATGACTGGATCCTGCTCAAACACACTGCCTTGCAAAAACTGAATCATTTCATTATCATCCCTCTTCGATCAAGCAAAACCAGCTACAGATGTTCACAAGACAGGTATGAGAGAAAAAGGAATAAAGATGATGAAGCTCAGCTTTTATGAGCTAGACCCCATTTTCTTTTCTTCTCAGCCAGAAAACACACAACACTTGCGAAAGGGAAAAACTTTCAAAGGGGAGTACAAGTCCAGGAAAAATAGAACAAAGTGGCTGGAAATAACTTAAATATTGATGAGAGGTAATAAATTGGGCAGTGAATCTGGTACTGCAAGCTGATAATCCACTACAGCCAGAATGCATCAGGGGTCCTGGCCATAGTTTTTTACATTTGTGCAGTGACTATTTCTTGTAAGAGTCAGAACCACTTTCATTTCCTTGCACCAGGGGAGGGAGGTGGAAATCAGATATACATCATATTAGGGGAATGAATTCTAAAACCTGTTTATTTGACATGTAGGCCATTTGATACTGCACTAAATGCTGTTTCTGCATGTGCACAGGAAGAAAATCACAGAGAGTAAGGCCAGTCAATTCTTCATTAAACCTTTGTAAAGTGTCAGGTTTTCTGATGCATCTGTGTTTCAGTTTTCTACATCTCCTCAAGCAGCAAGAAGGGATCTAAAAACAGCAGTGCAGATGATTCTACACGTTTCATGCCACAAGTGATGTCTAAGTTTCCTACCCATAAATTTAATGGAGTGTTTTGATACTTAAAATGAAATTTTATAGATAATTAGATAGAAAGCCAGAAAGAATGCAAATGAATACTGACATACAGGCTATCCCACTTTCATATGCTCCTAACAGATTATCAAATCTGAGCTTCTGCTTCCAATATTAACAGAATTAAATTCCAAAAGGAATTTAAAAAGTCATAATACATAAACAAGAAAATTTTAATTACTCTCTTAATAAGGAGGATAAAAGTAATAAATATAGTAGTATATTATTTTTATATATTACATAGCAAATAACATATTGAATGGTATTAAAGATCAATTATTAATAATAGTTTATTTTTTACAGACTCTCCTCTGTGTGTCTAGAATATCCTGCATGCTTACACTATTACCTCATTAAGGCAGGCAAGTTCAAAAACTGAAAATTAGTAATATCCACACATGACCTAGAACAGCGTATTTAGAACCTCGTGGTACTTCATCAAGCTTGTCTTTTTAAATCTTTACTGGTAAATTTCAGTCACTTCTGCTTTGCTGTGTATAAAAGATTTAAGACTACAAATACAAAGAGTTCAGCAAAATGAAAGGACCACACTGTTTCTGCAAGTAAGCAAGCATCACGCAAAAGAGAAACCAGTTCTGATGGCAGTTTTGTGTTTTGATAGCTCACATCTTTTATCTGGTTTTGTTTGGTTCTTTAAATTGATGACAAGATGCACAGTTGAGCTGGCAGTGGCGATTAAGAAGTCAAGCACTGAATTCAAAAGTTTTTTAATCTACTTTTTTCCTCAAGTAGCACTTTAGTGTCCTAAGTTATTCATAACAGCAGGAGGCTATGGGTGAACACTACCCCCTAGTCAAAAAAAGAGAGGGACAAGCTTCATTACCACTTACTGCTTGAAGTAAATAACCTCCATAGGAGTTCAGATAATCCAAGCACATATATTGCCTTTTGAATTCAATAATTGCTTTCTTTTCTTTCTTCCAAAACATCAATTCCTCTTTGAAAAGCTTAAATTGAGTGTTGTTTTCCTTTTTTTTTTTTTTGGGGGGGTGGTGGGGGGGGGGGTGGGGCAGCGGGGGTGAAGTGTTGGTTTCTGTTGGGGTTTTTTTTGGGGGGGAAAGGGAATCTCTTTTGTGATTACACAAAAAACAAGCAGCAAAAAAGGTACTCCCTTGGACAGAGTCCGTTAAAAATCAGATTATTTCCACAGCATTCTCCTATTATTCACCTGCCAGTAAAATATGTACACTTATTGTCTCTGTTTGAATGCCCGTTTTCATCTGACTGAGGCTATATGGTCATTTTTGTATTTATTACTGAGTTACTAAGTTTTTTTTCTTCCTTCTTCTAAAGCATGTTTTTCTGTTCTCAAAAACTGGGCCACATGCCTCTGAGGAGAAAGTAGTGCATTATTTCATTCCCACCTTTTCTTCTTTTTTGGCATCTCTGAGGCCTGCTATGCCCAGAAGTGCTTCCACTCAAGCTGGACCATCAAATCAATTATCACAGCAGTCTGCTTTCTAAATATGAATGGCAATGAATGACAACAGGCAAGGCGAACTTTCAGCTTTGATTTGTCATTGGTAATGTAAATTTTTTTGTTTTGTTTTATAGATGTTTGTTATAGTAGCACTTTGACCAAACTCTTCCCCCTGCTGTCTGCAGCTGCATTATGTAGATACCGAGATGAAAAACTTCACCTTTACTATATATAAGACACAAGACAATATATGAGATAAGGAACTGTTATTAATATAAAAGTTATCTTCTCTGCTAATCTTTTACTACAACAAACACCGTCAATGAAAAAAAATGCACAATAACAAACTCTACCTGTTTCTATTACCAGGTGTTCCACAATTTTCAAGGTGCAATTGTTTTTTCTGCTGTTACATTATTTCACAGCAGAGCTCCATTTACAGTAATGTTTCAGGTTCTTGAAGTTAGAATTAGCATGGCCTTGTGACAGTACTAAAAGATCAATTACTGTACAAAAGCATCCATGAAATGTAAGACAATGCAAGCAAACACAGTAACTGAGAAAATAAAAAGGAGTGTGTGTCTTATCTCTTGCTCACAATCATAGTTTGAAGTTGGTTCCTCCAATGAAGAATCATTTATTATTTTTTTACGAGAATTAAGCTATATAAATTTAGAGAAGTTATTTTGAAAAATGTATTTCTAGTGCTTTCTTTCATTCATACTACCAGTTCAAAAATGTACAAACCCTGAAATTTATATTAAAAGCGTGATTATTATTTTTTTTGGAGAACTGTTCACTAACTGTGAAAGTAGATTTTAGTCAGCAACTGGGACACATACTCAAAAAATTCTAGAGGGAGTACACCTGAAAGTTTGCATTATTGACAGTAAATACAATCTCAGTGGCAGTACAGGAAAGACTGTATTGCCTATTTTAATGAAAACAATTGCAACCAAGCAGGCAGTAATTTACTTATGCCCTCACAGACAAAAAACCAACCAAACAAAAAATCCTTCACATCAGTCTTTTAAAACACTCCTGGTGAGTCGGTATTAATATTTTCAAAAAGGGAGGTTTAATGGTACCACCTAGTGGTATCCATGGACATATGGACCACGGGGGCATCATATGGACAAGTGCTATGAAAGCTTCCTAGACCCACCTGCCAACCCCCAGAACTATTAATGACATCACCTGAACCATGACTTCAGATCCCCTTGCTATTTTAGCACTTTGAAAAATTCTACTTGAGGAAGGCAAGCATGCCTACCCCCACCCCCGCACAGTATTAAAATCTTATTATGTAAAACAGACTACAACTGATTTCCAAACAGCCAGTTCTATTGAAAATTATTTTTTTCATACATGCTATTACCTTGACATTTTAAGGGCTAAGCCTTTAAAAGGCATGAGGCTACCACAAAATGAAATCATGTAATTTCTCATTCATCTGGAAATGAGACTTCATGGAAGACCAAGATCCTTCTAGTAGGACTGACTCCCAGCCAGTGAAGCAAAAGCAGTATCAAGCGATTGCCATTAAAAACAAAAAAAAAAACCAAAAAAAAACAAAACCAAAACAAAACACAAAATGACCTTTCTCCTCTCACGGACATTATTACCAAGTAGTTTGAACTTTTCTGCGTATGACTGCATACCTGCATACATAGAACTGTACAATGCCCTATCATACCAAAATACACTGATCCAGAGGATTAGTTCTGAAAATGGGATTAGACCTTACATTCATTATTCTTGTATCAAAACACAGTGCTTAGTAACGAACACTTAATACTGTAATTAATACCACAGATAACTAAGTACCACCTTCATCTGTAAATGAATACCTGCAGTACCAGTCCCTCCAGTAAAAACACAAATACACATAGAAGTTTAAAATACAGTTTAGCATTTTCATGACAAAAAATGGGGTTATAAAAAAAAGCTTTGTGAAAAAAAGCATCTTCTGCTGGGTACTTTAATGCTCTCTCAAGAAAGCTGCTTTCATCATGTGAGTTTGTTGCATCCATCAGCACATGAATTTGAAAACTATGTACCCTGGTTCCAATGACTTATATCTACCAACTGACAGAGACATTCTTTGTTAAATGATTGATTTAAACTAATTCTTCTGTATGCCAGCAGCAACAACAGGTATTTAGAAACAACTAACCATTTTCCTTTCAAATAAAGTAACATATATGGATATCTCGGATTACCAGCTGAATAAAAAAAATAATGTATTATTTAGCTGAAGAATATGAATACCTCTCTCATGAAGACATTTTTAAGATTATCTTTTGAAATTATGCAATACCCTGAAAATGCAAAATGTTAAACAATGCTTATAACAAAAATTTCTTGCAGAATATTATTTATAACAGAGCATAGCTAAAGATACATATTTCAGAATATACAGTCCTGAGAGATAGTTTACAGTAACCAAAACCTATTTATGTTTAGGTGTGTTTTGCCACAAAAACAAAATTCTGAAACAGAGGAACGTGAGTTGCAGCCACATCTGTGAACCATTTCACAGTGCATGAAAGGAGGAAAGGAAGGCTTGGAACGTCTCCTTTGGTCCTCCCCACTACCCATATGCCAGTCATGAATTATGCTTCACAAGATAAATAACTAGTCAAGAGTGAAGAGATGAGCTGCTTCAGAGCACATCCTCCGGCCTGATGGGCTGACTACCTGTCAGATAATGTTGAAAGTGGGATTATGTCTGAAAAGGTTGACAGAGCACAGATTTATCTCTCTAAATCAAACACTGTATGTTTAGCTAAACTCAGTGAACTTTAACTAATTAGCCCATCATTACAGTAAATGCGTATTGAATAATTTTCAAAAGGCTAAATCCAGAGCCCGTACTACTTAGCTTGAAATACTGATAGTAAAAGCAAGCTATTAGATGAGATGTCTTCTTAAAAAAATCGGTTGAAAAACCAGCAAATGCAACCTTTTAAACCTAATTTTTCAAGATGGAGGCTCTTCTCAAATGACATTTAAAAAGACCCACTAAAAATACACACACACGTACACAAAAGAAGTCTACTCCACTAGAGTTGAAAGTGGAAAACAAAAGGTTACACCGTCAGTCCTTCACACATCTTATTCTCCCAATATTTTTTGTATTTTATATGAAGTTCTAAATTATTGACAAAAATACTGGGGAACAGGAATTTCACTTGAAGTACATTATAAAGATATTCACATCTATAAGATAAATCTGATGAAAAATCCAATCTAAAATCAGAATTGTAGAAGCACTTGGTTTTGTTTCTTCAAAATTAATTTTTTGGAACAAAAACATGTTTGTCTTCAGGGTACAGCCACTTGAAAGTGTTCTCATTGGAAAAGGGCATAAACAACAAATGGAAGAAAAGTTAAAGAAGAAACAGAAATCTACTGTGCTTGGTAGCCATAGGAAAGTTGGTTTTATAACTCTGCCTTGGACTTCTCTGAACGTCCTCCTTCCTTGTTCATGACTTGGGATAGGGGTACTCCTAAAAGGATGGGGAACACTACACAGTAGTGGTGGACCTGTTTACTGACTAAGCAGAGAAAGTTTCAAGATTGCACTTGAAACAAAGAAATGTGAAAGCAAAATATTTGTTCAGTTTGAGTTCTGTATCCACTCGTTACTAATATTTGTTCCTTTTAAAAGAATACAGAAAGGACAAAGAAGAAGTATGCAGCCTCCAGTTCCCTCTGCATTTCAGAGAAAACCAAAATCTTTTCAAGCTAAGGACATTTCTTCTACTTCCCACAACAACTCTAAAGGTGAACCATGGTTAGGAGCACAGGGGTCACTCCAGTACAAAGTATCATAATTTGCATGCACTTACTTATCTGCAACAGATAATGATGCATTTGCTTGAGAACACTTACTTGTCTTTCAAGTACCTAGTTTTACTGTTTCTGTTTACTATCTCAAGATCACATTGCTTCAGCACTTACATGAATAGAACCATCAAGTTTCTGAGCTCATTTTTAGCAAGATAAACCACCAGCACTCTGTATTTCAATTTCTGATACAATCTTTACAGAACACCAGCTGTTGATTTTATTTGTAGATAAAAGATAAGCTTTTTTAAAAAAAAAAACAACAGAACTTCTGTTTAGACCTAGTCACTATTTGATACTGGTTTTGTAATCAAATAATTGAGTTCAGGATTTCAACTACCTCTGAAACTTAAAACGTTTGTGTGATCTACAGTGGTACTTGTCTCTGTATTAAATGCACCTGGTAATAGCTGCAGCTGCAATTTTTTTTCTTGCTTGTTTTCAGACTGCTTCTATTGAGATTAAACTTTTTTTCACTTAAAAGCAAAAATGACATTTCAGGAAGGAATATATCTTTGTATTTTATAAATAGTGTAATGGAACATAAAATGCGTAATTGAAGCAGAAGCACCTCTAACCCAACATACAGCTGGACTCACAGCCCTCATTATAACACCAAGAAAGTTATATTCAAGAACCTGGTAATGTATTGTGGCCTAAATTTAAAAGAGCTAACTAGAAATTTTGTACAGTTGTAGTGTGAGCATTGTTTCTAATTTTGCTTTTTGTCATTTATTTTACTATATTCCTTCATACTCCTTGGAAGAAAAAATAATCACGTTTTAAGGAAAGCTACTTACAGTTAAAATAAGCTGTGTCATATTCAAATTCCGGTAGTCCAAAACCCTACAAAAGTATTTTATGCTAATTAACACAGAGGTTCCAACAATATTTTCCAAATGTAGTCTACCTGATATCCTTAATAGGTCCATTTGCAAGTAACTTTTTAGTAAGTCTTTAGCAGTCTATAAAGTTATGGCCATCGTATTTAAAGTTGACAATGCGCAATTAAAATGCATGGAGGTTTTTACTAGTTTTGCTCACTTCTATATATGTCATTCTCAGAGTAACATTGCCTTCTTACCAATATTTTGCAGAAATTTTTGCCTCAGATTGATGTTTTTGTGATAGTTTAAAAGTTCTCTTGCACCATTTGCCTTTCTGATACGTTTTGATCTTTTGGCAGCATTAGGATAATTTCTCCAGCGTACATCACTAGGAGAGGATACAACTGTTAAGACAGCTAGTGGGTAAAGAATTTGGAGTAAACCTTGGCATTTTCCTGTGAGACATTTTAAAGTTTTTCCATGCTATGAGCATCTTTGAAACAAAAGACATGAACACCCAAGTTTGTATTGATCTTTCTGTTCTTAATACAAATGAACTGTAAAGAAACTGCAGGGCATGGAAGATGTGTTTTGAGAAGGTGGAAAATTCCAAGACACATAAAAATTTGAAGAGATTCTGGACTGTTTTTGTCATATTGCAACTATCTTCTTGGGTTTGCTAACTACTATATTCATGACTACAGGGGCAAAATGACACCTCCAGGAGCTAAAGGCACTACGCAAAGATTTTTTTGGGTTTTGTTGCTCTTTTTTTCAACATTAAAAATATCAAATTTTATCTCCAGTTATAGAGACTTTTGGCAATTTAAAGCTTTGCTTTCCTGAAAATGTCAGCAGATTTTTCCAAGTCAGGGATTCTAGACACACAAGAGAATTGAAAATTGTGTTGCAGATGTTACTACTGACATGCGGAAGGCAGAAAGCACTCCAAAATCAGGCACTGGACTACAAGCAAGAAAAGAACTGCCCTTAAGTCAGCATAATAAATGCGGTGCTCTGAGAGGTTTCAAATAGAACAAGAACAATTGCTCCATAGGAAACACAATGTGCTTTTATCTTTTGTTAGTCATTGTCCCCGCCCTATAATAATTTGTTTAACGTTAACATTTACTTTTATTTATGAGAGCTTATTGTATTCATCCTGAAAGAAAATAACACTGCAGGTATGTAGACAAAGCAAGTATGAAACAATCACAGGAAATTACAGAGCATTATTTGCCAAAGCTCTGCAGGAGAACAAAACCTACAAAGCATGGCATCTAATGACCTGCATCTAGAAAACTATCAGTGGTAATTCAAAAACAATCTTGATATTATGTGAAACTTCAGTCTAAAAAAAACCCAAAAAACAACCACCCAAAAGCACCCCAAAGAAAAAAAGACACAGACAATTTCAGAAAGCTCTCTGAATATTAAATGTTCCTGTGATATGCCAGCAAAGCAAAAACCCACATCATTTATGGTATTCTGGAAGACAAATGAGAAAACAACAGAATATATTGTATTGAAGCCACTCAGGATATTTTTACCAGCAAATGTGTACATACATGCATGTGCGCTCCCTCACACACACACCCCATCTTACCCATATGGCAAGAGATAAATGTTTCAGTGGATATTTAAATACACAGGTGCTGTTTGCAAAAGTGTGGCCTTAATATCAAATGACAAGGTCAGCTATGCATTCACACCAGTCCCTCTCTACGGGCTCACCCATACATGTACTTGTGTGGTGCGTCATGTCTTCTAATGCCTTCAATACCTGACAATTTATATTCAATCAAGTACAAAATGTGTTTATATTTTTCTCCCTCATGATGTAATTTTATCCTCCGTTGTACTTTACATAGCCAGAATTACAGAATTTTTTGCAGACCTTAAACTATCTCCATACAACGAAGAATAATTTCTCGACACGTTTTATGTTGCGTTGGATTGATTTCTCTTTTAACATTGCATTCTTTCAACGACTTTTCTAACAATAAAAGCTCTAACAGAAACACAATTCCAACAAACTACTAAAACAGTTTTTAAAAGCTTACACATACCCCTAAATTCTCTCCCCTCACTGCTATGAAACTTCCCAGTTCTTTAAACAACAGATTTTAAAAGGTATTCCTATGAAGTTTTAAGCATAACACAGAAATAGATTCAAATCCTGTTCACTTAGATGGTATGTTGCTACTGCTTTAAAAGAAAATCATGATTGCCTTCAGTGAAGAGGTATCATCTTTCCTGCAATGTACACTCCTTAGTAATAGACTATATTATTCAAAAGGAAAATAAATATTCAAAAGGCTCCATAAACATAATTCTAGCTTCCTTCAGAGAGGTTATCCATTAGGATACTTTTAGTAAATCTCCCTTTAAGGTTTTCACTCTAGTAAAGAAGATTTAAAAATCAAATATGCTTTTGTCAAATCTACCTTGTAATGAGCAGTGTTTATACAAAAAAAAATAAATTCACAGCATCTTTGGAATGACTGACAGAAGCGGCAAAATATTTTTTCAGGAGTGAATCATGAGATTTTTTTTGTGTGAAGGAAATCAATAATTCATTTCCAAATAGTTGATTCAACACCTAGGTAGATTTTTAACCAGCCCCCAGTAACGGTGAAATTTGGTTTTGTTTTCAAATGAACTTAATTCAAACTCAGACTGTGCTCTATGAATTCATAAGGACCTTTTGTGTCCTCTGTCCAATTCTATTTTATCCATCAATCTTGCAGAGCTTAAAACTACATGATTACAGAAGGAAAATGCTGGACCCCCTTAAAGCTGGATTTCTTCTCCCTCTGTCTTTTACTGAAGAGAAGAGCACAAACACATTCTCTTGCCTACTTAGTCTGACTGACAGCTTCTATAGACTGACCTAATGAACCTTTCAGCCCAAGAGCCTTCACACGTCCCCTGGTAAGTGGTGAACTAAAGTTTTACCTTGGGCATTGTCTCCTGTGCCACCAATGATATCACTGTAGTTCCAAGGTCTCCAGAATAACCTCACTGTAAACACTTGAGGAAGATAAACTCCTGCAGGAATGCTGTCAGTAAGATTTTTTTTTTCTATTATGTTATTTTAGAAACCTGTTCACTTTAAAATGAAAAAAAAAAAACAAATACCACAATAACTAAACATTTTCCTTATTTCAGTGTGGTATGCCTATTTTTCTTTGTAACTTAAATTTGTAAGAAAAAGTGCTGAAATGCTGATATTCCACTCCAAAAATATATGAATGGAGCTACAGGCACTTAGACACTGTTGTACAACTCTATACACCTGACGAAGTTATTTACATAGAGTCCTCTTCAACAACAGAAATAGTAGTTAATGTATTAACAGAAAAGGCAAGAAAAAAAAATACAGAAATCACAGAGAAAGTGAGAAATAAGCATAATAAAGATCTAACAAAGAACTCCAGTATCTTTTTTATTTTTAGACATCCAACTGGAAGGTACTGTACTTTATGTATATGATTTTTAAATATCAGTATTATGATGTTATATACCTACATGAAAGGATAAAAAAGGATGAGCTCAGGCACACACTGATAGATGTACTAGTTGTAATATTCTCAAAAAAATCTTATAGCCTATACAATTTTTGCCTCAAAAAAAAAAAAAAAAAAAAAAAAGAAAAAATCAGGAGTGTAATATGCAGAGTTCTACAGAGGTGCTGTCTTTTTACAGAATATAGATTATTCTAGGATTTGGAGTTAGAAGTTCCTAAAAATATACCACTATTGGAATTATTATTAATTTTCATCACCAATATCTCACATCTGTTGTTATTAATCATTAAAAATAACTTCACCTAATTGCAACACCCTTTGAAATGTAACAGTAGTCAAATTGAAACAATCTAGCAATACAAATGTATTACTATTAACTAGCACTAATAGTCTTTAGGATGTGAGAGCAATTTTGGAACTACATATATTACAAATGTAACAGCTCAGCCACTTTACGTTGAGGCAATAATGTGCAATAATTAGAGGAACCACCTGTGCTACAGATTCAGAAATGTAATGGAGATAATGACAAGAAGTTGTGTTAAAAATGTTGATTGACCAGGTTTCAATATGCTCCCTGAAATTTAAACTTGCCTGCAGCACAACAGTAGGAAATGTAATCTGACAAACTGGATAGTCATGCAAAGTCAGACCTGTAGTCTTTTAAGTCCAATATATTATGAAAATGGCCAAGATGCTTTGTAGAAAGATTAAAAAAAAATAGTACAAAACTATCCAACAACTTGCCAATACAGAAAATATCCTACAATTATCTTCTCAAAAATTCCTAGAAGCATAAAAGTAATCAAATTAAGGACGAGCTGATATTACAAAATCTGTACCCCAAAATTGGTAAAAGTTTCCACTTGTAATAAGCTATAAAGATCAAAGCATCTTTTTTTGGTAGCATGCCTCTAATTAACTTCATAATAATAGCAAAAGTTTAAGCACAGAAGAAAGTAACATGGATCATACAAAGTCTTATCTATAACTCTAATTAAGACTAGTTTGCTTCCTCAGCTAAACTATTCTACTTTTTCATAGGCAAATTCTTCTGTTTCATGATATTTTCTGTTGTCTATCATTGACTTTGATTCTTTGATCTTTTATTTGCAACAGTACTCTCCAGTTCAGTAGCTTAAATCATTCATTACAGTACACTAAAAATACATTAAAAATTGCTCTTTTGCATTAAAATCTTAACAGGAACACTGAAACCCAAATAGTATCATAGAACTTACCATATATTTCCATCAGAAATTATTGTTTGTTTAGAAACAGTCTTCTGTAAAAATTAAGCTAAATAAGAATTACACGTCAGTGAACAGAATAAAATACTGACAGACAAGTGTTCATAAGGAATCAATTAATACACCTAAACTGCTCAGCTCTGCCAGATACTAACCTCCTGAATGCTATGTAGAATAAATGCCTGAAAAGTTTCTTCCCTATTGGTGAAACTTTTGAGAAGAAAAATAGTAATACCCTCAAATTGGTCTCAGCTGACTTATCTAAAAAAGGCATTCAACCAACTGCTGAAGGTGGCCATTACAAAGACATTACCAAACCCACCATGCAATAAATCTCAACAAGGTATGCAAGGAACAAGCTGAACATAAATAAAACAAGATTTCTCTTTCTCTGCAAGAAATAAGCAAGATATTTAAGCTCCAAGGAGATGGAAAAATAGTCTGCTCCAGAGAAGAAAAGGATGCAATGTGCAGCAATTGGCCCAGCGTCAGCAGCAAGCACGGCATCCAACAAGTCTCATAATTGCTGCAGTTATACACAAGAGTGCCTATTCCAGGTATTTCTGTCAGTCACCCTGACATTTGCCCCTCAGTAAGGACTTTTGCTGGTTAGACTAAGCAAACTCATTATCTAGAATCATTCCTTCAACTGAACAGTAACTCACTCCACCTGGTTTTTTTGGTTTTTTTTTTTTTAATATATACAAAGTAACATTTTAGTTTTCTTACAAACTTCTTTTTCCCCTTTACACACTGTACTGACAGAATTTTAGGCCGTGCTTCATTAAGAATGCCCTATGTTGCATATGAGCCTTTCCTAAACTGAACATGATGCTGTATTTTCACAGCAACACAAACTATTTTGGCTTGGAATGGACCTTTAAAGGCCAGCTAGTCCCCCCCCTGCAACGAGCGGGGACATCTTCCGCTAGATCAGGTTGCTCAGAGCCTCGTCCAAGGTGACCTTGGAAGTTTCCAGGGATGGGGCATCTACCACCTCTGTGGGCAACCTGTGCCACTGTTTCACCACCCTCACTGTATAAAATGTCTTCTTTACATCAAGTCTGAACCTACCCTGTTTTAATTTGAAGCCATTACCCCTTGTCCTATCGCAACAGGCCCTGCTAAAAAGTCTGTCCCCAACTCTGTCCCCCAATTTTTTTTCAACTGTTTGAATGTTTCCCTACATAGCTGAGAACTACATGGTTCTATCCGGTTTGAATATTTCAGTTCTTTTCTATCCAAGTATTTCTGATATTTAATACAAACATGCATTAAAGGTAGGAATACTGCAGAGACATTTTTCTAGTTCCACTGTAATTACAATGCATCGTTGCTTGCTAAGCCCCAAGAAAACTCATATGCAAATAGAATTCCAGAATTCCTGAAAGATCAGTAAAAAAGAACACTAATTACTTAATGCTTTTTAACTTACCTTCTTGATACACACACAAGATTTTTTTTTTAACTTGTTCGGCTATAATAAAATGAAAGAAATGTCTGCTGGGTCTTTAGCAGACAGGTCACTCGGAAGCCAACACGGTTACATTGGGGCAGTGCTTCAGAGCCTCCAAAGATCCTCGCTGGGCTGAGATCAGCACCGAGATGAGCAGTGGCTTTGCCAAACCTAAAGAGCATTTAGACAACTGACTAGTACTTAGTTGGCTTCAGACTAGCTGGTTGTTCAGCCTGCTGCTGCCTGCAGTAGACTGGGCTTACGTACAGCTTGTTGCATGAAGAACAGACCCTCTACAGAGTTAAATAAAGGTCTGAGCAAGCTACAAAGTGAAAATGAATCACTGAAATTATTACAAGCTTGGGAAGAAAAAAAAAAAAAGCTGTCAGAGCAAGACTGCTCTTTCAGTACCAGTGCTAGGGTAGGCTAGCTTTGAAAGATGGCAGAGCTATGCATCTGTTTACTCATCTGTTAAATGGTAGAAAGGGGAGTAGTGCTCACTTCTGTAAAGAGCTTTCAGATTTTCAGATAAAGACAACACAAAGAATACAGAGTGATATCACCAATACCCTCTTTTAAACCCATCACTTGTTAGACTTGAGAATAAAACACAGCGGGGTGGGGTGGGAATCCATTACACTGCTATTAACAAACCTTCCCCCAGATACGTTTAAAACACTGAGAACCTACTGCAGTTGAACAATAAAAGACTGTGGTTTCAGGGCAAAAGTACATCAAATACAAATGCTACAAAAATGTATGAACAAGTTGCTGGAGAAAGCGGTTAAAAAAAAGATGCCACAGTACATTCAAGCATTCAAGTTGCCTTGACTTTTTTTTTTTTTTTTTCTTTTCTTTGAGAATCAGGGACTTAAGTTGTAAAAGGATATAAAGAAAAGTATTTAAAAAAGCAAAGTAGGTGGGTTACATTGTCAGGTCCACATATAGTGTCCTCCTCCTCCTTTCCAACAGGGACTGCTGGTCTCTACCTATCCCTCTGTCACTGGACACCCCTGGCTTAGACCCTTAGTTTCACCTGTCAGAGATTATTAAATTCAAAACATCAGTAAAAAGAGTTAAGGAAATACACAGCAACTGAGATTCTTGCTTCTCACACAAAGAAATAACTGCGTAACTACTAATATGTGTCTACTGCTAAGATGATATTAGTACTTCGTAACTAAACACTTATTTTGGGTATGCTGAACAGAGAATCTCATTTGGTCCTGACAATGCAACAAGAAAATTAGAATCTCCATGATTTGTTCTGTTACGTCATAACCTGCAGGGTGAATATTGTCTCTGCAGAAAGTAAATTAATTATTACAGTCAAGATGACAACCACTAGTAAAAAACCTGTGACAGCCTCTCTGTGCTGAGGGTAGAGGACTGTCAGTTCTACACTACGTGCCTCGAACAGGATGGAACAGAAAGCATCCCTATCTGCAAAATAACCATTTTAACCTAATGTAATTTAAATTAATCTGCTATCAAGTCATACACTGCAACAGTGACTTTCATCTCTTTCCTTTACATTCATTATGTATATATATATTAAAATACTAAAGCCAATGTGCATTACCTCAGTAAACAGTACTGTGGCCAAAAATTTTTCAAATAGAAGCATTTCACAATAATTGCATGATAACAGTGTCAGCACTGACACAGAAAATTCAAATGTCCAAATGCAAATTAAGTTAGTCTTGCATATCAGTCATTACTACTCATGTAGTTGGGAAAGGAATGCATGAATATCCTTTCTCCGTGTTTAAAAGTAGTTTCTTTAACTTCAGCTACTGCATATAGATGTGGCCAAAACTCTATGATGTATCTCTAGAAATGTAGGCCTTACCACCTAGCAAGACACATCTCATAACAACAGAACAGTTTTCAGATTCAGTGTGAATTAAAAAATAAAATAAAAAAAATAATTCAGAACTGTGGGTGACTTCCAACTCATACAAAATTCTACCATGTGAACTCGACAGCCTCCTTCAGGATTACTCTTTTTGAGGGGCTGGTTACTACGAACAATTAATTCACTAATTCACAGAAAAACTTCGTTTTAGTTCTAAAAATCTATTTCACAATGTAGAACATTCAAAAAGGCTTTAGAATTCTAAATGCTTTTAAGAGCTTCAGAAGCAACTGTGCCAGGTCAACTCTCAGAAAAAGAAACTCCATAATACACACTCTGTATGAACTCTATAGATGTTCTGGGTACCTTCAGAGGCCTAGATGAAACAGACAAAAAAACCCCAAATTTTAAAGAAAATAATATAACAGTCAGTTTCAATGTCTGAAGCAACTGGCACAGCCCTGCAACTGCCTGGCATCAGCTCAGATATGACATGATGCAATTTACAAATGTCATGAGGCTGCAGAATAATCCTCAGCACTTGCATGTCATTCTCATCATCACTGAAGGACAAAGTGTTCTTTCTTCAAAAGGAAAGAGGCACTCTGCTACGTCTTAAATAACAAAAAAATTATAACTTCATATTTGGGATCTTAGGACAATTTGATTAAGTAGCACCAGTGGTGATTTTTTAAAATGCTAAAACTTGAAAAGTGTTCTGACACTTTCAGTGTAAAATTTTATGTACCTCTTTTCCAGAAGAACTTACAGGGAATACTTTTCACACTATGCTGAAATGCATTTTGAAGCACTTCCACTAATAAAAGAAGAGGCACATAACTCTCCTTGGTCTGTGTAAGTTATTAAAGGCTTTGGATGAATGACAAACTCCGATGGCATTAGTTACAGTTATAAAGTACCATCTTTTTGAAGGACATTCTTTAGAATGTGTATATGCCATTGCCATTTCATGGCAAATTTTCATTTATTCAGGTAAGATTCTTGTCTCAGAAAAAACACCCTAAAATAAAATGGCAAGTAACAACTTAGAATTAGACAGAGCAGCAGCAATATATGGAGAGTCTGGAGTTCACAATACCATTGCTCTACATCTGTCTAGTTTACCAAATGTTCATTAAGCCCTTGACACACTCTAAGTCAACATGTGAACAATCTCATGCATACCAAGATCAGACAATCAATTTGAAAAACTAATCAACCTTCAATACTGGCTCCAAAGAAGGATAATTAACACAATAATACGGGTGAAAACAATTATTCAGACATATATACTTCTTGATTTTTTGTCTTTATGTCCTTACTGAGGTATAATCAGAGCCTCTTCATTCCCTGCACGCTGAAGAGTGCTGTCCATCTAAAAACCTGAAGAATCGAGTCTAAGCAGGCTGGAGGTTAAAAGCTGCATTAGTTCCTTTTTCCCCTCCTTGTTTCACCACTTCTCCTTCACCTTGTTCGTTAGTAGAATGCCTCTGAAATGCCAAGTAAATGCCTCTGCATACCACAGCTGTTGCTTTCATGTTAAGCCACCAGAATAATATATTATCTAATATTACTCCTTTAATTACAAAACCATAAGCTAAAATGCATACACAGTAAAAACAGATTACAACACAAATACCTGTTTTTAAATAGCTTTGGGACTGTTTATGGAGCTCTCTGGACTAAGGTAATTTGCTAAATCTTGATCTGAATGGTGCTATAAATAGATTTTTCCTTATACTACCCATACTTATATTTAGAAATAAAAGCAAACTTAAATCTCACGATAATGCCTCGATGGCAAAACCAGTAAGTGTATTATTGGTGATCCTTGTTTAGCTCTTGCTATTATAGTTGTGATAATTCTGAAGCACTTAGACCACATGTGTCTCATTAGTCCACGAGTCCTGACCGTAAGCAAAAAACCTCTATTATATAACTGAGGCGGCAAACATGCTTTTACACTCAGCTTCTCAAAGTAAAATAACCAAAAAATTAAGAGATGGTAACTGAACATAAAATAGGAATACTAGTTCTTTACCATGGGATGCTTAAAAAGATGACCAAATATGTTTAAAATACATACTCTTTTTAAAAAATTCAGACAAGCATTTTTATAGTCTATTATGGATATTTTTAACTACATAATGGATACTTAATGATAAAGACGATGACACTGTTCAACTGAAAGACAGCAAACAAGGCTATTCAAAACACCATTTTAGTGAAGCACAAATCATGATCTGTTAAAAATAAAGTTATACCGCATTTTTGGATTTTAACAATGATGAATCTTCTCCTCCATTTACAGACAGATGTAAGCATGTCAAAAATCAGTTTATTTGCTAAACTGCCACATAAAAAATGATTCATAATGCTTTCAGGCAACCAAAACCACTTTGACTCAAGATTTTTATTTGATTGTGTTTTAGGTAAATATGGATTATGCATGCAGAAACCTAACTAACTTTCAAGATTTTATTTCATATAATCAATGCAAAGGTAAACATAGAAGTCAGCCTTTAATGTTAAGCATAGCTACATCTTCAAGCCAAAGACACAAAATTCTTAAAACTTTAACATTTTTATTAGAATTCTGAGGAACTTTGATGCAAGATATTAACCTACAGTTTTTAATTAAAAAATATTTTTAATTAAAGGAAGCATCTGAATGCCATTTGAAAATTATCAAAAGTTATGAAAAAGTAGTAACATACCATTGCCTCAACTTTAGTTCTTACAGAACTTAAACAAGTGGTGGCAGCACTTCAAATGGCTTGCATAACAGATTCAAATTAGATCTTGAAACTAAACAAGGGAGGTTCATTCTTTCTTTTTCCCTCTCAAGGTGGTTTGCCAATATGGAAATAGTAATGACAGTGTAGCAACACAAGGACACAAAATTCAAAAGTTCCTATATTGTAGTTACTATGCATCCCACTTTACTGACCTGATTTTGATGCATGGATTAAAAAATAACCCAAACCACATACTAACAGAGCACCTTAAATATTTGATAAATATTTTTACGCTGAGATCTAAAGCAAAAAGAACCTGCATGTATGTTCCTTATAGCTATACCTTCCCAGTAGTGAAAAACTACAGAAATAATAGCACATACTATCACTGCAGATGCAATAGTTTGGCTGTATAGGAGAGGGCACTAGTTATTAACTTTTCTGAAAAATATAAAATTAAATTCCAAAAAATTTAGCCGCTTACAGAAAGAACCCTAACACAATAGTTAGCTCTGTGCAGAAATTTGCTTAAACTAATATTAGAGAGAAAATATTCCTGAACCAGTCTTCTTTAATAATACCATACCCCAAGGCCAGAAAAAAAGGTCAGGGATAATTGGTGCAACAGTAGTGCTGGACACACATTTTAAACTGTTAACTCTGTCATGAATGCCACCTAATACTGTTTTTCATTACACTCTCATTCCAATATTAGCAAACTTGCAAAAAGCAAGTATATTTTTGGAAGAGGAAGCAACATTTCTAAAACCTGATTTCTAATTATTATTTTATAGCCTCTATAAGCAATCTACTGAAACTACAATCTCTGTACTCAAAAATCCAGTAGCTAGAGACAACACAGACACAGGAATAACCTTAGGAGAGAGAAACCACACTGAAACTTTTTGCACATTGAAAAGTCTACATAACAAAGAATACATTAGAGTAAAATGGAATGAAAAACTAGGAGAGGAGGAAGGGAATTTTTTATTAGTAACAAAAAGATTTTTACTGAAAATATCTATAGTTACCATGCAAACCATTGAAGTGTAGCTTTTTATTTACAGGCTTAGTAAACAAACGAAGACAATGCAGTTAAACATATTTTAAATTAGTTTCTCCTGTACATCTCACCAGACTTTTTTTTGCCCAGTAGGAATACTGTGATATTGAGTAGTCCCCATGGTGTAGGGGTGCCGTTCTAGATGAACCATTCCCTTCCTATCTCCACCTCATACCCTTATTTCTCACTCAACATTTTCAAGACATGACCATACAAGCACAAACATATGCTACAAGGTACATCAGTGATGTCTGTACAAAAGGCTAACTGAGTAGGTATCTTTGGTAGACTGACACTTCTGGGGCAGTTGTAGGCCTATAGTAACTGGAGCTCTGTCATTCAAATGAAACGATCATTCCCAGGTCCAACTTGCCTAACACTAGCAGCGAACACATGCTGTTACAGAGGTTTTTATTTTGGAAGTTGTGGGTTTTTTTCCTTTTGAGCTAAACTGATCAAGAATGCTATTAGTAGTGATGGTGCAGTTTGCTCCTTTGAGTTAAATTTACTCTGTGAAACCACCGAAAGACAATATAACAAAAGCCAGTTTTTCATTGTCTACTGGTTGTAACCATTGACACAGTTGTAACCTTCCATAGTTTTCATTTTCACCCCAAGCAGATACAAAGAGAATAAGCAAGTCTGCAATAAGACAGACCTACAGCACATCCATGAAAACGTACACGTGAACTCACTGTATTGCTGAGCATTTTGGGGGGCACTTTCTTGTTTGTGTTTGTTTTTTAGTTTGTTTTTAGGCTTTCTGTAGGGGCTATCTTTTACCAAGTAATTAATAAACCCACAAAGAGTAATCAAGCATCATTTTTTCTCACTAGTTTTAAACTACCAGGCACAACTGACAGAAAAAATGAAATATGTGTCCAAACAGGCAGAAAACAACAATTTTTCTTCTCAAAACTTTTTTATTTTTTTTATTTTTTTTCTTCATTTTTCCCCTCTGTGTGTTAAGAATGCATGCTGATCACAGGACAGTGCAGCAAGCTATCAATAAAGTAAGGGGAAAATTACGCTGTGCTCCATGTATAGACAGTACTATACCATTTGCTATATGCTTGTTGAGCACGACCACATGACCCAGCAAGCCCAGAAATCCTCCAGCCTCTTCCTTCCATAGCTTTTATTTACTTTTTCTTTCTTTCACAGAACAAGAGCTGGCATGCAGTTACCTGTTTACTAAAATCTCACTGGATGAAACTCTCCAGAACACTCAAGAGCCTACTGATGGTACCATGACTAAACTGTCCCTGTCCCTTCCATTTTATAAGGGGAGATAGGGAATTTTGGAAACATGGTCCCTGCTTTTTTAATGCTATAGGTCACTGCTTACAGACGTTATAGCCATTTTTTAAAGTGTTTTCTGATTTGTATGTAGACAAATTACTGACTAGATGCCACGTGTGTTCCCAAATCACATGAGAAAAAATATGTAATGGTTTAAATCAGGCACTTAACTGTGACTAACATACATTGCTTCTAGTCTAAAGTTTTAGCTGCCCACTGAGAACTTCACATAATGGCCTTACCCACTTATGAGAAGACTTATAGTTAGTGAGAGCTTGGAAACAGATTACTTAGACCTTCTCTCACAGCAAGTTCCCCAAACTCAATCAACTCCTTAAAATTTTAATTAAATTAAGCATGAACACAATAGAATATCAACTGATACAATGAACTTTCAAACACACAGAAGTCACGGTGACTATATGAAACAGAAGAGAAATAAAAGGGATTTTTTAATTAGCTCTACCCCTATTTTTGCAGAGGAGTCCCTGGTTTTGGACCTGGGTTCGGTCATCTCATTGGCTTTCTCAGCTGCAGCAGATTTTGTGCAATCGCCTCTGGTCCCTGGGAAGCTTTTCTTTGTCACCACTGGGTGACAAATCTCTCCTCAAGCCACAACACAGAGAGACATTCTCTTACAATGATATTTCTCAAGATATGGGAAAAAACACATTTTGATCGAGGAGTTCTTTCAGTTCTGATCTGAGAGCAGAAACAAGCTCAGAATTAAGAATGATACTGGAACTGTAGCAGAATTAATTTCTTAGAATGAATTATGTAACTTGGCAGTCCTGGGTTAATAGTTGGATTTGATGATCTTAAGAATCTTTTCAACCGGAGTGAATCTATGATTCTTTTTACTTTTTCCATAAGATTAGACATATGGCAAATTAAAAATAATTATATACCATCTTTGCTAGCTAGACGAAAGAGCGTAGCAGAATTTGCCCTTAGTCTTCTGTTCCTCTAAGAAAAAAAAATCTAAAAATCAGCCAACATGAATCTAACCCTAGCTCATTGTGGATTAGGTAGATGAACATGGCTTATTTATAAAATAAGATGACACCATTTCGCCAAACTTTAGCAGAACATATCCAATATAAGCTTTTGACTTTATTCCAAATAACTATAATATTTCAACTGTAAATTTTTAAGACTGTATTTTTTACTCTAAGACGTGTTTTAAATGAAAAACTGCAAAATGCAGTATACTACCATGAACCTTCATGAAACATAAATGCAGAGTAAATGCAGTTCACAAACTGTATGCAAACAGCGTATCGTAAGCAAAGTGAGCAGACAAAACACTGCAGTCACTTAGCCTTCTCTCAAAGTTTCTCAAAACCAGCTTAGCAGGAAGCAGTAATCGTTCAGACTAAACCAAGTACACCAGGCAAAATTCAGTGCCATACTACTGTTACCCTCAAGAAAGAGAAGGTACCTTATTGTAATTTGATTTTTGTGACTACGCATGCTGTAACTTCCAACCAAACCAGAACGTATCTAAAACTAGTGCTTGAAAAAGACTATCAGCTATATGCCCAAACTTTTGTTGGTGTAAATAGCTAGTATTTTTCACAGCACCACCTAGAATAAATTAATTATAGTTTTAAAGACAAAGACAAACATACTTTGTGCAGCGATGTTTTAAATGCCACTTCAAACATAACAGGAACCCCTGTGATATCTTAGGGCACACAGTTATCTGAAGATACATTTATCAAGTTAAAAATCCTTGATCAGTAAGGGGATGCTGAGTTTTCACAGTAGCTCAATAACCAACAGAAGCTCAACGGTTTTCAGCGAAAACTGCTGGTAAATCTTGGCAGAACAACTTTTGCCCACTGAGTTTATAACTAAAAGTTTTTAGAAACCATCTTACCTTGTCCTCTTGGTGTTCGTTTCCTGCGATCTCTGAATGCTGCTCCTGACTGCAAGGCCTCCAGCAGACTATCCATCACTCCCGTCTCATCACCCTCTGAGAACAGCAGAAAAATAGGATTAATCTCATTGCAATTGAAATCAGCCTTCAGAAAGAAAAAAAAGTGTTGTCAAGTGTACATAACGCTTCCAAATAAGAGACATATACATTTTAATGTAATGGATGCTGTCAGTGCTTCAGGTATCACTGCCTAGTTTGTGTATGATGCTCTATTAAGCAAAATTGATGCCAATCCTACTGTTCTTTCAACTTAGAGATGTTATCTCGTGCATTATTGATGACATCTTCAGTATGCAGATAGACAGCTGCTGGTGAATGACTGCTGTTTCACTGTTAAATTCTTCTAAGACTTTCCTGAAGCAGAAACGGGTCATCTCTTTTTGATTTAATCAATGCACATGGAAAATCTGATGGAAGTGAATGACACAAAGTGAAATACTGTAGTACCGCAAATATTTTATACATTAGCTCCTGTCTTCATGATGCATTAAATCCTTGGAAAAAAAAAATATCTATACGACATACAAGGATACACCCCCCATATGCTACACATGTAACTGTACACCATGGATGATCTTAAGGTAAAGGCAAGGAAAGAACTGAGGGGAGAATGACACAGGGAAAGCAGGTGGCATAACAATTCTTAAAAACTGAATCCTACTTCTGCTAAATCTTTCTCTTGCTTTTTTTCATATCCAAGCTAACCTGGAGCCTTTAAATTGCTGGACTTTATGGCGCATTATGAAAATCTGCATAGAAAGATGACTGACATTACACATATTTAAGTCTTAAACTTCCTTTGCATTTCAGTCTTTTAATAACAGTTGATAGCAGCATTCAACAGTATGAGAAATAGAGGTCATAGAACTGCAGTGTTTCAAAACTACTGAATGCCTCTTTTTCTGTTCACACGTCTGTGTTATAACCCAAAACTAAAATATAGACTAGACTCAGCAGGTAGGTGGACATTTTATTCACGTCTCTCAGACTTGAAGTTAATGTAAATTTCTCCAAGACAGAGTGGGAAGATAATTACTTTATGCAAAAAGATTTACATTAGAGTAAACCACTTCTGACTCACACAAAGTGTAGGAGGTTAAATGCACATTCAAGCTCACAAATGTTCAAGTTTAAAAGCAGCTTATTAATGCAAAAGGTATTCTGCCCTGGTTCTCTATTACATTTAGATTTATTAGACTAAATCCAGACCTAATATAAGGGGATGCCAATTCTAAAACAGTACCTTGTTTTAATTTCTACATGATGATCACCAGTGTAACTACTTGATAAATGTAAATTATACATCAACATAATTTAAACCACTATGCACAATACACAACACATACATAAAGTTCTCTCCAGTGTAAGATAAAAAAGAGCAAGAGTAGCAAGCAGCAGAAGGCTCTGAAATACCAGTTTTAATTACATTCCAACTAAAACTCTTAAAAAACTAAGCTCCCACAAAATAAATAAGTAAATAAGCTTCTCTCAATTCACACTCACATATACAAGGCCAGAATCATGTCTAAAGCACACAAAATAATTACTTTTTTCGGTGCTCCTTATCCTACACATGCTTATTCATTGATTTATTGTTGGCTCTGTATTAAATTTACTGTTTAAATCAAAGGTCTGTGAATACACTTTGCCCAAACTAATACACATCAAGTTGGTCTGAAATATTTAATGGATGAAACTGTAATACATTGAATTAGTTAACATGTTAGAATATATTATGTGTAGAAAAATTACTGTATCATTCGATCTTCATTTAAAATAAAAACGAGTTGGCAGAGTTTATTCAAAGACTAAAATCCTTCAATACTTTATAAATGTTTATGTAGCCTTCCACTTCTTTTTTTGCTGAGTGTGCTACTCTACCTGCTAATTAGTGCAACTGTTAAACACCCACCCTGGTTTTGGAATATCAAAATATACAATATAAAGACACATAAATTAGGGAAGCTGTAGAACACAGTGATGAGATTTTTAACTCCTCAAATCAGAATTTATGCTAGGTCTGATCTCAGCACTGCATCTTAATTGAAGTTGTCAGGTGATTAAGCAGCAACCAGACAAAGAACTGTGTTTTTAGTTAGCTTTAATTAAAATTCATAAATAAAATGCCACAGATTTCTCAGCTTTTCCTCACAGTTCTTGCTGAGGTACTTCACATATTACTAGCTATCTCTTTGATTTGCCTTTTTTTTTTAATACTACCTACAACACCTTGTAGACAAATCAGAAACAAAGACAAAAACCATCAGAAATTTTGAAACAGAGGACCTTGTTTCCAACAGAAATTGTCAGTGGAAATGAAATATATAATCCTTACGTCTCTTTTAGATATATTCCACTGTACACAAGGATAGAGGTTTCAGCTGGAATAAGTAATATTCATCCTCATTCTTTCTTTTCCAAGTTGTTCCCAACCATTGAAGACAGACCAAATGTATGCATTCGAGCAAAAAAATCTGCAAGCTTTGATTAGGCTTAGCAAAGACCCAGAGTCACTACAGGTATTAGACAAAACTCAAAAGGCAAATAAATTCTTAATTATTAATTGATGTGTTAACTACAAGCCTGACTTGTTTTAATTTGGATTTCACACTAATAATTATTGCAGATTTGGCTTAGCACATGCAGACTGTTTTGAAAATGCGTGCATTATTAGGAGGTTACAGTAAAACTCGTCTTCTTGCAGGTCCCACAATTTAGACCAGTGATAGTCAACAGATTTTGGCCACTTTTAATTATAATAATCAAGACAAAAAATAACCCTCTTCTTCCATAGAACAATGTTATTGCTTCTTATACTGAAGAGTCCCAAGCAAGCTGAGAGGCACAGAGAAAAAAAAAAAATATAATGAACAAAGTCACACTTGAGGTGCACAGGCAATCTTAATATCAAGATACCTAAACTTTTCGTATTTTTTTACCAGTTATAGGGAATGGAACAGAAAAGGGAAAAATAAAAAGTAATTACAGTACACGATTAACATAAAAGTGTGTTTGAAAGACACTGGCATAAAATCAATCCAATTATGAATGCTGAGGAACAGTCATACCATGCATCTACAAACAAATCTGCTGTCTATAAAGGCAGTACTCTGGATTTTACACTTTCATTTTATAAATAACAACAGACTTCAGATGAACTGTTCTTAATAAGCATTTAGTATTTGTGGTCAGATTTTTAGGTTAAATGACATTCTAAACATTAGTACTCTGGACTTAGACTGCCAATTTCAAAAAAGAAGACCTTTGGTAAACTAGAAAATAAGAAATTAAATCAGAAACTGAATATTTAAAGGGTGGTAGGTGAGGGTGAAAGTATTACAAACACAACAGTGACTATTACTACAGATGTATAATAATCTCAACACAGTCAAACTGGGTGAATTCTTCACTGTTAGCACACACAAACAGTATTACCCCTTGGAACAAACAAGATAGACAAATGACCACAGGTGAATAATACCAAATCAGCTAATATAAAGTTTTCTCAGCTGATGTGGAAGCAAACAACAAATCTCTATGAAATTAACATGCCATCTGAAATAACTCAATAGCTACCATTATTATTTGAGAACCGCAAATGTAGAATTTATTAGAAAAAACAAAACATTAGCTGGGGGTAAAAAAAGTATGATAGCCATCACCTTGTAGTATGAGAGGCCTTTCCAAAACAACAAAACACAAGATTATGGGAGTGTAGTTCTGCCAAAGATATTAGATTAAATTTATGGTTTCTATTAATGCAATGTACTGCACTTCATTTGGCTAGAAAAGTTTTCTGTCTCATTTATCTGGTCTTCAACGTTTGATATAATACCTGCCTACTTCGTTAGTGGAAAGTGCAAAAGATGGTCATTATTTAAATATCTGGCTGAATAACAAAAAAAGGTTGTTTATAGACAGGCAGCTTATCACCTTATTGATTATTGTGATTTTTTATTATTATTACATATGATAAGCTTATTGAGAGCTTATCACCTTAATTTGTCTGAAAACCTAATTAGTGGATTTGCTATAACAACAGATGACATATAAATAAGAAATACTAACATATTGAAAGATAAGATCAGCATGCATAACATTTGGAATAAGAAACTAAATGAAAATAATAGAAATAGAATAAGCGTGTATAACTTAGGTGCAAGCCAGGAGCAATACAAAGAAGTGACCAAAGAAACAATGATGAATTACCAATCTGTGTTTAAAAGTCAGCATATGCTATTTCCCGGAGTAGTGGTATACAAACTTGATTATGGCATTCACAGAAGACAAATCGCAACTAGGAAAGCTTTTACAATAACCAGGGGAGTGGATTCTAATAAGAAATGCCTGAGGCAGTACAATTTCTTTAGACTACATAAAGCAGGCACTGAAAAGAGCTATGACAACCTCCTTCTGTGCTTAGAATGTGTAAAGTCCCAAGAGAGAAAACTCATCCCAACAGATAACTTCCCCGAGAGAGGGCTGTTCTGGTACAGCAGCTAACAGGAAAACATTCAGGCTGAGTCAATAGAAGTATCTTTGCAAGCAAAAATCATGTTCTAGAATGGACTTCCAAACAAGACCGTGGGAATAACAAGTCTAAAGATTTTAAGGTTGAAGCAAAAAATTCTGAAAGGGATTGTATGATATACCACAGGGAACAGCAGGTGTGTAAGTCACATGATCTTTTCAATCTGGTCTACCTAAAGCATCAATCTGCAACTCCTTATTGATGGCTTATATTTAAAAAGGGTGTGCGATAACATGGGGAACGAGTGTAAGAACCCAGTTATTGGCAGTTTGGCTGCCGCATAAATTACACTGTGAACAACAATGTCTGGCTCATTTGTAGTTGTGAACTAAGTCCTTAGTTTTGAGCAAGTTTTTTTATTTTCACATGCCTTCTAGTACAGATATGACCTTTATACTTATGAAGAAAACTGTCCTTCCAAATCAGAATTGTTTGTTTAGGATATTTATCAAGACAAAAATATATTAGAAAGTGTATGATCAGGTATGACTAGTCTGTCTTAATTTTTCTTTATATAACACACTGAATTCAAAGCTTTACAATCAATTAGCAGTTTGACTCTAATGTAAAGCACTTCCCAAAGAAATAAAGATCAGATGGAAACAAAGCATATAATATGTTTCCAGAACATTCTTTTTAAACTTGAGCTTTCCAAGGACAGATAACCTGCCTCAGATTCAAGCTGTTCGTTATATTTTATCCATCAGCAAGTGGCATGGGGAGATGGAACAACAATATTAACTTTAAAATTGTAAATATTTAGAAACAAGGCAGGAAAAGAAAAAGGTAAAAATAATCTCAGCGTGCCTCTGCATGTGCAATACTATTGCAGGAAAGACTGCAACAGTACCGCACAACCCTTAAGCCTCCCTTGAAAATATAACATCATGATTTACAAAAATAATCAATACATGAAGGACTAGAAGTTTCAGGCATGCTTTTACACAAGTCCTGTTGTCACCAAATCTCCCTTCTGCTTTGTATGTACATTTAAGTTTTTTAATTATCACCCTCCTCATATGAAATCTCTCTTTGACAAGTACTTGAGATAGGAAACGTTTTAAAATAAAAAATCAAGATGCTTTGCTGTTCTGTATGCCTTATGTTGCTTGTATCCACTCTATAAGAATTTGTGCAAAAACAGTTTAAGCAGTTAACACAGTCCAGAGATAAAGCTCATCAAGCACATCAGGTCTTTTACCCAACACAAGTAAGTATACGGAGCTGACATTTAACCCACCCCTGGAACACAGCAGAGGGATTAAAGTAACTTCATTCTTTAAAATAATTATTTGAAACAGCCTGCTTTTGCACTCTATGACTAAATCTGACACAGATGTAGAACTAAGATTCCTGAGTTCTACTGCAAGTTCACTAAGTAATTTATTTTTGCATAATCTGTACACTACTAAATTAACCATGAGGACTGTGTTATAAAGATAGAAAACAAACACTTGAGAATGATGAAGAATGTTTACTCGATCTTATTTTTCACAGAGTAAATGCAATCCTTCACCTGCTTCTGTAGCCATTTTCTCTGTTTCAACAGCATTCCTCTGAAACAGAGAAATCATTTTAACATGGAGATGAAGATAAAATATTTCCCTTTGCTACCACCTGATGAAAAACAACCCTTAGGTTAGATTTAGAGTCCTTTTTGTCGATACTACATTCTTTTATCACTTCCTGACCAACGCCATCTAAACCTCAAAAAGAGACCCCAACATCCACACCTCCTGATATCAAATGCAAAGTAACATTCTTTTCTATTTATAGCTCAGATGATTAAAATGAAAATTGACAAAAAAATATAGGGGAAAAGTATCATTCTGCTAGCCTGAGGAACAATAAAAGCTAAAGCCCAGCTAGAACAACAGGTTTTACTGTCTTGTCTTTTTCAAAAAAATAACTGCTACTAAAATTTCACATTGGAAACTGAAACGTGTTTAGTCTGTTGTAGCTTATGAGACTTTTAAAGTAATTCTTGCAATTAAAAGAGCACTGCTGAAAGATCACCCTAGAAAATGTGGTAGAAAACATAGTTCAGGGAGTAACTTGAACCACAAATGGTAAATGCACATAAAATCAGAGCTCTTTCATAGACTCTCTATAAAGATGGGATTATTTAACTACTTGGGTTGTCTCCGATTCAGTAGGCATTCTTGAACTTGCTTCTGTGGTAGTGGCTGGCTCCAACGATTTCAACTTCATGGGAGTTTTTAGCTTCGCTCCTCTAAAGAATCGTACCAAATGTCCGAAAAAACATGTCCTTAACTTCTTCAAGAAGACAAGTTACAATTCCCCTAAAGCCAAGCTCACTTCTTACGACCTACTTTCAAAAGAATTTTTTAAATATTTAACTTCCTTTTTTACTTTTTTTTTTTTTTTTTGAGTACAAGTATTGAAATATTTGAACTTTCTTTCGCCTCTCCTCATTACGGAACACAAATGATGAGTCGATTTATGCACAGTGTTAAAGTAAATTTGGAAGAGGTTTTATCTAAACATTGCTTCCAAATGTGAGCTATATTTCCATGCACAAAATAAACAGTCACATTTTTTCCCAGCTCAAAATTTTCACTACATACTAGAGAAGGGAATGAGAAACATTATTTTCTGATTTAGATTGGAACAACTAGAAACTCAGTGAGATCAATTCCAGTTACTTTTTGTGGCCTCTCTTGCCCAAAGTTTTACCTCAGCTTTTAGCATGTTATCATCTATCAAAAAGGTAGGAATAAGCATCTTCTAGCAGATTTTTTCAGGACCTTCATGATGACTGCTTTTTCAGTTTGTACTAGAAAGGATATTTTGATTAGAACATAAAAAATCCCAATAAATAGTATCGGTCTTAAATGAAACAGAAGAACTGAGGTAGCACTATTGATGGTAAAATGAAACAACGAAATAGCTTGGGCTTTTTAAGGTACTTGAATAACTTAGAATTACAGAAACTGCAAGTCACTTAAAGCCACAACAGATTTCAGCCCATGCATCCAAAACATGATCCACCTCCTTCCTACTTTGTTTCTTTGGTTCAGATGCACAGCTAAGGATCAAAGAGGCCCTGGGAACATGCTCTTCTACCTGAAGTGTTTTGCTGCCTTCCCTTTTCCTTGTCTGCTGATAACTGCAGGAATAACCAACTACTTTACTGGTGCGCTTTCATTTTCCAGTAATGGCAATACTCACATGTACGTTGCAAAACATCTTATACTCGTTAGTACAAATATACTAACTACAAAGTAATACAAGTTAATAAACAGTGTAAATATTGCACAGCCATTCGGGCAAAAATTTACAGCAACCTCCCAGGAATTTTTTCCTAAATTTGGGCCCTTACTGAAAGAGTCCAGTCAAATACCATGTTAGGTAACAAGTGCTGTCTACCTGCCTGCTTCTCCAAATGGTTTCCAAATTATACTTCTAATCACACTTTGCACTACCCTGTTGTGGACTTTTAAGTACATTCCATAAGTCTAATATGAATCCTGTATAAACTTTTGATCAATAATCACTACCGCATCTTTTAAATCATTTTTATTCATTAATATATTCACATAAAAAGGTCAGTTTTCAGTGTCTTTTGGAAAGTGTGTTTTCCTCATATATTTGCATTTTATTAATTTGCTAAATTTATTTTGTATGCATAATAAATATCTTCAGGAAGCAGTCTTCCTCAGCATTTTGCACTAGAATACAGTCTCATGACTGTTATGTACTTTTTAATTAAAGGAGAACAAGTTAGGACAGTATGACAGATAAGTGAACTTGTATCTTACGTCAGTTCACAAAACTAGACAAATCCCTGCTTGCCAATTAAGCTCATTGTTTATGATAACCTGATCTCAGGCTTACATAAAGTTTAACAGAATGAGAAAAAAACATGCTTTGTTGTACTGGCAGGTTATTGAAAACAATTTTTGAAATACACACAGTTATTCATTTTCTGAACATGTCACAGTGGTCAAGGTCTGCTTCAGCAGCAATGCATTTAATTTAAATACATCAGCATTACCCCTGGAGCCTCATTCTGAATGGACTTATGCCCCTTGCAAGGATGATTTTCACTTAACTTAAAAAAATAGGCTTTAACACAGATTTACCTAGTAACAAATGGGAAGACATTGCCTCTATGTGGGAAGGAAAAGACTGTGCAGCTCAAAAAAAAATTTTTCGAAGAAAAATGACCATATGATACCTAAATGCATCTGTAATCAAGTTCTACTACTGTTTGAAGGCTATGTTTCAGT
Source organism: Falco naumanni (assembly GCF_017639655.2). Taxonomy (NCBI): domain Eukaryota; kingdom Metazoa; phylum Chordata; class Aves; order Falconiformes; family Falconidae; genus Falco; species Falco naumanni. The sequence continues at coordinate 17,491,963 of NC_054067.1, forward strand.
TACAGTACTAAGTGACTTTTAATTTATGTGATTAGCAGATACATAAGGCAGCAGAGAAATCATCAATGCTTTTAAAACTCCTCCAATATTTTAGGGAAGAAACAGTCTTGGAAACTCATATTCTTGCTACCTTTTTTTTTTTTTTTTAATTAAACTATTTGTACTGGTTTTGACTGGGATAGAGTTAATTTTCTTCGTAGTAACTACCAAGGGGCTATGTTTTGAATTTGTGCTGTAAGCAGAGTCAGTAGTACAGTGATGGTAAGCAGAGTCAGTAGTACAGTGATGGTTTTGTTACTGCTGAGCAGCGCTTACACAGAGCCAAGGGCTGCTCTGCCCCTCACCCCACCCCACCAGTGAGCAGGGGGGCACAGGGAGCTGGGAGGGGACACAGCCGGGACAGCTGACCCCACCTGACCCAAGGGATGTCCCACACCATGTGACACATGCTCAGCATACAAAGCCGGGGGAAGGAGGAAAGGGGGGGCGTTCAGAGCGATGGCGTTTGTCTTCCCAAGTCACTGTTACTCGTGATGGAGCCCTGCTCTCCTGGGGATGGCTGAACTGCCTGCCCATGGGATGTGGTGAATGAATCCCTTGCTTTGCTTTGCTTGCTGTGTGGCTTTTGCTTTGCCTGTTAAACTGCCCTTGTCTCAACCCACGAGTTTTCTTACATTTACTCCTCTGATTCTTCCCCCCATCCCACCATAGGGGGAGCGAGCAAGCCGTTGTGGGGCTTAGCTGCCGGCTGGGGTAAAAGCACACCACAACTATTACTTAAATCTTGTAGTGACCTCACTCAATTGAAATTATTCCAAGTCCTAAAACAATTTAAATCAATTGTACTAATTGATGTCACAAAAAATACCAGATTTCAGTGCCAGACCCAAAAGTGGCCAATGCTGATCTTAAATTCAGTTTGGGATGACAATTACAGAGTCAAATAGTTAAAAAATAAACCTCCCTGTGACACAACAAAAATATGAATCAGGTAGTAATTGCTTTATATGAGCCTTTCTACTTTTTAGAAGAAAACTTTTGTAGCTGACTTTTTGCTATTACAGAGTTTGCAAGAAAACGTTTTGAAAATACATTTTATTTTAGAGCAAAACCAAGCGTGCGCACATGATAGAGAACCAATTAACTTTCATTAAATGGCTTAAAAAATGGTTGGCTAGCTCTTGACAGTCTTATCACTCACTGTATCTTCTCTTTCATCACCCATTTAATATTAAAAAAAAAGGGAAACAATTAGTTCAGACTAAACAGCCAAACTTCATTTCTTAGCATGATACCTACAATACATCATGTTTTGGGAAAAAACAAAATAAAATTAAAAAAAAAACAACTTTCAAAGGATCTTTATTAAGCTTCTTTTTTGTGACTAGCTTTTTCGATAGTGGCTGGAAAGACAAGCATGCTATTTCAGGACTTTTCCTACTAAGAATGTGTACATAGTAAATTGCCATGGCAAATGTAAAGCTGTAACTGTATTTTTTAATCCTTTCTACACCGATTCCAAAGTGGCCCTGCAACCTTGATACTTTTCCATGAAGATTAACTGGTTTCACATGGACTGGGCAAGTATGGAATCTGAATTTAAAACAGACATCAAAATGTAGCAGAATTAAGAATATTTAGCCCAAGATGTTTCCAACAGGAAATTTAATGTTGACCCTGATATGTCACAAGCAGGATTTACCTGGAATCTACTGACTAGCCCTACTGCAACCATGGAAACCCACACTCAAGACAATAATTATTACAGTGATTATTCTTACAAGAATACAGAAGATAGCACAAACCATATATAGTTTCAGAACTCATTTATAATCTAGAGCCCAATCCCAAATATGAATTTACTCATTAATACTTGTTTCATTCTGCTGGTACAAACCAATTATCAGTTCTTTGACTTTTCTATAGTTTCTAGTTGATAGTTTTTTCATTACTACCATATTTCACTGCCTAAAGAGACTTCTGTTTTTAGCTTTTGATGGCTCCCTGAAAATCATCTTCTATGTGGTGAAGTTGAACATTCTGTACTCTCAAGACAAATGCTACTACGTTACAGCACAAACCTTAGGGAGTATGACACTGAATGGTGCCTCTCTAGGTTTACAAATCTAAATTTTCAGACCTTCAAAGTCACACTTTTACCTTTACTACTCACCTGGCGATGTCTAAAAAGACACAGCCATAATTCTGCTTTCTGCTTTCAACAAAAATGTATATTCTGGATACAAATCCAGAAGCAGAGGCTTGGTTTCTGCTGCACATTTAAAAGATGAAATGCAGTATGTTTAGAATTTTTAAAATATTCTACCAGTGGATTGCATAACTCACCAACGACCAGTAATTTCAAGTTGAAAGTCTGATTATACAACTAACGACAAACCACTGAAATCAATGCCATAGCATTCAAGTTCATTTGATTATACCTCTGCATTGGAGAAGAAATAGGCTTTTATAATGAAAATAAATATCATTTGGCGCCTTACCTAACTTTTCCTTTGAAGTATACATTTCCTTACCATCAGCCTTTTAAATTACCTTTAAGTATAATGATTGTAATGGAGTACAAAACTGCTAATGCATGTGGAAGTGTTATAACTTTCCATTATTGAATACTTCATATAGAAAATTATTAGTAAAGATCGATTATTATACATATTGGCAAATGATCATTATTTATTGTTCTAAGTTAACTTTACGTATACTACTGTTAAACAGCTGGGGGAGGCTGTTCAACAGCAAGCATAAAGAGGCTCCTCAACATGGTATTCTTTCCCACACAGCCTGGGAAACTAGTCTTGTGAAGGCAGCATCTTAACAGTTCTATTAGAAATGAGATACTACAATCACAGGAAAACATCATCATTGCACTAAGACAGAATTTAGTCAGCAAACTTGTCCCACCATTACAGTCAAATAAACTTCCACTTCACAATAATTCTAAATGCATTTCTCCTCCTTGCTATCTGATTCCTGAACAAACCTTGTAAGAAAGAAAAAGTTATTGGATCAAATAATTTGATTATTTCAGAAATGCTTTTTAACACTGGAAGTTCTACAAAATACACAAATATAATGTTACGCAGCAATTACATTCAGATAAAGAATATGACAAGTATTTCTAAAATTAATAATACCTGATTTCTGAACTAACAATGCTTTCTCCAAGGAAAAGGAAAGCTGAATTTGCACAGCAACTACCCAAAGTTACCACTTGTTACTGCTCAGTAAATAGTCCCCAAGAAACCTACTTTTAAGAGAAAAGAATCCGACTGTTCTGCCTTTCTTCAGCTGTAATTATCCTAACCTCAGAATTCACAGAGTCTAATAATTTTTCTCCCCTGACAAATTACTTCATTAAATCAGTTTACCTGGAAGGTACCATATGCCATACTCATACTTTTTCCATTGCAAAATTTTAACAGGTTATAGTTTATGTTGTTATTTCTCTTTAGCTGCTTTTGATGCGTATTAATAAAATTTACAGTAATTTTGACACACACACATACACACCCCTCCATTAAGATGGCTTCAAACTCCTGCATAAATAGATCTTAAAAAAAAATTCTGAGCAACTCATGCATAATTGCTTTGAAGAAGAAAAAAAAAAAAATCAAACCTCATCCTGGTTCTATAGATGCTCACACTGAAGCATAATGTAATCTCCATCTAATTTTATTCTGTGAATATTGTATTTCAGGAAGAGTGCAGCGTATTCAAACAGACCATCAACATCAATATGAAAGATAATGACCTCCCAAAGGAATTGTAACTCTTGCTTCATTGGCATCCAGCACCATAAACTAATAATCTGTAGCACGTAAATAAGCCCCAAGTTTTATCACTCAGGCACCCCATTCAATCAACTAGCCAATATATAAATTCAAAGGATTAAGGCTAAGACATTTACAAAACAGTATGTATCTCATAATAAACTTAGTATGGATTTCTGTTTATGTTAAAGGACATGGAAGGAAGACGTAACAATCAGGAAAGCAGGGAATCATTAGAGAACTGTAGGAAGGGTGACCTTCCTGAATTGTATCCTGCACCAGTCAATGCAAGTATAACAGCAGTTCAAGGGAACAACAGAATTATTGCTGATCCCAGCACACACCAGTTTGAATACTACACTGGTAGAGGGGACCGTAATTAATGGGATATTTAGGTGGTTCTTACCCCACTCACAGAAGAGTGCTTGTCCATATTACAAAGGACTTATTTTATTTTGGCAGGTGACAGATATCAAGGAAAGATTAATCAAATGCTGAAAGAGTGAATTAGAAAAGTCTCATTAAAAATCTCCATGAGCTTAACTTCCCCAAATATAGGAAATGTACGTATGCATCACCTTTATTTAAATTTTGTATTTTGTTTATAATTAAACTGAAATTATTTGAAGAATCTTTATATGGCATGAAATTAAACCTCGTCATCTATACAAAGCAATGCAGCTGTTCACTAAAACCTATGCTACATTATATTCTATGCAGTGTCAATGCCACTTTGAGCAAGGCCACAAATAATAGGATTTGTAGTACCACTGCAGAAACCCTCCAAGCCAGCCCTAGGGAAGTCACTTGAAAACCAACAGAAACGAATCAAATCAACAGCAAAACTCTGAGGTTTTGTGGCAAACCTATGTACACAAACACACAAGAATTTTTAAAAGATTCTCACATAAAACATTTGCTTGCTATCATGGTATTCAAATGAAGTACAGTGCTATATTTTTTAAAGCTCAGAATACAAAGAATGAAGTATTGGGAAAAACAATTTATCACAATCTGCAAATATAATAGCAAATCTAGTGTATGATTTCTTAAAATATAATTAATAGTACATACAAAGTGATCACAGAAGAATGATCTTTCACTTGTAAAAAAAAAAATAATTGTTCTCATATTGTCCACTACTTTGTTTTTGCAATTTATATATGGATTGCTGATTTTTACCAAATGTAAAGTGTGAAATTACTGAGCAGAAAAAAAGCACAAAGTTGTGACACTTGTATACATATATCAATAAAGACAAAACAGCGCTACTTGCTGAAATCGTTGCAAATATTGATTTGCATCAGATTGATGAAGTAATGCTTAAATAGATGATATATTTTTAAGATGTATTACATTCCTTAGGGGCTGGCTGTCCACGCACAATTCACAGATTTTCACTAGCGATGAGAAATTTACCGATACACCAGAAATACTGGTGTTCTAAATATATGAGACACTAAACAGTAGTGTATTACATGACAATATTTTTGCACCACTGCATTATCAGTGATGTAAATTCTGACCAGTACCTTGTCTTTGAATGGTTCTGTGTTCATCTCCACAATCTTAAATGCTGGAGTGGGTCTGTTTGCCTGGTCTAGCATTTCTCCAGTATTTTTCACCCTTGTATAAACTAACTTTACAGATGCTGTATCTAGGCCCTTGGAAGCCAGTTTTATTTCTAAATTTATCCCCATTTGATACACCTCCAGCATATCACTATGTTAGTTTGTCATAATTATATGGTTTACTGCAGTGTCATCCTTACACAAAGTTAACACATCATCACAACCTCCATAAAGGTCATCACAATCAAGAAGGAAACAGCATTTTTCCATGAGTTTGTACCTGTTAAAACTGTTCAGTGGATAAAAAGAACAAGAGTTTTACAGCTGAGTCAGATTAGCAGTTTAACACAAATTCATAGAAACTCAACAAAAAAATGCAGCCTCAGGTAATCTCTTGCACAAATAATGTACAGTTTTACAACCTCTACTTGCCTTCTGGAGTCAAAAACCTAAAGAATAAAGCCCGTATTTAACAACCTTCCGGAAATCTGCACAGCATCAATATCAGGACCTCTTGATTCTTCCTACTTTCCTCTAAGGTGGCCTCATGCAAAACACAATATTCCCACAGCTGACAAGCTCAACATGGTGCTTTTTATCATGCTGAAATGTCACTCTACACTTAGGCTCCAAGCTCAACCACGTTTTCCACCTCCTAATAGGACAGTTCAGAGAACATCCATTATAACATAGAGCCTCCAAGCCCAAAAAGACAGACATAAACTGCCACGTTACCTTGATTATAGAGATGTTTACAGAATGAAATTAATGACAAAGCAACTAAGATACTTCTTCTTGGAAGTAAATCCATATAAAAAAATCAATTAACTGCTGCAAATGAAAACAAGCCAATAATTCACAACAAAACACCTTGAAAGAAACATGTATATTGTGGCAGGTAATGGAATAATATGATCAGGTAGGCTAAAACAAAACAGAATTTTCACTGAAAAAGTTAACCTTTTTCTTCAGCTTTCAAAACAGCAGGTGTTTTTCGTATCGATCAGGAATACCTTCAGTTTGTTACTCCTTCCTTTCCTTTTAACAAATCTGTACTAAAAATGATGCCTTACCTTTGTTCATATCAATCAACTGCTGCTTCTTCTTCTGTCGCTCCAGTTTCTCTTGTTCAGCCTTCTCTTTAGCCAATTTGGCTCTCTTCGTTTTCTCCTCCATTTCTCTTCTTTTGTTGTTTTCTTTTAACGCCTCCTGCATTAGGTAAAATGAACATGGGTGTCTATATACTGAGGAAAATTAGAAAAATAACAATAATTCTTGTTTGAACAGATATTGTATTTACATCCAATGAGCGGGGGGAAAAGACCCAGGGACTGGCACCCAGTATTTGAAACATCTTCAGGAATCTTTGAGGGAACATAACTCACCACACTGTTTGTACACATTTACATTATTATAGTGAGAAGAATGAAAACTAAAATAGCTTTGCATCTATGGTGAATGACAAAGTTCCAAATTTGTTAGCAGCAACATGTTTTTTGTTTGTTGTTTTTTTTTTTCCTGTTAGGACTGTAAGTCTAGCTTAAACTTGTAACTTGCTGTTAGGAGGGATGGATGAGTGGGGATGAAGCCAAGTTCCTGCTACAATGGAGCTCAATAACAAGTAACTGGATTCCTAAAACAAGTTACTAAAATTTAAGCTACAATTCCTTAAACAATTTTCTTGAAATAGCCAAAGCAGCCTGGATCACTTACATACACAAAACACATAAAAAAAAAAAAAAAAAAAAAAGGAAAACAGTTGGACTTATCAATTAAAACCCTAAACCGAAAGTCTGCGCGTCAACAGGTTACACAAACTACCGAACTAAAAAAACCCTATAGATGTAAGAGAACATCCCTGGATTGAAAAAAAATGAACACAACAAAAAAGCTCAACAAACAAAAAACAAACCACCCACAAAAAAAAACGACAGCAAAACAAACCCCCCTTCCACGATCTTGCTTCCGTCCCACCTAGAAGATCCCGTCCCCCTTCCAAACGGGGCCCATGGCCATGCCCTGCGGCGGGGCTGGTGCCGGCTGGCTGCCAGGCGCCCCCAGCCCCTCTCCCCCAGCCTCCTCGGCAGGACAGGACCAGGTAAGGGGTGCCAAGTGCACGGGTTGAGATGGAGACAGGGGGATCTCTCACCAATTACAGTCACAGGCAAAATACTGGGGGAAGATTGATTTTATCTCTTCCCCCCTCCCCTTTCTCCTCAGGCTCAGGTTCGCTCCTCACGCCCCCCTACTGCGGGCAGCACAGCAGGGATGGGGTGAACAGGCACTTGCAGTCAGCCTGTAACAGCTCCTCTCTGCCATTCCTTTCTCCTCACACTTCCACCTGCTCCACTGTGGATGAACCTGCCCCAGCGCGGGTCGTCTTCTGCAGTCCACAGGGGAGCCTCTGCTCTGGGCCCGGGGCGCCTCCTTCCCCCTGCCTCAGGCTCTCGTGCTCCCAGGGCTGTTCCTCACGCTTCTTCCCCCTCATCCTCACCATCATGCAACATGTCGCCCTTTCCTGAACAGGTTTTACACAGGCCCCATCACCTTCACCGGGCCGGCCGCTGCAGCGCGGGAGCTGGCTGTGTCCCGGGCCGCTCCTCACAGAGGCGGCTCTTGGCCAGCACCACACACAAACCCCTCACGCTTTCTCACCACTTCTTTTCACAAATACCTTCATATCTCCTTTTACATTGCCTGCTCATGCTCTCTTTTCAAAAAGAAATACTTCAGCTCCCTTAAGCTGTTCCCCAACATCCTAAATTTCTCCTTAGCTTCACCTTCCCTAAGATACATTTATCATGACAAAATTCACTAAAATCCATCGTCATGGAATTTCACCTAATGTCACAGACAGACGTGATAAGCGTTAGAGATGATTTTCTTTTTTATATTCATGACAGCGATGTATTTACTGCTCCCTTTCCCCTCCATCTCACAGTACACCAACAAGCTGTACCTACAACTGCAGGTCTGGGTTTCAGGTGATTTTGGGAACACGATATTTCCAACAAGTAGTAATAACAGTACAGAAAATACTGGATACAAATATGTCCAGAATTAACATGGCATGTGCTCATTAATGATGTTTTAGCTCAAGAAGCTGAACAATCAATACTTGCTAAGCACAGGGCATAAGATAAATGGTTTCCATGTCAATGTTGACTTTTTTCCCACACAATTTAATCATGCCTTTAAAACCAGGAAAATCATATATGTTCACAAATACAAAGAAGATTTCTTTGTGGATGTCTTTGTAAATATCCAAGACAATTTATCAGTTATTATTCCACAAGTAAAATTTCCTTAAGAAATGTGGAGCAGAGGCACATTACACAATTCTATATATTCCACAGAAATGACATTTCAAATGCTTTCAAATGAAGTTGACTATTCATCTTACTGTGTACACATTAGGAAGAAACTATGGACAATGACTGTCACTTCCAAAAGATAAGTCTATCTAAAGCACCTAAAAGTGTTAAGGTTTATATTAAATCATATCAGTGTTTGGTTATCCAAGACTCCCAAATGTCTCCAAATACAGAACGTTCACTCAAGTAAGGGATTGCATACTTCAGCGCACATATGCCATTTCAAGAGTTTACCAAGGTAAAATACCACAGGTAGCCCCTGTTTGGCAGAGATGCTGGATACCATCGTTACCAGCAACGTTACTAGTGGACGCACTGGAAAATCAGAGCAAGAACTGCATTTGTGGTATCGTCACATAACCAACTGCACTAAGAAACACCTTCTCTTTCAGAAAAGAGAAGAGAGTTGAAGGGCAAAAATCAATGTTTTATCCTGTTTGGGTTTGGACAGTTCTGTCTCTGCACATTCCATCACACTTGACAGAGACTTCATTTTACTGCAGCTTCGCAGGCTGTAATGGAAGTAAATGCCCACAATCTTACGAGAGAAAGCAAATAAGAAATGTCACGGCTGAACTAGTAGCACACTAGCCACTGACATACTATGATTAGATCATAGATTCTGTCACACTTTCTAACAGGAAGACTACAATAGACTGTATGAAACAAGCTCTGAAGTTACTGTATCTAGGAATTCAGTTTGAGCTAGACCGTACAAGTCCTAGCTGAAGGCAGATTATATGAAAATACATATTGCAGTTCATAAAACACACTGTTTACTAATGATGATTCAAACAAAAGCCATTCAAAATGAAAGTTTCATCTTCCTAAAGAACAGTAAGATAACAAAATACTAGTAATGGCGTGTAGGAGTGCCTATCTCCATCTGCCTACATATCCCTTTATAGATATGCATACCTACATACAAACAAACCAAACAACCCCCACCATTCCAACAGGTACAGCACAGGAAGCACAAAGAGCTCAGATGTCCATTACTGTCTATTACTTCTTCAAAATGCAAAATGCACACTTCCTAGTATTTTATTTACTTCCAGGATGTCAACACTTTAAGAGTATCTTCACATATAACCACTTTCCAGAGACTACAAAGAAAGAGTTGGGGACGCCAAGTAAAAATCCACTAAGCTCTAATCACAAATACCAGAGCTTTTTCCAAACAACCTGTTGCAACAACAGGTACAAGTGGCAGCAAAAGGGCATTAACACCCAGCCTCTTCTGAAATGGTTAAACTGGGCACTCTGCAAGGCAGGAGACAGAAACCCTGGCAGAACATCACATCAACATACCTCTGGGGTTCTTGGTACCTAGACTGGCTGTTTCTGAACTAACACTGTAATGCAGCCCTGCACACAAACAGCTTCAGAAGCATTAAGTAACAGAAAACTGGTACCATAGAGAAAAAAAAAATGCATCTTATCCACTCTTACCTTGCTGTAGTACTCCAGTAACTGCTTGGTACCAGCTCTAGTATTTCTGATTGTTATATAGTGGATTCTTTCCTGACATCCTCAATTCTTAAAACTGCCTGCCCGCTCAAATAGTTCTATGCCACATTCCTTGAAAGTTAATATATTTTTTTCTTCATCTACATGCCAATTCAAAATGAATATTGTGGAAAAAATTAGATCATCATTGTGATCATCACCATCATTTAATGCATGCAGTTTTCTTTCATAAAGTGTATCTCAGAACCAAACCACCTGGAACGTACTACTTTGTTATTCCTCTCCATCAGGCAGTCTGACTCTTAACCATTTCGTATTTGTTATGTCGTTTACTACTGTACATTTCGTTAGAGTTGGATGAAAGCCTGAAATAAATCATTTGCAAGAACATACTCCCAGTTGTTTTCAAGTTATGTGCTGAAAGTAAAATAAATATATATACATCTGTATTTATAAGCATACTTGATATTTAAATTAATATTTGCTACCAAATTTCATCACAGTTTTTCAAAGTTGACTGAAGACGACTGTAAATAAAGGTAAAGAGAATTTTGACTCGGATGCATAGTGGTTTCTACAGCACTTGCTTTGGCTGAATTGTATGACCAACAATCCTTTTAGGTTTCATTTTCTACAGTTTCACTACAAAGGGTTATTCTTCTTTTTGATGTGGCTTCCGTTTCTTCATTATTTATTATTTTCTCAATTTCTAGACCTCCAGACTGTGGACAAGCCTAACAATTTCTAACACAAAGGTGACAATTCTGCACCTGCCTTAGCAGTTATCTGGAGCCCACCAATCTAAAGTTAAGCCTTAAGTTAAAAGAAGTCTGGACATCAGCTCATGCTTCCATCTCTCTTCTCTTTGGCATACTTTTATACTCCTCTATATCTATTCTCCGTCCAAGCTCTTGAGCTTCAGTGGACTGCTTTTAATACAGAACAGCACTACTTTGGGTTATCAGTTATTTTTAAGTATTGAATGGCAGTGATATCCTTTCTGTGTAGGTTTGCAGGCTATCTTACCTAAAAAGGTAGAGATCAGTTTGAGCACTGACAAAAATAGCTCTGTGATTAGCATTGCTTTTAAAAGAGGGGGGAAAAACATCAGCAGTTTTGTTACTGCAATGTAGCTCAACAGTGACAAAGTACATATTAGTGTTCACAGGTATAAACTACCCAACTATATTTATTCCCCAATTAAAGGATAAAACCGCAGTAATATACTAGTTACAAATTACACAAATGTCACAAAGCAAGAAGCAATCCACAGTTAAGAATAAAAGCCTTCCCAACAGCTATGGAAAACATTTTGAAAAGTACTCATCTAGATGCTATCTTTTCAAAACATGTACGTGCATGCAAAAACTGAAATAATTTTCAAATAAATCTCAACAGACAGAAATATCTTAATGTATACAACCCCCTTTTTTGATGTGCTATTCATGCGCCTCTGTATTTTTGGTTGGCGCATTAACAGTATGCAGTTTACCAAATTCAACTGCAAATTAAAAGTTCGAGAAAGTTTGCTTGTCCGTTTTTTGTTTTTAAAGAAAAACAAAACAAATTATTGTCCCTCCTAGCAGACATAGATTCAGCAAGGAATATTATCTCTTTTTAAGGGAGCTAAGTTGAAGGAGCACATAGCTTTATGTTCCCCATTGTGTTTATAAGGATTCACTGAAGTGAGGCTCTTGTATGCAGGATTGACAGTTTATAGTTTGGCTTCCTTAAGAAACAAATAAAAGATTAATATATCTCTTGCATTCTGTACATATCTGAAGTTTTGACAGACAAACAGATAGTCACACATAAACATGGTTGTAAGTAACCTCTCAAAAGTAAATTATTAAAAACAAGAAGAAAGAAGAACTGTAATGCACAAATCTCCTTGGATGTATTAAAGATGCAGTTGGCTACAAAGCGGTCATGCACCAATAATGAAGGCTGCCTGCGATCCCTCAGGCCTTCCCTAAATTTGCCTTGCAACTACAAAATATGTGAACTGAAGTTCCAGTGGAAAAAAAATAATCTTTTTCAGTCAGAACTCATTAGGAACAACAAACTCAGATTAAGTGGAAGTTAATCCACAGAAATAAAGGGAGTTAAAATACAGCAGATTGAGCAATCAGTTTATATGTAGAAGGACCTTTCGTGAGTATTCCTTGGAGGATAACATATTCGAACACATTGTTATCCTTATAAAAAAAAATAGAAAAGTGATGCAATGAGCTGGTATTAAACAAAAGCAGACAAATTTAATTTCCTGATGGGTGGTCATGAAAGAGTAAGTAGAAAAGATTATGTTTGGGATACTGTCCCATGGTTTGCACATCATGGCCGTTATATCTGACATGAAATGGCTTTGGCATGCCATTCCAGATTAGGATTTTTGGCAAGTGTAGCTGCTGTTGCATATTCAGGTAGGGAGAAGGGGGTTGCTACTGCCTTACTGTGTGCGCTGCACAAGCTCTTCAAACTGCCTAGCAGTGCAAGGTAGAAGCCGTTTTCAGTGTTTACTGAACCAAGTTTAAGGCTATCAGTGAAAAACTGTATTGTATGTCTTAATTACTTAACAGTCTATGTTTGACTAATTACTAAACAGCCCCCAAGTGGACAGATTTGAGACTGTTTTAATAGCTCTTTTAAATCAATATTTGGATAGCAGAATAAACATGCATGTCTAATTCAGGCTATTCCTGTAAGTGACATAGAGCTGAAATACACAACTACCAAAACTGTATTACTGTCACTACAAACAAAACCTGAAGCAAAACAAAATTTAAAAAAGCAACAAATGTTTACTGTTTTCATAACAACCTGAGAAGAGGAACCAAGGGCCACAGAAGATGACTTACTGTTTTGTTCAAAAAGTGATCGTTCTGGATCAAGGAAGAGACAAATCAACAGGCTGGCACATGAAGCCTTGCATCACCATGCAAGCACAACTCTTTTGAGTCTTGAATAAGAACTCACTCTTTTTAAGGTAAGTCTGAAAAATATGTTCCTGCAGAAGTCTAAATTCAGTAGAAAAAGTGATTTATTTTTTTAAACAGCAGGATTTTGAATATGATGTGTTGAAAGGTTTCAATGTTTCTGGCTAGGAATTCTTTACAAATTTTAATAGAGGCTGTGAGAATTACACAGTGCAGTGTATATTAATATAAAGTATCACAAAATCATAGAATGATCTACGTCAGAAGGCACTTTTAAAGATCATCTAGTCCAACCCCCCTGCCATGGGGAAAGACACTTTCCACTAGACCACACTGCTCAAAGCCTCATCCCACCTGGCCTTGAGCACTGCCAGGGATGGGGCATCCACAGTTTCTCTGGGCAACCTGTGCCAGCGCCTCAACACCCTCACAGAAAAGAATTTCTTCCTTGTATCTAATCTAAAGTCTACCCTCTTCCAGTTTAAAGCCATTCCCCTTTGTCCTGTCACTACATGTCCTTGTAAAAAGTCCCTCTCCAGCTTTCTTGACAGCCCCTTCAAGTGACCTTCTGGTCATGCTTCTCTTGGTGCGGCCCAGGACGTGGGCGGCCTTCTGGGCCTGCAAGTGCACAACTGCCGGGCCATGTGGAGCTTCTTGTCAACCAACACCCCCAAGTCTTTCTTTTCAGTGCCTGGGTTTGAAAGACCTTGCATGCTTCTTTCAAGACAGGGATGACGGACTACCAGAAGAAAGTGTTCTAGAGGTTGTGTGGCATTACACTCCAAAGAAATGATAAACGGGGAAAGAAAACCCCTACATCTAAGGGATATGCTTATTCATCTGCAATTTTTTTCTTGAGGTTTCTTACACCTTCCACTTCATGCTTCTCATTATAATTTGACAGGATAATCCAATTCTATTAGTTTGCCTTGGATTTTCCTAAACGTGATAAGCAAACTAATATGAATTTATGGAAGTGAATGAGCTATAATTTACTACAACATCAGCAAGCTAATTGAAGATGCAATAATGCAGCGATCAATCTGAAATCACAATTAAGAAAAACATGGATTCAAATTATCGAATTATCTTAATAAGATATATGAACAAACAGAATGATGAGGCTAAGACTACATGAAACACCCTTGTGGAGATTTCAGAGAAGTCAGATTCCTTCTAACCCATGACAGCTTTTCAGAATTGTGTGAGGTGCAGACGTAAGGGATGGATAGGTCTCTTTTAGACTTCAACTCTTGACAAAGTGAGTCACTTAGAGCAAGTAATAAAGTCTACTGGTTTACAAGAGGTTCCCAGCATCTGAGTTAGATTCACAGCTTAAGTATCGTGGCAGTCAAAACCCCAAACTATGCCTAGTTTCCAGAGTGGAATAAGGATTCAAAATCTTCATTTAAATATTATAAATTTCCGAAAATAATGCCTGCCATCAGCACTGAATTGAGAGTGTGTTTAAAACTATCTAATGGAAAATTTGAAAGAAAAGTTTTTAATTCCGTTCCTTTTCAAGGCTAGGAAACTTAACTCCACCACTTCCTCTAGACCATGTTTTCCCATATTACTTCTGAAAATATTACTTAATCAAAAGCATCACTACCATGAAATATAACATCTGTTGCTTTTACCCCATCCACAAGGGCAACCACATTGCCACAGAAGAAATTTAAGACTTGTCTGAAACAAATTCCAACCTCATTTATGTTGCCTATTACTTCTACACTTGCCTACCTTCAAATACTTGCATAAGCAGTATACTGTAACTCAGTTCAATTTATTATTATTTATTTTTACATCTTTTGGATATCTTCCAAGAGGAATGCCATCACACCTTCTATATCATGAATAGAGTAGCTACTTATCTACCAGTACCAACAGCTTGTGAATCGAGTAGCTACTTATCTAGCAGTACTAACAGCTTGTTAATAAAGTTGATGAGTTATCACACCTATGTGAATTCTTTTGATTCTAATTCTATTACTTATAAACTTTCCTAGCCTACACCTAATTACTGATTTGTTCAATATAATGATTTAAAAAAACAAAAATAATTCTCCAGCACTAGCTGGATGTATGCACTCAGATGCGAATTTAGAGAGCTTACAAAAGGGTATTTGTGGGGGGGTTGGGGCAGGGGAGGAGGAAGAGCTTGCTATATACTGCCTGTTAGCATGAACAACATTTCACTATTGATACTACCTCTTGGGAAATTTTGCTGGAGAACATATTCTTAGTCATTATTCTTTATTTTTTCATAGCTTCTTCCTAGCTAGAAACTGCTATCTTTCAGACTACATTAAAGAACTGGTACTTTTTAGGCAAAAGGGAGAAACTATTCCCAGACAAGTAACCAGGGAGAACAATGAATAAATACAGCCTTGCTTTTATACCACTCCTGAATTACCAACTCAATTTATGATTTTGAAAGCTGGGACTTTAGCTTGACTATGTATTACATTTCATAGTAAATCATATGTATTTATTTTATTTTTTATTATGTATTTATTTATGTATAGTATATTCATTGATTTATATTATTTTAGCCAATGACCTGGTATATTCAAAGGACATTTCAAAAAAAAGCCATGGGGGGGGAGCGGGGGGGAACAACAACTAAAACCCAAAAACATTCCTGAGTCATGGAGCTTGAAATTTACTTTGAAACAAGTTACAAGCAAACAGATAACAGGAAGGAGAAAAGGTCTTACAGGTACATTTATACTCAAGATGCTTAATCTACTGTGGTGAAAGTTTTTTCTTACGAAGGCAACATCACATATACTTTGTTTCCCGCCTGGTACAGGGCTACCATCTTACAAAATCTTGAAAGCCCACGGTAGCAGGTGCTCCATAAAATGTTTTATCATTTTGGGGAGATTTGCACTTTCTGGATCTTGAATTACAGGGTTACCGTAAAAAAGAACCCAGCCACATAGTAATCATCAATCAGTAGTCAGTTCAGATACAAAAGGGCAGTTCATTTCATAGGTCTCTGTTGATGAGTTACTCACATCTGCTTAGATATTTACTTATACTAGAACACAACTCTTTTCCCCTAAGTACATAAATAATGTAATTTAAAGATTCAGTTACTTATTCAAAGTGCTGCATTTAAACAAATGTGAGGGAAACAGTCACCACTGATAAAAATGTCTACCAGATGTAAAAGAATATCAGTTCACTGAAGGAAAAAGCTTCTCTGTATTTCATAACAACTATGCCCATCAAAGCCTGTTATTGCTTCAAATTCTGCCCAACTATTCTTACAGGCCTTATTACAACATCTGTTTTTCAGACTCAAAATTCACCTTTAAGACCACCTGCATTAAAGGGGGAGCCCACAAAGCAAACGAAATATGAAATATTTAAGAACTGTATAAAAGAAAAGAACATTTCCTATCTAATGTAAAAGTATTTATTTCATACAACTTCTGTACAGCACAAAATCTGATTAAAAGAAAGTTTTTGTCCACTTGCAGATGCAGGCATGAAAGATTTGGTGGATATTTTAAATACTGTAGCACCAACAGAAACATTCAGGAAGTGACAGATTAAAAATATTTCTGATCATTTGATATAATCTCTAAGACAGCAGGTTAAAGTGAAGTTCCAAAACAAAAGAACAAACTGGCATCTTGCTTCAGGCAAATGATTAATCATTATTTGATAAGAGCTTGAAACCATATCAAACCAAAATAAATCAGTTTGCAATTGTCCTCAAGGACAATAGAGATTTGTGTTTATTTTCAATGGAAGACAGACACTAAATCAATAAAATCTAAAAAACATTTCTTCTTCAAAATAGTCCTAAATATAAAAGGCATTTTATTATTCAGTGGATCTACCATTTAATCTGCAAAGAGAAAAAAAACACAAAAGCAAACTCATAAAAACCTGAAGTGCCCCGCGCCGCACCACCCCCACCCCCCGCCCCCCTTTTGATTAAATGTCTCTTTAATTGTCAGCTCCAAGAATACACTTCCCTCCCCCCCCCCCCCCCCGCCCCCCTTTCCAGGCCTGATTTTTTCTCAGGTTCTGTTTGCAAAGGAAGTGCTCAAGTGGTTTACTTACTTCTTGTGATATGCCTCGAATACAATGAGGTTATCAACACATACTTAAGCACAAAATCAAAGTAGTAAACAGACAGGTGACACAAGTACCAGCAAAAATCTAGTTAAAAGCTCACTTCATAGGTTTAAATATGCTACCTAATCTCAGGACAAATAAATAAAAGACTAAGCAAGAAGCAGGACAGCCATGAGGGTACCATGAGAGACAAGATTTCTAACTGTAAAAGGCAGAAGGGTAAAGCAATACAAACTTTATTTTGTTGTTTCACTACACCCTGGGCTCTAATTATGTTTCCTGCAGAAATGGTTAGAGAAGCTTGGGGATAAAACAGGAGCAGACATAGAATAATAAATAAACAAACTCTGTTTCTTCTATCTGCATCTCTGGGTTGATTCGCTATATTACAGCTCAATTAACTTAAATGGCTCACAAGGACTATTTGGTTAGATGGCTGGTCAGAGGTGCTGTAAATTTGACTATTTACAGTCATATGATGGGCAGTTTTCATGGTGTCACTTCGACTGTGAATTCCTAACCCTGGGGTGGGGTTTTTTTCTCCTCCTACCATCACAGAACAGCCTCAAAATACTTACTCTGTCCCACAAAAGTAGACAAACGTTGATAAAAACTAAACACAAAACATTGATTTGGTACTTTAGAAACTTTTTATCTGGACAGTTATAAAGTCATAGAAAAACTAACAAAAACTGTCCATAAGTCATTCAACTTCCAGGGTAACTGTCCAGTACTGGGAAAAGTATAGGAAGTGCACCAGTGGCAACCAGTATGTCTCACACAGAAACTGAGAAAGGGCAGCTCACACTGCCTGCCTACAATTTCCTTTCCTCCTGTAGTTTAGGGGTAACAGAATAACAACCTATTTATATGGAAAGTTTTGTTGAAGACAAACTACTGGACGCAAAGGAGTACCGCAGTATTGCTCGTACATTTTGATCAGAAGAATGAAGGATGAAAAAACAGCACTGACTATTCCAGAAAACGTTTCTCTCACACTCTAGATACTTGCCATTCAGCACAAGAACTTCTGAATGCTTATGTTATGGTGAAGGTGCATTTATTATATACTGTTTCTGTCCAACTTGCAAAAGGCAAGCAATTAGAAAACATAATGCATGCATATATATTTGGTTTTTCAAGTAATAAACAGGCATTATTTTTCAATTGATACATGGCGCTTCCTCTAATGATGTTTATAAGTCTTTAACCTGAGTTTTCAAAAGACCAGCTGTTTTCTTAACATTAAAATAGCTTGATATAAACATAATAAGACAAATACATATCAAGATCCAAACATACTATTTTATATATATGTATACATAAACATATAAACACACACAGAAAATTTTCTCTGTAACCTGGGGATGTGCCCTGCAGAATATATTTTTGAACTAATTCTTTTGAATTCACCTTTAAAAACATTCATATATATTCCATCTTTTTCAAATACACTAGCTGAATTGCATGATTCTGTAACATAAGATATTCTTATCTTTACTAGCAAATGAAAGGAAGAAAAACTGTCATTACAATCAATCTATTTAGTCAGTATTCTCACTTTTACAGAGCGGAATCATTCACAGAATCAGCGGTTGAACAAAGGGAAATCCAAGCAAGAGCTGTTCTACAAAGGCAGCAGGAGACAAGCGAAGATTTCCTGAAGGGCTATGTTCAATTCTAAGTGCTCACAAAGGCCAGTTATCTCAAACGATACAGACTGTAGTTTCATGGTGTATAGGCACACGTATATGATGCATACATAAAGTATTTGTTGTTCGTAACTGACCCTCAAGGGAAACCTCCTCAAAGCCCAAGAATCGCCCACCCTGCTGTGCAGGAAGGTGAGGCGGTGGGGCAGGGGCCAGCCTGGCTGAACAGGGCACTCCTGGCGGAGCTCTGACACAAAGCACAAACACAGAGAAGTGGAAGGACAACTACACCATCCAGGAGGAATACTGCCCAGGTAGGGAAGTAATTAAGAAAGTCAAAGCTCAAATGGAGATAAAACTGGCAAGGTACATGAAAAGCCATGAGAAAAGCTTTTATAGCTACAAACATATACAAAAGGAAGGTTAAGGAAAATGTAGGTCTGCTGCTGAATGGAGCATGGTACCTAACATCAAAGAAGAAGCTGAGATGGTCTGCGCTGCCTTCATCTCAACCTTTGCCATCACTCTCTCACAGGTAGTTTGAGCAACTGACTGATGTCCCTGCAAGGCCTCTATTTCATCAAAAAGTTGTGGGACTCAAGGAACTTCTTCAGTGCCTGGAAAAGGCAAATATGCTCATCTTCAGAAGAGTGAAGAAAGCTTGGTGAGCTACACACTACTCAGTCATGGCTTCTGTTTTCCAGAAGATCAGAGAGCAATTCTTTCTGTAAGGCATTTCAAGGTACGTAAAGGGCAAGAAGGTGACTGGAAACACCTGACATCTGACTTACTGAGGGTAAATTGTGCCCAACCTGACTGTCTTCTCTAATGAGATGACCGGCTTTTTGGATGAAGAGAAGGCAATGGATATGGCCTACTTGGGCTTTAGTAAACCCTTCAATACAGACTCCTAAAGTCATGGTATCTTCATTCACGGAGATACTCAAAACTCAGATGGACAAGGTCCCACGCAGCTTGAACTACTACACTAGCCCTGCTTTCAGCAGAATGTCAAATTCAATGACCCTCTTAACATCCTCCCCCAACCTAAATTACCTTATGATTCTATGGTTTATCTTGTCATCACGTATGTTCACACCAGAAATGTTCACAACAAACCCAGAAGAACCAATCTAAAGAATTTATGAACTTCTAATTTAGAATTGCTAGCAGTAGAAGAAACAAGCTTTATCAATAGACAGGCATTAGCAATAACATTAGAAGAATGACTAACAGGAGGAAATGTCATCAATATTTCCAAAATATCTGGAATTATTCTTCAGTCCTTTACCAAAATACTAATAAAAATTAATGAGACCACTTAGAGTAAGCATACAGGCATTAGTCTGAGCTGGACAAAATTAATAAATATGCACGCTACAGGGAGTATTAGGAGATGCTGTATATGCTCAGTCTTTTCTGATTGCTCCTGAATTCTTATCAGTAATTATGACTCCTTTTTACAGTTAATTCCACAGATTAAACGAGTTTCAGTGTCTTTTTCCTTTTGGGAAACTTCTCACAAGCATCAAAATGTTGCAGAAAAACTTAATTCTTTTTAGTACTTTTTTCTTTATAGAAAAAAAAAAATCCTGCACTGTGAACTTTTAATGCTTGCCCTAGGCCTTCCTCAAGTGTCTGGAAAAAATTAAATCCCTAAACAAGAACTTTATGCCACTAAAATCTACAAGGTTCTGCTCTAGTGGATAAAATAAGTCAAGAAATTCTCAAAAGACCTAATTACAATTACTACTACTACTACTGTATCTATCTGAACAAGTGAATTGACTGAAGCACAAATGATGCTACGTGAGCCTCAGATTTCACTTTTTTTCTAGTGAAGCATTACTATTGAAATTAGTATGCATCATACAGATGGTCCAAGTTAATTTCCTTATTTAATAACTTTCTTTAAAAAAAGGCTTAGAAGATAAAAGGACAGATAAATACTTTAAAAACCACAGCACTAGATGGAAATAATGAACTATTTAGACCAACATGTAGCAGTAGAACAGTACCCTAGCAGATTATTTTTTTCACTTTTTAAAATTATAAAGCAATGCAAGATATTAACCCTACTTTTCCTCAAACCCAAACCCACTATTTATGATAGGTTATTTCTGTATGGAATGCAAGTTTAATATTCCAAATGAGAATGCAGAAATCGACAATTCTGTCTTGATAAACTAGATTAGTTTACAGAGACTTAGTCTCTTGGATAATTTTCCACCCAAGAAAACCATTTAATTGCAGTTTGTTATTATCAGCTCAAATATAATATCATGAATATCGTAAGAAGAAGTAAGAATAAAGAGGTTTGTAGAAACTCCAAGAGCAGAAAGGCCTCCAACCTCTGAAACACCTGCTGGATTGAAACCTCTGCTGGGAGAAGTAACAGGAGTTTGCATCTGTAATGACTTCCCTTTAACACAGAAGGCACTTTACATTAATTAGGTAGTAAGACAATTAATGCAGTGCATTAATTTGTTGAGTGTATTCATACCACAAAATGAAGGGGTTTTATGGGATGTTATTAAAACATGACAACCCCATACCAAGGATCTTAAGAATGCATACGTGAAGTTATTATGATCCTCAGTAAAAAGCAAGGGACTACTAGCTCATGACTAACTACACGGTGCCTACCAGAAGGCAGCCTTACTTTTTACTTGTCCTTAGCTACCCCTATGAAAATTTTAAACAGAAAGTGCACTAGAAGTGATTTAGCATATATATGAAATACAAAAGATGGATTACATCTGAAAAAAGCAGAGTAGTTATAATCTGCTGAAAATATAGAAAACCCACTTGCTCAAAATCAAATCTAGCAGAAGGATTCAGCTACAGAGAATATTTTAACTGCGAAACACTTCCTCAATAGCCTCTTCCCCTCCTATGTAGTAATAAGAACAATAATAATAATAATCACGGCAAGTCTGCTGTCTGGTTTGAGTACTGTCTAGTACTCAGAAGAATGCGGGTATTCGTGCACTCACATATGAAGAGCCAACAAAGTTGAGGAGATTCTGGCAAAAAAACCCCACACAGTAATTCTCAGTATAAATGACTAGGGTGGTTTACACAATTTACACCACTGTTCTGTATCTACAGAGAAGTATTTGCAGAAGTAAAATACATACATATGTATATAAATAACATTAACCAGAAGATTATGTGTAAATAATAATTGACAGTACTTTGCATAAACAGTCTCAAAACCTTCATTACTCTCATTGCTATAGATGTCTCAAAGCTTAAAAAAGAAGTCACAATTGTCCTACTCTTTGACAACTTCCTGAAACATTCATTCAGTACCTATAGCTTTGCTATAAGTACAAATGAAGTGAATTCATACTGAAGAAAACCTTATTCTACATTCAAATTAAAATTCTTCTGTGAGTAACCACCTCTCCTGAACTATCTAGATTGGGAAGCACGGGAATAAAGTATTTCATTAAATGCTCCTAAAACAGGACTCCATTTAAACGAGGTAAATTAGCAAATATTTTTTTGGGAAAAAAAAAAAAGTTAAGACAATTCAGGCCTCTTAAGTGCAGGCAGACATGCATGGAAACCTAAAACTAAACATATTCATCTCAAAAATACTTTTAATGAAATTCAGCCAAGTAAAAAAAAAAAAAAAAACAACACTCCCTCCTGCCAGCCTTTAGGGGGTTCTGTATAGCACAGGCTTGCATTACCAGGCTTGTACTTAGCCCTAAACACTACTAACATAAAATGTAAATGCAATCCTAGAAAACTGTTTTGCAGAAAATTGAAGGTCCTCATGGGTAACTGGCTGATGCAGGACAGTGTCCAGGTTGGGCTCTGCGGTATGAGACAGATACAGCCACACTGGAGTGAGCCCAGCAGATGATACCAAGACAGTAAGTAATCTAGAGCATATGCCAAGCAGAAAATGAGACACATGAGTTTGTTCAGCTGTAAGAAATGAAGGCTCTGCAAGGATCTAATTGCTGTCTGTGAGCTAACAGGAGGGTTAGAGAAGGCAGAAATATATTTTTCCCAGAGATGCACAATGATACAGCAAGAGGTGACAGACCAAAGCTGGAACATGGGAAATTTTATTCAGTTATTTATTTTTCTCACCAAAACCGACCCAGAGAGCTTGAACAAGGCCCTGTGCAACCTGCTCTAACCTGACCTTGCTCTGAGCAGAAAAGTTAAAGTACATAATCTCTGAAGCCTAATCAACAATATCACATGAATTTAGACATGGATACCCAGCAACATAGTGTTGATACTGTATAGAAAGTATAAAAGCTTCACGAATTAACCCAGATTCTGCCTTTGCAGACAGTGGAACTTAGATCATCAGAAGATAAATTGCATATCCATATATTTAAAATTTTGGCATGTGTTGATCCCTCCATAGCCAGATTTTCATTCAGTTGTCCCTTTGTTCATTAAGTTAACAAAATAATGGACATAGGTAAAGCAATAACTATTATAATCATACATCATATAGCCATTATATTAAAGGCTAAAGAATGGAATAACCATTTATTTCTATACAATACAACATTAATGCAGAAAATATAAAACTGTTATACCATGAAACTCACAGATATGCCCTCTGTATAAAGATCTACACATAAATCGCAAAATTCTTCCTTTAACTAGCAAGCAAGAAACATGGATAAAATGTAGTCTGCTAGATTGCATTTCCTTTCCTTTATAAAATAATTAGCAACACCAATCAGTTAAACCCATGCAAAAACACTGAAAAGAACAAGTGTTACTGAAATCATAACATGAATAAATTTATCACTAATACTACATCATAGAGTTCAAAATTCACAACACTGAGAGAAGTCAATAGTCAAATTGTCACTATGTCTCTGAACTCTTAAGTACAAATTTTTGCCGCGAAATAAGACTCTTTTACATATGACTCAGTAGCACCACCAGCCCTGAATTCAATGCTTTAACACTTATAGAATTACTTACAGAAACTCATTCTAAACCTGAAACAATGAAAATGTCATCTGTTCCTGGAACTGTGACGATGTGCACATAATAGTTTGTTGTCTGCTTTGGTTCATTTAGAAAGGCCACAAAAATATTCCAGCTTTCTTATTAAAAGAGCTACTGTACTTCCTATCTAATTTCTCATGTTTACACACTAAAAACCTGTACTAACATCTCCTCCGCCCCCTTGCTCCTACTCAGCCACTTCAAAGCAATACATGAATCTGTTAGAAATATTCTCCCTGGAAATTCAATTATAAGCATTGAAGAGCCATCAGCCAGATCTTTAGGAAGTCAAAAGCAAGGAAACTGTAAAACCACAATTGGAAGTATTTTCATTCCAATACATCTTCTAGAAAACATTTGCCTGCTAGCTCCTGTCACCTTCATAGAATTTAAATACATACTCGAGGACAGATTTTCATCACAGTATTTGGACATTACTAGCCTCAAGTCACAGATTCATGGAACGGTCAGGGTTGGAAGTCTGTTTCCAGAAGTTACAATAGGACAGATTTCCAAATTCATTGAAAATTCAAGCCTTGGATTTAGGAAAAAGTAAATGCACTGAGATACCTCGTAACAACTATTCCTGTTCTTGACAAGTCTTCACACAGATGTGTTGGTATACTTACTAATTATGAAAGAACTGGTGATTTACTTATGGGGGAAAAAGAAAAAGAACAATTTCAGCCAATTTAAAATGAATAGTTAAATATATCGTAGTTAACAAAGTAAACTTGGCATGAAATTGATGTTTTAAACTAGTTCTATCTCCATCACACTGAAACTGAAAGTCCTTATGATTACATGATAAATTCAGCTAGCTACTGGCAATAGACAGATCAGTGAGGCACAGCTGTATGGTAAACGATGGTATTTCCAAGTGATGTTAATATTCTCCAGAGACACAATGTGACATTCTAGACATCTGTTTTCCCTATACACTTCCTATGGTGCAGCTAATTATGGCTCCCACACAGCCACTAGGAAAGATGACATTAAACCCATTTTAAAACTTAGCTATTTAAAATTAAATTCTTAAATTCCTCCATAAAAAAGCCATACCCAGACATCAACCACTCTGGATGACTGGAATGAAAAAAAAAAAAAAAAAGCATCTAAGTGAACTTCATGAGTTCTGTCAGCAATACAGACAGAGCTCATCTTGAAAGTCTCAGCCTTAGCATCACAGCATGACTAAAGCATCATCAGATTCTAACACAATATGAACAGAGATACACATCCAGTCAGGTCTCAATTTTAACATGGTTTTCACTACCACACCTGTTTGTTGTGTGTCATCCAACAGGCAAGTTTTTGAAAAGAGGAAAAACAATTTGTATATGTCTCAACCTCTTACACAGTTGAGCTGGCAAGTTACAAAATGCAGGACGATAGCTATCAGTGACCAAAATCTAAATCATTCTGGAAACATTCACCCACCTTCCTGCCACAGAACAAAACAAAGTTAACTATAACACAAAAAATGAGAGAGAGGAAAGAATTAAAATTAGGAGAAAGAAGATATCAGAATATGCATAACATTTTGCAGATGTTACTCACCAAAAACAGAGTTCTGAAGTTGCTCAAATCGCCAAAGAATTCCTCTATGCTTACTGCTTTGGGATCAAAGGTAAAGTATTCTCCCAGATTTTCATACAATTTAGTCATGTTGTTGTGCATGTTGGACAATTTTTCGTATTGCTCTCGGGCACTCTCAGCAAAGCTGTAAGGTTTTGTTAAGGAAAATGATTCAATGTAATCCAATCTAACAGTAAAAAAGAAGTAAAGAAAACTCAATACAAAGGTTAGAAATGGAAAATTTGCTAGTGCTGTTCTGCTTTCAAATATGACAATTTTATATATTAATGTTAACATGTCTGCAAGTTTATACCAAGTTGTGGCACACTTTTCCGTTAAATGATCCCTTTCCAATGGTGAAGGTTTGCCATTAACACACTATACAACTAACTTGGTAAAATTTCCAAATACCTTAGACATTTTTCTTTTAATAATCTAATTTTGTAAAATACTGTCTATTAAAAGTCATACTGAAAATCAGTTTTCTGTGGGAATCTGACTATAACATCCACTCTGTTCAGGTGATGTCATGTCCCTGTGTATTATATACCTGTAATTTATATGTAGAATTTGCATTGCTCATAACAATCAATGACAAAATTATATAATATGATGTCTAATTTTCATTGCCTTTTAATATGGATGTCTTTTTTGTGTATTCTTTAATGCCTAGCCACAAAGCTCAGCTCATGCCTCAGGCTGCTTGTACAATGTACAGTTATTTGGGGCACTCTCTCAACTATGTAATTTCACAGAACTTCTAAAAACGGAACATCCACCCACTTGCCCCAGTTAACCGACAAACAGCTTTGAAAAATTATTAGTAAGAAAAACATCACAGAACAACAGAATTCTGTATTTCTATTAGGAAGTATGGAAGTCTAGAAATGCAACCGAGGTTGACTTCCATCTCAGCAGTCATCATTAAAAGTTTGGCATAATCCTTTTAAATAGAAAAATGTGGCATTTTTTTCCCCCCTTATATGAAAAAAAAAAATTTTAGAACAATTCATTTGCAAATAAAGGAAGGGTGCAAACTGCTAAGGGAAACACTAAGTCTGTCTCAAAGCAAGTAAGTTTTCGTCTGCTGTTTTCTTCTGTTGTAGTTGTTTATATCCACAAAGATAACAGTCACAAATCACTGTAAAAAAGTCAGCTAGTACACGATTAAACTAGTTCTGCTGATACCAAATTGTAGCTGATGAAAGTGTTGTGCTGTACCTATCAAAACCCAACAACAAAAGACACAAGTTATTCCCTGAACTACAAAAATCATGCAGCCTGGCTCCCTGTGGCTTTCACTTGTAATGACTCTCTTCCATGCAGATTCTGATTCTTAATACAGCAGAGCTCATGCTTCAACCTTTCCCCATACCTGAGACTCTAATTTCAGACTCTGCCTAGTACCACATTTGTAATTACTCAATATTTTTGAGATTTGTATCTCTCCGTAAAATAACAAACAACCTAGAAACTAATTAGGGAAAACAGACATACAGAGAAATCGTATAAACCATTTCTTTTCAAGACCAGACTAAACCCAAAAATGATTCTTTAGAGAACCATCAACAAATTGCAGAATAAAGAAATGCAGATGGATATTCTATTCAAAACCTTTCTGTAGTGTTTGGATACTGTTGAGTAAAGGGCTGCCATCTCCAAGCTACACCAAGCTAAAAGGAAGCCTAACAAGGCTGAAAGCATCTCCCATTGCAAAGAGGCCTGATATTTCACCTAGATTTTCCTGCTTTGATTAATGGGAGAGTATGTAAATAGTCATCTACAAACAGGTTCTTGAAAGTACGTCTGAAAACTTTACATAATATAAGCTAAGCTTTCCTACAAAGAGATAATTTCCTAAGTAATCCTAATTCATTAAAGCCTCAGTAGCATAAAAGGAAAGCTGTTTTATTTTGTTCATAGAATGTTAGCTTATAATGCTCATTTAGACAGGCAGAAAGTAAAAACCAACACTATGGATCTTTACACATAAATATCAAGACTTTGAAACAGTAATATCTACCAGTATAGTTTCATACCACTGCAAACACAGTACTAATACACCTATATTTCCAGTTTACTGAAATGAAGTTTAACCTGCTTGGTTAGAACGTCAAGCTTGAATCGCTCATGTTAACACAAGACAAACTTGGGATAGCTCCCTCTTTAATGACATTTAACTGTACAAAAGGAAATTAAAGTTTAATAGCAAGAATACATTAAGTAGGTAATAATGGCACATCGCTGAATTATTGAACACAGCCTAAAATTTTAGAAAAAAACATGAATTGCCTTGGAGTCAGCAGACCACTGTATTGAAAAACTCACCAAATATGGTAGGAAACAGAAATATGAAGGTATATAACTATACAAATTTTATCTATGATTCCTTTAGAAAGAACCTCATATAATACAATAGAAACCCAAATCAATATATTAAGAATGACTGAAGTCTGAATAAAAGAAAAAAAAACACTCAACCTTCCAGATGTGAATTTAGTTCTTTCAGACAAGACTCCCAGAGTCAAATTCTCCATTCAAGCTGCACATTTAACATGAGCAATAGCCACAGTAAGCACTTAAAAGAGAAAAAACCCCAATACTGGTAATGAAACTAGGAAATATTTTCAAGTAACAGCGCAGAAACATATACTGTAATTTCAACAATTTTTTTTTTTTGATCTGATAAGTACGAAAGTGCAAATAAATACCATTAACACATGGCTTGTAAGACAAAAGAATGTCAGTAAGACAGAATATTTTAACTATACTTAATTTTGAAGAAAACAAGTCAGTGCCGTAAAGACAATAGTTTCCAGTCATATGGTACATCATATTAACGAAGTTCCTTTGTCACACTCTATATGCTTCATACAGTCTTCATACTCATGAAATACTAATAACTTGAAACATCACCTTGAAATGTACTACAACTCATTGCAAAGACAGTCACTACAACAGAGAAGCAAAGCTGTACTTGCCTACACTATTGCATAAAAAAGTGATTGAAAATCTAAGCTATCAAAACTGTGCGTAATATTAGTACTTAATTCCAAAAGTTTTCATTAATATAGACCGAAGCTTTAATGAGTGCTCATTTAAAAACTGTAAACAAGGTTTCATTCTTAGTATTCTGAATCAAAACAAAAATCACAAACCTGTTGTTCAGGTAAACGAAATTACTTTATTTACAAGGGTTTTTTCCACATACACATTTTTTTTTAATTTCTTTCATAACCATAAGAAAAATCTAAGCCAAGACTTTACTGTAAATACTACTATTTGAAAATTTTAAACAAAAAAAAAAATATCCCAGAAGCCCCACTTGGAAACATTCTTTCTTCTTCAGCACCATACCTGCCTCCCCAAGTTCCACATAAACCAAGAAAAACAGGTTTGTAAATCTGTATACACAGACAGTTATTGCTTTACTAAGGTTAGGAAATACAGCACTGCAAGGATAACAGAACCATCCCTAATCACCATCTAAGCAACTCTGGACATACAATCCTTACTGAAGTTTTTCTATGTAGCGATTGTTACATAAAGGAAAGTTTATGCTGTTTCATCCCTTTCCTTTCTTCATTTTAATACCACTGCAAAAGGCAACTACACAAAACTACTCAGATATTCTAAGTGTCAAGTTTGAATTTTTGAAAAAGTGTTATTTCAGTTTAAAATTGACAGGAGTCTTCTGAAAGTGCTATCCTACTGCATTGGTTCTAACACACCACCCTGAGATTAATTAAATAGATCACTGTTCAGTAACTAGTATCAAAAAGTTAGTAATACATGCTTCACCATGCAATCCAGTAAAATCCTCTGCATGCCATGTCTCTGAAGAACATTAAAATGCCAACAAAAAGTAAAAGAAAACTTTGTGTCTTTTAAATTAAAAACATACAGGTGAATGTAGACCATTAACTTCCGTTACTCTTACTGGTTTAACTCTTTTCCCAAATTGCAGTTATCTACAAATTCTACTTTTTCCTGTTTCTTCTCACTGTTAGGAGAGGGGCTGGGAAACCTCCACACCTTTTTTTCTTCCTTTTTTTTGGTAAAAAATAATAATAAATAAATAAACCTGTTAATGTGTCTGCACTGCAGCTGCCAATTTAAGCTTCCATCCAGTTCTGTGGTTTGCTTAATAATGACCACCACCAGAATGGGGGAAAAATAATTAGATACCCAGATGGATAAGGATTTCTGCAG
The DNA here is from genome assembly GCF_017639655.2 of Falco naumanni. NCBI lineage: Eukaryota > Metazoa > Chordata > Aves > Falconiformes > Falconidae > Falco > Falco naumanni. Next base: position 17,521,640 of record NC_054067.1, read on the forward strand.
TGAGAATAAGTGTAGTTTCAGTATCACAACAGACGTAAATATTAGTACGGCTGTACACAGCCAGCTGAAACAGCTAAAAATAACTTTAAGTAAACCAATGATTTTTTACACTTTGAAATATGACCAGATGACCAGTCTGCTGGCATTTCAGTGCAATGCCTAAACTAATTCACTCAATTAAGCAAGCAATGGATACAAATGTTACCATGAACTATGCTACCACATTATATCAGAAATAAAGAATCACTAATTACCGTAAATAGTAGAATTAAATTCTTTATGTCCATATTAGGACTACTATCACACTTAGGTACTTCCATGCTTTCTACTGGTTTCTTCCATGTAAACATACGAGATAAAAAGATCAGAGAAATCAAGGTTAAAGACCTTAGATCAGCTGGAGGGTAAGTCATGACTTCTACCATAACATCTCCTATTATTTTCACATAAATATATTGATAATTTGAATAATAGTTAATAAAAGTGCCTGAACACACAAAAAGCTCATCTCCCCAAAGGCAACACTTATTACTGTCCACTCACAGCTTGGCTTTCATCAACAATACATATGCCACTGTAGAAAGAACAGTGGTTATTTAACTATAATTATAGAAGAAAATGCACTGGTGTTCCAGCAGTTAGTGAGGTCCCTCTCCAAGGCACACAGTCTCTATAGAAAGGGAATTTAAGGCATGTTCATAACAGGTCTGAAACAGTAAAACAAACAGACCACAGAGCTGATGTCTCTGATACCTCCAGAAGAAGAAAGAATGCACATTAAAAGAAGATACCTGCTAGAAACTTCTAAACATTTTGCAAAAGTATTTTTTCAAAGACTGAATAGAAATTCTTTTTGACATGTCCTTCCAGCTACCGGTCACAGGAAGCTGAAAACAGGCAAAAGCAGCATTCCACTGGGAGAGTTTTTCATGTAACACTTGATTCTTAAAAGTTTGTGCTGATGCAAAAAGAAAAAAAAAAAAAAAAAAAAAACCAACAACCAAAAAACACATTTAAGAAAGAGGTGGCTGGCGTTATACTACAGATGTATTAACTCCTAATAGAGAGCAAAAACACCAGGGCAAAATAAAATAAAGGCCCAATGGGACTAGAGATGGAGGATGTTCTCATTCATAAACATACTCAACCAAAAGGAAAAGAATCAATGCATTTAGCATATTATATAAATCAGCATTATAATGAGGAGATAAAAAAATAAAAAATAGTTAGCCTGGGATTTTCTATGACTCTGGAAAGCCAAGCCACTTCAAATTAAAACGTCTGATCTACTTATTTTTCAGTTAACTTCCAGTTTTACTGAATGTATCGAGGTTTCTTATTCTACACACTGATCCTCATATTAATTACAGACAGGAACTGTTCTCAAGACAGACAGCATCATTAAAGAAAACCTGAAAGATGTTCATTATAAGTCTCTGTATGACTTCGCTTGAATTTGTCCACACCAGTCTTTTTAGGTACACTTCTGTTTGATTCTACAGTTAGATTTTATACGCCACATCGTTTTAGACAAAACCTATAGCCAACAGTAATTTTGAATTTACAGTAAGAAAACTGGTAATCCGTTTACTATTTGCAATGTAAATAACTTATGTTTCTTAAAATAATACATTTCTGAAAAATGCGCAGTGTTTTGCTTGTTAGCTTTAAGTTGCAGATTGATAAATCTGTGTTGAGTGCAAAATGTCCATGTACTATATCATTACACAGTGATAAAGCTCCAAGCCTTCATAATCCTAAATTCTGCAAGACTGAAAATATATATGACAACACATAATCCTTCATGCTTTACTAAATTTACAATTTGAAATAATTTATTATTCTGTTAGCTATTTCAAACTCTTGAGTATTCGTTTACTGTTCTGAAAATTGACAATTTCCAACCGAATGTTCTGTGTCTCAGATAATACAGTTTAATTAAAACTGGTTTATTAAAATGTCTATGACAAATTATACGTTTAAATGTTTCTCTCCTGTCCTGAGCAGAGCTATGGAACTAATGTCAGCAGTACATGAAGCAGGAGGCAATGCAGCTACATTCGTATCATAATGCCACTTATTATTCTGGAGATACACATCCACACAACTCTTTAAAGGGACAGATGCATCTAGAATATGTGGAACAACTAACATAGCAATAGTTGATGTTTTGGTAAAATTACAACTTCATTATTAATCCAATGCAGAGGATATAAATTCTAATGTTATAAAACCAGTCTATTATCTTGAGTGTCCACTCTTTTATTTTGAAGAAAGCTAGCTTTACTTCTGTTAACTGTCAGCCAGCTCAATCTGTAACATGCTACTGCAGACTGTGGGGAAAAATTAATAAATATGCTGAAAAGCTGCCTATTCAAAATGCTCGGAAGTAAAGTTGTCGGAGCCTGAAATGACATAGTTGGGGGAGAATTAATTAGGCAGAAAGAATTGTGTAAACAATCAGACAACAGCTGATTATCTTTTTTATGCCTTTATGATGTAGAAAACAAAGCATGCAAGAGTGGGATTAAAAAATATTTGTGACACCACTCATCATAAATATTGCATTTTACTAGTATCAATTTATGGATCACCAGATCTGCCTGCAAGAAAACCTTATGTCATAGGTGGCACTTGACATTCTCAGCAGTAAGAAATTAGCAACAAAAAGAAATTAAATGTACAGTAGAAAAGACAAGAAATCAGAAAACAATTAGAAGGTTGCTTCTACAAAGGAATCTGCATTTGTACCTAAAGGTACTTTAATGGAAACTCACAACCTAATGCATATTTGATATTCTATATTGCTGAGTCTGAATCAAGAATCAAGTCTGAATCTGAAACGACCAGCCAAGCTGAGCTTAAACGGCTGACTGAGTGTTGTAACATGTTACCCAGAGAGGTTATGGACTTTTGGCGATACTCAAAAGACACAGTCCTGTCAGCCTGCTCTAAATGGCCCTGCTTGAGCAGAGTGCTTGGACAACATGATGCCCAGAAGTCCCTTCCAACCTCAACCATTCTGGGAAATCCAAATGAACAAGGCTTTGGTTACTCTCTTCATATGTAATTCCAACTTCAAGATATAACACCTTAAATAATTTCTTTCCCTCTAAGCTGGATACGTAAAGTAACTTCATTCCATTAAAAACTCCTACAGTTTAGAAATAGATGTTTCACACGATGCACTTGATCCAAATACAGCTTTTCCCACCCCAAGCATGCCAAAATCATGAATTTTGATTATGAAAACACCTGAAGAAAAACATGAAATGCTAAAAACGAACCAGTTCTCAGAATCATCACTATGAACTACAAACATCCACTTTTAAAGCTACCTTGCTGAACAGTTCATTATTTCAACAAATCTAAATGGTTTTTAAACTTGTTCTTCAATAAAATGGATTGTTCTCATCGTCATCAGAATTTCACAATATACTAACAATTCAGATAGAGAAAGTATAAGGACCAAATAATTGAATGTGTTTATCTGCACTGGGTTTGATTTAGGTTCCCATCCACACTTCAGCCAACTCATTGTCTGGCTTCACAAAAAAAACCCAAACCCATGCTTCAGACTCGCTCATGAAAACAATGTAATCCCTTGGCATGATCATCTGAAATTAAAACCATAAGTAGATTGCTTGCTAATCTATTGCCATACACTGATCACAGAGCAAACCACTTTTTTTTCCTTCCTATACATACGCTTATCTAATATATAAAATTTAAGACATCCACTTCAACAAGTGCACAAATATTTTTATAATGGTTTCCAAAAAACTACCAGTAACTGAAAATTTACAAAAAAATATTTCAACCATGCAAGCTGCATTATGTCATTTCAAAACTCTTGCATACCATTTCAAAGTAGGATTCTGGATCAAGGAACAACTACACTAGGCTAAAAATATGTTTTATATAGCTAAAAGAGAAAGTTTGATTCTATAGTGTAGTCACCTTTAATGAAGGATGTACCAACGCTCTTAGTTTCTAATCTCCAAGCTCGTTCATAATAGAGCACCCTTTGAATTGAACTGCAGAAACACAAGCAGAACTTATTAGCTGAAGACAGAAATTCAGCTTTAATAACAGTAAGTCATTTGCACTGATAGCTTTATTTTCACCTGCTATCAGTTGTAAACAGATGCTAACAATTTTATCATTCACACTACATACATAATGTATCTCTGTGACTACACAGAAAACAAGACTTCTGGAGCATACACAGATAATTATGAATCACAATTATATACCTAATCTTTTCTTCCTGTTTAAAGCATTTGTGGGGGAAAAAAACCATGCAGAAATCTTCATTACAATACACTTCATCTACCCAAATCGGAACGCAAATAGACCAAGACCCATAGAAGGACCAGGACCCATTTTACCTGTTTACACAAAAACATGTATGTCTGAAGAGCTTAGATTCACTAACAAAATACCCAGAAATTCTCACAATAATCTTTTGATTTCTCATTACAAAACAAATTACCTTATAATTCAGCATTTGACAGGAGAGCCCAGAAAAAAACCCACACCAAAGAGCAGTTGCTTCTAAGTTATTGTACAGCAAAGAGGTCTGTTCCCCTCCCTGGCCTTCATTACATCAGTACCTAAGAAATCATTAACTATCAGAATTATTTAATACAACTGCATTCACTGTGTCCAGACACTTTTTCAATGTTTGTGTTAATGACAACGAAGCACAGAGAGATCACAACCCTCTGATAACAATGCTAGCTGTGACCTGCACCTTCCTCCTAAATTGCAGACCTATACTTAGGTTCATGTTAATTAAGATGAGGCTTCCTGATTTGTCCCTAAATGACCATAAAACTTGCATCTTGATAAACACTAGAAAAATCTGTCAATGTTTACTTACTGCTAGCTCTAAGCAATCATTTCAATTCCTGATTTTCATGTATTCAAATTTCTCAATAATGAAAAGATCATCACCATTGATTCTACATACAGCACTACGCACAAGAGAAAGCTTATGTCAACATAATTTGAACATTGCCTTTATTATTTATACTTCTGTTCATCAGGATGCAACGATCAGTGCTCAGCTCTCTAGAAGTCCCATTGGAACTCTCTAGGCAAAAAATGATAAACAAGGGCCAGTTGTATAAAATATTCAGTCCACGAAACAAAGCTCCACAGGCTGTTTCTTAAATTGGTTTATATTGGAAAAGTCTGCTCAAAGACTTACGATGCCAATTTATGAATTTGCTGTGGTAGCATGAGGAAGAAAACTTTAGAAGGAAACAAGAGCACTTGACTCCTCAAAGAGAACACATAAAAGGCAACATTTATAAAGCCACAGACTAGAGAGAAGGTTGATCTTGTCTTCCTTAAAACAAAAATACTTAAAAGAATTCTTGAGAAATGCCAAAATTAGAGCTAGGTATTAACCTAAATGAACCTTTTCTCCCCCTGCCCCACCATCCCCCAAGAGAAAAAGGAAGTTGCTGACCTCAGAAGTTAAGGGTTTTCCCCATAATTGTAACAGGGAAATAATCCCTAAAGTCCATACTCCTATTTTTAACAGGAGATAGAAAGATCAAAACAATTGAAAAAGCAAACCAAACCTTTCATCCTGACAAAAGCAAAACTTCATTTCCACTGATGAAGTCACCAGAATTTTGAAACTGCTTTTGGAAAAACATGCTGAGAAGAACTGAATTGAGTGACACCGCCTGACGGGTGAAAAACATCCTTGTAGGAGACTGGCAAAACGCCATTCATGAATGAGAGGTGACCATGCAGCCTCATTTGCTCTGAACGGCAAGTTCAGAGCACTGCTGAAATAAAGGAAAAGGAAGATTATACCACTTGAAGAATGAAACACATACAGGTATAGATATTAGCTCACAACCAGCACGTATTGGTTACTACTTCCTAATCCTCCCTCACAGCTCTTAAGCATTTTTAGACCTACAGTACGTACATGATGATAGCATGAAGAGGGGGTAACTGATGGCAGGGTACAGGAAAAGACGCAGATGACAAGAGGCAAGAAAGACAAAAGGAGTCTTTCGATGTTACAGAAGACTGTAACACATTTTCCAGTCTATTATTCCAGCTTGGTAATACTTTACAGGTTATTTTTCTATGCTTGTACAATATTCATAGATCTTTGCTCAGATCCTTCTAAGTCATGGACCACATTTTTGCCTGGAATCCCATACTAACTCGTCTGAAAAATCACTCCCTATATACTTTAGTACAAGTGCTTTTTTCCAGCACCTTTTACAACAGAAATCATCTAGTTCTTAATTCTCATTTGTGGGATTTAAGTTGAAAAATAATTTGAAACCATATGGAGTAGTATTTGTAGCTTTTTCAAACTCGCATCACTCATTTTTTGCGGTGGCACACGATTAATTATAATACTATTCATATATTAATTAGAAAGCAACACAGAAAACATGATAGTCAAGAATATATCAAACAGAAAACGTTGCAAGACTAATGGATTCCTAGCATACCTTCCCTGGAGAATAATTAGATAAAAATTTGTTTAGATTAATAAAAACAAGAAAGAAAATAAAATGCAGCTAGTACAAACAAAATGATTCTGCAAAATCTGTATTCAAATTAAATGTGACTGTTTCAAATAGAGCATTGAGAAACAATATTCTAACAACAATTAAAAAAAATATTAGTTATTGATATCTATTTCAGCAAAGCCACGGTAAGGTAGCCACCCCTAGAAACATTCTATTAGCTTTGGGACACACAATAAGATGCCTTAAACAAAACTTATAGCTTTGTGTGCCCTAAATCTTTCAGAGAAACTGCAACCACATTCACTTCCTCTTTGATCATGCGCTTTTTCCACACTTCATCTGGATTTAATTAAGAGAGGTATGTTCAAGCTGTCAGTTGTGCCCTGTTCTAACAAGCTTCAATCAGCAGATCTGATGGTTACTTCATCCAGATAGAGATTTTGGTGAAGTGTGGGGAAGGAAATAGAAGTGCCTTCTTATATTTCTAGGTTTTCTTTAATATAGCAGCATCAGAACCCCTAATTTTCTTACTTTTAGAAACCTGGAAAAGTTCAAATCATATGTTTCAAGAGCCTAGATTTTCAAAATGAAAGAGGAAATGGAATGATTTTATGTCACCTGATTAAAAAAAGCACAGAATAAATTAATTCAAATTGAGATTTGTTTAGTGCAAACAACTGCTGCAATGAAGTTTTCACAAATCCAAGTACAGGAGAAAGTGAGAGTGAAAGATGACGCTCTGAAAACAACAGTTTATTTTGCACCTAAATAGTATTTTGAATATCAGTTGCATACTTAAACCCACACACCATTAATGATTTGATTAAAATGGTGCATGTCCTTTCCCTGCTTTCTTTCCAGATACGGTTACGTATTTTTGGTTTTAGTAGTTCATCAGGCCATTATTCGCTCAGAGCTCACTGCCCCACGCACACAAATAGCCTTGCCTCAAATTATTGGGACTAAAAGAAGGAAAAGCCAGTAAAGTAAACTAATACCTCATATTTCGATCTCAGCCAACAAATACTTAAAAATATTTCTTAAACAAATGTTCTGGTTAGACAGAAAAGCAAAGAGCATAATCACAGGGCAATCAGGATCTGAAATGAAAGTTTCCAAATTTTCTACACTGAAGACAAACTGCTTTAAAAAAGTGAGTATATTTTCCGATTGCATCCTTCCCCTCCAAAAAGTTGTTTGTTTTTTATTTTTATTATTATTTCTTTTTCTGGAGTGGAGAAGGATAGAGGGCAAAAAGCAGTTCCACCAACACCAACATTTTTTATAAAGCAATGTCTCATGCCAGCTTCGCTTTGATATCTAATGCTGCAGCTCCAGGGATTTATACAGTGCACTCTCCCTTTAATTTCACATTTTAAATTAAGTATACAGCAATTAGGAAATGGATGTCTAATGAATTATCATTCTAGTAGTGCACAAATCTGTACAAAATTATCTTTCAGTGATCTGGACAACTGGGTTTAATATAAATTTAAGGATGAAAGCACAGTTTCCCTCAGGCAATTATTCACAATCAAGAAGCCTTTAGATTTCCAAGTGTTTAAGTAGACTTTTGCACATAGAATTTTACTCTTTAGAATCTCCTAAACAAGCAGGCTTTTCCTCCTCTAAAACTTTCATGTGTCAGTGGAGATTACAGCCAATTTTTTTCCTATCACTAGGTAGCCAATTTATATGCTAAAAATGCATTTCAGCAACATTTTTATACTTTTCTTCTTTCTTGTATAAAATCCTCTCTCAATCTTTTTCATACCAGCTTTAAAGCAGAATTTGAGATGCAGTCGTCAAGGTGAGAACAGAACGGAGCTCCCTCAAGTGGTACATCTACATAATCTCAAGGATTAAACAAAAAAATCCAACACAAATCTATAGGCAAACATCTGGACTTAGTACAAACTTTTGTAGGTTATCTGTTTATGTAATTTACAGAAAATATGTTTTTCAGTAAACAAAACCTGGAAAAATAAGCTATTTGAAGTTCTTAATTGCCACACAGCTACCTGTTGCATATCATTACACCTCCCCATTTGTAACATTTTCCAATTTCTTCCTTTATTCATACTCTAATGGAAGTTACAGATTATTTGTACACTCCTGTTCACAATATTTATAGTATAGCCCAACATGAAAGACATCAACATAGTCTTATGTCCCTTTGCATCAAGGCTTTTCCTTTTTAAAAAGAAATGAAGATCTGAAGGTAGAAACATACTGTAAGAAAGAAAACTGATAGTCTGCTTTATGTAACACTATTTTCATTTAAAATGTCCCAGAGTTCTTGTATTTTTACATATTAAGGAAACAGTACCTTAGTTGAGACCAGTTAAAATTCAAAGAACCATTTTCTAAAGGGATGTCATTTATTATACTGATAGCAAATAACTGTAAGAGAAATTAACATTATGTATCAACACACGACACATTATTAAGTGATTTTCAAGTTCAATTGAAGTAATGATTACACCTATATAATCCTGTAGTTATCACCTGGAACACAGTGGGTATTTTAGTTTGCTTTAAGAAAGGTGAATCAAATAGGAAAAAAAGAAAGAATAGCAAAAATGTATGACGATAAAGGAAGCAGAAAGCTCTCTAAAGCACTGTGCGTTGAACCCGGCAGAAAGACATTTTACAGGTGATTCTTTCTACATACATCTGAATGAAGGGGAAAACAAGACAGACAAAAGTCCTTTAAAGAGCAACACTGAAGTAACAAAAACTATTAACTGACTCTGAAGAGCCAGTGAACTGGGCAAATTCACCACCTGGGAAAGAAAGTTCTTCAGAAAAGTTTTTAATAGGTACAACAGAGGGCATATAAGCACAAAGTTTTGACTTAATTCACAGATTCAACACTTTTCAGAAAAATTGTGCGATTTTTTATGAAGGTGAGTTATGAACACTTTTCATTCATACTTTTGGCATCTCTATGCTTCTCCTCTCCAGGCCTAGTGCCATGCCTTTCTGTGATACCCTCCCCACACACACACCTGACAGCCCCACTTTCAACTCCATGCATCTTACCTAACCTCTTTGCTATAAAGTACCTACATAAACATAAAAACCCCTGAAATCAACACACACACTTACCATGCTATCTTCTAGACAACAAAATAAAGAACATACCCTTAGCAAAATTCTAATTCATTAATTTTCCTCCATGAGGAACTATGAGCTATATTACATTTCCAGCTGGTTTTGTTTCTTTTTTTTTTTAAAACTTTATAAACAAGAGAAGGTAGTATACAATTTATCTTACCAAACTCTATCCTTATGATCTCAAAGTCCACTGCTGTTTTTCTCACATAGAGGATCACACACTTTTTTCAGAGTTATTCTCACACTATTAGGTCCCAGCTCCCCTCCCAGGACCATGTAGTATTTATCTCCTTTGTGTTTGTATTCTTGCTGATTTGTTACCTGAGAATCTAACTGATATACTGTTTGCCTTTTGTTACAGAATCTTCTTGAAGCTAGTACATAAAAACGGACTTCACATCAGTCCCTAAAGAACCTGACTGATACCTTACTCTCCTAAATAAATTGCTACTTCTCATCATCCTTTGTTTATGCCCTTAAAGCGGTCTGTAGTCTGTGAGGCTGATCTTGTCTCAAAGCAAATCAACATTTTTCACATAACTGGTCAAGCACTGAAACAATGATATACTAATATCTCTCTTGGTTTATATCTTGTTTTGTTGATAAAACAATGCAATATCTCATGATCAATTATGCATGTGTACAAAATTCCTTTTCCAACCATGAATATAAAAGTATTAAAATACAGGAATACAAAGAAAGGTAATAAAGTCAGGTACGAAGCAAAAGCACAGCAAAGTGTTGTAAAAAACCCCCTCGTATTAGGACAAAAAACACCATCTGGAATCTCGCCAGATTAGACCTGACCAATTCAAAGTTTTCCAAATTCCATTTCACTGAGCAACACACAGGCTGTATCCAATTAAACAATTAACATGAAATATCTGAACAGTATCTCTTGTTATTTTATGGTATGTAATAAAAACAGACTAACAATTACATTGATGCATAGCGCACCACAGAGGAAAATAAAGAATCTCAGCACACTTTAATGAAAATATCATACATTGTGTGATTAAACACACAACCCCACCACACACATACCCACCCACCCCACCCCCAACCATCCACATTTATTCCAGAAAGCTTCAGCATGCCTTCAAAGCTGACAAAGAGAGGTAGTAAAACAAAGAGGTGGCTTTCAGTTCGTAAATGGTAAGTGTGTTCACTCTGGTTCAGGATAAGCCTGGTACTCCACATACCCTAAAAGAAGCCCTCATAATTCCACACTGGCTGTTTAAATTGACAATGTGGAAAGATGGAAGGTGGACTGACAGTTCCATCATTATTTCTCACATACCTCTTAGTATCACATTTACTCAGAAGAGATAAAGCAGAGGGAATAAAAGTGAAAGCTAAAACTATGCTCAAACCTCCTTCATTCCTCAATCCCCTTCTGTCAAAGAAACAGTTTAAGGAAAATATACTTAATGTTACACTGTCTCTCAGTTGGTAGACTGGACTCGATCAAGCAGGAAGATACAAAAGCTTTTTTTCTACAAGGTCAAACTTCTCTTTTATTGCAAATTCTCTAATTCTACAAGGATTGAAGCTTAGTAACCACGGATGCTCAAAGGACATTAGTACATGAATGAAAAAGTTTCATTTTAAATGGCTAGTATAAAAACCTGTATAGCAATTCTGAAATAAGGATTGTAACAGTATTATGATAGAATTCTTTCCGACTAGTTTGAAAAGAAGATTATTTGGGAAAACAACTAGTAACACCACCATTTACCATATTAAATAACAAAGAAAACCCAACCGGTTTTCAGTCGTGACCAGAAAAGGAGATTCATTCTATTAGGATAGCAAAATAACTTGCCGTGTTTCAGCAATGTATTTTTATAACTTAACTTTATAGAAAGATTCACAGCTTTCATCTGCTGCGTATTACAGCAAACACAATGGGATAATACTTTGCTGGTCTAGAATATTTACACACAGCAGAAACAGTATATTTAACCTTAGATGAATTCAATTATGTCTATTGACCTTCACGACAAGTATCTAGTCATATAAAATGTGACACTACTCATGCAAACATTTCAAAGCAATCTTAGTGGGGGATCAGTATTTTTTTTTCAGGGTGAAAAATTAGCTAAGTGAAAGGATCAGTAAATGCCACAAGGCCATACTGACATTTCTCAGTGGAAATGAAATTGAATAGCAACAGTCACCTCAACACTGTCACTGAAAAACGGGATTTAAAAAAAAAAAAAAATACCGCTTCTGGGATTGTTTCTGTGCGAGTGCTGCTGTGCTGTTCAGGACAGATCTCCAGAGTGTGATTTTGATGTTGTGCCTTCTAACTGCACCAGGTCCTAGCAATATTTTTCACCTGCTGATTATCTAATTTAAATTGGTCCCTATAAAAAGGCTGTAGCATGCAAGAACATTATTTTATATGCTAGGGAGACGCACTCTCTATAGACTAAGCAAACAAGTACATTTGAGCTCAACACCAAACAGCAGTCCCTTTTTTCCCCCTTAGCTTAACAATGTCAACTAAATATACATAACAGCACAAATTGCTTGTAATTTGATTTTGAACTTGGCAGGGTCAGTTCTTCAGTAGGATTCAAAATGCTGAGATGCTATGAGCTTGAACAACTAGCAACGCAAAAATGGAAGAAGAAAACACTGTTTATTCATTGATGCCCTGAATTTTCTAAAAAAAACCCCACTAGTTTGGAAAAGAAAAGCAGATTATATGTATGTACTAATTCTTCCTATCTTGTATCACAGTGCTTTCAGAAGTGGGATTTTCTGCCTATGCTGATGAAATACGTCAGACCTTCAGATGTACTTCTAAGAATTACAAGCACGATCAGTTTAATCAAGTGTGTCTTGTTTGCTTTAGCATGGACATTTAAATATGATGCGAGTGTTCAAAGATAAAAAGGTTTTCAAATGTAACCTCTCCAAACAATACACTGTTTATTTCCTATTCAAAAGTATATTTCATTAGTTTCTTCCCTGCATATATTGAAACAATACAAGATACAGTTTAAATAGAAAACTCCATAAACTAAAGAGTCAACAGCAAATAAATTGTTACTTTCCTGCACTGTACCTGCAGTAGGCAGCACAAAGTCTTTCTTCTTCTTACTTCATCAACTTAGAAAAAACCCAGGGTTTTTCTTGTAGGTTATTAATGGAGGGTTAAATTAATCACAAGTTTAGTTTTGAAGAAATAATTTAGCTCATACTTCAATGCAAACAACTACAAAAATTGTATGTTCTTAATAATCACTACCAAACAGAAGTCTCATTACATGACCTAGTAGCAGCACGATTACTAGATGTTCAATCTATATATAATTTATACTATAATCTCTTGCTATTAAGCAAAATCCTGAAGTTTCAGCAAGTTCATAATTGTTTGATGGTGACAACAAAATAGACCATATGATGGCCTCAACTGACTCTCTTAAGAATCAAGTATATCAAAGTTCAAAAGAGTTGAGTGAAATTAGACCAATTTTCCCCGGGGGGGGGGGGGGGGGGGGGGGGGGGGGGAAGGATTTAAAAATTCCACTGTTTCTAGTCTTTCCTCATTTACAAATGGTATCAATAACAAGAATTTAATGTTACTTGTTCTGTCTTCCCTATATTAGTACAAAAGACTAACAATTGATGGTTGAAAACATTTTAAAAATTGCTTGAATAAGCATGTAATCAAGTATTAATCTTTTTCTGAGGTAAGACTTGAAGAGCACAACTGACATTTTGATCTCTTAAGCTTGAATAAATCACTCTTGTTTCTTTTCCTTCCACTGTATGCATTCATATGTCTTCTTCAACAAGACTATTCCCTGCTAGCACATCTTGAGACATGAGCTTTCTGCTAACTGTTCCTTGGAGTGTGTTTTTAGCTGTAAGCAGAAGGCTTACCTTTTAAACAAATGTTCAACACCAAGAGTAACAAAACACCCTGATTATATTCATATAACGTAACCATAACAAACAAAGAAAAAAAAGTGCCATGCTACATCTAGAAGATAGGTCTTTCGGTTCCTTTGTTAATCATCACATAACTTCATAACTTTCCAACTACCGCACCTAAGTTTTCTCACTTGGTGAGGGATGAATAGGTAGGAAGAAGAGGGAAGTAGAGAGGGGATAAGAACCAGGTTCTCAGAGAAGTGCCCCCCCCCAAATAATCTTATTGATGTGCAAACTTCGGTAAGGTAGACCTTCTTTCCTTAGACACTATCTTGAATAAGTATTTTATCTGGATAAATAACCATTCTTTTCCCCAAAGTACCTCTTTCAGCCATGAACTACACTTTCCAGTGAAAGCATTTTCAAACGCCATTTTTGTAGACAGCAAGAACAAAAGCTTTATATAAATATTGCAAGAAAAGGCACATGTATAGAATTGTCTTAAGGATTATACATGACCTAGAATTTCAAAAATCACTGAATGGTTTTCTTTTCCAGTTCCCAAAGCACTCAAAAATACTTCCACATTTTAAAAAAAACATTCAAATACACTCAGACAAAATAAATTTACATCAAATGTAGGGGCATATAAGAAATTTCTTAGAAGTTTTCCCCCTTTGGGGTTGTTTTTGAGAAGCCCCTAGTTATGAGCAAATTCAGATATTAATGTACATTCTGATGCAGAAATTAAGGCACTAGTGCATTTCAAACAGACTGAAAAACAAAACCAGGCGTTTCTCTAAATGACATCTCAAAACACTAAGTGAGTTATTTTTCCATAACAAGCTAGGAGGGAATCCCAAGTGTTAACAGATGACAGGAGTGTTAATGCCATTACCATTCTTTCAGCACTCCATGTCAGTGTGTAAACGATGTCCCGCTGCTCAGTCACTCTGACAGGAAAAAGGTTCACAGCCGTTTCCAGATGCTGAGGTTCCGATTCAGAGTGTATTTGTTTCTTCCCTAGTGGCCTGCTCTAAAAGATTCCGCAGTACAGTGGTTCATACCAGAGAACTATCAGTTGATGTTTAGCGCACATTAAATATCTCATATTCTCAGTGCATAAAAGTCCCATACACACTTAAAGTAGAATTCTCCCCAGATCATTTCATTACAACTGAAGTACATCAAGTAAGGAACTAATAAAATTCATATTAATTGTGAAGCAATAGTCATTATTAGCTAGAACTAGGAGCATAAATACATATCAAATAAGAATATATGCCTTTCAGGAAGGCAGCTTTTTATTTTATAAAAATAATTCTGTTTTAATGAATGGTGTTACTTTCTGAAAATTAAAATTAGCTCACAAATTGCTGTTGTTCTATTAAATGGTGAGATGAATGCACACTGCTTTGAAATTTTTATCTGCAGTAGTTTTTGTTTATTCATTCATAGCTCCCTTAATTTAGCAGTTATTTAAAAATAAGCTTTTAATTCTTCACATGTATGCAATCAGAAAAACCAAGTGGCACCATTTATTGCTCTGGTAAGCATAAGATTTTAGCATGATTAGGCATGTTAATCTCTCTTACTAGGGGAAATGATACAGCTGAAAACAGAAAAGCTATAAGAAATCTTCATTTAAGGATATACTACTTCATCTAGGATACATTATATACAAGAATTAACATGCTATTGTTTACAAAGTATATAATGGTCCAAAAGCCACACAGCGTAACTGGCAGGATAACAAAAAGAATGAACATAATGTCCAGTGACCGAACAGCGTGCCCTCCTGCCACACTAGTTCTGCCCCTTCTCCCTTCTCCTCAAAATGAACCTGAATGGTCCTGCATGTTTTCTAGAGGAACAAATATTTGTCATCGGCAGGCACATGATGGGAGGAAGAGATGGTATTTATTATGTAACTATGGCTCTAATTAAAGATTAATTAGTAAGTTACCTCTGTACAACATTCATTTATTCCTGCTGAAATACCTTTTCATTCTGTTGTCTTTAAACTGTCTTAATAACAATTAATCTCCATTAATCGATCTTCCTCAATTCCTAAAGAGACACTCAAGTTTTAACATCACTAAAAAGAAATTAGCATATACACCTACAGCAAGTAAATATAAAACTCAGTTTCCCACTTAAACCCCCCTTCAATTAGAGGCACAAACGCTGAAATAAAACAAGGAGTGAAAGCCAGATTTTTCATAGTCTGTAATTACTTTTTTAAACTGTTGAATAAGAATCCCCAGTGTTGCATGAAGCTGGGCTAATTATAAAAAAAAAACTCTCACATTTGAAGTTAAATTATTTACAATTTGATATTCAAGTAACGATGCTAGCTACGGATCCGATCATGAAAAAAGTTGTCTCAAGAATCACACTTTAGTTATTTAATATAGTAGAAAATCACAGAAAGAATATAAGAATATCTCCCCCCCCACCTTCCATACTACACTCTACTTTCTGTAATAGGTTAGTTGTAATCCTCATTTTGGAATCAATTATTCCCAGTGGCCAACCAGACAGGTCAGCTTCATGATCCCAATGACTTCAAGAGCGCTGCGAGCGTTTCTTAAAACGTAGGCAATTAAAACCAGAAATCTCAATATAAGACAGACAAACTAAGATCCTAGCATGACAGCAAGGCAGATAGCAACTATAAAAATCACTTCAGAATCCCACAGAAGTACTTCAATACAAAAAAAAAAAAAAAAAAAAAGTCCACAGTGTTCGTTACAAACAACATAAACACACACTTAAGAAATGCCAAACTGTGTCCCAGCAAGTAGGGATCATGCAAACAAGTTTGAACTGTCTTTACTCTTTGAATATGAAGTTCCACCACACTGATGATGTAACAGAGCCAGTGTTTTGATGCAGAAAAAGATAAAATAGTATCACGGGTTTTACTCTTCACAACTATGAAGCTGTAAAATTACTGAAATACTGTATCTATTTGAAATCTGATATTAAAAAAATGCCAGTAAAAACAGAGAAAGCTCAAGAAATGCATCTACTTTGCTATTGCAAATGAAGTTTAATTAACCTGATCAAAGTATGAAGATTCTCATATGGACAGAAAAATAAATACTAACAAACAGGTCCCCAAAATATTTCACATTTTTTAAGTATCACAAGCTAGAAACAAACTGCAGAGTCAACCCAATGTCATTATGTGTATTTGAGAGAAAAAACATTGGTACAATCCACTACAGGTGTAGGAGAACTTACAATAATTGAATTTTTAAAGTCAGGACTGTGTACTGTCATAAAATATATGGTTTTAGTTAAAAATAAAGTATCAACTTGATAGCGGCATTATTTGCTGAAGCCGTTCTATTATGTTTGAAATCAAATCAGATGATCATACTGTATCTTAGTTATTAATTGCTTATGAAAGATGGCAATCAACCTATAACTATCATCTGAATTTCTGTTATGATATTCATTGAACCTTATCATCACACATGGAATAATAAGACACCATTAAGCAAGAAGTCACATTGACACACAGAACCCATTTACATGAATATCAGTACAACTCTAAAGAAAGTGATGTGAAGCTGAATGTGCTTCTGTCTCTGAAACTATTTCATTTAGTTACCTACACTTACTTTAAATATTAACTATTCAGAGAACATTAACCCATTTTTCTCAGTTTGTAACTAATCAAAATGTATCAAGATAACCTTTTAACACATACCAAGTTAACAGACTGTAGTCAAAACTACATGAATTTAGTTCAGCTTTAATTATTTTTTTGTAATTAAGGGGGCATATTTACCTGAATATATTAATTCTGCAATATATTGAAATTTTTTTGAACAGATTATGGAACAGCCATCTTTTTTTTTCCTCACTTACAGTACCAAAAGCTTATTTTCTAAAAAAAGTTTAAAAACCTAAAATTAGGTAATTTCTTCCGTAGCCTTTGCTTCTATATTATAAGAATTTAATTCATTTTATTATGATTAATTAAATTTATGCATGGTAATTTTATTCTAATTAATCTCCTACCTTAGTATGATATCAAGCAATATTCCTTTTTGTATTTTCTGAAGAAAGTCTCATCCACAATTACCGGTAACAGCTTTTGTTTATTAGCAGGAACGCGAAAGAAAAACAATGCCTTTAATTACGGTGTAATTCCTGCATCCTAAAACACTATACTCAGAGATGATTTACGTTCAGACACATCTCAAATGTTCTGAAACTCTCCAGCAGTTAGAGAAATGTTCAGCCTGAAATTCTTTAACTTTCTCATCTCTGTATGTGTCATCAACAGTTCGTCAACAAGCTGATAGAAACAAAAGAAGTACATGCTGTAAACTAGAGATGTCATTGCCCACCCACCCCCTAAGATTTATTCTTCAATCTAAAAAATAAAATAAATAGGGGAGTGTAAAGAACTTAAAAATATTTCATGATAAACAGAAACGGATATAACTGGCTATGACTTTCTAAAAAAGAAAAACACTCTCAGGTCATCCATTAATTATGAAAACACAAATCCTTAGGCAGAATCAGTTAATTTCTTACCTGTTTTGGCAAGCCACAAAATTTGCCAGTCTGATAAATGCTGTCAGACACCTACAGTTCAGGGTGCCTATTTTCATTACCAGGAATTGGGAATCTAGCCATGACATCAATGTATGTGCACTGAAGCAAGGCTGCCCAGGATACACTCAACAACTAATTTGCAAGAATTTCATAGGATCATCATATTTTTGTCAATACAAAAACAAAACAAAACATTAGCAGGTTTTGGTTTTAAACTCTTCTGCTTGTCAGACAATCCTCCTTCTTTAAGAAATTCAGGTGATCAACCACAGAGCAGAAAAAGGTAAACAATACGTACTTGGCTCTTTTCTCACCAAATCAGAAAAATGATTGCCATCACTCAAGTAAGTACAGTAAATACATAGGTAGCAAAAGAGCAAATAGCAAAGCATTTACTCAACACAACTGAAAAATAATGTATATAACCTGTAAAACAGCTGTCAAGCTTAACAAGAAAACACAGTTGCAAAAGGTACATTTCAGAACGTTGGTTTCATTTATGAACAAAAGTGTGGCTTACTTGACAGCATTCAGCCTACGCACAGCACGACAAGGCAAAGGACAATAATGAGGCAGTATTATAAAATTTTCTGATGTGAATGTATTGCAGGGAAATAATAAGCCTGGGGTTTTTTTTAACAGCAGAACTGATAAACATGATTACTAGCAAGTCTCTTAACCTTGCAAATAAGACAGGGTGGAAGAGAATGTGTAAGCAATACAAAACAATATTCCACTTAGTCATGAGTTGTCTGCCTTAAGCTACTTTTCCTGCAGTCTTGTCAGAAACCTAATATAAATCCATATATTTAATATCTCCTTGTGAATTTCTGTCACTGAATCCATTCAGATGGTTAATCCTGCTAAAAGTTATTTTCCAAGTATACAGTAGTTCAGAGAATTCTTCATCACATTCAATTTCTAAATGTGATGAGTTCTAGACATCAATCCCCCCACCCCTTATTTTTTTTTCTCCTTTGGAAAACCTACAAAACCCACTTCTGTCTTGTCACAGTAAGAAAGATGTCACATGAATTATCTGAGTTTCTATAAATACACAAAACGCCTTGGACTTGGCCATGTACCATACCTCCAAATAATCCCACGCATACAGACATGTGCTTTGAGTAAAATAAAACCCTGCAAATTTCTTTTTAGAAAAAAAGGACTTTTGTCTAGTTTTTCCTCAGAGTTTTGTGAGCTTCTTGCATCTACAGTATACTTCACTGCTTTACACTTCTAAGCAAAAGTAAAGTTGGATATATAAAATTTTGGTGGGAAAACGGGCTAGACAGATATGGTATTCTCCCACAGATTTAGGTACTGCAGGTTTAAAGAACCAACAGTCTCTATTCCCTACAGAAATAAAAGGACAACTCACTCGAGTACAACAAAGGTAAATATTTCTTCTCTAGAATGATCTGTTACAAGAAAATAAATAAAAAACATTAACAAAATTAATACTGACCCCTTCAAAATACAAGACATCTCAAGCTAAAATAATAAATAATCTCAACTCTACTGCTGATAGTTTTCTAGATTGAAATGATTCAATAATTATCATTAAATACCGTTCATTAAGGCAAAAAATGCACCCTTACTACTATCTTTATGACCCATTACTATAACTACTTCCTTCAAGAAAGCTACACGGTTTCCACTTTGGAGCCCTTGGTATAATAAATGCTCTAAGTTATACTCAGTTATATGTTTTCTTACAATCAGTGTGTTCTGTTATGCTATTCTCGGCACTGGAATAAAAGCATGGAATGAGACTTAAAACTTATTTTCAAGTGCTGTAAATACTTAACCAGACGATCAGAATGTTCAGATGACCAATGAAGACATGCAAAAAGGATATGCTCATCTTTTCTACAAACTTATCATGTTCATCTTGTGTTTTAGGGAAATTCTTAATGTCATTTTCTAGGCGCTGGATCTGCTGGTTCATTGAATCAAGGTTGCTCTTCAGAGTCTGAGCTGAAACTAAGAAGAAAATGACAATGAGTAGAAAGGTTCCAGATTCCAGAAAGGGTATCAGAAGGGGAAAAAACAATGTCAGTATAAATAGTCTTAAAGAGACGGATTCTATTGAGTAGACTCACATTTTTCTGAATTACTGCTCATAAAAATCACACTCTTCATAAAAATTAAGTGAAAATATCTAACGTAATATACCAAATCATCATACTTAATGTTGAAATGTCACCACTTAATTCTGCCATTAGTTCAAATTATTCAATTTCTATTTGAATTTATTGGTAAAAAATCTAATATTTCATTCCTTTAAATCTAATTCAAAGATTAAAAAGTAACTAAGGTTCAAAGTGATTTTACCTTATTAATGCATGTACTTGGTTAAATGAATGATCCTATTAACGCATGTGCTCTGTTACAGAAACGATTTAAGCAACAGACAGGGAGAAAAGATCAAGTATTTTCCTTTTATCGAAATTAAACTGATTTCCAGAAACCAAGAACTGTGAAGCCCTTTGTTAACATCAAAGCTGTTCTGAATAATAGAAGCTATTGATAATTAAAAAGCAGCAAAGGGCTCACAGTACAGCACACACACACACAAAAAAAAAACAACCAACCACAAACAAAACCACCACCACCAAAAACCAAAACCACAAAACCAAAAAAACAGAAGCTACCCTAAAGAGACACTGCTTACTCTGTCATGTGCTATTCTAATGTAAAGCACTATTTCTGTAATTTGTATTAAACAACCACCAATTGATACATGATGAGAGATATCTCCATTGGAAATCATGACATCACAATTTTGAAGTTGAAGTAATACCATACCACAAAGAAATTCCAGAACTAGAAGAAAACCAACCGTCTCTGCAGAGAAGCCGCTGATATTTTAAAATTAAAACAAACTGAATCCATACTATTGATTTTCATGACATAATCCATAAAGTCCACTTATTCTCAATTTAATCATAAAAAGCAGTTTGAAAAGCACTTGCTCTGAATTCAAAGATGCATTTTAGAACCAAATTCTATCTTCTATTCTTTGTCTCCTCTTGCACAGTTTACAAACACATGCTTTCAAGAAAAAGTGATCTCAACGCCACATTTCCCTGAAGAGTGCTGTAACATTCACACCATGTCCCATCCTTCCTCTACACTGACTACAGAGCATTTCAAGTATACTTTTTTTCAGAGCTAATTTATACTCTATAAACTACTTCATCTATAGTGACATTGCATATAATCCTGGTTAAGTCTTAAAAATACAGTGGGACAAACAACTTTGTGAGAGCAGAGGTGGAAACACCCAGCACATCATCTGCTCTTGGGGAACTGGCCCAGTCAATGCTCATTACTGACTGCAGACAGCTGCTCCACCAAGCTAACGTGGCACATCTGCACCCCAGCTAACCCAAGGGTTCTTTGTGTAGGCAAGATAAGGACATGACTTCTTTTAAGGGGTTTCCACTAGTAATTATTTGTTTGACGGTAAACAATTTGTCCAAAAGTTGCACAGACTATTTTCAAAAGAACAGTTTCTTTTCCTTTTTCCTTGTAATCTAAAACAAACAAGCAAAAAAATTAATTGTGCTGTGGCTATGTGAGATTACACAGTAGCAGGAATTTGATTCAAGATGACTTGAAAAACAGTATACAGGAAATAAAAACACTGTAAATAAAGAAGCTGTTCCCAGAAGAAAATATATTCTATATTCTTTGTAAGTGCCAATTCGTATCAGCCATAACACCGCTGATGTAATTTTTCACAAGCACATTCAAATACATAAGGCAGCAATACAGCTGTCTTCATCCCAGACATATTCTTGATTTTATTTTCCATTTTATCTATTATATACTGGTACCAAAGGAACTACTAATCATGTAATCTTAAAATTATTAGTCAAACAGCTTTTTAAGCTTAACTCAACTTGGGGGAAGGAGGAGAATCTATACTGACAACAGCATCCTTGTGGCTATTAACTTAAACATCTGAGAGCTAACCTTGAAATCAACCATTACAGCAGTTTAAACAATAAACATTATTTAAAGCTTTCAGGTTACGGCTGCATTAGTTTAATCATTTGATATTATTCTCAGAAAAGGAACACAGATTTTTGCTTGAACTGAAGAACTTGAATCACTATAATATTTTTATAGGCTGTTATGTAGTTGGATAGGGAGACTAATAGCACTGAAGTAAAATGCTAGAACTGAAAAAATAAATTAGGAGGATGCAAACGGTAATTTTACTGGAAAAAAGAATAGCAGCTGGTAAGCAAACATGCAGCATAACAGAAAGTTTAACTGTTTTCAGCAATTTGAAAATATTTAAATGCATGACTGCTTAGCAAGAGTAGTAGTTTATTTTTGTCTGATATTTAAAAGTGCGAAGAAATTCAGCAAGCAATGACGAATAAGAAGTCTTAGCCTCTGTGATTAAAATGGAAGAAAGCATTTTCAGTAACTCTGTTCTATAAAACTAAGTTCAGAAAACAGTTCAGATGAGGTGCATACTAACTTTGAAACTACGAGGAATATCCAAAGCAAGAAGGTGGCATTCAAAGGCTGTGCTTCCATTAACTGACTTCCACATCCACACTGAACTATCAAAAAACATTGTAGAATATGCATTTTCAGTCACCTTTTCTGTCTTGCCTAGCCCAGGCAAATGTACAATTCTCTGTTCAAACAATTTATGAAGCTGTTGTTCTGCAAGACAAGCTTAAAAAGACTACACAACAGAAATCATCTACATACGCTATCATAAAATATCTGCATTTCCTCCCATAAACTGCTTTATTAGAGATTTACTACTTCAGTAATGTGAGGAGGTGGCAACATGAATACCTCTTACTCTTTCAGGGAAAATCATGTAAATTTCTTAAAAGTCTTGCAAGGTTTTTATTTATGAAGGCATAAAACTCTACTTGCAGCAAAGTGCTATTTCTTTGAAACCATTCCACAAATGCACACGCTAAACACGCTGTCTCTATCACTATACTCCTTAAAGCTGCTGAACAAGCCTTTGTCTTGTGATCACCTTCAATTTGCCCATCATTGTACACAAAAATTAGGCATCCTAGTAAAACTAGTTTAAAAATGTACACGAAAGGTGACATTTACTCTTCAGTGGCACACAAGCACCCTTCAAGAACTATTACTGGGAAAGTCTCTCCGGAGCAACCGTTACAATGCTATTCTGTTTAATGTTGCAGCAGGAGAGAGTAACCAACTAAACCCAGTACGCAAACATCTGTTTTCCAGACAGAAATTTTGAGGCATATATTTTTTAAAAAAGAGGAGAAAGGTGGGGGAGGAAGGAGGGGATAAAACACAAACCATCAGCATCCATAACCTCAACACACTGTAGAATGAGCCATCCTAAGAAAAGGATGTAGCCTACAAAGAAGCCTAGAGATTTCCCTGTATTAGCAGCAAAGATAAAATATTTGACACATTTTGAAAGTAAAACAAATCAAAAGCAACAAACAATCTATCTCACTACCCTCACAGCCTTATAGGAGAATTAACACCCCCCTCCATAGTGGAAATGTCAGCATTTAAGAAATGGGGAAGTTTGAGAAGTGCAAAGAAAGTTGAATCTGCTGACACAGGAAACGGTGGAGGCAGATGGCATAAACAAGTTTAGAACAGGACTGTTTAGCTCGTCCATGTCCGTGAAAAGGTATCAAAAGGAATTTGCAGGGATGTAATGCTTAACATGTCCCTGACAACATGTATGCATGGTGGGGGAAACAGGCTGGAGGAACCAAAATGTTTTCCCAAAATACATAACTCACTGCCAGTACTGGGGAGAGCATCAGGTTGCATGGACCACTTGGCATTTAGTACATTCTTACACTTTAAATAAAAAACCACACAAACCCCAAAACCTATATACAAATCCATGTTCAAAGCCAATGACAGGAAACAAGGCAGAGAGATCTCTCAATCTTTACCAAATTCCATCAGATTGGCTCCTTATTTAGCAATAAGGCCGGCTTGCAGAGAGCTGCTGCAACTCAGACAGCGAAAAGAAAACAGCATCTTTAACATGTACCTCAAACCACTGTAATAAAAGGAATAATTAAACAGAGAAAAAAATTCCAATACCAGAAATTAAATGTGCATGTTTCAACTACCTACAGCATTATCACACAGAATTACTATTAATATAAAGGATGAATATAAACCAGGTGACTATGAAGTTATGTGTATTAATGTATTGCCAGATTATTTCACATGTCAGTGGAAGACTAATGTAAGCACCTAAATTTATCAATATTTTCTCTGCACAAATACTGAATAAATCAGTTAATCATGCATCTTGAATCTAAGACTGATTAAAAGATTATTTTGTACATTATTATTTATAGAAAAATCCACTGTAATTGAAAAGAACATAGCATGTTATTTTGACATGGAAGGTGGCATTTTTTTTCACCACTTCATTATTTCCCCTATATTAATTCCTCCTCTATAAAATAAAAATAAGTAATAAAAAATTTCATCCACTTATTTTGGAGAAAGCAGTTGTACAACCTATACACTAAGGAAGGCTTAGTGAGTATCTGGTAGACAGACCACTTTAGCCCTAGAAAAACGCTACAAGCAGTTAATCTCATGTTAATGTCAAACACTTGCTAGTCCCCACAGTCAGGCTAAACATTTTATATTTACAGTAATAGTACCAAAGGACAGAATAATCCTTTCTAAAATAAGATTGCATCAGACTAAGAGTCGTCCCTATAACAAAAGGTGAAAGGATACATTTTTATTAGGGGCAGTGTCTCTTGCATAATAAATTCAAAGCATCTCTGATCATGATGCAAAACTGGGATGGCCACGTCCGCATTTAGTAAAATCTCTAATGAGATAGCCAATGATATCAATTACTTCAGTAAACAATAGCAAGTCTATATGAAGCAAATGAATTAGTGAATTTGTAAGCCTAGACAGTATTTGTACTATAACTACATTCTGAGCATACTAACGGTTATTTATTTCTTTCTGATTGAGGGCAAATGAAAGTAGTCTTTCACAAAAGTCTAAATAACAGTTTAAGGGAAATGGATGAGCAAGTATGTAAACTGAAAGAATTACAGTCTTTGGTTACACTATTTATGACACTAAGTTTGTATTTCCTAGAATAAATGTTCTGTTGGAGTTGTATCAGTGCTACACAGTCTACTTGAGGGTTCTGAGTAGCACAGCACGCACATGTGTGTATCTCCAAGTATGCCGTATGTTATATGTGTCTGTACAGATACGTACATATACTGTAGTAAGTATAGCTCACAGGTATACAGACATATTAATACATTTGTATCTGTATATTTTCTGTGATACAGGTGCACCACATATAACTCACAGGCACGTATGTATGTATACATACATTTATATGTGTGTATACTAACACACATGCACATATATATCCGTGATACACACCACAGTATGCCTGTATCACACAAAAACACCCATCCTGAAAGATTCATGGTGAAACAGCTTCCAAACTTGAAAGCAGCACAGCTCCCTTAACATGTTACTTCTCCAGTAATTAGCATGTCACCGTTCATACTAGAAATCTTTCCTAACAGAGCTATAGTGGCTGCAGGACACAAGCTACGATCAATCATGTTGTCGCACTTTGATATACAGATAAACCACTGTGCTAAAAAGGTAAATCCAGCATCAGAAGAATGATTCTGAAGGGCATGGTACAAATATGGTTTCGATCATAATTCCTCCTGAACACCAGAGGGGAAAAATAAGGGAGATCGCACATGCATTGTCTCCTTTATCAGAAACTAGGTCTTCAGTATAGGCTAGCGTGACAGACCTAGAATAAATTTCAATAGTGAAAATAACCCTATATTGAAATACATTTGCCAGGAAGGACGCTGACCTTAATCATAAAAAGTTCTGAAGCAGAAACTAGATGAACAGCCAAGATAGATGGGATCAGGCAAGCTCTTGAGATTACATCCAACCAAGGCTACTACTGGTAAAAAGCAAACACTCCTCCTCTTTTCAGATAAACACCATGTGTTTTTAACTTAGGCAGAAGAAGTAGTGTTGAAAAGTACATTCTTAGGCCAACAGTGTCTAAATTTCAGCAGAACGCCAGCTATGGTAAAAAAAAAAAAAGGTTAAGTTCATAAGCTCAAAAGAAATGTTAGAAGTGTTTACAGGTGGGGGTTAAAAACCTTGGAACCAAAATTAATTTTAAAAAAAAAAAGAGACTACCTTCCCTAGCCAACGCACATCACCATCCTCCTTTTCTAAAAATATGTCTGAGCTTTCTGCCACAAGCTACCTATACCTAGCAACCAATACACCATGCATAATACACCTTTTTTTCCCTGCATCTTTTAAAGTTTAGGAAAAGCAGCAAGTCTGCCCAAATGATAATGTTTCATTTATATATTATGACAATGTACTGTAAATGAAAACAAGTAATTTGAAAAAAAAAATTAAAAAAGAATTTTTAACAGATACATTTCACACAGAAGATGTGCATTCATACTACTAATCTGCATGCTAGAATTTCATTCACCAGCACAGTCTCTGCATTTTAGTCATTAACATAACACTGATATAGAATGCTGAAAGCAGGCAATGACAGAGCTATGCTTTATCATTTCAGACTTCAACAGTAACATCATTATCTCAGTTAACCAAAGATAAAGCAGTTGTGCATGGATTCTATCGTCCCATCCATTTGCACGCAGAGGTGAACCACAATTTTAAGATAAGAGCACCTTGTAACAAGTCCAGCCCCTAGTAGCCCTTGGCTTTAGAGTTGAATGAGAAATTAAGTCTAAGACACTAATCATCTTTCAATCCATTATGATGTTTAATGAGGCATGTATGCGCAGAAGCTCTAGATTGCAATATTGTTCTCCATCTACTGAAAGGAAGGAGACTTACCACTCCTTATCCCAAAAAACCCTCAACTGGGATCAAGACCTAAAATCATCACAATACAAATGTATATGACATCTTTACGTGTCTTATCATGGAAAGAAAACAGATATATCTGATACAATTTAAGAAGATGACAGCAAAAGAGATTTTAAACACACATCTGGAAAACAACTACAACATTTTAGCTTTTCTGTTAAAAACCAATTTTTGGGTACAAACTATGAACAGATTTTCAGCTTCTCAGAATAACAATAACAGCCATCTAAAGTGAGGAAATTTAATTTAAATATTACACACAGTGAAGTGCAAATGCCATTAACAAGCTTGCCTTGACAAGTGAGATAGTGGAAAAAACCCAAAACATTGCCTGTTAGGCCTAAAATCAGAAACGTTTTAAGCAGCATGTCTTCACTCCTCTGGAGCTGAGGAAATTACAGACAGTGCTCACAATTCTGAAACATTCAACATATCCTCAAAACCAAAAGAAGAATTTCTGTGGGCAGCTTGTGTTTAACATCAATGTACGTACAGAACGGTACTCTGGTTTAGGTAATGAATCTGCTTGTCTCAGTTCCAGCAATTATGTGCCTAGGTACATTTTAAGAATGTAAGAGTAATTCTGATGCACATAACTTATTAAGACAAGAGGAATCAATTATATATGACAAACAGTGCGTTCGGAGCTCAAAATGCATTACCACTACCACTATCAACATGAGCCAGTTGCTAAAACTCTTCTCCAAAGCACAGCAGAAAGTCAATGATCTCTTAAGTGATGTATCAGGACATGAAATCCCCTCCTTGCTTTGGACAGGTCCTAACATCCAACTCATTACTGGCTCAAAATGGTTTACTTCTTAAGGTCAAATTAATTGGCAACAAAAGACCAGTTTTCTGAAAAAGAAAAAAAAAAACTCTCTGAGCCCGTAAGATGCCTTCTGGTTGAAACCTGACAAGTGCAATGCTTATTTTTGTGACCAGCATAAATTCTGGGTGTGCCAACCTCCTATGTTCTCTGAACTCCCTTGAGAGTATCAGTTTTTTCACCTAACTTTCCAGGCTTATCCCCCTGAGTAAACTGTAAAAAACAGTACATTGTAGAATCTAAGCTTTATTGGTTGAATGTGAACTGACTTTTCATATCACAGATGAACATATTTTAGGAAACAGATGTCCCAATTTCAGAAACATAACCAGAAATACTAGAGCTGATCAGTGAGAGTATCACTATGTTCAGTAACATTCTCCTGGCAATACGAGTATCTCCTCCAGACCACTTCAGAAACTCACTTTACTCTGATGTTAATTACAACTGTCTTTCAAGATCTCGAAGGTTGAGCTAATTTTGAAAACAGAGCTTATAATTACAAAAATCAGTATCTATTAAATTAACACACTGAAGCAAAACTTTCTGGCAAAGGTATAAGGCAGATTGCAAGTGAGATGAAGGAAAGAAGGGAATGGACTTTCAAGTTCTATTAATTGCATCCAGATTTGAAGCGTTAACTGAACATGCCAAATTATACCGTTTATTTCAAAAGCCCGTATTTTGCACTGTCACTATTTCTCCATAGTCCACCTTTGCTTGGTTTGCATATCAAACTTATGTAATACAAAAATGTAATTCATTGTGAAGCAGCTACAGCACACTATATTTAGTGGGGCACCTGTGCAAAAAAAAATATCAAAGTAAGTAAGGAATACGAAGAAAGAGAAGGAGCAAAGCTTTTGGAACACAACCTATCTGGTTTTACTAAAAACTCACTAGAGAAGGCGTTGAGCAACTTAATCCAACAGACCACCCTTCAGGCTCTCAACTTGTACCAGGATTTTAGTCTTTCTAATTAACTGAAGCACAAGTCATGCCTCCAGATGTGTAACAACCTTTCTTACATCAATGCAAGTGCAAATTCAACAGATAAGGAGAAAAAGAAAGTTCTGTTTTGTAACTTTCACTTCTCTCTAGCGGCTTGTATTGAGGAATTTAAATGGATTACACAATTTGAGAAGTCATTTAATGCAGTCTCCGAAACTGAATTGGTTTAACTACAGCCAGAAATTCTTAAATGTTTTCATTTCTTTAACAAGCAACAGCCCATGAGTGTCACTCGGACGATTCTTTAATTTTGCCCTTGATATTTACACTTCAGGGAGAGAAGTAGATCCTTAAAATGCATGCCATAGAAAATAACTTTGTTTAATGTAGAAACCAAATTGTAGCTTCAAAATGTATCCTCAGAATTCAGAACTACTAAAGTTTTGTATACTATGGATTACACGTTAGAAGACAGCAACTAAATAAATCCTCAAAACCTTCACAGACTAGGAAAACTGGATGGCAGTCCTGGGTCAACAGTTGGATTTGATGATCTTCAAGATGTTTTCCAACCTAAATGATTCTACGCTTCTACGAATTTAGTGAGCAATTTTGCAGAGTGTATGGCAATCCAGAATCCTACTTAGTTTCCAGTAGGATCCCTTTCAATAATTGCACTTTGGAACTGCAATACAAAACCAATCTGTGAAGTTTTTGCTTCCCTGTCTTCCTTCCTGATGCTCGTCAATGAAGGAGAGCACGTCTGTTGAAAAACTTTTAATGAGATGGTGCATAAGCTACCATCAATATAGCAATATGCAAATACAAGAGTGTTACTAGAGAAAAAAAGTCTTCTCGTATTTGATGTACCTAACTGTGTATTTACTACATCAAGATAGTTTCTGACATTTTGATATTGCAGTTTATGTGTATGAAAAGAATGACAGAAGTCACTATACAGTGCAAGATTGACTTTTGATTATGATGCAAAATGCCAACTTCAGATTCTATTACGGAGAGAAAAGTCACAGATGCAGGCATTAAATTTCTCACGCCAGAAGGCATTGTCTATTTTATATCCAATAATGTGCCAGATTGGGCAAAATCTGTTTCAGCAGTTTAAACTGTGCAAGGTGGAAAATACTGCAGATCTCTTTGTAAAAACACAATTTCTTGTACTGCAACGAACTATAAAACTTGTTTGACAGAGAAACGACTACTACTTATGAGTATATTTTAAATTGCTATACTTTAAATCAAAAATGGCACAGAAAGTTTTAAAACATTTTGCCCACTCTAAAATTATGGCATTAAATCAAAGTGAAATACCTGTATGTAATTTTAAAATCAGTATTTTCTTCAAGTATTTGTAATATATTAAGTATATACATATTTGCATTCCACACTGCTTCTGATTACTAATGTCCTTTCTAGAGAGATGCCTCAACCATCAGAACCATATGCTTGCAAATTAAAGAAATAAATTTTTTGTTTCAACATGAGTGAGAAATCTGTGCTCGTGTTATTAGTACTTTCTAGTTTTACTACATTGACATAATTCACATACACACACACTCCCCTGAGGCATCTTTCACTGGATTTTACTCAGAATGCCCATGTTTCTTTCAACAATACTTTGAAAAAATTATTAAGTGGTGTATCTTTATATGAGGTATAGAATTCTGTATGTTAAGGACTAGAAAACCCCCTCACTATTTCTGGAAAAGACTTTATTATCTATACTGCATTCACAGTTGAGCTCAGCTCTTCACTTGGAGTCTAGCTGTTCTCGGGAGTTCTACCTAATGGCTCAGCCAAAGCCCAAATCCATACTCTTGTCTACATGTACAAGTTATCACTTGAACTTACCCAACATGTCAGAAGAAGATATGAAATGGCCAATGGCCAACTACAGATCACAGCGTTCTATATCCAATGGTTTCAGAAGCAAATACTAGTTGGACAACACAAGCTCACAAAACTTCACCTGACTCTACACAGTCTAGTAACTCCCACTCTTGGAAAACAAAGGTAACATGAGTCAAGAAATGTTAAATTTAGGAGAAGCTGGACACAACATTCAACTGATAAAGATGTGGTTATGTTTTATTTTAAGTACAAGCACAATGCTTAAAATAATATACTGTGATTTGCTCTTTTAAAATCTGAAATTAAGTTGTTCTTATAAAATACATGGCTAATGCTCCTCCTCCTGATGTTCTGTATAGTATATTTCTTTTTTATGATTTCTGGGAAGCTTTATGCCTACAAGAGTTTCAAGTTAAAAAAAACGCATCTTTTCTAAGAAATTAAAAACTGTACTTTTTACAACATGACTTTCTCTAGAAATCCCAAACTTGTTATCTGACTTCAGTAATGTACCTCTTGGTTTTGATTTCAAGTTTTGTTTGACTGAACCCAGAGAAAGGGATGGGAATTTCTCAGGTATTTAATAAAATGATCAAAGCAAATAACATGAAAAGCAACTGGAATTCCAAGTAAAGTGAAAAAGGTAAAAAGATGAAAGAAAGGCTTTACACAATTTCAACAGTAGGGGAACAAGAGTAAAACACTGCAGACTGGAGGAAGATAAGTCAATATCACTTCCATCCAAGAATCCAGTTTTTACAATCTTGTGATTTTTTATTAGTTTACCTCTCATACAGTCTGCTTCAAGTAAGAAGTAATGCTTTTCCAATAATCTCTTGACAGTTAATCAGTTTGACCTTTGATTATACTTTACAGAATAAAACTGTTTCCTAATTTATTTTTACTTCTCATAAACCACTAGGTTGATCTTCCATCTTAAAAAGATCAAATATTTCATTATACCGAATATCAGATTATTGAAGATTTTAGTACATGCATGGGCATTTCACCTAATCCCATTGACCTTTTCATATTAAAATCCAGTTTTATGCTTTATCTGCTATTTTAAAAAAAAATTAAAAAAATAAAAACCATCCATTGTTCAGATGCTGGTTCTTTATTCTTACATGAAAATCAAACCAAAACAAGACTCACTTTTTATTTACATGGAACTAGGACAATGCACCCAAGATTTAGAAGAAGTTGAACATGTTAAGTCTTGTATTTGGAATTTTACCTACCGTTCAAACTACGAGGCGGCCTTCTGCCTAAAAAGTAAGAAGCATACATCTCAAGTAATGAGGATGTCACCCATTTAGCTCATATTTTCTTATTTAAAATTCATACAGAGATAATATTTGCTGGTAGATTTCCTTCTATCTTATGTATAGCTAACTGATGCCAATGTCCTCAAATCTGTAGGCAATTTATTCCAAAAGCAGCCTCCTACAGGAAAAATAAACCTAACTGTCCATCCCTGAAACCACTGCTTTATAAAACACCAAAAAATAAATAGGAAGTGAAAATCTTCTCTTCCACACAAAGCATGTTAGCTTGCCACACAGAAAAAATGACCACAAGTGACAGAACAGATGAACATTACAATTAAACAAAAACCAAAAAATACCATGGGGAACAGTTTAAGCAAGTTGCACAAATCACATTTATTCTGCCAAAAATCTGCTTTGTAACAGAAAACAAAGAAGGGCTGAAAGGGAAATTTTGGTCATTAAAAATGAACAGTAATTTATGCTTCTCATAACAAGTCAGTGCCATTTACAGGAAATGTAATGACCTTTATCTTACACAATGAAACAAATATAACTGCAATAAAACCTTTTTCATATGTATTCTAAGCATCAGGATTATTAGTGGCTTTGCTCCCATAAATATGCTTTCTCTTTTATGAATGCTATAGCTTAACTGAACCCCACTCTTCTGGTTTGATTCCTCAAGTCAACTTAGAGGACATTGGAGGCTTCGAATCAAACTATAAAAATCTCAAGCTGCAAGGTTAAGTGTCAGCCACAGGAGCAAATTAATAAAAGATCATCAAATGTGCCTGATAAACCATAAGGCTCTGTAAAGAATTTAACAGGGAAGAAACAGATGATTTAAAAAAAAAAAATTATCCTCAGAAAAGAAGTGTCAAGTGGTAGAAAACATTTCTGGAGTTTAGATAAGTTGACAAACTCCTATTTATCCAAATAAAATTAATCGCTATGTTACTCTGTCATAGATCCTTGTGAACATACTGGTCACACCAGTGACACTTGCAGCAAGAAAAAAAACCAACACCAAAGCATAAAGCAAACAGTTTGAGGACATTATTTGACTACATATCAGAAGCCAGGTACAAACCCCACAGAGAGGAAACAGCAAAGTTAATATTAATTTTAAAAATTGTTTTTAAATTTTTAAATAAATTAAAAATTGTGTACTATCCATTGTAGTGCTCAGATGCAAGCAGCCAGCTGTATGCTGCTTAAGCATGCATTTTATTTATATATATGTGTGTATATATCTGGTACATTCAAGATGGTAGTGTACAGGTTATCTCTTCAGACTCTGCATGCCTTAAAACACACCGTCATCCTCGACCCTACACTGACAGATCAGTTGCATTTGGTCAACGGGCATTCATGCCAATGAAGTATTCATCAGCAAAGAGCAAAGTGAAGCAAGGAGACATTTAATCAATACAAATAAAGTTTAGTTTATATGCAGAAAAAGCTGCAATGGAAAGGTACCTGTGAAGTTTGAGAAACAGCAAAAAAATTCTATGATGACAATCACATAAATCTGTGAATGTGTTGGAGATGAAACAACACCAAAGTTAGACTGACTGACAAACTATTCCCTAAGTCCTTGGGGAAAAGAGAGTTCTGCTCTCAGTACACTGAAGTTTAAGACAGAAGACTACAAACTGAATGAAAATGATAGCTTAATTTTTAAAAAAATCTATGTTAATCTAGCTAACCACTGCACTGAAAAGGAACACTGACTGACAGCACTGAAATAAAATGGACAAAGAACTGCAACAGAGAACCTAGATAAAGCTATTGGAAAAGTATATCCAAAATCTCTCCCTCTCTTTTCCCTTCATATTTTTGCAAGTATTTATCTTCTGATGAATTAGCAATGCCCAGTGAAAATAAAACAGTTTGCATTATCTTCCTCAACCACCATAACACAGCTTTTGCTTTCTACAGCTAATCAACAAGTGTGCTGAGCAGCACAGCATATTTCACATAAGATACCCAATAAATGAATTAAGCTTTCCATCACATTCACCAGGCTATACTGCTGACTGACCAAGAATAAAATCAGTTGACTGTACAGTATAATTAAACTATATACTTCACATACAGTCTGGGATCTTTAGAAAGCATGTTTATTGTGCTCTATTCAGGCGTTAAACCAAGTGTTAAAAGGAAAAACACACTCTGTGTGTACACACATGCAAGCACATGGGTGTTAACTCTCATATAACAGGAGTTCAAAGGCTTAATGGTAAACTAATCATCATCATTACACTGCTTAAAGAAATCATACACCAGGAGTTGTCTAAGTACTCCACTGAAATACCCTGTATTATTTCCACAATCTGCTTCAGAAGAAGAGACATTATTTAACTACGTTTTTTCCCCTCTTCACTTTTTCTCAGGTCAATCAACACCAGGAAAGCAAAATCCACGTGGATTATCGATGCTTACAAGGTTACATAATCTTACAATCTAAAATGAAATGTTGAAAATATTTAATGTCAAAGCAAACTGCTATTACCTCAAGGTGTTTTATCTATTTGCTTACCTTTACTTGCACTCTCAACATGCTGCAATTCATCTGGAAATTTTAAGATGTCCCGGTAATTCTCCTCACAGATTTCTGCCAGAAAATGCAGTAAGGTTGTTTTCTGATCTGATGATTTAGTATCGCGAATCTAAAGAAGTGAACACAGAGAAAACCAAGTGAAAAAATAACTACTTTTTTTTTTTTTTTTTTTAGTAAAATGTTTAAGTAAAGTGAATATTGCAGATGTAAACTCATTAGCAAAAAGTTACCTATACTGGAAGCCTGCATATGTAACAAATTATTTAAAAAATGAAATTTCTCCAGTTTTTTATAATTTAAGAATACAAGAGGAATCTCTCCCAGTGCTGTAGTTTTTTTTTAAGAATAATTAATTATGCTGAGAACAAAACCTGAAGATAGCCCATAAAGTTCTACAATTTTAACAAAGCCCATTCAGAATGCTCACTGTGATTAAAAAAATAGCTGTGAACAGGCACCAAACAATTTAGTTCATTCCTTCACTGTCCCCCACTGCCAGATTTCTAAAGGAATCCCTCCGAATGCTGCACAGCTGGACAGTGTGCTAAAAGTCAGAATTTGCTCTTTTACCAGTCAAGTTAAATAAATTCCTTGTCATAAATCCACCGTGTTTTATTGAAGCAAAATCCAAAACATGCTGTTTTATCTGAAAGATTTTCAGACAAATTCTACACAGACACATGAAATAAACGCACTCCACCTGACTGGACTACAAGATGACAACAGAAAAAACAAAAGGTAATCCTAGCTGCCAGGAAAGGAAACTTAATAAATCCAGGTTCATTTATGAAAAGCCGCTTGAAAATTTTGCGCAGTGTGAAGATGCAGGTAGATGCACATTTATGTAACTGCATATTTTCACTATCCTCTCAACTGCAGAATTGCTCTTGGTGATCTGAAATAAACTACTCTTCTTGAAGGTGATAAGAACCTCTGTTCTCCATTAACCTAAGTGCATTAACTGCTAGAATCAACTTGTTTTTTTAAAAAGAAAAATTCTGAAATAATTGTTAAAATACAGGGCTAGTGGCAAATTTCCAACTAGACATAGATACTTGTGGCTAAATCCCATGGCAGAGTGCATGTGTATATCCAAAGTAACCTCATGAACTTCAAATTTACTTTCTCATTCTCTTAAGTCCAAATTTAGTTTCTCCATTCTTATACAAAGAATGGATGTATGAGTTGATTAAAGATGAAGCAAAAGTAGAGATTACCCCTCATTTACAAAGCCCATACAGAGAGTAGGTATTTGCAAGACTTTGAGATGAGTGTACTTCACTTTTTATAAAGAATTAGTATTACAAGTATATCTGTAAGTATTTTTTAACTGCATTTTACTAACTCATCTAGTACAGTTCTTACATATAAGTAATCTACAACATACACAACAAATGAAATCAGGGATTTATTTAAGAAGAATACATAAATGTGTGTGTAAAATCTCCTATTTGTTTTCTCATTCTCTAAATCACTAGAAGTTCTAATTCTATAATCCTCATGACAGGCTTGCCATCGATGTTCAATTTAATACAGGCCTTTCAGCTTTAAGGATTACCCTGTTAAGAATAAATGAGTGCAGTCAAAAAACAGGCTTTTAAAAATATAAGGTATTTAGGCAATTAAGAATGCAATTTAATTCATACCGATTCAGTGATTAAAGACTAAACAATGCTCAGTAATGGTATGCAGTTAAAAGGTTTTAATACATTACAAACATACAAGTTTTTCCAACTTGAAAAAAATTGTAAATGTAGTGGCTAAACATCTGCATGGTAAAAAGAAATTGCATTTCAATTTGTCTGTGAACAAGACCTGTAGGATTTGCAGTCTTTGATCTCTCTGACATCATCAAGTGGATAAAACGTGGGTTTTTTTCCTATCAGGACAACATTATTTTGCCTTCAGATTACAACAGAAACATGTTTTGTCACCAACAGCAACATCATATTAGCAAGAATTACCATTAGCACCTGCTGAGTTGTTTAACACCTGTAGTAAACATTCATTCAGCTCTTAAACAACTGTGTCAAATTCACTTCTTTGCCCCTATCAAGAAAGATTTCCACTACATTCATAGGTATTTTCAACAGCTGAGACAAACAATGGATAACAAAAGAATTTTGCTTCCTGTCTAATATAGCTATGTACTGGAACATAAGTTTGTGAATCCTAAAAATCCCTGCCTTTCAAATGTTTTTGCGTTATGCCCTCTGTATTTTCATCCTTTCAATTCTCAAAACATTACCATATTAGACAAGTCACAATAGTTCCCTGAGATTTGGTAACCCAACAAAACCCACTGACAGTAACAGAATTTGCTATTTGGAATAGAGGCAATTGCTTTACTACCACACCTTTAGCAGAGTTAACACACTGGAACATAAAAGCTTTTACAGAGCAGTGTCTGTATATATGGCATTTGCAAAACATTAACAATGCGTATCACTGAATTTAGGTATTCCAAATTTATTTCTTTTTCAAGACAACACTAACACTATGGTGTTAAAATTTTCAAATACAGCTTCTGATTCTACGGCCCTCCTTTACATGAGACACAGAATTTGGGAATAACGCAATTAGTAAAAAATACCTGAATAAGTAATTAAAAAAAAAAAACAACAAACAGTAGATAAATGGAGGCTATAGAAAGGAGCTTCCAGCTCAATGCTGAAGCATCAATTTGAATGGTCGATACTATTAGATCCATTGTTTGGGGAAGGATTAAAGACTAGTATACACAGAGCACAATAATCACAGTGCACCCATTCAAATCAAATAACATACAGAGTATGATATTTAGGTCTGTGGCTCAGAAATAATATCAATATAACAAAAAATCATCCTCTGCATACAGTATCTTGATAAAGCATTTAAAACTAAAGTACACATACGAAACCATACAAGAAAAGTTAACTCTTGCAACAGCAAATTATTATACCAATTTATATTATAATACCAACAGATTATTATTATACCCTTCTAATTCAAATTAGAATGGTAAATACATAAAACAATGAAAATTGGGTTTTATACATCAGAAAATGCCTTTTGAGTAATAAACAATAATTTTAAATTACAGACAATGCACATGTCACTGTTCAGAGAAACTTGCCTACATTTCCATTAACTTAAGTGACTTGTTCCGAGGTTGGAATTTATGAGTGATAATTCACAACATTTAATCAATATGTAGAGGCAAGTAATGATGCAATTGCATATCTAGATTTTGGTATGACCTTCTTTTTTGCTCCAATCACCATCACTGTCTTTGTGATGATCTTATTTTTTGACATCACCTCATAACAAAATATACCTAGCGCCTAAATGCAACAACACAGTCAACATTTTATTACAGAGAATGTTTAAGTATTTTTTCTGTATGTCACAGACAGAAAAAAACAGAACTCAAAACCCACTTCCCTCAAATATCCATCTTGAAAACAAACAAAAAAGCTAAGTAGATTTTGTTTCTGAGGGCAAGGCTGAATTAAATACTTATAGATTTTTGTCTCAATTCTTCTAAATGGAATTTAGCTGTAAGCACAGATAGCTATGCTTCAGCAATTATTCAGTGCAGTAGAGAACAATTTGCAGGATTAGTCCATTTACATTAGCTGTGTCAACATCTGTGGGATTTGCATTGACAGCAATTCATAAAACTATCACCTGAAGTGCAAGAATACCTTTTGAAATCTATGCTAGAGTACCATTTATGCACAGTCATCATTTCCCCTCCCCCTCATAAACAGCTTTCTACTTGAATTGTTTTAAAACATTCATTTCCCTTTAGATTCCACTACTACCAAAAAGAAAATGCAACACTATACCTATGAAGAAAAAAAAAAATCCTTCAACTTGGTGTGTATTTTTAAAAAGCTATTAAAGAATTTTTTTTTTTTCTCGGGTGATGGTTTTTATTTTGTCAGAAGTTAGCAATATCTTTGTATTATAAAATACAGCAAGCAAAGCTTCTCTCTACTGAAATATATCCATTCACACTTGCTGTGTATTTGAAATATTATTTTCCCCCCAAGGTTAAATCTCCTTGAGGTACACATCATATTTACTCATGGTACCCAAAAAAGACACTTGAAACTTGGATCCTCTGATCAGACCAAAAAAATAATTACTGAAAAATTCCTCTGTAATTTATGCCCCTTTTTGTTTCATCTCTTTACAAATGTTGCATCCCTTTATTTTAAAGGTACTTTACAAAATGACATTGTCAAGTTTAGATCAATGCCTTACACACAATTTACATACAACAAACAAGACCTGCACATGAAATTTTGAAGTTCTTTTTGCATTCCTTTTTTTACCACTACAATTACAGTTAAACTTTGGTTAACAACGTTCATCTTGAATCCCCAATACTTATTTCTGAGACACAGCTTGAGGGATAGCTGGGTCAAAGATGGGAAGAAAGACGAGTAGCTAGAGCTATTTAACATACTCAGAGCTCCATGTGTATTCTATTGACAAGATGATAAGCTGAACAAATTCAGATCGAAAAAGCTGTTCTACTTGTATATTCCAGAAAGACTCAGAACAGACTTCAAATTAAACTGCCTTAAATTGCCACTGCACTGATAAAGACAGCTACAGCAGGGGACCATCCTAGAAATGCTTACTCTGTATTTGTCTGTTATTAAAAACAGAAGAGCAGTCAGTAAACTACATTGATTGAATGCTTTTCCCTGTTCAGGGTACTTTCTCATGTGTCATGAGTTTTGTGAATCTACACTTAAAAGTTTTATAGCCTCATCTTACCTTGCAAAGAAAACTGATGTTAAAGCCAAGAGACTGTGCGTTTCTGGAGCCAGAGTTCATGTAATTTCCAAGGAACAGCACTAACTCTAAAAGCTTACTAAAGCTTTCACTCTTCTTCAGCTCTTCACAAGCCAGTGTAACTGCCATGATGTCAGGTTTGATATTGTTTACGTGCTCTTCAAACATAAGCCTGAAAAGGATCCCATTGAGACGTGACCGCAACATTTTCACTGAACTCATCTACAAAACAAGAAACATTAAATCAGAATATAAAACCCAAAAAGCTTATTTATGCAAAATAGCTTATATTAAAAAACAATATTGTGCAGCCAGCAAAAATACCATTTCTGTACGTTTTCATTACCCATCCTTTATTTCCAGGAATCCATACCTGCCCACAGGAATTCCTCCCCAAACCATACTTTGCCTGAAAAAATTCAGTGAAGCACCATATTGAAAGTAAGAGCTTGCTTTATTTTAACAAACCATTTAACCTGTCAATTCCAAACTCATTGGCAATAAATGAACACTGCCAAAACCCTTCCTCCTAGCAAAGGATTTGTAAGCCACTTCAATCAGTTAACAAGAACTGAAGATCAGCCCGAAGGAATACGTGGCAAACATTTCATCACATCTCCAGTGAAGTTACCCTTGCACTCTGGTATTTACCAATTTCCTAAAACTAAGCTTAGTTTTTCTTCCTTCAGAAATGCTAAAAGAATGTCTCAAGTGTATGTGTTGATACCAGCACAGATGCAAACAGCTACACTTCTGTCTGATTAAGCTAAAAAATTATACTTCCCATTTTTGGACTTCTTGTACTGAGCTGACGTGTAGCTCTCAACTTGCTCTTGGTCACTGGGAGAGCAACAGGAGAGAGACACAATGAAATCTCAGGGACCCTTCTGGAAGGACTTGGGAGTATCTAAGTGAGTTCAAGACATGTGAGGTCAAGCTTCACTACTCAGGTATTGGTATAAAGCCAGGTCCCATTAGTACTATTGCTCATTAAGTTTTTTCTGCCATTGTACTGATGCGATCTGTTGATGTCATATTTACAAATGACATCAGCGCTACATATAATAAGGTGTTTATTTTTGCAGTGTTTCATTAAAATGAAACCCAAACCAGTT
Source organism: Falco naumanni (assembly GCF_017639655.2). NCBI lineage: Eukaryota > Metazoa > Chordata > Aves > Falconiformes > Falconidae > Falco > Falco naumanni. Next base: position 17,562,076 of record NC_054067.1, read on the forward strand.
TTTGTTCAGTTATTACCTAAACTTATAGCAAGTTATAAAATAAATAATATGAATGTTACCAGTATTGATAGTTACGAAACAAACTCAAAGATACATTATGGTATATATTTGATCCTAAGACTTTTAAGGTCATAATATCAAAAAGCCCAAATCTGTTGTATCCCAAAGAATAATCTAATTGAGGAGATGGGCAAAGAGGTTTTGCCTAAAATTCATGACAGCAAGTTTTATATAAAAGGCAATAAACCTATAAATACTAAAGTAAGGACATAGTTCTGGTATACGCTTTCGAGTTCTGGTCCTATGACATCATACTCCATAAGGAACATACTGTCTGCTTTTCAACCTCATCTTCTTGTTGTCTTCAACAAATTTTGTAGAACTAGTGCCCAAGATACTATCACCTTTATGTTTCAGACACTTTGCAAAAGGTTGTGTAGGACTAATTCCTTACTGAACCGATAAAAAGACAGGAGATTATAAATGACAGCATTGTAACATGGCAAATGACATAGATACTGAAAAGTATCTACAATAGTGATCCATTAGTTTAAAACCCAAAGACTAATTCCATTAGACTAGCCACCAAAATATGTTCATGTCTTTCATACTTTGCACAAATGATCAGTCATATTTCCTCCTACTATAGTAGTGGACTGTAATTCACAAGAGATAAATTTAAGAGAAAAATATGTGGAAGAATTAAGCCACTTGAAAATTTTCATTTTAAGGCAAGAATGATTATGTTCCAAATTTAACTCCTAATTTCAAGTAGCAGAATACAGAAAAACTTCTCCCACCATGAATTCACTATCAGTGCTGTTCCTGAAGCACTTACCCCCCAGAAAGATAATTTTTGTTATGTGACAGATCACAGAACTTGAATATCAAAACAGAAAAGATTTTAATGTCCTCATGTCTCTGTTGACCAAAGCTCATGGCTCTTTGACAAACCATGATTTTTCTGCTGGTGTTATCTACCAGACAGCTACCAGAAGCAAGAGCAATAACTTTCACAGTAAAAACTTGGGTAGCCTGAATAATGATGAATTCGTACTAAAATGAACATAAGGTTGAAGGCACTCCAGATGGTCTCGAACAAGTCATATGATCAGACTGGAACGAGGAAAAGGAAAGGATCAGAAAAAGAGGCATTACAACATAACTTGCAATCTTTTTTTCTACACCTCCATTGTCACAAATTTCTCTGTGAGCTTCTATAAGCCAACATCATGCCAGCTCTTGAAATATTTTTCTTCTAATCATCCTGTATTTCAGAAATATCATACTGAAAACCTCTGCCTTGAAAGGATCTACCTTCAGTGAGCTGCAGTAGATGGAAATTAAAATTAATCACATAATTCACTTTAACTTTAGTGGAACAATCTCCAATTACTTTTCTTACTCAAAATGGCACAGAGAAAAGTTGTCAAAAGCCTTAAATCCTGAAAACAGTGCAGCAAAATACATATAAGCCAACAGAACAGTGTGACTTCAACATTTGCGAAGAATAATCCTTTACAACAGTTCAGCCAATTTGTACCTCCTTTCTTTTTTTAATGCTGTGGAGTGTCATGGAACACTGATCATTTATTTGCTTTGCAAGGTAGTTTGAGTACCAAAACAGCAGCAAGTTTTAATTTCATTTGCTGATCTACAGAATATTTTAAAAGTATCTTGACAATTTCATAAGAACTGTTTCAAGTGGGTTGCTTCCTTAGAATTCCAGACATTTATATATATATTATCCTCTTTATGTATCGATAGAAGATGACCACTATTTTATGTCCTCCTTCCCTGCCCTGGTTTCTTTCATATGCATGTTTCTAAATATGTTCAATGGCTGATAACTATATTGAACTTGAAGGAATCTTCTGAAAATAGATCAGTTGCAAAGATTATATTCACTTAGGAAAAGGTCAAATTGTTTATAGTTGTACAAAATTAGTGTCAAAGGCATGTAAGAAATAACACATTAAAATAGGTGTATGTAACAGCAAGCATTTGAATTCACCACAAACAATTAAAAGATCAGGAAAATGGATATTTCTTTTCCAGCTAACTGTGAATACTGGAGTGCATGTCATTATTGCTCTTTCCGGGCCTTCATAAAGGTCCTGGTTTGAATTGTCTGCCTAATCAAGTTCTTTATTCAGTTCCTTATTCATTATTACCATCATTCAATTTTCAAGCCCTGTATTAAAGCAAGAATCAAAAGTTACTGGAGAAAGGCAAAAAGCACAATTAAATTTGCCTTGCTTCCTAAGGAAGAAAGCCGACATTCCTCCAATACAAAAATGTCAAGTTACTCTAACAACTTACTCAGCTTCTTTCTTACCTATGATATATTAAAGTTGCCTTCTTTCCAACCCCCAGCAATGTTCTAGAGCAGCTCTAGAAATCACAGTGAGGCAAATAAGTGGCAAACAAATTCAGTTAAGATGACTGAATGACTCTAAACCAATGCAGGTGCAATAAATTTGTACAACTCTTCCCACTTCTACCTCCCAGCAAGGACTGTTCAAGACAGCTAGTCCTGGTTATACAGCAAAAAAGGGTCACAGAATCTGCCAGCCTCTACAACTGCTCAGTGAAACTTATCCTTTTGCATTAACAATTAAATTACCAATAACCCAGTTCTTAACAGCTGAAGGAAGGTTTGCATTCATTACAAACCAGCCAAAAAAACCTCCTGCTTTTCCAGAACACATCAGAAAGTGAATTGTTTGGTCAGTTCCGTCACTTGTTTTGTTCATTCGCTAAAGAGTTATTGACTAAAATTTGGATGTCACAATAGTGAGTCTTTTTACAAGTGGTAATATTATTCTTCACTCTACTTCAAAACTCACAGTTTGTGGTAATGTGGGTAAAGCTTTCCAAATGTAAATACCACTAACACTGCAAAAGACCCTATTTCTTTTTGAGCCTGTCCTCTGAGTTGACAGTAAATTGATGGTACTTGCACTTAGTAGAATAGATGAGACCTATGCTTTTATAATACTTAGAACATTCAACTGGTAAGGAAATCCAAAGCCCCATCCTTATTGAAGTTGCAGCTGTTCCCATGTTGTAAAAATATTAACTCTTAAGCACGAGTTCTACATTTAAAAATCAGATAACGTTCTGTCTAGTTAATTTAATGTTTTACAACTGACCCAGTTAATCTGTTTTTCTTGCCCACTTCAACATGAATGCAAGCTTCTCTATATGAAGCTGTGTTGCCTTTTTTCATCCCAGGATATAACTTCAAAACCAGTTCAAATAACTTATTTAACTATATAATTGATTTTAACATTTCATCTAAATGAAAATGCAATTCTTATTTTCCTTTACATATCACTGAACATTACGTTAATCTGTCTCTTCCAATAGTTTAATAATTTACAAAGTATGTTTTTTCTACACATTTTAAACCACTTATTCCAACCCTTATTAAATTTGATGGGCACAGTATTTATCCAATTATCATCTCTTGATAATAAGTTTACGTACAAGTAAGGGTACACATCATTAATATTACTTTAGACAGTATTTCTGTCTTCTTCTATTCATAAATATATCCTTAACATCAAGGTTAAGTTTATTATTAATGAAAAACTCCGAAATTAATTCGACACATAGCAAAAAAGTATTCCAGTCAAGTAAAGAGCTTAAGTTCAACTGTATTTCTTCCACATTAATGAATTGTTCAATTAAATCAAAATCTAACATAAAACCAGCAATTTAGTAGTATTAATGTAGTTAGAGACCTCTAAAAATAAGATAGAATCGCTACCCATAAGGAAGCATAATATTTTTTATTAAACCAGATGGTAAAGTTGAATAAGCAAACAAGCTTCAGGAAACAGTCCCTTCATACGGCAAACATCACCATTTGGAGATGTTTGATTAAACAGTTTTTTCTAATTAATGTTCCATGATATATTTTTAAATTCTCTCAACTTTTTGTAGTCAGTCATTCCTCAAAAGAACAAAGCAACAGAAAAGTGATCATGACTATATTAGTACTGTCAGAAAATAAGGATACTTTTATGACTTTTTCCAATACAATCCACTGAAAAAAAGAGGACTGTTTAGTTTCAGTCCAGTAGCAATCCTAAGTCAGATAAACGCACAATCCCCTGGTATGTAGGACAACCAATAAAGATGATACAGTTTCCCAAGTGACTTCCAACTATAGTTGTATGACATAACTGATAGAAATGATGAACAAAAAAATCCCAAACTATCCAACAGGAACAAAAACACGAGACCACTCCTCTTAGTTCGAGTAGCTTTCAAATATCTATCAGTAAAACATAAATGGATGTGAATTCAAACTCTAGTAAGAAGCGTGCTAAGAACACTTACTATCTACACACTCTTAATACACACTACTTGTATATTGTCAACTTCATTAAATGCTTATGTTTGACCACTACATCGAGACAAACCAAAAGAACTATTCTTTTTAATTTGTGGTCACCTGAACTGGAGGTAAATAACGTTCTGATTATGAGAAGTAAAACATTCTCCAAGTGTTCTCATATACTTACTTTTTGTAGTATCTCAGTACTTCACATTTGATGACAGAAAACTTAGTTTTTACACTGTCCCTTATACCCATTGTGCAGCCCTTATACCCATTGTGCAGCCAATTCATAGACAAACAGTTAAACTAGAGTAATCAGTTACATTCTTTCATTTAACAAATTCATACTCATCCAACCAAGATGAGCTGCATGGCAAAAAATAAAACAGGCTACTTTTTACAGGCTTTCTTTACTTTATGAAAAACATTCCCACTCTCTTAGATGAGCCTTTTGACATCTGTAATAATTATACCCTAAATATATTTCCAGCAGCACATTAGCATATACCCAAAACGAAAAGGCCATTAGTCAACTACAACCAAATTAGTGCAAAATGCGAGACCTGATCCTGCCTGTCCTATACCCCACCAAATTTCAGACTAGGTGATTAATGAAGTTGCATACATTAATGAATCTCTCTCATCTTACCTTCTGAACAGAGGTGAAACTGGGGGAATTATTTTATTTACAAAGAAACAACCAGCACATCATCTCTGCTTAAGTGGTCAGCTATAGCTATACTATCTCTCAACAACCACATGCTTCTACACAAACCTTGGCAGTAACAGAATCAACACTGACCAACCCTGTTGGACCGGGTCTGGCTTGTATGGAGCGACCTGTTCATCAGAGCAGCCTACATGATGCTGTGGTTGGGACTTGTGACCAAAACAATGCTGTTAACACCCTAATCCTTCAGCTAGGGCTGGACAGTGTTTGCAGTGTTCAGGCCTTCTCCACTCCTCACTCTGCGCAACCCAGTGAACAGACAGCGGGTGTGCAAGAGGTTGGGATGGGACACAACCAGCCAAACAACCCAAGCTAACTAAAGAGATATCCCATGCCAGCTCAGTAATCAAATGCGGAGGATGGGGGCTCAGGCAGGTTAGCCATCTTCTGCTCAGTGACTGCCTGGACATCAGTCTACACATGGGAGATGGTGAGTGTATTTGTTTTATTTCTTTGCCTTTTTTTTTCTCTCTTTCTTCTTCCACTTATCCTTAACTTCTTAAACTATTTTTATCTCAACCCATGAGTTTTATCACCTTCAGTCTTCCTTTCTTCCTCCCCAAGCCCACTGGGGATGGGAAAGCGAGTAAGCAATCTGTGTGGTGCTTAGCTGCCTACCAGGGTTAATCCACAAGACCTACTCTTTTCCGAATAGCTATCTTGACTCTGTTTCTACCTAAAGGGAAGATAAGAAAAGATGGAACCAGAGGATTTTTGAAGGTGCATGGTGATAGCACAAGAAGCAAAATACAACACAGCATTCAGGAAGTTCTGACTGTATTTGAGGAAGACTTGACTACAAGCGTGGCTGATTACTGAATGCAGTGCCACTGTCACAGCTTTCATTGGCAAAAAGGCAATTTACTACTACTCACCATAGAGCAGCACGATGGAACGATGCAAATAAACAGCACACTAACCCAGAAATATCTCTATATAAAGGCTATAGAGATCAATGGAGTAAAACTGAATAGAGGAGCAAGGCTGAAGCAGAAGGGACAAGGTAGGTACGGTGTTTATCAAAGAGAGATGTGTGGCAGAAAGTGGGATCCGGTTGGGAAAGGATCCAAGATATGAAGTCCATGGGTGAAACATTAAGGAACTCACAGCAGTAATATGGAGGAATGCCTATCAAATCTTTTAAGTCAAGGTTATTATGCAGAATTTTCTGAATTTCTTTGCGTATTTTGAATAAAGAATTCATAGACATCACCACCTTCATTTGTCCTAACGCCTCCACCTTGCCTGTTTCTGTTCTGTGTTTTCCTTAGACACATTTCAGCTGTTCTCCTTGCACAAAATCTAAGTAATTTCCTACATTATTTGGCAGTATTGATGTAGGACGGAAGTAATGAAATACTCATTTCATAAAGCAGCCACTCCATGGCATCCTTTGCTCATTGAAATTTCAAAAATCTTGTTCTAGGCCTGGAAGTAGTACTGTCATGTCATCAAATTCTTTTAATCACTCTGAAAGTCTGTGTTGCATGACAAAGAGGGAACCAAGTAGTCCTCTAGTGCTTTGAAACTGATTTTTTTAAATATATATCCACACATATATATGTAGGTATAGAAAATACAATATAAAATATATACATTTAATATATATATGTATGTACCGATAAATATAAATGTAATAATATATTATACATCCATATATATGGATACATTTTAATACATATCTAAAAGATATCATAACAGACTAGTATATTATACTATATATATACATATTCATGTCCTAATTCAAGGAAAGCATCAAATTGGTATTTATAGAGATCTTTAAATTGTTACTAATACAACAAATCGATGGTAATGTTTTACTACTGCAGACCTTGCGATAAAAGTAACCATTGTATCACACCTCTACCAAAATTCTTCATCTTTGTTATGAAATAAAACTTTTCTAACTTTATGCCATTTATTTTAAAAAAAATTAAAATCAATAGTCTAAGGTTTTTCTAAATAAGTCACGGATATCTTTAATTTTCTAAATACTCTGCAAAAATCTCAAATTAGGTTCTGTTACCCCACCCCAAAAAAGTCATACAAAAGGTACTTCTGAAGCCAAATGCTCACATCAGAGCTTTTTAGTAAAAACCTCGTTTTCACTCTTTCCTTTTAAGAGATCTCTATTTCTGTTCTAATACGTTTTAATGTACATACCATAAAAAACCAGCAAGCACAAACCTAGTTCCTGTGGAGTTAAGAGATAAATTCTAAACACATTACAGAGGCTCATCAAGGGGGACTAGTTTCCCTAAGGATTTATCAGGTCTTTGATAAACCAGAAGGAGAAAACAGTCTTCCAAGTCCTAGATTAATATTCGGTATCACACAATCAGTCAGCTACCAACCTGTATTAAGGAAACTTACTCAAATTTTATGAATTCATTTGGAGACAGGTTTGAGCCACTAAAATATTAGACATCCCTACTTTTGGAATAGAAGTATGTATTGAACATTAGTAAAAGCAACAGAACACGATTTACAATTTCAGTTCCAGTATGAATCCACACCTATTCTAGATCAGTTTTGCAAGAGTCTATGTGTTTATGTATACACATATACCTTTTATAGGTATATGCACACATATATATATACACACACATGCACACATAATATACATACACAGAGACTTTTTTTAAGCCCAGGTTATTGTGGGCATATCAATTCTTTCAGCTGTTTAGTTTTTGATACAGCAGGACAGATTTACCGAAGTTGGCAAGGCCATTCAGTTACTGGGTATTTTATGAACTCTTGGAAATTCAACTACTTGAATCTTGACTGTTCTCCATAACTGTTTATAAAACATAGAAGACTTGCATACAAAACAATAAAGTCAGACAAAAGATTTTTGTCTGGCACAGAGGTACCTGGTGCTCTTAAATAAATACCATAATTAGAGAGATTTTAAGGTTATTACTCACCAGTAACTTTTTCCTACTGCAGGACTTGCAAAAATAATAACCAAAATAATTTAAACCTAATTTTTTTTGGTTTAATCTCTTTGACAAAATAGAACTCTCCAGTTAATTATTGCACTAATACATACCACAACTCCAAATTGTTCTGGCTCAGCAAGATCATTATATTCATCCTTTAATTCGGCTAAGGCATTGAGTTCTTTCTGCTCAGGAAGATTCTTCACTAGGTTCTAAAACAAACAAGGCATTATATCAAATTTGTTATATTAAACTAGCTGAGATCTTAAAATAACATGCTTAAAATACCACAACATGGAAATGCATGAGGAAATTATCAGAAATTTATTTTATTTACAGTGCTTTAACACTATATAAACATCAAATCAAACCAGTAATTATTTAATACAGCACCTCTCTTACAGTCTCTAATTTGAAGAATGGCTTCTCAGTAATACAAATTTAGACAAAACTCCTTGATGCTTTCAGACCTTTAAGAATTAGACCTTATCAACAATCTTTTTTTGCCCTCATGATTGCATCTTGCTCATTAAATATCAATCAAGAAAGTACTGGTCTGTGTAAAGCAAAACATAACTACCTAAAAAAAATATCTTTAGACAGTCAAAATAGCTGCACAGAAATTTCACTTGAAAGCACCTTACACAGAAAAGAGCAACATCTCAAAATTGTACACATCATCTGGTTAGGAAATATACTGGAACAGATGCATAGATATCTTATTTTTAGATTATACCAGTCTTGACACTCTTGCAATATTCTTGTTTGCTAGGAGGATTTGATTATTGATCACTCTGCCCGGCTTGATGAAGTAGGTACATTAAGGTAAAAACTTTCAGAAACACATCAGTTCAATTCGTCAAATTTACAAGTGGTAGCTAACCTAATTCTCCAAACTGAAAATAAAAGGAAATATTCACCCATCTTAACAGGGAAAAATAAAGCTGACAAGCAGTCTCAGACAAAGCATCCCTGTTACAGATTTTTACACTTATACAAAAAGCGAGTGAATATACTTGACAGAGATACGCTTCTCCTTGGTGTCATACAATTAAGCTATAGCCTTGTGTTTAAACATAAACATGCTTCCTTTCCTGTGAACCCAAACCCATGTGCCACAAATTTCTACTTCAAAAAAAAAATTAAGAATCTTTAAAACATTCCTGCTGATTGACTGTTTAATGCTCGTAAAGACGAAAAAAACAAACTAATTTTTTTCAACCTATTTTCATTAGGTAAACTATTTACTGAACGCTGTCATCAAGAATTTCACAGTATTTGGCAGAAACCTGTATTTCATTACACATTAATATACACTGTAAAACATTTTTTCTATCAATGCAGAAATACAACTACCTACTACTTACTAAAAAAACTGGTTTGTTGTTTGGTTTTTTTTTTTTTAACTACATGACTGAAATCTGCTGACATGCTTGATCATTTCTTTTTCCTCATCCACAACCCCTTATGATTGAGAGCTGACATATCAACTCATTTTACCCTCAGCTCCTACGAAGGAAACTTCAACTCTACTAGCACTGCAGTTCCCTGTATAGATACATACATATATATATATATGTATTTAAATGTTTACTTTCTTTAATTGTACTGAATAATTGGAAATGAAGCTAATGAAGCTAAAGCATTCAGTGATCACATAGTCAAATCTTTGTCAGTACTTTAGGAAACAAGTTTCATTAATGTATTCATGATGTGGATTTAAATAAAAATAAATAAAAATTGTTTACATAAACATAAAAAGAAGTAGAAATCTACGGCTGACATTAAGAGGCTGAAACTATCACTCACTATTCACTGTCACAATGCCCTGAATTCTGCTAAACGTGGTATTTGACAACTGTGTTTACAAAAACTTCCTCTCTCAAAGACACACTGGGAACTGAGAATATTTTTTCCTAGTGTTTTCCTCAGGAAGAGTTACAACAGTATATAGTCTACCATGTACTCAAACTGATTAATCCAATTAATTTTATGAAGTATTATAACCTAAGTTTGAAAAGCAGCAAGAAATGAGGACTTGAGAAGCATAACTCAAAAAGCACTTTTCTCTATGCTCAATTACGCTATACCCATTGAGCCTTCCCCACTTTGATACTTAGAACAAAGCAGTTCCTACATGTGTATTTTTAGAAAGCACAAGTTTTGCTAAGCATGAAAGAAAACAAGGTTTGCTTTGTAAAATTTTTCCAACCAGTAGTATCGAGAACTGTTAAACTAGTAAATTGGTTAATAACTCAGTCGGAAGATTAGAATAAATATAAAGCAGAACGGACTGAACATGAAATAAATGATACGGCCCATTCATCCCAATACATTTGTCAGAAAGTCCTTAGAAACAGAGAAGGAATCTCCTCCCGTTACCAGCGAAATCTCCCTGCTACGAGGAGCAACTCTGCCACACTGTCCCCTTCAGAAACAAACCAATTCCTAAAGCTTCATTATTTTTTTTTTTTAATATTATAGGCGGCTGAGTTTCTAGATAGCTGCAGTCATGATGAATTCACATACATTTATTCTGGTATTAACACTGCCTTTTACTCATGCAACTTCATTTTCCTCCCCAATGCTTATGCACATCACTTTTCCCCCTATAGTCATAATGTAGTCATATCCCCTCTCAGCTATTTATATTGCTAATCTAATCAAGCCAATCTTTTCTAGCTTCCTTCTGTAGCCTGTTTCACCATCCTTCAATCATCTTAAGCAGCTTTTAAGTTCAGCTTCTCCATTTTACATTCATTTTTGAGAAACGTACCAAGTATACTAGATAAGGCCTTTGAAGTGCATTATTCAAAAGCATAATAATTATTCTCTCTGCTGGAGATACTTGACCTGATACACCTTGCAATCACATTTGCCTTTTTTATTGTGTACTGGGTCTGGAAAGGATGAAGTTAATTTTATTCACAGCAGCCCACATGGTGCTGTTTTGACATGTGACCAAAACAGTGCTGATAACACACCAATGTTTAAGCTACTATTGATCAGTCCTTCTGCAGCTTCAAAGCCTCCTCTGTTCCTCATCCCATGGGGTGGGCAATCCGTGGCTCCCGCCCCAAGTACGCCAGGGGCCGGTGGTTGGGATTGGGTGAGGGAATAGCTGCTCCACGTGCAGCTACACCACAGTGGTAGCTATACTTGTCCGGTTGACCACAGGCTCACTATTACTTCTCCTCCGTCATTACCAACTGAGAAGCTGCCATTACATCAGCTTTCAGCATTTTACTGTTGACATGTAAGATCATGACCTTATATTTCAGCATAACATACTACATTCTATTTCTATTAACCTAGGTCTCATGGTATCTCTACATTTGTTGCAGAGATAACTACACCAGTGTGAAACTATTATGCATTTGAGGCATTCAAGGTAGGGTTATTTACTCCCTGTTGATTTATTATTTTACTAATCTTCAATCAAATGATCTGATATCTCTGATAATAAACAAACGTAGGACTTCTAACCTATTTCCAAATACTACATATCATGTGCATAGGCTTTTTGTGAGAAGACATACTCAGTGGTCAAAGAGAGTATTATTAGCAATTTAAATATACACTAGAAATGCTAATAAACTTCATGCTGGCATGTCCTGAAGCAGGACATCATAGTTAAACACATCAAATAAAGTCAGACTGGAAATGATTTCCCATCAAATGGCAACTTCCAAAAACACTGTGCCATAATATTTCCCAAATGGAGTATGACTGAGAATCTTAGATACCAAATATGTATTTCCAAACACAGTTTAAGTACTATAAATCTCAGAACGTGACATGATAAGAAAATGTAACAGTATGTAAGTGCTGTTGAGCTCAATAGTTTGAGACCTATAACAAAACAGCAGCCCTTCCTTTAGAGTCTCAAACAAAACTCCAAAAATGTAGGAGAGCCTTGGTGAAAAAAGAAAAACTGCAAAGGACAAGGAATTATAATTTGATAAATTTAATCCCATTTACACCGTGCTTTTTGCAACACACTAGCTTTATTGAACCATGTTCCTGTTAAAATGTGAAGTTGTGAATTACATAATTAACTGTGAAAAGACCAGGCAACTCAGTTTAGCCTTGTGTCCCTGGAACGACCATTTTCCAGGTCCAGGAAAGGAAACCCAAATTTTTTAGAAAGGCTTGTGGGGAATGGGACAGGGGTGCAAGCTGGAGACAAGGAAGGACAAAAGGATAAACCGAGGCCTAGTATATTAGTTAAAATCTGAACCGGTGTATGATACTGAACTAAACCAATTCGATACCAGTATCATTGGCGTGCTACACCTGTAAACCATTTCAGGTTTACATGTTTCTCTGTTGCACTGTGTCACTCCCTAGAGACCGTGAGGGGCAGCACACACACTTGCTCTTCTACTATGAGGAAATCAAGAGAGGGATGTAAAGCAGCTGTAATCCATACTTCACTCTCTCCAGCTGAGAGATTTTGGACTCAAAATAAGACCAAACCAGCCTGAGAGTAGGTTTGATTTACAAAGGGTTTCTGGGTTTTGTAGCAGTCTCCTGAAACATTCAGGTAGTTTCATCTACCACTAGTGACAAGCAGAGTTGTCACCACAAAAAGCCTGATGCAACTTCATTACCCACCAGCCTAAACCTGTTAAGTGCTTGTCTTTGAAACTGAAAAGCTTGAATTACCAGAGTTTTTTCTTTTGAAAGGGAAACTTCATAAAGTCAGAGATTCAGAAGTCATTTTGTTAATAGTGTCTTTTAAAGACACTTTTACTGCTATACATGACCACATTCAAAAGTAGAGGTGAAATAAAACAATACACACTTGTTACAATTGTAGCTATTACCCTGGAAACTCTACACGATTCATACTCTTGAAATCTTACACCTTTACAGAATTTTTCTGTGGAAAACAAGCTATGAACAAAACCAGAGATATTTTCACATACCTGAATCAAGGATTCACTCAGCTTCTCTTCATCAACCTCTAAAATGATATTCTTTATTTCTTCGTAAGGCAAACGAAAAGAACCCAAAAATATTGCTGAAATTCAGAAAGAAATCGAATCAACAAAACCAAGAATATTTATATAAGGCATCAACTTCAAGCAAATGAAAAAATCATCTTGATACAAATAAAGATGATTCATAATTAATGTTTTCTATGTAAAATAAATGCTAGATGAGGCACACAATTGCAGTTTGACTTATAATCAATTTCATTTCTAAGAAATGAAAGTATAACAACATTTTTACCTGTTTTAATCATCCTTAGTTGCTCCCTAGCAGTTTTACTCACCTCTAGCAATAAAGCCCTGTTTTTATGAACTGCAACATCTGCATTACTAAGAATGACTTACCCACTAGAAAGATTTCATCTATTATTTTTTGCTTTCAAAGCTATGTATTAATAGCTGTACTGCATTTACAATGGGATAAATTATATTTACATGATATTCCAGAAAAAAAGAAAAAAAAAAAAAAAAGAAAGAAACCCAAACCCCTAACTCTATCACTTTTTAGTGTAACTAAACTTATACAAGAGACAATGCATATTGTATACCCTTCAAAATGGAATTCTCATAGCAATTTGATCTCATAATGTCTCGACAGCGCCCCATTCAATAAATTACAAAGTATCCCTAACACAGATGTATTAACGCTTTTAATCAAGTGCTGTATATTCAACCTAACTACTAATGCTGATTTTCCTGCATCCATATTTTCAAAACTTGAAGCTTTATATCACTTATGTCATAGTTGATTTTCTGCTTAAGAAAATGTGCTCATGCATGTGGTAATAAACAATGCACAGATTTTGTCTTACATACTTCATTTGCCACAGGCACAGTTGGAGTAGTGACATTTTATGGTATTCCTAATTCAAATAAGAAAATCTACTACTCTTAATGATTGATTTCCCTCCATAATCAGAGAAGCAGGAAGTTAAAAAAAATTAAAAAGTGCGTCTCTTTTCCTTCCAATTAATAGTAGTTGTATTTCCACCTAACTTATCCTATTTTCGTCTTTAGAAGTCTAACCCCCATCAAGCTCTATTTCTCCAATGCTCTATCCAGAAAGAATAATTAGGAACGGTCTCTAAACCCCAATCCACAAAACCTACCTACACTGTGCCTTCCCTGAACCAGTGATTATAATTTAATTATACTTCCAGTCTAAAGCAATTAATGGAAGAAAAAACTTTTTGTTACAAAAAAATATAGTTCATTAACATTTAAGTCTATACCATTTTTCCATGTTAGTTTTGCCAATTTGTAGTGATTTCAAATCATATGTACGTAAAACACTCCTGAACTTCAGACTTGTGTTCACATTAGCCAGTTTTTACAAAAAGAATTTTGCACATGCAAGCAAAAAAGAACATTTAAGAAGTCATGTGTGTACATGCCAATTAGATATTCACCTAATGAGTTTCATGCCACTTACATAAATTTTGTGCAGTTTTTCCATCCAAAATTCTTAGTTCTTTAATCCTTTTCTTTGACTGAACTGTTTTCTTTTCTTCTGATTCTTCTACTGCCTTTTTAGCTGGAAAGAATGTATTTATTAAATTCTGACTCATTAACACAACTGTTCAATCTTAACAGACAAATACCAACTCAGCTAGAAAGCCATAATAATGCATCTATTAGAATCAATTCAAGCCAACTGCATCAATGTACTGTAAAATATCCAAAGAAACCAAGCAAATTTATAAAATTAAGAGGAACATGAAATGAAAACATTCATATCAATGACCAATTTTCCCAAGCACTATCAAATTATATTTTATACATTTTAACCTACAAAACCTGCTATCGTCAGCTCCGGTTTATTCCAAGCACTTTTAAAAATACAGTGATTTGGTGTTACCTCAAAGCACGTGAGTGCCCTCTGTTGAAATATGAGTAACTCAAATACTATTTGAACTTCATCCAAAACCAGTAAGACAAATCAAATGAGATTTATCACGTTACACAAAGGTAGGTTTTTAGTAATTATTTATATTGTCACTGGTAAAGAGTGAAAACAAATAAGAAAATATCATATATTTAAAACTGAATGGTTTTTTTATTAGCAAGGATCACCAGCCTTATATTCAATGCTAAATATTATATAGAAAGGAACATGGTATTGAAATATTTAAAATATATACAAGTTTTTGCATAAATTAACATACTTAATTTCCACAGAATTTTCCTGTTTAATTTAAGTAAACCCATTAACAAGGATTTATGTCCTTTTAAATATGATATTTGGCACTGAAAGAGTAGAAAGTTAACATGCTTAACTTCAAATGTTCATTAAGTTTAATTAAAGTCATTCAAAAGTGACTGAAAATCTTAAAAGACAAATAAGGAGGAAGTTTTAAGCAGACTAAGAATGCCTTTCTTGTCTGAGCATTGCTTTTTGCCGTACTAATCAGCATAGGTTTAATTACAGGTATTTCCTAAAAAGTGATATTAATTCTCAGTGTACAGAACAATACCTCAGTATCATCCTCTTAAAAAAAAAAAACACACACAAAACAAAACAAAAAACCCAAACTAAAACAAACCAGCAACCCAAACAAAGATAAGTTATTTTTCTCCTTATACACATTACGACTAGGAAAACACCTGGCATAAAATAATTCTACTAGGTTTATACCACTTGAATAATTAGTTTACCTTGGGCATTCTCATACCAGTGTTAACTAAGCTAGTACAAGATAGTTCCCTCATCCCCAGCTACCTCTAAAAAGCCTAAAGCAGAATAAGCTAAACAGAAAAGATAATTCAACAACAAAGCAACACTTGGGCTCCCCTTTCCCTACCATTATTCTACAAGCCTAACTACTTCATGACCAGTTTGCTTTATATTTGTAAAAGGACAGAGCTACATATCAGCTTGATAACACACAGATAATAGTAAAAGTTCCTACCAACACCGACCTACTAACAAACTACTATTTATAATCCTGAAGTGTCACTCCATGAAATTATTGCACCCTTAGCACTAACTGTTCTCAATTAAACAAGGAAATTAAACCAGAAGCTCAACAAAACAAAAAAAAAAAAAACCAAAAAAACCACACCCAAGTGTTAAAAAATAGTTGTCCCACAAAATGACAATAAACATTAAGATTTCTGTTATATGAACAGAAACTACTGAAAAGCCTAGATTTGTGTCTTTTGAGACAAGTGAGAGAAATGATTCAAGAAGATGACTGACGTATCCCAAACTTCAACTGCTTAAGAATTAAACCCTCCGTATTTCCATTTATGAATGGGTGTTTGAAGTGCTGAACACCACACACACCCTCACAATCTACCCCAGGTACCACAGTTATCATGATGGTTGCACACTGAGGACAAACCTGTCCTGTAGCCAGCTAAGAGAATACACACACATTTCTGTGTGCAATCCTTTCAGTCCCATGGCCTGCAAAACTGCAGAGGTAACAAAAATATTAAATATTAAAAGAACACAGGAGAATCAGAAAAGGGTTTTTTACCAGATGTCACCCTCACAAAGGTAACACTTGTCCTGCATCGGTAATTCAGGTACACCTGATCAGACACAGCAAGTGAGAGAGAGACCTTTGTGAGCAGGAGTTAAAGGACAAAGTTATTACATGAACCCAACTTAAAACATGTATTTCACTAACTTAAAAGACTTCAAAGACTTAAGTTAGCTTTACGCCACTTCACAGAAAACACGGAGAAGTACTAGAACCAGATGCTTATGTGACTGCACACAACACAGCATCAACACCAATCTTACCAACCTAAGACCTGTAGGCAGGAAAAGACATTAAAGCACCAGCATTCTCCAACAGTTTGACTCATGCTTGAGATGACATTAAGCATCAGTGAGCTATCAAAAGGCATGCTCTTCCCCCTCCTCTGTTAGTGGTGCTCTCGCTCTGATCACTTAGTCCATCTTCACAATGACTCAACAGTGACAGGGACCATGGATTAGAGAATTTAAGAAAATAATTAAATCAACAAAAAGCTACTTAAAACATTTCAGAATCAATATGCTGCTGCTGACCAACCTCCTTGTCCTTTTCAGGTACTCCCTTCATAAGTGCCTGTTTGAAGATGAGACACATTTTTTGTTTGATGCCACAGAACCAGAGGGAGAAATGAAAAAAAATGGATTTCATAGCAGTCAACATAGGGTAGCTCAAAAAAAGCAAGATGAAAAATCAATCTGGAAGCTAAAGCGTCTGTATTACTTCATACAGATCTTGGAGTTTAATACTCTGATTATTCATTAGAGCACTTTGATAATGGCACTGGCTTACATCTTCATTCAAAACGAGCTTTTTTGCAAACTGGCAAGTTTTACAGACAGTACCTAGAACTAGTGACGGTCATACTCAGGTTTCTGTAACAAAGATGGCCATATTTTAGGAAAAAAGGCGTATCAGAAGAGAAAATTCCTCATGTTCTGACCACAACAGCTGGTTAAACAATACAACACTAAAACAAACAGGTCAGCTCTCTAAGTCTGAAGCTTTATTCCACAGGGTCCACCTCCTACCCAACTCCATGAGTTAGCCATCCACCTCAAGTACCCTGCTTAACTTTGCCTCTCTCCTTTCAGAACACATAATCAGAGTTTTCCCCACTTTAAATAGCCGAGTCCAAATTCAGCCTTCCAAAATCACGGCTCACCCGTTTTACTTGCCAGAACATACTCACTAATTAAGTTTATGTCAGTCCTCCACTGCATAAACAGCCCTGGAACAATGGCAGAATCCTGCCCAGGTGCTCTAGCAAGTCACCCTTCACCAAAGTGATGAGTAACTCCTTCGCACGTTCTCAGTAAGAAGCCCAAGTATTTTGTCACCACATGAAAGCTGTACCAGCAGAGTTCAGACCCAAAAGGACCTGCCAGGTTGTCCCCTTGCACTTCAGATTAGCATTGCCTATTATCACACCCATGGTGAAGCACATCTACTGTGTTCATGCAAACCATTTTTAAACCTCCACCTTACATATTTTTTCTTCTAGAAAGCTATGTCCAAATACTAATCTACATAAATTTGTGTAAAAAGGGATTGTCTGGAATACGTATATACAGACACATAAACACTCAGGCGCACACACACATGTTTCTTCACTGTTTTAAAGAAATGAAGAAAATCATACTCTTGGTTGTTTAAAAATGTCCCAATTCAGTGGGGAAGAAGTAAGCAGCAAACATTTTTTTTAAAAAAAACACAATTAACATTAATTGAAATGACAATATAGCCACTAATGCATAATTATCTTACACTGGTTACATGTATAGAACATTCTGGTTGGGTTTATGTTTCTTCACAATTTACCTCAAGCAAACAGGAGAGAGAAAGAGGAGACACAGTATGATAAAGCAAAAGGGGAAAAGGGTTTTAGCATACACAGATGTCTTTTTGAAGACCATAAACTACAGATCACAACACCAACATGATGTAAGCTATTTTTTCTTTTTTACTTCTCTTTTTTTTTGCCCCTTTTAATTTAGAGTTCTATTTTGCTAGTAACAATAGATTTGTTTATCTGGATTGGAAGAAAAAAGCTGATGCAACATGCTGCAAGGGATTGTTTTCTGTTCATCTAACATTATGAGACGCATGTGCAGCTCAAGTGTGTACCTTCAGTGTTACCTTCAGCTGGGAAATTTAATCCCACTGAAAGTGCACCTCTTGAAACCCATTTAGGGTCTAAAGAAAGACTGACAACACTAAAGAAAATGTTATGTAAGTTTAATGATACATTAAACAACACTAGTAATAATTATGGTAAAGAACATACACAAGCATGGTGAAATACTTCAGAGACATAATTAAGAACAAAATTCTACCATCGGTACTTTTGTTTACTTTTTTTGCTACAGAGGTACAGACATGCCTCTCAAAAAGTACCATTCTACACCTGTTCATTAGTTTAGCTACTGAATGGCATTAAAAGCCATCATGAAAAATTTTTAGAAATACATACTATATAATTTCGTGGTATCTGAGCTGTTAAATCACTTTACTTCAAGCTAAAATATCCAGTTTGTATTAAATACCTCCTTTCCTTTTTTTAAATAAAGAGCAACTAATTTTAATAAAGAACTAACATTAAAACCTGTCAGTCATGAATATGGTGAGAATGAAAATTAATGTGAGATAAAAAGGAGTATATAGAATTCCAGTGGGGAGAAAGCAGAGATTCAGGTGAATGTTAGCCTACTGAAACCTGAGCTTTAATCTCCAATTTCTATCAAGTCTACCCACAGTGCACAAACACCCTTATATTGTCATGGAAAAAAGAACGAGTAATTTCATCTTATTCCCATCTGGCATGTGGCTTACCAATTGTATTTACTAGCATTTGGCAGCAAAAGTAAATTTACAAAAAGTAGTAATTGCTTTACTATTCCCTTTACCTGAAAGGACATCTATTCCTATTACAGGAGTACAGGGAAAAAAAAGTTAAGTGTACATATAGTTGCAAGGGATGTGAACTATACATACAACACTATGCTTGAACAGCTTAAACTATTAATTACACTGAGTAGTTCAAAATAAACCCCATTGACAAAATTTGGTAGAAAAATGAAATCACAGAATGACAGAATGGTTGGGGTGGGAAGGGATCCCTGGAGATCACCTAGTCCCCCCCTGCTAAAGCAGGGTCACCTGGGGCAGGCTGCACAGAGTCACGTCCAGGCGGGTGTGAATGTCCCCAGAGAAGGAGACTGCACAGCCTCTCTGGGCAGCCTGTCCCAGGGCTCTGCCACCCTCAAGGTAAAGAAGTTCTTCCTCATCTTCAGAAGGAACTTCTTGTGCTGCAGTTTGTGCCCTTTGCCCCTTGTCCTGTCGCTGGGCACCACTGACAGGAGCCTGGCCCCGTCCTCCTGGCACTGGCCCTGAAGATACTTGCAGACACGATGGGATCCCCCCTCAGCCGCCTCCTCTCCAGGCTGGACAGACCCAGCTCTCCCAGCCCTCCCCCATCAGGGAGATGCTCCAGTCCCCCCATCATCTTCATAGCCCCGTGCTGGCCCTTCCCAGCAGCTCCCTGTCTCTCCTGAACTGGGGAGCCCAGCACTGGACCCAGCACCCCAGATGTGCCTCACCAGGGCAGAGCAGAAGGCAGGGTCACCTCCCTCGACCTGCTGGCCACGCTCCTCCCGATGCACCCCAGAAATGATGCTGCCTGTAGTTCCAGACAGCAGAATGAACTCTGGCAAGTGTTGCATCCTGAGGGATTAAGACAGCCAAACTGCACAAATTACCCGCTAGTCATCAAGAAGTGCAAATGTGTCCAAAATCACCCTGAGTGAGCAGGGCCCTGACAATGGTAATGTCAGAAAAAAACAGTGCAAGCTAAATGTACTAGTGACCAAGGAGGTATTTTCTATCCAGTCCTACAGCAAATTAAACTATAGAATATCTAATGGATCTGTGATGGGCTGACCACAGCTGGGTGCCAGGTGCCCCCCAAAGCTGCTCCGTCTCTGCCTTCAGCTGCGCAGGGCAGAGAAAACACAACAAAAGGCTCAGCCTTGGCCAGCGGTGGGTCCACCTTGGAGCCGGCTGCCACGGGCTGCATCGGGCATGGGGGAAGCTTCTGGCAGCTTCTCACAGAAGCCACCCCTATAGCTCCCCCAGCTACCAAAACCTTGCCATGCGAGCCCAGTACAGGATCCCAGACAGGAGACTAGGAGATGCCACAGTTCACACAGCTAAAGGTACATTTTCTCTCCTGGACCACATCATCTCTCCTGCAGAATATGCATGTCATGCAATTTGTGAAATGCATAAACCAAGATTAAAATAATTTGGTATCCAAATTCATTTACAGCCTCCACACTGTCATGTGGTCTTAAACCTTGACAAATAGCAAACCATTTGCCCAAATATCTAGAGATAAATGCAAGAGCAGCAACAGATGCTAACCACACCCTCTTGTCAATTAAGTCAGCAGCTGTGTGATCTCATGTTTATTCCCAACGCCACCTGGCATTTTTCAGTTCACCTAAAATCACTCAGTCATCAGTTCCTGAAGTAAAATTAATTAAGCACTCCTGCTGTCACTTTGTCCTTTCTGCAATCAGAAGAGCTAAATACCTGGTACAGCATTTAAAAAAAAAAAAAAAAAAAAAGAAAGAAAGAAAGAAAAATGTATTACAAAGGAAGCAAGTAATTGATTCGAAAGTGGATCTTAGTTTCAGCTCTCAAGATAAAAAAAATAAAACTGACTGGAGAAAAAAAAACACATGGAACCTCTTGCAATCTGGTATGTCTTTTGCCTAATTAATGTAATCAAGCTGAAGGAAGTGACATCAACCCAACAGATTATGCTCTGTGGAAGAAAAAATAAATATCTCAACTTAGTTTTACAAATTAGTTTTGAAAAAAATAGCAGGGGATCTATATTCCTATTATTTGTTTTTAAAATACAATTAAAATACACCACATTTAATGCCTATATGAAATAGTTCTTGTTCCATAAAAACTGCCCTGAAATGGTTTTAATTAGCCTAATTTTCAAGTACAATTTGAAAACCTGCATCAAGAACTTGTGCAATGAAGTTGCAGAGTTAAAGCATACTTAATTAACCACTCCCTGTTGCAGTTGCTTTCAGCTTTCCACCAACAGCTTTGATTTCAAGTAGATGTCTGGGCCATAAAGAAAAACCAAATAAACAAAAACATCCATCCAGCCCCCCTCCCTCCCCCACAACTGATTTTGCCCCCTATCTAGTCTGCTAAAGATCATACAAAGAAAAGTTACTTTTGCTGAAAGATGGTAAGAAAATAATAATTCACCACGTACGGATGGTCACAGAAATCCATGCAAGTGTTCCTTTTGAACATTAGAAAAACAAACAACAGCAGGCAAACAATGATTATACAAATAATATCCTCAATAGGCCTACTTAACTGTGTTGTTAGATGTGCTGTAAGAAGCTGGAATAAAAGCTACTAGCCTTTTCCACAAACTCTTCTCTCACATTCTCTCCATGAATATATGGAAGAAAACCTCAGGATTGTGCACCCCGTTTCTCCTTTTGCCATTGCTATTGCTTCAACATCTGCAACGCGTAACGCAAACACACTGGGTTTTGCTCCAAAGATATACTTATCCTAGGTGGGCTTTGCTGGCACTGCAACATTAGGTGTCTTTGTTGCTTATATATTAGTGCTTGGATAAGGACTGAAGAGATCAGTCAATTCATTTTAGAAGTTATATAGGAAGTTTTTATGTGGGTCAGAGAAGACATTTGCCTATAAAAAAAAATGCTGCTTATAATAGTATTTCCAATTTAGACAGTCAAATGTCCCAGTTATATTTTTTGCTCTGATATCAGGCCATCGTCACCACAGAACTACGAGATAGGATAGCTATAATTATCTTCCAGATTCTGACACGCCTCATATCGACACAACTTCCAAAAGTGGAAGTACCAACATCCAGATAAAAAAAAAAAAACTCCAAGTAAAACAAAACACCAAAAATTGCTATCTCATTTTATCAAGATTCTAATAAACTCATTTTCTGTTATTACTATGAAAAGTCTAGTAAATAAAAATCTTTTAAATGAATAGTTCAGCTCTTGTTCCTTTTAATTAGACTTGTAAAAAGCACATGTTTCCCAACAGAGACGCTTAGGGGAATGACATTTTCCAAAGGAATTTTAGCAATAATAAAGCTAAAAAAAGATCCCAAGATCCAAAAATCCCTTTATACAGTCAAGTAGATACTGGCATTTAATGCAAACTAAAATTTTAGTAAAACTGATGTGCTAAATTTATTTATTTTCTTCTTTCACTGTGATAATTGACATCAAAAGCACCTGCCTAAATATTTACACATTATGTAAAATAAACATCTCCAAACGCACATTCTAGGACCCTCCCCCTTTTTGAAGTGTTTCTCTATCATCAAGGTTTTAAACAAACATGCATGAAACATTGTTTCACTTGTACACCTCTCAATCCCAAACCCCTCAATTTGTTTACCATTTCAAGATACACTGTAGCTTTTTAAGCGTCAAGTGTTAAACCTGGTTATACACTGACCTACAGAGTGAAATAGACAGTTATATGTCCATTGACTCAGTACTTAAGAAATTTAATGTAATGTTTATTAAAGAAAATTCTATCCACCTATTAACTCAGAATTAAAAAAAAATATTGGTCATCAGCTTTATTGTTTTATTTAGCCAGCAGAACTCAAAGGAATGCTTTCATACTCATCAGGTCCAAAGCATAACTTTACAGGGGGAAAAGATCATATTAAAAATAATTGGGAAATTATCTGACTTAAGAGACTTCATTTATTTCTATAGCCAGTAAGCACTGCACTGTGAAGTTGACTGCTAATCACAGCTTTGATAGCTAATAAATACAAATAGCAACTTTTATCCTTATTTATCACATGTTGAGAAATCAGTCTCCCATAAACAAATGTTTGAAATTGTGGCCTTGTGGTGGGTGGTATCAAAGAAATCTAATTAGTTGCATGTAATCTATAACAAGCATACATTTCAACCTGATCATATGCGGGCAAAAATAATACTACATGCCAGTGACAACAATACGGGCTATTGCAAACTTCAAATTAGAATTACTTACAAGTTGCAACCAGATACATTAAAGGGCAGTGACTTGTTGAGAACAGGAACTGTCACACCATACGTTGTCACAGGGAAGACATATTGCAACTTTCCACATCACAATCACTGTGACTAATCATCATTCTAACTAAGGTCATCCCAATAGAGTTTCAACATACTGTAACAGTGAAACATTTCTGGCATACTGATGTAACTCTGAAAAACAAACAGTAACTGAGATATTTGATGATTCCATACTAACACAACCAAAACCATGAGGTTCCCCTCCCAGTAACTGGGATAGAACAACTGATACTTATTAGATAGTGGCCATCATTCGATGATGCATTACTGTTTGTCTTTTGTTTATCACATAGTATTTTGGTCTTCCCCTCTGCGGTCTTTGAAAACACAGAGAAAGTAAATAGAAATTAGGTACTTGTGAGACTTGCAATGACAGAAAGAGAAGGCAACAAACAAGAAAGACCAGCAAACAGTAGGATTGAAATACTGGAAAACTACACATTTGTTTCAGATACAGAGAATGTCAATGTCACAGGTTATGAACGCTAAAGAATCCGAGTTCACTGCAGACAAAACACAATGAAGACCTCACTATGCATGAAGATGTGACCTCTGGCTCAGAAAAAACTGTCAAGTGTTGAAGGCTGGGAAGTATCACTATTTAGTTTATTCTGTCTACGTATATAAAGAGACAGACATATAATATATATTAATTAACATGTATTTACTCTTTTTCCTAATCATCTGCTCTCAGTCACCTTCTGAAGACAAAATACAGGGCTCAACCAGCTTTAAGGTAACCCCATATGGCTGTATCCATTATTACTACCTTCTAACAGATTTACCTTGAAAAAGCTTTCTTAGGGTCTAAGTATGTCAGAATGTGTTCAAAACACCCAGGTGCTCACTGAATACCTGCGCAATGATTATCTGTCTTCAAGAGGTAAAAGATAAATTACTTCCACATTACAGGATTAGTCTTAGGAGACCTATCAGAGTACTAAATTAAGCAGCTTACATTGTAGCAGACTAAAAATAGTCCAGAAACACACAGCTACCAGTCTCTCACCTTTATAAACATCATCAGGTTTCACTATTTGCCTCAGCACACTTTAAGTATCTACACATACAGAATCCACAGTATATTCTCAATTTAGCACATGTAACCTATGCTCTGCTTACTGTTATACTACCAATGTAAGCAAAATCTGGCAAAAAATGATTCATTAAGAAGGCAGCATCTAAGTGCCAATGATCCAAATGTCTTAACCACAAGAACAAAAAATGTCAAAGGGAAAACCGCTAAAGTTATTTCATATCTACTGCCTTTCCGAATATGCAACTTAGATATAATTCCACGCTGACTTACAAAAATCAGCCAGTTTACCATGTGGACTTTTTGCTTTCAGAAAGGCTTTAGACAGTAAGTTTCTTACTCATCTGCCTCTTCATATTGGGAAAGTATTCTGTAATAGTATTCTAAAATAATTATATTCCACCTTACAGAACAGAAAAAGAAATTATGTTTTTCTGAAAGAATGAAGTTTCAGAGAAGTTTCAGCTTCTTACAACTGCACAAGACACAACACCTACAGAACATACGAAATGCTATTTTCACATTTACATCCTTTAGAGAACGCTAACAAGTAATTCAACAACTCAACGAAATTATCAGTTTTTTATCTGTGTTAATGTCTATGTACCTAGTATTTTCAATTTCTCAATGAATTCAGAAACTTAATAGCATGATTGTTAACTTTTAATCCTTTAGATAGCTTTTTAATATATCTTCCTCCAAAGAACCTTTATTCATTTAGATAACATATCTATCCTTACTCTATGTATATATGGCAGAAAGTCTTGCAATGACAGATATTCTGTTCAAAGCATCTCCTAATAGCATTACAGTTGAAACTACTATCCATCAGATAAAAGTTGTAATCTCAAAAGCAGATGAGGAATTTTTTTTATTTTTTTTTTTTGTCCGCAATAATGGAAGAAATATCAGCTTTGCACATAAAACCAACAGGCATGGAAAGGGGAGCATTTTCTCAATCTACCCTTGCACAGAAAAAAAGCCACATTGTGTTACATCTCAGAGAAATTTGTGCATTAGTATATTTAGGATGTAGCATGAACTAGCTATGGGTCTGACAAAAGATAGAGGAAACATCTCTAATACAGACTTAAAATAATTATTTTTACAAGTAAGACTATAAATTTAGCTTATAACTACAGCTTTGTTTACAGTGGGGTTTTGTTTATTTAAACAAATGCACTGTTATTTCTGAAACTCTGCTGGAAGCTTTCAGGATGTTAAAATATAGGTGCAGAGTGTATTTAAGTCAGCACAAACTTCCCTGCTAAGTAGCTGATCTGTTTTTGATCCTTTCCTCTAGACACATTTTTTTTTTCTCCCACCTTCCCTTGGGTCACAAATTTATGCTTTACTTCAGCTGAAGAACCTGCATTGCAATGCTCAGCCTTCTATTAGTAGCTAGATAAGGAGCTTCCTTTACCAGTATTGAGAAAGTTTCCCAAAAATATAGCTACAGCTGCAAATAACACATCAGAAAGCTTAAGACATTATTTAAAAAACACCATGCACAAAATTAGAGAACACAGACCAAGAACTGACAAGTGATTGACCTCCAACTCATTATCAGTGTATTATGTACATACATGAAGTTATACACAAGAAAGATAAGCCATACTTGACAAAAATTTCCACAACAGATAATCTTAACAGTTCATTTAACAAAAAAATGACTGTCAAATCCGTGGAATGGTCTATTTAATCATGTTCTGAGTAACTAACTCCAAATTAAATAGATTTTTCCAGTATCTGACTAAAATTCCCTTGCTAAAAACAAAGATGGAAAAAATAGTTGAAGAAGAATAACTGAGGACTTTTTTTTTGTTTTGACATTAGAGAAAGCTTTCTGTTTAGTCTTGATCTTTTCACTTATTCATACAGAACGTGTTTTATTCTAGGAATACATATTTATATTTGTTTAAAAACAAACAAAACCCACTTCTTTTCAGTTCAACACAGATTCTTTTTTCAGTTCAACTTCTGAATTTCTTTTGCGTCAAATTCATAGAAAAAATACTCTCTGTAAAAGCATTATAGATCAAGACTACTTCATGAATGTATTCATATTTCATGCTAATTAGTCTTTGTACAGAAAGCCTTTCCCTGGTGTACCTAGTACATGTGTCTCTGTCCTCCACTGCTCGTTAAATGTGCTATAGTTTATTTGAGCACTGCATCACTGAGACTGAAATAGACATTTCAGAATACAAACCTGCTTCTCTTCCTCTGCTGTATTTTATAGAGCTGCTAACAAACAAAAGTTCTATTTCCCTTAGAAAAACAAGCCATATCGTAGGTACAGAATCTACTACCTAATAACAGAGTTATCACACTAGGCTGGAATTCCAAACTTCTTGAATATACGTATGTATACATTTGTCCACGTGTGACAAGCAGTGATCTTTACCCTTTTCCAATGGGGACCTCTGAAACAACCGATGTAGGAAAAACACTAAAGCATGAGTTTGAGTTTACCTCCCCTTTACTTCTTTTTATAGCCAGAACTGACAATTCCACCTCTTCTCTGCAAGATCTTAATTTTTAAATTCTGAGAAATTGGGTCTAACAAATACATACATGAATTCTGTAAGCAACCACCTAAAATTTAAGACATTATAACTAAGACAGCTCGGTCCCAACATCATTAAAAACACATACAAGAGACCTTTTAAGGCAATACATAGCTGTTTAACACTCCAGTATTTTTCCTTCCAGACCTCTAACACAAAACACTGCTCTGCAAGTTCTCCACAACCCCAACACCAACTACACTGTCTGCAAACCAGTCATAATTTCCACAATCAGATTTTTATTAATGAAATAATACATAAGAGGTTTAATTTATTAATTTTATATTAGCAAACAGTTCCCAAATTTTACTGAAGGAATACCGATGAATACCTAAAATTACTCCAGCAGCAGAACTATCATGCTTCACTTAAATGGAATAACTATGATAGTAAATATATCACACACCAGGAAAAAAAAAAAAAAAGAAAAAAAAAAGGAAATAGCCTGCCTAAAATGCTACTGCTGAAGCTTTTTGACAAAAAACAAATTTAAACTTGTGGTAAAGCTGAGCAGTAGGGGTTTCTGTATTAATTCTTCCAGTTCTGCGCATTTCTTTACCAAATGGTGGTCTTACAGCTAGTGTATACATACGTGACATACTCTACAATCTCAGTTTCATGCTTGGCACTAAATAAAGACAGATAATCAGCATCTCTCTGTAGAGGTAATACAGTCAGGAAGTAACTAGCAGGGTTTCTTATTTTGTGTCCTTCCTCCTCAGGTCTCCAATGGGGAAGACTAACCTATCCTAGTGACATTTCAAAAGGGTTAAGAAGTGCTAATTAAACTAAAATGGAAGGAATCACCTCCACCTCTGAGCAACTGACCTGGATTCTGAATAGGCAAGATGCTGATTTGGAACATGAACATGATGTTTATAGGAACTGTGTGGAATACATGGTGATATACATTAAAGTAACCCATGCAAAAGCTAGCAACTTCTAAATATCCCAGACCTTGAGCTATTTCCCATCTGTGTCTTAATCTGAATACAATTTCATTCACATACAGATTACTTGTACTTGATTTTCTGAAGCTGCAATTATTGCCGTTCTTTATGTAATGCTAACCAAGACCCGAACTACTCAATCCAAATCCTTCTAATACAACACCAATGCTCTGAAAAAATACTATATTTAACTACTGCACATGTTAAGAAAGCAAGCTCCAGGAATAACAAATAGGAGATCTAAGAAAACTGAATCTCTCTCACCTGTCCCTCATTAATTTTTCCCCTTATGAATATACTACAAAGCCTTTAAAAGCACAGTCATAAAAGAGACATAAGTGTATTACAGCCCGGGATCTCCAGCTAAGTTTCTCTATCTGTTCAACCCTATGGCATGATCATTCTGAAAGCATTATTTATATTAGTTTCTGCAGGAAAGCAAGACAATACACAAAACATAACACAACTGAGACTGAGCCTAACTTCTAAGAAAGCCTAAACAGATATTTTTTATCTGGGACAGTCTTCGTTCACTATCACACGATGAAAAAAAATTTACAGTCCCAAACTGAAAATAACCTAAATGTATATTTCAAATCTCCTGTATGTTTCAAGAGAAAGTCTTCACAAAATATCAGTGTTTCCCTCACCTTAGTCCACCACAAACAAAACCTGTGGTCAAAATATTAGTATTAGTGAAGTCATTTATGAAAAGAAAAACTCCACTTGTTCTGAGCAGTATTTACGACAATGCTTACCTGTACATTTCATCATACAGCATTGTCTTTTCTCATATGAATGAATGTTAATTACAATCAACACAGAACTGTCAGGCAATCCCATGTCAAGCGAGTAAAACACTGTTACAGTGGTTTTTAAATACAAATTTTGGGGTGAATATTCATTTTCTGATCTACTTCTAGCAAATTAGTATAATTACTAGTAGGTCATACCAACATAACATCTGTTTTACATAGTATGTTTTTTTCAAAATAAAACACATATTTTGTGAATCTATGTTGCAAATTCCACAAAGACAATGAATCTTCTAACTTACTGAAAGGTGTGTTAAAACACTATTTGAAATAAAACACAAAGAACCAAAATTTACAATTATTGCCTCCTAATTGGAAGCTTTTGTTTGTTTTGGCCCCTTCACAATGCTATGCTCATTTTAGTTTTTTTGTGCTAGGATGAATGAAATGGGTACCGATGCTCTTGAAGTAAGACACACACCCTGTTCAACAGGAGCAAGTGCTATCTAACAGCTACCACTTGCACAGTGGCTTCTTCACAGAACAAAATTTACACAGGAACATACGTACAAGTAATTCTTGAGAGGCTTCATTTGTGATTCTCCTGAACAGTATCCCAGCTGCGGCAAAACTACATGCATCATTCCTAAGCTCAGTTTGGAAACCATGCTTCTCTGTGTAACTACTGAAAGTTTATTTACCAAGCATAACTATTAAGAAGTCAACTTCTGGAGATAAGCTTTAGTACCTGATGCAAAACCAACTATAAAGAACACATGCACCTTTTTCCCTCCTTTTTTCTCTTGATACTTCAAACATAGCAAGACTGGGTCTAGTTATCTGGTACAAATTACCCCTGACACTTCTCGGCAGAAAAGCTTCTATTTCATTGCTATTTCTATACAAATATTTTTTCCCCTCCAGAAATATATTCTTATACATTAACTATGATTGTTGGTAAATAATTCCAAGATTATTTAAGAAACAAAAAAAATGCATATAAAAATACAGAGATGCAAAAATGTAAATCTATGCTAAGTGGTAATAATTTCAGGCATAAGCTTATTTAAACAATCTAAAGCTTTTTCCATTCCAAGGTTTGACAGTTTCACTACTGGACAAGTCTGGTAGAGAAGAAAAGAAAAAGATGAAAAATGGCAAACTAGTAACTCTTTCTTCTTTATGGTACTTGCATTTATTCTGTTGTTGAAAAAGAAATATTTCAAATTCAATGAAAGATGAAAACAAATGAGCCTGCTTCACTTCTATCTGAAACAGATACAAAGACAGATTATCTAGGCATGCAATCTAACTAAATGAAATTCCTGTAAGACACAGAAACATTTGGTGACCCCACACTGTGAAGCAGTACCTTCCTTGGGTTTAGATTCATATACTTCTGAAAAGGAGAGGGCAAGGAGGGAAAGCAAACATACACATCCTGAATTAATCAGAAGACCAAGGGAGCCACCTGCAGTTTGCAATCCAGAAACAAATACATTATGAGTCTGTGGGATTTTTTCTTTTTATTTCAACAAAGCAACGCATATAGTTGAGCCAGTACAACATGACTGTGCTTAATGCTAGAGATTCCTGTATAAAACTGAAGCATGTGGTCTCACACCGACAAATACAGCTGTGTTTAAGGAACGTTGGCCAAAACTGCGTCCATTAAAAGTTTGTAAAAGTTTAAGCTCTTTGCTGAATGTGGTCTGGGCTTCTTAGCACATCAAATTCAGATCCGTTTTTTGAAAGTACTAATCCCTTTTCCTCTTCTTTATAATATGAAATGTAAATGAACGTAAACAGTTTTCCTTCAAGTTTGATGATGCACCAACCTTATTCTTTAGCTGATACTTATCTCTTTAATAAACAGCTAAAGAGATAAACAGAACTTTTTTCTCCCCAGTAAAAATGGCTGATAAAGAATGATGCATATTTCATATTGTCGTTTGTCAGTCAAGAATAACAGTGAATATAAGCTTTGTAATATTCACAGAGGAACACTGCACAGAAGTAGAATCAATCTTGAAATATTATATGACTGATAGAAGAATAAGAACTTGAAAACTGCACTTAAGGAATGCAAACAATTCCTTCAGTGAGAATGGTTGAAGCTAAAGCATTCATTCTTATCATAGACTCACTGGTCACAGAGGGGATTTTAAAAAAAAAATAAAAATTCACATCAGAAAGATATGCCTGTTAAGCAGGGGAGCAAGGGGAAGGAGAAAAAAAAAATCAAGTGAATCAACAATATCTACTGACATCTACTACATTGAAACTAGCCTGTCTGTCTGTCTCTCTCAATATCTGGGCAGAAGTGTAAATAGAAGGAATCTAAGTTAGTCTAGAAATTCAAAAAAACCCTGCAAAGTAACACACCATCCTGCAGGAAATGGTGGTTTCACGAAGGAAAAAAAATTACACACTATTTTCTTCAGAAGATAAAAAAATCAGCCTGCTTTATATCAAAAATAGAACACAACAGACATAGCTTTAATACACTCTTCCTAACTAAGTAATTTGGTAGTCAGTTCTATGTTCCCTTCTTGCATAAAGGTACCTTGCACAATTGAAATTAGCAGGTACAGTAAGGTTCAAATGACAGAAACTACTGCAAACATTTAATGGCTCAACAAATTGCAGCAATAGGGCCTCAAAGAAAACTTCCTAAAGACTGCACATGGGTATCCCACAGATGAACGTAAGAACATCATCTGCATGATGCTAACGAGTAAGACTGCACTATTTACTTGCACATAGGTATTACAGAACTAACATGATAATTACGTCAACAAAATGTGTTCAGAAGTGAAGGGTTGTTTTAATTAAAGCCCAATAAAAGAAATATACTAAGGAAATCGCATCTTCCTAATTTATAATATCTAATTTGTTCAACACACAAATCAAAAAACACAGTCATGTCTTTCATACTGCTGAACTACAGAAGTTCATATTTTGTGGAAGAATAATTTCAAATACTGAAAGTAGTCTAGTTGTGCAAATTTTCTGGCATCCTTTCTAATTATGGAAAATATTAATTGAAGGTATATTAAGGAGTTCTTGTTGATGCTGCAACCAAGGGAAAATAAAAGCTAAAGTGGGTGGGAACAGCAGCCCACCTACATTCTGGCCTTTAATTCACTACTCCAAGAAAGCTGACGTTTAGACCTCAATTGCCATGTATTCACAGGGAGTTAGTGGCAATCAAAATACTATCACAGCTCAAGATTTAATAATTCACTTGAATTAATAGATAATCATCAAAACACTTTAAGGTAGAGAAAAATAATGTACAGAAATTTTATGAGAACTGAAGTCTTGATAAACTACACCAATCAACAAATGCAAACAGAAGACACTAGTCAATAATATACTAGCAGAAAAAAAATTGCCAGTACCTTTTAAATAGTATTTTACCAGCAAGCTAGAAAAACCTCAAGCATACTTAAAAGGAGAAAAATCTCATACAAGTCACACAACCTGTGATGAAGAACTCAAGATGCTGATGACTTGTTACAAGACCATTTGACCTTCACTTTTCAGAAGGACATAGGATGGGTGAGCGTACCATCAGAAAAAAACGGGTAGATGATAAGTCGTCTATGTCTGAATGTAAGTTTCAACATAACTGGAGTAATAGTGTTGTATTTTTATTAGACTTAACACATTAACAAAGTACAAATAATTGTTGAAGTCTCCATATATCGTTTGTATACTTTTTGTTCATGAAAACATTGAGTGCAACACCTGCATACATCTATCATACTGTCTATGTATAGTACCAGCTAGTATTCCACCTTCACCTATTTTTAGAGCCAGTCCCTTCACTATTTCCAGCAAATTTAAAAAGAACATTTACCTTATAATGTTTACAATAAACTCATTTGGGTAAACACTTATCTGCTTACACTTGTGCGTAAGTACAGTTTTCTGAACTGCACAGTCCAGCCTTTACAGCCTAAAAAAGAAACTATTTATCATCTTCAAAAAAAGCATTATTAAGAATGTTGACAAAAGAGGCTGTTGGTATCATCACTGCAGTGTTGTTTAAACAACAACTTTTTCTTAGCCTTATCACGTCATATGTTCTGTCTTCCTCAGAAGTCATGCTGTCTCCCTGCACTGCTCTTCAGGGTTTTTTTGTAGGTTTGGTATGCTCTTACATTTTTCCAACAACATTTTCCTACTACTTTAAATTGCCTGTTTCAACCCTCTTCCTCCTCAACCAACAAAACAAGTTTAGATACCAAAATCCTGGCACTGACACAAAACATGAACAAATTAAACATTCTACTATTTTTTCATGATTACTAATATTTTAAAACTAGGCTGAGAGCTGAGTCCTAAAAGTTGTTCAGAAAGGAAGATATCAAAGGTAAGACTGGAAAACCTCCTAAGTTTTCATATTGTCATTACTAAAACAACATCGTAATGAAATAAACTATTTAATATATTTTATAGTATGCACATATTACTACATTATACATAGAAAACAAAAATCTGAATATTTTATTCAATTATAGCCTACATGCAAGTTTGTTATTTTCTCTTGTCCTTTTTCACTCCGACTCCCATAAAGTGAAAAACAAATTTCAGGTATTAAAACCTTGCTTCAGTTTTGAAAGCATATCAAAATGATTGTTGAATTGTAGTTTAAAAGTCTAATCATAAAGAATCAACAGAACCTGATCGAGAAGCTTTCTCTTGAGGTAAGTTGGATGGATAATGAATTCTGTACTGGAACAATCCCAGTAGTTACAGACTATTATGTACTAATTACTACCTTTACAGATCTACTGTACACATAATTAATTTCTTCAGAGCACCACTATCATTCTTGACTGGCAAAATACACAACCTAAATTACAAGAGACAGAAATTAACATGATCCTTTAGGGAGAAGGCATTAACTTGCTTGGTAGTGTTTAGCAATTAGACCATCAATCAAACTGCAAAGAGTGATTTTGATAGCAGCAGGCCTGATACATTGAGTATTGTCACATTATTACAAAGTTATCTGAAGCCCCAAGCACATGATGTATCACAACTCGCCTATAGAGCCATAACATTTTAATCCTTTACTTTCACCTGCTAGAAGACACTTCATCATACAATTACATGTGTATTTAATATTGAAAACATTAAATGCAAACATAGGGAGTTTTTGAAAACATAATCCACAATTCACAGCAGACATCACACTGCTGCTGATGGTGTTTTTTTCCCTTACACTGGTAGACAAGATAAAATTTGCTGTCAGTTATGGGACAGAAGCAAAACTGAGGAAAAGAATGCTCTACTTACACAAAATAATATGATCTGCTTAAATGATTTCAAATATTTACTACTTAGTAGGTTCTTGCCAAGAACAGTAATGTTTTAAACACTTGATTTTAGTTGATGGTTGTTTGTTTGGTTTGGTTTTTTTTAAAGGCGTTCTACAGAAATACAAAGGTACACACCCCCAACCTGGTCAAAAACCAGTAGACCAAGCTTCTGGAGATTTATATACTAAATTAATTCCAGAGATTAATATACTAAACAGAAATTGTTGTTCAACTTTGTTACAATATTTCCCTCACTAAAAAATTACTATTATGTATTTGATCAATAATGCATACTTTTTTTTTTATTTCTAGAATTTTGATAGTGGGATCATCTAAAGACATCAACAATGCATTCTTAGTTGACAATGTACCTCATGATTTTACTGCATATTAACAGAAAATAATGACTTAAGATCACATAAGTAGTCTCACAAGGACAAGAGGCATTTCTCTGATCAGTTGGATCTCTTCAGTTATTAAGAAATGCTGCAGGGTTCATACCACGCCAGCCAGCTAAGGAGGATTGTTTGTTGAGTTTATTTCACATTTTCTTTATACTCCATAAACTGGAAAGGATTATTTTACTTTTAATTACGAAAATATTTCTGTGGTCACACAAAGCTTAAAATTGACCACTAGCTTTAAAAATGAAAATTTTCTCTATGGAAAGGTTACCCTACTTGTTTAAAAAAAAAAAAAAAAAAAACACACAACAAAACCTGTCTGATAAGGCTGTTGCTTGCAGGTAAGATTTAAAGATTT
Organism: Falco naumanni; assembly: GCF_017639655.2. Classification (NCBI taxonomy): domain Eukaryota; kingdom Metazoa; phylum Chordata; class Aves; order Falconiformes; family Falconidae; genus Falco; species Falco naumanni. The sequence continues at coordinate 17,597,156 of NC_054067.1, forward strand.
AAAAACAAGAAGATAAGGTTAAGTTAACAATCCCTCAATAGTTTTTTTTTTTTTTCCTCCTGCTGTTTAAATATCAACACAAATCAATCCTCCACGATAAGATTATTTTGTAAATCAAATAGTACTGAGCCAAATTTTTCGAGTTCTGACTCCAACTGTAAAAGAATGATGCATGTTCTGTCCTGCAAAATCACTGCTTTAACGTTACAGCAATACATAATTCACAAAATAAAACTGGATTATATCAGATTCTCTCTTAGACCAGGTCAAAACAAGTAACTGACTGGAAATTAGCACCATCTTTACTCTTTTCCTCTGTGCAGCTGCACGAGGAAACGTGCATCTCTGTGTTTCATTGTCACCCACAATGCAGTAACCGTCCCATGTCTTAATACCACCCAACTCATCGATGACCACCACAGTTGCCCATTCACTTTCAATTATGCCTGATCTGGAATACCATTTACTTGCCAAAATTAACTATGAGAATATAATCATTGTTTCCACCTCTCATCTGAAAGCGTAATTGCAAGCTTAAAACACTCATCTACAACCCTTAATAAAAATCTGAAGCACTCGAGTCCATTTTTCAGAGGCCCTTAAAAGGCATTCAGATCATCTCTATTTATCTTGAAGAAAAATGGAGAAAATCCTTCCAGTCTGTACTGAGAACATAAATAGGTCTCTGTTAACTTAGTTTAAACCCTGACATGTCAAAACCCTGTAAAGTCTGAAAGGGAATATTTTTTTGCTTCCACTGCTCCCTGTACAACAGATGTTTTCGTAACTGTGCTCAGTAACTGATTTTACAGATCAAATGCTGCAGTGACTGTTAGTAATGATCTGAACCTAACTAAATACATTCCACATATTCACAGGTCATCAGTATTATATATCTGATGTTAAAGTAGCAAGTAAAGATTTAACCTTATGCATGCTTTTTAAAAGAAAATTTGGATCTAAGAATATCTGAAGTAAAATTATTTTACTGGTCAGGGATCATTCCTTTTTGTTTCTGATACTCCGTGATTAAATGTTCTTATCTTTTACAAGCAGCTAATCGATGATTGCAATAATTTGTTAACTAATGAAAAGCATGCTTCAGAGGTGTTCGACTTGCCCCCTGCCCAGCTTTTGGTATCCCAAAGGACCACCTCCTTGGCTGCCTTCCCTGAAAACAGGCGGCACTCAGCAAGGCAGCACACAGTTCAGTGACAAACAACATTATGTTATTCTTGGAGTATCTTAAAACAATATTTTGTTAAATGAGGAAAACCCCTTAAGTTTCATTCTTTCTGTGCCAGAGAATCATGAATAGAATTCAGAATTTTAATCAAATTTGAGTGCTGCATCCTATATAGAATTACTATTTTTTAATAACTGTTTATACTATTATTTGTTTTACTTCAGTTACTATTGCCACTGGCATTCCAAAATGCCATGAAATAAAAAATAGTAAACACCAAGTCATCACAATTATTTTTGGTAATTGTCAGTTTTCTTCCACTCATCCATTTATGTTTTTCACATGTTGACTATGTTCTTGAAAGAATATAAAATGTGTTTCTATTTATCTTTCTATCATTCTGCTGTAATACACTGGGAGACCACACCAAGAAACGGGACTAAAGCAGAAAATAAATTTGATCTTAGATTACGCTTTAAATAAGTACTTTGGGGATTAATGATCTATCTGCCTGTGGCTGTTAAAACAAAAGGGATTAAGAATGGTGAATACCATTTAATGATTCCCTTTGCAGATAGAAATTTCAGAAAAAAAGTTGCTTGTAGGATGCAATTAGAATCTGTGCTGCAACTAAATGCTCTGAGACTCTTCTTGACTTCTAGTAGGCTTTCAATTCTTAAGAAAAACTTTAACTCAAAGCAAGACAGTGCTGACCTGCTCTACTAGTCAGCCAAATAAGATTTTAATATCCTGGATAAAATGCATTAGCATTTTTAACACTCTTCCTATCCTTCATTATGGCATATTGTTTTCTACAACAGTTAACCAAGAACAACATAAGGAAGAACAGGAAAAATACCTGCAAGGCTATCACCACAGTGAGCTATTTGGAGTGTCTCTGTTGTTCACAGTTTGAGCTGTGCAACTATGTCAACAATAATTTCTTCTTGTATGAAACCGGCAGCTATGTCAATATTTCAAGAGAGTTTTTTTCAGCATTTTTAATGAAGAAGCTTTTCAGGAATTCAGAAACATTTCTTCAGATTTCTGATGAAAGTCTTCAGCTCAAGGCAGAAGCTTGTCATTATCATTATGAAGAGTTTCATTCTGTTGTACGTGTTAATCTGCTGCTAGGGGTTCTTTCCCTTAAAGGTTTTCCTGTCTTGCTGTCACACTAACATCAGTGACAAACTCCACATCATTTTAACCTCACTGAAGTGCTATGAACCAAGAATCTATCAAACTTCTGTTTGAAAAAAAGTGTTAAATTACCGTCGATGGTATTACTGTGTGTAATATCTGTACATTTAGAGCAGTACGTGGGAAGCATTGTAAAAGCAGAATACTAATGGCTCAAATGCAGTGACTACTGAAAAGAGCATGAGCTCTAGGTGAAAGAACAGTCTATCTTACGAAAAACACAGCTATGACTAACTCTTCAAAGTATTTTTAAAAGAGCACAGAAAAAGACACATTCAGAAATAACTCAAATCTACTCAATAAATGGTTCAGGAAAGTTATGCTCCTCTGAGAGACCTTCCTTAAGTTAACTTTTCAAACACTGTATTGGTATAAAATGAAGTTCTTATTCCTTAAAGTCAGACAACAGCCAGGACACCACAATCAAACAAACCTCTACATGCAGCTTAATTATCAAGTAACAAAATCCTCAAATTAATTGACAGAAGTGACAGCATTCTAGTGGTTCAAATTAAAACAAAAGACTCCCTATGTGTAAAAAACAAAGCATCACATGCATCGCTAACTCCCAACGCCAAAATGTTAAAGTAAAAAAACAAACAACAACAAAAAAAAACCCAAACAAAACAAAACAAAAAAAAAAAACCCACAAAAAACCAGCAGCACAAAAATTCTTCCAGTCAGTACACACATTCATTTGGAAATGCTGTGCCTGCATACTCAGATTTGGCCTTTGAACACTTGATACATCTGACTCCACCTACCTTCAAGAACTGCACATCCAAAAAGTATTTCATATTCTAACTGGTTGATCAATGAACTAAAGATTTATAGCTAGATCAAGAATTCATTCTTTCAGTATCTACCTCTTCTCAGACTCTAATTTTTTGGGCTTCCTCACTAGCTCTTAAGTTATTATTGAACGATACTTCAACAGTACTTCTTATTTTCAGTTTCTGAAACAAATTACCAGTAAATGGCCAAATATGAAATACCGATCAATTGACGATTAAACATTGATAATAATGAAAAGACTTGCAGAGGCTGTGTGTAGCTTCAGAGGTACTGAAAGACCATTTGAAAGCAATGAAGAGCTGAGGATAGTATTGAAGTATCAAAATCATAACCAATATTCAGTTGTTAGAAGCTGCTTTCCCCACTCAAGATACAAATATTATCATCGTATCACCTACTGAAGGAATTAAGTATTTGAGAAGTTGATGATTATTTTTCATCTAAAACCAACAGCAGAAGAGCTGTTTACACGATATGCTGCGCAGCCGCAGTTACACTTGTCAAAAAGCTGCAGCATACCTTTTATTCTCACTGTATTGTTCTCTCTAGTAGTCAAACCGACCCATTTCACACTGCGTTGCAATAAAAAATTGGTAGACTGACTTCTTTCCCATGGTATTACCCAAACAGTATAAGAAGTGCATATTCACACATTCAACCCTTTGAAAACTAACTTATATCATTCACTAACAACAGTAACAATACAGTTTAACTGTATATATCTGGGGGTGGGGGGGGAATGCTTCTTAGATCACACGACAAATTTCAATAGTAATTGAAGGAGTATATTTAAAGACTTTTTTTCTTTAAAGAGCCGCATACGGTATAAAAAAAATAATTGAGCAAAGACTAAGGACACAAACACAAGAACTTTGAAAAGAATGATCGTTTCAAACAACTTGTTCTTGAATTGTAACAGAGGACATATTACAATGCTGTGATTTCGTGATTCAACTGCTTAATTTAATTGCTACACTCTAGGTCTTAGTTGTACTTCTAGAGGGCTATGACTTAGCTGAGCGATAGAAGTAAACTTTTGTTACACAACAAAACCTCCACGTGTAGAATATCTGAAGGAACCTGACAACTTAAGAGCTCCCGCAACTAGGAATATTAATGCAGGTGAGCATGATTTTAGGATTAAAATTTCAATTTAATTATACTTTGAAGAAAATTCACATCTGTCTGCAACATACCCTGCATTTTCAAGAGGTATTATTACCTCTTCAAGTTCCTCACATTGTGCTATAAAGTGAAGGAGGAGCAATTCTTCTAATAGACTTCTATGCTTAGTAAAAACACAAGTTTTATATGATCTTCCTGCTATAAAACCGTTACTTGCATTCCATGTTATTGCAGAAATCACACTGATGTCATTGCACAGTTTTAAACTTAATAAAAGCATAATACAAAGTAAAAGAAGAATGTACCTTTCATTTGTGTTCCAAAGGTGAGCGCCAATTTTGCAAACAGTTCTGGGTTTTCATATTTATCTTCTTCAGCTTTTACCCAAAAGCTGTTTTCTGCTATCTCTTGAGGCTCAATCTGAAACAAAAATGGCATCTCCATAGTTAATAACTACTATTTTCAATAGTCAAATTAAAGTAAATGCTACTAGACTTTTGTGATAATTGCACTGAATTGTTAATGTTCCAGATACGATGCTCCCTTAAGGACACTTCCCAAACAAAACGCCATCAGATCAACTGCCCTCTATCTACTCAACAATTTTTATTTTATTTCCCCCTTTCAACAAGTTTTCCAAACAGCCTTGACAACATGCTGACACCTAGGTTTGAAAATGTTCCACCTCTCTCGATTTCTAGAGAGTTCCCAAAATCTTCACCACTGGTATGCATCTTTGCTACAACTGTAGAAAGAATAGTTTTCTTACACCGCCAAAGTATCAAATACCTTATTTATAAATTACATGTCAATGTGGACCTTTCAGTGACTCAATATCAAGACTGTAGGAAAAAAATATCTTTTTAAATACATGAAAATTTAATACTTAATATCACTTTTTTAAAAACGTAGCTTCCATTTTTCAAATGTAAACACAGATTTCATTACAGTACTTTACTTGATGTTGGCTATATTAAAAGAAGAAAGTAGTCTGCATACAGAGGCTGAAAGTCAATTTGACTTTTCATGTATGATTCCCAACAGCTATTTTGTTTTCAAAATACATTCTTCCTGCAGTTCTTAAAGTGTTATCAATTTTTGTTTACAAGTTTGTTGAAATGTCAATTAATTTTCAAGGGCTATTTGACTTCAAGATGATATGCAGGTAATTTATCAATACTGTATTTGTTAACCTCACTAGGATTTCACTACAACACATTGGTCCTCCACCTTTTACCATATGATCAATCTGTTAATGTGTAGCTGCTTTACCACCAGCAGCAGGTAAGACTTTTTTTAAAACTACCTTAATCCAACACCAATGGTGAAGACAGTTACAACAAAAGGCAGTAAAGTAAACTAAGAATTTAATTTCCCAAATGATGGCTCCTTAAAAGTGATGATCAAATAGACTTTTCTTTTTCAGTATGCAGGAGATTTTGGTACCATTCCCAGAGCACTTATGCAAAAGTGTCCATCTGCAGTTATTTTCCATTGTCATACAGAGTGTTCAGATGTACACTTCATAAATTATTTCTATGAACACATGAACATAATTGATTACAATGAAATTGGCTGCAGTGACATACATGCTATAACCTAAAAAGCTTATTTTTCTACATGTTTACAGGACAGTAATCGAGTGTGTTGCAGTTACAGAACTAGTGCAAACAACTCTAGAATCAGATATTACTTAAAAGGACAGCTGGGTGTAAAAAGCACAGATTATTTGTATGGCAGGAATTCTTCTCTACTTACGGGAGATGCCTAAATAAATGAAAAAGAGAAATGAACTGTAGGAGAGAAACTATCCTAACCAGACAAAGCATAAAGATTCTAAGACAAGCAGCAACTTCAAAAGAGTATTACATTGTCAGTGGCATACAGATCTTATCACCCACACCCCGTGCCAAAGAAATTGGCAAAATATTTATCTGATGAAACCTATATTCAGTAAGGAAACAAATCTAGATGGAAATACCCAAACAGACACAAAAGGTTAAAATTAAACTCTAAAAGTTAAAGATAGTAACAGAAGCTAATTGAAATAACAGCCACACAACATTTTCTTAAAAGCCTAGGGGGAGGTGGCAATGCATTTCTAAAACATTAGAGCTACATTTCAAAAAAAGAAAAAAACAGGTTGTAAAATAATCCAGAAAAATGTATGATAGATGGTTTGAAAAGAAAAATCTTCTAAACAGAAAGACAAGGACATTCAATGGTAAAGTACCTCCAACAGACAACAAACAGTTCATAGAAGGGGAAGAAAACTTTTCTTTTTTATAAGCATTTTAAAGGTTACTATACTGTATAATTCAAATATCCTAAGTGTACACGAACTAAAAGGACTTTTATATGGCTAGATTAATTACATAGAAAAAAAAAAAAAAACAACAAAAACCAAACACCCAAAACAAAAACACCACCAACCCCCAAATCTCTGGATTCCAAGACTGGGTAATGCCAGATTCAGTCACACATGAGCATCTATTTTAGTATGACAACTGATACATTCTTGTTTCTTTTTAATAACACAACTAGACTATTTAAAACAGTCTGGTTTTTTCCTCCAAAAAAATAATATATCCGTGTGGCTGACAGGAGTTTAAAGATGTTTTGTACAGATGAACAGCAGGACTATATAATTCCTTTAAAATTCAGAAGCTTTAAAGTTAATGTTTGTTTTCCAAAAAATGTTCAATTTTCTGGAAATACACTAAGAATCATATGTAAACAAACAAAATATACCCCTCCATTTTGCTGCACTCTACAGTTACTTTTAACATCAGCCTCATCTACAGTTCTCTATAACGGGCCTGAAATTCCCAGCACTGTCTTACTGTATGCTATAGCACTAAGAACACACACTGATGTGTGTTAACCAAAGCCAAAGATTTCAGGTCTCTTTTCCTCCCAGATACTTTCAATTCCTCCTCCCACAATAAAGAGGGAAAGTTATCATTTATGCTTACATGCAGATTATAAGAATTACAGACAGAAAAAGTAAGGAGTTTTAAACTTATTTTAACATTTCCTGTAATTGATTTATTAAAACACGGTCAACTATTTTGAGTATCCTTCTAATCATTCTGAAAATCTGTTTTTAAGCTACTACTGCTAGATACACTTTCAGATTATATTGGCATATCTCCAAATATTTTGAAATCCAATGGCAAAATACTAAAGATCAGTTATGAACATTAGTTCTGCTGGTAAAAGAAACCATCAATTGATACGTCATGCATTTCCACACAGATTTTACCTCAACATTCTATATTCCTCCTTCCAAAGTTAGAAGGATTAATCATTGGTGATACTGCTCTTACTTGTTACTCCGAAGAAAGAGCCATTTCAGTATGCAACAGTTCAGAATTCAAAGGAACACAAAACCTAAGTTTATTTTTTAGTTTGAAAGGCGATTAAGATCACTTATTCAAATATATCAGAGGACAGCCTAGTTCCTCCTTCAACAGCAAACACCTGTCGGTACTAGTTCTTGAAAGGTTTTGCTTGAAATGGTGATGGTACATATTCAGAAATCATACAAAGCTACTTAGCTTAAATCATCTCAAAAACCCCGTGGAAAAAACTGGAATGATTTCCAAACACGGTCCAGTGCTGCTGCCCTAAGACCATCCATCGCTACGTACACTCTTAGAACTGAAATCCCATTGTGTCTGACAGGGTAGATCAGCTACGTAACAACCTCAATGGACATATGAGCCTTGTGCCTAGCACTACTGTGAGAACAGCCTACAACAGACCGTCATTTCTGTGCCAGCACGTCATTCATTTCAGAGGGTTTATATTGAAACGATGCAGCATCCTTAGCCAAAAGCAGCACCTGGCATCCCATGTCATCCAGCTCCATCCAGGACAACATGATAGCACTCAACTTTATAGAAAGATGTATATCTACATCCATATGAATTTCCTTACATTTCTACCAGCTGTGAAACATCCTGAAAAAAACTTGCACTACTTCAGGGTACAATTTAAATTGCAGGTTCAACAGTTGTTTAATGTTAAATTGCAACTTATGGTCAGCAACTTCAGTCTGTAGCCACTTCACTTTTATCAGCAATTTGATTTTACTAAGTTCTTGGTACCAACACACTATTGAGATGGAGTATGATTTTCAAGAAAAGTGTCAGACACTACTCATAGTACAAAGATTTCAGTACCTTGACAAATAAGCAGCAGATATCCCGTCAAACTACACTGAAGTCCGAGCTAGAGCACAAACCAGATAGCATGCAAAATATCAACATCCTGTTTTGATATGCCTTGATGATTTAGTGATCTATGTGTTTTTTTCCTACAGCAAACCTCAATACAGCTATCACCTTTTATACCACTAAAAAACTGCCAATCACAGACTGCCTTTAAGATGTGATGGTTTAGTCTTCATGATAGATGCAATTACCGAGTTCTTGATATATATTTCATTTATGTGGAAGGAACAGAGAGTATACTGATGAAAGAGGGATTTTAAAGCAACACATACACAAACACACACCTGAATACCAGCACTACTTCTCACATCACGAAGTGACCAACTACATTGAGAGGCACTTAACTAGTAACTGCTCCTACAGGTTAGGTTACAAATCAGAGACTGTGCTTTGTGGAGGTTTTTTGTTTGTTTTTTTTTTTAGTTATTTATTTTTTTATTGCTTAAGTCTTCATATTTTATGATGTTTTAAAAAAATAGTTTTTATTAAATGTAACCCTGTTTAGACTCTGCATAAGCCGACATTCTTTGAAGTTAATGGTGCCCAAGCATTTCAACCCCGTAGCTCCTGCCAGAAGCTATAGCCCTGCCCTCACACACTACGAACTTGAAACAAACAAGAAATATCTCAGGTTAAAAACCTACAATTATCATTATACCACAGATATCAGCATTCTCTGAATTTACAACTACAAGAGACACCATAAACTTCAAAGGTCTTTACATGACATGGCATGCAGTTATCTATGTTTGAAAGCTGCTTGAAAACTATTCCTAATGGTTCAGATACATGTATGCAACTGAACACGAAGCCACAACTCATGCCCACTGCACCTGCAGAACATTGCCCCATCTTTTCATTTCAGTCGCCACAGCTTTTCCACTCTGATTTGATAGAGACCAACAATACAATTAACTCTGCAGAACTATAAAACCCACTGAACGTTCACCCACTGATTATACTCCACATACCTCAGAGGAGTCACAGATGTCCTCTCAGAACCACCCTCATGACAGGGCCAGAAGAGAAAGAAAACACAGCAGTCACCTACTGCCATCTCCTGCTGTCATTACATAAACCTACTGAGCTTAGCAGACATTCCCTAAAAGCTCTCACGGGGAAAAAAAAAAAACTCTCTCACTCAGCAATGTGCAACCCAGATATTTTAGAAATTTTGTATCGGAACTGTATTAGCTTCTTGGGATACTCATCTGTCAAACGTTAAATACAAATTTCTGTCAAGATGAATCTCATTTAAAAATTAATTTCAGTATACAGTATCAACTACATTTGTAAAGTAAAGGAGGGAGGAGGAACATCAGCTTCGCAACTCTACTAGAGCCATGACTTTTAACTAAAATTTAACATTAAACCACCTAATACTAAACCAAATGCAGTAGTAATTTTATACAAAACTAGATAGCTCAAAAATCAGTCTAGTAAGAATTTCTTCAATGTTTACAACAAAACCTCATGTTTAGTAACACCATTGCCTTTAGAACCTTCTGGTAAGCTTTGCAACTGTTAACAAGGTAAATGCCTGCCTTTCTTGGAAAGAAAAACCACTGTTAAGTGTATTTTCTAATACAACTATCTTTGACAGACAGGTAGGGCAATGAAAGTCAAATTTCCTTTCAAACTTGCAGAACATATCACAAGAACAACAGAAATCTGGACACAAAATTATTGGCTTCATTTCTTAATTAGATCCTTTGATTTATAGTAAATTACCCTATTTATTCAGAGGACTGACAAAACAATTCTTAACCTCATGTTAAGACATCAGCCCTGAAACAGAACATTTTAGTAGTTTAAGTGTGTATGCTTACTATCATGGTAAGTATAGTTATTCATTTTATTAGGAAAAATTAGAAATTTATAGAAGGCATAATCAAAGCACCTTCTCAGCACCCTTTTTTATTACTCAAACACAGCTACTAAACCAACAGCTGTAGTTATCCCTTGACTCCAGACCCTTCTGTCAACTGCCAGATTGTCAAAGTTCCTAAATGGCAGTCTTCCCAGCCGTCTTCCATCTAATTTTCTACTTCAAGATTTGTTTTCCCAGGCCTTAAAACCCAGCAATCCTTTAACTCACCTTTTTGCTGAACAAAAGGAGTAACACTATTTCCAAAGTAAACATTTTAATTTCTTGGTAATTTAGATCTGCTTTAAACAAGACATTTTACCTTTGAAGTGCTCACGTGGCAAGTCAAATACCAATTAGAGATAAAAACACGTAGAACAACTCAAAAGAGTTTCAGCCAAAAATTTTGAGAGCTGTTAGCTACAGACATCCCCAGAATATGGGGTATTACAGGCTCTTAGCAGCATTAAACAGTTGAGATTACCCCATAGCGTAAGTTGCCTCTGAAAACCAAAACCATCTTAATCATAACCACAGCCTTAAAAATGTTTTGGATAAAGAATGAAATTAATTCCCCAGACTCTATGAGTACTATTAATAAACTAACATCAACTCTAGCACATCACATCATTCTTTATCAAAAGCCATTTTCTACCAATGAGAATAAAAACAAACACTGCTATACCTTCGACCAGTTGATTCTCTTCATTGCGACTTCCAGCTTATACTTCTTCTTCTCCTTCATCCCATGTGGTAATGCTGGTATCACCGGAAAGGGAGCAAAAGGAACACCCCCAAGACCTGGTGGCATTGGAGGTCCACCAAAAGGTGGTGGTGGAGGAGGGACTGCTCCACCAGGTAGCGGAGGTGGTGGAGGTGGTACTGCTCCACCAGGTAGTGGTGGTGGTGGTGGAGGCATCATTCCACCAGGTAGCGGAGGCGGCGGCGGAGGCATCATTCCACCAGGCAGCGGTGGTGGCGGCGGAGGCATCATTCCACCAGGCAGCGGTGGTGGCGGTGGAGGCATCACTCCACCAGGCAGCGGTGGCGGCGGCGGAGGCATTGCTGCACCAGGCAGCGGAGGCGGTGGCGGAGGCATGGCTGCAGGCATGGCTGCACCAGGCAGCGGAGGCGGCGGCGGAGGTGGAGGAGGTATTGCTCCACCAGGCAGTGGAGGTGGTGGAGGAGGAGGTGCTGCTCCACCAGGTAGCAGAGGTGGTGGAGGAGGTATTGCTTCACCAGGTAGCGGAGGCAGTGGAGGAGGAGGAGGTATTGCTCCACCAGGTAGTTGAGGCGCTGGAGATGGTGGAGCATTCTCACTTGGTAGGGTGGGAGGTAATGGTGCTGCTTCTGTCAGGCCTGGACCCTGAAACATAAAAGAGGAATTACTTTCATTGAGGAGGAGGTTTAATAAAACGTTGAACCAACCAGCATGTTTTGCAGTCAACTGTACCTCAAGAAAGTGAGAAATGCAACCATTGTCCTATTTAAATGAGAAGCAATAACAACAGATTTTACCACATACCATAAAACTGCCAAATAAACTGAATAACCTGGCATTTTTATAAAAACAAATTGTTCCTGTTCTAAAGAAAGTTTAACAGTAGCAGTAACATTTAAGTAAACAGAACAACACTTTATTTCTTACCAATACACAAAACATTTAACCCACTCAGGATATTCTGGCAAGCTGGGGCAGACATGGCAATAACCACACTGAATTTTATCACTAATCTGCTGGTGGAAAATTTTCCACAGAAATCACTGAAGCTGCTATTGCAGTGCAAGAGGTTATGGGATTGCAGCTGTTCATAACTATGCTGACATCTTATTCGGGGGCAAGGGGTGGAAAACAGACACCAGTTATGGTTTCTTTTAAATCTGTCTGCAGTTGTTTCTGTGGTGATAGGAAGAAAAAGCAGTTGTAATATCCATTCTAGTAAGTTGTGAAATGAACAATGAAGAGAAACTGCAGTGTGTTAAATCATCAGAGACGTTTCTGTAGCGATAACATGATCCTAGCCTAGTACAAACTCCTCACAGATTTTTGTTTCTCAAGACTGTCTGTTAAAAAGCAGCATCAGGAGCTATGCACAAACTGCCAGCAAGCTCATATTCTATTTCCTCTACTAACTTTTTTTTGTTATAATTATAAAAAAAAAAAAAAAATTACAAAATTACCTAATATAGGCTGTTCATTTTATCTGATTTGTATACTGTGTCCCTACTCAATTATTTACTGTTTCTAGTTTAAAGGAAGCAAGATTATTTTTTTAAAAAGAAAAGCAAGATTTAAAAAAAAATAATCAAGCTGAGAAAAATCTGACAGCATTTAAAAACAAATGCTGTAATATATTGTATGCATAGTATAACACAAGAGAAAAAAAAGCATAGATACTACATATTTAAAATGTATCACTTGTAACTGTACCATTATTATGGATGAGTTGTAATATCTGGTTAACCTGACCTGTGTTAGAATCAATAACAGAATTAATAATTTATTAGACTAAAAATAAGTGTTTGGCTTTGCAGAAAGCATGTGGTTTCTTGGCTCATGAACTATTACACATTATAATGCAACAATTGGTGAAGAACTCATTACAGCAGACTTACAAATTTCAGCGTAACATTGTCTTGTAGATATTTATAAGAAACATTAAAATTGCTATGAATGAAGTCTGAACAGAAGTGTCCGTGTTGGAAAACAGAGGAAGAAATCATAAACCACCACAGGTTGCAACAATGACCTGTATTGCTAGCAAAGGACACAGTGACAAGGAACAGTAACCCAACTGTTAAATGCGATATAACACGCTTACATTAACATGAGATGGCATAGACAACTTCCCAGCTGCAGACCAGCATCCTGAAAGCAGGATGATAGCAACCAGGTTATATAGTACATCACACACTGTTCTTCCTCTTCCTGTTCTTCCAAACAGGCAGTGAGATCACAGGCATTAAGATATCCACTATAAAGAAAAAAAGCAACAGGCAGACCTTGCCTAGCATTGAAAGAATAGGAAATAAGCCAGGTTGTGTCAAAATATCAAACCATAGTATCTGTTGGTTCCTAAAGGGTACAGATGACCTGTCTAAAACCCAGTTCACTGCCATTGTACAAAAAGAACCCAAGAGATGTGGCAAGGGCTCAGCAGGCAATACTCCTGAAGTGACAGATCACTTTGAGACACATTTTTAGGGCTTGTGAGCAAAATTTATGAGGAAACGAATGCAGGTAAAAGCAGCTTTGCTGAAGCTAAGTATCACCTTCCCCTTCCATAAGGTCTTGCATTTTTACTTACATTTACTGATGAAACTGTATAAAACTAATGTGATATTCATTTTAGAAATGGCTACAGTCTGATACCCAGAGCTCAAACAAATATTGATGTTACCAGTTGCATCCACATGCTGGCTGAAAGGTATGTATATTGTGCACACATGGCTATTAAGATGTCCACCTTTGCAATTCAAGTATAAAGCCTTATGAAACAAACACTTTGCAAAACATACAGAAGTAATAACGTTAAGGCATAAACAAATACTTGGAGGAAAAAAATGTCCAACTGTATGCAAACTTTTCATATCCTAAGGAACTGTTTTCCTCAATAAAGCAGGTTCTCTCTAACAGGTGTTGAATAGATAACTATTGAAAAACATTACCTCTGTTAACTATCCTTAGTAGTTTATGCTGCCTTAAAAACCAATCAATACACCTATAGTATACATTTCCAGACTCTACAGAGACAATATACTCCAGGGCCATTTCTTTTCAATTCTTAAAATAAATAAATAAATGAACTCAACTGTGGAACTTACTGTGATATTGTTTTATTACCTGTGTTCGTAGCTGCTTGATTTCTGTTTCAAGTTCTTTAATTTTCTCTTCTCTTTTCTGAAGCTCTGCTTGTGCCTCTTGTCGAGCAGTGAACTCTTCATCAAACTGTAATGATTAAGCAATACAGAAGTGTTTGCCCATTTATGTCCACAGTAGAAACTTTATTTTCAGGAATTCTTTGAACAATATCACAATTAGTACAACACAGACGCACTTTTCACTTTAGGAAAAAAAAAAGTACTATTTTTCCATTACGTGTTCTTCAATTATCACATAATTTCTTTCATCAGTTTAGCAAGGACTCTGAACCTCTCACATCCAGCTACTTAGTACAGCTGAAGTTCAACAGGTTTTCTTCCCTCAACAGAACTCTACAAACTTCTCAAAGTGAACTCAAACACACATCTCACGCAGCAATCTTAAATCTGAAGAGATGTATGCAGCTTCAGCATCATCATCCATGAAGTAACGCAAGAAAACAGGTATACAAATAAGCTAGTGATCACTTTAGTCTACATGTCACCATATAAAACTTAAGTCCAGTTTACAACATGTTTGTGAGATATCTACTGTGTATTATAATCCCACTACTATTTGCTAAGCCTTAGACATTATTAGCAGCTTTAAGAGCTGCTGTTACTCACTCTTCCACAAGACACAAGTTATCGCTAGGATGAACATGTGTTGACTTCTACTGACAAAATACATCGTGATAAATAACTGTCAAGGAAGCATCACAACAAATGGCTTTCTATAAAGCCTAGACACCATAGCTCCTATTGAAAATATATCCACATATAACACTGAAGACAGAAAAAGTAATGACTTCATTCAAACCTTCATTTGAAATTTGTAATCATAATGTTCAAGAACATGTACTCTCTTCTGGCCTGCGAGAGGCTTCTTACACCACATCGGCAAAAATCAAAATTTTCAATGCTTTGAATACACAATAACAAGGTATACGAACTTTAGTACTACTGCAGCTAACACAGTACATTCAGCATTTCATATCCTTAGACAGGGTGTGATAAACTGAGATTAACAAATTATCCATTGACATAATCTAGGAAATAAAAATTCAAGTAACTTGAGAAAACATGTTGTATAAAGGTATTTTCAGCACAAACAGGAACAGTGATGAAGTAGAAGCACAAGCATCAATTTCTTCAGAAATATCCCCCAAAAAAATTTATTACAAGAAATACACTGAGCTGCAACTCTTCCTACAGGAATAATTTTAAATGTTTAATCTCTTCTGTATCCGGTCATAAATTATATCTGCCCATGACCAAAATCGGACTCAGTTATCAAGTTTCTCTTAGAAGAGAACCGGAGCAGAGGGATCAAGTTGTTAGCAAAAGAGGTTCCAAAATGCACTGTAAGATTCCTAAATGTGAGTAATAAGGAAATAAGATTACGCTCCGTCATAATGGAATACTTTACCATGGGCATTATTAGGAAATAAAGCAGTATTCTAACATTAGCATCTCTGTGCCTAAATAGTTGATGCTTTTTCAAACACTGAATGACACTGCTTTTCAGTAACTTTTTTCAGGTTCTAAAACAAGGCTAGATGAAGAGCAATGACCACTTCCCCCACCTTGGGTTTTTTTTTTTGTTTGAAAGCATATACATGCACTGTAGGTATTTAACTATGACTAAGTATTTCAGGAAAAAAAAGCAACAACCAAAATTATTGTCATCAGTTATCTACATCAGAGGAATATATCTGAAGATATGTACAGCTAATACTACTCATCTGCTTTCGAATTCAGAGTAAACTGAATCTGAGCCTTGCACACACACACATCGGAAAGCCCAAAACTTAAAGAGCTATTAAATGTGAAAGAACATCCTGCCTGTAAGATGCACTATCTCCACATTTCCACTAAGTTTCTACTGTGAAACAAGCCTACTATGCTCCTGTCAGGCTTCTGTTCCATACCTTAAAAAGAGTGATGATTAGGACTTACCTTTCTGGAAAACTCTGCTGCTTTCTTTTCACTCTCTTCTACTTTAGCTTTGTCCACACAGGCATCTAGAATTTAAATAAAATACCACACAGAAGTCAGATAAAATGTATCACAGTCATCAAGTGCCTTCCAACCATAATTACCCTATTACCCCATGACACAAAAGCACCAGACAAAACAAAATAAATACAATTAATAACTAAGTCAATCTGAAAAAATATTTGGTAAATTATTTTGATGTACAAAACCTGTAAATTTAAAAGTAGTGTTAAAGGCACATGACCAAGAAAGTTGAGGATGAATCATCATAGTTGTTTGCCTCTTTGCCAGTTTGCATGCCCTTCTCTTCTATATTAATCTACTACTAAATAACAACAAAGAATTCTTCAGTTAGTATGAAGAAATAGTTACTTCTGAGATTTCAAATCAGAAAGCCTCCTTTCCAGATTAGGAATCGAAAAGTCAAACATTTCATTATTTCAGTAAAATTATTCTGTAAGCAAGGAGGATTTGGACATATGGTAAAGCACAAGCTTTTTCACTCAATGGTACAAAGCACTTCTATTGACTTTTCATGCAGTGTAAAACATTTTATAGGTGAGATAAACAGAAGTAACTATATATTATAGGTAGGAACTGGCATGGAAAGGCAAACCAGTTATTCCTAAAACTAGTAGGTCAGTGGAAACAGAAAG
Source organism: Falco naumanni (assembly GCF_017639655.2). Lineage (NCBI taxonomy): Eukaryota > Metazoa > Chordata > Aves > Falconiformes > Falconidae > Falco > Falco naumanni. The sequence goes on from NC_054067.1 coordinate 17,614,082, forward strand.
CAAGATCTTACTGTAAGAATAAGTAATCATGTTCCTAGAGTCATAAGTGAACAGAAAATGCAGAAAAATTTCTTAGATATGCAAGATAACTTTTAGAAATCAATTCCCTGTACCCACCCCCAAAGTAAACATGTACAACATCCTTTCTTCATTCCTTTTGTCACATCACCGAAAACACATTTTCCCAAATGAACGCCTTCTCCAGTAATTATTTCCCCTATGAAATACTTACTCCAGAGATGCCCTTGTATTTCAATACCATCTACCCCAATCTTAAGAAAAGCATAAAAAATTCTAAATGCTGATAACTACCATTTAAATGATATAGTATTTATTCAGCTGCTTTGTTCCCACAACCTGAACATCCATAGTCCCTCAGTGCTTTAACTGATCAGTTCACCTTCAACAAACCTCAAATACTTAGAAAGTATTACAGAAAATATTCTTAGAATGAACAATGTAACAATTATAAATCCACTAACAATTAATGCTTATGTAAATTTTGCTATTTTTAACAGACCTGAAAATCATGGGTTTTATGAACAAGCAAATATATGGTTATTAAGACTATTGTCTTGACTTATATCTGAATACAAACTTGGACAAGCAATCTTTGTCAGTGTCATTATATTAAAGCGTGCAGCCTTTGATGTGGTCTTCTCACAAGTACACCTGTACCTTACATGCATATGTCCAGAAAACTGAAAAAATTCCACAATCAGTTTAAGTCTAAACAGAAGAATACGAAGAAAAATACACACTTCAGTAAAACAAGGAAAAATTGCTTATAGTATACAAACCAATAAGATGAGTGAAATCCACGTCCATTCTTCCTCTGCATTTAAAATCTGGGTCCATGCCACTACAGTGCAATACTATCTGTGATACACATTCTTCTATTATCTTGTAATACTGAGGTCTAACAAAGAAAACATTTTACAAGTTAATAAGAACATGAAAAATCACTTATGCAATGTGGAAAGGAAAAAAAAGTGCAACTTTAACCCCTAATATATGAATTGTACAATTGCTGGTAAAAGGATCAAGTTAAGAGTCATCTTTGCACTTAATAAAGCACTGTTTTCAGTTTCTCAGAAGGCTATCTGAAATTCAGGACTCCACAAAATACACTTTTCATTTATCCTTTGCCAGACAATAATCAATACAACGTCTTTATTATTTTCAATATATGCTGCAAGAATTATTTAGCACATTCTGAACACAGTGAATTCCATCAGGCAACAGTACCAGTACTCTATTACTTAGAAAATGAGTTAATTATTCACTTAATTTCTTGATGTAAATCTCTGCATAACATCAGGAGCATTTAAGATTAGGAGATTCTGTGCTCAAAGTTATTAGTTCTTACCAGCGCAAGGTATTACATCTCAATTTCACATATCAGTGAGCTCTTAAAGTAGCAAACCCTCAAAGCTAAACTCATGATCTTCCAAATTACAGAAATTATAAAAATTTAAGATTTTCTCAGGTTATAATTTACTTCTTAATTTTATCATCTTGCATATGAATTGTTTTTATTATCTTTTTACAATTAAAAAAATACTTCTTAGAACAAGGGGTTTTTATGTGGTACTTTGACACTGCTAAGACACTCCGAGATGCACATAGGAAGCTTACATTGAAAAGACAAGATACAAGGCACTGTGGAAGTCTTTTCAATTATTACTTATATAACTCACTTTCATATTCTTTGAAGTCATGAAGTTAACAAACTTGTAAAAAGGAAAAGGTGCTCAACGAGTTAAGATATTTCAGGGTGAGGGTTTTAGAATGAGGTTGAAGTCTTTGAAATAAGCATTATTTTATTTAACAAGATCTTTTCAATATTAACTTTGAGCAGGAAGATAAACAACACATCAGTAACAGAGCAACTATTCATGTGTAATTATGAGCTACTCTGTTTACCAGGGTCTTGATTTCTATCCTTCCCCCTGCCCCCTCGAAAATTCAAACCTGACAGCCAACACTTACCGGACATAGTAATCACTCCTGATGAGAAGGAAATGTTGGAGAATTGACAAGAAGTAATTTTCAGAAGAAGTATCTTTCAACATATTATACAGCAGATGAAACACTTCATTCACATCAGTGCAAATATTGTTAAGGAAATAAAAGGACTTATAAAACAAAAATTAAAAACAAGACAAAAATCCCCACTACACAACGAAACACCCACCCCACATCCAGTTACCTAGCTGTTCATATTGTTCAAGTAAAACCTTTCAACACTCTGAACTACTAACCCTGTTACTAAATAGTCCTTTTCCACTATGATTATCCACAGAAACTCTGACCCCTTTTTAACAATTAAGACACATTTAATTACTACTCAGAAAAAACGTACTTTGCACAGAGTCCTCTAAACATATTTTACACAATGGTTTCATTTTCATTCTGAAGTGAGCCAGGCTATTGGCAAATACACACTAGTAAACCATTCTAATTTCTTAAAGAAGCAAATTACCTGTAATTACCTGTTCTGTAATGCAACAGCATTGCTTGTTAGTGATTTTATATTCCTCTCATTGATTGCATCTATCTTATTTTGCTTCTTAAGTACCAACAGTACCCTTGAAAAATGCAAGCAACCATTCTGAACTTTGGTAATTTAAAATTTACTGCTTCACCACAACTAGAGAAGGCATGCATCTTAAGTGCTTAAGAACATAACAGAAGTTTTGTTCCAACCTAGTTATCAAAACTCATTTTTCTTCTAATTTATAATCTGCCATAGGTATAATTTTATACCTTCATGTCATGCAAGCTAGAGTTTAACTTAGTAATTTTATCTATGAAAAATTAATTCAGTTCCCGATCATTTGCATTTGACAGGCAAACTTCAGCAGTAAGTTTCTAAATAAGTTTTTAATAAAAAAGAAATTAAAAGAAATCTGCTTGAGAAAGTCCTTTGTAAGATACACAACTGTGACAAACTACACAAGACCATTCTAGCTTATGTTTAGTAAAGTTATTAAATGGTGCAACAAGTTACAGCACCATTTCTATAAAGGCATTTCTATAAAAGGATATTCCATTTCAGCTCTGATATCATTGAGACGATGTGACAGTTCAATTAAGTCTTCTTCTTTGTTCTCATCAAACACTCTCAGCTGAATATCAAGCTCTTCATTATCCTTATCTTTCAAGCCCTATTTTTCAAGACATAGTATATCTTAATTTTCCCTTTTTTAAAGCAAGAATTCCCCTTTTCAAAGATTATATCATGACAAAATAGAAGACATTAACCTTTGGAACAGGAAGAAGCCGTAACTCAGTGCCTGCCTGGGTTTTTTTTTATTATAATTGCACAGCTAAGAAAAATTAAGGCAAAATATCAGCAAATATAGCAGGTATGGGCTGCAGAACAAACATAAAGCCTTCTAATTGAGTTACTTCTCTTAATGGGACAGTCAGCTTATGCTTGTTAATGTCAGAGTTTCTTTAAAAAATAGCATAAAGGTATTTCAAACCATTAATTAAAGTTAACTGAAAAGCCTAAAGAAGTGTACAGAAGTTATGTTACAGTTTCTGTTATCTATCTAGATCATAGCATAAAAACATCCACAGTACACAGTAATATTGAGTATTAAAAAAATACCCCAACACTAGTACTTGGAGCAGGGAAAAACTTGTTTTTCTTCCAAGAAATAAAAGCAACTTCTCCAATATGCTTAATAACCAAGTTTAGCTTCCTACTGGGCAAATCATAAAAAAGGAAACCGATTCAAAAGCCATTAGTGGAAATACACCCCATACTTTCAATGAAAACTGGCCTGGAAATGTCATAACTGCACATGCACAAACTGAACGGCAACCATGTATGTTCCCAAAAAATATAGGAAGTCTTACCAATTCTCATGTTTGAAAACCGGGGAAGGCTACTGTGAATGTGGACAGATTATTAAGATTATTAATCCTTCTCCTGACTGTTTTTTTGTTCAATAAACTCATTTATAAAGGCCTTGAAAATTTACCCTTAAGCACAGATATGAGCATTAAGTATTTTTAAGATGCTTTATCATTAAGAAATTTGCTTTCTAATGCAAAAAAGAAAACAAACCCTTTACCTTGGAGATCCATTGCCTGCAGAATAATGATCTGCGTTCAATGTGTATTTAATTATTATCTTACAAATAAACAAACAGCAGGATGGTATTGACTAAGTTGATACTATAGCTTACATTAACATTAGTTAAACCTACTAGCGACAAAACTGCAACACAATAGCTGTTCAACATTTTAGAAAATGTTATCACTAAATATTAATTACTTTTAAACTCATAATATCGACATGTCAGTACACCCTTCATAGAGTTTTCTGTCAAGATTATTACTATTCAGTTTATTTGCCACCTAACTCACACCCAATTCCTAAAAGATTTTACACATTTATGATGTAAACTGACTTTTAATACATTAAAAAAACCTAAGCCTTCAGGCTTTCATATGTGCCACAGCAAATACACAGTAGATCACAACTATGTATCTATGTGACACAAAACCTAAATACATACCCTAAGAATAATTAACATACACTCATCAGGAACAATTTCAAAGCTGAACGTAATAAATACTGAAAGTTTTTATTTCTGACTCATGTTAATGATTCAAAACTTTGTACCTTACAACTTACAGCAGGATAAATTCTACTTTGGACAAATATAAGCAGGTACTCTTTAATTTCTGTCATCTTTTGCGAGAAACTGCTTAGTAGCTTAATATATATTGATGTCAGTGTCAGAATGGTTTCTTGGTTATAAATCTACCTGTAAGCCACAAATCATTCATACACAAGCACCCATAAAGACATACTTCCATGCAGCTGCAAGAAGACATGCAGTCTCAAATACAATAGTCAATTTGGTTTTTCCTTAAAAACTCAAAATGCATTTTCAGAAGGCAGATTACATAAAAACAGATTTCACAGAAAACAACAGGAATGGCATATACAAAGAAAGTTAATCCAAAATTGGTTCCACAGCCAGATTCACATTCACTGCCTGTGCTTTGAGCTCATTATGCTAAATTTGACTACCCCAATCTAAATTCTAATATATTGACTTATTTCAGCTACTATTCTGGGTTACATAGCTCATGAGAGCCTACATTTGCAGCTATGCAGAATGAAAGCAGGTTTGGATTGATAGCCCTTTCCAGGTCTGACCTTCCCCACCTCCATCTTTCACATCTGCTGCTCTCAGTGAACCAATTTTGTTATCGTCAACATTCACAAACAGTTGACTGAGATCATCAGTTCCTATATACAAATTACTTACAGGCAGTATTTTCTTCAGGCCACATCGTAAAAACTCATTTCTCAAGTGTATCCTGAAATCAAGTTCTTCTGGAGACGTAACAAGGGCATTGATGAGCTGCATACATGCTACCTGTTATCAGAAACATAGGCAAAAACTTTTAGTATGTATAGAATGAAAATAAATACTGCCTTTGACTATTTCAGTTTAATTATAAAACCAAATATCAAGAGATGGTGTTATTTATTATGCAGCACACATGCAACATTTTGGTTAATTTAGGCAATATCAAACACTGCTTTGTTTTCATATCTTGAATGCTTCTGCCACGTCAAAACTGTATCACATAAAGGGTCATACTTTATTTCAGAAAGTTATTTCCATACTAGAGCTCCTTCTGTTCCTCCACAATATTCACCAATTCGAAAAAAAACCCTGAACTGTTTATACAGTAATTGAAACTTAAAAAAAAAAACAACCAAAAACAACAAAACCACCCCACAAAAACACCCATACACAAAATAATTCACATCACCAGGTGTCTTTTCTACTCCTGCACAGCACTTTCGCAAAACGCCTAAAGTCTCACGATACTGGCTAATGCTTTAATTGAACAGCTGTGCGCTTTAATTGATTTTTAAACTTTAAAACAGGTAGACAATATCATAATGCCAAAAGTGCTGATCCACGTTAAAAGACTGAAATGGGACTCCAGGGAAATACCAAGTTTGGAAAAAGATGTAAACTGCAAATAGATGTAGCATTAGAGGAAAAAAAAAAAATTAAACAAACAGAAATCAATAGCTGCAGAGAAAAATAGTCAGATAAAAGCGCCCTTCCTGTTTTAATTACATTCACTATTTAGTTTTAATGAAACACCTTATGGAGTCTTAAATTTCTATTAGAAGACTCTTTCAAAGGCACTCCCTTTATATAGCTGCAAGTTCAGATAATGTAGTATCATCATGCTCGCTTGAATGATTCTTGTTATTTTACTACTATGACATGCCTTAACAAGCCAAAGTACATGTCCAATTTGAAATTAATAGAGAGAAGAGGTGCCATCTGCCCTGATTGCTTTTGCCGGAAGAGACTGGCTTAATGGCTTGTGCTAATACATTACAAGTAAAGAATGATTTTGTCAGAAACAAGTTAATGAGTCTTGCAATTGTACCTTTACTGACGTGTAAGTGAGGTTTCAGGGGTGGGGGGCAGGTAGGTTCTGTGGTCTGTTTTGTTTGCTTTCAATCAACAAGGTCATAAAGTAGGAGACAACTTCAAAATTGATTCTTTTGTGACAGCATAATTAAGATTAGATGTCATTTATTGAAACTTCTTGAACATCATTAACACATCAGCTCTGAAACAATAACTACTGATGGTAACCATAGCATTAAGATAACTATAGGAGACATACATATGATCTAATAATGGAAGAAGTTATCCCTTCCATGCAGCTACACCTGCCCTGCTTGCATTCTATTTTCCATATCTTTCAGCCATGGTACCTGAAATACAAATTTTAACAATACAGATTATGTATCAGTACTGTATTATGAGAAGGAATAAGTCGAAGTTGTCCTTCAGCAAAATATTCAGCCACTTGGTATCTGTGCAAACACTTGTAGTTACCAAAAAAAACCACCCCACCAAAAAAAACAAACAAACAATTAAAAAGGCTTGCATTCTAATAGCAACCAAAAATCTTGGGCTAGTCAGGTGTATAAAGAGAATAAAAAAACTGTCTACTGACACACAAGCAGCAATGAACAGGTGATGGGGGCTGTGACTCAGTAAAGATTACTGGCACAGGATACTGTTTATTATTCTATAAAAATCCTAATCCTTTTAAAAACTTGCTAGATTATCCCTAGAGATGCACTAGTGGCTGATGACGGGCAGGTGTCAGACACATCAAGGAATGCACAGTTCTTCTGTATTTTAATACGATCTATGCTTATCTATTTCGTCATTCAGTAATATTACAAAAAAAGTGAACTACACTGGAAGTATATGCCTGCCACAGGTACTTTAAACAGCAAGATACTCGAAGTGTGTGCTCACTTAAGGCATTCCAGTTGTAGTTCTAATTAAACTGAAATACTTCAAGAGCACAACACAATTTTGTTTTGTCTTTTTACAAATGCATTACTTCGATGGAATCAGTTCAAAGCCACAGGTACAGGAGTTTTTGCTTACTTTGGGTGAGGCAAGATTGGGAAGAAAGAGGGTGTTTAACAAGCGATGCAATTTAAGAATACTTTTTCAGGCTCCTTTCCTAAAGCCAGGGGACATACAGGGAGCACTGCCTCCCAACTCCTTAAACTCCAGCTTCCTCAGGGCTCCAGTAACAATAACTAAAACATTTTGGGGGACAGACTGAGAGCTCAAATTTTATTGGTCCATTAAACCACATAAAACTCCCGGTCAAGAAGATAAAGTAGTGACAAAGATAATAAAATGCTTTCACAGGCTTATGCCTTGAGTGCTACATCTGGCATCCAAGAAAAGGAATATGACTGTTTATCCTCTTTTTATTAAGGCCAAGACTTTTTATTTCTATGTTTGGGACAATTAAGTGAGTTTCTTGCTTTCATACCGTGAAAAATTAGAAAATCTAGTATCAGCAAGCTACTTCTATTTATTTTTCTTCTTTTACTGAACACTGGAGTAATACCACTAAAATATTTTGCTGGTAAATAATTTCAAGATCATAAACTGATACACAGTTTTCCAGTATCTTAGATCATTTCTTAATTATTATTAAGCATCAAAAAAAAGTAGTAAACCCACCTGCAGCTGTAAGAACTCATGGTTTTCCAGTCCTTCAACGATCTGAGAAAAACGTTCCCTATTGTGCCTTTCAGCAGCAGTTGTTATAGCACCTAAAAGCTTGTCCAGACTAAGAGAAAGATAAACTGTCAAAAAACACACCACAGCCAACTTTTTCCTTATAAAGATAGAGCCCACTATTTACACAACTCCAGACTTCAGTGCGCTGAAGAGAAACTGAATGCATTTATCTACACTTACCTATATGAAATCGAAAACAAACCAAGAACCAAGTGTAAAAAATATCTACAAGATTAATGTTGAATTTAAAAAAAAAGGTGAATGAATTTCTATGTTATTGTGACATTCAGCTAAGAAACAACCAGGCAGAAGGGGTGGAGTGTGTGTGGGGGTGTGGAATCACTACCTTTGCAAGACTGTGCACTTGGTACTAGCTAATGTTTTAACATTTAGGAGTTCTAATAAATTGTCTTTTCAGAAATCATAATGGTTTTATCTATTTCTTGCATAGAAGACATGAAGTTTGCCATTTTTAATCTTCAGTAAACTAAGACCCTCAATAACTCAAAGTAAACGCGTGCCAAATATCTTTGTTTTAAAAAAGCCCACGAGCATGTGTTACGTAACTCTATCACTTGAACTACTCAAAACTTCAGCTATAAACGTAAGCTTTTTGCCCTGTCAAATCTGTTATGTTTAGGCAGAAAGGTGATATTTTTCATAAATCCATACATGTATTTATTGCTATACTATTATCTTCAAAACTAATGAAAGATCTTAACATGTGGTGTCAAATTAGTACTTTTCAAATTTAATGAAATTCACCTCCCCTCCTCTGGGGACGTGTCCCTACCTCAACCCCCCCCATAGGCTCAGTAGCAGATTAATATTGGATTAATGTATCAAAAATGGTGAAAGTCTCTTTTCATTTTAACATTAAGAAAGTAAAGACTTCACAGGTTATGTTGTTTCATTGACAAGTTCTCACCTGTGTCCAAACTGACAATTCATGAACATGAAAACAAAATAATCTGTTTCGGTATCTTACTTACATATTTTCCTCTCCAACAATGCAGATAGCAGAAAGTATTTTCACTGTTTCGGTCATCATGTGTGGTTGCTTTGGATCAATTGCTCTTGATAACAACAAGAGACTTCTTTCATCTCCTAGAATCCTTTGCAATCCGTACTTAAAGAAATAAAAAGTTTACAGTGAAAAGATAGTATTTGCTTTGAATACTCATAGTCACCTTTGGGCTTCAGATCCTCAGGAATCCTCACACGACTCCCCCCCATATGAAGTCTAGCAATACTCTACTAAAACCTTCTGGCTATTACCACTGGGGGACACAAGTCAGTCTTTCCAACCTTACATTTGAGGCTTTCACCTAAGGAAAAGTCAGTTCCTAAGCAAGATATCATAAACTTCTAAAATCAGGTATCCACCAGAAGACAAAACCATTTTTATTTGCCATCTATATCTGAAACACCTCAACAGCGTAAAAAATTAATTCATTTTTTTCCCCCATAATTGTAACAAGTGCTGGTTAAGTCAATATTTTCCACACACTGGCTAACAGAGGTTGAAATTCTTTTTTAAACAACTATCTTCTTTTATTGTCTATTCTATTTTACCTTCTGTACACATAAACTTGTATACATTAACATTTATTTTAAAGTAGCATTATTTTCCATTTTCATTAACTACAGGATAGTTGGTAAATCAGGTATTTGTTTCAAGTTATGATCTAACTGTAGCAATAGCAGGGGGGAAGCATGCAACCATTTAAGTTTACTTTTCACACTTCAGACAAGCTATTCTGTGAGATTTTACTAAACTGAGTAACAGTAGCTAAAAGTAACTTTAATGCACAGTTATATTTGCTACAGTGGGGGGAAGAATTAATCACTATAACACTTTAGATTTTGCTATGAATAAAGAAAAATTACAAGTTTAACAGATCAACTTCTAGAAAGAATACTTCCACTTTGTGAACTGGAAGAACCCATATCAGAAACAAGTTTAATACAGCTTAAACTAGACTGAAGTTTTATCTTTTACCTGCTGCCTACCAACTTAAAAACTGTAGCTATTAGCTAAAGATACTAAGTCATACTGAATTTAAAATAAGGTGAAGAATACATTATATTAACAAAAACAATTATGTATTGAAATTTAATTTTAGCAAGTAATAATTTCCTTTCAATTTCAAAAGCAAATAATTCCAAATTCACTTACGTTTAATTCACACTATCACCCTGTCTGCAAATTATTTTGTTAACTATTACTGATCTTTTGGAAGCAAAACTAAAACAAAATGCATATTCAGAAAGGCTTATGAACAAGACTCTCAACAACAAGTTACGCTACATTTAAGACCTACATTTCCAGAGTCAGCAGACACTGGATATACCAGCTTTCTTTCTTTTTCTGAGATTCAACATGCTACACAGATCTTGAAGTCAACAATAAACAGTCAGGCTAGAAGTATTTGAATTGAAAATATTTCTTACTTTATTGTTCATAAATGCTTTGAGGCACTGAATAAGTTTATGTTGATTCTTCTTATCAATACTTTCTTGCCTTCAAAGGGAGAGGAAAATAACATAAGTACAAACGATCTTCACAAGGTCCCCCAGCCCTCCCTTCAAATGATCCGAGTCCTTACTGTTTCTTGTCCAGAAGCTTTTCCAATACATCCAACAGAAGTCCAAGGCCTTCGTGCCCAAAATTGTTAACCCAGCTGGAAAAAGGAAGAAAAATACTTTTCATTATTTACTAAATCAAACATAAAACTTGCAAAGTTATGTCTCCAATACTGCTTGTACATCTCTATAGACACTGCTTTAAGTCTCAAGTTGTTGAAAACCTGTGTGAAAGGCAGAAGACAGTGCAGACAGCTGCAAACATTTCACTCATCCTTTTCCAATGCTGAGAACTACTTTACCAAACCAACAAGCATTACTCTAATGACCCTGGTTTGGGGGGGCAGGGCGGACACACACGACAACACTCACACAACTCTCTATTGCTTCACAAAAACAGCATGCTTAAAAAGTACAGCAGAAATTATTACTTACCTGACTGGATTACTGGTTAGAGACACTCTCAAAGATTCTAGACAATTAAGAAGCTTTTCCTCTGAAATGCCAGATCGCAATTCATGAATATATTCTTGCGAGGACAGTGTGCATTCATGTTTGCTGTTTTTCAGTCCACCCTATCACAGAAGACAAAATGCTGCCTAATGTTATACTGATCATAGTAGCATTTCGATGACAACACTTAACACCAGTATTTCCATGTGAGTTTTAAAAATCACTGTTTTCCCTGTATAACTAAGAACAGCTGACTATATAACTAACTATAAAACTTTATAATGAAGAACTAACTACAAGGTATTTCAGTATTATAATATCCAATAGTCAGTTTTTAGAGCTGTAGTATTCAAATCTGTAAACAATACACAAAACATTTTGCCGAAGGGTGCAACTAATCTTTTGTACAGCTCTGACAAGTTGCAGAACAGGAGGCTTATCTCAGAAGAGTGGTTATGATTAATATGCAGTTCCTAAAACTCCTTAGCTCTAAACGGTCTGTTGAAGGGAACCTGATAAACATGTCATGGGTGTAAAGGCACTATGAAGAAGTGCCTGACCTAGAACAGGATTTTTAAGTATTTGGTTTTAATTATATCAGGAACTTCTCTGACTACTGTAATCTTCTATTTGCCTCACTTTAAAAAAGCTACCCTTCTTATGAAGTTTCTGGTTTGTTCTTTTCAAATTCTTACCGTTCATTTTCCAAACATGACACTAAGTATGACTGTGACAAAATGACTTGTCTACATTTAAGTTAACGAATTTGACCTATGTACATTCCATATTAATGCACGTAACAGAACTAAGTAAATGTTCACAATATACCTTCAGATTGGTTGTCCTCACCTCAACAAAACAAAAACCTGACACAGATTGTGAATTCATTAAGACAACAGTGTCCTCTGGACCATGTCAACTGTGAAGATGATTCTTGCTGACACGCATAGCACCTTTGGCTGGACCACACATGCCAGTTACACATCAAAGGACCAAGACAGACAAAGTAAATAGGATACTGAAGGAACTACAATTTGTCATGATCAACTTCCTAAACTAAGAGATGCTCTTCCACCAAAGGAAAAAGAATTAAAAATAGGTGAGGTTATCTTTATAGAGTATGAACTGACTTCAAATGAGGTATGTGTATTAGCATATATATTAAAAATCACCATAGTTCAGAAAGATCATCACTCTGAAAGACCATAAGGTAAAAAACTGGAAAACAGGAACAGCTTTATGCCATTTATTGCATTGAATGGAAGCAAAAAAAAAATTATATATGTAACTAATGTACACCATCTACACAATATTGGATAGAGTTTTTGTCATTTCAGACAACAATCTTTCCCCAATCCCTAAAAGTAAAAGCAGAGAACAGAAGCACTCCTGGAAGCCATAAAATCTGTGGAGATAATGGCAACTTCATTACATTGTCATTACATGTTAAACTAGACCCTGAAATGCACTCTAGAATACAAAATATATCTGGTTTTCCGAAAAGATTATTTCCTGTGGGTTAGCCCTTCCACTGTAGTCTGCTGCAAGCTCCAGAAAAGATGAAACATTTAAAGTCTTTGCTACAATTTCTTTCACATTTAAACCAAGGTGTGCTCTTGCTGTGTCCTTTTCCTATACATCAAGGACATTAGTGAGGACCCTCTCCTCTGTCTAGCCCCTTGTTTTCAGAAGATCTACGACTCCCTCAATAACAGTTAAAATAGATGAAAAGTTAGAGTAATTCACAGCATGATATCCTAAGACTCCCTACCATGCCTTATAGGACAGGTACACTTCATTGTTTCTATGACTAAGCACCTTTAACTGCATAGCAATAAAGAATCATCTCCCCTTCCTTTCTTCCTCTGCCTCTTCAAAACACACGGTCACTAAAGACGTCTCATAAAAATCTGTTCTCAAAAACTTTCACCCAAATACTCCAGTTCAGGCCAGAGAGTTCTCAGTTTAACAGGATCACTTTCTGTTCTCTTCTACAATCAACTGCTCAGTCTTAACTCACTCTTACATACAGCCATGCTAACTGGAGTGCTACAACCAAGTGCTCTTTCTTTTCTTTCCCTGTACAAAGACAGATTGTTTGGAATACCATGCTATGCCTTTGCATGGATAAGATTTTAATATATACGTTTATTATTTACTTTGAGATACAAGGTCTCAGTGAAAGATACGCTTTATGTGAGAGCATCTAATAAGACTAAGGTAAAAGCCAAGTACAAAGAAACTGAGGGTTAGATCCCACACCAGAACTTTCAGAGATCAAATAAATGCTTAGGATCAAAAATCTTAGAAATCAATTTATGATCACTCACCTTCACAGTATAACAACTAAGGCATAGAATTATTTACTCGCTACAACTCAAATGAGAGCCTGGACCACACATTTAAAAATCCTTCTCTGATGAAGTTAGAAGCAATGACCTTTTAGTGAAAATCTAAGCTTAAGGGAAATCCTAAAAATCTCTGCAAAAAAACCCAAGTATATAAAAGAAAACCCAGTTTGCTTTCCCATGAAGGAGGTAAATCCAATCAATTCAAATCTGTGTGTAGGACACATTTCAGGGTTTAAGAACAACAGTGACAGAGAGGCAGGACAGACACCCTATAACGCAAGATACAGTGAAAAACAAACTTAAGCACAGTTTTCTCTCTACCCAACTTCTTTTTTAAAAAAAATATTCAGAAAACCAAGCAACAATTAAATATTTTAGAGATTTCAGTTTATCTTACTCCACTTTGACTCCAGGTGATTTGAAAGTTGTTAGCTGGACAAAGAAATTCCTCGCCCAGTACCTTACTCATCAAATGTCCAGCTTTATACTACTCAGATGCACCACCAGAGAGGTGTGTAAACGACCTTGAGAACCAGTATCTAAGAAAATAGGCAAGCAAAGGCATTTTACCCTCCATGGGGAAATAAGCAGATAGAATATCTACTTGGTAAAGAACTGTGGAGCACACCTGAACCAAATGGATTGGCTGTAACAGTTAAAACACAAGATCAGGAAACCTGCACAAACTGCTGCTCTTTGAGGCACCAGACTACTCAGACCTCATTAGCAGGTACTTTTTCCCTCACTAATGACTAACTGAAGAGTTTTTGCACACTCTATTAATACAATTCTGTTTCTATCATAAGGAAAGAAACCGGTATATTTTAATTAGAGTATAATAACAAAGTTAGATAAGACAAGTTGTTTGGATGATGTGGTGTTTTTTTGCTTTGTTTTTAGGAAAGCAATAAAAGCATTTTCAATGATTTTTTTAAACTACTTATACTCTAGTTGTTGCACACGTGACTTGGAAAAGCAGTATCCTTCTTCAGCCTATGAGGAAACACTATCAGCTCCTGGACTACAAATTGCAAGTCTAAACAATTTGTATCCACTTCACCCTGTAGATATTAGCCAAACTCACTAATTCAACCCATTAAAAACAGAACTAAAAAGCTAATCCTACTTTAGACAGCTACATTAATGCTTTACAGATAAAAACAAGATGTGTAGCTGCCATTTCAACGCAATTACCACTATCTATAAAGGCAAGGAAAGGTTACTTTGCAGGCAGCTAAAATAGAGAAGTGGGCACCAGTACTTCATATCACAAGTAAAACTCAAGTAAGTTAAAGCTCTAAACTCCCCATTAACAGGCAAGCCTCTTCTCTGCAAGAGTCACTACAAGCCAACAGTACCATAATTCTTCTCCTCCCTAACCACAGTACATCCACAGATCTTCAGGAAAGTAACCACAGATGCCGCCAAATCCAATCAACTCCCAAAGGATAAATCCTATGGAAACATACACTGAGAAGAAGCACACCAAGATGCATGCATTCTTCAAGCAGTAATACACAGAAGCCATACTGTAAGAGCAGCATTTCTTATTTTACTATTTTGCAAGTTATCTGTGCAAAAACATGCCTGTAAGGCATAACTATGCTTGATCTCCATCAGACACTGAATTAAAATGCATGGGGAAGAAAACAGTTATTACAGAGTTTCTCCACTACCCATAGTGCATATACCAGCTTCCTTTATAAAATCATCTCTGCACAATGCAGCTGTTCAGGCTAATTCGTATCATAAAGAAATTAGATGGCAGCAGGAATTATGTGAAACTGGTTTTAATGCAGCAAACTGGAGAATTCATGATCTCTCCCCTCAAAAAACAAATACTTTATTTAAATACCTTCCCTGTGCTTACGTATTTTCTCAAATAGCTTTAAGAACCAGTACTGCGTACAAAATTTAAAAGTACTGGTGAATACAGGCAGAAGTCTGTTTAAAGACCACTAAATAAAACAAAGCCAAAAGCAATTTCTTTATCCCTATGCACTATATCCTTCTATACCTAAGTACATCTTGAAGTAGTGATTACAGTTTTAAGACATAGGTTGTTCTTTATTATTTTTATGACAAAATATAAGTACTGAATACGACCTAAGTCTCAAACATTTTTTTTATAAAAAATGGCAAATTTCAATCATGACAACATAAAATGTAGTTGAGCAATTAATTAGACATGTTATGCTGTGAGTGATCTCATCTTATGCTTACTGACCTTCTGAATCCTCTACATTAATCTCATTCGCACACTGATACCCAGCAGCTGACATATCCACAACTATAAATACTAACAATTAAGACATGAAAAAAATCCATGTCTAAACAGAATGAAGACAAACACTGTAAATTTAAAGATTTGAGTGATTGCCTTCAATAAAAAGCAAGACAACCCTATATTCTATTTGTTGCTCACAATGAACAGATGAATTCTCAGCGAGTCTGAAGTATACGGACATAGATTCCTGGAAACTTGAAAACAGATCCCTCAAAAATGCAATCAATGATCTTATACTGTAAGATAACTATGACTGAGGTAGTTGATAATTATTTTGATAAAACAAGGATTCAGTTATGGACGCTGACCTTTTAAATCCAAAACAAAAAATAAGAATAGTCCAGCCTAATTTTAAAACTGGAAGTGTATTCATAAGAAAAAACAAAACTATCATGTTCATACTCACCGGAACTTTACTTCCGACTATCTGCATGCAGTTGTCAGCCAAGAGAGGTTATTGTGTAAAAAAGATAATAATAATAATACATAAATAAACACAGCAAAGTACTTAGTAGGATGTAGCATCACACAAATTTTTCAGTGTTTATTCATTAGTAGTAGTTACATTATTTTATTACTTTATCAAACTGTTTAAGAGTTACAGCTTCTCAACAGGAAAGCATTTCTACTGTAGGAGAAATAACTTTCAATTCTTATATTCCACTGCTGAACCATCAGTATTTTACACAACTACAAAAAAATAACTAAATACCTGGCTTGGCATCTTGAAAGATTAAGATATGCCATTTTGTTAAAATTATCAGGTCAGTTATTTTATAAATGACACCGAGAAAGCTACATTAAAAACTAATGGCATACTGATTTCCTTGTACATGTAACAACTTCATTGTTATGAAGCTTTTCATCTATCTAGATGATGTCATCACTGAATTTAATAAAGTTTTTGTAATAAAAAACATAGCCTACAGTTATAAATCTGACTTGCATTTCAGAAAATCTCATGCGGCATTTTTCTTCAACTGCTCAGTATGGATGCTTTTAATTACATGGATAATTAAACAGTGATTTTCAGAGTGACATCTTGTCTTCTTTACCATAGAACAGCATCTCTGCATATTCATGACCCAGAATTTGACCCAGAACTCTGCAGCAAGGCAGCACCCTCTGCCCTGTTGTACCACTTTGCACAAATGACCATGTTCCTGCGAACACCAGGACTATGGACTTTGGCTTGAATATTTGTAGGCCTTTCATCGTCAGCTCTTTGCTGCAATCTGATAGCTGCCAGTTTCTTTAATAACTACTTTCATCTGATTAAGAGCTTGAGACAGTATGATTTTGTTCCATGATCTGAATTTGGTTGTATATGTTCAGCCTGCACCTTCTTCATTTTCTACCCTTATCCCTTCCACTACTTTTCCAGGAAGCCTTTCAGAAGACAGAAGTCCCTGCAAGTCTTTCACAGCCATCCCTTCTCCCCTCTTCCTGATCAAGCTTCCTCTAGAAGTACAAGATGGGACCGTCACCACCAGACAATCTCTTTTCCTAATTTACTGCCGCCTTCTCTCGCCAATGATCGACTTGTACAATATGGCATGAGTTCATATTGTCAGTAAGTTCCGTTCTGAAACTGAATTCTGAGCCTTCACCATTTCCCCATTTTCCATGGTCAATCTTTCTCTTCAAGTGAGAGAAGGAATCGGAAGCACAATTAATCACTTTACATAAAAACATGCATCCTTTTGGCTTCTGTACTTCCTCCATCCCCCAAGGAAAAGGAAAGCTGCTTTTCACCCATTGAAAATCAAGGTTTCTTTCTCAGAACTCTGAAGACAGTACAGTGTTTCAGAAAAGCATGGTCAACACACTGCAGATGGCACACAAGGCAGAGAAAATGAAGCACCAAATTTAAAAATAATTTGGTTAAGACAGGATCAGCAAACAAGAGCAGTGTTTTTAAATGAGAGGAGAGAGCTCAAGTCTAACTAAAACAAACATTAAATGAACCAGAAGAAAAGTGAAATCAACTGTTGAGTGTGTTTCATGAGCTCTGAGCAGAAGAAAAGGCCCAAGGATTTCCAGTATAAAAGAGGAAAACGTATGAACAATTATCTGTGACTAAAGAAGAAGGTAATAAATTTTAAGAAAAATCATTTTGAATGCCATCAGCATTTTCATGGAAGACAATCCTGAAGATGGCCTGAAGAAAAGAAAGCCTGACAATTCATGATGCAGTAAGAATTGGTTAAGGCTTGAATTCAACTACACAGAATAGCAGCTTAACCAAACAGAAGACAAAATTTACCAATAAAGCAAAGCCTCATTTTCATTGTTAAGTCCCAATCAACATTTTAAAATTGACCACATTATATTTTTTAAATTGCTTAGGATGCTATCTATTTAAAAGCTAATTTAGGGTAACACACTACAGAAGCATCATTTATTTCTGAACAACCTGAAATTATTCCATTCAAATGCTGTGATTCAATTGCAAGAAGGACTTACTGAAGCACACAAGCTTTGATATGAGCCCTTTTTCCATTAGGAAAAATATTTTGCATATGTATAAAACATCCATGCTGGTGTCAACTGAAGTTTAAAGCGCACATCCATGTATGAGGACATTTCAGGATATTTTTATTTATCTTTATATTTTAGTACGTTTTGGCAAACATATCCCCAGTTCTGTTAAGTTGCCCATGCTACAGCGCATATGGTGGCAGTAACGCAATCTGTTAAATTTTTTAGCAGTTAGACATGCAACGGTAGCCATGCTTTCCTTACTCAGCTGCAAAATTATGCTACCTTAGGCAGCTACATTTCCGTACCAGCATACATGAGAGATCACTGTTGTCCAATTACTTTTTGGGAAAGAACTGCAACTACTTCCACTGTGAAAGTTTCTACTACTTCAATAAATTATTTTTGCTTACTAAGAGAAATCAGACATTTAACACTGATCATCAAGTCAAGATAAAAAAAACTTACAACACATTATCAATCGTTCCCAATGATAGTCTAGGCAAAGTATATTAACAGGAAATTTCATAATATTCACTGCCTAAGCTTTGAATAATTCTCCAATAAGGTGATGTTTAGCTACACTATGCTTTAAGCACTGGATTCTTTCCAGGACAGACTAAACAACCGTGGATTTTGTTTAAGATGAACTCATGCAGGAACATCACTTCTCTCAGAAATGTAAATCACATCATAATGCAACTTATTCCTTCCACTAAAGTTTATAATGTTTAATGCAAAGCATTTGCATTTAATAATTGCATGTCACTAATTTTAATTTTTTGAAATCTAACTCTGCAGAGCTGATTCTGAAGGATAAAAGAAAGACAAGTCAGATGCACAAGTCCATGCTTATAGTTTCATTAGGCAGACACCAACATAATCTTATTTGCTGGTTTATTTCACTAAGAAAGAGATTATTATTTAACACTATCTGTATTCAGCACTCAGACTCAGCTCTGCAGAACTTCTAGCAGTGCTGCCATTATGTACTTGAACAATTTTTCCACACATAGTCTTCATTTGCAGTAACCTTATAGTGCACACAATAGGTGTGGGGGGGAAAAATGACATTCAACCTAATTTCCAAATAAAATTATACGCATTTTATTGAAGAACTATGCTGATAGCAAATTTTATCACTTGAAGCATACTACTGCCCCTTGGATACACAAAGCTAGCCCTACCACCATCTCTCCCCAAAACTGCAATACATTCAATTCCTCAGAATTCGCTACTAGCTTCTTGAAAATTCTTTATACAACAGTGGCACAGAGCAAGACAAAACCCATTTCTAGTGAAATCTTAACACTGTATTTTTATATATATATACACACACGTAATGTTTAATCCAATCCAACATTCACGAGTTTTTGTGGCATATTCTCCTTTTACATGAGAACTATATTGGCTATAGCCAAGTTCTAACACAAACATTACTGTTGTATTTTATAACTAATTACTACTAATAGTTGCAACGCAGGAAATAAGTGGCACCTCTTCACTATTTGAAACCGTATTTCTCCATCCCCACAAAAGCTGGGGCATCCAGTCGTTCTCCTATACTTCTGGCACCCCAGAACAGACAGACTTCAACAATTCTGCTTGAAGGATCCAGCAACTAAGGGTAATCAATCAATGTAAGTGCAGGGAATGATCAACATGAATGAAAGGCCTCTATATTTCTACTCAAAATATAATTTTAAACTCATTTTAAGACCATTTTTTCACTAAAGGAATCATTTTATCTGCCTTCAGAACATTTCTTAGCAGACTATTTAACCCAGTCTTCAAGCCAGCTACAGTACTCAACACACCCAAATTAAGCTAAAATCCTGACTTTAATTCAGTTTTAAGTACTTTCAGTATTTTGATTCCCCGCTTCTAACACTGCAAATTGTACATCTAGTATGCATGTCATTAATGAAACCATATAGTCATGTTGTCTTTTCCAATAACTTTTGGTAGGTACCAAAAATGTCTAGATTAATTGCACAGAAATATGCTCAGGTTCCATCCATTACTCTACATCATTGGATTTGCAATTTTTTATAGTTTAGAAGAAAGCATCAAGTTTTCACATTGCCTGACAGCTGAAATACATATTAACCCTTCAGATGAAGCTGCAAGCATTTAGAAGTGTATTATTTAGTACATATTTATTACTTTTTTTCCTGCTACTCCTAGAAGATGAATCCGGACAAAAAATTTTCTAAATTTCAAGCTTGATGCTCACAAAGCTAAGCTTCTTACTTTCATCTGTCTTGGAGAAGTGACTACTTACAGATTTGGCAGTTGCAGAAATGTACTGGACAACCATTTCACGTTTTGTGGTCAAGTCTTTATCTCTTAAAGGAGCTTTACGTTCTTCATTTAGATTCATGTCCTCCTGTAAAGAAACAGACCACACAACATCAAGATTCTATTTCATGGGTTTTATTAGTCTTTGCTATTTTTATACTCCTTTTCTTAAACAAACGGCTCATTTTTAAACAAACAGAGGTGATTTTCTCCAGCTTATCAGCTTTTGTTTGATTCTGAGCTACCCAATTTTCTCATTTAATTCTGTCACTGCAAGTGTTTCCTGTTTTCAAGACTTAGCCAAAATCATATATGCATCGAGTAGTTACCATTAGTGAAATCTGGCTCAAGAAATAAAACTAGAGGATAAAGCCAAAAATTCTTGTGAACTTCCTGTGTTCTTTGTAAAAATCAGAACGGACACTATTCTTGCATTATTCAATCAGAAGCCTGTTATTACAGACATTATTAGCTTGGGGCAGGCGTAGATGTGAATGCGTTCTGATGGATTTCAAAACAAACCTAAAATTCCAAATATTATGCTAGATTAAAAAAAAAAAAAAAAAAAAAATATAAATGCCTGTTTCAACTTAATAACTGACTAAATGCAACACGTAGTCATTACAAATCATGACTACTCTTGCCATTAGAAGTCAAAGTAAATTCACAGTAGCTACTAAAACCAGTAAATGTTACTGTAATAACTTACTAACAGCTTTTTCAAAAAAATTACTCCTCTCTGGAAGACAGACCTATCATCTGTTTCAAATATTACACTTCAAAATGTTAAAAATTAATCCCTTCACCTAACAAGCAAATCAAGCAAACTTAGATTAACACTTATCCTATCTTTCAAAAGAGATTCACAACTTCAGTGAGCAGACTAAAGCTACACAATGAAACATGACGGTTCTTAGGCCATACTGACTGCATGGAATTTTAAGGAATGACACAGAAAACAGTATTTCTAACAATACTCAGCTGCATTTCCTGATACTTCACCTACTAACAATGTGCACAGTAGGATTAATACACAGCTGCTTCAAAAGTTTGTTTCTTTATTGCTAATAGAAAAAATTGCTTGCAAGTAGAATCGCAAACCTTGACAAGTGATCCTAAGACAGAAAATATTCAAGACCATACAAAAAAAAAAATCATCTTTCTATACATTAAGATTTTTCTAATGAAAATTATTATTTTCCAAAGGTATTTACTTAAGTTTATTAAAACCTGTCCATCAGCAGTATCTAACTACTGCAACTAAGGTCAACAGTGTTTATCTTAAAGAAGCAGTCCACAGTTTAATATTTTTATTTTCTGCTTTTTTTTGTTTGTAGAAGTATACCAAGTAATTTAAACTTACGTAATACTAGCATTCTATGAGTTACTCAATTTTTTAAGTGCCAATTTAGACAGATTTGTCAGGCCTATGCTATGCCCCCCCAAGTAGTTCATACTTCCAAAATTATGTTTGAAAATAACTATTATATAATAAATGCCAACATGAAAACAAATTAAAACACTGTAAAATAATGTAGCACATCATCTTACCATCATTTTTTCAAACAGATCCATAACTTCTTTTTCTGATAAGTTCATGCAACGCTCATCAACAAGTGCCTGGGCAAGTGGGATTTCACTTATAGAAGGCTGAGAGTCAATAGGATGCTGAATGAGAGGTTTCTCTTTTTTCACTGCTGATTTTCTGAAGCTTGTTATTCTGTCACGCTGCAAAGACATCCATTTAAAAATAAGCAGAAATAGGAAAGCAGCCAATCACATGGCAGTAATACACACATTTTTTAGTTAATCCAAGCAGCAGAGTTAAAACTCAAACTGAACTGTAAGTAAAAATACTCTAATATTCAGAGATTGCTTTTAATAGAAAGACAAAAACATTTAAGGTAAATACATGACAGGTCACAAGCAAAAGGGATATAACTATTTCTCACAGTTTCTTAAGTATGCCATCTATGTTAAACTCTAAGCATTTCAAAATCTTGAGTTCATCTTCTCACATTACTCCCTAATTATCCTGATAGTGAATAAATATGGTACCACAAAGGTAATGTCCAAGCGTTCCTTCACCTGAAGAGCTATAAGTCTTTGGAGGACAACTGAAAAAGCCAGCGTTGGGAAGGAGGTACTCACAAGTTCATCAGGCTTATAAAAAAATCCTGCTAAAGTAAAATAAAGTTTGTAGAGGAATTAATGCTCCAAGTTTAGTTCACAATTCCTTGAAGTGTTTTTGAGTACGGACTCCTGAAATTAGTGCATAATTTTAAAAAGCCAGGTAATGGTTACTCACATAGAGGCAGCCATCCATAGTTAAACACACATAACAGACATTAGTGAAAGCATATCATACAGTCTGCAATGACGCTTCACTGGTTAAGGCTGACTTGTTTTATGCCTTACACCAAACCCCCCACCTTTTTTTTTTTTTTCTTAAAGCATGCTTACTCAGTTAATTTGTTAATATTGGAAAAAAACAACAAGAGCACCTTCCTTATAAGGCCATTTATTACTGTATTATTAATATATAACTATTCTGAATAAAGGCAGAATTTTTTAATAATATTGTCTTTAACAAGATATATATTTTATACTCATTTTTATAACATTATGTCTGTAACAATTTTTCTAAATTAACTGTTTGCATCAACAAATACTGACGTATTTGTTTCAGGCACTGAACAGCCTTATGAAGATGTGCTTTCATGTAACAGCAGCTTATGTAGGTTTACCAGTCTCATTCATAGCAGTTATTGCAATCTTTATGAAGGCATGTCAATCAAAATTTTATTTCCTTTAATTACACAACCTCTGTGAAGTTGTGAAGACTTTAATGGAGTATTTCTTTTATAGGAAATCTGGATTCATTTAGTGTTCATTCAGTCCAGTCAGGAGTGGAGACTTCTGACTGTTGCAGAACATGGAGAAGAAATACTCTTCCTTTTTTCAATTGTTTTGTTTCTTTTTATTGGCTTGTTTTGTTGTTGTTTTTTGAGATCCTACAAGACCAGCTTAAAGTTTTGAAGGGAAAGTAATCCTAGATAAGCTGCATGCCCTTTGAATTTCTTTGGAGTTTTTTTGGTCTGTTTGTGTTTTTGAGAGGAGGGGATTGGGGCTGGGTTTTCTTCTTCCTTAGAAATCTTAGTTTTGTGGACAGAAACACATTGCTTACAAGGATACTGTTAACATAGTTGACAAGATTACTACTTTAATCCTATTTTTTCCTTATTAGAATAGTTTACATCACACTTTCTGAAACTAAAATTAGGGCATAGCCTATTGAAAGGGCCAAAGGTATGACATAGTGCCTGAAAGGCAGTACCCAAAATTAGCCAATATACTGAATGCAGTGTTACTGTTCACGTACATTAAAATGTGCATTCAGCAGTCACCAAAAAAAAGAAGTCATTTAAGATCAATTTCATTGTACTGTGATCTGTTTCAAATATACCTTATTAACAACAAATTTATTTAATCCCAATGCAATGGTGAGATCACTTTCAAGTCATAAATCAATCTTCTACATGATTATTTGGTACAATTTCTTCATTTCAGACATGTAAGTGATAATGAACTAAGTGGCTGGTGCAGCTTAACTATTATATACAGAAAACACAAGTTTCTAATTTTGCTTAAGTCAATTTTGATACAAGTTTCTGTAAAAATACAACAGTTTTCAAAGTATTTGGAATTATAAAGTTAGTGCTACTGAATAAAAACTTATTTGACATACAGTACATACTTATTACACATAAAAGTTCCAGTTGAATCATGCGGCAACTAACTCCACAAGAGCCACTGCAGATCCTTTACTTGAAAGAGGTCAAGAAAAGTAGCACTTGAACTGTTAAGTAAGTTTCATCACATCCACAGTATTACTGAAGTGTAAAGAATGTGGTTAAAGCTTCTTCAAACAGATATCATAAATTACTGTTCTTCAACTGAGTTACAAATTATGCTCTTTAGGAACAGTAACTCAATTTTCTGAAATCTAATGCTTAATATCCTTATAAAAATGTGTTACATAGTCCACATTTGGAGTAAAACAGCATGCAGCATGGAGTTACCATTGCAAATTAAGATGTTACAAAGACCTTACCACATCATCTGCCAAAGTTTTTATTTGAATATTCTATTAAAAAAAAAAAAAAAAACAAAAACAAAAACAACACACACACAAATCAAAGAAAAAAAGACAGCGTTACCTACTGTTTCAGAATAAGGAAGTCTGTATTTCATGTATTCTAATACTAAAAGGCACTTGAAATTTCAGGAAGTCTTGTAGCAAAACTGCAGCTAATAGGGCATGAAATCGACAGTGTTTCATGTGAAAAATGCTTGCATCCTATTTCATCTTGGTTTTTGACTATTTAACTCATGAATGCAAAACCTGTATAGCTCTAGCACCCCCAATATTTCACACACACACAAAAAAAAAAAAAGACAGCAGAATCTCTTAGAAAGCTTTCCAACACAAATATGGACTTATGGACTTCAAACAGTCAGCAGATAACTATATGACACTCTCATTTTTGACAGTTTTTGAGACTCAGTTGAGTAGAATTTCCTGTGCCCTAGCTTCTTAGGTCTTCTGCCAATTTCTCCTTAAGACCAAATAATTTGATTTCTTACATGAACTGCCTAAAGCCAGTGTACTGATGATGCACAAACCAAACCCTACTGTATCTCCCTTCCTAGCATACTCTCACTTTTTTCCTTAACAGTAGTAAAATCCTGCTGACAAAGATGACCAACATTACATTTTTATTCATGGCCAAAAAGGCAATTTGTATTACGTACCAGTATCAACTATCATATCAAGGAATCATTTCATTAATAAACACTGCTTAATAAATTTGGAAGTCTATACAAATAACGGAGGATATATCAAGGTGGGAAGGAGGAGCAATGTGTTCATACTTTAAGCATTGAGAGGTATCCAGGACAGTGCAGTTGACTGACCCTGGCTGGTAGGTCAGTCCCCACCCAGCCACTCGTTCATTGCCTGGCAGGGGGATCAGGGAGAGAATCAGAAGTGCAGAAGCAAGAAAAACTCATGGGTTGAGATAAAGACATTTTAACAAATGAAGGGGAAAAAAAAGATTAAAAGAAACAGATGATGCTGAAGCCATCACTCACCACCATCAGATCAATACCTACACAGTCTCTGAGCAACTGCTACTTTAGAAAAAACACTTCCTTCCCACCCCACCCCCTGTTTTATTGATGAGCATGTCTTTGTGGTATGGAGTATCTCTTTGGTCAGTTTAGGTCACCTGTCCTGGCTGTGTCCCTTCACAACCTCTGGCCCACCCCCTCCTACTCTTGGGTCATGGTGAGCACTGGAAGAATAGAAACAGGGAATCATTCAGGTTGAAAGAGACCTCTGAGATCAAGTCCACCCTTAACAAAGGATTGCCAAATCCATGACTAAACCTAAGCACCAAAACTACGCATTTCTTTAAACACCTCCAGGGAAGGTGATTCTACCACCTCCCTAGGCAGCCTGTTCCAATGTTTGACCACCCTTTCAGGGAAGAAATTTTTCCTGTTACCCAATCTAACCCTCCCCTGGAGCAGCTTGAGGCCTTTTCCTCCGGTCCTCTCACTTGTTATGTGAGTACAGCTGTAGAGAGCAATAAGGTCCCCCCCGCCGAGCCTCCTCTTCTTTAGGCTAAAGAACTCCAATTCCCTCAGCTGCTGCTCATAAGATTTGTGCTTCAGACCCTCCACCACCTCCATTGCCCGTCTCTCGACACCTCTACTCCACACCTCTATGTTCCTCTTAAAGCAAAGGGCCCAAAACTGAATGCAGTATTCGAGATGCAACCTCACCAGTGTTAATGACAGGGGGACGATCGCTGCCCTTGTCCTCCTGGCCACAAGAAATGGTAAGCCTTAAGACTGGGTAAGCACTGTTCAGCAAAAGCTAAAACACTGGTGTTTTATCAGCACTGTTTTGGTCATAAATCTACACCACAGAACCATATGGGCTGCTATGAAGAAAATTATCTCCATCTCAGCCTGACCCAGTGCAGACATCTAAGATAAAATCTTCTCTTGCTATTCCAGATGTTGACACCAACCCTTCGGCTTCTTAACTGCTGTATCTAAAACGTCTTCCTTACAACTACACCTCTCCTGTATTTTTGTTACCTGGACTTATTATGGAATTAAAAAAGAAAGTAATACTCCAGCCTTGAAATCAGGTCTAATATGTCATTACTCTGGTAAACAAACCTTTTCTTTTTAGTGGAGCTTATCGAGAAAGAAGTCCAAATGAAGTAAAGCCTAACCATGACTGGAAGCCAGAGACCTATGCAAGCAAAAAGTCTGAAAACTCTGTATCCGTTTTAGCAGTCACTTGTACTAGAAACATCCCCCCCCTCCCCTCCAACTTCTTCTCATTTAAGCACTGCCAATCTCTCCCAGAACCTGGAACAGGATAATCTACTCTATCTCTACATTTATATTGCATTTGTCACTCAAATACCTCTGGGCAAAATACAGAATACTAAAGCAAGATTCCACACAGCATTTTTTTCAGACATCTCAAGCGCACTTCCCAGATCTCCTTATAGTGCACCAGCTACATTGCTGCCAGTAGCTACTCAAGATAAGCAACATATTTAACAGGTAGAAGAGAAACTGCAGGCAGCTGGAGGCAGAGGCAAGGCAGTTATGTACCTGCAGATTCTCACTGACACGCAATTTTGACAGACTCTTATACTAACAAAGAAATCACACTTCCAGTCTGATTTAAGACTGTAAGCCAAAAGTAGTTTACCTCCCCAGGAGGAAGTTTAAGATAGCACACTTTTTGTTGTCAGCTCCTCTAGCATTATTCTCTATGCCATCTGTAAGACAGTCAGAACACAAGAAGATGAAACCAACCCTTTCCTAGCTTGTTAAAGACACCATTCCCTCATTTTAGAAGCAGACCAAAGCCAAAGGTTTTGCAAAAATCTCTATGATAAAGCATTTGCAAATATGGGAAATCAAATTAGTATTTATATGTAAACACACACATACAATTTAAGACAGCTCTCCTAGGTTTTAATATCAATGCATACCATGGAACTTCTTCAACTCCCATATGAAAGAACTATTTCCTACTGATTTACTTAATTCTTCACTTAGAAGACTTCAGTGGCAGAGCTTCCCCCTCTCAAATGTAGTCTTTCTAGTCCATCACTACTTTTAAATACCACTTTGTTTACTTCTCCTAATTTTAGTTTACTCTAAGTATCCCATTACTTGTGTATGTACTGACAGATCATGAAAATAAGGCACACAAAAATCATTGCATATACTAATGCAACTGCATCACACTACTCATCTTAAAAGGTCAGTCTCAGTCATGTTAATATTCAGTGTAATTGAAATCTTGCATGTAAGAACAGTAGACAGACTTCCACCGTAATTTGCTGTATTTATTGATACCAAAATCACTATTTCCTCATACAAGCTCAGTTCAGGCTCCTACAATAACAATTCCAACATTCAAAGAACTTAAAGACATGAGATTATTGCATTAACTTTCATCACAAAACTCACAGCAAGTCTTTTCTTTAAATCTCTTTCTCATTTATGTGTTAATAAAACCTTCCAGATCACTTGAGCTGGCCATGAATTGTAAATTAAGATGCATTTACATGGGTTGAATAACCTTTCCATTATATTTAAGTATTACTTTGCCACTTTCTTGTTACTCCAGACTTGCTTCCACCACAAAAACAAAATCAAAAGCAACCCACAGTTTACCGCATGTATAATGAAACAATGATCAGCTGGCTAACTTCTAAACTTAACAGCAATTTTAACTCCACTGCACACTGCTCAGGCAAATCGCGGTGCACTGCAACACCCCACTTCTGCACACAGACTAAGCTTCAGGTAACAGCTCCAACTGCTACCAGCAATCCTAATTTTCTAAGAGTAATAAATGGAAATGAGACCTTCTCATAACTTTCTTGGTTCTAAACTGGGATGATACAACTCTCCTAAAATTTACCTGGACTTCAACACCTCCAAAAGACATTGTAAACTTTGCTCAAGGATAATTGTTTTTTAACTAGCTGCAAATAAATTTGCATAAAACCAGGAAAGGAGTAACATCCTGTATGAATACCTGAACAAAGGGAATTTAAAGGGACAAAACCCCAAAACTGATCAATATCTGAAGTCTAAAAAGTGTGCAACTCAAGTCTAGGTCTTACAGCCACAAAACAGAATTCACTCCTACAACTTCTGTTCTTCAGTACAGAGAACAAGTAATGTTCCCATTAGACAATTTAACTGTCTGTTAACATATTCAGTTTGGTAATTAAATATGAAAAGCTATCTAGGATATTGCAAAAAGATACCTCAGCCACATTAGCTGATGTGCAGAAACTATAACTACACACTGATTTAGGACTTTCAAGATCTTTACAAGTCACAAAGTATATCTGGCATTACTAATAAAACCAGTAAAAAAAGTAATTGACGAAATGTTTGTCATGATAAGTTTCTGGCACTTCAAGGAGCATTCACCATGCTTTCAAAAAGAACTTGAATTGTTGCAATCCATCTGGTACATCAAAGATAATTGAAGGTAACAACACTAATACTTTTGTTACTGTTGTTGCACATTTGCACTTGGTCTGTGACACCACATGGAAAATTCTTGCTTGCTTTGCAGCCATTGGCTTCACAAATTCCTCAGGTATGCATTATTTAAATTATTAAACTAAGGATTAATCTATAACCTGAACATGCAGGTGAACATTCCCTGGGGCACTACGAAGTGAGACCAAGAAGCACATGAACACCTTACAAAAGGAAGCTGAGAACTTATTAATGTGTACAACACAGAGTCAGTGCTGTTTGACTGGAGGAACCAAGAACCAAG
Organism: Falco naumanni; assembly: GCF_017639655.2. Lineage (NCBI taxonomy): Eukaryota > Metazoa > Chordata > Aves > Falconiformes > Falconidae > Falco > Falco naumanni. Next base: position 17,643,578 of record NC_054067.1, read on the forward strand.
AAGCTGTCTGGTTTTCCTCAATTACTCTACTTTTTTCCCCCAGGAGACTGGCCACCCAGAAAAGAAGTTATACAACTCTTCATGCTAAATAAAGCCAGAGGGTCACCCATGCTGGTAATTATTAACAGCAGAGGGCACCAATTCTTTAATCACGGTGCTGGGAGAATCAGCGCTGATCCTGAACTGGAGGGAGGGGAAGAGGCTGGAGGCAAGTTACAAATGCCACTGTCTGATCCCCTGAGTGAAAGGGGCACCTCCACACTGTGCAAGGGGAATAGAGAGACCCTAAGAATCAGTCTGGTCTAACTAAAAATAGAGGCTGAGAGAAACTGAAACAGCTTCTTCATTTTTTGTCTCATTGGCAGACCACTATCACACTCCAAAACCAAACGGACTGCTCAAAAAACCTGCACTTTCCCAGATGACTTCAAAGAAGCCAGATTAATTCAGAAGCTGAAAAAAATACCTGTAAACAAATTTAGATATCCTTAATGTCAACAATTTTGTAAGTCACCAAGAGTTGAGGAAGCCAGTTCAACTAATTTATTAGTATTATTATTATTTGTAGCACAAACTGTGATTACTGTTTTGAAAAGTCTGTTTCAGACAATAATTCACTGGTCTGCATTGATAAGTAATCTTTAAAAATCAGAGCAAAATTAAAAGCTTTTTCCAAAAGCTGCAGTTCCACATCAGTCTAAGCCAACAAAATTGCTGGCCGTGAGACAAAAAGGGCAAGGGTTGCACCAGGACAGCCAGCCAGAGCAGCTTAGACTACTGTAGAAGCGATTTCAGAAAGCATGTTAGAAAAGGCATTTTTCACATTGGCCAGCACAGAGGTAAATTAACTAAGTTTTGGCATTTTCCAGAGCTACTGCTAGAGCTAGAGTCCAAACACCTTCCATCAACCAACCCAGGAATAGCAGAGTTTGTAACAGTTATACTACATAATTGCTGAGTTCTTTATACAGCACTTCGCACAGCCAGGATCTGTTTCTTATTTTGATATCCAGTGGTCATGCAAGAGGTTTTGTTTTCCCTTGAGCATCTTGGAAAAATTCTTGTGACAGCACAGCATGCCTTTCAGGAGAGATAAACTGTTTCTCTTCGGGATGCTCTACAGCTTTTAAATTCCTCACTTAAAACTATCAAGCAACAGTTTGCTAGTTAAAACTTCTACAAACTAAACTTTTGAAAGAGCCAAGTCATAATTCCATTCACAAATTTCACAAGCAGCAAGCATTGCAATACTGCTTTTATGAAGTGCATACTAGCCTCAATATGCAGGTTTAATGTTCTAAAAGCTATTTAACTAACCGAGATCTTTACAAAGGTTAAGAGACATGACAAACCCTGCCCTTACAACAAAGATTTAACACCTTTTATTTTAGTTTGAAGCTTCCATTTTTAATCAGAAATTCTACCCACTGATTTTAGTACTTAATTTAGAAATGCATGTGGCATTGCATAATCATTAACCAACAGAAAGTTTTATAGAACACATCTTTAAAATAATAACAAGGAAAAAACAAACAAAGAGAAAGAAAGGGGAAAAAAAACCACACTAAAAAAAAAAAAAAACCAAAAAAAAAACCAACAGCCAAGAACCACCAACCACAACACCACAAATAATTAAGTACAAAACTCTATGGCTAAATATCCTTAAGGCCCAGAACAATCTTCCACTTCAAGGATTTTGGGCAGTCTGGCAAATCCAAATAAAATAAGTGTAGCCACAGAAATTGATACAAAGTTTCTGCATAGGAACCGCAGGTACCTCCAGGAAGACCTCACATGTTACATGCCGTGTCTCAGTTGCACTACAACAAGTATTTGCATAAAGGAAACAAGGCAGTCCTATTTGGCAATATGAAGATAACATATGGGACTGCACCAACGGGCAGCAGCATAAATAGGGAAAATAAGTAAAGGTATTCTACTTCTTCATGTCTTTGAATCATCTGTTTAAGCATATACATTTTATTTTTTGGGTTATCTAACATTGCATTTATTTTGGGCTTAAATAACTTCAGTTTCAAATCTAATTATCTTGGTAAAGGATACTTTAATGGTCTTTCTTGAAGAACACCATTTTAAAAAGAACAGGTTTCAGACTGTTGAGTGCCAATTACATTTTATGCTTTGCTTGATAAGAAAGCTTATTTCAAAAGCTGCATCCCCTCAGTAAATTAGAAGTGCACTGAAATAATTTCAAAAATCCTGTGACACACCCATGTAGTCTTCTCTATATATATTTGGTGACTATAAAGAGTGCCAGGTATACTTTACCAAACAAGAAGCCATCTGTCCAAGCAGTTGATATGGTACTGGTATTGGGCTGGATTGCTTGTCAGTATCAGCATATTTCTCTGTATTGTATGTACAGTAAGCAGATCACTTGGTTTGGAAGAAAATTAGTGGGTTTAGACGGAGTTCACATGCTAAATTAGTCACTTCAATAGTCCTTGGATAAACTTCCAGGACTTAATTAGAAATGAACACAGAACAGCTCCTAGTTCAGTAAAAGGATGGTTTAGATGCTTAGTGTACTGGTGGCATGCCTGCTGCTTTTCTGCCAAGTGTGCCCATCAGTACCATACTCAGCCACGTAGCTCCGCTGCTTGTATTTCAGAAATGCATTTGTTTGACTTGTGAGCACTGAGGTTTTAGGGAACTTGGCTTTTGCTTTTTTGGTGTATTATTGTGAATTGCTTTTGAAACATTCTGGAATAGTTAAACTGGAAAAACTATGTCAAAACAATTATTGACATAGTAAGTGCAGGCTTCATCTCAATCTTATACTTAGATACAAGCAATAGATTTGAGCTCTTTGCTTTCAATGTGGCAGCAGAACAAAGCCCGTTTTGCTAGAGAGCAATACTTCATGTGCAACAAATTGCCGTTCATCTTCCTTCCTTGTTCTGGGCTCTCCTGAGTGCAATTGGTTGATCTTTTCATTCACACACATTGTGGAGCTGCTCAGACTGAGTGAAAGCTATTACAAAGCTAGTGAGTTTGGCCAATTAAAGTAGTGAGAATAGGCCTCCTCCTTTTATACCTCACTTCATAAAGAGACACCCCTGAAATGCAGTTTTAGTTTGTTTTTACTCTTTCCTAGACATGCAGCCCTTTTAACTACAACTACATGCTTTGAACCTGGCATTAATCTTTTGTTGAAACCTAGGTTTCTCTTTCAAGATGAGCAATGACCAGTTAACTCGACAGTTAGAGATTTCTTTTGAAAACATTCTGAAACACCTGGCAGAAACTGCTTTGAGAAAATTCTTCAGTACTATTGCACCATTATTTTTTTTTTTCATTCCTGCTTCATATTTCCCAGTGGATGCAAGTACAGCCTAATACCCCTTCATATGTGACAGGCTAATTTCTATATACTTATCTTCCTGTTCTGTGCAGAGATAGTTTGGGGAAGATTCTTTACTGAGTATGCTGTTGGTTTCATAGAATAAATCTTGCTCTTGGGGTCCAGCAAACACTGAAATCAGTGTCACAGCCGATCTGCATTTTCCTCTGCTACCATTTGAGGAGACTATATAACTGGTAGAATATAGGTAGAATAGAATATAATATAAATTCTATTATATTCTAATACAATACTAATAATTTCTAAGAAATTAATATTATTATATTAGAATAATATAATATACAATAATATAAATTAGAAATAATAATTTCTAATAGAAATAGGCAAGGACAGAATTGATACACTTAAAAATAAAGCAGAAGGCCCACAGCAAGTTTCATAAGTTCATATGAAGTCTATTCTGTGAAGAGCTTTGTTGGATGCTGGGCAGCTCCTTGAAAATGGAATATTTTACTTTTCACAGACCTTGAGGAAGGGAAGGCATGTGTATTTGCTTTTTTTTTTTTTTAATAGTAAGAAAAACCCCACAAAATCCAATCAACTGATACACAGCCTTTAACAAAACTGGCAGTGGAAGGGATGTGGTGAGCCAAAGAAGCAGGAATTACTAGTGAACATTGTTCATTTTGTCTGTACCCAGCAATCTTGGAACATACAGTCACAGGAATCATGTCAACAACTTTTTAGAATAATGTTGTCTTTATTCCAAGTCACTAACTTCCCAGAAAAGAGCAAGTATTTGATCACAGCAGTATTTGATCCCTACATTAAAAAAAAGTTGATAGTAAAGTTACTTTTTTCTCCCCTAATAATGAACAACGTGATACTACAACTTGGAAAAATGAGCAATGCTGCTGCCACAGTAAAGAACTTGGGCTTTTCCTTGAAGGACAGAAATTCTAGATCAAGTAACTTCTGCAGGCATGGACCATAATATAATTCAACAGTCAAAGCATAATCAGGTTAAACTGAATTTATATCTGCTGTGGTAAGCACAAGGGCTCTCTGCTCCTTTTCCTATTCCTTCCTGTTTATAACAGATTCCCAAGATTCTTTGTCCTTTAAGGAAGTAGGAAATGAAGCAGCATGTGAACAGAGAGGTATTATATTATACATAATAATGAGAAAGCCAACAGTATAATTCAACTTCAGAACAAGTGAGATTCCCTGTTAAGAAGTAACATGAATTCAGGAGGATTACAGATGCTTCTAACAGGTTTCCGAGAATCTGTTATCTTCTGCTAAAGGATAAAGTAAGGAGAAAAAAAAAAAAAGATAGTTCATCATAATATTAAGATGTGGTATGTGCTTAGGTTACCCCTGAACACCCACATGAATTTATATATAAAGGCCTTCAAAAATTTCAAAATCAAAATTTCAAAACAATTGCTTTGAAATCTAAAATGTTAACTGATGGGATTACTGCTTATCTTCTAAGTCATTCAGGATTTAGTTAGAATCACAGAATACTGTCTACTAACCTTAATGGATTTAGGAAGCCTGTCTTAACCACCCAAACTTTGTCTGAAGTTCAAATGTGGATGTGTACTTGTAAAATATGGAAATTAAAATTGTGTATCTAGTTTACAGATCAAAATTCTACCAAAGCCTACTGCTGTACTCTTCACCTTCCCAGTTCAGGAATGTCTCCATCAAGCTGTAAATAAGCTACAGAACAAAAATTAAACTGCACAGCTGGAAGACAGTAGAGTAGTGGAGAATGGAGGATTGTAAAGGCTTGAGAGACTGCAGCAGACACTGCCTGCTGTATTTCTAGCTTAGCCAAGAAATTACATGCTAAATTAAAGTTTCCTCACCTCACTTTTTTCTGTTGATGAGAATAAAGCAGTGGAAGATCCACTTGCCATAGTGGAGTGGAAAGGAGGAACTGAAGAAGTTCTAGTAGAGTGGATAGCCTGAGAACAGCAATTCTTACTGTCCCATTATATAAGACCACAAAAAACAAAACAAAGAATCTGGTTTTATGGGAATTTGGGAATTAAGACTGGCAGCAGCACCAGAAATAAATCCCTGTATAGACACCAAAGTCAGGATAAAATCAGTTACTAGATGTTTCAGTGCTGAAGCTTTGGTTGCAACTTCTCTCTCCAGTCTAGTTATAAACTACCTTCTATTTATCTGTCATACGCATCAGTTCACTCAATCTGAGTGGCTAAGGCTCTTATAAGCAAAGACTTGCAATGATTATGAAAACAGTTCTTATTTTATGTAAAGTGTATACAAAATTAGACAGAAATGCTATTGTATGGCTTACAAAGAGGGACAGACCCCACTGAACCATCTAAGTTAATCTGAGTTCATGTGCTAACTTCTGAACTTAGCCAGCTGATATCGCTTCACCCTTTGTTTCAGATTTTTTATTTAAACCTTTTGTTTTTAAGGTACCCTCTAAATGTGGCTGGCACAAAAATTAAAAAGTATACGACACCAGCATATATGCTTAGCCTGATACGCTGTCATCTTTTTTCTTCTTTATGCAAATAGTTACCTGTTTTAATGCAACTGGAACACACCATGTAACCATCTCAACTATTAATAACTGTCAAATTCTCATCTACTCAAGCACTCACACAATCATAAATGCAAACATTCAGCATAGTTCCATTATGAAGCCACAGTATTTTAGAAGTTACTTCAATTTTATAGGTATAAAAATAATTCACCGCAGGAGAATATGAAGAGTGAAAATGTAGACAGGAAAGTCTGCATTTTACAAGAACTAACTAGCTTATCTTTTATTAGGAGTCCAGAATCTAATGACTCTCAAGTTGGCTTAGCATTTGATCCTCAGAAAGCTACTCATTTAAAAAAACAAACAAAAAAACAACAACAAAACAGAAGAAAAACAAACAAAAAAAAAACCACAGGCATTTTTAAAGGTCATATTCTAACAACCATCTTTAGCTCTTGCCATACTAAGAAAGAATAACAGACTGCAGAACTAACATTTTTCCTGACCAAAGTACTTATTTTGTCTTGTTCAACCATCCCTAAGACACCAACATGAATTTATACAAAGCCACTTGCAAACACATAACTAACTAGTTGTGACAAAAAGTTATCCTCAAGAACATTTAAGGTCTGTGATCATTTCCTCTCATTTTCATAAATACGCATTATGATGTGGTTTTGCTCACGTGATCCCATATGGGATGAAGTTACTAACATTTGACTAGCTAATCCCTGAGCAAAGAAACCAGAGAGAATGGGCCTGTGTACCTTCATGCCAACCTGCATCCACCAGTACCTTTTCTGCAATTCCCTTGGCCTACGTAACCGAAAATTACAGATGCTACTTTATTTGCTGTACAGCTACTGTCCTGTAGCTCCAAGTGCCGGGATTCTACAGTGCTATTACCTGACTATCTCAAACTTAACTTTTTTATTTAGATGTTTATTCTAAACTACAAAGTAGCACTTCTCTGTAAATTTCACATTCCTCAAGCAAGTTCTCCTGTATTTATTCTCATATAAAAAGGTAACAAGTATGTTAATTTGGATGTTATAAAGAGATAACTTAGTATTTCAACTGCAATTAGGAAAGCAGTAGGAGTATGTGAGTATGTGTGTTAAAATATATATACACACACACAAATCACCAATAAATAGAAGGCAGGATTCATTCCAATTACATTTTTTTAATCAGGTGATGACTTTTACACTTACATTCTATACTTTCAAGACAAGTTTAAACACACTCGACTGTTGGGAAGTACACATTGAGAATAGTTTTAGTAATGAAAACTCTTTCTATCTTTGATGTCCTCCATATCTGATAACACTGTGCGAAGAAAATTTAAAAGCAGCAAACACACGTCACACATCCAGCATACCTAATACTTTCTCCAATACTATCTTAATTCCAAAGTTTTAGGGTCACCAAAAGGATCAAGAAGGGAACCTGACAAGAAAGCTATCTATCATATGCATCATCTTGAACTTCCTCTTCTCCCACTCTTCCCCAAAACAGCCTGAAACGAATACGAAAATACAGTTTTCCGATTACACAAGAAGAGCTCATATCTATTCGAAACTCTTAAGAACATTTTTGCTTTACGTAACAGAAGGTGTGGTGATACTACAGCATGCACTACACCTTAAGACCAAATATTACCACACCCAGGTGGACCGAAGACCTTCTGTAGCTGTATCAAAACATGTTTCCCCTCTGAGGCCTTGTTCCAGCATTGAACTTCCAAGGTATTTCTCAATTTCTGTAAACCAGCTGATTTTATAGTTTATATCACAATGCAGGTGACAGTATCATTTAACTGCCATAGCAGATCTTTTTCAGATCTGCCCATGTGCATACAACATGCTGCTTTCACATCACATCCAACTAAACAGCTATCACAAGAAGACGGCTGGAAAACAGACACAATCATAATTTAATATTACTGGTAGATCAACTGTAGAAAAAACAGGGAGAAAACTGTAGAAAATACAAAGGGAGGAATTCTAGTGTGCCATAACATTAGGCACATCAGTTCTAGCAAATAAACAAAGAACAAATAAAAAAGCTGAACCATTGACTGGTTCAGTTTCATGATCTTGTTTGTCCCACTGCCACACAAAAACTTCAAGGCAGTAGAGCACCAGGGTGGGCATGGAGACTGCTTAAGCCTACACCACTGCCTCAAAAAAAAAAAATATATTCTTTAATTGACACCTGTTGCAGCACAAGCAAGCTATCAGGCTGCAACAAGGCTTTTGCTGTCAGTCAGATTCTACTGTCCATGCTGTTTCTCCTTCCTCCAGAGGCCAGACCACACTGCTGCTCCTCCATCCAGCCACCTCTCCCCCACCCCTCAGGGCTATTCAACTACTTAGCAGAAAGAGCTACAGCTGCACATCATCCATGTCAATCAACCCACTGCCTTCGCAGCAGGGCCACAGCAGCCTATTATCAATGCTAATCAACCCACTGCCTTGATTCCTCTACAGTCACCCCTTCCTCCCATACTATCAATTAATAGTTAACACATAGACTATATTTGCCTTGCAGAGTGCGTTACCACTACTTTTGTTAAGCAAGATTTCGCTTATCTACCTTTTAGGAAGTTGTGTCTGAGAGTGGGAAACAGAGGCGCTCACTCCAATACCGTACAAAAAAGCTACCTGATGCATGAGACCTTAGAATAAGCAATTAGTTGGATACAAAAATAACATGCATGCTTAAGACAAGTTACCTTTGTCTTACCTGCAACTTTATGAATTGCTACACAAACACTGAAGTCTTTCTACTGTCAATCTTCTCTCAAAATTATCTGCACTACCACCATAGCCCTTCATAACAAAAAACTTACTTGCTCCAAAATTAAGTTATTAAATTATTTTCAAAAATACTGAAAGTAAAGAATGACCACGATATACAACCTGTAAGGAACTGTACAAAAATATTCATTCTAGTAGTTTCCTAAGTTCTTGTGGCTTTAAAGTTGAACAAGTAAACTGATGAGTAACAACTGAAATTGCCAGTTGCTTCAGCAGCAACTGCCATCTCCTGTTTTACTTCACCTCTAAATTTGGACAGGGATGAAAAGAATGAGAGGAAAGTTAGTAGCCATTGTTGCTTAGCTCTAAAGAACTGCAAATGATGCAGAAAACATGACATCATCTTGTAGCCCATCCAACTTTTCAAGCCCATCTCTTCCTTCTACCCAGTCATCAGCAATCACAGTATCATTAGCATGCTTTACAGGCTATTTGTAATACAAATGCAAAAGTTCACACTCAACTTGGGTATTCAGAACGATATTGCTTAAAATCTCTGAAAACATCACTCTTGATATGCACACTGTTAGTTCTCACTGTAACTGTCTTTCACATTGCCTAGGTGGAATCTGCTTTCTTTGCAAAGCTTCCTGTATCATACAGAATTGCTCTACAGTTTTGTCTTACAAGTAGTAGTTCAGGAAGTTTAAGTACCACAAGCAGATAGGCCTATCGCCTGACATATCACCCCATTTAAACAGTGTCGGTATACATTCACATAAAAGCTAAAGCGCTTACCTAAACATCAGTACCAAGCATGCCCTACTGTACCATATTAAAAGTAGTATCCAATCTGTATACTTTTCAGAAACAGAACCAAATTTTTCAAGACATTAATTTTACTTGTCAGTAATAGCTGTACCCTAACTAACTTCACTTGCTGGAATACCTTGACTTTGATCTAATAAGACCAAAAGTCTTCTAAAACACAAGCATTATGTTCACTTTATTGGGAAGCATACACTTGAAGCAAGAATCCTCTGCAGGCATGTGCTGACTCAACTCGGAGACACTATGATCTCAAACATAATACATTTTAGTCATTTGCCAAAAATCTCTGCTAAACCTGACTCATAGTTCACATATGAAGTGTACAAACATCAAAAGTCACATGTAAAAAGCACATTATTTCTCCACAGGAGAACAATATCAAACAACCTTAGGAGTCAAAGTTGATGGCACATTGTAGGTCTTGTAAAACACAGCCTGTCTGACAGTAACGGATACTCAATATTTAAAGTGCTCATTAACTCCTGTAGTGATATGGGTGGAGGAGCCCAGCTGGGAAAACGATTCTCCCAAGCACACTCAGTTTACTTCTGTTTTAAAGCTGATGAAAGCTTTCATTCCACTGTTCGACACCAGTTTATGCCACATTAGTCAGAACATTTTGTTCACAGCTTTTGATTCATCTCAAAGCTCAGGGGGTTTAAAAAACTTCACTATTAAGCATAAACAATTTCTGCTTTTAAAACAAAGCATGACTTGCTCCTTGTTTGATGAATCACCAAATCCACTTGTTCTCCAATCAAATAAGCTCTCCCTCACCCCTAAAAATTTGTTTTTCATGTTATACAAGATATGTCTCCTTATCTACTTTTAAAGACAGCATCACACTCAGAAGACAGCCCCTTTCAGAAATTTTGTTTGTAGCTAAGTGGAGTATCTATCGCTGAACAACTATCACACAAACCTGAAGTGAACCTGGGGGTAATGCTGCGTGTTTAGTGTGGCACTTCCCATTACATGCACACGAGTATTTCTACATATGCTAACACTAAGCTGACACAATATATTATTAACGCTAATTTAAAAGCACCCAGAAAACCACTGGCCATATTAACTTCTGGTTAGTCAGTGTCCTAACAGTCAGGAAGCACCACAAATCCTGTTGTAACACCTCTTTTTGAGTACTAATTCATAGAAACACAGGTGTTTGAAAGGATCTCATTCAGTTCTCAGTTTAGCCTAAACTCCTGCCCAAAAAAGCATGGTCAGCACTGAACTCCAACCAGCCTACTAAACGCTTTGTCCAGGTTTCCAAGTATTGAAAAACTACAAGGAGCGGGATTCCAGTGTCTCTGGTCAACCAATGCTTAATCATCCTTCAAATGTTTTTCCCCCCCTTATACTCAGCCCACTCTCCAGCGACCTCTCCTGCTCCTTCTTACAAGCTCTGTCTTCCCTTCTCCCATGAAGTTCTGTAGGAAGTCTGGCTTCAACTTCCCTGCTTCAACTTCATCTTTTGATGAATAACTTGATAAGACTGTGGGTTCAGCTAAGCATTAACAGCTATGCCAAATCAGACCCTACTCTTTCAAGCACTTACCAATTTCCTAGGTACCCTACAGAATTATATACTTCCCATGTGTTACTCAAGTGTTAAGGAGAGCAAATGACATTAACAAATACAGGAATCGCAGCAATCTCCCTGACAACCTTAATTTAGCCTGTTTCCCTAGTATAACATGCATACTTTTAAACAAACAAAACAAGCACATAGCCAAACCCAGTTAAGAATGTAACTGCTTATTGCCATCTCATGCCAGGCTATTCTCAGGGCTGGCAGGAGATCAGGTGATTGTTTGCCAAAACTTTTTTTTTTCCTGCCCATTTCATTATAAACAAAAATAATGACAAAAACACCAGGCACTCATTCCCACCTCTGGTTCTTGTGCCAGCAAAAAATGGAGGGGGGGGGAAAGGAAAAAAAAAATTGAAAGCAGAGCTCTTTCAGCAGCTGTCAAGGTGCCTGTAAGACAGACATTAGATTTTAGAAAAATATTCCAGTTTACACAGTACTAGTATAAAAACTGGAACTAAATTCTCATTGTGCAGCTCTGTCACATTCTAGAAATTATATGAAACTTGAATGATTCTTACAATTACCTACAGCAAAAGAAAATTGAATTAGTAGTTCTAATATAATACATCTTCAATTATTTGTGTGCATACATATGTATCAATTATCTTACAGAAAAATACTCTAAACCATCATTGTCTTTTCTAGCACAGATCCTCTCTTGATAGCCTAGTCTTACTTCCTGTCAGTCAAGAATAAATGCTATCAATCAGGCTTCAGTCCTTAAAAAAGACCCACCAAACCACTATGCTTCTGCAGGCCAAGCACCATTGCCCACCTTCTACTTTCAGATGGGAAGCATGGGGCAACAAAAAACTTCCACCTTCTTCTTCAAGTTTCCCTTCCCCCAAAATAATAATTTCAGCTTTCCCAGCTCCCCGTCATCTACAGCCATTTTTAGTCCATCATACAAAAATCATTCCCCTAGACTTCTTCCCAATGACTTGCCTGATTTCAGCTGCTATGCCAGGAACTAAAAATAAACCCTCTGTTATGTGTAGTTGCACACCGCTTCTCACCAAGCCCTTATTCAGCACTCCACTTGATGTGTGAAAGAAGTTCTGGAAAAGAGACACACTCCTCTCAGCACACTGTAGAGTTCCTTGAATTACACACAGCAAACTGACAGAGTACAGGTTGATTCATCTTATAACTGTACTGAAACTTGATGAATTTTAAGTTATGCAGCTGAACCAAGAAAATCTCTGCATCAAACTCTGAAAAGCTTTGTATACAAACTCAGTGACAATACTTGCACAAATAGTGTGGCTTCTCTTACAGAAGTCCCAAATATACCTTCATCTTATTTACACAGGGAAAAGAACAGGGATGAGGTACTAGTAAGGTTGTCCTCCAAATACCTAAAGATATTGCTAGCCTCAGCAGAGCCAATACTCCATTCAAAATTAAAGCCAGCAAAATTTAGTAGGATTATTCTCCCACATAATGGACGCAGACTTTCCCTGATTACAGTCCTGTTCTTCCCTCGCAAATCCATGGCAAGAATTGATAAATCTGCCTGTCCACTCACACCACCTCAACTTAAAACACACCTGAACCCCATCCCTTTTCTCCCTCAGAGGAAGATCCCTCTTCATGTCAGTTTCATACACCATTTGTGCACATCATGTCCAGAATCAAAATAACTACTTTTCCATTCAACCCACTCACTCGTTACATCATCAGAGGCTAGTCACTTTATCTCAGGGCAAAACTACCTTTCAGAAGGTATCTGGTTCAACCAACATACCACTACTGTGACCCATGTTGCTGACGGACTGTAATCATCCCCTCAAGAAACAAAAGCGTATGACTGCATAGGAAGTCAAATATTAACATCATGGACATTTTCCACTAAATGTAGCAGTAAAAGCCTACTCTAGTGATAACTGAGTAGTTATTCTACTACTAGAATAACTGAAAAGAATATGCAATGCGAACAGTTGTCCTGTTCAATCTAATTTTGAGCTCTTTGATTTTTTAAATTATGTATTTTTTTCAGAACAAAGTGTTCCCTGCTAAAGAAGCATTCAAATTTGTGCCCACAGCTTCCAATAGAGGTACTTTCCTGTGTGATTTTTAAATCACTTCCCTGCAGGCATCTTCAGGCAGCCTTCCCAGCCACTTTAGCTAGGAAACAGTAAAGGTAGTATAAACATAAACAAGCACCTCGTTTATATGAAGAAGTTTGTTTATGTTTATCCTATGCAAGGAAGTATGAGTTTGTTTTCAATAACACAGAAAATGAGACACACATTTGGTCACTTTTTGCTAAAATAAACATGGTCACTTTCAATACAAGCACGCTTGAAGTTATTCAGTATTCTGGCTTTCTGTCAACCTTTTAAATCATTATAACTTTCAGTAACTTTTCAACGCCTCATACATTACAAATTTAACTTCTTCCCCACACGCATTCTAACTTAGTTTTTGGTGACAAGAACACTCCCACAGTTCTCAGACTCATCAGCCCAAGGCAGACATGAAGGGAACACAAGGTGGGAGCACTTACATGTGGACTTGGTTCTACCACTAGCGCTGAAAACCCCTGCACTGATTATATAAAGTTTGAAACTAGTACTCTATTTCATAAGAAAAGTCAGGTAAGTTTTAAGTATCTGCTACACTGCTGTTCTTGGAAAACCCATCAGAAAACTGATCTAACGCGAGCATAAGTTACTTGTAAGTTACAGAAGTAAACAATCAAAAGTAAACACTGGGTTTGCTGCTAGTGTGTTTATAAAATGAGATGCAATCCAGTGCTGTTGGCTTTGGAATGTACCTACATTTCAAGTTATCAGGTCTGTAAGTAGAAATATCTAATTTTAAATAAAAAAAACCACATGTAATGAACAAATTCTACAGTCCTAAAGAAGCTTTGGTCAAAAGTTCGTCAGATATTTCCAAAAACACTGGACAATACCCAAATGTTTGAGTTGCTTTGACAGTAACTCAGATGTTCACATTGTTTGCATCACAACCACCAATATTCTGGATGGTTCAACCCATACAGAAGGAAAAAACCAAACCACCCGTGACGTTCCACTCGAAAAATGAGCGGAGCAGAGGTTACACCAAGAGGTCCTGCCTACAGCAGAGCGCTGTCACCGCACCTCACCCCAAAGGGGCGGCCCGGGCACCACCCGCCGGGAATCCAGCCGGCATCGCCCTCACGGAGGACCCGGGATTTCCCGGCCCCTGCCAGCGGCCGCCCCCGGCCCTCGGCGCGGTACCGCCGCACGCCCCCTCCAGCTGCCGCCTCCCTCCGCCAAAAGGCACCCAAAACCCCTCACGGGATTTTTCAAAAAGCAGCCTTTAATTCCTGAAAGCCCGGCACCCCCCAGGCCCGGCCGCACGCCCCTCCGCCCCAGATTCTCTACTTGGGAAACAAGAAAACGGCACCGGAGCCTCCCTCCTCCTCCCCCCCCCTCCCTCGCCTTCCTCCTCTTCCCCTGCCCCCCTGCCAGCCCCACAGCCCGCTCACCAGCTTGGGCTTGTTCCGGCTCTCCTCTTCCGCGGCGCGCCCACTCCGCTTGGGGTTCATCCTGCCGGAGCTCAGCGCCTCCTCGCCGCCGCCCGCGCCCGGAGCCGCCTGTCCCTCCATCCTCCCACCGGCTCCGCGCCCCAGCACAGACCCCCTTTCTCTCCGGGGCTGTACCCTCAAGGCCCCATAGGACCGACGAGCACCACCGGGCGCCTCCCCGTCCCCTCCCAGCCGCAACCGGAGCAGTTCCTGGTCCTGCAGCCTCGCCGCCGCCTCCTCCCAATCCGCCGCCTCACAGACGCCGGACGCCTGGGCGCACGCGCACCGCCCGGCCGGCGTTACCGCGCATGGGCACGCGCAGGCCCGCTGCGGGGAGCGGAGGCAGCGGGCGGCCGGCGGCGGGGCGGGAGCGGGGCAGGGCTGGTGCTAGGAAATGGCGGAGCGCCGGCGTTTTGAGTGGAAACGCACAGAAGTGACCGGCCTGGGCTTTGGCAGCGCGGAGCGGGCGTGTAGGGGGATCCGGCCCGAGGGCTCCTGGCCGAGCCCTCGGTGGGGCCGCCGTGAGGCGGGAAGGCCGGGACTCGTGCTCGGCCGTCTCCCCTCAGCCGGGCCGGCTGCTCCGCGGGCGGCCGGGAGCTGAGGCGGCCGGGGCTGGCTGTGGCAGTGCGGGCAGCCGAGGAGCCGGCCCCTGGAGAAAAGCCTTGTCTCCACCTCGTTTTCTTCAGGGCCCCATCCATGGGGTGTCCTTACACTTCACACACACGGGGGTTTCCTTGTGACGCTCTGACTTCAGCAGGTTTCCCTGAATTTTATCTTGGGAACAGGTGAGACACAAGGGATAACTGGTGTGGTGGTTTGGCTAAAATAGAACTGTTGTTACCACAAACAAAAGACAAACTTTCTTTCATCAAATTTGAGAAATCCAGTCCCCAATACCTGAGTCATCAACATGTGCTCATGGTTCACAAGAATGAAAAATTGCTTAACTTTCTGTGGATTAGAGAATCTCTCAGGCTGAGCCTCGCCATGTAAACTGAAGGTCTCTCACCATGGGCGTATTGGTGTGGGTAGTGGAAACCAGAATCATATGCCTGATTTTTAGAGGGCTCATATTAACAGATGTCCTTGTATTAATACAATTATTTTAAAAAGAGAAAAATACCCATTTTGTGTTGGTATAACTGAGTCTATGCTTATGAAGTTATACTGAGAAGAGAGTCATGAAAACAATCATGATCTGTTACAGTGAGATGAGGACAATCCACAAATCTTTGGAGTCCAGATTTAGATACAAACATGGTACTTGATTGCACTTTGAAAAATGGTTCCAGCTCAGCACTGTTTCCACAGTGTGACTGTTCTTTTAAAAAGGCAAGCAAGACCAGTACAGTGAATTTTACCCATCTCTCTCTAATACACACGTAGTTAAAGCATGCCTAAAATTCATATAGCTGTCTGCATTTCTTCTGACGCTGAGGCGTACCTGAGTACTGGATGAAATGGTATTTCTTTTAAAAAATCCAACAGTGAAAACCTGTTGATAAAACCCAATAATACCAGCTTTCAAATAAAATGACAGCTCTGAAACTTGCAGGCATCTTAAAATTGGAGTCGAATCTTCATGGCAGAAGGTAGTAGGTTATAAAATAGGCCAGCTCCATCGGGCTGCTCAGTTCTTAATACTTTGAGATGCACCTTCTCTTTTGAGTACAAGTGTTCCTTTTACTGTTAAAATTTTATAAAAAATAAGTATTTGGGCGTAGTTTATGCTTTCTAAAGCACACATAACTTTGGAATTGTGAAATTAATCAAGCAATCATGGGTTTAATCACTTGTTTGCAGCGACAGGCAATGTAATGTTATTTCCAACTACATCAGTTTATATTTCACAGTTCATTGTTCTACAGCCACAGTTTAACAGTTTGCCAGTTTCAGTTAAAAAGAAATGCTCAGATCTGGTTTTTTCTTCTCTTCAGTTGGCCCTAATGGCCGTTTTGTTTTTCTGTGCTTTTATTTGTCTGTGTTAAGCAGCACACATAACTGGAGCAGAAAGGTCAGTCATTCCAGAGTCAGAGAAAACTGAGAATAATTTCCAACTGACTGACATCTCTGTGCACAAATTTAATTTTTAAATCCAAACTCTACAGCACTATTTGTTCTGCATAACTCCTAAGTGCTTTAAGAGCTTTTTTAATCCAAATTTTCTGCATTTTCCACAATACTCATACTGCTTTAGCCAAGTCTTCTTCCATAAAGCATTTACATTGGACCCACCTCTAAGTTTTAAGAGCAGCAGGCAGAACATTAGAAAAATACTTTGTGGTATAAGTGCAAACAAGTGCAGGTGGCAGAGATCAGGAAAATTGAGCACATGTACGTTCAGGCATTTATTTCTCTTAGTTTTTGATGGAGTAAACCTCAAATCACGTTCGTGATCTTCAGCAAAACAGGAAAAAGAGCACTTGAAACACAAAGAGGTCAGGTTTAGGAACCATTCACATTACACTGAAAAGAAAACACAAAATATTTACTATTTTTAGTATGCAATTGTTACTGTACAATCTAAGTGATAAGTTATCTAAGTGATAGAGAAAACATGTAACCATCAGGCTGTAGCTACATCATGTGATGAAAGAGCTACCCCACAGGGACTCTTACTTCCTCTTTTCCTTCTGCCGTTTGCCCACTCTCCTGGGACAAATGGCTGGTTGGTTGGCACAGTTATTGTCACTTTTTTTTAACTCCATCTTACAAATATTTTGCAAGTTTCCATATAGAGTGCTCAGCTGTGACTTAAAGTTAATGAGTTGTACAAAATACTGCTACAGGATTTTCTGGAGATCTGCTTTTGAATATGTTAGTATATATCAAGTGTCATTAAGTCTACTTCATAGCCTTCTTAGCAGAACTTAAAGCCTACAATATTCTTTTTTGAAAATGTTTTTAGTCATACTCCATCCAGCATTTTAGTGGTTTTGTGTTTTTTTTTCATCCCAGTTTCCAGGACTGAGAAACAAATATTCCATGTGTGAACTGAGGATCTAGAAGCATATTAACTCTGCAGGCAATTCTAAGCAAAAGGAGCGATCTGAAAGTATGCAAACTATCCCAATCAGGAAAATTTAAATGGAAAAGCCCCTCCACAACAAAACAAAAAAGCAAGCAAACAAACAAAAAAAAACCAACCAGAAAACCACAACTCTGCTTAAGGCAACCAGACAAACCTCAGATCATGTTGGCAGTTTGCAATGCAGTGTTTTGGCCCATCTCCGAGAACAACATAGTAGGTCCTGAGGGTAGAAACTAGTAGTTGTACAAACTGTTCTTAACTTGGCTTCATCTCTGAATAAAATGTATTTTAAAACTATGCATTTTACAAAAAACATCTCACAACGTTAAAAACATGTAACTACAGAAGGCCACTTCTATGTAAATGCTAACATTTCTCTTGTAGATGCTAACATTTCTCCTTGTGGTTTTGCATATAATCTCAGTTACATTCAGTCACACAACTACAACAGCTGGCAGTGACAGAAAACTGCACATGTGCATCTGTAAAGAAAAAAAAAACCCCACACAATTTTCTTACAACAAAATTATCATAGACTGATAAGCATAAGATATTTTGAGCCTCCCCAAAACATGTACTATTTTATATCTGAATTTGAATGAAATAGGCCTTTGAAGATGACTGGCTGACCCAGCAATATGAGAACTTATTGCTCTAGCACTCTCTAAACTTATAAAAAATACAATCATGCAAGGTTCCAGAATATACGCAAGTATCTATGAAAAAGAAAAGGGTTCTTGGTTTATCATTTTTATAAATTCAGCAATAGAATTTGCATTTGATAGAGAAGGCATAGGCTTCTGCTTAATAACAGCAGTTCTAAAACAGCTGTAGGTGACTGATCACCAAACCAGCTTATTCAGATTTCAGTCTATGACAAATGTTCTGTTCTCCAGGTTTCTAGTGTTGAAGAAGAAAGTTAACAACGTTGAAGTCTTTGTCCTAAGGAGGGGGGAAAGGGGGAGTGTGTGGAGAAAAAAGGATTTGTTGTGAGTGCTACCACAAGAGAAAACATGCAGTATTTAACTTAACCAAAAACAAGAAGGCGGCTGCTAAGTCACCCAGTAGTACATTCCCCAGCTCTTCATCCTAAAATTCTGTATCATTAGCACAGCCACTCTGCCACAGAAAATATACCACAATCATTCCACTCTCTTCTTGAGCTGTAATCTTTCTTCAAAACATCTTGTTTCTCTCCCTGATCAGTATCATCACTGCAGTCAGTTTTTACTCTCCTGCTCCTTCCTCCTTTTTGCAGTTTTAGCTGGAATCTAATTTTGGAGTTTAAAAAATACCCAAATTTATCTTCAGAGGAAGGCAGTCAAAGATTGTTTTGAGTACATGAGAATGTGGTAAATAAAAAAAAAAAGAAAATCACAGGGTATATGGCTTATCTTAATAGGTATGAAAATAGGACAAGTATTAACTACTAAGCTATAAAAATCAATTAAGAGCATTATTTGCATATGAGTAGACATTTCCTATTGACAAAATAACTTTCTAAAAAATACTCTGACTACTTAATAAATACGATTTATTTGCAAACCTAAATCCAGAGAAAATCCACTCACTGGTCAGATAATTCCAAGAAATAGTTGTTTGCTAAATCTTTATTTAATTTAAAACAATAATTTCCTGGTCTGTTAGAGGCAATAATTGTACATTCTATAGTGTTTCTGTAAATTAAGTCGCAAAAAGTTCATATCATATTTATGCAAAATGTTAGTGATTTGAATGTTTTTATTTATTTTTTAGAACATCCTTTATTAACCATTAAAGCAAAATTAAATTTCGTATTACAGTGATGAACAGTATCACAAATATTAATGTAAAGCACAGTTAATTCCGAACATTTCTATAAATGGATAAGATTACGGCTTCAGCAAGGTTAATTCTCTATGGCTACAGCTACATTTTGTTTTTAACCAGCTGTGAGATGGCTGTGCAACAGTTCACTTATTAGGCTATTAACTTTTCAATTTTAAGGCAACTTACACATTTTACCTGTACTTATTTATAGGAAGAGGAAAGTGACAGCTTCTCACGTATCATTTAAAAAGTTTTCATGTTGCATATGTTAGTGAGGTGATTATCTCGCTGGTCACAGCAGACCTATGGTTTAACTTTACTTACTATATCTACCTCCAATTTAAAACCTAAAGCACTGGAGCTAGATGAGATATATCATTATTAAATGACACATTAAAAGTATAGAGTCTACTTGTGTCAAGGCACCTTCTTCATTAAAAGGACTTACATGAATCCAGAAATAAACTGAATAATGGTTTTAATCTGAACAGTTCTTCAGTGATTTTAATTTATTCCAAGCCAGGCTCCCCTATTAGTTATGAATCAAAACATCAATATGCCTTTTAGGAAAATATTTTCCAATGTGTTACTTTGTTACAAACATTTTCCCTCTTTGAAACAATTAACTAATTTAGCTGAATTCTGGTTACACAATTTTCTGTATTTTGACAACTTAGTCTGTAATTCTAGATCACAACTAGGTTTATCTTATCCCGGTCGGTTTTTTACTTTCAGGTTTTAACAGAACTGTAAGAAAAGAGCATTCATGCCCCCTTCATGTTTTCTAGAAACAACATGTATAAAAAAATTGCACAGGATTACTTCAGAGGATGATGAAAAACAGTAAGTAGGAATACATCCTTTTTCTCGATTTGGGGCTTTTCACAGAGGAAAAACAAAACAAAACAAATGCGGATATATGAAGCAGCTAATATACGTGGTAATTACTTAATAATTAATTCTCTTTTTTTCCCCTTTGCTTTTAAAATACCAATCTGTAGACTTACCTAGTACAAGATGCAGTTATTAGCAACTGTTATCTAACCATTGCATCTAGCAGTAATTTCTCAATGTTGCTGGCAAACAAGAAGCCTACTGCCTTTTTATGTTTGTTTTCTTTTCATAAAATAATCCTAATGGTATCATACAGAACTTCTTGGGTTAGTACTTCCATTTTTTCACATTTTATGTATGAGGACACAACTACTCTATGTGAATAAAACCCAGTTATGTCTCATATTATGATAGTGAGTTTTCTTCCCGGCCTGAATGTACTGGAGATGATCTATACAGAGAGAGAAAAAATGTAATATTGCCACTAAATACTATGTCTCAGTTTTCAAACATACATTTAATATTACTCAAATGGGCTACTTTAACATTTTTATCAATATAGTAGATCTTTTTGATTTAGAATCAATTCCCAATAGTTACTGTGGATTTAAATAGAGTATTCAAGGTCTTATTAAAAGCTACTTAATTTTTACACTTTTCCGTCATCTCCAGTATTTTATAAACCAATCACCTATGTACTAGCTGTATCTGACAGTAATTCAAAGAGCCTGTTCTATCATTGCCTGTGGTTCTGCAGAAGGCAACAGAAAAGATGTTTCTTCAGAACATGGCATTTTTTTCCCCTTTAAGGCTACTGGGGGATTCTGTTGCCTGTTACGTGCATCTCCGTACAGACTGATGGCTGAGTTGCAGAGTTTGTCATGCTGTGGTACGCTCCCCAAATTGTTTAGAAAATGTCTTTTGAAGTTGTTATAGTACAATTTTCACCCGTAGTACTTGCCTGTCCAGAATATTAATAATAGTTTCCCTTGCGAGAAAGGGATTGATTTTTCTTTTTTTTTTTTTTTAACTGTTCTTGTTCTTGAGTGTAGCACATGTTGTTTATTGGTGGTATATACACTGTATGGATATATTACCATGGCCAGGTCTGCATCAAGTTTTTTTTCATAGCTATGCTAACTCCACTAAAGACCATTCTTGTGAAGAATGGTGGGACACACCTTAAAAGTGTGTCCTTTTACATGAGCTAACAGTGAGATTATTTAAACAGCTTCTTTAAAGGGAGGCAGGCTAGTTACATGATGCAATTATTTAGTAGGTAAACTAATAATATTTTATTATATCATTTCTTCATGGTACTTAAAGGATTTAGTTAAATATCTTGAGAAGCAGGTATTGCAACTTTGAGGAATGAGAAAAATTGCCCTTAACAGGAATGTAATGGTTATACTCCCTATATTGGTTCTGTTTCACTTAATAATTGTGTAACTTACAAGAATCTGTAATAACTACCACTGAAGTAAACTGTATGTGTAGGTTTTCTGATGGAAGAACCTAGCTCTGAAGTCTAATATGCTTTCTTGTCATCTGTTACAGTTCTAGGAAGATGGTATTGCACAAGGCTTATGGAAAACGAGGTATCTTCTCTTGTTCTATATTTTTGTTTTGTTCTGAATTAGTCTTCCTTTTGTGTCCACTTAGTCCTCTTTTTATAAATGAGTGAAGATGGAATGTGATAAGATAACAACACCAGTGAAAAGCAAGATTAACTCATGTTATATTGTATATGTGCAATTATACATTTTTAGTGGGAGGAGTAGCTGAACATGAGCTTGAGGCTCAGCCCAAGGAAATGTGATTCTTCACATGATAAGACACATTAGACTTCATTTAGTATAAGAGGAGGTGAGTTACGGTGGCTAGTGGTATACATTTCCTTTTCTTTATCCACATGTAAAGTGTACTGTGCACCTTAGCAACCTTATGTGATGCAAAATTAGTAGATAAAAAATAAAATAATAGTTTTCTGCCAGATTAGTCTACTGAGCTAATTCGCGTCTGTAGTATCCTTGGCTCTGACATAAGGAATAGGGGACAAATGTGGCAGTGGAAGATTACCAGACTAAGAATAGTACTAAAATATGACATTGCAAACATAACAATGCAAAATATAACAGTAAAACCAAATCCTCATTACTCTCACCTTTAACTCTCCACTAAAATTGCTCTAATACATTGGATGTGATAATTTATACTTTGACAATTAGTAAGATTTTTATCCTTTCCCACATGACTTAGGGAAGAATACTTGTCCGCACTTAAGCTGCCACAATTCACAGCCATGTGTGTTAAGTTCAGTTGAAATTGTGCAGGAAGAGAAAGGTGTATAGGCTAGAGGCAAGTGAAGCTTCTCAGCCAGATCAGTGTATATTATTGCCCATTTCTGGGTCAGAATCCTTTGCATTGTGTTCTCTATTGAATCTTCACTGATGGGAGAATGAATACAAAGCTACCAAAACAAAACAGTCTCCTGCATACACCTCTCTGGAGGTACACGAGCACAAGCATGTGGCAGATGCTTGTTCCATTGCTTAATGCATTATAGGAAAGTGACACAATGCTGGAGTGATAAAGATAGTACAAGAACAGTAGAAGAATATAGGTTCAGTTGACAGGACTGATTACTATCCAGTTTTTAGAAAACCTATTTTTCTGACAATCTTACAATTTCAGAACAGAAATAGTACAGAAAAGTGTGATCAAGTTGTCCAGGGAGAAAACAGCAGGAAGAAAGGGTTAAAAGTCCAGAGGAAAGGGCTCTGTAATCTCTGCAGACAACTGGAGAGAGGTGAGACTATCCAAAAGAGTATGTGGAAGAGAATTGGAAGCTATAAGAGGAAGCTAAGAGAGGGTGATGAGGTAGCTGTGTAGTCAGCTGCTACAGGTGTCTAGTGGCACAAGAAAGGTCAGGGTTTCCCAATTCGGGTATAAGGTCATTTCAGACTTCAGTGCAAGTGGTTTCACTGCAGCCTAAGGAAGGAGTAGAACTCACATGGAGCTCCACAATCAGGTTTCTGCTGGAATTTGTGGTTCTGTGGTCTAAATCATGCTTATTCCTTGGGGAAATTTGTCTTTTTAAACCCTCCAAGGACTTTTGAGCCTCCCAGTCCCTTATTAAGGAAATAGTTTTAGCAACCTGATGGCACTGAAGTATACATGGGTAGAGGACAGCTTATGTATAGGTAATCAGTTGAAGTCTTTGCTGTGAAGTTCTTGCTTTACTTCTTTTTTATGTATAGTTCTTACAGTTCTGGTAATGGAAATTTATTAGTTGGAAGTTGCTTCACATTTTATTTGAACTGTGGTTTCACTTTAAAAACTTACCAATGCTGTAAAAAGATTTTTTCTTTTCGTTTCTGCCTGTTACCCTTTCCCGTCTCCTAGTGCTCCCTTTTGTGTACAGCAAACATCCATGTGACTGTTGTTAAGTGGATTGCAAAAGTGATCTGGATTAAAATTTACCTTATTTAAAAATGGTTGGGTTTAACTTAGCTCAGTTTCTTGATCTTGCCTGTCATGTGGTCTCAGAAATGCCTGCACTAGTACAAAAGGGAAGATAGGTAAAAGGGCAGTATAAAACCCCTTTGCCATTCAGCTGTCCCTTTCGCGAATCCAGCTCCCTTCTCTTATCTGGCCCAACTGTGTTCATCTTGGCTCAAGCTGCTGAGGAAATTGCTAAATTCTGAGAAACAGCTGTGAGAAGGCCTGTAAAACTTGAGCCATGTGAGAAGAAGAAAGAAAATTACAGTCTGGGGTAGGCTTTTTGGTGGTTTAAGGATTATAAAAGGAAAAATACCAGTGTGGAAATGAAATCCTAACTGAAAAGACTAAGGACTTAATCAAAGATAGCCACATAGCAATAGTAAGGCTGTATTGCTCCAGCCAATGAAAGCTAATTTTTATCTCCCAGGATTTTGCTTGTTTTGCCAGCAAGGATTCTTTGCATGTTTTGTTAGACTGGTGTGTATACTATTCTTAATGAAGTAACTTGTTAAATCCAACCTGTGGTTTTATGTGTGTTAACTTCTAAATGACTGGTTTATATTCTTAAGCTGCGTACATATTTTGCTTGTGCAGTCTCTGTTCATGGCTGAAGGTGCCTAAGAAGTGACCCAAGCAGTGGTGGCAGTATATTTGAGTAGTACTATTGGCTTGTACTGAGTAATTACATAAAGGGATGTATTTTGATGCACTCAAATAGGAGGTATTAAGATACAGTGCTTCTAGTTTCATGACAACAGAAGAGCTTTACTGGATTAAATTCCTCTTAGAAAAATCAGTTTATATAGTGACAGGTGTTTTTGTTTATTTCAGGTCCTGTTTGTATCTTAATGTAGTATTGTAAATAAATTGATGTTTTAGGTCATCCTATAAGTTCTAAATGGCATTTGTGGGTTTTGTTAGTTATTTTCTGCACACCTGTTTAATGGACCTAATGTAGCTGTAAAACAATTTTCTTGAAAGCTTTTAAGTAATTTATAAAAGATTAGAGTCTTTAGTATGACTCAACTTTCCCTTTTCATCCTTTGTGCTCTACCAATTTAATCTTAGTATAATTTACTAGTCATGGTTAGCCAGTTAAATTGACCCTTGACATTACTTCTCCAAAGTAAGTCTGCACTTGAACAAAACTATTTCTTTTCCTCTATCTCTAATAAATAAATACCTGTCCCAAGATAGTATCTATAGTGTAGAATCTGGTTGAAGCTTGTTGCAAGACTGGTAGTTGTACACTGAGCTAAAACTGAGTTAGTTTATAAGTATAGGAAAAATAGTAAGAGTTACCTTAGTAAGTTCAATTTCTGCCCTGAAACAGTCTGACATCATTGCAATCAAAGGAAGTTGTGA
This sequence comes from Falco naumanni, assembly GCF_017639655.2. Classification (NCBI taxonomy): domain Eukaryota; kingdom Metazoa; phylum Chordata; class Aves; order Falconiformes; family Falconidae; genus Falco; species Falco naumanni. Next base: position 17,668,686 of record NC_054067.1, read on the forward strand.
TTGTCTGAAACTACTATGAAACAGTTTGGTGGGTTTTTTTCTTTTCCCAAAAGAAAGATGAAAAAATATTGATAGTTTTCTAATCTCTAAAGGGTGCAGTGTAATGTTGATGTTACCATGTTAGTTCTTGAATGACATCTAGGTAGAGGAGTACATGTGACTACATATATTGAAAGCATATTGAAGTTTATTATTTAGGAATAGTGTCTTGATGTTCTGCATAGTGGATATTAGAACATCATGGTGTCGCTGGATTGTATAAAGCAAAATGGTTCTTGGATATTTTTTCTCCTAACAATACAAAAATAATTTCTTTTTGGAAGCTGATGAAACAAGCACTGGCTGTAATCATGTGGTAACAGGCTAAGGCAGAATAAGTATCTTGATGCACAGCAGTATCCAATGTTATCTTTGTCTTGCTAAAAAAAAAAAAAATAAATAAATTAGTCAGCATATTACCAATAGCAGTGATACTATCTTGCTTAGACTCTGAGCCTTGGTTCTTCTGGCTCTCCTTAGTACTGAGGCACACCTAAACAAGCAAACACATAGTAGAGTATGCTTAGGAGCTTCTACAATGCTTCCTTTGGAGTACTTCTTCCAGTGCATAATTTTTTTCTCTTTTAAAGTCTTGTTATATAGATTTGCTTTATGACAGAAAAACAACTCACTAAAACTAGGCTTCAGGGCACAGTACCCTTGTTCTTCTGTGTAGTTTTTGTGAGACCCATGATTTAAGTGAGATGAGTCACTGAATTACTTAATATAATTACATAGTCACTTGTTTATGGCTTTACAGACTAAAGTTAAAAATATATTAACCATGTGAATGTTTAGATAAGGGAGATGACGTAATCACAAAAACCACCCAGGTTTTAAAAACTGATACTTTTTAAGTTTGATAATTTGTCCTTTGGTTAATTGGGTGTCTCTGGCTTTACACTGTTGCACTCCCTGAGATCCTCAACAGTACTTTCCACAGACTTAAATAATATCTTTTTTTATTGTTATATGAGAGCTAATAAACTAAACATTCCACTGCTGCTATATATAGCCACCAAGCTGCTTATGAGTCAGGACTCTGGCAGATAATTCTGCCTGCATATCAGTGAAAACTTTACTGGCTAGCTGTCATGTTCCTTATGTGAAAAAATGCTAACTTCTTGGATCTTATTTTTCACATTCTAGGTTCAAATTCCAGTAAGCAATGTTTTCACTGTTCACTGTAGTGAGCTTATGCTTATAAAAAACTGGAGAAACCCCACAACTTCATCCTGCAATTGTTCTGGAGTGTAATACACAATAAACTCACAAATTTGCAGTGTTTTATCTATGGTCGATTAGCACTTAGGCTTTCAAATGTTCCTTAATCAAATTTCCGTACAGGGCAGCAGTTAAGGGCAAGTTACTGGATGTGATATTCGAAAGCAGAACTATATAATTTTTGTAGCAGTTTTGATAGTCTTCGGATGTTGTTGCAGTTTTTTAGGTGAGAAAAGTGCACTGGAAACTCAAATTTGTAAATAAAGACATATATAATATGAATATTAATTAACCACTTTCTAGTGATGAAATTAATTTGCCCTTATAACAGCAGTCTGGAAATAACTTTCCTGTCAGTTATTTGTATATCTTTTAGTATCTTTTTATCTTTCAGTATAATGTATAAAATACAGAAGAGGCTGCTTGTCAGCAGCTAGTTAAAATTTAAATTTAATACCAGTTTTGAAAGGCAGGTATCTCATTAAGTATGTCCAATGCCTATACTTATGTCTGTATAAATATTTTTATATTTCAAGTAAACTAGTTTAATAAGAAGCTTGTTATATTCCCAGATTAGCAGATTAAGAGTACTCGGTGACTAAACAGTGGTACATTTGACTGAGCTAAAGGAAACAATCTTTGTTTTTTCATGACCAATTACTTGAACCTTGGGCTTTTACAATGTGACTGTCCTGATAGATAGGCTATATTAAGCAAATAATATTTTCATGGAAACAACAAGAAAATCAGAAGTGATTGTCATGTGTGTGGAAAGAAAAAACCACACCAAAAAAACCAAAACTGAGCCTAGAATACTATCTGGAAGATTAAAATGCCTACTTCAGTTCAGTTGAGCAGAATGCCAGAACTGGCCTTCCAGTGCCAAGATGAATGCTCTTACCACAGGAATGGCAGGTACCAGGTGCTTCATTCTGAAGACGGGAAAGCTTTTGTTGAAAGTGATGCATCCTCACCAAAGCATGTCATTACTAGTTTGCATATCCCCTGCTATTGTAGATACTGCTTGTATCGCTGTGCTTTGACTACTGCTCTTCCCAGTTCAAACTTCTGTTGACAATCTGTCAGCACCACTGATTAAACCCTGGCACAAAGAGGTCAGTACTTAGCAGAGCACTTCCTGTGCTTTGCCCTTACGCAGTCTGGAAAGTTTGTTATGTCCACACTTCTCTTCCCACCCTAAAGCAATAAGGCAGAACGTTTATAATCTTGTTCACTGACAATTCACAATTTTCTCTGTTTAGCTTCACATCTGTAAGTCAAATGCAGAATTCAATGCCTTTTGCTGTCAGCTTCTGCATGCTGTATTTACTAATTAAGTGTAGGAAACATAATGGTGTAACTATTGGAACTAGGAGAATACAGTAACTTAACATTAGTTTCTGGGCTTATATATTCTTATTTAGAACAGAAGCTAATGAGGTGTTAAAGTGATGCTCAGCAGTCAAGATCATGCTAATCTGGTTTTAGTGAAATGAACAGGAGAATTTTAGAGCTGCTTTTTTAAAACACAGTATCCTGTTCCGACAGTTGAACAAATGAATAGAGGAGTTTGATTCTCTAAAATGAAATTTGTTAAGTGCATTAATGGTTGCCTAAATACATTCCTATGTTAGCAGTTTCTTTTTCTATTTTGCATAAAAATATGGTTTAAAAAAATATGCAAAACTAGTTTGAAATGAAATGTCTAGTTCTAAAACATGTATGTTAATTATTAAAAACCTAAAACCTGTGTCAATTGGAGATTCATTTTGAAGAGAAAAGTGGTCCAGGCAGCTAGCATATATAAAATCTTTGGATATATATTTTTTTTCTGTAGAAACATCTACAGAAACAACTATATTGTGCTTGTATGTAGTTCTTGGAAGTTGAGGTATGCTTCCAATGTAATGGCAATTGTTGTGAAGTTAGTATCATATGGTACAGGTGTTGAAGTTGTTTTGAATCTGCTTCATTGTGTTGTGCACCTCTTGGAAAAATAAGTCATAACCTTGGGAATTTTACTTCTGTGACAGTAACTGTTCATAGATGGCAGAAAGAAAACTAGTGGAGGTGCTGAGTTCATTCTGTCTTCAGTAGCATAGCTGGTGCTTTTATCGATGTTAGATGAATCCAAATTACATACTGCAATGTACTGTCTAATGTAACTCTTAATCAGATGCCCAAGCTGTCTTAGAAATAACTTTTATATTTAATATTTGTAAGTAATTGCATTTTTAATAAATTATTTATAAATGTCAATATTGAGGTATTGAATTTTCAATACCATTTTTCCATGCATTGGCTTACTTCTGTAGCTCTGTAGATTTTGTTAATGAATTTGAGAGTTCTAAACAATGGCAGCCTTTAGTTTAAAAATGCAACTTAAGATCTTCCAAGTATTTGTTCCACCTGGCTGATACTTTCTACCAATATACAGTGACTTCCAGATGCTTAGAAAAAAATTAAGGTTTTAATGAGTCATTATTGGCTTAAAGATTCCCTGCCAGAACATTTGCTTTGTAGGAGGAACTATATAATCTATACAGAGAGCACTTAGTCATATTACATCACCTTTTTTTACAAGCTTGCTTTATTTTTGGCACTCTTTTCTATGAGTGGAATGGTTTATACCCAGAATTGTGCTATTCACATTGTGGAGGGAAGAAAAACTAGACAGACCAAAGAGACAGAAGTTAAAATTGCAGAATACAGGTATACTTTTTGAATGCACAGTCAGTTCAAAGGAGAAAATTCTAATGTACTTCTGAAGCAGGAAGGAAAAGAATTTCATAAATGTATGGTCAAAGAACAGACCTTCACTGGCCCGAGCTCATGCCAAAAAAACTCAGGTTTTCTCAGCTGCTAGCTGAGAGCAAAATAGCATACATACAAAGAGACTTAGACAAGGATGCTGTTTAAAAGGGGGAGGGGGGAGGGAGAGAAATGCCCATTTCAAAAGGTTGACTGCATTTTAATCTGAGATATGTTTAAAATCCCTGCATTTTTAACATAATATAGAGCAGAAAATTAGAAAAGTGGTGAAAACTTGGGATTTTGGGAGTTTAAAGGCTGCGTGATTTACTTACCAAAGATAATTAGGTGAAATTAATTAAGAAGAGAAATCACTACTCCTCCCCTTTTAAGTTTTGATGTCCAGTGGATTGGAGAGGGGAAATTCTGGGTTGTTGTTTGCATTTCTGCATTTTAAATGAAATTAAAACGTATTAAAACTCTTGGTTGGCGTGGTTGCTTTTCTTAAAACAGAAATTTGTTAACTAGTGGCAACTTTTTTTTTTTTTAATTACACGTGAAGCTACTGGGAACAATAAAATAATGGCTTTCATTAATTCTGTTATTAAATGATCTTTTATTGTTGACTGCAGGTGGTATTCAGTTGCATAAGATATTATTTTGGCTTGTCTGTACTTAAAACTTGACTAAACTTAATGTTCAACTCATAGCACTAAATTACATGCTTGTACAAAGTGAAGAAACCTGAGACACTAAACGGCTAGTTCATTTAAGAATCTCTTAGTTATCTAGTAAATGGAACATTGTTCCTATATCCTCAGTTTATCCTAGAACTACAAGCAGTTTCCAAGGGCAGACAGTTCTAAGAAAAATTGTGTGCTTGCTTTCAACATACTACTGCAACATTGACTGTTCCAGTACTTGTTTTTTCTGCGCAGTTCATAGCCAGTAGCCATGAGTAAGCTAACTTGCCCTGAGTCATATGACAATAAGAAATATTTTACCAGTGTATTGGTATCTTGTTTCAGAGGTGGTGTTTGGTGTTTTTTCCTCAGAATTTACTCTTGTCTGAGATACAGTGACCTGTTTCTTTCAAGGGCTATTTAAATTTCTCCAGTGTGAAGTAAAAGCTTATTTCACTTCAGAAATAGGTGTGTGCTGACTCATCATTGAGGCAGCGCTGTTCCATCCTTTAGATCTGTTTGTTATATCATGTGCCTAGTTCACAGATGCTGCATAGCTTTCTGAACAGTGATGAAGGGTGAGGGAAGGAGTAGCACAAGAATGGGAAATAATAATCTTGGAAGATTTAGGGATCCTGGGAGTATGGGGGCTCCCCATCCACGCTTTGCTTTTTACAAAAGATTATATACCTAACCAATGCCCGACTGCAGCTCCGTTTTACAGGCTTAGACCTTCTCCAGTTTTTGGCTGCTCCTAGTACTCCCCATTTACAATTAATTAAGAAATTAACTGTATTCTGTCTTTAGTGAAGCCAGTTCTCTCATGAAATGGCAACAGCAACGTAGAGATTTCATATAACTGGCACACCAAATGCATTGGACTAGTGTCACACTAATTACAGCATCATGGTAAGTGGAGACAAATGAGATATCTTGGGGAGAAAAGCAAAGTTTGAATGACAGGATCAACCTATGTGAACAATAAAGGACAAGTATTTATACATAGAGAAAGCATATGGATTTTACATAACAGTTTTTGTAGGTTTTGTTGTAGGCTTTTTGTTTGTATTTTTACTTGCAATTGAGTATATCAGTATGTGAAAACAAGTTCTTTCTCAGTAGACAAACTTAAGCTCTTGTTAGTTACATTATGGATAATATGACCACACAGTTTGCAGAAAACAGGAAACAGCTTTTTGTCATACTTCCTTTTGGGGAAAACACTTCATCATGACACTATTCGAAATTAAACTTTTTCAGCTCTGGCAGATGCCCAGTGTTGCACACTGAAGAAAGTGGGCACAAGCAAATCAGTTTTGGTTGCTAGAATGGCAAGGCATTTTTTTTTCTCCCCCATCGGAATAATTGACGAATTTTTCAGTTTCTCCTTGTGCATGTACAGGAACTAAAAGGAAGCTTTCTGTAGCAGCAGTGATCTTTCTACAAATATAAGAATTGCTCTATACCAGATCTTGGGTAATGATGTGCTACGAGAAAAGGTTAAGTGCTTTGTTTGCTGCAGAGTCAGTTAAGTTCTTCGGAGTTTTTTTGGATTTTTTTTTAATAAAAAAGTAAATCTAAATAATTTAATAAAATTGTGGATCTTTAAGCAGCAAAATAAATGTGTCATTGAGCATAAAGTTAATTTAAAGCATTGAAATGACTCTTCTATAGAATATTCCACTTCAAACAGTGTTTTCCAGTAGGTAGACAACTATAAGTTCATGGAATGCTTCTTAAAAGAAACCTAGGTTTCTGCAGTCAGTCAATGCATTTTTTTGCCATGTAGGGTCTGTGCTTCAATTTGAAATGTTTTAGATAGCAAATACTTCTGGCTGAGTGCCTTTGACTCAGACTTAATGTGTTTGCTGCAGATACATGGTAAGAAACAGTCTGTATGATCTCAATGGCAATTTCAGATTTCTATCTGATCCAACTTGTGCATCTATATAAAGTCAAGGATATTGTTTTAACTTGCATTGGCAGCAGTGGTATAGCAATGATTAGCAGTAACAGGTTTCCTTTGTCAGTCTTGTATGTAGCTACAAATTGAGTAGTGAGTGAAAGGGAGTTAGCCAGCATTTACTGAAAATATCGTTTAAACACTTGGTGATGACTAGTATGTTAATTAAAACCTGACTGAATGCAGCTAATGATGACTCTCTGTTTCTGGAGCTAAAATGCAGACTAGTTTGGCTTACTATAAAGACTCCAAAATAGATGTTAAAGGGAGCTGCACTAGGCCTGTTTTATCTGTGGAATTCCTAAAGAACTCATTTGGTGGGGGTGAAGGAGAATGCATAGATTCTAGGAGAGATTTTGAAAATCTAATAGTATTTATAAAAACAAAATTCTAACAATACAATATTCAACAAATGGAAAAGAGCACTGCTTTCATTGTTAGGAAATATGCATAGGTATTTCATTTTTTGTTAGATTATGATTATTAAGAACACTCTCCTTAATTTCATTCCTTTTCACATCAAGACAGAACAAATACTTTTCTTTGCTTTGGAAAAAAAGAGTGTATGCATGCTTCTTTCTACATTGGCTTTTTTGCAGATAAGGCTTTTTCTTTCCAGACCTCATTAAGCAGTCAGTTGAGCAGGCTAAATGCATGTTCCAAGTGGTAATGGATACTTATTCCATGTAAGTACAACAAGATTATGAGATACTGGAATGCTGAGCACTTAACTGGCACAGTAGCATTTATATTACAAATAAATGCACCAAGTAAATAATTCAGGCATTTATGACAGTAACATGATCTCTGTTAATACGGTAGATCTGGGTTAGTAGATAAGGGGTTTTGTTTTCTGTTTTGAGCCCTGTGTCTTCCTTCTATGTATCTGAAAGGATCTTATCCTTTTTTGAATGTAAGTGCCTTGTTTTAAGGCATTTCAGTCTGAATGCAATATGACTAGACAGAAAGCTTCCAAAAAAGTATGGTTGTGAAAACCAGGTTGCATTAAGTTAACCCAGTTTACGCACATGCTATGTTCTTACTTTGTTTTGTAACGTTCTAGGTTGTTGTTACAATGCTTAGATAATATTGCAAATTTTTCCTTGATTTCTGCAAGCTGTAGATTACATTTACTAAAATCTAAATAAATTCAGATTCAAATAATTCATGCTTTGAGGGGTTTGAAAGATCATAAAAATAAAAACAAAACTAAGGCTGTAAAAGGATGATTAATCTTATGACCATCAGAATTCATGAAACCTGACTTCCTTAACTGTCTTGCTCTAGTTCTCACATCTAAGGTATAAACTCTGAAATTATTCTAGCAGATGAGGCACTTGCCTCTTTCCCATACAGGTTCTCTGGTGTATAAGGGATAAATTTATGCTGGTGCTTTTTCCTTTCAATAGAGTGTTTACAATGGATCTCTTCTCTATCCTGTTGACTGCCTTCAACGATCTTGTAAAAGCTATCTTCTGACATCTCTTTGTGTAATTTTCTTAAAATGGGGATTGTAAAAAAAAATAATAAAAGAACACAAGTTCTTTATAGCACTAGTAGTTAAAAAACTTTGGGAAGAAGTTCTTGCCGATGAAGTGTTTAGTTCCAAGTAAGTTCTTCTACTGTTTCCCAATGTTGCAGCCAAAAATTGGTGGTATGGTTGCTGTTTTCCCCAACAGACTCACTTTCTGGCTATACAGTGTGTAGTTTGTTTGCCAAACTGCAGTTGGCAGCCATGGGAAAACATTTCTTTGCTATCTCAAAAATGATGAGGACATAGAAAGAAAGATATGTAGAACTGCTCAGAGATCAACCATGTATGTTTGACCAGCGTGGATGTTTTAACTGGTAAACCATATGTGACAAAAAATATCCTGAAATACAAAGGCATAATGGCACATAACAAGCTAGGTTCATCTGTATTACATAATGCATTGAGCAGTGAGGGAATTCCATGTTACATGAAGACAAAGGGGATCAACTCTCTAGTACTTCAGTGTTGCCATGAGGTACTGTCCCATTTGGTGCTGTGCACTGATTTCTAAAAGGGGAGAAAGAGTGACTTGCATGGGTCTAATACATGAAAATGAGAATTGCTATGCTAGATGAATCCCTGAACCATATTGCCCAGATATTTTTATTTATTTACAACAATTAACTTGCATAACAATAAAAATATTGGCAGTTATGCATGAAAATAATGATTTCCTATCTGCTCAGGATTTGAATACTTTTCACTGTCTTTGAAACTGTTAATTAGTCACATGATGAAAACTAAAACCTACTTACTCAAAGCTAGTTGTACAGATAAGAATGTAACTATGTCTTCTGAAGAACAAGGTTGGTTTGTGATGTTTTTTCTACTACATGCGAAAATAAGGTTGTCTATCCATTGCCTCTTAGAATAAGATGGAAAGAAACAAGGATGGATTTTGCTACTGAGAAAGTGTATACCTTGACAGTTAATTCTGTGGAAAAAAGTATGTTGTAGAACAGATGCTGTATAAATGCTTCAGTTATGTTTTTCAGTAGTGAACAGCCAATCTAATCAAGTTATTGCAGGGTCTCTCATGTGATTTCTGGAGTAGTGATCAGTATCTGTTTTGTAGGCAATAGTTTCAGAGATGTTTAAAGCTACAATGAATAAGATTGCCTTCTTGATTGGCTACTCCAAATATGAGCTATTACCATTGACAGAAACTGGATAACATATGATGTCTGCTTAAATGATTTGTTGCACTTGTGGGCTAGCTTATTTTGTTTGAAATAATTTCTTTTCCTCCCTTGCTGATTAAATAATTTCTAATGTTAGCTTGTATTTCCATGTATGTTTATAGGATAAAATTACTTTAATGGCATGGAAAAAGGGGAAAATTGAAAAAAATATAAAAATTAACATTTATGATTGCACTCACTCATTGGATCACTAACTTGAATTGGTTATAGTGGATGATTTATACTTATGTATCATGCATTTATAGTTTGCACTAGAAAAAAGTGCTGTGATTTTCTAAAACAGTTCTCTCAGCCATATGGAAATATAAATTGCAAATTCAGTGCAACAGAGTAATCCCTTGGTACGGAGCAACCAATTACATTAAGCAACCACAATTAAATATGCTTGTATCTCCTACAAGGCAGCTTTATATCTAACTTCAAGTAGTAAATAAAAATAATTTTGTAGTTATGAACTGTGGATTACTTATCAGAGTGTTAATATATACATTTTTTCCTTAAGTTTACCAAGGACAATGGTCATAGAATCATAGAATGGTTCAGGTTGGAAAGGACATTAAAGATCACCCACCTCCACCCCCCCCGCCACGGGCAGGGACACCTCCCACTAGACCAGGTTGCCCCAAGCCCCGTCCAGCCTGGCCTTGAGCCCTGCCAGGGATGGGGCACCCACAGCTGCTCTGGACAGCCTGCGCCAGAGTCTCGCCATCCTCACAGGGAAGAATTTCTTCCTAATATCTAATCTAAGCCTACCTTCTTCTAGTTTAAGACCATTACCCCTTGTCCTGTCACAACAGGCCCTATTAATAAGTCTGTCCCCATCTTTCTTGTCAGCCCCTTTAGGTACTGGATGGCCACTATATGGTCTCCCTGCCACCTTCTTTTCTCCAAGCTGAACAACCCCAACTCTCTCAGCCTGTCTTCATAGGAGAGGTGCTTCAGCCCCCTGATCATCTTTGTGGCCTCCTCTGGACTTACTCCAACAGGTCCATGCCCCTCTTATGCTGGGGGCTCCAGAGCTGAATGCAGCACTGCAGGTGGGGTCTCATGAGAATGGAGTAGAGGGGGAGAATCACCTTCCTCGACTCGCTGGCCACACTTCCTTGGTTGATGCCCAGATGGTGATACAGCTGTGTCTGCTTCGGGTGGAAGATAACTAGGACTTAGAATCAGTGTTAAGACATCTTAACCATTATCTTACACATAAACCAGCTTAGCTTCTGAACTTCAAGTATTGTCTGATACTGGAGAAAGACACGCTTGCCCTGCTGCCCCTCTTTCCCCCTCCCAGGGCTGGAACAAGTGCCACAGTTGTGACAGCTAGATACAAGGTAATTCTTCAGAGATGGGAGAAAGGAGGAGTGCAAACAGCTGATTTTAGCACAGGTCAAGGCTGAGTCTTAAATAGGCTGCTAAAGTGGCTCCTGTAAACCAAAACAACTTCTTAAACATTCTAATACTTCGGCTGGCTCTGCTGTCTAGCATGTTAGCTGTTCTTTCCTTGACCATAGTTTCTTTTTGGAGATTTGACAAGTTACAGGCTACAGCTCTACCATTTTAATTCTGTTCAGATGAAAAACAATTCACAGCTGAGTGTTTGCTAATTATTTCCACTCAGCTTTGTTGCATGCCAGACATTTCAGTTATATTTAATGTTATTACTTGTTGCTCTGGTAATAAACAATACATGGAAATGGGACATCATCACTGTACATTAGTAATTCTGTGAAATAACATTTTGAATGAACCTACCTTTTCATGAGCACGCTGAAAGAAATGTTTCCAGGGTCTTACAGTATTTTTACTAGACTGTAAAATAGAGTGAAATAAATATACTTTAAATAAAAAAATTCTGAGAAAAATTCAGGTGTTTCCTAACAAGAGGCAATAATGTTGTAGCAAATGTTAGTGAAGTAAATAATTTCAGAAAGAGATGCTTTCTATGAAATTACCTAAATATGATTAAATGATTAACATGATTTCATAATCAGTTTAAGTGGTCTTTTGTTTTTTTCATGTCAAACTCTTGCTAGTGATGTTAATTTTGTTCTTTGTTTTGTGGGTTTGGTTTTTTTTAACATAGACACTCCAACACCTGTCATCAAGACTTAAATGTAGACTTCAGTGACTAATGTTTTATGAATTTACCCTTATCATCTACCACTTTTATGCTAATTGCATTTGGGTTCTATTTTGTGCTGTGAAACTTTACTGTGAAGCCCTACTAGAAACTGTATATAGTTGTATATAAGAAATACTCTTTTCCAGCATGTAATAGAGTCATAATTTAATCAGATGAAGAAACCCTTTATTTATTTATTTATTTATTAAGGACACAGTGGAAATGAGTCACAAATTAATGGTATGGGACACTATTGCCTCTTCAGGTGTTTGAACAGTCAACAAGGTAATCAAATAGGAAGCTGAAACTGCAAAAAAACTTCCTAGAAATGGTCTCTGACACTTGGGAGACTGCAAAGCCATTATAGTTAAAAATATGTGTCACTAGCCTGTAGTAGTACACAGAATGTATAGTTTTGGACAGGTTGTGTATCTCTGAAGGAAGGTACATGTGCATAACAAAAACATCTTTGTATTGAAGAGAGAGGAGTGTGTTCATGTTTTATCCACATTTATCCTCTACACAGAGAAAGAACATTGATTTCTGTTGAAGGTATTCTGGATTTGATCTTTATCAGCACAAAATGAAAGTCCAGGTTCCTACACATTTCTAAGAAGCTGGTTTTGGAAATAGGCACATGAGTAAGACGGAGGTCTGCAGTGCTGAAATGAGCTGGCAGTACAAGCTGTGTGGGGACAGTGCTAAACACTGACAGCTTTTCTAAATGACAGGTAGACAGTTTTGTAGTCATCAGCTGCATCGCCTTTCATACAGTTCCTCTTTCTTTGTATTTTAAGCCCTTTACAAATTCTTCCACTACGTAGTGTTGTTGATGTGTTTGAATATATAATCCAGGCAGGGTAGAAACAAGACTGTTGAGGCCTAACTTGAAGATGGAAGTAGATCTGTTGAGTTGCTTATCTCTAGTCCATCCCAGCTGCATGCTGCCATAATTCCTCTTAATAATGGATGGTTTCTTTATGTTATGAAGTGCCTATGGGCAAAATAAAGGTCTTGGTGTGTGCTTAGATAGTCTCTTCTCAAAAGATCTCAAATTTGAGTGTGTAAAAGAAAGTTAGTCTTAGAAAGCAGAGGTGACTTATAGGCTATAATCATACAAATGCTGGTTATTGTGGCGACAGTGAATCCTAGATATAGGAATACCTTGGTCATGACACTAGGTAGTTCTCTATTAAACTTTAACTTGGGTCCAGACTCACTTGTGTAAGTGAAATCAGTGTTTCTACAAAGCACCAGAGCCCTCTGTAGCACAGAACAGCATAAAAAAACAGAGAATAGCATGAATTGGGAAGTTCGCTTAAAATACTGTATTTTGTCATGATTTTCATGCCTCGCCCTCAAGTTTTCCACAGTTTTTAAAGTCCAGACCATGGAACTTTCCAAACTTTCCAGGAATATAAAATTACATAACAAATGAGTGTGTATGTGTGTTTATGTCTATAAATCCAGCATATATTTTTGTAAGTCTCAGTCTGCCATTATGGATATTAGTAGCATCAAACCACCCTACTGTTTCCTGAACCTGCAGAGAGGATATGAGGGCTAACACTGATTGATGGATAACATTGTGATTTATGTCCTCTGGAGCTTCGTTAGATCGGAAGTGATGGTGAAACAGGAAACAGGCATTGTATGAAAACATCCATAAGTATGTAACTAGAGGAAAGAGCTGCAAAAATAATTTATGAAAGATACTGCTGCATACTTTTGTATAAAAATAGATTTATTATTGGGCACAGCTGGATACTGTGATTGTTCGTAATAATGCAAAAGACTAATTTGATCTAAACCTGACTTGTTAATTTAACTTAAGGACTCAGGGGAGGAAGAAAATGAACTTGCGGATACTGACAAAAGTAGCAGTGTTTTGGTGTAATCAGGGCCAAAGAAAGATATTGAAATTAATAGTTGTTCAGACTTATTTAAGCATATTGTTTTCTCTGGTATTCACAAGCTCATACATGCTTAATGCTAGTCCTGTAGAGTAAGTATGAAGACGTTTTGCACTATGGTTAAATCTAATCAAGAAAATGTGCCAAAAGAGTTGCATAGTTGTATTTTGTGTTGAAGAATTAACTGAACTTGACCTAATCAAAATGATGACATGAAGTTTGAGTACCTTTTCCTTTTTTTTTTTCTTTTTTTTTTTTTTCTTTTCTCCCTCTTCCTCTTTTTTTCATGACTGATGAAGAACACATGAATATATTTATCTGAATACTGGAAAAGACTTCATAACATACTTAATCTTGATCACCTTTTTGACTTCTCTAAAGAGCAGTAGTACTGTATTATGAAGCTATTTAGTATGTCAAAATTGCTGGTAATTCTTAAGAAGTCAAGATTGATTCTAACTTGCCTGGTATGGTAGGCTTTGAAAGCTACGGTTACATTGCACTAACCTGAGTTTGTGTGAAAAAAAATTCTGTCTTTAGCTATAAAGTTTATCCTCCTTACTATTTGGCTATACAAAATATAATAGAACAGTTTGAGGCTGTTCTAGCATAAAATTCTGTAAGAGAAAGATCCCACTGAAGTACATGAGAAGTCTGAAAGGTGACTGTTGTGGGGGTTTTTTGCCATCCAGTCTTGGACTAGTATGGCCAGTAAGGAATGTTTATGCTGTATGGATGTAATTCTTTTCCACTCTTTCCTCCATGTTTCCACACCATTCCAGGTGTTTGCAGTAGAGCACATGCTTAAAACGTGTTCAGAGACTTAAGTGAAAATTGTGTGCTTTACAATAGTTCCAGAGGTGTCAGTATCTTGCTTGTAATCACAAACCGCCCTTAAAGAAGGAGTTCATAGTGTTATGTAAGGGTTGTGGAGGTATATTAAGTTGTGGTGAATTTAAGGACAGTAGATCTCCCTTTGAATTTGAAGGGGAAAGAAACCCAACTAAGAATAAAGACACTTGGTGTATTAATTCTTCACCGTGTTTTTTAGTAAAACTAGCCATTTGGTTGTGAGCTGTTTTCTCATTCGATGTTAATCTAGCCACGTATTCCTCTCCCCCAATTCTGAAGCAATTTATTTTAAGTTTTGCATAGATGTGAGTTTATGGGATGATTTTGGCATCATCATCAGAGATTAGGTTAGCTGTTTCCCCTGATCTACTAATTTGTATAACTTTGTCACAACAAGATTTGTCCTGCAGTTTTATAAGTTTGGGTACTGAAAACAGCTATCTGTCATTACTGGAATTTGACTGCAGTTGCATTTGAAATTATTTCTGGTTTTGTGCTTCAGCTGAATTTTCCAAGTTTTTTAGAACTCAGAAAAATATGTATATGTGCTAACCAGTATTTCTGTTTGGTTGTGGGTTTTTTTTTAATTATGATTTTATTTTTTCTTCACTGTGGCTCACTTAGACATACGTAATAACAAAAGTATTTTTTAATTGCAATTCCTTAACTAAATTCAATCACAGATATGTGACCTTACTGGGCTACAAGCGATCTGTGACTAGATGTTGAGAATGCTTATTGTGCTTGCACTTTTTTCCCAAATTTTAAAACAGTACTAAGAATCAGCAAAAATGCACAGAAATATCTGTATACTGGTATCTGTTAGTGTAACAGTTTACTAAGTAACCTTAAGTAATAGTATGATTAATGTAACACTGAAGTTTTGCACACTGTAAGGAAAAAATGCTTTTTGAAGCTTTCCCACTCAAGCTTTCTGATATAATTAATCACACCTAAGTCCAGATAAGTGGAATTGTTTTGTTTTGTTTCCTTTCAGAAAGGATGGCACATTGAAGGCTTAAGCTTTCAGGTATTGAACTTAAGTATCTAGGATTCATGTCTTCATTATTGTTCTAAGGAATGACTCAGTCATCATTGGAAAGCAATGCTTCCACATAAAAGAAAACCATCCACAGAGATACTGCTCTGTTTAATGTACTGTTTTCATTGGGCTGCACTTGATTATGCTCATGTTAACAGAGTTAATGTACAGAAATTTTTTTTCCATGATTTCCAGAGGCTTGTACATTGCAACATAGAAAGTGTTGGGGTAGAGAGCAAGATGTACTTGTGCTGCATGATTTCTTTGTCTAATTACTGTGAAAAGAATAAAACAAGTAGTTAAGTGAAGCCAAGTAATTTGAATATCTCATGCAACAAATACTGGTTTCTGTATGGAGTGTGAGGAGATATTCTTACCTTAGATATTAGCAAATATACCTGTTTATTGTCCAAGTTCTTATAACTCTTCTTCATATTCTTCCTAATGACATAGGGGCTGAGTGGAATCTTTAAAGAAATAGTTTCAAGGATGTCACTCACAGTGATGCATGAGAAGAGACTGCGGACTCTTCAGCTTACAATACTTGAAGGTTTGCGATGGGGATAGTGTTGATATCTCAGTAAGTAAATTGGTGAATAGATTAAATGTGGTCACTGGGGAATAGAACATCCTCAGATACATATATCCATTTTGAATTTTGAAATACAGCTTTTCTTCCTTGGGCAATTAGACAGAACAAATAGCCCATTAAAACTCTTGGGGAAACTGCTGCTAAAACAACAAGCAGTTTGCATGGATGTTAGCCTTATTTAAAATCCAAGTAGTGACAATAAAATGAATGAGAATTGAACCAAAGCTGATATGGTGCATTCAACTAGAGCTGATAAATTCATTCCTAAGCAGCTGAGAATAGATGCATTTTGATACAAACGTTAGTTGGGTGTTCCTGGTCAATGGCAGGCTAAAGTTTGCTAGCCAAATTTGATGTTAGAAGGAATGAATGCTAGGAAAAGCTTTCTCCTACCCCCTCTCTACTGTTCTTCTCCTCATTGCCCCTCTATTCTCAATTTAAAAAATCAAATTCATAGAAGTTGCTAAGGCAATATTGTAATGAGAAACAGTGTTTAGCCCATACCTAAAATCATTAAGCCTGCCTGAAAATAATGTGCTTCCTTTACAGACTGAAAAGGTTAAGTCATAGCTACAGTGAATTAAATGTTGTTTACAACTGAGCACCACAGAAATCCTTATTTAATAAATACACTGATAGAGACAGAGGGAAGAGTCCAGTAACTTGTTCGAGCAACTTCAGAGAAAAGACTAGGGAGGACTAAATCATCCCTTATTCAGTGCTTCCTCTGACTTACTGCCATTTTAAAGTTCTGTTAATGAAACTTTTCTGAAGAATACTTCCAAAATGGACTCAGATGTA
Source organism: Falco naumanni (assembly GCF_017639655.2). Lineage (NCBI taxonomy): Eukaryota > Metazoa > Chordata > Aves > Falconiformes > Falconidae > Falco > Falco naumanni. The sequence goes on from NC_054067.1 coordinate 17,685,404, forward strand.
CAATTTTATGAACTAGTGATAAATTCTTCATGTTGGTGGCTAAAGTTTTATTAATTTAAATGTAGTTCTTGTTTGTCGGGTGTAAGCTAACAAATGACTGTGGATTGTCAGGGGAGGTAGGGGGAGAAATCATTGGGACAAAGCATTTCTAGATGTAAAAAAAAAATAAATATAGAGAACAATTAATGACCATTTAAGCTTTCACATATACCAGAAACAATTCTAGCTTGAGTGGTCATATTCAGGTCATGTCTGTCATCACAGTCCAAGGCAGAATTACATTTGGACTTGTATAGTCACTGAAGTGTGATTCACTTAATGAGGTCTTGTTTGTTACTGAAGGTTTCCAGCCAGTTGTTGGCAGTATGACCCCTAAAAATACTGTTTGTAGACTGTCTATTACCAGAGCAATAAAGAAAGGCTGACCTGTCTGATATGTGAAGTTGGTTAGAAATCAGGTGTAGGGAAAGTTGGAGATAAATTTGTCTCCCCTTGCTGCTCTTGGGCCCTGAAAAAGGCAGGCACGTAGAATAAATGCCTATTGCAAGCGGTAGATTGTGCAGGCACTTTTATTTCAAGGAAAAGGCAAATGAAACTAGTAGGGAAGTAGGTTAAAGAGAAGACAGGTTATTGTTAAATTTGGTACAGCTTTTTCTAGGGTTCCCAAACAACACACTGCAGAGAGTAGTGATATTAATTAGAGAAAGGAATACGAAACAAAAACTTGGTTGCAATGGCTTACAAGAGCTTTTTAATGCTGAAATCTGTTTTGATTGTTCTTTTTTCCCCTCACAGTGCTATATAACTAAATATCAAATGTTAGGCATTCTGTGATTTCTGGAAAAACTAAAACTTGGGGGGGGGGGGGGGGGGGGGGGGGGGATCAGTTTTTTATCAGTTTTTGAAAAATACAGCATTATTCTCAAGTTGACTTATGTTCTTGTGTTGTTTTGGTTTTAAAAGTATGATAGGTTTGTGGCACGATAATGCTCAATATAAGAGTGATTTTAGGTCAAGCCAAGCCACTAAGTTGCTGCAAAATGCAGTACTTGTCCAAAGCTGTGAGAATTAGCCTTGAAGCACCAAGACTTGTTCAGCAGCTAATCTGCTTTCTTCCCATCTTTCTAATTCTGTTACTTGGTGGAGAATCTCATGGGTTTTTTGTTGTTGAGTGAATGCTTCCTCTTAAAGTTGCTGAAAAAACTTTATTGTCATGGTTGCTTTTATACTAACGTGCAATAAGAGTTTTCCAACATGTGAAACAGTACTGCCCATCCTTTATGCAGCTTTTCCATACCTATTTCAATAGGTATGTTTTTTTCTTTACCTGAAGACAAACGAAATCTGTTTATGACATTCTTTTAAATTTTATGTGAAGTAAAAAAAAAAATAAAAATTCTCAAGATAGTTGGCATAGTTTAACTGTTTATCTGAGCTAAAGCACAGGAAGGCAAATATCCCAAACTACTATGTTAAGTAGAAAAGACAGAAGGACTTTACCTTTAATTACTTAGTAGCTTCTGGTGGTAAATCAAGGCAGACAATAACAAGCTGAAATGACTCTTCCTGGTCAAATATACTTCTCAACTAGTTCTCCTTATATTAAGATCTTGACTGCTATTGAAGAGTCAATAAGCTGTTTAGGCATTGCTATGAAAATAGAGTAGTATTTTTTTGGGTTTTTTACTTTTTTGCTAATGGAAACAAGACTTAAGTACAAAAGTAATTGAGTATGCAAACTTGTGACCAGTTTCCTAAGTCAGGTTGAGTGAGTTGAGACCTGAAATACGGTAATCTTTTCTAGATATATTTTTCTATTATGTTGATCCCCTAATAAAAATCTTGGGTTGATGTTAAATTTCATATCATGTGTGTAATCGTAAATGGGTTGGAATCTTTTTACTTAATTTTCTGATTATAATGATCATTTGTCATATTAAATGACATATAAAAATTAAATATAAATCTGCAGCTGAAGCACAAAGGTGCGTCAGATTTTGCTTTAATGATAGGATGGCAAATACGTGGAGACCTCCCTTAAAGATCTGACCTCATGAAGGTGGCAATAACAAGCCAAAATCAATATGCTAGGAAAAGAAATTATATTCACAAATCTGAGAAAACACTATTGTGTTTCATTTATTTATGCACATATTCAATGAGAATTTGTGCATAAATGTCATTCTATGAGTTGATGCAAAAACAACACAGATTTTGTGGTCAGCCACAGTATCTAAGATAACAAGAGAAAATGCTTAGCTTTTGATTGTAGTATATTCTCCACAAAATTAAATATCAGGTATTGCTTTATAAAACATGCACATTCTACTAATTCTTATCTTCATGTGATTTCTGAGTGAAATTTACTGCTTCAGTTTATTTTAAAGGAATTTGTATCTCTTCAACTTCGAATTTGGAAGCATAATTAAGATGAAAACAGGAAAGCATTGAATAGTTATGGATTTGCTTCACCAAATGTTTCTAACTGCCACTGTGATCAGGGAAGAACTGAGTTTTATAAATTCTTAAAAAAAACCCCAAACAACCATAAACTAAACTCTGAGTCCGAATAAAATATTCCTGCCAAAATTAAACTCCCCTTCTCAGAACGTTGCTTTATGTTTATCCTTCCTCATGTGTCAGTACTTCAGTGGGCTGCAACAGCAAACATCATCTGATGAGAGAACTGCAGCTTCCTTTGGTAGTTTCAGTATCTATGCTGTCCCGTACGAGTAAGTCACAGGTTTAAAAACCTGAATTGAGAATGTACTTTTTTTGAGCTGATTCATAAAACGTTCAAACTTGCGGTGGTGCATGACGGTAATGTACTGTTAGATTTGGGGATGTGATGCTTCCCTCTACTGGCCGACCCACAGAGAGTACATTTTACTGTCTGGTGAAACAAGCAATAAAAGTATTTTTAAAAGCACAGCCTATGCTTAGGACTGAGGTAAGAGGATTGTTATTGCAGTCTCTTACACACAAAGAATATAATCCCTTACCTGCATCACAAACCAGCTTTATATTGTAAAGTGACTAAAACTGCATCAATCAGTTTTGGGAAAGAGTAAGTGCACTAATATTTTAAGCCACTTCGTGTCTACTAGTAGCACAAATACTAAGTATTTGCAGTACATTACAAAGAGCACGCAATGAAGTATTTGAATTTTGCAAGGAAGACTTATCCAGTATAGAACCTGTTAACCATATAGCCTCTGACTGATATTTAAAATGGACTTATTTTTCAGCTTAACTTCAAGAGTTTAAATGCTTCTTTAATTTCAATGAGAATTTGTGCATAAATGTCGTTCTGTGAGTTGATGCAAAAACGACACAGATTTTGTGGTCAGCCACAGTATCTAAGATAACAAGAGAAAATGCTTAGCTTTTGATTGTGGTATATTCTCGACAAAATGAGTTAGCAGTGATAGTAATATTCTAATTAACATGAACACTGAAAGATGCCCAGTACAGTTTAAGACTGCACTGTATATGAGAGCTTCACACTATCAAAGCATTTGCATATCGCAGGGTATTCTTGCAAGTAATTAAGAGACTCCTATGTTTGTACCACAATTTCTCCCCTCCTTAATTGATGCCATTTTGCCTCTGTAATATGTAATGTTGCAGATTCTTCACCTTTGTAGCCAGAGATGAACAGCTTGCTGAGAGACCTTTTCTTCCCTTTAAAATGTAAGTTCTTATGTTAAATTGGTCGTAGCTACTAAGGCGCTGCTCAGGTTGGCTCCCCTGAGATCCACAGAGGCCGAAGGTCTTCACTCAGGACTGTACTTTTGTTCATCTGGATCCACTGCACTTTCAATGTGCAGCTGTTACCATGTAGTAACAGGCAGAGGGTTGGTTGCTGCTGGTGTTCTGAGTGCACATTTTAAAAATAGTAAGTGCACAGAATTGTACTTTCTCACTAGCAGATGCAAGATATGGACAAAGATAGAAATTGCCTTCTGACATCTCTTGCCACTTCCTGACAGCAAGCAAACTGGCAAATTATGTGGCTGAGTTTTAAATGTTTCGCATGTCAGTTTTCACATGGGAGTTCTGAATGATATTTCCTGCTGAAATTGGATTTTTTAACAATTGTTAATTAAACCAGCTTTTGTTTTGATTCTCTGCTGAATGTTACAGGACTCAGTAGCAGGCATCTATATGGCTACAAAATAAATATAGATGTTTCCTTTATGTGTCATTTTGGTACTCGACATGAGTCATAGTGCCACTTACCATGAAACTATTCTTTTTGAATCTAGACTCAAGACTACATTTGGATAACATCTAAGAAACAAATATTTTTGTAAAGTATGATCCAACTGTTCTTTTTTCTAAACACCTTTCCATACAAATTTGCAGATATATATAAAGGGGCCAGTGACACTAGAACTAAAAAAATGTATTTGCAGCAGGAGGCTGGTAATACCTAATTTGAAATGCCTGTAGTATGAGCCATCAACTCTATTCCAGAGTTTTACAGCTGAAGAATGCTAATATCTCTTTAATATACTTTTCAACATTGAGTTACTAAGATATCCAGCGGAATCCTATGGTTCCTGCAGCTTGAAGTCTTTTAGAATTTCATTTACTTTTTTTAAAAAGCCAAAGCTGGTGTTAGCATGCATTTATGGTAGATTTTGAATACTTCAGAATTTTTAGACTTGGTTTGTTAGGCTTCTTGAATAGAATTACCATAGTCTGAACTTAGGAAAAAGAAATCCTGAACAGCCCATCCTCATATGTCTCAGAAATTGTAGTTTTTCCCCAGGTGGCAGGCAGAATTGTGTAATAAGATGAGTTAAGTGACTGTATAACTTCAGTAGAAAAGAGAAGCTTGAACAGTAGTGAAACTTGTACCAAGCCATGAAACACAAAGGGGTTTTGTCTTCTCAGAGCAGGTGTTGAAAGTTACAAATGAATGGCAATAGATGAACCACAGGAGACTCAAGTACAGTCTGTTTGCCAAGGAAGTATAACCTAATAACTCTAAGTGGATGGTGCAGAATAATTTTCCATGGAATATTCCAGCACTTCAAGAGGTTCCAGTTTTGAGCAAACAATGGTAAAGTTCCTTAAAAAAGGATAAGGCTCCATTCAACTAGTCACTGGACTTTGGGGCAGCCTAGCAGGTGTACTGCCAAAAAGCCAAGCGAATAAACTGTTAAGGAAGGGTATTTGGTCTGGCTGCTGATTAGAAACAATTCAGAAACAAACTCCATTAAATGCCTTTTGAAAAGATAGCTAGCTTGGACACAGATTTCATCTGAGCTACTTCAGCCAGTTATTATGATGATGCAATCACTTTGAACTTTAATGATAACCTAAAGCAATTTTTGAACATTGCATTGTTGTAATGAAACTAGGACCAAAACAGGAATCAAAATGATAATGCATTGAGGAATTTTGGTGTCCAGAACTAGTAGGCCAGTGTGAGATGGTCTGGTAAGTAAGAGATAAGTTTCTGGAAAGACTTTTTTATTTTGACAGCTGAAAATAAGCTACAAAGTGTATGAAGCTAATAGCTATAAAATACGCACAGAATTTGTTTCATTTATATGGGTTACAACTTGGTAACCACTTTGACACATTCATAGCTCCTCTTACCCACTAAGACTAATTATCAGTCAAATACTCCATGGTGCAATGGATGATAGACATGGCCTTTTTGGTTAAAAACAAAAAGGGTGAGTTGTAGAGGAATGAAGGCAGCGGGTTGATTAGCATTGATAATATGCAACTGTGGCCATGCCTCGGAGGCAGTGGTTTGATTGACATGGATGAAGTTCAGTGTAGCTCATTCCTAAGTCGTTAAATAGCTCTGAGGAGTGTGGGGTGGGGGTTGGACTGAGGAGGAGGAGTGTGGTCTGGTCTCTGGGGGAAGGAGAAACAGCATGAACAGTAGGACCTGACCAATGGTAAAGCCTTGTTGCAGCCTACTAATTTGTTTGTGTTGCAGCACATGGTAGTAATGTCTTCATAAATAATTGCTGATCTTGGTCTATTGATTAATGTGGGTACACGATCATATTTATTTTACATAGCTAGGGTAGAATTCTGTACACGATAACAATTTGTAAATACTGAAACTGTAACAACACTTACTTTAGTCTTTGAAATGGAAAGAAATCCTTTGTAGGGAACCAAATCCTTGATCCTTTAGGATACTTGTAATTCCTGTCTCTGCCAAAGAGAAAGAAGAAATTTTTTGAGTGTTGGTTACTTTGTTTTGGTTTGGGATATTATTTTTTTTCTCTTCATGTTATCTTATGGTACTCCCTAAGAAAGCTCAGATCCCGTGCCTTTTCTGCATCGGTTTGCTACTATGAGACAAAATTACCATTGAAATTTTCCCATCAAAAGCATCCTTCTATAGTTCCATGAAGTTGCAATTTGGATTGTCTGCTAGATTATCTTTTGTAATCCCTGAAATTTTGTAGGTTATTTTGGCTTACCCCAGAATGTTTGCTGAAGTTGTGGGTTTGGGTTTTTGTTTGTTTGGGGTTTTTTTTTTCCTCTTTTTTTTTAATCTCTTAAGGATGAAAGTAGTAACCTAAATTAGTTAAACACCAAAGATGGAGAATAGTCAGTTAAAAAAAACCAACCCAAAACACTATCACAATAAAGAAAAACCTTTATAGTGACAGGAAGTTGAAACAAGCTCATGTGACTCTCAGGGCATTGCTCATCCTATAGAAGAGTAACTAGGCAAAGTGCATGCTTATCTGATAGAAGAAAAAAGATAAAAGTATGCAGGAACTATTTTGTCATCCCAGATCTGACAGTTTCTCCTGGCCCTGTCAGCAGAGCATCACTTAAGAATTGCAGAAGAGGCCACAAGATCTCATGTACATCATCTATATTTTTTGTGTCAAATATTGCTGGAGAGAGAGACAAAATGTTATTAAAAGCATGAGGTTGTTACAGAAGTGTCCTGTGTGCACAAAGAGCTACAAGGTGAATGACCATATTGGAAGAGGCTGCATCTGTCTCTCCTCAAAACTCACAAAGAAGAAGAAGGAATTCAGGGCTTAGACAGACTTCAAGGATGGTTTCATGATCATCTTGCTGCTGCTCTTAAGCAACTCGTCAAAGAAACTAGATGGTAGCATTTGTTTATCAGAGACACCTTCATCTACCAAACGTAGTTGTGTGTCAGAGATGAACCTACCTTACCTTGTCCTCGCTCCCAAGGAAGGTTGGAAGTGTTCAATGGACTTTTTGAATTTTTTTTTTGTCAAAATATTAATATTGGTAAAACCTAAATGGTTATTAAGGCCTATCTTTAAACTATTGGCTGAGAAGGAATAAACTTAAAATAGTGATTCCCATGAAAATTAATATTTGATGCCCTGCTTTGGATGATAAATAAGGAGCTAATTTGAATTCTACTTTTAAATTCATTTAGCGTGTTGGAGTGGTCTAATGACAGCAGTTAGTAAACCCATCTGAGAAAAGCAGCTAGCAACATACAATTGGAAAATCAATCCAGAGTGGAGTATCTCTGGCCTGGATTTTAGTGCCTTGTGTAGTAGATCTATTAAACTGGATGGTTAAGAGCAAAAACCAAGCAAAAACACTTGAGATGTGTAGAATTAAAGTAATAAATTAATTTTGTGGCTTCTTCAGAGCTGGTTTCCAAAACTATAGCACTAATAGCATGAAGATGGTTTGGAGGTTTTTTTATTTTGGATCAAATCAGATAGGAGACCAGAAATTGACTTAAACTTTTAAAAATTAAACATGTGGTGGTGTTTCAATAATTTAAGCACAATAATTGTAGTAGACCAAGTATAAAATTTCAGCTGAGAGTTATTATCAGCTGGAAGGTTATTTATTTATTATGTAAAGGACTTGTACCAAAAGTTCTAATAAATGGTAGGATTATTTCTGTTTTCTAGACTATTTTTTTGTTCTTATGTGAGAGTACTACATTGATGAGTACTAAACGTTTTCAAGGCATAAAAAATGGCAAAGTTTCAACAGCAAAATGTTTTTTAAAAAATTAAAAGACAATTAATATATGTGTATGTTTATGAAGGCTTGATTGGTGCTATGTACTCTCGCTCAATGTGGAAAACATGAAGTTAGTTGACTATTGGGTGGGGGGTGGGGGTGGGGTTTGAGACAGTTTATAAGAGGTTAAAGCTCTTTCATAATACATGTTATAGTCCTGCTTGATAAAAATCAAACTTGGAGCTACCAGGACATGTCAAACTACATAGGACAAAACATGTATAGATAGAAATATGGGAAAGAAAGTTCATTGGTTCCAATGAACTGCTGAAGCTCTGTGAACTGCACCTGCATGCAAGGCCAGTTACAGAAGGTACGCTCTTGAACTGTGACATGAAGCTCCTGCAGCAATGAATCTAAATTCTGAATTCCAATTACTTGCTTAAAATTTCTCAAGTTGTTTTAACCCTGTAGTATTTTCTTTCCTTCCTTTGTAACATGATGGTTTTAATCTTTCCTGATATTTGATGGATGCATTTGAGTTGAATTCCACCTTTGGTGACTTACCAAATGGTTAATTCCATCTTTGGTGTATTGCCAAGGCATGCTTTTTCTTCTTCTCCTGAAGGTATATTTTTTTGAATTTTTTTTTACCCCCTTGCTGTTTTCCTTCTTTTGCTTTAAAGAGCGGTAAAATGAGTCCACAGGACTCATACCAATATTCAGAGCTTTTCCTGTGCAAAGGGGAGTATTCTATTATTTCATTAAAAATATGTGAAATACATTATTTTAAAAAAAAAGGAGAGGATGGAAAAAAAACCCTCGAAGTATTGAGTCTCCCTAGCATTTTTTGATCACTACAATTACAACAATTTAATTATTGGTACTTTGGCTTAGGTTTTTTTCAAGTTCTGTGCTTTTTGGAGTGTAACCTAAGCTAATTAAATGATGTTCCCTCCTGAGGGCTGGCAGTTTTGGCAAGCGAGGTAACAGCTGCACCGTACCGATGAGGAATGACAAAACTTGGATTAAAGTGGTATTTCTGCCTGGTCAGATGCAATAGTTAAATTGATAGCACTGAGGAATAGAGTCAGCTTTCGCAATCGTATAGCTGAACTCACACAAAGTAACAATTTATGGTGGAGGGCTGTCTTTGGCCGGGCAAATATGCTCATTGCTGCCTCTTTAGAGTTAGCAGCCAGAAGTAGGGTGACACTTGAGTTTCATTTCCAGTTGAAGTTTTAACCTTCAGCAAGTCATTCAGAACTTTTGTGCTGTAGTTTCTCTGTCCATATAATAGAAATAAAATTTGAGTCACAGGAGTGTTGGTATATAATTTTCATAGTACTCCACAATATCTTGATGAAAGGAGGTGTGTAGGTGCAATTAACACTAGATCAGTCTGAATTGCACTCTCAACAAAGAGAACTCTTTCAGTTAGTCTACAATAAAATTATAATTATATCCCTAGTATCCTTGGCAACAGATTATGGTCCCAAAAGGTGATATTACAGTTCAGCATTAATTACTAATATAGAGATCAAAAGAAGGAAAACCAGAATCATTTAGACAGTTTCCAGGGTGTAAATAAGCATTATGTAAGAAACATTAAATGCCTCATACTGCATAGAGATATGCTCTTAAAAGAAACAGATTACTTGCGTAGTTATGACATGAACTCTGAAAAATTGTATACTTGATATAAATTGATACAAAGACGGTATTTATTGGACATGGATTAGGATTCAAGCCTCCCTTCGAACGCTGGGCTCAGCTCTGGGCCCCTCACTCCCAGACAGACCCTGAGGGGCTGGAGCGTGTCCAGGGACGGGCACGGAGCTGGGGAAGGGGCTGTGGCACAAGGCTGGGGGTGGCGGCTGGGGGAGCTGGGGGGTTCAGCCTGGAGAAGAGGGGGCTCAGGGGGGCCCGATCGCTCTCTGCAGCTCCCTGACAGGGGCTGTGGGCAGGGGGGGTCGGTCTCTGCTCCCAGGGAACAAGCGACAGGACAAGGGGAAATGGCCTCGAGGTGCCCAGGGGAGGGTTGGATCGGGGATTAGGGACAAGTCCTCACCGAAAGGGTGGTCAGGCGCTGGGACAGGCTGCCCAGGGAGGGGGTGGAATCACCTTCCCTGCAAACTTTGGCAAAGCACATAGAGGTGGTGCTTAGGGACATGGTTCAGTGGTGGGCTTGGCAGTGCTGGCTTCGTGGTTGGACTTGATGATCTCAAAGGTCTTTTCCAGCCTAAATGTTTCTACGATTCTGTGATTATCAGTTGATGTACTGAAGATAACTTGTTTTATTAGAACTGTTTTTACTGAGGAATTACTTGATTATCAAGTCCTTGTGCTGTGGTTATATTTCAAACTTTCTGCAGCATTTCACAATAAAGTTGCCTTATCCTTTTGAGCTTGAACTTTAAGACTGTGTGTAGGAACACAAGAGACATTCTGTTCCTTTATCCGTACCCTCAAAAAGGTTAATATTGTAAGAAATACTTCTTGTACAAGTACATCTTTTTAAATATCCTCCTGTCTCCATTTACTTTCTACTCAGTACTTTTTGATGCTATAGTTCTTCAACAGTGCACGTTGAGTTTTGTTTGCCTTCCCCTTTTCTCCCTTTGAGAATCTTTGAAATCAGTAAAAAAAAAAAAAAGTCAACGTTACCCTGTCCAAAAGGAAATTTCACGCAGATTTAGAAATCAGCAGTAATCAAAATAAAAACAAGTGATTTCCAGTTGCAAAAATGCTGATCATTAATAGTCGTCCTTCAGGGTGGATATTTTTTTTTTTTTTTATTAAAGTTCTTGTCAGATTAGCATTGCTACAAATAAACATTAGATCTGCCTAAAAGGATGATGCAAGTGAGAATGTCAAAACTGAGCTTGAAATGTATAGGGGAAGATGTGTACTTTTGTTTGCATAAAAGCTGAAAGGACTCTCAAAATTTCATTAGTAACACTTCAGCTGCTCTGCAAGTTAACTCTGGAAACCATAATTGCAAAAGGTCCTTCTTAAGTATGTATAAAATGTTGGGGGCCTTCTTAAAATATTCATGGAATTGTAACGCAGTGGATTATATCCTGGAAAAGTACAAGTTAATTTAATTTTTAATATTTGTATTAATAATGTAACTTTAATGTCTACCAAAATTTTACAACTCTAAAGTGTCAAGACTGTCCTTCAGCTCTAGACTCTGTAAATCTGCTCCTTGCTACTGACAAGCCCATCTTCAGTGTGAATCTAGTCTACTGGAGTTTTGCAGGATTGGGGGGTCACATGAGTTTTCACAGAAATGTTCAGAATTTAATACCAAAGAACAGTGAAATGATATATAGGAACTAAAGACCACATGCACTTCCGCTGGGATTGTGTTCATGTTCTGTTCATAGGGAAGGGCCTAAAAATGAGAATTGTATTTGCTGGTTTGGTTGCAGTAAGTGCACGAGTTACTGCAGAAGCTTATTTATTAGCATGAGGTAATAGAACAAATTTTCTTCTGCGTGGGCAAATTGTTAGTATAGTAACTTTCTTTCACTCTGAATGTACTGAATTTTTTCCAGTTTACTGTAACTCATCCTCTTAGCACTTAATGCATAATGCAATTAATGATTAAATACATCCATATCAATAACATACTGTATTTGTTAATAGACATTTTGTTGAGGCTAGGAAAGCATCTGTTCAAACAAAAAACATTGGCTACAGTTAGCATGTGTGAAGATACAACTGAAGTAATACTTATGCTTGCATCTCACTTTTGGTGGACTGTAGGAATAGGAGACATGATGGTGCAAAGAGTGTTTGGCCCTTCACTGACAAGCCTTACTGAGATTCTCAGAAAGTGTAGGCACTGGAATAAGAATAACTAGAAAATTTGATTTTTGTTGAGAGTCTATTACTCAGATTGCACATTAGCTTTAGATAGCATAGGAAAAACAGTGAACAGAAAGTAAAAAATAACTTAGCTCTGTAGAACTGCAGAATGTTACTATAGATAGACTGCAGGATTAAAGAGCTGTCTTGGCATGTTACAATTCAAAGACCAGCAGCCTCACCTGTTTTTCTATCCTAAGGAGTTTTTCTTAGGAATTTGATGCTTTAGATATTACACTACAGTGTTGGTTAAATCACTGTATTTTATCTCAATTTTCTCCAATACTTCCTTTTTTCCTTTTGTTCTTTCTTTCATAATCCTCTTTTTCTCTCTTGGATTGGCTCTGATTGCTCACATATGTGGTTATTGGAGTAATTTGAGAAACATACGAACGGTGGTTGGTTGAGTGGGCGCTTTTCTATGAATTAGCGAGCACAGCAGTAGAACCCAAAACTCAGATGCTAAAGCTTCTGTGGTAGATTGTATCTAACATTGGGCTGGTGAGTATTGCACTAGAAGTCTCTAAGCTAGTTGTATGACATCTGCAAGTTATGTTTGTTGTCATGGAGCTTTGTGAAACTTCAGCAAAGAAGAAAGTAACATTTAGCGTGATAAAGACATGGTGGGCTATAATATTTTGCATTTGGAAAAAGACATAGCAAGATGGATTCATCAGTTTATTACTTAGATGTACTAGGTAAAGAAAAACCAAAACAAAAACCACTAACCTGACTTTATCTAGTAGCAGTTAAAAAACCTATTTTCATAAAGAGTAGAAGAGGAAAATAATTCATTCTGTTCTTCTGAAGTCGAAGCTATTAGTGGCTGGTGATGAAGTAGCAATGCCTTTGTGGAGGGGAGCTTTTCTTTTATTTTGTATTATGGTTAGAAAATTTCTTTGTTCAAAGCATCATTTTATTGTGTGATAAGAATTCAGCAAACATTTTTCAGTTTGCTTACCTTCTCAGTTGTCCTTGAGAACTCTCTAAGGTCTGTCTTCTGAGTGTTGCATTCTCTTACTCAGGAAGATTTGGGCATTTGCTGTGATGAATCTTGTTGGAAAATGAGAGCGTAATGGGGTACTTAGACTTCCCCCTGTCCAGTATACAGCAATCCACAACTGTTGACTTTAATTAAGGGTAGTTTAATCTTCAGTGCTGTGGAGCTATTAAATTGAGGGATTATTTGCTGCTTAATTGATTATTTCTGTTAAGATCTTCAGTTCCTTTACTAGTCTTTTAAGATTAAATCATTGTCTAGTATCCCTTCCCCCTCCCAAGTAAAAAGGTATAACAACGAATGATGTTTTATTGGGGAGTTGTTCTATTCAGGCACCTTTAGTGCATGACATCCAGTGCTGATGTTTTTCTGCAGCTTTTTTTTTTTTTTCCATTCCGGAACATCAAAGGTGAAATCCTAACCTTGATACTTTTAGCAATAAACAGGAAAATAGTTACTCTCATTTTCCTGTGCAATGTGAAAACCAGATAGGTATTTCCTTGTCCTGTTGGTTTTTCCAGGTTTTCTATGGCCTGGGCAGTGGAAGCAGCAGTGAGACTGCTCTCTGGATAGAATTTTTGAAATAATGAGAGTTTTGCGGTAGCCTGCAGTCATAAATACATTTGCCAAGTCAAGTAAACTTCGTCAAGTGAATGTGGCCTTCACTTTGGAAGTTGGTAAATTTCTTCCTCTCCTGGTTTCTTATATAGCTTAGTCTCTCTCCTGTACCATCAAATGACAGTCTCATACATTAGTACTCCCATTTAACATAAAGCTGTGCCCAAAGTTCTGCAGACTGCCAAAGCACAAAATTACTAGAGCATTGCATGTAGCTTGTGCTGTGATGCTTGACGCTCTCTAAGGAAAGCAGAGAAACTGTGGAAAGGTAACATTGATTTTAATTTAATACCGGATCTCTGCTAGCATTTAGAGGGTATGAAATTCTTCAACAAGAAGTAAGGGATACCTAACAGTAACGTAGGAAAGTAGCTGTTGAACTGTTATGAGAGAAGTTGCTGTGTACAGTGCAGTGCCGTGCTCATCCTTTGAGAGCAGTTTTTTTGCCTTGAGCGTAGCTGGAAGAGATTATCAATAGCAGAACTTATGTGGTAAAGCTGCTGAACTTGGTAGTGGTTACCTGTAAGCTTTTAAAGAACTCTTGTAACTTAGCAAGGATGAAAGCTTCTAGTTTTTGTTGTGTTGTGTATGCAGTCTAGGTCATGACTGAGCCTGCTGAGAAGGAAAGGGAGATTGCACCTTGTTTAAGAGTAACTGAACAAAATTTGCATGTCCTTCTGGCAAGGAGACTAGGACAAACTGGTAAGTAGGGACTTCAGAAGGGGGATGTGCCTGTCTGGAGTAGAGAGCACAGTGGGATGTAGACGTTACAGGAGAGAGGGACTAAAAAGCACTGCATGGAAGCTTTTTTTAGCTATTGAGATTTTCTGGACTGGAGGAAACCACGTACCTTTCTGTCTCCCTGTGGACAGAGGGAGAGAGTCTTAACAACCTTGAGATTTGGTTTATGCGGTCTAGAAATTCTAAGCTTCCCACTATTTAGTATTTTCCTGTTGTAGTTCTTTTTATTAATATTATTTCTAATAAAATAACTGGAGCTCCTTTTGTGTGGCGTGCTGGTCAAAAGCAAAGGGGAAAATAGCTGTACCTCAGGCACTGGTTGGCTGGAAGTCCGGCTGCAATGGCTATTTGAGCTCAAGAGTCTAGCTCATGGAAAACAAACTTGTCATCTGAGAAAGGTGGCTCACACAACTCATCTGTCAGCACTAAAATGTTTGTTTGTTGAATAAGTTTGGAATTCTTTGTTGTGCTGCTTTATGATAGGGAGAGCATTCCAGTGTTATGTACCTGGATTATGTTAAAATAGTAGAAAAAGCTCTCAGGGGAGGTGGGGGGAGAAAGGGCTTAAATGTGTAAGGGAGAATATTATATTAGCATCATTATATATAATAGTGAGAATGCGGGGCAGTCTGTATGAGGAACACAAATAGCGTAACTGTCTAACATATTTTATTTTTGAAACTACTAACAACATTCTGCTTCCTGTTTACTGTATATTTTAAGCCAAGCAGCCTTTATATGTGCAAAAATTTAGTGTTCTCTCTGAATGTTGTCAGGGAGCTTGCAAGTATTTGATAAAATTGGTCTGCCTAGTTCCTTTTTTCAGGATTCTTGCAACTCTGGCCTGTGCTCTGCAAGGGAGTTAAGCTAAGAGCAGAAAATAAGTGCGTGATACAGATGAGTGCCTAAATACCTTTCTCCCTTCTAGGTCAATACTCTTGCATACTCTCTAGATAGAATGTTGAAGGTAAGCAGAATGCCCTTGTCTCTCAACTCTTCTTGCGTCCACAAGTGAAAACTTATACTATAACCTGACTTCATTGACACAGTGGTGGAAGGCTGCTTCTCTAGTGTAACTCTTCAATTTCTATGTAAGCAAGGAGAATAACAATATAAATGGAAAGATCTAGCTATTCTAGATTTCTTTATTTTAGAGACTCTGAACAGGATTTAATAGACTCACTTTCTTAAAAGATTTCCAGTTAATTGTCGATTTTTATATTTATTCCTGTTATGTGTATTTGTTGTTTGTTCCGAAACCTGTATGGATTTTTACTGTACATATTTTTACTAGGCTGTTGTTTGTACATGTCTGTGTGACTTCATTAAGTCTTTTTGGATTTTATCTACTAAAATGAATTTACTATTCTATTATCAGATTATAATATAGTCTCTTCCCTGGTTTTGAAATGTAAAAGTTTATGGAAAAGAGAACTCTAAAATCTTTTTCAAAATATAAATAGCAGAACTCCTCTGTTTTATGAATCACATAATTACAGGCATGACTTTTATCAGACCTTAACACTTGGTTTTATTTCTCTAGCCTTAAAAACTTCAGTTAATCATTCTCAATAGGCTGAAAAATAGTTTCCATGTAAGCTAATAAATTTGGAAGCATAATTTCTAAATCCTTTAAATGATCCTGCAAACAGATGTTTAGGATAAATATTGCTCATCTAAAAGCAGGTATAGATAATGTATAATAATGTATAATAAGAAGTGCATAAAATTGCTGGAAACTCTAGTTTTTGTCTGGAGAGAATCAGTGTTAATAAGTCAGATCAGTCATTTTTATTTAGGCAATACAAAAAAGCATATGTCTTCTTGCTTTACCAGCTGTCAAAAAATTTTGGAGAAAAAGGTTGTTTCCAAGCTTTCCGAAGGGAATATTTCACAGAAGCGTTTTGACCTTTATAGCTTACAAAACCAATTGACTTCCTTTTCCCATAAACTATTTCTTGGCTGAGATCCTTCTACAGCAAAGCTTTAGTTGTGAGGAAAAACACTAGCTCTGAAGAAAATAACTGGACTGCCTTCTAGTGGTTAGATTACTGTTACTAAAAAACCAAACTCAAGTGAATCGTATCATTCCAAATTTAATATATCCCTCTGAATATTTCTGAATATTCAACAACTATAAATGCACTTCAATTATATTTGCATTTTAAGAAGCACAAAGCAGATTGTACTGGTCTCATACATATTTTTGTTTAGTTTTAATCTTAAGAAAAAACTTTTGCCTGGTTTTGTGATTGAGTATTATATAGGCATATAGTGCTAGACCAAAAGAAATTAAATAATAGATACATCACTCTTTCTGTTCTTGTGGGTAGTATTTAAAAAAAATCCCCAACCCAAAAAACCAAACCAAAATCCCAAACAAACAAACAAAACCAATGAAACAAAAAAAAACCAACCCCTGACTGAACGGCTACTACTAAGGAACAAAAAGATGTGTAAGAACAGAACTATTGAATTGAATATTAAGATAGTTGAAAATTTTTCATGTGGCAAAGTACCAAGTAAAGTAATATGTTCTTAATAAAACAAGTAATATGTTCTTAAAATTAGACACCAGCAAAAAAGCAACGTACATAAAACTAGTAGAAGACCTTATTGTAAGATGGAGGGGATTTGAGTGTTTTGCGTTAATTAAATTCTCTCAGATTCAAATTGTGTTCTAGAAATGACTTAATTACATATGCAAAGATGTAGTACTAGTTGTTGTGCACTGATACTAAAAAAAAAGACGAAATGACAACAGGGCAGTGTCAACTTTAGTCTGTGAACTTACTTGGAGGTTGTATTAGAGACAGTTTTCTGTGATGATAATGTGGAGGTACAGTTGAAGAGGTATGGAAGTTGCTATAGTTGTAGCAAGGTAGGTTAAGGTGTGCTTTAAAAGAAGGTGAATACTTGCAAAATTAACCGTTAGGTAAGCAGAAAAGTAGTAAGACCTTACTGTTACCTGGATAACAACCTTGCAAAGATGCTGAAGAAAGGGAACTGGTAACTGATGGGATGTGACACAAATTGAGGTATAGTAGTCTTAACTGAAGGGATAAGAATATACAGGGATGGCAGCAGTGCTCAAGGCCACTGTAATATAGATAGTGGCAGGAGAATCTTGAATCAGCAAATTATGATCAAGTTCCTGAATATGCTGACCACTGGGGAAGATGTATAGTGCTCAGTGTGAAGTACTAGTGTACGTGGGCTCTTTAATCTCTGTTATTAAACTTAAGAAAATGAGACAGTTGCTACCTATGCTGTCCAAGATTAGTAGCACATAGAGGCAAAAGCAATGAGAGGTATTAACGATGGTCCAGGTATTTACCAATACAATAAGAGTCAAATTTAGAACTGGAGGAGGAAAAGCAAGTCCCAGTGGCGTGGGAAGTAAAGCATGACTACTGGCTGTTACTAATAGCTTCAAAACATGAAGCTATTGGATTTCAAAGTGATGGCACTGGTTGACACTTAATTCAAGCTATTCAGTATTATCTTAATCTCTTAGTTTCTCTCTTTCCTGCTGCAGTGTGTGGTTTTATTCTTCTTTGTCTTCTGTTCTGCTACTTAGCATACCTTTAATGCAGGCACTGTTGTAAGATATTTGTAAAATGAAATGTTTTAGATGAAAGAGAGTTCTGGTCTCGCTGCTTCTCTGTACTGCCTCTCTTAGATTTGACTGGATGCAATTATACTAATAATTTCTCAGTAAGTGTTTACAAATGCATCTGTAATCTGATTTGGTTTTGTTTCAAGTTTTGCTTAACTGTTTAAATCCTTATACTCAGATGCTTCAATGAACTGACTTGATATCTCTGTGCTAGTGCTGTAGCACAGAAAACTGTAGCACTGCTTTCCTTTAAGTGTCCAGAAGACTACTAATGCTTAGAGGTAACTTGTTAAAGCACACAAAAATGAATATATGTGGTCTATTTTGCAAGGTGGTTGGGGTTGTTTTTTTGGCTTTTATTTTTGTGTTCCAAGAGTTCTTCTGCATGATCTTTTATATTTATAGGTGCTTTTTGTTTGATGGAGAACTCTGCAGTAAACATGTAAACTAATGCTTTGGCCAGTAGCCCACACCTCTAGTAGCCCAATTGTTTGGGGACCATTTTTAAGTCTTTACATATCTTTATAAATACTTAATGACAATGAGAGATAAAAAAAAAACACGTCAGTTCTGCACCAGATAAAATTTGAATGTGGTTTCTGAAATGCTGAAAGACATCATTAATCCATATTACTACCATTAATGTCTTATTTAATCCCCTTTATAGTTTCCTGACTTGGAATATATTTTTTTATAATTTTTTTCAACTGTCTTTCAAATGATGCTTGTCATATCACAAAATTAAGAAGACAAGTATTTTGAATTCATGTATGCATAGGGTTGTTTAATATCAAGCTGATTCCCCTGTTTCCCTAGTCAGTATTGGGGACTAGTTTAGCTAAGTAGTTTGCAGATCTGAACCTGGAAACAATATTGTCAACTCTTATCAGGAATGATTTCTGTATCTAAAAACTTATTAACTGTAGAGCTGATAAACAGTAAGTTAGAGGATAAAATGCCTTTTGGTAGAGTTGTGCTGGGGGTTTTTTTGTGTGTGTGGTGTTTTTTTCTTGTTTCCTTTTCCCCTCAACAGTAAAAGCCCATGATTACAAAAAGCAGCCATTTGGAAGGCCCAGAAGAACCAAAATATGCTCAATTCCTCTATTCTGGTATTTTTGTTTCCCATGCTGAACAACATGCAGATATTCGAAATATGTTTACTTTTGAACTGCCAAGTTAATTTCTTAAAACAACCAAATAAAGAAATGAAACAAACTCTGTTTTGCACAGTTAAAGGCTAGAATTTTGCTTAGGTACGGTGAGAAATGAAAGCAAAATTTTAACTTGGCTACCTTTTGAAGCAGGGTCTGCAAGAAGTATTGAGACTGGAAATGGCAACGTCCACAGATTCTTGCTTTAATGTTAGCAGTGACCCTGGAGAAGTTACTCCCTCTACATGAGGCCTTTTTGAAGGCTTTTGAGCTAGGATTCTCTTCTTTGCCCTTAGAAGTAATAAAAATGAGAAATAACTGAAAACCCCAAGCTCTCCTAGTCAACTACATAAACTAGGTCAAATGTCTTTTAACTTGGCATGGACATGAAGTTCTTTTTTTGGCATGTTTTTTAAAGTTCTTAAAGTTTGATTAGTTGTAATGTTGTTTTTTAAATGACGCTAATTGAATTAGCAACATAATTCTGAAACTTGAATTTTGTTTCTGTATATGACTGATGGGGAATAAATAGCAAGGGGTCAGGAGAAGAGGTCATTTTTCCATTACTGCTTACGAGTGTGGTATACCTACTTTCAAACAGCTGCTTTGAGAAAACAGAAAAATAGCACAGTGCTAGAGAACTTGATAAAAACAGTTTTATTTATCCTTCAGGTATTTTTTTTTTCCTTCTCAGGACTTTTTTTTTTATTTCCCCACACATATGATTGAGTTTTTCATGCATGAGATATTTCTTAAATTAGTGGGAACCTAACCATGTAATAATTTTCATACCTGTTTTTATTGTGCTAAGTTAAACATGGAACTTGGAGTTTTTAATTATGAATGAAATCTTAATTTTCAGTAGGATGTAGTCTATAGTAGCTTTAAGAGTGTTCAAAACTTTTTGGACGGCAGCTGAATTTAAAGCTGTTTTTTATCTTTCTACTTTAGTATTTGCAATCGTCCTTATTTCTGTAGTAAAACTGCATATGCTTTTCATGTACTCAATGCAGTAATTACTTGAGAGAGCAACACATACATGGGAATTAGTGTTTGTCATCTAATTTCAGTGCTCACCTTAATTTGGTTTGATTCTAAACTTCTGTTGTGAAAGATGGGGTAGGTTCCTTGCAAGTGTGGTGTTTTTTTTCTTATGGATGCATCTGATTTCCTCAGATGCACTGCTCTAAATCTTTTAAGATAACTAAGGTGCAGGTCAAAACCTTCCTTCATAAAAATGTTCAGCTACCTGACAATAATAAATTAAATACACAAGGGGAGGTAGGATGAAACTATCCAAAAATTTAGTTTAAAAAATAAGCTTTAAAGGACTGAAATTATTATTGACTAGAAATTCTTCAGGGACATTAACAACATATTTGATAGTTGCCAAGGAAACATAACCTTCCCAGTGGCAGTATGCATGGCACATAAGTAACTGAAGTAATTCTGGCAATGACTGATCCACTTCAGCATACCTATTCTTTTTTCAACCTCTGCAAACATTGCAAATGTGTTTGCATCCAGCTAAATTAGTATCCACTATATATGTTGAACCATTAGTACTTCATATTTGATGTTGCAAATAGATGCGAAACAAAAACAATATATCAGGTTTTTTCTCATCAAAATAATTTCATTTTGCAATGAAACAGGCAGTGAGCATGTGCCTTGCTGGCCATTCTTGATTAACCATGGGGCATCCTGGAGTACGTAGAGGCTAATAGAGACTCAAAAATTTGATTATGTTTATGCTACATATTGATGTGGTGCAGGAATAATGGATTCAACCTAGACAGTCTAGAATAGCAGCAGAAAGTTTTACAGTGCTTGGTGTCTTTTAGCTTGAGCATGTAGAACTCTATAATACTGTAGCAAATGCAGCATGAACTTCTTTTCTTTTTCTTGCTTTAAGGTGAAATGGAAGTGTTGAGTAGAAGAAATTCCCAGTTCAGATATGGTGCAAGTCTAGTGATCAACTTAGGAAGTAACAACAATCCATTTGAAATATAAGGAATTCATACATTAGTGCAAGGTATTATATGATAATAATGAAAAGATTTAAGAGTTGCCTAAGCACAATTGCCGAATGGATCCTTGAAATGGTTAAGTAATGTCTAAAAGAAGACAAAAGAATGCCTGTAACAGCGGCAACATGCAAAAGACAGGGATTTCCAACTCCACATGCTACTTGGTGCTATAAATGATTCAAGGTGACCTAATCTGCACAGAGCTTCATTAGGCACAAATGAATAGTTTAGACCCAAATTGGTATTGGAAGCTTTTATATATAGTCACAACATAGTTTCATACTCTTTGAGGATGCTAATGTTGGGACTGTGAACAACATGGAGCACAGGTTACAGCAGAGGGGAAAATTTTCTTTGAAAACTTGGATTTCACAGTGAAACTGCTGTAATTGTGACTAAAAGCAGTGAAAGATAGAAATGCTCACAACACTATCATGTGTCTAATGTGATGTTTGATAAAGTGCCCGAGCAGGATCTTGGAATCTGCAAGGGTGAGCCCTTACTACTACTTCCCAGGGGTGAAATACACTCTACTACTGAGCAAGTACCATCAGCCTATGTATAGAACAATGCTACAGAGGTCATCTGTTGGCAGTCTTAATTACATGAAGTCAAGTAAATAGATGACACATAAATTTAAGTTCTCCTGAGAAATATTTAAAAGACTGAATAATGGTTACTTTTTTTTTGCCAAAGAGGCATTTGCACAAATTTCACCTTGCCTGCAGAATTGATTTTTCTACATTAAGGAGATTGTTTTATAATTCAGCAGTACATAATTCTTATTTCATTTTGATGTTGGCATTTGGATGATTTTTAAATGGGTCTTACAAAGAAATGAAAGCTAATGACTTAATTGAACAGTGGCTGAAATAATGCTAAAATATGTCTTTTTACATTGTAAATTAATGCATGTTGTTGTCATTATCTTATATAAATGATTGGGGGGGGTTGTCCACATTTTTTAGGCTCACCTCTGTTCTATGAAATAAATCATAGTGAAAATTCAGTGATGGCCTCCCCATTCTGTAATCTACATGAAATATGCCTGTATCTGTTATCAGAGTACAATTAAAAAATTGATCACACCTCTTGCTCGCTGCCATGTTACTGTGATATTTGGCAGCCAGAATGTCATTTCTAAGGCAGAGAAGGAAGTGACTGAGAGTGTCTTTAATTAAATATGAACCTCATCTTTATGGAGGAGGAGTCAGGAAGAGATTTAAAATCATTTAAAGCCTCTCCTGAGGCATACAGTCTAGCTAGAACTAAATTATTTGGGAAGCCATAACTTTGTCTGAAGTTAGAAAATGCAAGTGGTATAACTGTAGTAAAGCATCTATGTGGGTTTTTTTATGTTGGCTTTATACTGGCATATAAGATAAAATATACCATAATGTTGGACATTTAACTGGGAGTTCTATGAAGATGTTGTGTACTCAGTGTTAACTTCTATCCAGTGCTTATAGCCTGGGCATTGATATCTTGTCGACAGAAACATTTAAAAACCATGAATCCTATGCAGTTAAATGATTACAAGTCAATCCCTGAGTAATTGATTTAACTTCTCTATCAGAAGCATATTAATTTATCTTTGTGCAGAGCAAGCAGAAAGTTCAGACTTTTTGTTTTCCATTCATAAAACTTAAAGAAATTTTTGGTACATGCAGTTGCATGGGGAGGGAAAAGACAAGCATATCATTCTGTGTGGAACTGAAGCCTGTCCTCTTTTTTGGCTCTTTCATGAAAATGAGATGATTAATAGGGAAAGTAAAGATAGAGAGTTAAAGATAAACATGCAACAGTAGTATTTGTCGTATTTTATTGTAATGAAAAGCATTTTTATACAACTTGAAAAAAAATCATTTCAGAGCTATTTTTCGTCATAAGCTTGTAATGAGTTTTTGACTAAGAGTTTCAAGTTAAAAAAAGAAAGAAAGAAAGAAAAAAACCAGTAAAAGTATTGTTTAGTAAAGTTTAGTTTTCAATGGGGATATTTGTCTTCTGACTTACCTTCCACTCTATTCCTCTCTCAGTATCCCAGGCATCCCCTCCTCTTTCAATGAGGTAATGCTAAGATGAAAAATTGATAGTGGGAGTTCATCTTCTGTTAAAGCCATATGATTGCTGTTAGGGGAGTTAATAAAAATATGTAGCAGAAACCCCCCCACACCTCCCGTATGAGGTGACCTAGCTCTCTGAAGCAATGTACCAGTAGTTTATTTAGTATCTGTAGATTTTAGTCTGTGAGGTCATTAACGAAATGCTTTTTTGATAAGATTTGTATCTTATCTGGAGCAAGAACAAAAAAAGCATTATGAATAAACAACAAACTAATAACTTCTAACAGTTTAGGAAAAGCTCTTCATGGAAAATGTGATATAGGCATTCCTGACAGCTTATTGTTCTGTGTTTTGGTAGTTCAGTCAGATACACATACAGAAACATGATAGAGAAGTCTAGTAAAACTAACACTTAGGTCAAATGGTGTTAAAATTACATCATTTAAGTATGTTTGGATGATGAGTTTGAAAACTCATGTATAACAAACTTAACTAGATTTTTTTTTCAAAACTGTTATTAAGAAATGGGAATTGAATTTTTGATATGGTTAAAAAAATAGACATGTGTTCTTGGCAGTGAAGGAAAGAATGGCAGGATGAAAGGTCTCTGAAGCCTGCTATAAACACACTTACATACTTGTAGTTTTCTATGGGGGAAAAACAACCGTGTGAAAATTCTTCAAGCTGATTTATTTATTTATTTCATCCTTATCACTTCTGCAGATTGGTTTTGGGGCTGCTCCTGCTGTAAGGAAGTTCCTGGCTCCTCTCTGGAGTCTCCTACTTTTTCTTCCCAGATAGCAGTGAGTATATTCAGCTAAAAGAAGCTTCTGCAATGTGGAGGAGTGGGAAGGAGGGAAAAAAGCAATTGGAAAGCCTGCAGCATATGAGCAATCTCCTCCTTCGGCAGTGTTCTCCTTGAGCTTTAAGATAACAAGCTGCAAGGAAAGGACAACAGGAATGGGCAGCTGTCATTTTTACTGTTTAGCCACAGTCACTTAAACAGAAGACAGAAAACAGTACATCAGGAGTAAACTGAAAACAAATAGCTACACCATCTGTTATGGTGGGAGTAGCCATATGGAATAAAGTTCAAAGGGTGTTTTGTTATGGTTGTTAACTCTTTGATGACATCCATGTTGTACTCAAACAAATAACTGAAATGAGGTAGCTGCTGAGTATCTATGACAGTCTTGCTGGAGTAGGATAGAGCTTATTCTTCCGTCTCATCAATACTGACAGAAAAAAATTTCACGTTGTACGTGATACCTGAGGGTCCAGCTTTGCTGAGACCAGTGGTCAACAGGAGAGGAAAGGGGGGCGGGGGGAAAAAGTGTTTTCTAAGGCTAGATGGCAAGTGCTGCAGCAGTGCTCCCTTTCTTCACCAGCTATGTCTTCAGAATACTGTATATGTGCTTATCTAAACTAGGAGGTGAGGAAGCAAAGTGACTTTCTAAACTAGTAGCACTGAGCAAGTGGATTACACAAAAGGCAAAATAACATAGGTATGGTTGTTAGACTTTATAATTCTTTATTGCATCATTTGCTCACTTGTCCAGTATAGCTGCATTTTATCTAACTGAAGGGAATATACTTTGATTTTTTTTATAAGGTAACTTGCTAGTTAAGCTGTTACTACACTAAAATTTCTTCAGATTTATGACTTCCTTTTGACAGGAGTTAGGATACAGCATAACGGTCAAGCATGTTATCTGGTGCTGTAGTCCTGTATGGGCATGCAGTTGTGGAAGAACATAAAACTGTTTTGAAAGAGGTAAAAATAAGGGTTCTTGTAAATTTATCAAAATTTCACTGAAGCATTTTGTGCTTTTTCCATCTGTTCTAAAATGTGAATAGCAAAAAGATGTATTACTCTTATTAAGTCTCTGGATTGGTAATAAATAGGAAAATTTGTATTATTAGATGTTGATAGTATCTGCAATGAAGATGGTAATACCTCCATATTTCATGTGGTGGCAACCCTCAGACACATTAAAAATTCCTTCAGTAAGAAAATGCTGTTGTTTTTTTTTTTTTTTTTAATACCTGGGAGCAGTCTAATATGTCAGATAGCTAATATCTACGTGCTGTGGAAACTGACCTTGTTATGGATGTAGTGCTTATAGTTAATCTGGAGACACACTGATAAAGGATCTAAAGCATAGTCAGATTGCCTTGTGGCTCAGATTTGAATCATAATGCTGACTGAGTGTAGTAGCTGCTCGTTCAGAGATCCCAAGGCACTCAGGCAGTTTGTACAGAAATAGTTACTTCGGTTGCCATTGTCTGATGAGTCTGTTCAGTGCCGTCTTCTGCTAGAAGGCAACTGAGGCACAATGTGCTAATGGCGGTGCTATTTTGAACACCAGTATTGTAAGAATGGGAACCCACTGGTTGTAAGAAAATTGAGTGCTTAGTGTGTCTCAGAATTTCCAACCGATATAGTCAATCAGGTTGCACAGATGTTAAGACTGATATTTTCTTAATAATAACAATTAATAAAGGATAGTGAAGGCTGGGCCAGTGGGAGTATGTGGTTCTTTTTCGAGCAGCAGGAATAATGCAAAATATTTTATGTAGTGTAGACAAGTAAATCTTTATTTGCAATAAGGACATAAAAAAAAGTCAAAAGCACTTTCAGTGGAATTTAAAATGTTATGTAATTCTCTGTCAGAAAAGTTCCCCCCTAATGAAAGGGGTAGGACTGCAAGATTCCCTTAGGGTACCTTCCAAATTTGCGGTCTCTAAAAACAAACTGATCTCTGTTGGGGAGCAGTTACCAGAGCAGCTACTTAACTTTTCCAGAACTCCAGCACAAAAAATAATCTGCGATATCAAAGCAAGGTGGCTAAGACTTTAAGAAATGTGAAGTAACTATGTTATATGCTCTTAAACACTGTTTCCAAATTGCATCAGAGGAAATTTGTTTGCAATAAGGCACTGTTAACATTTATAGTGTAGTGATGCAATTATTACTTAGCCAAGTAAACCTCATCTAAGCATTATTCCTTATTGAACTACAATAAATCAAACTTAAAGGTTTGTACTTAAAGGTTTATCTACCTCAGTTTTATAAATTAATTTGGACAGGGACTTAGCTTCTCGATTGACCCAAATTAGAAAGAAGATGAATGAGATTAAGGCTGTCAGTGTAGAGATGTGAGAAATCTGATGACTTCAGCGGAGAAAAACTGATCCTCAACACCAAAATGACAGCTGTGTTCCAAAGTCTTCTCTCCCGCCCCCACTCCCCCCAAAATGACCTTTCAGTGGGGCTGTAAGGTAGCTGGTGTGTAGCCAGTGGTTAGGGAACCCCATGGTGACAAGTCCCTCATACGCTTAGTTGTTGCTCAAAGCTGTCACCAGATCATGACAAAGAACAGTATTCAAGCTTCCATTATTACCATTTTTTTTCATCCATAATTCTAATGTTTTGAAATAGAAGGTATATAAGCTGGAAAACTTCACCATGATTTTTTGTTCTGTTTTTTATTTTTTAGGGGCTGCTATTAGTTTTATTGTTGTTTGGGGGTTTTGTTACTGTTAGGTGACTCCCAGGGTCTAAATAACTAGGTTGTTCTTTCTAACATACTGTTTACTTGTGGTTGTAGAAACTCATAGTTCACTTTCTTAAATATACTTACATCTAACATGTGGTATCAGAAGAGCTTAAAAGAGAAAGTTTAAGGAATTAATCCCTTCAGTGTGTTGGAGTTGCATTTACTTTGTTATACTGGAAAGGATCAGGCTTCAAACTAGAAGCGCAATCAGCAGTTGGGATAAATTCTGATGAAATTTTATCTGCAAGTGCAATCTTGCCCATAAAAGTCCAAGCAGTAAGTTTTACTGTTAGACTTTTTTGCATTGTTTGGACCAAGTTAAGGGAGATTAGATGCATAAATCCAAAAGATTTTGAGGCAGTAGTAAATCCAGTAAGTGACATCAGAAGCATGCCAATGACTAGGCCTGGTCTATAATGAAGAGAACATCCTTATTTTACAGGTTCCTTTTTTCCTCTGGATTGCAAATCTGTCGCTAGATATATGTTGAAATATTCATACTTGTATGTCAGAACACTGCAAATATGATCTACTTAACTCACTTTCGGCATCTATGTTGTCATGGTAGCATTTTGTAAATGTAGGAGTTAGAATGCTGCAAAATACATGTTTTGAATATGTGGGATGGAATTTCTTTTTGATCAGAAAGGTAGTCTGCAAGCAGAATAACTGGATGCTGAGGACAGTTCTTGGGATGTGAGAAATCCAGTTTTAACTCATCTGAATGCTTTAGCCATTGACTTTCTTAGATGGGCTTGAATTTTAGGATTTTTTTAGGACTTCTGTTGGGTTTTGAGTTTTGGGGTGATTTGCTTGCTTGTTTGTTTTAAACACTACTTAACAACAAGAATTTTCATTGCTCTGTTCAATATAGAACAGAAGTGATTTTTTGAAACCTCTTTTGTTTCAGGATTATAGTGTTCCTGGCAGTTATAACCAAACTGGTTTGTTTATGACATACAGACATTAACTTCAGGTTTTAATTGTGAAAATGTCAGGTTTTTGCATCTAATGTTTATAGAACAGATACCTCTTTACCTGTCTCTTATGGAAAAAACCCAACAAAAGTAGTTTTAAAGACTTGTAATGTAGTGCCATTTGGAAATAGTTCACTTATGCAGGACATGTAATATCAATGTGCAGAACAACTTCAAGTATCTTTGTAATAAAATTGAAATATCAAGGGAATGTTATGCAAAAGATAATAAAAATGTGCATCAGGACTGTTTTTCTAACTAATTATAATTAAAACTGTTCCCTTTGCCTTCTTCCCTGTGTTCAAAACATGATTGTATCAAAGTGTCTCTGAAGGAAATACTTCAGCCCTGGATACTTATTCTTATCCAAAGCAATAAGGGAAGCATAAAAGACCAGTATGCCAGTCACTTTGTGAAATGGAAGATAATATTGGTCTGGAGCAATTAATTTTCCATCTGGGGATGCTTCCAAAATGGTCACTTAAAAACTACAGATAAATAGAACTGAATAATTTTATTTATTGAACAAAAAGTTATCCAGGTACAACATTAATTTAGTGGTTTTTTAACTCCAAATTTACTTCTCAAATTCTCACAGGCTAATAAGTGGTAAATGCTATCGGAGCTAATACTGCAACAAGAGGTTATATTATTGAGCTTCTAAGCTGAGGCAAGCAGGAAACCTGTGGACTGAAAGCTGTTAAAGAATAACTGCATTTCTTTGTGATGTAAGAAATTCGATCATAATGAGAACAGATATAACTTCAAATTATAAGTTGTTTTTCCTTCTTTCACCAGCTTTGCTTAATGAGGTTGATGCATATAATGTAAATAACATTTCTTATTTCTAAATCCAGAGTTATAATTCAGCAATCCAATTCCCATACTCATGATTAGCTAGGTGGTTTATTTGGTATTTATCAACCCTGATTGTATTTTAATTCTGCAGTACTGGCTAATGATGCTGGACCTCAAATTATATATTTCCTGTAAGTTTCTTGAAATTCTGGTTGTCCTGTTTGGAAAAATGTTAAGCGTTACAGTTATAAACTGTGTAACAACAATTCACGTTGAATCAGTGTGTGTAATAAATATATATTTATTCTCCAATGTTATTCCTTGCTCAGAACAGTTTTCTGTTGGTAATTGCCTTTTGTCAGCTGTTGTTTGATCACTTGAATATATCTGTCGAATTAGGCAGCCTGTTGGTTTTCTATACAAAATGGGAAGGCACAGCAATAAGTTACTTTTCTTACTAAAGTTACTAAAGGATCAGGCAAGCTGGCTGCAAAAAAATCCTAATAATTAAGCATTTTTATATGTGTTTCAACATCTCAGATGTTCATATGCATATGAACATCTCAGGCTAGAAACAATCCTCTGAACTGTATGGTGCAGTAAATGTGCTGTTGGCTTTCTAATAGGCATCAAGAGCTAACGTGAGCAAATCCTTTGATTTCACATAACAGCATGTTTCACTATTAATTTATTCTTTTTGTTTACAGTCTTTTACCTTCTAATGTGAGATGGTATTCTGTACATTATTAACACACTATGTTCATCAATAGTGCTAAAACTTATATTTGAAAAATTGAGTTTGTATTTGCAGTGTTGGATCCAGTCTTGTTACTTCCGGGTATAAGAAATTTGTGATGCACCTTCAGTGACTGAAGTTATAGATTATTCAGATGCACCCCCTCCTATAAAAAGTTCCTATAAAAAATAAGAAAATTCCAAGGCAATTTTATCATGGTAGTTTTTGGATTTTTTTTATAGAGACATATTTATTCCTTGTGCAGCTACCAAATGCATGTTTGCATGCAGTTTGGAGAGATTTTTTTGTAGTCAAAACTTTTTTGTAGTCAAAGTCTGGGTGAGCAACAATCTATAACTGCTGTTCAGGAGACTCTAAAGGGAAGAAAAAGGCGAACTGCAAAAAGATGCATAGTGAAAACTGTCAGGCTGACTTGAGGGTGAACCAAGATAGGATTGCCTTTAGTCCTTTTAGTACATTATAGTACTTAAGTCCTTGAAAGACATTGCAAAATTAGTCCTTTGGTACTTTTATCTTGTGACTATTTCAGTCTGCACTTGTTGAAGTATTTTAGTTCTAATTCTTTGGATCTTGTCATGGAGCAAGTAAGGTGTTGATTCAGTGTGGGAATACAAGCAAAAGGGATGCAGAATTTGCCTTCCTCCACTTTCAGCGTGACACAGCTTTTAGTCCTTTGACTGCACACCCTTGGTTTTTTCTGTGACAATGTGGGACTTAACTTGGAAATTTTGTTTGAACTGAGAGGCTCATCCAAACACTTCTGACTACAGTCAGTATTTGTAATGCCTATTGCTAGTAGTTTTGCTGTGTAGCGAATCTGAAAGTTAGTAGCATTTTCAGTAGCTCAGACAGTAACCAAGATAGCACTGTTGGGGTGAATGAGAAGCCTTCTTAGAAAATAACCAACTTGGTGAGATAATTAGTTTATTTCCACATTATGCAGAAACAACCTATATAGTCATTCTACTGTTATAATATGTATATCAGGAGTCCTTTCATGTTTCAATCTAGTTATGTAAAAGAATTTCTTCTAAGTTGTCATTTTATAAAATGATATTGTTATTCCAACTGTTAAAGGACTACCAGCAATTTAAAGGAATTTTGAGTTATCTGGCTCTGGTCATTTAAGGAAAATTACAGAATGGAAGGAAGAAATTACAGAATGGAACAAAAAGATATCATTTACTAAGACTCACAAAATAAGCATGAAGAAATTTAGCCCTCCAGTTACTGATGGAATTTTTACATACATTGTTGAAAAATAACATATCAGAAAGTATCTGCTGTGTTATTGTAAAAAGAACAAGAAAGAGTTTCAAGATCACCAAGAATGATAAGATACAGAATGCTTCTCATAATAAGAATGTGTAGCTAGCATAGCATTTTCCACTCACACAGGACACAAGTAATGATATAATATTATGGAACTTGTTATTCAAGAATAGCAGAGATGAGTTCTTCATTGTCTCTTGTAGAAAAATTATAGCACTATCTAAAGGATGGTGTAGATGAAGAACGTTAAACAAAAGACTGTTCTTGATGTAGTAGGCTGTCAATGTGTGAGACTTTTTGCTGCAAGAAGTTATGGCTGTTAAAAGTTTACATTGTTTCAAAACAAAAAAATTAGGAATAAATAATGACTGGGATGAAAACCTCCAGATAAATAATAAAAGCCTGTGTGCCTCGGGAAGCTTGAGGGGAGGCAACTGGGGCTCCTGGGTTGTGGTATGGGTAAGCATTTTTTATTTAACTTTTGCAGATAGAGGATTTTACTGTTCCATTAAACTCACATACCTTATTTAAGAAAATTTTACAATTATTCTTTGAGAAGACTTCTGGGGGCTGGGAAACTGCTATGAATAAAACGAAGTAAAGATTTTCCAGTGTTGCATCCTTTGCAATTCTGGTGGAGTAAGGTCTTCAATTTCAGAATGGCTCTGATAAGTGTCTCCTCACCCATGTGTCAGGTAACAGTGAGAGAAGTGTAGAAGAGAAATAGGTTATGAATTCTGTGATGTCTGGAGTGTTACCGAGATGGTTGCACAGCAAGTACCTGACAGCTTATTTGTTTTGTTCCATGTTTTCATCACTTCTCAAGGCTTTTCATTTAAGAAAGGAATATTGTTAAATCTGCTTTATTTTCATCCAAAGAAACATGAGATTTGCACTCAGCTTCTTCTGTCCAGTGTTTCTCTCATGCTCTGCACTGTTTCTTTTATTCTTTAGGTGCCTTGTAGAAAAGTTTGGTTTTGAGATCTTCCTTCCAAAGTACCAAGTACAAAGCCAAAAATGAAGGGTTCTAAATTATTTAACAATTTATATTTACTGTTACAATTAAGTAGAACTACTTTTTAAATGAAAGCGAATATGTATTGTAAGTGTAGACACATAAAATACATTGGTGCATTGACCTCACTCAAGTAATCTCAAAACCTTTTAATCTGCATGTAATTAAGCTGAAGATACTTGGTCTCTCATTTTGAGAATCAGAACAATGTTTTACATTATTTGTACAGCTTCCATTGTTACCAAGCACAGCATAATGTGGAAACAAAAAGGTTTGGACTTGCAAAGAGATCCTCCTATTTTCTGTCTCCCCTAGAGAGACTACCTGAATATGATGTTATTTGGCATGCCCTTTCATTATAACAATGTACAGTTACTCCTGTAGGATACAGATCATTATCCTTGTTTTGACTGGGTTAATTTTCTTCCTAGTAGCTGATACAGTGCTGCATTTTGGATTTAGTCTGAGAATAATGTTGATAGTACACTGATGCTTTAGTGGTTGTTTACGCTAAGTCAGGACTTCTCAGGTTCTCACTCCACCCCACCAGTGAGCAGGCTGGGGGGGCAAAAGAAGCTGGGAGGGGACACAGCTGGGACAGCTGGCCCCAGCTGGCCAGAGGGATATGCCATACCACAGGACATCATGCCCAGTCTATAAACTGGGGGGAAAGCTGGCGGGGGCTGCAGCTGGGAACTGGCTGGGTATCAGTCAACAGGTGGTGAACAGTTGCGTTGTGAATCATTATTATTATTATTAATATTAATATTAATAATAATAATTATATTTTCCCTTCCCTTTCTGTCCTATTACACTGTCTTTATCTCAGCCCACAACTTTGTTGGGTTTTTTTCGCAGTTCTCTCCCCCATCCCACTGGTGAGGGCAGGGGAGTGAGCAAGCAGCTGAGCAGTGTTTAGCTGCCTGCCGGGTTAAACAACGACAATCATGAAGTAACTTGCTGCTTTACAGTAGGTAGATGCACAGTATGATTCATCAAAATTGCAAGTTCTTAAAAATTCCTTCTCTCTCATTTTCAAACTTTAGCGGGTGTTAGAGATGGTAGGAGCTGTTATTCTGCACAGTATGAACCTCTTGGAAATGCAAAGTGGAACAATTTAGGGCTTGCTAGGTTAGCTGCAAATCCCTGTGTAGGTGATAATGTAATCTTGCTTCTTGCACCTCCTGCTGATTCCCACCCACCGCCACCCCCGGCCCTTTCTTTCTCTTTTTTTCCCCTCTGCTTCCAACTTATATACAGACTAGGGTCAAACAAATATTCCCTCATAATTGACCTGCATGAAGGGTCAAATAATTTTTGAGATTCAGTCTCTTAAATCAAAAGACTCTGTAATGCTCTCACAGATAATGTTCTGTAGCTACAGTGTATGGCAAGGTATTCACCAGTAAAAGTAATTTAAATAACAAGGAATGGTGCTCATTCTGTTTAGTGTACAAGTGATTAATCAGTAACAAGTTGCTGATTTTGATGGAAACAGTTGAGAAAAAGAGCAAGTGTGCAGAGAATGAGGTGATTGTCTTGTGGAAAGATGTAGAACATGATAAATTCTTTCAAAACTTGCAAATGAAACTGTTTAAAGTTATGCTTAGTGAGAAGTGTGGTTAATAAATATCGACCACAGATATGGTGCTATTATCTTATGTCTTTTAACACGTGT
Source organism: Falco naumanni (assembly GCF_017639655.2). NCBI lineage: Eukaryota > Metazoa > Chordata > Aves > Falconiformes > Falconidae > Falco > Falco naumanni. The sequence goes on from NC_054067.1 coordinate 17,718,521, forward strand.
GTTTTCTTGCCATAAGATTAAGGAAATTCTAGAAGTAGTAATTTTGTTTAATTTTTTTTATGTTGAAGTTTTTATGGTGGTTCACATGAATATTAGATACATTGAGGCAGAGACTCTCAATTACTTTCAAGCCTCCTACCTGAGGAACAATTTTTGACCAAATACTCAGTGTTTCTTTGATTTTGTGTGGTTGGTTGGGTTTTTTTCTCCTGTGACAAATGGATTTTTTTCACAAGTAAAATTTTCCTTATGTCTATATGACAAAAGAAGAGCAGGGAACTTAAACTTTTCTTTTTTACACCACTTTTTAGAATTTAACAGCTTAAATTTGTCAAGTTGGGAATATTGTAAATATTTGTCATATGCATTCTGATGGTCCAAAGGTATTTACTGTGTTCATCTCCTGAAATGACCACAAAAGAGCTGCCAGTTAAGGGCATTAGTTCATTTTATTTGGTGTTACATTTGCTTTTGAAAATGGACTGTTGCAATATATTTATTGTTTAGTGCTGTTATGTATGGAAGAAGTACAGGTATCTTAAATTGAATATTTTACAAAATCTAAATTAAAAGCAAGTGTGGAGTATTTGGGGGTTTATTATTACTACATATCACGGCCACAGTTGTCCTTCAAAACCAATGAAGTTAAAACTACCATATATTACTCAGATTGCTTATCAAAGCACCTTGCAAGGCCATTTGCAGTGGCTTGATCCTAAACTTTGGGTAAAAGTGCTGTAACTTAAATGGTGTCAGAATGACTGACAGAAATGCCTTCTCTCACAGAGCTTTTTTCTCACCTGTTACCAAGGCCCTGAAGTAGCTAACTTTTTTGGACTGCTGTGGACTTCCTCGTGTTTTCCTTCAAAGCACAAAGCCCCCTCCTGCAGCATCTTTTCTCTGTCTATGAACATAGCCCTTCTCTGGCTGCTCTTATAGTACCCAGCCCCATCCTTGCTCTGCAGAGATGAGCATAGTTTGGTGTATTCCAGTGAGTGTCCAAATAATTTCTCTAATACAGGAAAAGGAGGGGGAAAAAAAACAACAACAAACCAAACCCACAAAGTAAAACTTATTCTCTGTGAATATCAGTTTAGGCAAGAGCTAACAAGATAAACTTGCATGATTCATCAATGTTAAGTTTTTGAGGTTCTTTACATCGGAGACTGTAAAAGAACTTTCAGAGCTAGTTCTAAAGGATTAAATGTTCTACTTCCAAAATGAATGAAATACAATTGAGTTTCTACTACTTCTATTCATTTGAATCTGCCAGGACAGGAGCCAATTAGTGTTACAGATGATACAAACAACTAGACTGAGACCACCAAAGGTTCCATGTAGACCAGTGAAACATCCTGACTTCATAATGACCTCCTGTCACTTCTAGTGATGGTGTGACTCTACAGCTAACTTTATAGAAGTAAGAAGCTCTGTGATTCTGCTATCTGCCTGAAATTTCCAGCTTCCAAGGTCGTTGGTGTTAATAGGCTTGTAAGTTTGTCTAGAAAAGGAAAGGTTTCAGAAAGTTTGCAGATGGCTCATTACAAAATTATTATAATGACCCCTGATGGGGTATGAATAAAAGAGCTCTATTGTCTTAAGATCAGTAATAACTGGTCACTTAAAACAGTGTTCACTGTTAAGTGACTTGCCACTAAATACACATACAACTAATTTTCCACTTAATCATTTGAAAATTATTTGAAGATTTTTTTTAAAAAAATAGACCTTTTCCTCAACCTTTACTGTAAGCATTTAAAATGGAAACTTTTTTCCTTATTGAATTAAAATTCTGATTTTTTTTTCCCCCTTTTAATAATTGTAAGGAGAGACCATGCCTGATAGTTGCCCTTGTCTCTTGTACCTCTGTTTGGATGGACAGCTAGGCTGCCTTTCTAGACTTCTGAACTTCATGAGAAGCCTGTTTGTCACTCAGCCAGTTTACCCTTCATGGTCGAGCGTGATCTTACCCTTCAGTACTTCCATTCAGGTTATGTTGTGACGTTGGCCCTGTCACAGCTTTTCTGTACTGGTGTAAAAGCAGCACAGTTTGTGTTCTGTGTTTGAGCAGCTGCTCAAAACCCTGTCGAAGACCAGCCTTTTACCATCTGTTTTAAGGTGACTTACATTTTGCTAATGCACACAAGGCAAGCTGGCCAGTGGTGTCATTTCAGTGTTTTTGAGGGGCCTCGTGACATCTATGTAGAAGATGTGCACCATTTCCCAGTACATTTATACTCATGATTACGATTTGGTATCCCTGAAGCACTTACAATGTTGTATCTTTTTTGTTAAGGTGGAGTGATTTCATTCGTCTGTTTTCTACTGTTTAATTATCACTATTCCAGTTTGGTGTAAGCCCTAAAGTGGATTTGTGTTTCAGTGATA